>NC_140593.1:529524228-530874353 GCF_964204655.1 Triturus cristatus | reverse complement strand
ACTTTTTGTGTTTTAACAAATTGTCGTATTTATATTTTGTAATGGTTTTTATTAACTATACAATAAAGTATTTACCTTTACCTTACCTTACCAACTGGCGAAACAATGGCGTGCTACTAAGGACCCCGTCAACAGAGCAGCTCACAAAACAGTCCTCAGCAACTATCAGCGGCACATCATGGGAGGATTGCCTTGTGCAGAGACTCAGGAATCTTGGCCACATCTAAGGCGTGTGGCCTCTGCATCGTGGGGACCTTGGCACGCATAAGCATCTTGTTGGTGGTGAGCAGATTGTGGGATCCAGGGTGGCCCGCTTTGTCAATCGTGCTGCATCTCTCTTGTGCGACACGCCGGCTGCATGCTCATTGCATGCGGTGTCCAATTACAGATTGTGCCCGAAATACATGATGTTCATGATGTGTTGATTATTGTGTCTGTAAATAGCGTTTGTATTCTGCACAATGATCCAATGTAAGAATACAACAGAAAGTATAGCACTCCATACCCTTTCAGTTTTTTTAATTAACACCATTGCCACGTTTATTTCAACATCATCATCCCTAGAATCTCTTTATAGGGATTATATGTCGGTGGTTGAGTGGAATTTTGCTATTCTTGTTTCTCCAAGTGCCACCTGCAGTTTCCTCACCTTGCTCGGCACTGTGCTCTATTCATTGCTGATTCAGGCCTTCAACTGCTGCTGCTGATGAGAGTGGGTTGGCAGTGAAAATTGTTTTTACAGAAAGTTGTAATACATGCTTTAACATCTAACGGTGCTGCTGCACATTAACAACCATCACTGATGTGCCAAAAGAACATTTGGTGTCATTTGACCCATTTATAATTGAAATCCACACAGCATGCTGGTGATATATACATATATAGTGAAATATAGATGGTGGACATTGTTCAATACTGTACTGAAATAACCCTTGACCTGACTTATTATATAGAAGAGGTTTTAGGAGGAGCTGATATACTAATCCAGTTCAGCTGTAAACAGGGCTCCTGAGGGTAAATCTTGGCACACACTTGGAAACATCATTAAAAGGGACGTTCAAATGACCCTGTGATTTCAAAGTCTGCTCTCAGGGAGAGACCTTTCTACTGTGCATGTGTTTAAAATCATCTAATACTGTGGAACTAAGGTTATACCCTCCTTCCACTGAGGACTTTACTGTAGAAAAATCCAAATATAAGAGATAAATACTTATTAACGTGATCTAGTCAAAACTAGTGAAATAGTCATGTAATGCAAAAACACATTTGTATGTGCGATTGTATCACATTTTAAATCGGTCAAACAGTAATAGCACATTAAATGTAAACATGTGATAGTTGTCCTGACTCTAAATAATCTGTAAGTATTTTGAGAAACATTTCTCAATTTCTGAATATTTTAGTTCTGTCGATTTCCTTACATCTTTGATATTTCCTTCTGTTTTGCGCTTCAACACTTCGGGGCATATTAGCAAGCAAATGCGATAATTATCGCAAAATGCCCTTAGCGCGCTTTTTTTATCACCTTCTATTGCTGGAGTACATCGCCCTGTTAGCGGTGTATTATCAACATGCCGCTAACAGGTGATCTAAAATTCAGCGATAGGGGTGATAGCGGGAGAAATCCTGCGAAAAATAAATAGCGATAAGAAAAAACTTGCTAATATGCAAGTGTGTTCTTATCCCAACTATCCACCTCCCATTAAAAGTATGCCTAAGTAAACTTTTTTCCAAGCGTAAAGTAATTGCGATAAGCACGGCTATCACTCGTTTTTTTATCGCTTCGCTGGTCCTGGGCCGCATTGCTAATAAGGCGATGTTGTGTTAGCGACCATTTTCATTACATTTAGGTGAGGAACGCCTACCTTGCATGTCATTAGCGATATCTATCGATGACATGCAAGGCGTAATGGAAAACGCCGCTAATGCTAGGAAGCAAGCGCTAAAGCAGTTCAGCGCTTGCTTGATGATAGTGCGATACAATTATCGCCACTTTTCGTCCGAAAACGGACGCTAAAATGGCGATAATTCTATGGCGGGGGCCTTGATTATAAGCCCCTTACTTCTTATGGGAGGGGAACTGTGGTATTTTAAGGGGCTGGGGTCTTGTGTCTGAGCAGCTTTGGCAAGGTAAAACAAGCATTGGTAAATGTATAAGGTTTCTCCTATGTGATTAATAATACATTTTTTTTTCTTGTAAGTTGTAGCCTGGTGAATAGTTGTCCAATATAAGTTACTGAAAATCTATTCATGTGTTATGACTTGTTTTAAAAAAAAGGCAATATATCGGTTTACAAGAAAGAAATTAAACAAAATATAGAAACTGAAATATTTTCAGAGCCAATAGTCAAAATGGAAAGTTTAATAGACTATATAGTTTACAAGAGAAATTATCGGCTAAAGACTGACAGTTAGACGTGGCCCTTTTTGCAGGTTCATTCCAGAACTTTTTGCCTTCCTCCTGGTATTTTTTCTGACCTGTTGTTGGTGGTTTTAGGACTCTGGGCATTTTATCACTGCTGTTCAGTGTTAAAGTGCATGTGCTCTCCATGGTAAACTTGGTAAGATAGGTCTACACCTGTTCTGCATATTTAATTTACTTATCAGTCCCTTGTAAAGTGATATCTCATGTACCACTGGCCAGTAAATTAAATGCTACTGGTGGGTTTGCAGCGCTGCTTGCGCCACCCACCAAAGTAGCCTTTCAAACCTGTCTCAGGTCTCTGCCATTGCAGGGCTTTGGCACGCAGTTTACTGCTATTGTGACATGGCAAATAAAGTGGTTGCCACGTCTATGACTCCCCTTTTAATACCTATCAGGTACCTCTAAGGTAGGCGCTAATTAGCCCTGTGGGCAGGGTGCATTGTAGGTAAAAGGTATGATATGTGCCTGAACTGTATGGCATGTCCTGGTAGTGACAAACAGCCATTTTGGTTTCTCAATACTGTGAGGCTGCCCTCTCATAGGAATGCATAGGGGATTCCCTGGTATGTGTTTCAGTGGTTATTCCTGACATGAGAGGAGTAGCGTGATCAAGTTTGGTATGTTTGGAATAGTGGTAATAAATGCTGCTTAATGGTGTTCGCAGATTTATTATCACTATTTTAGAAATGCCACTTTTAGAAGTGGGCATTTCTGTGTGCTATGTGCCTTTGTGCCTGCCTGTTGTGTATTGCATGCCTGGCTTTGGATGACAGAGGCTGGAGAGGTGCAGTGGCTCCAGATGGGCTGGGTGAGTCAGCGCTAGGCTGAATAGGCCGATCTGCATTTGGAGTGGTGGGAGGAGTAGCACCTGAATAGGACTGTGCCTGCCTTCCACAATGCTTGCTCTGCTCCCCGTTGGTGGGTCTGGGGCCAGAGCCTTCACTAACAATGAGGGCTGTTGTGCACTTGAAAAGAGAGGTGCAAGTGCCCCCCAGAACTGGTTTGGACCAGGCACAGAGCCCTGTGCCGGGGGGAGAACAAAGCCACTTGTAGTATAAATGTTGGGGCAGTGACCCCATGCCTTTGGTACCTTACTTGGATCTGAAGGAAGGCCTGCTGGGTGCCAGGAGGAACCTCCACGAAGAACTTCCCCTCTGCTAGAGGGCCCTGTGAGCTGGCCTGCCTGCGCCCAGCTCTGCCCCTTGTGACTTTGGGGCTTCGCGCTGGTGAAGCGCTCCACACTCTCTGCTCCTGGGGCTGAGTGCAGGAAGAGAGCTTGGGTCTATGTAGTCTCTGTCTTGAAGCGGGGCACATTGTCTTAGCATGCTAACGAAGCCGGTTTTCCAGAGTGGGGGCTCCTGCACCGTGCAGTGCACAGAGTGTGCTTCTGCTGCCATCTCTCTGAGCCTTGAGTGTGGGCTCCAGTGTGCCAAGAATGAGCACCGCCACACCGTGGAATGGGGGCTGCAGAATCAACTGAGACTTTGCACCGTGATCCTTAAGACTGGAAGTCAGGCAAGCCTGTGCCTGGTTGTGGGTGGGGCTCCCGTGTTGTTGGAGAGAGCCCCGTGTGCTGCCGAGCCTGTCTGTGGGAGGGCTCTGGGTGCAGCCAGAGAAGCAACCGGAGCCTTGCAGGTCCCCCCCCCCCCGCCTCTTACTGTCTTTCGCCTGGAGCGAGGCGAGCTCCCGGAAGCCAGGCAGTGAAGGGCCACGTGGCCAGGCCTGATTGTTGGCGGAGCTGAAGGGGACCGCGGCCCAAGAAGTGAGTGGCAGGAGGGGAGAGACGTCGCTGTTTTGGCCGGCAAAATCCAACCGGAGCCTTCCCGTGGTCTTCCAGGGAAACAACCTTCCCAGAGAGAAGGTGGCCAGCCTTTGAGGAGAGGAGGGCTCCCGCCATGCAGGAGCAGTGCGGATGCCTCCCTCATTCACTCTCCATTGTAGTGTTGTGGGCACCTCGGGGTGAAACCTAGATGGAGGCCCCTGAGCAGAATTTCTCCACATTTCCGGCATGGCCGCAGTTGCACTGCATGATCGCGGGCAGTTGCATACTTAGTGCAGCAACGGGGGCATTCTCCAGTGAAGGAGACAAGGGTGAGTTGCACCCCCTCCCCCTTTGCATTGCGAACGTTGTTACTGCTGCATCGGCAGTTGGGGGCCAGTTGGAGGCCTCGTGTTGAGAGGGTCCCCGAGTACATTGTCACCCTTCCCCAAGGAGGGGGAGCGGAGATCCCTATACTCCCCGTTGAGTGGAGAGTTACTGCCATTGTAGGGTCAGAAGTACTTCGACAGGACCTACTGATGATGGGCAGTGATGGTGCATTGGCGTCCAGATGTATTTACATAATATGCTGAGCGGAGTACCCATGTATGCAGTGATAGTGATGCACTGCACTACTGCTGATAATGTGTACCTAATATGCTGTACTATGTGATGTTAGGTTGTTTATGCCTCAGGTGTTTATGCTAAGTGCAATGTTACCAGTAGTTACTGGTTGTTACACTAACTGGGAGTTCTAATGGTTATGACAGTGGCCCAATTGGCCGTGTCATGTATATAATCCCTGTAAAGTAATAGCTAGTGCCTAGTGTGTCACTGCTGTGTGCAAACGCTTTATACATTGCCTCTGGGATAAGCCTGACTGCTCCGTTCCAAGCTACCAAGGGGGTGAGAAGGGATTATTTTCAGCGTGTAACTCCCTTTCCTAGACTAGAGTGGTGGTTTCTGCATGGCTTAGGCGCATGCCCTAGTCAATCAGAAATCCCATTTCTAACACTGACATGTTTAGCAAGGGAGGGAAGACATTAAACGCGTAGTTAAAACACTTTGTTTATGTCATATAAATGTTAGCTGCTCTGCAATGTTAATTTCCTTTTGTGGAATAACAAAAGTGGACAAGCAGGCAGCTAAGATGCATGCCACAAATATCCTACATATAAGCATACTACATGCCATTTTATGTAGTACAGAACGCTTTTTGATATTAAAAAATCGACTGGGTGTCTCAAAAGCAATAACTACTTTGGTCCCAATAGCATGGGAATACAATTCAGTTTGACACAGGACCTTTTGGCGAATATGCCACATCCTTCACTGGTGGAGTCAATGCGATAATTTGCTGAAGCTTTCCAAGACAAAAGAGCTGATGTGTCATGGTAGACAATGAAAAATTTGGCAGAAATGTTTTTTGTAATTTCTGTGCAAATTATCAATAATGAACAAAAACTCATCTCTTCTTTCTGTTTACACATCATCCAACACAAAGTCGCGCTTTCGTAATCTGATTTCATGTGGGCTATGCTGGCAAAATGTAATTTAAAGGTCCGGGAGTCCAAGCTGCCAGAGCGAAGCCAAAAAGATGTTTAAATTGTAAAAATGCTGAAGCTAGAGAGCACAAAGAACCCTTAAAATCCTACATCACCATAGAGGGAAATCAAAATCTAAACAACAATGCTGAAGCTGCTCGGATTTGCCTCTGGAGACCAAGCAATATGATAAGAGGGTTAATATGTCTCCTGCAAAGCACATTATGTAACACACAGATTTTTATTGTATGTAAATGGGTAAATGGGCTATGGTTTTCAACATGGAGATCCCTTTATTACTTGCAGTTCATAAATTGTAATCCTTCTAGCATAGTGAAGTGTCAAAGCCAACCACCAATCAGTACAATCTGGATAGTGATACGGGAATACTGCACAGGGGTCTCACTGCTCACAGACCACCAGACTCTGCTAACCCGTTCTCTTCTGCCTATTCTGCCAGCTCTCTGTAGTGACCGCAAGTTGACATGTTGGTCCCTGTGATAAATATGTTGACTGGACATGAGTCAGATGGTCTCAGTACAACTCCGGTAGGTGTGCAACTCCTTTTGGGTATGAAAGGACTGCCCTTGATATGAGCTGTTTAATCAAGGGTAAGGGCTGGCAGGGCAGCTTCCTGTCTCTTCCATGTAAATAGGCCATTGCCTTCATTCTTCCGTTTTTGGCGCAATGTAGAGAGGACACTGAGCAGAGCGGAAATATGCCAATAGTGCCAAGAATTAATGTGCGTAGTCCTGGTGGGGGTAACTATAAATAATCTGACTCATGAGTTAATTGGGGCAATCGATATTGCGACCACCCAGAATCGGAACCTCTCGATCTTCGCTTTCGATGCAGGGAAGGCATTCGACCGAGTGAATTGGTCTTTTTTAACCTATATGACCCGACAGTTTGGGTTGGGTGAGCACTTTGTTAGAGTGATCAACGATATTTATAAAGAGCCCACTGCCAGACTGATTGTTAATGGCAATCTTTCTAAATCAATTAACCTAGAACGGGGCAGGGGTGCCCACTCTCCCCATTACTTTTCGATTTATATATAGAACCTTTAGCCTGTAGTATTAGGCTTAGTAATTCCTTTACATCCTTTAGATGGGAGGGCTGGGAAAAAAAGTCGCCTTGTATGCGGACGACTTGATGGTTTTCTCTCAGGACCGACCTGTTATCCTGCTCTGCCTAGAGAAACTACTCTCGAAGTTCGGAAGGGTTTCAGGGTATTTAACCAATGCCCAAAAGACAGAAATTATGTCATGGAATACACTATTGGGCTCTGTACCAACTAAATAGCAAAACCATTATCTAGGTATACAAATTACACATGACATCACCAAATTGGCTTTAGTGCATCTTGATATTAAACGGAAAGAAACTAATTTATTAAACTCTTGGAGCTGTCTTGCTTTATCCATCTTGGGCCGCTCCAATTTGATTAAGATGACAATCCTGCCAAAATTTACTTTTATTTTTAACAGTCAGCTCTGAAAAAATTACAAGGGATAATAAATAGTTTTCTCTGGGCCAATAAGGGGGTGAGGATTGCATGGAGGAAGCTGAGATCTCCACAGGTAGAGGGGGGAATAGCTAGCCCCGATCTCCGCTTTTACTATCTCGCCTTTCAATTAAAGAATGTAAGACCTCTCCTATTTAATTCTTCTTGTTTTTCTCCTCTGCTCCTAGCCATGTCTAAAAATATCTCACAGGGGTCTGATGGTTGTCTTTTTAAGTTTCGGCATCCAACATTTTTTTTTTTTAAATTAAACTTAAGGTGTTAAGTTCGGCCTGTAAAGTTTGGTTCCAAATTAGGAAGATCCTGAAGATCTCTTATTATAGTGCAGGGGTCCCTATTTGGAATTCCCCAGGCACTCCTGCTTGCTTAAACGATAGTCTATCTTCTGTACTAAGGGAGGAAGGGATCTTGAACTGGGGCCAACAGCTTCAAGACAATAAACTCCTTCCATGGGATGTTTTGTATAATATTACCCATCAGAGACTCTCAAGATTTAAGTTCTACCAATTATCTAGCTAGGCCTCACACCGGGGTAAAGAAGAAGAAGAAGTAAATGAAGAACTCAAACTCTCTCTTCGTGGCCCCCTATTTCAACGTAAAGAAGTCTCCAAATGATATTGGCTTCTGATTAAGGGCAATCCCCCTTTAGTACCTATGGAGGAGTCCTGGAGAAGAGACCTGCCGTCGACCAATGTAACATACTTACGGCAAGTATCGATGTGCACTTTATGGAATGTGGTCAAAGCTGCCTATCTTAAGAGGAACCATCTGTTCACACTCCATAGGGCATACTGGACTCCGAAGAAATTGTCGAAACCGGATGATGCGGATGACTTGCACATGTTTTGGCAGTGTCCCTCCATCCAGGGCTTCTGGCGAGACATAGGCAAGACTGTTTCAGAGGTCTTAGGGCGAGAGATCAAGGTAAGTCCAAGTTTGGTCATCTTTGGGGTCCTACCAGAGGAGGGTATGAGTTATAATTTGTCTATATCACAGGCCTCTCTTTTATTTGTGTTGTTTCTTCTTGCTAGACGTGAAATTTGTTTAAAATGGATCACACCGCAACCACCGGTAGTATTAGATTGGGTTGCCTCAGTAAGACGGACTCATAGATTAGACTTGGCTAGCTCCTCAAGGAAAAGAGTTAGAATTTGGAGGAATTGGGACGATTGGGAGAATAGGGTTTGATAATTATGTCCTGTTTATTGACATCACATTTATAAAGTCCAATGATTATGTTAGAAGTGAGGTTGGAGGAAGAGTGTTCATTTGGTGAAGACGTTCCCCCACCCCTGCTTTACTCACCTCTTTTGGATCTTAGCAACCGGTTTTGTTGGATCCCCTGAGGGCTTAGGAACTGGAAGGTATTGTTATTTGTGTACGGGGATCTATGAGTATACCGTTGGTTTGTCCAAAGACCCCTCGCTTACTTTTCTAAATGAGGACAAAAAAAAATAAGCTGATTTGTGGCAGACAAAGAATTCTGAATATTTCTCACTGCTCTCTTTTTGGTAGCCAAAAGAAATGAGAGACATGGAGATAAATTAATTTACCAGTAAAGAATCTCACAGGAGAGCAGAGATCTCACGTTGCCACATGTCAGGCCTAATTAGCTTGTTTATTTATATTTTCTTCTTCGTGCTCTACCATTGGCTGCCCTGCACTTACAAAGGAGAAGCAAAACTAAAGGTTCTAAAATTTCAAAGGGGAATACAGGACAGGCACTTCAATCCAACATGAGAAATTAAGCAGAGATCTGTGGAAAAGATCAGCAGATGCAAACATAAAGCCGTTCATAGGAAGCAGCAAGATGAAGACCAGGTGCTATATTGACAACTCCTTGGAGCACCATTATGTATATTAAAACAATTCATAGGTAGCAAGCAGCGTTTCAGAGATATCACACATATGAATAGATAGTAAAAGTAATAGGAAGCAGCACGCAGAGTAACACAGAGGCAGCGCCTAAACACACTCTTAAAGCAATTCACAAGTAGCACTCAAACACAAAATGAAATAGCAGGGAGCAGCATAAAGATATGTTAAATAAAGAGTTCACAAGCGGCATCTCATGCAAATGGACCATTTCCCTGATTGCAACAAACTGCTGTATAACATACATGATGCACCTGGGCCTGCAGTGGGCTCAGGACAGCTGTGGGTAAGGAGCTGTATTCGGGCTGCCGAGGGGCCCTGAGACAGTGGGGGTGCAATGGAACACAGAACTACGGGAGGACTGCCCAGAGACAACAGAGTGGCTCAGTCCGAGAACAGCTGACGCTGGAAGGGGGAAATAGACCATGGGGGCTGCAGAAGGGTGAGAGGAGGACTCAGCCTGGGTGGGTTCATGGAGCCCTGGGGGGGCACTAGAACAATGAGGCTGCAGGAGATGCAGTTGGAGAAGCCCTGAGGCTGTATGGGTGGGGGACAGGGATGTCAGCCACTGAGGCTGCCGGTTCATACCTGGGCGAGAGGAGCCCCAAGGCTGCAGCAGACTCAGAGCACCACTAAAACACTTGGAGAGGAAGTAGAGACTGGCAAACGCATGTTGAGGAATAGTGAGGGGGGGGTGAATCAGTGGTTGAAGATCGAGACAGATACTGACCATAATCAGCAGTCGTTAAGTTAGTCCTCAATTGCTCCCTGTGTGTCTGAAGCAGACGAAGAGGGATCAAACTTTGCCCAATTATTAAAACCTCAAGAGGCCAGAAAATGCATTACAACCCCTCAGTGTGCAAGCAGATGGCTGCTTCTACAACGTAGCGGTGTGTGATGATCAGAATGTTAATGGTGTTTGTGCTCGTGATCCCACTGTGAACTTCGTGGGGCCAATGTGAGCTACGCTGAAGGATTACACTATACATGATTTATAGCCACTGTGTTGCTTTCAAGCGCAGACTCCACAAACCTGTGTTTTAATTAAAAGGGAGAAACAGAGGTGGAATGTTTGTCGTCTAAAGTAGTGCTGTACTGAACAATTGACAGAGCTCACATTATTCTAAGTAGGACGCTGTACTGAAGGCAAGTTGACTCGATACACCAAATATGATGAGTTTCTCCAATATGGTTTTATTAGTGACACACCTGGCACCAGTCCTTCACATGGTGCCAGGGTCAACTGCCGACCTTTGAATTCCCTTAGCCTTACAATCTGCTATGGACCCCCTCCCCAACATGGAACACATGCAAATGGAATGGAACATATGGTAATGTACTAACATCATAACACATCCGCTTCCCTTCCCTACTCTCATAAGCAACAAAAGAAATAAAAGAAAAGAGATAAAGCACAAAGAAAAGCAAGGCACAAAAGTAAATAAGTTAACCTAAGGTCTGTTATAATCTTAAAGATAAGTAGGTGGGAGGAGCCTAGCGCGCAACCAAGATGGCCGCGTAGGTGCGAGGCTCCCGAGGACCTCCGCAACCTCCCACGACTATCCTGAATTTATCCTGTCTCGGATGAGGGGAATGTGTTGGTGAGCCTGAGCTGAGGTGGCACCCGTTTCCCATTGTCAAATCGGACCTCGGACACCGGAGTCAGCACCGATTGAAGTCTGCGGCCTTCTCCTCGCCAGACCCCGGATTTGCGCTGAGGGGTGACCCAGTGACAAAGTGAACAACAGCGGCGGGCCGGGCCTGGCGAGTCGCGCACTCCGCGCTTTCGCTTTCACTTTCGCACCCCCTTGCAATCACTGCAGGGTTGGGTCGCGGGGCTCTTTGCGTTGGTGTGGTCTCGCTGGGAGACTTGGCCTGCCCGCCGGCTGTGACCCACCCCGCCGATCAGGGGTGGCCCCCCCCGGAGCTTGTGGCCCTGATTGCCTGCCCTTCACGACGTGACTGGTGCGACCGGGAGACTAGTGGCCATGGCCACCAAACAAGATGGAGACCGGGCAAAGACCAAGCCGACCCGGCGTGGTACCACCCATCAGGCCAACAGTATGGACCGCTATACCCTCCAGAAGGGATCTCCCGGCGGACCGCACAAATCCCCTGAGGACCCTCCTGATGCCCCGGACCTGCCCACGGATCTGACTCTGCGGGATGTCATGGGCGCCATTGCCGAGATGAAGGCCTCGGTAGGCCAGCGGTTCGACACACTGGCACAGAAGATCGACTCGGTCCTCGTGGATGTTGGCCTGGTGAGGGCCGATCTTTCCAAGACCAACGACCGAGTTGATTCTTTGGCCCACACCGCATCGGGCCTTACTACTGATGTGGCGGCGCTACAAACAGAGGTGCGCCGGCTTAGTCAGGCGAGCGCGCTTATGGATCGGCGCCTGGAGGACTCCGAGAGTCGGGCCCGGAGAAACAACATCCGCATCATCGGAGTACCCGAGGGACGGGAGGAAGCAGCGGCGGACCTATTTGTGGAGGACCTGATCGCTACCCATCTCCAGCCACGGGGGCTGAGTAAATTCTTCGCGGTGGAGCGGGCCCACAGGGTTCCCGGGGAAGGCCGAAGGTCGGGGCCCCTCCGCGGCCCCTCATTGCCCGGATTTTCAACTTTCGGGACAGAGACGCTATCCTGCAAGCCTCCAGACTTTTGGGGCCGGTTAAGCTTGACAACATGGAGGTGAACTTTTATCCGGATTTCACCCCAGCGGTCCAGAAGCAGAGACTGAGCTTCCAAGGCGTCAAGCGCCGTCTTCGGGACTTGAACCGTAAATACGCAATGCTCTTCCCAGCCAAGCTGCGAGTGGAGGTAGAGGGTCGCACGCACTTTTTTGATCGCCCCGAAGCGGCCGGAGACTGGCTGGACACTCTGTCTGGGGATCGTGATCTGGGGGGCGGGGGGGGGGGCGGCGGGGGGGGACGGCACACTGGATCGGGACTGAGTGGGTGATGTTGGGCTTCACTCTGGACAAAATGTTGCCACTCTCGATTAAGCATCTGTCTGTATAATTTCCCCTCCTATGGAGGTTGTATGGGGTCTCTTGGGGGTTCTCCCTCCTCCTCTAGGGGGCTTAGCTAGTTTTTATTATATATATGGGGCGACAGGCACACTGCACGTTGGGGGGGCTGTTCGGGCTCATGCAGGGGTGCAGGGAGGGTGGAGTTTTGTTGGGGTGGGTGGGTAGGGATGGGGGGGTGTTGTTTGTTTTCACCACAAGGCAAAAGTATCATTGTGCTAGCTCTATAGTGCTCTCGGGGGGACGAATGGTGGCTCTTGTCTATGATGGGGGTAGGGAACTAACTCTGTTGTCCTGGAACGTGAATGGACTGGGGGACAGGATTAAACGTGGGGTGGTCCTGCAGTTCTTGAAGCGCATCTCGCCCGATGTAGTTTTTTTGCAGGAGACACACCTCATTGGCAACTCCTTCTGCGCCATGAATCGGCGTGGCTATCGCCTAGTGGCCCATTCGGGCTTTACGTCTGGCTCAAGGGGTGTGGGCATCATGGTTAAGAACTCGCTTCCGCTGGAGATTGATGAGGTGCTCCATGACGACAGGGGACGTTATGCGGTCTTGGTGGGAAGGATGGAGGGCAAAGTGGTGGTTTTTGTGTCAGTATACGTCCCACCGGGGCTGCAGTCGACTACCTTTGCGGACCTGGGGCGCCTCCTCCTTGGCCTTCCGGGGGGGATTCTGGTGGTGGGGGGGGATTTCAATGCGGTGGTTTCCGGGACTGTGGATCGTCACCCCCCTAGGGACCTCCCCCGGGCCCAAGCGTGGCTCTCTGGTCTATTGGACACTTTGGGATTGGTGGATTGCTGGCGTTTAAAACATCCCACGCAGTTACAGTATACCTTCCATTCGGGGGCCCATGGTAGTCTCTCACGACTAGATTATGTCCTGGTCCCGGCGGCCTATGTTGGGAGGGTGGGAGAGGTGCGCCATTTGGCACGGGGTATCTCGGACCATTCCCCGCTCCTGTTACACCTGGACCTTTTTCCGAGGGGTGAGGGTAGGGTGGTCCCGATCAATCCCTGGTACTTGCGCGACCCCACTATTCACGCTGAATTGATTAAATCCCTCCAGCGCTACTTTGACGAGAATGTGGGGTCCGTGCCTTCGGCTGTCTCACTGTGGGAGGCATTCAAGACAGTACTACGAGGAGAGGCCCTGTCCCTCATTTCCCACACCCGGAGGCGCGAGCGGGAGGAGGTGACCCGGGTGGAAGCTGAGATAGCCGAGTTGGAGGGTAATCTAGAAAGTGGGGTGACGGATGCCGTATTACATGTCCTCCAACTCAAGCAAGCGGCCTATAGGGCCCTCGTCACGGAGGCAGCCAGGGGCCTCAGTAGAGAGCAACAGGGGAGATTGTATGATGTGGGTGATAAGGCTGGTAAATTGATTGCGTGGCTGGACAAAAAGGAGAGAGCGAGTCGTGTAGTCCCGCTGATTGAGAAAACAGACGGTGTGTGTGTTACTGAGCCGGAAGAAATTGTCTCCTGCTTCGCGGACTATTTCCGTGGGGTGTACTCCCCGGTGTCTTCCTGCTCTGAAGAGGATTCCCGTACCCTGCTCAGGGATATCGCACTGCCTTCCCTTTCGGAGGAGGACAGAGTGTCGTTGGACGCCGCTCCAACCTCCGACGAAATTGCCCTCGCCATACGTTCGGTCGCTTCCGGCAAGGCCATGGGTCCTAATGGTCTCCCCATCGAGTTGTACAAATTGAGACCGGATACGCTGGCACCACATCTCCGATCAATGTTCCTGGAGGCCCATTCGGTGGGCTCCCTCCCGCTGGACCAGCGTCTGGCTACAATCGTGGTTATCCACAAGGAGGGGAGACCTCGGGACCGGGTTACCTCCTATCGGCCCATTTCGCTACTGAACGCGGAGCCTAAAATTCTCGCCAAGGTCCTGGCCAATCGGCTGGTCGGCGTGGTGGGCGAACTGGTTCACCAGGATCAGTCCGGCTTTATTCCCCATCGTAACACAGCTCTTAACTTGCGGCGTTTGCATGGGGTGCTTGCACGTGTTCAGTACATACGGGAGCCGGCCATTTTGGCATCCCTGGACGCCACCATGGCGTTTGATACGCTTGAATGGCCATACATCTGGGCGATGCTTGCGAAGTTTGGCTTTGGCGCAGGGTTCATCAGTTGGGTCAAATTGCTGTATTCGAGCCCATTGGCGCAGGTGGTGGTGAACGGCAGAGTATCGGCTCCGTTCGAGCTGGGCCGGGGCACGCGGCAGGGCTGCCCCTTATCGCCGCTCCTGTTTGCGCTTGCCTTGGAGCCCCTGGCAGAGTGGCTGCGGTGGGAGCCTTCCATCCGTGGTCTCCGTTGGACCCCCGAGCACGAGGACCGCGTATCCCTATACGCTGATGACATCCTCTTGTACCTAGCTTCCCCACGTAACTCACTTATAGTACTGGTTGATGTTTTGCATTCATTTGGTCGTAACTCCGGCCTTGTCATCAACTGGGCTAAATCGTGCGTGTATGTTCTCTCTGGGGAGGCGCCCATTCTCCCGCGGGGCTGTCCGATCCAGATCGCCCCGCAGGGATTTCGGTACCTGGGTGTCTTCATTACTCTGGACCCGGAGGCCCGGTATGATCGGAACTTGCTTCCCCCCCTCCAGCGCCTGAAAGAAGATGTCACGCGCTGGCGGCGCTTGCCGCTCTCGCCGCTCGGCCGGGCGGCATTGTTTAAGATGATGTCTCTGCCGCGCTTCCTCTACGCTTTGCAGAATACTATGGACCCCGTCCCAGCGCGCTACTTCCGTGAGGAGGAGAGTTTACAGCGCCGCCTGTTCTGGGACGGGAGGCCGCGTATCGCCCTAGCGAAGCTGACGCTCCCATGGTATGACGGCGGGATTGCCCTCCCGGATATCAAACGATACTATTGGGCCTCCCAGCTGGCTGCGATTAATCACGGCCTGTATGGGCCCGCTTTAAACCCGGCATTCGAAATGGATAAGATGCTACTCCCGGGTGGGGACTATAATAGAGCGCTCTACTCCAGCACGCCCGACGCTCGGCTGACCGGCCCAACGCGTGTCATGGTGCGAGTGTGGCACGCGGCTAATGTGGCGATGGGGTGGAAGGATCGTCTGACCCGGGCGTCACCACTATACGCGTCCGAGCAGTTGGGCTCCCTGTGGACCTCGAAGGGCTTCGAGAAGTGGGACATGATAGGCATTAGCAAGGTGGGGGATCTCTGGACGAGGGGAGGATTTAAAACGTTCGAGATGTTGCAGACGGAGTTCCACTTGCATGGCAGGGAGTACTTTCGGTATTTGCAGATCCGTCATGCACTGGGCTCCGTCTTCCCGGACGTTGCAGCCATCCCGGAGTGTTCCCCCCTTGAGGATAGAGTGCTGGATGGACACGTTCCGGACAGCACGATCTCACTGATCTACAAAAAACTGATCAATGACCGCACGGGATTGCTGACTGCCCTTCGTGAGGCTTGGGTTGCCGATGGACTGGAGCTGGACGACGAGGACTGGACCCTTGCGGTGGCCTCCCCGAAAGAGGTGGCCATACCGGCCCGCCTTCGCTTCGTCCAGCTCAAGATACTCCACAGAGTCTACATGACGGGGCCGAGGCTTCTGCGTATGGGCTATGCTGTGGACGGGTTGTGTAAGCGTGGGTGTGGCGCTTTGGGGACCTTTCTGCATATATTGTGGGAATGCCCGGAGGTGGAGCGATTCTGGCATGGTGTGCATGAGGTCCTGCGTGTGGTTACGCATGTGGTGCTGCTACCCGAAGCGAGGAGATGCCTGTTGAATGTGTGGGAACCTACCGACTACTCGGCGCCACAGACGTGGTGGGTGACTCTGGGATATATGGTGGCCAAGCGTGATATTGCTCAACTGTGGGGATCTCAGAGGTCCCTGACTGTCTCGGCCTGGAAGGAGCATATGGATTGGTGCATGTTTCGGGAAAAGGTGGTGTATGTTGCGAGAGGTAAGCCTGGGACATGGGTGAAAGTCTGGGGCCCCTGGAACGCCTACCGCGGGGGAATCTGTACTCCACCGTTATTGCCCGATCCGTCACCTGCCCCATCCCCGTAGCCGACCCATCTTCCCTGTTCCGGGCATTGAGTTTTACCCAGCCCTAATCCTGATCTCTTCCCCTTCTTGATACTCCTATGGATTGGTAGGGTCCCCCTCTCAGGGGAGCACATGCTGCTATTTCTGATTGTAGATTGCCTTGTGGTTTTTGTTTTTTCTGGTTGTTATTTCAGTTTAAAATGAAACCGTACAGTGGGGTCCGGAAGGTGTGGCTATCAACGCTGCTAACTCCTGTGCATCTTCCTCAGCCGCAACGCGCGCTCTACAATGTGTATCATATGCTCCTTTTGTTTACTAGCGGCCGGCCGGAAGGTTGTAGGCCCATCTTTGTATATTTTTTGAGTTTTGTAATAAACGGTTTCAAAAAAAAAAAAAAAAAAAGATAAGTAGGTGGTCTTCAAACCCTTAAATCTCTAACATATTTCAAACCACCACCCATAAGCATAGAACCTCCTTCCCTTCCTCCGACCAAATCTAAACTGGAACCAGCTCTGAAACCCCCGCTGACTTCCTCATCCCTCATCAAGATCACGCCGAACATCCTTCATCCTCCTTCCTTAAACAACCACCCAGTTTCTGATATAATGCTGCATTCCTGAAATTCCACCTCTCTCCATTATCCAAAATCACAAAGAATGTTCTCACTTTGTCAACCCGAAAAGGACCACTGAACTAAGAAAGTCCTTTCGCGACTCTCCCTGACTTTATTTTGACCCGATCTTCTATGTCAATTCTGCTTTTACTTTTTCCTATGGAACCATCAAATTCACGTCCTTCACTCTTGACTCAATCCTTCAACCAAGCAGGTACTAACTTGGTTCCAGGCATAAACCCTAGCATCTCTTCAAAGGGAATTCTCTGGGTAACACTGTGAGCAGTGGTGCGATATGCCCCAACCATATCAATTAACACTCTTCCTTAAAAATATTCACCGGTACAAAAGTGGTGCTTCTTGTGGTGACATCCCTCATGAACTTCACAATTATCCATCTAGAATAAACATCCACAACAACAACGGCAAACCTTAACTGTCCAGGCAAATCCACCATGGGTCCAATGAAGTCCAAACAAATCATATGCCAGGGCTTCACAGGATCTTCAGCATGTCCACCTTCAGCTCTGCATCTTACTCTAAATCTTTTTTCACTCTCCTTCCAAATACTACAGAAGTTCACTCATTTTTTGACTTTATCATCAAGACATGGCCACCAATAGTCCCCTTTGAGCGATCTCCTCTCATTATGATATTCTGGCCACACAAGGAAAAATTATTTATAGCTTTAAAATATGTCCTTACAGACTGAGATAACATACTTTCTCTTGTGGCAGCCTGCTGAATGAGGTTGCTAACCTGTCTGAGAACACCATTCTGACACCATTTCCTCCTCCCATTCCACTAAGGTGAATGCTCCTAGAACTCACTGTACTGCGTCCTGCACAGAAGCTAAAGCACCTTCCGCTTCCAAATTTCTCACTGTCAACACTTTCCCAATCCAAAGGTAGCCTTGACAAACAATCTGTTTGCACATTCCTCCACCCTTGTGCAAGTTCTACTACATAAGAATATCCCTGAAATCTTGCTGCTGGTCTGGCCAACCAAGCGGATCCCTTGCCTGCTCCACTAAACAACAATATCCTAAACAAGGGTTTATGATCAGTGTGTATGATAAAAGTGGCACCCCACAAATACACACAAAAATATTCAGCACCCCAAGCAGCAGCTAATGCCTCCCTCTCTATGACTGAATAATTCCTTTCAGCCTGTGTTAGTGTGCGCGAAGCAAATGCAACTGATCTTTCCTTCTTTCCATGCATTTGAGATAACGCAACCCCCAATCCAGTTGCACAAGCATCCACAGTCAAAGTGGACCTTACTCTGTTATCAAACAAAGATAAAATACCAACATTGCACATTTCTTTTTTGATATTTTCAAAACATACACGCTGCTCCTCTTCCAAAACAAACCTCTCTCCTTTACAGAGAAGCTTCCTCAGACACTCCGTTTTATCTGCAAATGTATCCATGAACTTTGCATAGTGCTCAATAATTCCCAAAAATTACCTTAATTAATGTTTTTCTATCAGTGCAGGTGCCAATCTTATGGAATCCAACAGTGATTGCTTATGTTTGACCACACCATTGGATATGGTGTACTCCAAGTACTCTATTTGTTCTGGCAGAAATGTGCACTTCTCCTTATTGAGCATGAAACTAAACTCACCCAATTTTTTTTAACACCAACCTCAAAGTAATGTTATGTTGTTCCATGGTCTTTCATATGATCAAGATGTCATCCTGAAGGTAAATAAGATATTTCACTTCTTCAAGGACCTTTGTCATCATTCGTCATCGCAGTCGATACCAAACTGAACAGCGTGCAGGTGAACTGATAGGTCCCTTCAGTGGTGATAAACGCTGTCAATGCTTTGGAATCATCATGTAATCTGATCTGTTGGCAAGCACTCCTCAAATATAACTTTGAGAAGCACTTACCATTTCTTACTGAGATCAAGAGCTCATTAATGTTCGGGAGAGGATACGTTTCCATGATAATCTCCAGGTCAAGAGATCTGAGATCCACACTAAATCTCAAATGGCCATCAGAGTTTTGGGTACTAACCACCGGAGATATCCATTGAGAGGCTTCCACAGGCACAATTATACCTTCTTTCAACACATCACTCAACAACTCTTTAACACCATCCTTCACTGAAAGTGGCACCCTCCCCAGTTTATGCTGTCTTGGTACTGCATTGTCCTTTAATATACTTTTGTGAACATATCCCTTTAGGCAGCCTAAATATTTACCAACCACTTCTGCTGCTCCTTCCAAGACATCATTCAAGCCTATGTCTTCCACCACCATTATCTGATTGGCCGCTCTCGGATTTATCCTTATATTAAAATCAAAGTGATGCATCCAACCTAAAATTGGTGGCCCTCTCACAAGAAACATATACTTTTCCTTTTGTACACCGTGTTCCAAATTGAAAGTTCCTTTCCATGTAACCTACTATATCAATGGGTTCAACTTGAAATCTACATGAATTGATATCCTTTGGCTGCAACAACATGTCACCCAACTGGGCTTCAAACAGTTGTCTGGGAATAATGGTGTACATCCAAACCGAATTGACCATGAGATCTACCTCTTTCTCACACACCATAAACTTTGCTATAGGTCTCGTTAATCTCCTCTTCTCACTCGTACTCATAGACACATCCTCAAGCATTGTGTCCGCACATACAAAAAGAATACCATTGCCATAAGAACTGTCCCTTACTTCCTCTACTACTCCTACCATTGTTCTACTCTCCTTGCTACACACATTGTAGCCTTTACACATTCGTGCATAATGTCCCTTTCATCCATATCTCCTTCCCTCTTTATTGATGGCAAAACAACGTTTAGAGTCACCCATATGAAATGTGCTACCACAACCAGTGCACTCTCTCACTTTCCCATTAACTGTAGGTAGTGATGCTCACTTCTCATCTTTTCTCTTTATTACACAAACCTCATCCTCCTCACTATGACTATTCTCATTTACAATCGCGATATCTCCCTCTTTTTCTCTCCTGTTAAGTTCCTTCATGCACCTCTGAGATTCTTCAATGATTTTTGCCATCTCAATTGCCTCCTTGAGCGAGGAATCCTTCGCCGTGCATAATCTTTCTTGAATTTGTTTGTCTTTACACTGTACAATGAGCTGGTCACGAATCAGCTCATCAGTCATTACACCAAAACGGCATTCAACTGAAAACTCTCTGAGTCTTGCCACAAATTTGTCAATAGATTCGTGCTCCGCCTCAGGATAAGTATAAAACTTATATCGTACCATCACCAAATTTAGTTATTTTGCAAATCTGGTCTCAAGACCCTTCATGGCCTCCTTACACGCATTAGCTATGGGTTAACGATTTGGTTCCACAGCTACCCATAAATATTTGAAAATGATTTTACCTTCATTCGCCAGTACACTCAATAATAACCCTTTCTTCGTAGCTGCAGAAAACTCCTGTCCATCTAGCGCTATGATGTAGTTCTCTAGCATCTCTATCCAATCTTCCCAGGGTATAGTAGGAATTCCAGGTAAATTTAAGATGAAAGGAGAAGGGAGCTATTATGTTACTCTGAGCAGCCAACCCTGCTACTTCAGTATAACAGTTCTTGTAAAAAGGAGAAGAGGACTATCATAGAGCATGCAAGATATAGTACCTTAGGTGTGCAGATCACCGACAAGTCTGCACCGTACCTCGAAGCAATCTCCTCCAGACATTTTTCCGCTGTTCAAAGGAGTGCAAATCACTGCACAATAGTATTTGCACAATCACTGTAGTCAAGGTGTGCAAATAATTGATAAAATAATGTTTGCACAAACAGCTGGAGATGCTTCGGGAAATGTTGCTGGTTTTGAACTTAAGAACATGCTTGCATGCAACGTGGCTACCCTGTGTTCCAGCAGCATGCAGTGTTTTGGATCTAAGCTGCTTGCAATCCAGAACAAGATGTCGTCTCGCAACGTGAAATACACTGCATTCCAATGACGTGCTATGTGAGTGCTTCACCTCACCAAGAGTAAGATGCATTCCTCGGACGTGACACACAGACGTTCCTTGACATCATCACAGGGAAGAACACATCGTGCTGTGCTCGTCAAGTGAATACTCTGTTCGCGCAACAATGCTGAAGGAACTGCCCCATTGGTGAGCCCATAAAATAAATTATCTACATAGTACCTGGGCATGTAAAGAATCACGAATCACACTCTGACATGCAGGAGAGTGGCTTTCTTAGTCGCATCGAACACTCCTCACAATTTCTCCATTAAACAAATGTGCGCTTCTTCGTAATCCTGAGTCTCTCGCAGACGGGACCGCAGGACCACACAGGTTGTGTCTGCCTTCCTCTTGAGTTTTCCAGGTTGGCGCCAAAATGTACTGGAGGAAAGTTGACTCACTACACCAAATATGACGATTTCATCCAATGGGCTTTATTGGTGACACAACCTGGTGTCAGTCCTTCACAATGTACCAGGCTCAACTGCTGACCTTGGCATTCCCTGAGCCTTACAATCTACTATGGAACCCCCCCCCCCCCCCCCCCAACATGGAACACATGGAAATGGAATGGAACATATGATAATGTACTAACATCATAACAGATGCAAAGTGGAGCAAGCAAGGGTGCTGATTATTAAATTGTGGACTGAGCTTAAACACATGCACTCGTATGGAGTCTGGGGACAAGGGTAAAGGATCTGACATAAAGGCTGGAGCGGTCATCTTTGGAGCTGAGGAAATGGGTTCAATTCTCGGGGGCAGGAGACAGTTAGTTCAAAGGCGTTGCAACCCAGATAAAAAAAGAAAACATACAGCTGACAACAATGGTACAAATGCATGCTAACAGGACAAGATTACATTTAAAAGCAGGCTGTAAATACATGCAACGAGACTCTGTAAATGTGTGCAACCAGGGAAAGATAAATAAAGGTGCAGCAAGCAAATGAAAGAAGTTCCACTCACAAAGCGACAGGCGTGGATGAGACTAAGTACTTAAGCCATGGGAGCCTGATAAGAGAAAAGCACACAAGGAAACAAGAAAAGAACACCTACTACAACCAATAGAAAGGAGGAAAAGTAAATTGACAAGCACATGGAGCAACAAGAAGGGAAGGCAGGATGTAAGACACTTTTAAGATATATTTAATACAATAAATTTCACAAGTGCAGACAAGCACTGTGCAGGCAAAACCTAAAAACGGGAGTTAAGACACTCCCTTACCAGTCCATCTTTCTTTGTTCTCAACCCCCTTCTTACCTGCATCCAGCATAACAAAAGCAACAATCCTCAGTGTCAGCCTTGCAGCCAATAACTGGCTAACCTTGGTTAAGGGAAGAAGGAGAGAGAAAAATAAGGAAGAAAACTAGGAGGAGGAGAATACGGACAAGGGAGGAGAAGAATACCGACAAGGAAGTGGATTAAAAGGAGGAGGAGCACCAGGACCACTGTATGCTGAAAAAACACATTCCTCAGTGCAAGGGGGCTCTTACACATAATATGTGTGAAATATTACTTAATCTTGCATAATATGTGCATTGACCCCCAAAATATCCTAGGATTTTAAAGAAAGTTCTAAATTGTTGGGAAATTAATTTTACTGGTGTGTTTGTGTAGTCTGGTATTTTTTGTTTTTCCTTTCTGATGTACTCCAACCTGATAGCACTCTTGCCTTCTGCTTCCTAGATATTTCAGTTGTCCAAATTGGTCTCCTCAGTATTTTGTAACTATCACAGTCTGCGCATTTAACTTCTTCTCTCAGGGTACCCCATTACCACAGAATAAAAAATAAAGGATTGGAAGTTAGAGTGTCTTTCTGGAGAGTCTTCCCTGGTTGAGCTTCTTAAGATTTGTAAAGGACCTTGGGCCAGAAGCCATGCTTTCCTCTCCCCTCCTATGCTTCCGCCACTACCTGTTGGGTGAACTCCATATAATAGTCTCTGGTGACTTAAATTTGAATCCAATGGGTTGATATCTGATACTCTTAAGTAGACTTCATATAATACTCCCTGTTGACCTAGTAAAGCCTCTAAAGGTATTGTCTTCTGTATTTCCTATGTAGACACCAGATGGTACACTGTATTGGGTTTCATTACCTCCAATGAGTTGGACCTATTGAAACTCATGGACGGACTCCATATAGCACCCCTTGTTGACTTCACAGTGACCACAGTAGGGCAGGTCCTATGCATGGTCTTTGGAGATTTAACAGTGCCTCCAATGGTTTGGGTTTTTTTCAACACTTCTTGGTGGACTTCATGTACCCAGTGTATTCCACTAATGCACGTGAACTGACGTATGGATGGTATACTCCATCAATAAAGACAGTAAGTACCCACATATATGGCTGGCTCTATGCTCACACTCTCTGCTTATGCAAAGTGACACTTAACACAACATATTTCCATGTTGTCATTCTTCATGCACCTCACTCAGTGTGTCCATTTAGGACAAAGCACTCTTTCAACCATTCACTAGGCATTGTGCCAGGAACCTAATGCTATTCAATGTGCCGTGCATCCTCACCAGTGTTTTGAACCATTATTTAACTAATACAATCGGAGAACCCAGGAAGCACTTCAGGCTGTGCAGGAGTAGCAAACTGCTATACAAACACCCGTGCAAAACAATTTAGACCTGCTGCAAGTTGTCTTAGGGCACTCTACATTTCCAAAATTACTCCCAGTAGAAACAATATTTGATCCACTAGCAACCAAGGATCAGGCAACAGCACACCAAAATATTTCTAGAATAATGTTCTGATGTAAATGCTTTTTTTTAGACAGTTAAATTAGACTTCTGTGAGGGAAGGCTCTCTAGTTTCTTTGTTAAGGAAATCTCCCCAAGTGCAAAACCATTTGTGTTGATGAAACGTTTTTCTTGGAAAAACTGCCATGTATCAGTGGATTAATGTAGATAACTCAGGATAAAATATTACTAAATTGGAATATTCAGCTGGAACCTCTAGCTTGCTCCCTGTTACTCCTGGCATTTCCTTTGCAAGGGGGCAAAACCTTGGCCTCCTCTGAGGCCAGGGGTCATAGGGGAAGTGCCAAGAGTAGCAGGGAGCAAGCTAGAGATCATAGCTGCAACCCCTGACCGCCCCAAATGACATCCATGTATAAAGGGTGCTATTATTCAACATTTTATCAAAATAGGAGGGATGATAAATTGAGTTCTGAGGAAGCCATTTTGTATGGGGATCCATGTTCAGTGAGGTTTAAAACATTTACACCTTAAATACTCAAACACTGCATCCCTTTTGGAACTGCGTCGGAAAAAATATGAAAATAGGCCTGAGACTTTCACACAATGTACAGTCCGACTTTCTTTTATCATCTGATATTGCAAGTTGGTGATGGAACATTTAGCAATACAGCCACAACAAATCTCATAAGATAGTAGCACTGCTGCATGGAGGGGCCAAGCAGGCAGTAGCACCAGAGGACCACATCAGCAGAGCAGGAAGATCATAATACAAGGATACCAGACCCAAAAACTACACCCCACAAGTGTTGCACTCATGGAGTTTTTTTTTGTAAACTCGACAGTAGCAGGCCTGGAAATGATAAGCAGTAGATGCCCCCAATACTCACGGACACCTTTCTTCAGATGTGAAAGTATCAGCTCGATTTGTCTTGTGTTCACAACTGTCCATCGAGTCCCTGGCAGCCTGGAGGGTGTGGTGGTGCTGCTTGCAGTGAGCAGATTCTCAGGGTAATTTATGCGTGTGGTGTTGGCAGGTGAGGCCCTCGCAGTTTCAGCTAGATGGACATGAAGGATTGATGTACCATAAAACATAGACTAAAGGACTATACCTACCAATAGTCCCAATACCATTACCAAATAATCAGTCAGTTGGCAGTGAAGAAGGTTCAATCGTTTATTAAACAAAATACTCTATAGAGGAGCCTCTCCGAACCTCACCAATCAGGTGCGCCGAGAAGACTGTTGGCTCGTATTCAAACATGAGGTTATATACTTTTCGGTTCAACACATACAATCACTGTAAAAGGAAAAATACCAGTTGGCCCTCGAACTCCAGGGAAGGACCATATATGGCACACATCAGATCAGTACAAAGGCTTGGCTATGTATTACACAGGAGGTCAGGAGCGGTGACTCCCTTTCGTCTTGGTGCCTGGGAGTGTAGACACGGCGCCTCCAGGAATGCGCTTATCTCCCCCAAAGCCAGATGCGACCTTGAGTCTTAGAACAGTCGAGTAAAACAGCCTACCTTCAGCTGCTACCAGTAACTCAGATGAACTGGGGCCTGACAACTGCACGTGATCAACAGGTGATCACGGCCCGTGCTCGAGCATATAATCAGAAGATGGCGTCTGTATGGTTCTCGGCCTACTCTTTTAGCAATAGATATACGGGAGGAAATAAATGAATTTCCTCCATGCAAAAGCATATATATCAAACAGGGAGTATACGTATAGATGTATAGATGCATCATGCTAACATAATATAGGTCCGATACCCCTTATATACGGGAAATCTACTTTTTTATCCCTCAGGATGATTCATGGACATGGAAGTAGATTCATCCCTGACCAAGGATAGTTATCACTGGGTCTGAGAGCAGCTTTGGGTGACTCCAGGGGCTGGACAAGAAGAGCTGTGCTGAGCAGAGAGTTTGTTTTAGACAACCCTGCATTGCCCTCTACAGGATAAGGGAGAGGCCAGGCATGTAGGAATGCGCGGCATCAAGGAATTTGCAGACCTCTATCCAGGCGGTTAATATCTCCCTAGTTTTGCCAACACAGGAACGTTAACACTATTGGACATGCTATTATACTATCAAATCAGATTTTGTTTTTATGCACCTGAAGTTTGTAAAGCAAATTAATTTCACCCAACATTTCTCCAAGGTAGTTCACTATTTTAGACTTCACCACTCAGGAACAGAAAGAAGCAAACCCTGCTCAGTTTCCAAGCTATAATGTATGAAAATCAGAGCCTCTCTCTGAGAAATGTCGCATTGCATGAATTTTCTTTACACACTGCAGGCTCATAAAAACAGGTTCTTGGTTTTTACTTTGAGCCAGTGCAGCCCTTCATGATACCACTCTAGATCATTATAAACTAGACATTTTGTGGGAGCAGGAGGATGAGGAAGGAGATCCGTAATGAACGTTTCGCAAATATGCACACAAAATATCTGCAAGCCCCTTGCACTGTTGGTACGTCACTTTTTCCCATATTAAAAGTAAATAAGCCCCTCAAGGTGAAGCGGTGACGCCTTCTGTTGGTCAATTTGTATTCAAGGGCGCCTTCTCCTTGCCGAGTACTGCAGTGTTCTAATGACATTCAACACTGAACCACCCAAAGAAAACTGATAGCCATGTCCCCATCTCTGGCAAGGTGATTTATTTCACCTATATTCATTGATTTCCTGCTGTTAGGCGGCCGGTCCACTGTTTGGCACTTTAAAGTAATAGTAAGCAGCTTATTTGCATAGCTTTGACCTATTAACAGAGACACTCCAGGCAAAACTGACTTTATTCTCTCTGTTTCCTGTGTGATTGATCACCCCTTATCTAACCAAGAGCTTGAATAAATTACTCTTGGCCAGAAGTGTGTCTCCAGAAGTGAATGAAGGGTTGATTTAAATGTAGGAAGGGTTGATTTAAATGTACCAATCTTGCTAAAAAATGTGTGTTCTCTTGTCTAGCTTTCTTATTTTTCTGTTGTGGCTTTATTTGATGACTATGCACATTGACCTTGCTACATGGCAACTTAAATTTATGGTCTCTTTGGGAATTCCATTTTTGGAATCCCTTAATGAAAAAACTAATAGCAGAAAATGAAGCATTTTAATTAAATGTATTCACATCCAGAACTCCTCTATAAGAAAGTTACATTTTTTATGAGAAAACTCCTTTCACTGAGACATTTTGGAAAGCAGGCCTACCATTGATTCATTTGTAATGTTAATGAATTTGTCCTCTTTTGAACAATTTCTTTGAAATAAAATATGACATTTTGTGCTTAAAATTTATTTTTGCCAACCTTTATCTGCTTACAGCGAAATCATTTAACAAATTAGTCTACTGGCCACACCACCGGTTGACTGGATTTTGGGGCAGTAAACCCACCTCCAAGAAAAATTAATACCAAAGTGCCCTGGGCTTATCAGATATGATCAGGCACAGTATTCAGGCCCTGATTACGAGTGAATCAGTGTATACCAACCCATGCGTAAACCCCTGTTTGAAATTAGGAGTTGGGATCCATTTATCAAATCTGATATAATCGCATACATTAAATATCTCAACCTTCATTACATTTTGGCAGGTCAAACCTGCTGAAATTTAACAGGGGAAATGTGTGGTATTTACTGTACCATGCGGATTTTGATGCATTAAAAAACGAAATCCTCAGAATGTTGTAATAGGTTCTATTTATTATAACCTCCCACCATGGATTCATTATTTACCAGGTGTGACAAATAGCCCCTACACTCGTAATCAAGGCCTCAGAGTTTTCCTAAGGCTCTCCTTATGAGCGGTCTGTTTAATCGCGATACGCGCTGTAACCAGGGTTACATCACAGATCGCAATTATCAAACCTGTCGATATTTATCAAGGGACAAATGCTATTGGTTAGGGAACATTTAGAGGTACTGCATTGAAATTCACATTTAGCTCCCAAAAACTTGTAATTGTGTGGTATTCATCAAACTCAATAACTCCTACCCAGCGCAGTCAAATTTTATCAGGTGCGATAAATATCACATTTTTAGGTGCAGTAAATCTCACATTTACCGGGCCACTCATATTGAGTTGTTTAGAATAAGGTACACTATGCATACTGTAGTTTTTCCACACCATTTACTGTATGTGTTGCTTCTTTTAGTTCATTTTCCCTCTCACATTTTCGCCAGCTTTGTCTAGAAATGTGAACGGGGATAGTTGCACGCTGTGAGCTTTTTTCCCCCTCACAACCTCAAGTGTAAACTCTGTTGGTGTCTGAGTCAATGGTTCCTCAACCGCAGCATAAACGATTAGTTCTGAATATTTATTCAAATTAGACTTATGTCAAGAGTTTGGAAAGTAACTAGGGGGCATATTAACAAGGGCCGGCGATAAATATCGCAAAGCGTACTTAGCGCTTGCATATTTATTGCCGGCTATCTCTGGAATTTATCGCCCGGTTTGCGGATTATTAACAACGCGCATCGCCGAAGCGATAAAAATTCCAGAGATAGTTGGGATATCGCCGTTTTCCATGGTGGAAAACGGCGATATCCTAGATGATAGGGCCTGTGGTCTTAGCCACAAAATCCACCCCCCATGTTAAGTATGCCTTAGTCAGGAATTTAACAGACGTTAAATTCCTGCGTTAAGGCATACTTCGCGCCGATTTTAAAAATCGCTACCCACCCTTGTTAATATCGCGAAGCTGCCTTCGCGATATTTTCCCAAGGGAGTCTTGTCAGGCACGCCTCCTTTGCATCTCATTAGCGATGCGATCGGAGGCGTGCTGCAATCGGGCGCTAAGTCAGCAAGACACGCGATAGCGTGTCTTTGCTGATAAGGCGATGAAATTATCGCCGCTTTTCGCCCGAAAA
Organism: Triturus cristatus; assembly: GCF_964204655.1. Lineage (NCBI taxonomy): Eukaryota > Metazoa > Chordata > Amphibia > Caudata > Salamandridae > Triturus > Triturus cristatus. The sequence goes on along the minus strand of NC_140593.1, from coordinate 530,845,992 downwards.
CGGACTCAAAAGCGGCGATAATTTCATATCGCCGCCTTGTTAATATGCCCCTAGGTACGTTTAGGTCCATGGCTGGACCTACAAAGATGCACACTTTCTCTATACGTCTGCCTGGTTGGATCATTTTTAACTTCATGACCTTCTGCAAAGCTGAGCAAGGGTTAACTTAGAAGGCACATCTTCACCCCCAGAGTATCATTTACATGCTTTGTAAGTCATGGGAATTCACATTTCAGCCCACCGTATGATATTCTAGAAATACACCCTTCAGTGGAGAATTATTGTAAATGTGCAGGGCATGTCAGATTGCGCGTGGAGGCTGAGGGGCTCGAAATGGTTAATGATTTAAAATGTAAGGCAATTCTAAGCAAAGATTAGGAGGACAAATGTCTTCTGAGATTGCACATAAGCCTGCGTTATTGTTCACTGAGCTGTTCATAATGTCAGGCTTCATCTGTTCACAGTCAGACATAACATAGCGTCCGCTTCCCTGACTTTAATCTCATCAGCCGCACATCAGACACCATGACAGTCTCTGCTTGTGCCCATGCTAAGAATTTCAGAAAACAGGTCGGAACAGGTGAGTGAGCTAGCTTGGTGTGCTGAGCTGCAACTGCAGGGATAAATAAGCAGATTTACAAGAGTAGTCGTAAATTGCATTTAATTTACTCCCTTTATCAAAGGAATGTAACTGACGTAGGAGAAAGTGTTAAATGTAGGGTGTTTCCTGGAAAAAATGTGCACGCAGCTATTTCGCCTATTTGGTCCATGAATTAAAATATGCCGACGTAGAGGAAATTTGACACATTTTCGAATTAATTGTAGAAATCCTCAACTTCCCTCTTGAAAACTAGGATGATTGGCACTTCTTTTCATATATTTTTGCAGCAATTATATCAAACTATTTCAGCTGTAACTTAGGTTCAATTCCCTCAGACCTTTACCTGCTGGGTGTTACCACATTTCCATGGGATTTCTTTGATCACTCATCCGACACACACCTAGGAAGGGCCATGAAGGAACATTATGAGTGGTAAATTACGTATATTTGAGTTATAAACATATTTTTGCCATTTTCTTGAACTTTCCTGAATGCATTGGAATTTTCGTAAGTGAAAGTTACTCATAGGTAGTAGTAAAAGTTTAGGAAGGGTGCATCATTTTTACACAATCCCCCAAATTTTCTGTAGTGGGGGATGGCACCAGCTGTAGGTCAATCTTAGTTGAATGTTGATGTGGCTCTGCGCTGAGCTTTCCACCTTGTGCATCACTGCACAGCAAGTTTGGTTGTTCTGCTGCTTTACCTGAAAATTACTAAAGGTGGTCTGAGTCCACAACGTGGTGCTCACTGTATAAAAGGCATGGGAGTGTAAAAAATTAAATAGAGCGAATGATAACGCTATGTTTACATTCACGCAGCCCCTATTGAAGCCTGTAATAATTGAGTAAAATTCTGCATCTTGCAGGGTGGCGTCACTTACTGAAAATTATCTGCCCCCTGTTCTGCCCAGATGTTCATATCTAATGGCAATAATAAAAAACAGGTATGGGGGCGCTAGAGGGCGCCAGGCAAAATGGTCGCACATTAGTGCTGCTCCGCCCGGCTGAGCCCTTATCCGTTTAATATCCGCCCAAATACAATTGCATCGAAGCTTGTCGCTGCCTGGGCTGCAGTGCAAGCACACACTGGAGTGTGGACATCAAGCTGTGCCCTTCTACTACCATCACCAAGGGTAAAAATCAACTCTTGGCTGAGGCCGCTGCATGGCATCATGGCGGCTGCCGTGTCCTACCTGCTGTGATCCCCTCCATTTTGCCTTTATAAGCGGAGTGCGGCGTGCTGGGGGGCGATGCGACTGGGGTGGAGCTTTGTTGAGGGGAGAGCGCCGGTCCCCCCCCCCCTCCGGAGCTGCTGGTGCAAAGAGGCGCCACTAGATCATCTTGACTCTTCGCCCGGGGGGCCGGCTGCATGGTGCAGCGGCCGCTACTCTTCTGCCTGGGGGACCTGCTGGAGCAGCGGCTGTACATAGACCCACTGAGGCAGAGCCGAGTCCTCTGCCAAGCTGTCCGGAGACGTGAGAGTGTCACCTGCCTCCGCTGCACATATCGATGCAGACTTTGACCCGGGCCAGAAGCGGACTCAGTGCTGACGACAGCGGGCGGCAGTGAATGGGGTGCGGTCCGTCCTCCCGGCCCTTAGTCGCGGCGGTGGGTGGGGGCCGGAGGGCCTGGACTCGCTCTGCAAGCTGTGGCCTGTCTGTGTGAGAGGGGTGCTGTGAGGCTGACGTGATCTGGCTGACGGCGCTGTGACATCCTGGTGTAGGCCCACTGAACCCTGGTGCTGCCGCTACTTTCTACATTTGGCCTTGACTGCACTGCTGGGCAGCCCGCCTAATTACCCTCCTGAGACACCTGATTTGGTAGCATGATACCGACTGGCTCCCTGATTGGCATCTCGGAGCAGGCCCATTGAACCCTGGAGCTGCCGCTACTTTTTACACATTTGGCCCTGACTGCGCTGCTGGGCAGCCCGCCTACTTACCCACCTGAGACACCTGATTTGGTTGCACGATACCGACTGGCTCCCTGTTTGAGACCCCTCATTGCCCTGCTATCGTTGGTGGGGACTATCCTGCAGCGCCTGGTGCTGGCGGCCTGTACCTGGCCCTGGAGAGTTGAAGCGCTGCCACCTTGGCATAGCTGGAAGGCTAACTGTGAGTTGCTGGGCCTAACCTGAAGTAAGAGTCTCCTACCATACGCCTCTGCTGGCCACAGCAGGCAGTCCCTGATTTTTTTTGCTTACGGGGGTGGGTTACCTTCCTGTGCCCTACATTCTATCGTCATGGGGCGCACCGATAAAGCACAGACTCGGCTCACTTTTGAGGCACACAAATCTACCAGACCTCAACAGCGTGCCTCCTCGGACTCCTGATGCGCCTGAGGAGGGCCCCTCCCAGTAGGAGTCCATCCTGCCCGCCATGCAAAAAAGTCTCCAGTCTATTGAGGGGGCGATCGCAGCGGTGAACCACAGACTCGACCGTATGTCCTCCCAACTTGAAAAACAGAATGTTAGAATGGGTGAAATCAAACAACGTGTCTCCACTAACGAGGATGGCCTGAGTGACATGGCAGGGAAGGCCCTACAAATGGAGAAGGTATTGGCGCTCATACAAGCAAAACATGAGGATTTGGAGGCCAGGTCCCGCCGCAATAGTGTTCGCATCACGGGCCTGCCAGAATCCACCAATACTGGTAGAATGGAGACTTATATTGAAACTATGATTAAGGAACTCTTTGGCTCTGAAAACCTGTCCCCTATGTTTATAGTGGAGCGAGCCCACCGATCGCTGGCTGCGAGACCGGTGCCGGGAGCCCCGCCGTGCCCCATAATAGCACGTCTGCTGAACTACAGAGACCGAGATACTATCCCAAAGCTTGCTAGAGACAAGGGTACAATCACACATCAAGGAAATACTTTGTCATTTTTCCCTGATTTCAAGGTGGCTGTCCAGGCGGCGCGGAGGGAGTTTGCTCCCGTAAAGAAGTTCCTACAGACTGAAGGTATCCCTTATGCTATGCTGTACCCCACACGCATGGTGGGTCAGGACGGAGACAGCAACATTTTCACATCCCCTAAGGTGGCGATGGAATATGTCAAGAAGGAGAAACGTAAAAGCTCAGAGACAGCAGCGACTCAGGACGATGAGGACCTATGATGGTGTGACTGAGCCTGCTCGGAAGATGGTTTTTTTCAGAACACCTGAGATCTTTCTTGACTTAACATGGATGTCTCTCTGCCTATACTGTTGTTTGGTCATTCCTTGTGCCTCTCAGTTTGTGTTTATTTGTGCAATTTCAGTGGGAGGTGGGCATACCACTACCCTATATAGGTATCGGTCCTGATGCAAGAGGCATACCTTAACCTGGATTCTGGATTATTGGTGGGCTAGGTTTCAACCTTCCCGATTGGTAAATTATTTTCCCTGATAAGACGTGGCACGCGATAGGGCTGCCCTCTGTCTCCTATGCTCTTTGTGCTGGCCCTGGAGCCGCTGGCATGCAAACTTCCCCAGCAACACGCATCTTCAGCACTACGATACAGACAGCGCCCATTGGTAGTCTCGATGTATGCCGATGATATGCTCCTATATGTCAGGGAACCCGAGACAAATCTCCCTGAACTCCTCTGTGAATACATAAAATATGAACGCTTCTCGGGGCACGGCATAAATTGGGCTAAATCGACGGTATTTCCCCTCACGGTGGGCACGCGCTACGTTGAATTGGACTTCCCACTTGCGTGGTCAACTGACCCAGTAAAGTATTTGGGGGTGTGGCTTCACAGGGACTCTGAGGTAGTTATCTCAGAGAATTATGGCCGTGCCCTGGTCCAGATCACTGACCGTGCAACGCGATGGGCCAAGCTCCCGCTTTCACAAGCAGATCGCATTGCGGTAGTCAAAATGACAATCTTACCCAAACTCCTTTTCATATTTATTAATATTCCCATTCGTCTCAATCTCGCGCTCTTTAACTCATTCCAGTCAGCCCTGCTCTCCTTCGTATCGGCTGGAAAGAAGGCCCGATGCAGCTGGGAGGTTTTGACATTGCCCTATGAGAGGGGTGGCTTCGAAGCCCCCGATCTGCGACTTTATTATCTTTGCGCACAGGCCCAGCATGCACACTACTGGTTCTATCCGCAACGATTACAGCCACATGTAGCTATTGAGGCTGATGCTGTACGACCAATGACCTTAGTTGCGAAAACCCTGTAGGGCGGGAATGGTGGATCACGAATGGAGATAAACCCGGCTGTCTGCACGGCGTGGGCATGGAGAGCGCTCGCGACACGAGCACAAATGCAGCACCTCTACGCCCCGAAACTGCCGCTTAATGCGAACCCGGACATCTCTGCAGCGCAAGAACCGGCCTCTCTTAAAGCATTGAGTGCGGTAGTGATAAAGCGGTACAAAAGGGGGTGGTGATGGACGGAGCATCAGAACCAATCAAACACTCACACCCAGTCAACAGATCTGGGTTTGATCCATCACCGTTCTTTAGCCCACTCTGCCACCCCAGTTCAGACATGGCCATATGCAAATCAGTCTGACCCTGTGCCTCATGGGAACAGTCCAGCCCGAACTGCCAAGCCATGCCTTCCCTGGACCGGAAACAAGCTTCCTAGGACTGGTTTCTGGCATTTCAGCCGTCTTCAGCCAGGCTTGCTTGAATCCAGTGGCAAAGTGAGCAAGGGACTCACGTCTGAGCAAACCCTGCCAACTTATGGCGAACAAAGTGGTACAAAACGGGGTGGTGAAGGACGGAGCATCAGAACCAATCAAACACTCACATCCAGTCAACAGATCTGGGTTTGATCCATCACCGTTCTTTAGCCCACTCTGCCACCCCAGTTCAGACATGGCCATATGCAAATCAGTCTGACCCTGTACCTCCTGGGAACAGTCCAGCCCGAACTGCCAAGCCATGCCTTCCCTGGACCGGAAACAAGCTTCCTAGGACCGGTTTCTGGCATTTCAGCCATCTTCAGTCAGGCTTGGTTGAATCCAGTGGCAAAGTGAGCAAGGGACTCACGTCTGAGCATACCCTGCCAACTTATGGCGAACAAAGCGGTACAAAAGGGGGTGGTGATGGACGGAGCATTAGAACCAATCAAACACTCACACCCAGTCAACAGATCTGGGTTTTATCCATCACCGTTCTTTAGCCCACTCTGCCACCCCAGTTCAGACATGGCCATATGCAAATCAGTCTGACCCTGTGCCTCATGGGAACAGTCCAGCCCGAACTGCCAAGCCATGCCATCCCTGGACCGGAAACAAGCTTCCTAGGACCGGTTTCTGGCATTTCAGCCGTCTTCAGCCAGGCTTGCTTGAATCCAGTGGCAAAGTGAGCAAGGGACTCACGTCTGAGCATACCATGCCAACTTATGGCGAACAAAGCGGTACAAAAGGGGGTGGTGATGGATGGAGCATGGGTATGCTCAGACGTGAGTCCCTTGCTCACTTTGCCACTGGATTCAAGCAAGCTTGGCTGAAGACGGCTGAACTGGGGTGGCAGAGTGGGCTAAAGAACGGTGATGGATTAAGCCCAGATCAGTTGACTGGGGTGAGTGCTTGTAATGTTCAACACTCCGTCCATCATTTCCTTTGGTTTTTGCTTTGTTCGCCATAAGTTGGCAGGGTATGCTCAGACGTGAGTCCATTGCTCACTTTGCCACTGGATTCATGCAAGCCTGGCTGAAGACGACTGAAATGCCAGAAACCGGTCCTAGGAAGCTTGTTTCCGGTCCAGGGAAGACATGGCTTGGCAGTTCGGTCTGGACTGTTCCCATAAGGCACTGGATCAGACTGATTTGCATATGGCCATGTCTGAACTGGGGTGGCAGAGTGGGCTAAAGAACGGTGATGGGTTAAACCCAGATCAGTTGACTGGGGGTGAGTGCTTGCAATGTTCAACACTCCGTCCATCATTTCCTTTGGTTTTTGCTGCGGTAGGGATAACTCAACTGGGGGACCTTTATAAAAACGGATAGTTTAAATCACTCTCCGACATACAGGGAGACAGGGACCGGGGTTTTATGTTAGGGTTCACATACGCACGCGTGAGACAGGCTATACGTTCCATCTATCCTGATTACCCTGCGGAACCTAGGCCGCTGATGGCGCTGCAAGCGATTTTGGTGGGGGCGGAACGCAAAGGTCTGATCACAAAATTGTATGATGCCTCTCTTAGGGAAAGATTCCCTATTATTCTGGAAAACACATTTTGAAAAGGTGAAACAAAAAGTGTCACAAAAAATAAATTTATTCTTTTGTTTGAGTTAATCAATATTTTAGTAATCTAATTTATAGATTTTTTGAGCCTTCCTGTTGCCAGAGCGGCTGGATTTAGAAAAAGTGATTAATACAATATTTACATTACAACAATTAGACATTAACTTCTGCCATTTCAAAAACACATCTCATACATTCAAATCCATTCATACAATCACACAGGCTTGTTCATGGGCATACAACAAGAAACGGTTTTTACAATCATAGGACCACAGAGTAAATTGTTAAAGCAGCAAGTTTAGCTCTAAACAATTCTTAATTTTCAGTGTTTTAACTTCTTGTGGTCGCAATATAAGGTCTACGCGTTTCGAGACCCTTAGATCACTGGGTCTCTCGCCCCTATACCTCTCCCTGCAAACTTTTTAAAGAACTCAGTGGTTTTACCTTGTATCAGATGGAGACGAACGAAATTAATCTAAAAAGGAAAGAATATGACAAGAAAGTGTGTAAGGACATCCATACCATTCTAGATGCATTTAAAATGACTCTAATTTGGGCAATTACTTACTATAGTATGGAGCGTGAATCACTCAACCAAAAGAGATTGCTTTATGCTTTGGAAAAACAGGAAGGGAGCGTGTTGAGTTGATCCTCGTTGGAAGGCTGGGGAAAGAACATGCATACATTGCATCAAATGTTGCCTTATATTTTCATAAAAAAACGTGAGTTCACAGTGTGTGAACGAAGATGTTACCTTTAGTAAAAAGCCTCTTGATGTTATTTTGGGTCTGTACGTTCAGTTTGTGGATGTTGCTTGTAGTCAGGAAAATGTTTTTAGCCGAAACTGTGAAGAATCGACACAGGAGTTAAGGGGGGTAGAAATAGTGCCAGTCATGTCGGAATCTAGGTCAGCCGGCGCTGCATACCTGTATAATTCAAAGGATTTGTCCGAGTGAACGATCCAATCGTGTCCGTGCTGGTTAGCCGATTTCTTCCGCGATAGTGTCCCGTTGTCGATGACGTTTTATGCGTCTCGTTGCCGATTGGTTAACAGATTAAGCATAGAAAGAGGATCAAGTGTCATTGAATGAGATTTGGTGTGCGTGTCTGTGGACTTAGATTCAATTCGAACAACAAAAGAGGACTTAAGTAAGGGGGATAGAGGCCGATGAATCTGTTTCAGTAGTCACATGAGTTTAGGTTACATTGAAGCGCTGATGTCAAAGATCTACCCATACCTCCAAACAGATTTCTACTCACAACCGGAATCTCGCAGATATCTATCATCGTATCAGGGGAGATCGTCAAAAAACTTTATCACGTTTTCTGAAACATCTTCGTCATCAAGTGGCAGCGAAGGAGAACTAGAAGACAGGCAACGAAATAGTAACCAACGTGGCAATTTTCAAAGACCTCAACAACAAACTCCTTTTTAGGGAGAGGCCAGCAACGGTCAAGAGGAAGAGTACGGTTCAATACACAACCGTGGGAGATGACAACCAGACGACAGAATTACAAAAATTAGATCCATCACTGGTTTTCAACTTATCCAGAAGAATTTTAACAAAGGACGAACAAAGTAACCTGGAGAAAGGATTATCCTTCGTCCCAGCCAAACACACTGATTTTGTACGACTGAAAATGGAAGCCATGGAATTTTGCAGAAAAATAAGACTAAAAACATTCTTTTCACTCAATCCTCCTTTGGAGATTTCAAATGACACTGGTTTAAAGAAAAAATCTACTTCCTGCCCAACTATCAACAAAATTCCCAAAGAAGTTGCCATTTTTGAAAAAACTTTACTTTCAGCCATAACAGAAATGGAAAACAATAAACACGGGGTAAAATTCAATACGACAAAAAATCAAATTCAAGCCCTCTCGACACTTCAAAAAGACACTTTTATTGTAATAAAACAGGCCGATAAGGGTGGATCCATAGTCATTCTAGACAAAGAGGACTATGTAAAGGAAGTGACCAGACAGTTAAATGACACTCAATGTTACAAAAAAGTGAACAAAGATCCTACTTCTGACCTTCAGCATATACTTTTTCCGATTTTGTTAAAAGGTTTTGAAGAAGGTTATCTCTCCAAAAAAGAATTGGAATTTCTGCAAAATAAGAACCCTAGGACACCTCTATTTTACGTCCTCCCAAAAATTCATAAAAATTAAACATCACCCCCCGGCAGACCGATTATATCGGGCTGCGACTCTCTGATGGAACCAATCTCAAAATTTGTCGACTACTTCCTCAAACCTTTCATTGCTGGAGTACCATCTTTTCTAGCAGATACCACAGATTTTATCAATAAATTATCATCTATACACTACATTCCAGACTCATACCATCTAGTAACTTTGGACGTAGTCTCATTATATACACAAATACCTCAGGACGATGGTCTCTCTGTCATTCAATCATACCTAGAAACAAGAGATAACCCTAAAGTACCAACAGAATTCATCATGAAACTAGCCAGCTTTGCACTAAAAAAGAACTATTTCAACTTTAATGGAGAATTTTATTTCCAAGTCAAAGGTGTGGCTATGGGTTGTCCATTTGCACCGGAACTAGCGATACTCTTTATGGCCAAATATGAAGAGAAATTCATTTATAATGACAACCCTTTTTCTCAATACATCGGCAAATGGACTCGGTACATCGACGATGTCTTCATGACTTGGACAGGGTCTCTTGAAAATCTAAGGAATTTCCATGAATGGTTGAACAATCGCACTGTCGATATTCAATTCACCTTAAATCATTCTCAAATCAAAATTGCGTTTCTGGATGTAGAAATCTATCCTTCAGATAACAGCTTGGCCACTACCTTGTACAAAAAGACAACAGACAGGAACAAGACCCTTCACTACTCAAGTTACCACCCGAGAAATTTACGTGATAATTTACCTTTCGGTCAATTTTTAAGTATCCGAAGAAACTGTCAATTCAAGGATGAAGACATGGCCCATGCAACCATATTATGCGACAATCTAAAGAAAAGAGGATACCCCAAGAAACTGTTAAAAAGATCAATGAAGAGAGCTTGGTGGTCTCCCAGAGAAGATCTATTAAAAAAGAAAGAGAGTCATCCACTTGAAAGGATTGTCTGTGTCTCGACATTTTGTCCTAACTCAAATCTAGTGAAAAAATGTATCGTACAGAATTGGCATCTAATAAAAAATCTAGATGCATCATTTAAACAAAATCCTCTATTCGCATTCAAAAAGGATCACAATATTGCCAATCAAATCATTCGAGCAGCAATGCCACAAAATAAACCACCGACGGTCCGGGATTATGTAGGACTACAACCAATCCAAGGCCATCATAAATGTGGCTCATGCGCCTGTTGTGACTCGACTATAGAAGGCGATCTTTTTGAATATAATCGGATTTATTGGAAACATGTATCCTTTACCAACTGCCAAAGTAAATCAGTGGTTTATGCCATAAGATGTCCGTGTGACCTGGTCTACATAGGCAAGACTAGTCAAGAAATACGAATCCGAATGTCACAACATAAGTCTAGGATCAACAATAATGTTACAACAGCTCCTCTGGTCAACCATTGGCGAATCAACAACCACCAAATCAAAGACCTAAAATGGACAGTGATTGCCAAAGTAAGTAGAGATACAAGAGGTGGCGACCTCGAACAAAAACTTTCAAGAACAGAAGCCATGTTAATTCTCAAATTTAACTCTGCTACCAAAGGTTTGAATGAACTTTCTGAACTGTACAACTTAACTTAGTAAAATGATTGAGCCCTACGGTATACCACTTGGAGACTGCACAAACCTCATTCCCGCTTAACCAATGCCTCACCACCTTATACCATCCTCCCTCAATAAATCAAGCCAACCGAGTACAATCATCGTGAACTTAATAACATTCAATGGGACAACTGTGAACCACATGATACTATGTTAGATTCTTGAATTAACCTAGTCCTTAACGGACATCAGTGATCCACCACGTCTCTTTGGAACTACAATAGACGCGGTCACTAAAATTAGCTCATCTGCGTCACATTCCAGCTCTGTCGGGTTGTTTATCCTCAAACCAAATTGCACAACGAGGTAGATAAAACCTTCTAAAATGACACTCACGTTGTGTTCAATTACAGCACTTTAATAAATCATTCCAAACGAGGACTACTATTTTTCATCTACTTATGATTGAATGGGACTATTGAGAATTTTATACCGAGAAGTCTACTCGATACTATGTTAGATTTTTGAATGAATTTAGTACGCTAGTGACATCAGCGCTTCAATGTAACCTAAACTCATGTGACTACTGAAACAGATTCATCGGCCTCTATCCCCCTTACTTAAGTCCTCTTTTGTTGTTCGAATTGAATCTAAGTCCACAGACACGCACACCAAATCTCATTCAATGATACTTGATCCTCTTTCTATGCTTAATCTGTTAACCAATCGGCAACGAGACGCATAAAACGTCATCGACAACGGGACACTATCGCGGAAGAAATCGGCTAACCAGCACGGACACGATTGGATCGTTCGCTCGGACAAATCCTTTGAATTATACAGGTATGCAGCGCCGGCAGACCTAGATTCCGACATGACTGGCACTATTTCTACCCCCCTTAACTCCTGTGTCGATTCTTCACAGTTTCGGCTAAAAACATTTTCCTGACTACAAGCAACATCCACAAACTGAACGTACAGACCCAAAATAACATCAAGAGGCTTTTTACTAAAGGTAACATCTTCGTTCACACACTGTGAACTCACGTTTTTTTATGAAAATATAAGGCAACATTTGATGCAATGTATGCATGTTCTTTCCCCAGCCTTCCAACGAGGATCAACTCAACACGCTCCCTTCCTGTTTTTCCAAAGCATAAAGCAATCTCTTTTGGTTGAGTGATTCACGCTCCATACTATAGTAAGTAATTGCCCAAATTAGAGTCATCTTAAATGCATCTAGAATGGTATGGATGTCCTTACACACTTTCTTGTCATATTCTTTCCTTTTTAGATTAATTTCGTTCGTCTCCATCTGATACAAGGTAAAACCACTGAGTTCTTTAAAAAGTTTGCAGGGAGAGGTATAGGGGCAGTACATAAACTTATACAGGTCTCTTATTACTTTACAGGTCCTGACGAGAGACCCAGTGATCTAAGGGTCTCGAAACGCGTAGACCTTATATTGCGACCACAAGAAGTTAAAACACTGAAAATTAAGAATTGTTTAGAGCTAAACTTGCTGCTTTAACAATTTACTCTGTGGTCCTATGATTGTAAAAACCGTTTCTTGTTGTATGCCAATGAACAAGCCTGTGTGATTGTATGAATGTATTTGAATGTATGAGACGTGTTTTTGAAATGGCAGAAGTTAATGTCTAATTGTTGTAATGTAAATATTGTATTAATCACTTTTTCTAAATCCAGCCGCTCTGGCAACAGGAAGGCTCAAAAAATCTATAAATTAGATTACTAAAATATTGATTCACTCAAACAAAAGAATAAATTTATTTTTTGTGACATTTATTGTTTCACCTTTTCAAAATGTGTTTTCCAGAATAATAGGGAATCTTTAATTCTAGGGCAGTATTAGCACTCTAACTGTTTAATATATTACAGGCTCAGCTTAACTGCTCTCAGCCTACCTCCAATAGTGTTCCCATCTCTTAGGGAAAGGGAACTGGTGGACTCCCCCTCATACAATAAATGGGCGACACTACTGGGGGCCTCATTCACGCCAGATATGTGGAAATGGTGTTGTGCCCTCACGGGCCGGTTGACGGCGAACTGTAACCTCGGCATCATACATTTCAAATTCCTGCACCAGCTATATTAAACTCCGTTACAATTGATGCGGTTTGGTCTGCGGGACAGTTCCTGCTGTGCTAGTTGTGGGCGGGAAGATGCGGGCTTCTCGTACCTAGCGTGGGATTGCCCCGGTATATATAAATTCTGAGGAGAGGTGACCAATATACTCACAGAAGAGGTGTTAGAACCTGTACACTGTACCCCTGCGATGTGCCTGCTGGGATGGGTGAAAAATTTAAAGCCTTGCAACCGCAGACTAGTGGCGGTATCGACCCTATTAGCAAAGTGAGCGGTCGCACAGTTCTGGGGCTCTAGGCTCACCCCGACACTAAAGAGGTGGGTCCGGGACCTGTTGAACTGCAAGGAGCAACTGGAGACTTATGCCGAGGAGTTGCCTGAAACCACCCGCCCTAAAGATTTCTGGGCCCCGCTTACTGTGTATCTACTTACTAATCCTGTAATCTGATAACTGATGTGCTTCCTTCCTCTGGTTATGTCGCATGCTGGATCTGTCATTTACTGTAAAATTGTAGTACTTGAAGACAAGCTCTGCTGTGGACATGATTACTGCTCTGTGCCCTGAGGTTAATAAGTTGGGTTGGGGGGTGATGTTGGGGGTTGTTCTGTCGCTCTGTATCCTAAACCAATGTTGGTAACCTCTTTGATGCTATGCGTGCGATTGCCTCTTGTACGAGGTCCAGCTTTGATTCTTTATACAAAATGCTTAATAAACAAATAAAAAAAAAAAAAAAAACGGGTATTGCGAAGGACCTAATAGCAGAGAGACAAGTTTGCACATTCAAAAATGACAGTTCAGGAGAGGTCCCACTTAAATCCTCCAATAATTTAATCTTCAATATAAAACCTGCATTACAGACATAGTAAGAGCAAACTTACCATAGTACTTGAACGAACACAAAGAGCTTGATGAAAGTTTACAATCCCTGAGAATACCAGAATCACCCTATCAAATTAATAAATACCCCATGCAATTGTGCATTATGACAATTGATGGTCTATATGGTGTTCTTTAATATGTCACATGGTTTTGACATGTCCTGTCAGTCCTCATAAAGCTAGTCTATCTTGAATGTCACTTCATTAAAGAGCTCATGATCATTGATCTATAAAGACAACATAGGTTTCATGTTGTCATGCTTATGTAATTTATGAGTTATTCTATATGCTTTATGGACCAATAAGTAATTTACCTACAATCAGTGTAGAGCTTCTACATTAAATATGTGGCAGTTGTAAAGTGTTGGGCATGACCCTTCTGCAGGGTAACCTCAAACATTTTGGCTTCTCCCCGTCTGTTCTGCTGAATTCGTTTTTGTTGACCTTAGGGCTCTGTGCACTGTACCACAGCAAAGCGGGGTTATGGTGCCCATGCTCACTCCCTAAAACATTGTACCGTTGACTTTCACCTGACTTGCATGTTTAATGTGCTTGTAATATCCTAGTGAAGTGGTATACCAGATACCCAGGGCTGGTACATTAAATACTACTCATGGGCTTGCTGCACTTATTGTGCCACCCACTTAAGTAGCCCCTTAAAATATGTCACAAGCCTGCCATTGCACCCTTTGGGCAGTTTTAACCTGCCAATTCGATCTGGCAAATAAACGCCTTGCAGGAATAAAACTCCCTTTTTATTACACATGTCACCGTGAAGGTAGGCCCTAAACAGTCCATAGGAAGGGTGCATTTTATTTAAAAAGTGGACATATACTTTTAAGGAATATGACACTTTACAACGCACGCATTACAGCGTGTGTCATTACAACACATTTGTTACATCGCAAAATTCATTACAACGCATGTTGTTACAACGCATAATCCATTACAATGCAATTCCTATTCTAACTCCGCTGGGGCGTTACTTTGGGGAATGCATTGTAATGGATTATGCGATGTAATGACATGCGTTGTAATGGATTTCGCATTGTAAAACATTCATTGTAGTGACACGCATTGTAACACGTGCGTTCTAAACGATGTTTCCCACTTTTAAGTGTTACATGTCCTGGTAGTAAAAAGCTCCCAAATTCGTTTCTCACTTCTGTGAGGCCTACCTCTCCCATAGGCTAACATTAGGATACCTTATTTCATTTTATAAGTGATAACTTTTATTTGGAAAACAGGTAGAAATGTCATGTCCTGTGTCAACGGAATTGTAATTTAAAATCCTCCTAATGATAAAGTCAGATTTTAAGTCAAAATTCTGAAAATGCATCATTTAGCAAGTTTCTATTTTCTTATCCTAACCATTTGGTACCTGCAGCCTGAGTCTTGGGTAGCATGAGTAGGTGTAGTTGGCAGTTGGCCTTTGCGTATTCCTCCCAGGCAGCCACATAATGGAGGGATAGGGTGTTGGCAGGGTGGGCCATCCAAAGCAGGATGAGGGAGCAAAGTTGTGCACAGCCCTAGTTGCACATCGAAGGCACTGCCTCATCTCATGTAAAGGACTTCACACTAGCCAAATGTGACTGCAAACACACTTGGACCAAAGCAGGGAGGTGGGAAATTACAGACACTTCTGTGGGGGAAAACACCAGAAGTTTCTTCCACTACAAAACTGACATCAGGTATAAAAATTGTCCATCAGCCCAACTCCCCAGTTCACTTCGGTCCTGTGGCCTGCTGTGTACTTCAGTGGACTGCCCTGTTGCATCAAGAGGATTGTCCTGCTGCCTGAACCCTGCCCTGTGTTCTCGGAGGATTACCTTGCAGCTTGAAACCTGCTTTTTTGATTGAACCCAGGACTTCCAGAATGACTCTAAGAACGACTTGGCTGGCTTCCTCATCAGAGCTTGAGGGACAGAAAAGGCTCCAACCATCATCAACCCGCACCTGGAGGCACTGAAGTCAGAGTTTTGAAGACCAAACACTGTCTCTTTCACTCTCTTCAGATTCCTCAAGTTTACTGAAGTAGAAAAAGCATGGGCATAAGTAGTGAGAGAGAGGAAGGACAGAGAAAAAAGGGTGAGGGAAAGAGATTTAATGGAAAGACAGAGCAAAAGGGAGCAAAATCAGAGAGAGAGGGAGATGAGAGACAACAAATAGATGGATGAAAAGAGATAGACATGAGGAAGAATATGGGACTGGCTTGAACATTTTTGCAAGGGCTGTTAATTTGTATGGGGCAGACAGTGATGGTATACTGCTGCCTACTCTTCTACTCTCTGGATTACTTTGGCTTGAGCAGATTACTTCAGACGTGGTATATCTATGAAGTTCTTCTACAGGACCCACTGAAATTCATTATTTATAGTATTGTTTCTCAAGGTTTTCCCCAACTGAACTTTAATTGTTTGGTCTCTTCGTTCTGTAAGGAAAGTTCCACACGTGCTGACACTTTTACACACATAGTCACACACTAGTTTTTACCAATTAAAACTAGTTATCATTCATTTTATTTTTTAGGACCTCTTTGCATTATAGGCAAGCTTTTGTCAGTAATGTTTCCCAGTATGTATGCTAAATTATTGTGTGACATTAGGGTAATGCATCATAGAATTTATGAATAGCAACACTATATGTGTTTCCAGGTTGGATTTACTCTTCATTGTTTATAGGAATGTGAGGTTGGGGTGTTTAACGAGTATGCTCACAAGTCAAATACAAAGTTCAAAGACGACACAGCAAAGCCTCAGAAATACCAAATTTAGAGAGGAGTGCCCATACAAATAACAATGAAAACCCATAAAAGATCTTTTCTGAGTCCAATAAGATAATTGCAAATTAATTTCCCTATAGCCGCACATAGTTATACAGAGTGTTACCATATTCTTGTGAGAGGTAAAATCCAGGGCATGTATAAACCACGCTTCCATCCTAAAAGAAATATCACCTGGCAGGAAAAAAAGAAGCACTTAAAGAAAGGAGATAGGGTGATATAAGGCATATTCCTCTAGGGGATTATGCTTCTTTATGAAAAATCAAGATGTTCATTCCATCCAATGAAGCAGGGATTATATGCTCTGGCACAATGTACCCGAATAAATCCAAGTATAGAGGAAGCAGACAGTAAAAATGTCTTATAAAATTCCTTTAGAAGGGGATCCCTTCAAGTAAGGCATTATGTTTAAGTACTACTTCTCCCAATAGGATTAGGATATGTCTGCTGTGCTTCCTGTATCAGTTTTTTGGGAGGATCTACCCCCCAAAAAGAACCAATTCATGCTCCACTTCCTTCGGGACGCAATCCTCCAAATAGAGCTGTGCATAAAATAGAAAAATGTTTAGTATGCACCAGTTGCACTACCAATATACCAGCATGATCATACAAGCCTTCTGTCCGTGTTGCACAAGACTATTTTCACATTTTAGAACCAACATTTGGCTTTGAGATACTTCATGCACGTTCCCATATATTCTCTCTTGCCGAACAATCACACAGACCTATTTCATTAACAGTCCTATGATTTGTGGCCCAACAATGTATAGATATAGATGATGGTAAGAGGAATTTGGGGACAACTGTGCAGATTCACAACATGTTTGAACTATGAATTATTGAGTCACAAACTACTGTTATCCCAGAGTTGCCATTGCTGTTGCTGGAATGGAAAGGTCCTCGGCATGGTAACGGATGTTGACTCCTGCCCTGAGTGCCCCAACTGTACTATTGTCTGAATCCTAATGCTGATTTTTGTTGTCATAGGCAAACCTGGATGATGCATGTGTGCCATGACATAGGCCTGTCTCACGGATTGCAATCTTGTTGACCAGGAGAGATGCCCAAAGGGCTACCCTCATAGTGATAAAAAGCTTCTGCCTTTACCAGGAGTTAAGCAGCACAGTGGTGGCAGCATACCGTGTAGTGATCAGTAAGAGTGAACAGGTCCTTTTTAACCTGTGTCACTCGATTGAGGCCTGCAGGCTCACTCATTTAAATTTACGCTG
The DNA here is from genome assembly GCF_964204655.1 of Triturus cristatus. Lineage (NCBI taxonomy): Eukaryota > Metazoa > Chordata > Amphibia > Caudata > Salamandridae > Triturus > Triturus cristatus. Next base: position 530,828,482 of record NC_140593.1, on the reverse strand, counting down.
CTGTGTACTTAACTCACCCCTGGGCCTGCCGCACTTCATTACAAACCGCTGTATGGAACCCATAGTCAGCCATGCATTCTGCCATACACAGGCACACATACACCCAGCACATGCACTTAACCTATATGCACTGGACAGCACTGCACCCTTCATGTACTGTGCCATTCGCAGGCACACATACACCCAGAGCATGCATTTAACCTATATGCATTGCATAGCACTGCACCCGTCATGTACTGTGCCCCTCACAGGCACACATACATTCAGCACATACATTTTAATGTGCACACCTTGCTCAGCAGCACATCCTTCATATACTGTAGCACTTAGAGGCTCACATGCACCCAGCACATGTATTCAACATACACGCACTACATAGTACTGCATTTCCCCTGTATTGCAACCCTCCTATGCTAGTGGAGTTTTGTCAGAACTCTGTGTTACAAGCATAACACGAAGTGGGAAAAGCTCAGTAAAATCCGCCGGTGGAGCAAAATTTGTTGCCCTCCCCTAGTGAGGGGACATCATCTAGGGAACCCATGACCACCTGCCCTGAAACCTGGAGAACCAGCACTTGCCTGCATTCAAAGACCAATGTGGCCTGTGAGGAAGAGTAGAGCATTGGTGGGAGCGAGATCCAGTGGGAAACCTGTTGAGTGGATTCCCTGAGCGAGGTTTGAGAAACTGGCTGCTGCACTGATCAGGTCAGTGCTGTGTGCAGGATAAGGTTAGCTACCCCCCATCAGCCAGGAGAGGCTTGTTTTGAAGTGAGCCAAGGATATGGCTGTGTTGATTGGGTCAGAGCTCCTGTGCAGTGAAAGATTGGCAAGCCTGCTTGCCAGGAAGGGCCTCGGTGGGGGGATTGCTGTAGGCAGCGGCCATAGCCCTTACATGGTGAAGAGCCAGCAACATCGTATGCCAGGAGTTCCACAGTGCAAGCATCTGCTGTGCCAATCAGATCAGTGCCTGTGTACAGTGGAGATAAGGTGACCGCATAAGGCCAGAGGGGGGTCTCTGGAACTAGCAAGAAGTGTGACCTAACCCGGAATGTCCCCGTAGGAGTGAGGTAATCTGTTAATGTGGTGGTGCGTGCTCTAGGGCCTACCCCAACCAATACCCCAAAATTCTACTGCACTGGTTGTTATACTTTGTTGTAGGGGAATTAATGTACAGGGATTGCCTTGTGGCAAAGCCCATGCTGTGACAACAACAGCGTGCTGGTGGCTACGCTTTGTTCAGGAAATGTGCCATTAATGGCTGATATTCTTTCCTTTTTAGCCCTTTTCTTGAAGCGGACTTCAGCTCCCAGGTGCCCCCTGTTGGCAGCCATCTTGGGTGCTGTCTGTCCTATAAGAAGCCGCCCTGTCTAAGCAAATGTTGTCACTATTCTTTGGAATACTTGGAGGCCTTTTTTCCCGCGTTCCAGCTTTCTCTGTGGCGACACACCAGGCCTTTCCATCGGCATCACAGATCTTTGCATATTCCTCCCAAACCTTGCTGCAGAATTCTTGCAGCAGCTTGCAGATCCCTGCCACGAACAGTCTGGTATGGTCTTTGGCGGTAAGCCTGTTTTTGCCCGCATTGTTGTTCCAAAGCCGGAAGCCCGTCTAATGATTGTATGCATTACCTCTGCTCGCATTTATTTACAGTTAAGCCCATTGTTGTTACAACAGTCTAATAGCAGTATCCTTTTATTCCACATGTTTTCCTTTAACATTTGAGATATCGTATCACTATACTAATAGGATTGCATCTTTGGGCTGTGATTAATACCAAAACTCCCTGGTGCCTGTAACCAGGAGCACTTTAGTGTCAGAGCACTTCACTCCAGTTCGAGTGGCTATAACTTGGGAGTGTAGCACTAGCGCTTATTCTGAATGGAGTATAAACAGAGTCAGAACTGTGTGAGAGCTTTGAGAAGGGTCAGGAGTGTGTTTCAGGTTGTGTGCATGAAATCAGTGGAGAATTCTCCAACAGGGTGAGAATGCTGAGCAGGAAATACTCTGCTGCAACACAAATACCTTCCGCAACTTGACATTACAAACCAGTGTGGTGTATTTGTGCAACAAAATCTTTCCTTTCTGATATCCTTCACTGTAATAGCATCTGAGTTGGGGCTACCTGGAGGTTGAACAAGAGACCACTGAGCAGACCCTGAGGAAGGAGTCACCATTGAAAGAATGGTGAGCTCAAAAATATATATTCCTCCTGATCTGCTTATTGATAGTAGGATTGATTGAAGGTAATAACCGATTGCAAAAAGACCTGGTGAAGTCCAAGAATGCTGCCATGATGCTACACCATGGCCCAATTACAGACCCTGGTAGGAGAATTAAGTGGGGTGGCATTGACCAAATGCCTACTAGGTACACCCTTGGCAAAAGTAGTGGGCGGAATTCCACACCTCATCAAGGAGCCACACCCTCCCACAAACATTTCTCTCACCGTACCTCCACACATACCCTTAGTAGCCCTGGAACCCTTTTCAGGAGATCCAGGGAAGGTGCAAATATTTTTAACACAAGTAGAACTACACTTCATCTGTAGACCGGGAGCCTTTCCAGAACCACAATCCAGAATAGCCGTTTTGATATCCTATTCATCCAGATATGCCATGTCATGAGCAGTTCCCTTGGTTTGCCAGGTTAGCCATTTGTTTTAATAACTGGTGCAAATCTGTACGGGAATTCAGGAAAGTATTTAACCGACGAGTGGTCCACCTATCGGCTGATAGGGAGTTGTTAAAACTCAGTCAAAGCAGTAAGGATCTAGTTTCCTATCTAGCACAGTTCAACTGACTCATTGCCGGGATGGCATGACACGAAGAAAACTGATCCACTTTACTCCATAAGGGGCTTAAGAAAGAATTAAAAGATAGTTGGCACAAATTGACACTAGCCAATTAATTACGCTGACCTGATTTATCTGACTCTATGGTTAGATCACTGACTATCAGAAAGGTAACGTGACAAAAAGAAGTCAGATAAAGTTGCTTGGCACACAGATAGATCCAGAATTCAAAACACAAATTCAGAGTCTAGTGCAGAGCCCATGGAGGTAGCTACTATTTGACAACCCTAACGAAAGAAGAAAAGGAAACTCGCCATAAAAATTTACAGTGTTTTTACTGTCCCTGAAAATGACACTTTGTCAAAGAGTGTCCCAAGAAATCCAAAGGAAAGTTTCTCTCTCTCTGCTCCTTCCAAAACAGAGTGTGGCAAGCACTGACATTTTAACAGAAAACTGAAAGGCCCAAGATGGAAGGAAGAGGATCAGTTGGGATTCTTGGCTATCGCTTTCTTGTCAGCATGTTTAGAAGATCACACACCTCATCTTCATTTGTCAATAGATCTTGTTCTAGTGAAACTAACACAGAGGATCCAAGTCCTTTTGGATTCAGGAGCCACACAGAATTTTATTGACTATGGCTCAGCACAAAGCTTTTCTAATTAGCTGTGTCAAACAGACAGTTCCAGAAGTGATGCAGGTAGTATATGGCAATGCCTTATAGAGTGGTCCTGTGACAACAGAAGTCAACAAAATCGTTCACACCGAAACTGAGCTAACCTCTGAGTGTCTACAATTCAACATCAAAGGTCCACAATATGGTTTTATCCTAGTCATGCCTTGGTAAACATTACACAACCCACACATTGATTGGAAAAAATTATCGCTCCAGTTCCAATCTCATTATTGCCAACAAAGTGGTGTAACAAATAGAGCCAATCAGATCTCAACACTAGAACTTGCCACTGCCACAGAAAAAGACACGGAGCTGCTCGTACAATATACTAAATTCACTGACATCTTCAGTGAACAAAAAGCTGTGATGTTGTCCCCGCACATGCCTTATGACTGTCGATTCGATCTTGAGTTGGGAGCTAATATCCCTATTTGTCAGATACAGCAAATCAGCACTTGGGACAGTACCTTGATCAATACCTAGCTAATGGGTTAATTTGACCCTCCAGGTCCACAGCAGCCTCTCCCCTCTTATCCGTTAGCAAAGCAAATGGGGAGTTACAAGTCTGCATTGACTATTGAGCCCTAAATAAAATCACAAACAAAAACAGTTATCTGCTACTCCTCATTCCTGTGCTAATGGATCAAGTTAGAACCACAGATATCTACGTAAAATTGGATTTGAGGGGAGTCTATCATTTGGTTTACATGAGGGGAGGGGATGAGTGGAAGACGGCCTTCAAAACTCATTGTGACTTGTTTGAATATCTGGTGGTGGCCTTTGGGCTGTGCAATGCCCCAGCCATGTTCCAATTCCTCTTGAACGATGTTGCATGGGACTTTCTTGATCTGTTTGTCATAGTCTACATAGATGACATCCTCATCTATTCTGATAGTCAAGCATTACATGAACACCATTTCAAAAATGTTCTAGAGACATTACGCCAGCATCATTTTTATTGCAAACTCAGCAAATGTTAATTCCACAATACACAGGAGAAAATCCTGGGCATGATAGTATCTTCTTCTGCTATACAAATGGCAGAAATAAAGGCACATGCATTTGCAAATTGGCCCGCACCGAAGAACGTCTGAGATGTGCAATGCTTCCTTGGGTTTGCAAACTTCTACCATAGATTCATCAACCATTTTTCGCAAAACACAAAAACACACCATTTGGATGGACTCCAGTAGCAGAGACCTCTTTCATTAAACTGAAAGACACTTTGACTTTAGCTCCAATGTTAAACCAACCTGATAGTGACAGACCATTTCTAGTGGAAGCTGATTCTTCGGACACTGCTATAGGGGCTATTTTATCGCAAAGACACTACGAAACGAGGCAACTCCACCCAGTGGCATATATGCCCTGCAAACTCAATGAAGCCAGACAAAACTATACAATAGCCAAAAAGGAACTTTTTGCAATTTGGGATGCTTTCAAGGAGTGGAGGCACTACCTTTTAGGTGGCAAGTTGATGACTAACGTCTACACAGACCATAGAACTTACAGTTTAAGAGCTCAGCTAGACTTTTAACCCCTTGGCAATTGCAGTGGATGATGTTTTTTGTTGAATTCAACGTCATTGTCACCTACAGACCTGGGACTGATAACAAGAAGGCTGATGCAGTGTCCGGATAGGATATCACAGCTACTCATATGGTGGGCACTCATCAGTTATTTACTGCTCGATCTAAAGTACTGTGTCTAATCACCGCTGAAACATTTTTACATACAGTCCTAGACAATTTTAAAATCACAGCCTGGCAGGAGAGGCTTACCAGTGATACAAAAAGAACTGTAGCTCAAGGGTTACCCATATATGACTCTCGTCTTTTTTCCCACTTCAGAATTGTGATAGAAAGCCTTTCACTGGCTACACACAGATCCTCTTGCAGACCACCCAGGGTTGTCAAAGACATTTGAATTAGTACAACAATATTTATGGTGGTCAAATTGGAAACAAGATGTTCAGCAAATGATTCAAGAACATGTGCTCACTCTAAATCTGTTAATTCGAAACCCCGTGGCCTCTTACAACCACTTCCCACTCCGACTACGCCATGTGAACATATCTCTATGAACCTCATCACTGGCCTCCCAGAAGACTAACAACACTTTGTAATTCTTGTGGTACTGGACAGTTTGACTAAGTAAGCCCATTTCATAGCCTGCAAAGGCCTCCCCAAATACATCACATAATTTGGCTACATATGTTGCCCAAAGTCATCAAATCAGACCGAGGTTCCCAATTATTTGCTAATTTTTGGCAAACATGGTGTAAGGCCCTCAGAATCTCACCTGCCTTGTCGACCAGTCATTACCCACAAACTGATGGACAGATAGAGCGCTTGAATCAGACTCTCAAACAATACCTACTTTGCTACGAGGAAGACTCAATGGGCTCTTGGGTAAATCTGTTCTGGCTAGCAGAATTAGCATGCTATAACTCTTACCTCTCTTCAACAGGCTCCTCCCTGTTTATTGGAATGTATAGTTTCCATCCACACACACTGCCAGTGTTACTACTGAAAGGCATACATTCAACTCCTGCAGTACAGGACACATTTACCATGTTCAATCTCACATACACTAGCACTTGGATAAGGCCAAGTGCAAGCACAGACACATTACGATCAACACCAGAGCATTGGCACCCTAGCCAACCCGGGGTCAAGGTGTGGTTATCTACCATGCATATCACCTTCCTACAAAAGACTACTTTCCATCCAAAGTACGTTGGGCCTAACTGTGTGTTGAAGCAAATTAACCCTGTGATACACAAGTTGCATTTGTGCCATGCTTTGGGGATCCACCCCAATGCTTCACACCTCATTGTTGAAGCCTGCTTTGCAATGTTGCCACACTCAGCCACCCCCCTGCTGTTGATGCAGGGGGAGTGGGAGTATGAGGTCAGGGCAATTTTAGATTCCTGGCTGCAGGGCTCCACTCAATGGTATTTAGTGTCTTTGAAGGGGTATGTACCTGAGAATGACTCTCAGGTGCCTGCAGAATGCAGCACACATAGAAACTTGAAAAAAACAAGGAGAAATAAACATATTTCTATTCGTAATGCCTCAACTGGGGAGGCGCAGGCTTTTGGCACATTCCCAGGCCACCCACGTCTGGAAAATCTGGGAATGCATCAAAATCCATAGATGTTGCATGGGAATACCCACACAACGCCAATGGAAACGTCTCCATGGTGCAGAGTAATGCAATGCAGTGATTTGCGCTGCGTTGCATTACTCGATATTTATGAAGCCACTCAGGGCAGCACAAAGTGTCCTTGCGTGGGTTCATAAATCTCATTTTTAATTTGTGTTGATCTTGCACCCCTTTGCGCAGTGCAAGAGTGACACAAAGAGGCACATAAATATTCCACTCAGTGACTTAAACAAAAAAAGACAGATATGTTCTTCCTAAGTATATTCTTTCATGAAAGGTAGGTTATTTTTTAACTCTGCTATCTGCTGCTCATGAACTAACTTTGAGAGTTTCTAAGTTAAGTGTAATCTGAGCCAGTGCACCCATGGCCATGATTGCCGATATCGGTATAACTAGCGACCACAACACGATGTTCAATGCGCAACACTATATGTTTTAAATGTTCCTGCTACTACAATTTTTTTTTGTAAAGCGTTTAATTGCTCCTTGACGCTTATTTCTACTCTGAATTCATTATCTAGCATAAATCACAACATATACATTTATGTGACTCTGGCACGTGTTATTATGGCCAGAGACTGAGGGCCACATGTACGACCAGTTTTCGCGGTTGGAAATGGAGAATTGGGCTGTTTGTGAGTGCTAACGAGCTTTGGCATGTACTAACCCTATTTTGCGAGTCGGCAGCCTATTACCAACTCGCAAAATAGGGTTTGTGAGTCGGTATTAGGAAGGGGCGTGTCAAAGGTGTCTCTTCCTATTAGCACGTCACAGGGGTATTTAAGAATGTTTTGCAACATGAATTCGATCACAAAACATTCACAGTTTACCACCTACTTCAGGTAGGTGGTAAGCCGCCAGTCGCAAATAGGAAGTGGTCCCCAGGGAACCCCTTCCCATTTGTGAATGGCAGCGAAAACTTTTTGTAAGAGCAGGCAGTGGTCCCAGAGACTACTGCGTACTCTTAAAAAAGTGAACATTTCATTTTTCTTTTTAAAGCGCATCACGTTTTCTTTTTAGGGAAATGTGCTGTATTTTTTTTAAAAAACACAAACATGGTGGTCTGCTGTCCCCAGCAGGGCACTATCCCTGTTTTCTCTTTTGCGATTCCCCAATGGGTCGCAAATTGCGACCTACTCCATGAATATTGATGAGGTACGCCTATTGCAATCCCCATGAAGAATCGCTAAATGTGTCTGAGACACATTTGTACATCGCATTTTGTGCGAGTTGCTAATTGCGAGTCGCAAAAATGAGCAAATCGGAACACTCAAAATGATTTGGTTGTACATGTGGCCCTTACACACTGTGCACATACAAAAGGAGCCAATGAATATAACTATGCAATGGTCAGGGTATACATCATCACGTGGGATCAATATAAATCTTAGACAGCCAACTGGAAGCAGCAGCTTTTTGCTTTCAGAGTGAGTGACCTTGGCAAAGCTTAGCAGGCGTTCAACTCAATATTGTTAATGAAATGCAGAACAAGTAATGCATCTCCCTATGACTGAAAAATGTTAAACGTATGCTACGTCTCTGCATCCCCTCGTGGTCGATATGAGACTGGTAAATTCATCGTAAGAGCCTAATGTAATTTCACTGTAAAGAGGTTGTAAGACAACAAGTACTTGCAAGCCTAATGCTCAGTTTCCCTAGAAATGATGACGTGTGCATTGTCCCCCTCACATGCCGCCATGTTACCGCTGTAATATGAATCCTTGTATTGATTCTAAAGTAAAAATGGAAGCGGCATTAACCTTCCGACAGGAAGTGACTTGTATCCAATACGTTTCTCACTCTTGCTGTTCTATTTCAAGCTGTCTTGAACTACACTCGCTGGGAAATTCCCGTATTTTAACAAATGGCTTTTTTGGAGAAAAGGCTTTACGATAAACACTTCTAGACCGCTTACAGTTTCCTTCGCTAAAGGCTGTGGTAATGATCCTGTCATTCGGTACGATCACCTAACAAGCAGGGAAGCAAGGTTTACCAAAATAATCGCAATGCATTGCACAGACCGCATGGAATCGTGACGTGCAGCATCGCTTCTGCAAAATCTGCTTAGTGGGTTGCTAAACGTGATTTGGCATTGGGGCACAGTACAAATGCAAGATAGTTGAGAGTGGTAATACCATCACATTTTCCTTTTGCCCAATTTTTGCGTCTGATTTTATTTGGCGGTAGGATGTTTCACAAAACCAGGTAGTGCTATTTTATGTCACAAAATTAATCTGGTTTTGCAAGGGAACGATATGGGTTTTATGCTATTTCTGCCCCATTATGCTTTTTTGACTCAATTTTCAAGCTTTAATGTAAAGTGATGAAGCTTTATGGGCCTCATTTACAAAAAAATGACACAGCGCGGTGCCCGAAGCCATTTTGTGGCACCTAGCGGCATCATTTTAAAAGCACAGGGATGCATCGTATGAACAATATGACGCATCCGTGTGGTTACCCCCACGCTGGTGCACATTTGACTGCCATGCGCCAGTGCAGGCACCTTTGTGTCATATTGCAAGGGCGCCTGCGTTGCGGGGATGATTGTTTTTTGTGCAGGACGTCACTTTACTGCACAAAAACAATAATTGACGGCATTTTCCTCTTTCTATGCAGTAAGCATAGGAAGAGGAACAAAGGAGTAGAAATAAAAGTATTTCTTCTCGCCGCGCCACTATGTGACACATTACCAGCTTTACAAAACTTTGTAAATCTGGGAATGTGTCAGATTCCCCCCTTTCTCGCAGAGTAATGAGTGAAAGGTGCCCATATTTAGAAGTCCATGAAAAGTCACTCAGGGTGACTTTAAATGTCCTTGTGAATATGGGCAGGCACACTGCGCTGCCGGTCCGCAATGGCCTTGTAAATGAGGCCGTACTCCTGCTTTGCTTGTAGGTGCAAAAATCCTTTTGCATGCAAAACATTGACTGAGGCTGCCATTCGCACTGCTTTTGGGCATGGGTTCCGGCAATACATATTATCCTAAAGTACTCTTAAGACGCCTCACTAGCCTCACAAAGTCAATCCCTGGCTGCATTCATTTATCATGATGCGTTTCAAAAGGCCATTGTGTGTGAATATCACCAAATCATCAACTGGTAGGAAGATATCAATATGTAGACCCCTAGGGACGCGGTCAGCTTCAAGATATTTTTCAATGTGATCGCATCTCCCCAGTTAGCTGATTCTCTTTATTCTGTGATGAAAATATATATCATAATATATATTTTTTTAATTTTGTAAAACACGCGTATTTTATATATAGAATTTTTTATATAAAAATTATTTTTTGTAAATATATTGAGACATTTTAAGTGTGATATTTTGTCATACTGTTTAATTACTCAGCTATATCAATGAGGGCGCTCCTGAGATTTTGGAGAATTTGTTAAATTTTAACACTAGTGAGTATCTGCTGCCTTCAGTTGTGCACCTTCCAAATCTGTCTGAGGTATTTGAATTATAAATAACATAAGTATGAGTGCAAAAACGAAAGTTATAATTCCAGCTACAATTCATTTAATATCAAAAGGATGACATTGCAATATTTTTAAAATCAGACCTCAGTAGTACAATAATTTGATAGCTGATCCATTAAATAAAATGTGCTTCAGCAGAGGCATGTTTATGAATATCTTGTGGTATCTACAGTGCATTCTTCATATCATCTAACTTTACTTTAGACAGTACAAGTTTTGTAAAATCGGTGCATTACCAAGTTTTGTTCAATTACTGAATAAATATGTACACAACATGCAGACAATCATAAGACTGCACTGCCAGAGGAGTGTGGTGCTGAATGTTCTAGTTTTTGGGAATATTGATTTGGTAGGAGGCACTTCGCCAGTCAGCTCAGCTACTGGTGCCTACACTACCCTCCACAACAGAGGTCTTAAAACTGTGGGGCGGACCCTCCTGGGAGGAGCTTAATTGATCAGATGGGAGGCAGCAGGCTCTGGCCAAGAAAAGCATCATGCTGATAATAGTGGTTAGTTTTAAGGGAAAAAATGAGTTGCAGTAAGCTATTCTATAATGGGTCATCACTAACATATTTTGTCATTTATATCCTGACTGGGAGGGGGGGCGTGGCTAACTGCCGAACATGGCGGACGCAGCGTGAAAGAGTTCCGAGCCCGGGAATCATCATCCTGCCATATTACCACCCACAATAACCCATCGAAACCTGTTCGAAGGTGCGGCGCAACAACGAGGCAACACCGGGCATGAACGCAGACGGCAGCGCCATAGCCATTGCATAGATGATGGATATGCACAATGCGGCCTAGCCCGAGGTGGCATCGCTCTGGCCAGGGACGGCCGGGAGCCCTGCGAGACTACGAGAAACCTGGGAGACGTGGGTCAGGGAGCCAACCCTGTGACGTGCCGATGACAACACATACTGCCCACGCGGGGCCAAAATTAATCACCGGAGTGCACCGCCAAGACCCAAGTTTGCCTGCATCGCTCCAGGTACCTAGGCCCTGAATGCCCCCGCAGGGGTGAATTACCGGACCGGATGCACAGCAAACTCGGCTCCTGGCCAAAGTATGTATCAGCAGGCAGGGCGCGCCTCTGGGAAGCATCAGACCGGAGGTACGAACAGTTGAGGGAAGGCAGGGAAGCTCAGGGCGGGCCCGACGGCCTACCAGTGGCGGTGGGGCCCTGCCCAGCAGAAATGCTATGATATACTGGCGGAGGCCCCCAGAAGGTGGACCCAGTCACTCCGTTGTGTGGAGGGACATCACTGTCGTTCTCCCCATATGACACATCACCAAACGTACTACGAGCCCTGCAGGGTGGCTGAAGGGCAACGCTGGGCTGGAAGACAGCCCGGGTGGAGGTGATGGGACCCTTGCCGATCACTGATGCTGACCCGCCGGGACCTAGAAGTGTACGCAAAACCTGAGCTGCGCCGCCTGCAACAGCCAGCACGGGACAACCGGGAGGCATAGACCGTGCCTACAGAAGTCTGCGGTCCTGGGAATGGGAGAAACACTCCGCAGGTGTGCGCACCCAGCGTGAGAGGCTTGGCGCCCATTGCCTCCGACTCGGACAGTCAGCGCCCCCCTGCTTTCCTTACTCCCTCCCCCCCTCGCTTCCCAATGCGGGCTGCGACCGGTAGGTCTGAGGCCAAAGGTGGTGTAATAAAAGGCCCAAGGGGGAGCAGGCGAGACTGCACTGAGGCTGCTGGCGCTAGTCTAAAGACTGAAGCATGTCCCCGAAACTCAGCGACTGGAAAAGTGGAACAGACTATCGGACAGTGCTGAGCAGCAGGGGTATAGGTTGCCACAACTACCAGATTGTGCCCGTCCCGATTAACCCAAACTCAGCCTAAAAGTCAAGCGCTGCAAGGTTACCCAGACATGCAGGATCACAGATCACCAGTTGTGCGGACATTAAGAGCAGCCTTCTAGGGTGCCAGAATATAAGACACTACAACCCGCTCTACTGCCGCAGTCTGGGGGCACCCCTTAGCACGCACAGCTGCGCAGATAAATATGCTGACTATTATAACCAACATATATGCCCGGAGTGTGCTGGCTGAGAATAGAAGGTTATAAGATCAACTCGATAACCACAGCGCCGTGAACTTCAGTACATCTGTCAGCCACAGTACCCTAATCCGAGGGCGATCTGAGCAAGCCAATCAGAGTTACACGGAAGACCTCCGCGCAACATATGGTGAGTAAGGGCCAGGGAGACCGTGCCAACACGGCACACCCACCCAGCAGCCCCAAAGAGAAAGGCACAAGCAGGGAGCACCAACTAACTCAGGGACAGCCTAGCAAGAAAGGAATACAAGGAAACTACATGGGATGTCCCAAGGGGAAGACAACGGCAGCAACTACAATTAACACACAACCCACGGAAGTCATAGAGAACAATATGACATCCCCATCACTTACCAGCATACCACCTACAAACGAAGAAGCCCCCTTGGACAAGCTCGATCTGATCTTACAAGAGGTCAGAGAATCGCGGAAAACCATAGAGCAACAGGTTGGCGCCCTCACCACAGGCTTTACCCTGCTCAAGGCAGACCACAAAAAACTGGCGGACAAACTAAAAACCCATGATATAGCGCTAGACGAAATCCTACCTCATCATAAGGACAACACACTGCAAATCCAACAACTACAGAAGCAGATTAATGGCCTACAGGAGAGATCGGAAGAAGCAGAAGGAAGGGCTCGACGAAACAACGTGCGAGTCATTGGCCTACCGGAACGCAGCAAGGGCCCCGACGCCACACGCTACATGGAACAATGGTTCAAGGACGGGGGCGCTAGGTTGCGCGCACACGGAATGGCCGCACTGTAGTGAGGCTCCCACAGCTCGGTGCCTTAATTCTACAATAATACTGCTCAAATATAGAGGCGGCAGTGTAAGCCTGTATCAAAGGCTACAGAACACTTATATGCAGCCTCGCTGCGAGTCTGGTGAGAATCGCGCCGAGGAATCCGACGCTGGACGGCTGGGAAGATTGGCAGGGACGCCGCAGTGGAGCGCTGGGATACACTGAGGCGGCTGGCAGACGTACCTGAGGCCACGGCTGCACATGAGGCGGTGGGCCTCGCAGAGCGGCTTGGACGTAGTGCACGGAGGGAGTGGAAGGCCGTGGCTGGAGCGGAGGAGCTCGCCGTCCAGTACCTCAGTTGTGGCCCTCTACTGGTCAATATGAGCGTTGGCGGCGTTGCTGGCCTTCCCATTCATTGAGGCGGTGAGTGACGACTAACAGGAGACCCGCCTGGCGATCGCCGCTGTCCTACTACCAAGGCGCGGGGATCGGGGGACGTGTGGGGCGGAGGTACGGGCGCATCGGCCCCCCCCTGCTGCACTAACGAGTGAAGACATAGAATTGCGCTGAGCACCGGTGGCGGCCTGGGTGCGAATGGCGTCCTGAGAAGCGGTGCTGCTTGAGTTTGTAGACTGAATACCTGCTGAGACCCCCGGCCAGGACTGTAAGCGGTTTTTCTTTCAAATAGCCTGGTGAGAGAGGCCTGCTGGCTGGTGGAATATGTATTGCTAGGGAGACAGCCTCACTTGCATTTGGGAGGAGAGCTGCTGGCAGCGGAGAAGGAGAAAGGCACTATTAGAGGGGGCACTATATGATTTGGACTTCCCCATTCTCTGTGGCAGGACAATTGAGAGAGCGGCTTGGCTTGATCGCTGGGCGGAATCCGCATTGCGGTGGCTGTTGGTCCGCTTCTCTGCCCGGGTAGGGCAGGGTCAACTGAGCGGGACGGTGATCTGAGGGGATATCCTGCAGTTGGCTTGCTGAGTGGGCCTAAAAGAGCGGATTGTGAGGAGAACTTGTGGACTAAGTTGATATTGGTGACGGAGGTGGAGGAGCGTGGCCGGGACTGGAGAGCTTTACTTGCGGCGAGAAGCGGCTGCGGACCAGGAGAAGTGAGAGAGGCCTGGCGGACGGCGAGGAGGGGATTAACTAACGCTTGGCCTGTAAGACCGCTATAGCGTCAGTATGGGCAAGACAGATGCCAGGCAGCCAAAACTGCATTTCGAGACAGTGCGGCGCGGGACTCAGGCCCCACAAGCAGGTCAGCTTCAAGAGGGATGGAATGAGGCACAGGAAGGCGCTGCAGTGCCGGATACCGATGTCCAGAGCATTCTGCAGGAGATCCGACAGGGCTTCGCCACTGTGGTTGAGAAAGTAGACCACATGTCGACCAGAATGGATGCTATAGTCCACAAGCTAGAGGGGCATGAGGAGAGGCTAACGGAAGCAGAGCGGCGCATATCGGATGCGGAAGATGCGACTTCCAGACATACCACGCAGCTTGCCTGGATGGATAATCTGCTGCGGGTCATTGCCGCAAAGAATGAGGACTTGGAAGCGCGCAGTAGGCGCAACAATATTCGCGTACTGGGAATTCCGGAATCCACCAATGTTGGGAGGATGGAGGAATATATAGAAAAACTGCTATTATCCTCTGTAGGTGTGGAAGCCTTCTCCAGCCAGTTCATTGTAGAGCGTGCCCACAGATCTCTGGGGCCACGGCTGCCGCCAGGAGGCATTCCACGTCCGATCATTGCGAGACTATTAAACTACAGAGACCGCGACGTGGCTTTGCGTGCCGCCAGAGGGAAACAGTCCTTGGTGTATGACGGGAATACCTTTTTAATCTATCCAGACTTTACGCCTATGGTGCAAGAGGAGAGGCGTAAATTTATGGAGGTCAAGGCTAAACTGCGAAAGGCGCAAATCAATTATGCGTTGTTATACCTAGCGCGCCTCAGAGTGACATTTCAGGGAAAGCAACATTTCTTCACCGCACCGAACCCAGTGGAAGAATTCCTTAAGGAAGTGAAGAGAGCGAATCGTAATGGCGGAGGAGGGCCGGCTTCGCAGCAATCGGTGTCGGAGGGAGCAGCGGAGGACTCGCTGTGAGCTACTACCTGAGGACCCGGTGGGGTCTTTCTCGGGACCTGACGCATAACACTTTTGCAAAGGCAGGAGATGAGACTGAGGTTAAGTACTGTTGCTGCCTGCTGACCTATTTGAGCGAATGATCTTGATCACCGGGCACCCTCTGGCCCCTGGAGCATGGCTGTTTCATCTGGGGGAGGCTTTTGGGGCGAGAGGTGTCTGTGCGGCTACCTAGTATAGGCCCCCAGCGGGTATCACCCCAGGGCGGTTCGCTGCACATCCTAGTTGGGTGTTGTAGCATATACAATGGACATGTTGGGATTGGGGAGGGCAGGGAGGGAGTATGTCGCTGGCAAGTTGGGGCTGCTTCAGTGGGACGGGGTGGGGACTAACAGGAAGTTTATTGGTTTAAGTATGTCTACCTCCCAGAAGGGTGCTAATGGGAATGATTTAGGGGCGAGGTGGACCGAGTTAGAAGTTGAGTATCTCATATTGTTTATTGTCTTATGTGATACTGTAGAGGGTTGGATAAACTGCAACACTGAGGTAATGCACCGGGTCATGGCTGGTAGTCGGGAGTATTGCTGATTGTGATGTTGGCAATTTGAATATCGTAACGTGGAATGTTCGAGGGCTGGGTGATGCGCGGAAGAGGCGACAATTGCTAGCCTATCTAGACAGACATCGCGCACACATCGCTATGCTGCAAGAAACGCATTTTACTCCCCAGAAATCCGGTGGGTTTGCGAACAAATGGGCGGAGCACAGAGTCTTCTCCTCCTACTCCTCTTATGCACGCGGGACGGCAATACTTATTAAGAGACAGGTGCCCTTCCATCTTGTGGGTTCAGCAGGTGATATACAGGGACGTTATTGCCTAGCGTGGGGGCGGCTGGGTTCGGTGTCCGTTACATTGGCCTGTTGCTATGGGCCTAATGTTGACGATCCGGCATTCTTTACTGCGCTGTGGGCCAAGATTTCTGAGGTGGGCTCCCAACACATTATTTGGGGCGGGGACTTTAACGTCACATATAATCCGAGGTGTGATAGATCACATCCGGCCCGCATCATTACACCAAGGCAGCTGGGATTCTCAGAGATACTATCGATACATATCAATTAATAGATGCTTGGAGGCACATACACCCAAGCTCGCAAGAGGGCACGCACTACACAGCGCAGGCAGCCTCCTGGACGAGGCTCGATTATTGGTTAGTGTCTAGGGTGGCTAGGTCCTGCGTTCTCACAGGTGCAACATCTAGCCAGAACATACTCTGATCATGCCCCGGTTCGGCTCACGTTGTCCTCGTCGGACCTTGGAGTTCCGCGAGGCAGTTGGCGGTTGCAAGCTACAATGTTGCTTGATGCGGTCTTCCAGGAGGAGCTGCGGGAGGAGGTATGGGAGTTCTTTGCCCGCAATAAAGGTTCAGTGGACAGCGTAGAAATCATTTGGGAAGCCTTCAAAGTAACAATTCGGCGTTTCTGCATGTCCAAGGGGTTCGGGGTGCTTAAAGATATAACTAACTCACTGCATGGGCTGGAGGGGGAGCTGAAACTGATGGAGGCGGAGATGGCCCTGACTCCTTCCGCCAAGGTCCAGGTACGGTTCAGGGACACACTAACGGAGTACATGGCTACAGCTGAGAGGGAGACATGCTTTTGGGGGAAATATTGGAGGGCTTGCTGCTATGGAGAGGGTGAACGGCCGGGGAGGACGTTGGCAAATTCAGTTAGGAAACCTCGCAATTCAAACTATATTTTGGAGATTGAAGAACTTGAAGGGGCGGTTTATCGGGACACGGCAAATATTCTTAGTGCATTTACGAGACATTACGGCCAATTGTATACCACCAATAGAAGGGATGATTTGGACCTGGAGGACTTTTTGGGGGATGTAGCGCTGGGGTGGCTTAGCGATGCGCAACAAGAGTTTTTATGTGCCCCATTTGAGCTAGATGAGGTTCGGGAGGCTATTATGAGTGTGCAATCGGGGACGGCCACGGGGACGGACAGTATCCCAATAGAATTCTATAAGACATATATAGATATTATGGCCCCCGTTCTGTGAGAAGTCTATGAGGAATCGCTGGAGGTTGGCTCCCTACCTGCGTCCATGAGGGAAGCACCTATAATATCGCTGCTGAAGCCAGGAAAATCGCCCCGGCAGTGTGATTCCTATAGGCCACTTTCCCTTCTAAACTGTGATGCCAAAATACTGGCCAAGCTGATTGCCACTCGTCTGAGTCTGCTGCTTGAAAATGTGATACTCCCGGACCAGTCCGGCTTTGTGCCTGGAAGGGCCACCTCCCATAACTTGCGGACACTTTTTGCGATTCTTAACAATGTCTCGCCTGATTTACCTCTAGCAGCTGTTTTCTTAGACGCTACTAAGGCGTTCGATTCGGTAGAGTGGGATTATTTCTTCGAAGTAATGCTACGAATGGGCTTCCCCCCCCTTTTTTGTCGTGGATCAGGCTCCTGTATAACTTGCCAGTAGCTAAGATACTCATAAATGGACATACGTCTCCACCACTGTCCATTGCGAGAGGTATCCGGCAGGGGTGCCCACTTTCCCCTCTGCTCTTTGCCATTGCAGTGGAACTGCTGGCAGCGAAACTGCGGCAGCATCATAAAGATAGAGCATTGCATTGTAATCTGCGGCAGATCCTGATATCGCTATACGCGGATGATATTACATTTTATATCCGGAATCCACAAGATAATTTGAATCAGATACTGCGAGAGTGTATAGTGTTTGGGAAACTGTCGGGGAAACACATTAATTGGGGCAAATCTAGTATATTCCCACTGACGCTGGCAACGCATACATTTTCATTGGATTACCCCCTAGAGTGGTGTGATGAGGAGCTGTGCTATTTGGGGATACGGGTGACGAGGGACAGAGACGAGCTTATGAGATTGAACTATCGTACTGCAATAGCACGAATGGCAGACTGTGTAACCCGATGGATCGCTCTGCCCCTGTCCATGGCGGGCCGGGTCTCCTTGATTAAAATGGTGATTCTGCCTCAATTACTCTACTTATTTCTAAATATTCCGTTTTATCCGGGGAGACATTTCTTTGCGACACTCAGGTCGAAGCTGACACGACTGATCTGGGGGGCCGGCAACCGCGGTTGCAATGGGACATATTACTAGGCCATACTCGCAGGGAGGGTTTGGGGTACCCAATTTTGAGTTATATTAGCTCAGGGCGCAGGCCCAGTATGCTTGGTACTGGGTGGCACAGCCCAGGTATATGCCGCAAGTGGCTGCGGAGCACTAGCTCGCACACCCGATACCGATTGATGGAGTGCTATTTGATCCGGTTGCACCTAGGGATAAGAAACCAACTACAGTCACCGGTACGATCAATGCTTGGCACTGGATTGGGCGCATCTTAAAGGTCTCCATGCAGTATGCGGCCTCATTACCTCTCACGTATCACCCAAATTTACCTGTGCTGCAGGAGAAGCTGTTTCACAATTTAAGGGAGCGTACGAATATTCAGACGTGGGGGGATTTGTATCATGAAGGGAAGTTCCGCTCCGCAGAGCAGATGTTACAGGGTCTGCAGCAGACCCCACTTGATCTTATTTTGTATGTCAGACTGAGACAGGCGATTCGAAATCTTACTCCGAACTTCCCAAGTGAACCACAGGCATTTGCCCCACTGCACGTAATGTTAAAATGCAAGACAGCCACACGGCTTGTCTCATTAATTTATAGAACGATGCACACACAAAGGGGAATGGCTGACCCGCTCTCCCGTGCACGATGGGATGCAGAGCTAGACATGACGCTTTCGGATGAGCAGTGGGAGTATTGTTGTCTGCAGACTGAGAGAGTGGCGGCCAGCAGTAGACTCTGCATGATACATTATAAGTACCTACATAGATTATACTATACGCCGGTTAAGATGTACAGATTTCGGTTGAGAGAGACAGATTGCTGTGCCAGATGTAAGGCTCCTGGAGCGGATTTTCTGCATCTGGCGTGGGCGTGCCCTGGGGTGAATGAACATTGGCGGCAGGCCTTCCAGGCGCTGACTCATATGGTACATACGCATATTGAACCCACGCCACTGATGGCATTGCTTGGGTATGTCAAACCGATACAGGCGGCACATAGGAAATATGTGGCACTGGGGCTTTTGATGGCTAAGCGGAGGGTGGCCTGTCGGTGGGGTAGGGGACGGGCCCCGAAATTTAAGGACTGGATTGCTGATCTGGTGACATGTCGGGAGCAGCTTGATGCATATTCGGAGCTATTGCCCAGTGCCTCTAGGCCACGGAACATATGGGCCCCCTTAACCTGTTATTTGCTTGAACATCCGCCAGAGGCAATGGAACCGGAAGCAGTGGGGGTCGCACACTAGAAGGCTGGGGCTGTGGAGATGGGTATGGAGGATTGTTCATAATGCATAGATGGGATGTTATTGTGTTTCTGATTTCCTATACTCCCCAATGTTGACAGGCGACTCGAATGTGTAGTTTATAGAATACTAGGTGACAGAACTGGATTGCTCCAACTAATGATGGGTGTAACAGGGTAGGCTCTTAATGTAGTCTGCATCCTAACTGGCCTTCGAGGGTTTCGCTGACTCAATGCTATGCATAGATGAAGTATATCTCTTTGGTGATTATGCTTCAGATGAAACTATAGATGTACTGCCGGTGCATTGTGTATACTATGTGACAATTCTGATGATGCTACTGTTTGTATTAAACTAATAAAAGTAAAATAAAATAAAAAATAAAAAAAAAACAATGGTTCAAGGACCACGTGGCCCCCAAGGGCCTGTTGGAATATGTCTGTGTACACTGGGCTCACAGGATAACCACCGGGAGACCTAAAGCAGGCTCTCCGCCACGTCCATTAATAGCCAAGATCCTAAACTACAAGGACCAGACCACACTACTCCAGAAAGCGCGTGAAAAATCACAGATAAGGTTTGAAAACTGACGAATATCACTATACCAGGACTACATTATCATGGTCCAAATCCAAAGATCATCCTACATAGTGGTCAAGAGAAAGCTGAAAGCCATGAACTTGAACTATGCGCTATTATTGCCTGCCCGACTAAAAATCATTTATGACCACAAAACATACTTCAATGGATCGAAGTCATGGATCCAACCACACTGTCGGGAAACTCAGCTCGGAGTCCTCCTACCAGCCCTGGACGCACACAAGAAAGACGTTTGCGCCGTAATGTTAAGACAGTCCACAAACTAAAATCACAACTGCGCAGCCCCCCACAAGAACAGGTGCAGCAGAGTAAAGACACGGTCATTGAAACGGCATCTAAGTTTAGAGAATGTGAACTTACTATGGCCTCGGACTCCTCAGAAAGCAGCATGATCAGATCAGACTCGGAAAGCAGCCTGACCTTGTTCCCCAGCGTGATGCCTCAGACGGCAGACGGCCTACTGGACTTATATAAACCAAAAAGGAACACTCAGAACACCCATATGGTCACTATGCTAACCAGAAGTAACACCTGAAGCGCCTGCATAAAGCATATCCTTTTTTAAATTGGACTAAATGGCAAAAAATGTAAGAAGTTTATAAATCCCGGGTTGCACAGAGCCTACACATGTGCAGAAATAGCACCATGAGTGGCAAAAGCAACGACCCCCTATTAGTGAAGGCAACATGTAATAGCACAATTACACAGATTGTGTTGAATTGTTTGGCTCTGTATAGTTCTCCAACCGAGCCTGGTATTCAGGGAATGGGAGAGATAAAAAGTTCTGGCATGAAGGCACCATTTGAGTACAGGATGTGCTCACTCACCAATGCTCATACTGTAGATCTATACACCACACCACAATACATATGCTTAACACCTACAACTTAATCACGTGGGATGTACGGGGCCTAGGGTCTATACAGAAGCGGCATAGGGTGCATGCGCAATTACTAAGGCGCAAAGCACAAATAGTATTCATGCAAAAATCGCACCTCACTGAATCAGAGGCAGGGCCGGCTCCAGGGCAGTGTGACCGGTGCTGCCGCACCGGGTGCTGGCTTCCTAGGGGGCGCCTTGTTTGCAAGTTTATCATGTTTTTAAAGCACCTATTGCCACGCTCCTTTCCTCCAGCTATTACCAGGCATCGCAAAAATGCCAAGATAACTCCTGTGATTAATGTTCTTCCTACACAGAGATTGGAGTTTAGTATAGTTGCGGTTTTGACTTATGTGAAGGTAGTGCAGAGGGTTAATATGCCTGCTCCAAAGGTCAGCAGGTTAATGCTTTTAAAAGAGACATATTTTTGTTACTAGCAATTTATAACTTAAAGTCTTAATATGGAATGGTGAGCTATTAACTTTCATCCTAGAACTGCATACACACTGCAAAGTATACATTAGAGCATAGATTAGGGTTCATTTGGGTCCAAATCAATTCTTATTATTAAAGAAAACTCCCTACTATGCTGTTTCTTTATCGAATCTGAGTTTGTTTGTGCTTCTCCACACGAAGCACTCCTAAACTATACTGCCTACCAGTATGGATAACATGTGACTACTACACTTGTAGACCTTTGGCTTATGTAACAATTCCTATGCACTGATTTACACACATATGATTGAGTGTCTCTGTGTAATATGTGTGTGATGCAAAGTGCTCTGACATCCTTTACTGGTATGAGTGCCACTATATAACTATAATCCTCCCTTCACAACCAGGAAGAACATTTAGAATGCAGATGAATACTCAGACACACCTAACTGTGTTTTTTGGCTGTCTAGAGGGAATCCACAAAGTGTAGGTGTCACCCATCCCAGACGTGTATTGGAGACAGACTGCAGGCACACAGAGCTGTAAGAGCCGAGAAATGTCCACTTCCTAAAAGTGGTACTTCTGAAAAAGTAATGTCAAATCTAACTTCATGAGTAAAGTGGATTGGTCATTAACATTGCAAAGAAATAAAACATGACACCTTTCTAATCAAGAATTACAGCTTAAAAGTGTATTAAGGAATTTTCAATGTTAACCTATGAAAGGAGTAGGCCCCACAGTAGTGAAAAGCAAATGTAGGTGTTCTTCATTACTAGTACACGCAAAATTTAATAGTGCATATCTTAACTTTTATTTACACAGCAACCTAACCTATGGCTACCTCGGGCCTACCTTAGGGGTGACTTATGTGTGATGAAAGGGTAGTTTAAAGCTAAGCAAAGGATTTTAAATGCAAAGCTGAAATGGCAGCAAAACCGCACACAGGCTTGCAGTGACAGGCCTGAGACATATTTAAGGGGCTACTTGGGTGGATGGCACAATGAGTGCTGCAGGCCCACTAGTAGCATGT
Organism: Triturus cristatus; assembly: GCF_964204655.1. Taxonomy (NCBI): domain Eukaryota; kingdom Metazoa; phylum Chordata; class Amphibia; order Caudata; family Salamandridae; genus Triturus; species Triturus cristatus. The sequence goes on along the minus strand of NC_140593.1, from coordinate 530,806,143 downwards.
TTTTTACAGGCCCTGGGTTTATGGTATACCACGTTACAAGGGACGTACAAGTAAATTAAATATGCCAATTGTGTATACACCAATGTTACCATGTTGAGGGAAGAATAACATGCAGTTTAGCACTGGTTAGCAGTGGAAAAGTGCTCAGAGTTCCCAAGCTAACAAAAAGAATTAGCAAAAAAGAGAAGGAGGAAGGCAATACGTTTGGTGTGACCCAGAGAGAGTCATTTTCCAGCACCTATGATTCCCTATACTAGAAGTCTTGCACAGTCCTTTGCAATTGCATTTAGCCATCCATTAATCAATGCACTCACTCACCCATTCAACGTTCACGCAATAGTCCTTCCATCCATGCACTTACCATAATAACTTATCATATTAGGGGAAAATCTTTTTAGTTGAAAAAAAATGATTTGTAAAGTTAATTTAAAAATAAATTTCATTTCCCAACCCGAGAGGTGTATTTTACTTATTGCACTAACTATGCAATGTTATGGGAAGGAATACAGGAACCAATTTACGTACGTAGGACACTGTACGGCAGTAGTAAAGAATACCTAAAACTGATTTTCAGTTAAGAGTCAACTTTCTTTTCACAAAAGCAGGCGATCAAATAAAATATATCATAAGATTGACATAAGAGTGAAGCATAAGCGGACAGTATTCATAAAGATGATGCACTTGGTCTATGCCAGAATGTGAAAAGTTATGTATCTTACGCTATACATAACTTACACCAGTTAGATCAATTCAAAAAACGAACATGACTTAAATAACAAATAGGAATTTTTCTTTGACTTAGCTTTCTGCCAGGTACCATCTCTTCTGTCATCCACGCAGCAGTAGCGGCCCATGGAGGGAGTGCTGTGGGGTGGTGGGGCGGGGAAGGAGCAGGGTGGGGGTAGTAAAGTACGGAATACAGCCGAACGGAGGTAAGTAAACAAATAAATAAATAAAACAAATTTTGTTGCGCATGCTGCATCGCATTTGACAATGTAGCGCGTGCAATGAAATTCGTTTTTTAAATGTATTTGTTTGACTTACCTCCAACCGGCCATATTCCGTAGTTTACTACACCCCAACCTGCTCCTCCCCCGCACGCCCGACCGCCCGGCAGCACTCCCTCCACGGGCCGCTACTGACACCCGGTTAAAATAGCCTTCAAGGTAAGTTCTTCAAACATAGCCACCCACATTTACAGCAACAATATGCAGCTTTAATGTAGGAGGAGCTAACTTACCTTAAACTAGGAACCATTGGCATATGTGCGCCGCCATATGTAATGGAATACCCTTAGATAATCACACCCTGGCTGAAGGAAAGCCTTTTTGCATTCACCATTTTGTGTTGTAGTGAATCAGTTGAATCCTGCTTAGGTCCATGTTTCCATTTTTTGTGGACATCACATTTTCACTGACCAAAAAGGTTGCATAAATTGGACTCCATGTGTTTGCTTTAGGTACAGACAACTTTACAAATATTTTATCCTTGACTTTTTCACTCATCACATATATGGATATCTCTAGCGTTTCCGGCATTATTAGCAATTATGCATTTGTATTCATCAAACCACTCCACAGTTTATCTATTTTCTGTTCCAGCAATTTATTTTCAGCTGTTGTGGATCGATCCCACAGGGACCATAAAACAGTTTTCTCATAAATTAACAGACACACTTTCAAATGCTTAGAGAGTTCCTTTCAACATTTGTATTTGAGAGCTGATCTTGTTTTTCTGTTTGATGTTGCCAGTGATGAAATAAAAGTATTGAATATTTGTAAACGTTAATTAATATGCATGGAGTTTTGTCACTGTGGGCTTTAAATAAGATTAGCTGTCATTATAGGATTACAATGAAAGACAGGGTCTACGGTGTCAATTCCAATCGTTCCCAAGAATAGGAGTGTGAGGCAGACAGAGAACATTAGAGGGAAAATAGAGAAAGAAAGACGCACACACACACATACAGACACAGAAAAAAACTGAATGTGAAATGTGGAGAGATACAGGGAGACACCAGATAGAGAAAGACAGACAAACAGAGGAGTGTGAAGCAGAGGAAGCAATACTACAGACAGAAAAAGTGAAGGAAAGAGAGAGAAACGGGGAAAAGTGATGTGAGACTGATGTACGGAGACAGAAATCCACTAGGCAGAGACAAAAAAGGAATACTAATATAGACATCCAGTGGAGACTGAAAGAGGCGTGTGAATGAGAGAGGGAGAGACAGAAAGAGGGAATTAAACAAGCAATTGCAATGCAATCGGTCTCACCTTTGGGACCTTATACGTATTTAGCTATGAAGCACATTAGCTTGGGTGCTGAAACATCTACTGTTCTTTAACATGGAGGGAAAGTAAGCACCAAACTACATGACACGCCAGGTATGGGAACACATGGAGAGAAATATTGCCTTTCAGTTGGAAATGGTATAGTCCAAAGCTCTGTTTTTATTATGAATCAGGGCCTTCGGTGGTTATATCACTGAAAATACAAGATTTGAAAAAAATAATATTGTCTACCGGTGCTTGTGGAAGATAATTTCTATGGACTGGAATCTAGAGAATACTAAAGTGATTCTGGTATTTTACTGACCTCTGCTGGTCGTTTTCTATCAAGAAAGTCAAATAGAGGCAGTTGCCAGAAAAATAAGGGAAAAAAAGTCCCTAAGCCGAAATCAATTCTGGTACTTTACTAACCTCTACTGGTCGTCTTCTATCAAGACAGTTAAATAGAGGCAGTTGAACAGAAAAAAAGTCCCTAAGTGGAATCTGACAAGTCCTAGGGCTGATCTCCAGAGCCCACAAAGTACATACACATGAAAGTATATACTAAAGTATGTACAAGAGGTCTTGAATGCTCGACCTAAAAAGGGAAAGTGGAAATAAATGTTGAAGCAAAACAAGACACAATCAAGTTACTGCAATTGGCAGAGAAAAAATGAGGCAAAGAAAACAAAGAATTGAAATTGTGACTATTGTCAAAACTAGGGGCCCTATTTATGGTTTGATGGAACGGGAGGAGTATCGTAAATTGACACTACAGCCAATCCAAAGTGAAGCTTAACCCTCTCCAATTAAAGCTAGAGGAATGCTTGTTTGGTTTTCCTCAGCAGAGTGACCACTGGCTCCACCAGCAGTAACCCCTAACCCAGGAGCTCGACCTCCACAGCACCGCTGGAATCACATCAATGGTCATCTAACCGCTTCCTGTTTGCCACTTTGAATATGGCGCTAGCTCAGAAGCCATTACTACTGTGGTTGTGACTCCCTTCATAGCAGAGATATTCTGGCGAGGCAGATAGGGATCTTTAATTACAAGAGACGGTGGTATTGTGAATGTGTGAGTGGGTGCGTGTAAGAATGAGTCCATGATTGAATGAATGCATGAGTGCAAGGTTGCGTGATGGAACGTATGCATGATAAATTATTGAGGGGCTAATTTATGAGAGGCTTAGTTCCACCAGAGTATCAAGTTTTTTGACGCTCAGGCAGTGCAAGCCCCTCAATAATATCTATGAGGTGACACAAAGCCACCCTGCTTGGCTTTGAATGGCCTCATAAATATGAAGTAAGAAAAAGCAGCAAAAGTTGCTGCATCGCCCTATTCTGTGTCAAGGAGGCGTTTCATGGGCGCTGTGGTGGAGTTTGACACTGCCCCAGATTTACTTAATCATGTAAACCTGGGGCAGCGCCAAAACCTTATGCCTCCCCAGAGCGAGCGTAACAAGGAGAAATATTTGAATTTCTCCTTATTTTTTTTCTTTCCATGTGTGCTGCATTGTTCAGCACACATGGAAAGAGGAAAATGCCTCTCTGGATTGTTTTTGTGCAAGAAGGCCTGCACAAAAACAATCCTGCCTACAACAGAGGCCCCTTTGCACCATGCTGCAAGGGTGCCTAGGTTGGTGCTAGGCAGCAAATAGTGCGCCAGCGCAGGGGGAAAGGACAGGAATGCACCGCATTTCATAAATACGTGGCATTTTTGCCCTTTTACCTTGTCGTAGTGGAGCACAGCAAGACATGCAGCGCTGCCCTACGCCAATTCCTCATAAATTAGGCCCTGAATGCCTAAACTCAACAAACAATGAAGAAGACAGTTCACTTAAAAGCCAGACACATTGTTTTTCCAAACTCAAAATCCAGCCATAATGTTTTTCCAAAGCCTGTGACAGTGATGCATGCACTGCCTGAACGGCACCCTGCAAAATGTTCAGCATTTTGTTTTGTTTGCATTGAAGAATCTATAAACGTAAATATATTATGTGAAAGCTGCAACAAGACAAGTGCCAAAAATGTTTGCCTGCTTTATTTAAACGTTAGGATAAACCAAATATAAGTAACACAACTTGTGACCAAAAGCATGCCTCCCTGCTTCTCACTTTGTAAAATCTGCTGATGTGCTCACCTCTCAAGCCTTATATCACTGTTAATGATAAACTATATCCAGAAAATAAACTACCTCTTAATGGTTAAATTAAGAGCGTTTGAGGCAACAGTCATTTAGCGTTCTGGTATATGGCTGTGACCATGATGCTCAGGTCAGACAATTCAGTGAGCCACTCTGGTTGGTTGCTGGGTATCCATACTCTGCAACATAAGTTCCCCTACCCTGTACTTGAAGTTCATTATGCCAACATTGGAAAAGCTCCCTGTAATGTGAACATGGAATAGGCAACGTTACACCACATGCGTTTAGAACATATGCCATTACAAAGTGGTCATTACAATGACTGCGTTGTTACATCGCAGTCCATTACAACACACGTCATTACAACGACTTGCTGTAGGGCGGCGCTGGATGTTGGAATAGTATAATTTACTATTCCAACTCCAGTCTATGCAATAGTAGGGAAGGTGTTGGATTAAAACACAACACCTTCTGCCCCCTACAGCAAGTCGTTGTAAGGGCTTGCGTTGCAATGGCATGCGGTGTATAAACATCGTTTTAAAAGATGTTTACCGTGAACATGCAACACACAGCATGTGGCAGTCATCATTGATGGTGAAGATTATGAAGACATGCTTCCACTGAGCAGCAGCGGCGGCCGCCATAAACAAAGGATGGTGGAGCGGGTGGGGTCGCACGGAAGCGTCACGCAGGAAGGCATGGGGGTGAAAAATACAGTATTAAAAAAATTTAAAGAAATGTACCTTTTGGCCTCCAGCGGCCGGTCTCGTCACACCGCCTCTCCTCTTCCTGCCTGGTCCCAGCAGCCCCTGGGACAGACTCCCTGTCCAATACCCACGCTGCAGAGCAGTGCAGGCATTGGTCTGAGTGAGCAGCGTGGGGTTTCTCCAGCCCGGCTGCTCAATGCAGCTGGGCTGGAGAAAACCTAAGTGTGCACGTGTGTTTTGGTCGGCCTGATATGGCCGCCCAAACACACATGAGCACTTAGGGAATGGAGTGCACTAGCACTCCTCCTCCTCCCTTCCATGCCTCGGCCCTGCTCCTCCCAACAGCACTGGTTAAGAGCTGGCAAATGTAAAAGAAAGCGATGCAGAACATCATTTCATTCTACATTTGCTGGCTCTGAGCCAGGCAGTGGGGCGACACACCTCCGTAATTGCGGAGGAGCTCCCACTGCAGTATATCGGCACATGACAAGGGGTCCATTTTAGATTGGGGAAGGTTAGCAAAGCTGCGGCACAGAACACTGTGGCAGCAGACAACATATGTGTGCAGATTTAAAAAAGATTGACAGGGCTCTGAGGAAGAGTGGGGCTGTAAAGGGAGCACAAGCATATCATTTTAGCAGCCTGAAGTCACAAACTCACTAAAAGAAATCACAGTGTAAAAAATTAATGTAAACGCAGACCTTTTCTTTTTAAAAGCCTGCGTGCATGCTATAAAAATTTAACGTTTGGTGATTGAGTGCACTTTGAGAATGTAGAATAATCCCTCATTCTTTGCAATGGAAGGCAAAAGGATACAGTCATTAGGGTCCGCGGCGGTCGGCACAGGTAGGTGAGGCGGTTAGAGGGCGCATCAGGGGGTAAGTCGACAGATGACGGAAAAGGTGTTATTTATTTATTTAATTATACCTATTTCGTCGTCTGACGACTTCCCCCTACTGCGTTTACCTGTGCCAGCCACCGCTGATAAGGACTAGGTGGTACATTAATACACCTCTGGTGAAGGGCCAAAGCCCCCTGCCTCTATATGAAAAAGTATTGGCAACAATAGATCTACAAGATGGCCGACGTTTTCTGAATCTGCTGAATTTTATTTCTATCCGAGTAGACTTGATGACTCTGAACCCGGGCCGGGTAGACGAAGCAGACACAATGGAGGCCCGGGTAAAATGCCGTCCGGGGGCGGGAAGCACTGCCTCGACCCACCCCCCCATTTGCATACCGGCTAGGCAGGCGGGGGCCAGGATTGGCCGGCGGCAGTCTAGGCGAGCCCTCCTCAAGCAGGGGGCGAGCCAGAGAGGGCTAGGGGGTTACAAACGGGCCAACGGCCCAAGTTAAGTACACTCATCCCCCCCTCTCGCAGTAGGAACGAGATGAAACCCTCCCACCCACACCTAAGATACGGGCGTCGCAGCCGCAAGGGTAGAGGGTTAGCGGAACAATCTCAACAAAAATTAGTAGAAAGTGAAAACTTACTAGAAGGTAGATGGAAGGCTTTCACAGTGTCCTTGGGATGCCTCATGGCAGGGGCAACTGAGGGAGCCAAAGGGCGGCGTGCCGCAATAGAAAGAGTAGGTGTGATGCTCCTGCAGGACCCTTGGGATGCCTCACTGCAGGGGGGTACCGAGGGAGAAGATGGCAAGGACTCAGCCTCAAGAAAAGTAGAGTAGATGCTCAATTAAGGTCCTTGAGATGCCTCGTACTGCAGGGATCCCCGGGAGAATGGAGGGCCCACAAAAGGGTTACAGGGCGATTGGGGCGGCACTTGAGGCCCAGGCCGGTCCAGATGGACACCCTCCAAATCGGTAGCAAGCTGAAGCCTAGACCCGTGAAACGGAAGGCCAAAAGGGGGCCCCTCCCCTCCCAGGTTATCGAGGAGGCTGGGTCCAGAATGCAAGAAAAAAGTTTAAGGATGCTATAGAAGCAAAGTAAAGAAATAACATGGACAATAAATGTGTATATGACCATGAACTATTGAAATGTACAAAGTATGTTTGATGAATAAACTGCGACCTTTTCAGGCACCCAAGAAAATTGTCAGTGGGGATTTAAGGTAAAAGTGCGCAGTTGGTGGAGGGGAACAGAGGGAGCAGGGCGTGGCGGCTCGCCGCCTGGAGGGGTTTTAAGATTGTAAAGTCTCAATGTCTGAATCATGTTTCTCTCAAGGATTTTAAATTGCATTTAGACATTGCATAATTCAGACAAGGTGGTGTTAAGTGCTTTGATGGATTTCAAGGAACAGACAGTTTTTAAAGTATGTTTAACGTTATTAAATTATAAGGATTTTTTTAAAATTAAGAATGTTTTTTCCACTGGCAAACAATGATGTTTACCGAGGATAAGTGGGATGTATGAAAACTTACAAAGACTAATTGAAACGCCTATCACTGTGTCTAGTACTTTTTATAAGAATGCCACACTCTTGTTGGGGTTCCAACGTAGGAAAGAAGGCAGTAATCATTTTTTTAAATCATTATTGTGATTGCCCACTGTTTCTTGCTCTTTATAACATCTGTTTACGGCCATGAGTTCTCTTAACACTAGAGAAGACGTGAGGCGCTCTTTAATGAATTTGAAATTATGCTTTAGTTGTGGATTGATACTGATATAACATTACCATTTTTTCTATATTCCTGTTTTTTTATTGCATTGAATTTCGTTATGTTTCCTCAATCCCGGTTTATTGAACTACATAAATAAATCAAATGCCTAGTTATAATTAAGTAATGTAAGATGGTCAGGGTTCTTAATTCAAAAAAGGGCTTCAATTGCATGAAAATCTACATGCCAACTGATAGGAACTCGGTATATAAAAGAGTGGTAGTTTAGGCCAAGCGGTAAATGGAGCTACTATCGGGTGGAACCTCCTGCCTTATTGCACAATTCTCAGAGGTGGGACAACTTTTTGTGAGAATCCTTTATATAGGATGCCCCAACCATCTTTGCAGGTGGGTAAGTGGCTCCTTATTTGCATGTCGATATCCCCATTGAAATAAGCCAATGGCCCCTATCAAGGGCGGCATCAAATGCCAAATGGATGTTGTGGTGCTGGTGATATGTAGGCAAACAAAGCCAACGGTGTATGCGCGTGGCACCTGCAAGACATGAAAGATTCATTGACAAGGAGGCTGGCCTCCGGGTGATCACATCCATCCTTAGAGAGAGGACAAACGATGACCCCCCTCAAGGTGAGGGGTGAACAAGACTTAATAAATTGGATCAGGGCAACCTGCAAAGGATAATAAGAGAGGTTTGATCCCAGTGGTTTACTTGCATAGAGTCAAGAAAATCAGGCTGGAACATTCTCCCATAGACTGGTCTGGGATAGATAAAGAGAAATGTTAATGTTAGGATCAAAAGTGCTAGGAGGATCAGTGTATTATTAGTCCTGGAAATACTTGGAAGCCTAATATATAGATGTGGAGACCCTGCATGTGCTGCTGTGGTCATTTTGTTACCACATACTTCTTGTCTTTAGTCCAGAAGAGAATAGTGAAGGGTTACTATAAGTTGGAGTTTAGCTAGAATTCCTCAGCAAGGTGATATACAGAGATATTTTGCCATTTAAATCGGATATTCAGGTCGCATTGCGTTCTCAGCATAACATTGTGCTGTGATCTGGACAGTTATTGCACTGCAAGAGATGTACTAATCCAGCAGAGTGCAAAGTCCAGTGCCACATTAATATGGATGAGATGGAGTTCAGCTCTGTGCCTCTTTGCAAATGTCTGATCAGACCCCTTGTCCAATAAGAAATACTCTGCTCACAGTGTCCAAATGGATACTTCCCGCAGTGTGCTCAAAGGGCGCTAGGCATGAGGCTTGGTTTGAACCCATGCCCTTTACCCTGTTCCACTGCTCACAGTATTAATTGGGTACTGGGCAGGGCTAATGTTCCTTTTCTATCAAAGTCAGCATTATTAAAGCTATGCAGCTTTTACTTCTTAGACTTGTCAAAATTAGAGCTGTGTTGTCAGTGTCTAAAACAGGAGTGTAAGGAAAGGCCTCTTTTGCATGATCACCCCCCAATGTTTGGACTAATGCTGCCGATTTTTTGACTCTGTTGCACTGGGGCCCTGCTAGCAGGTCCCAGTGCATGTGCTCTGACTCCTCCAGCTTGTGTACTATTGGCTAATCCCTGTTTTACATATTTATTTTACCTGAAAGTCACTAGTATTTGGTACCTTGTGTACTAAGGGCCTGTAAGTGAAATGGCACTAGAGGACTAGGCCTGGGCTAAAATTTCGTTCCGCTCGGGAAATTGCGATAATTTGACATTTTCGTGTTCCGCGGAGAGCGCGTAAATGTCAACATTTCCGCAATCCGCATTTTACCTGAAATGTTTTGCTTGCTCGCGCTGTATGATAATACATTCTCGCGTGCGCGCGATCGCCTTACCTGAATCCCCGCGTTCACCGACAAGTTTTCCCGATCCGGTCGCGTTCTCCACGAGATGTTGGATTGTTGGTAGCCATTTGCGCTGTCTCGCGACAGTTCGCGACCGCAGTAACGTCATTTGTCGCGCGATCACGTCTTTCTTCTCCCGATGATGCACTGCGAGACAAGTGAACACAAGATGGCCACGCCCGTGAGCAACCGCATGGGTAAGTTGGCGAGCCGCGACCACGCAGAAAATACCGAGAACGGGCAGGAAAAAAACTTCCGCATCTTCGCGATATTTCCGCGTGTTTGCAGAGATTTTTTAAATTTTCGCGATAATTTGCGAAAGTGAATTTCGCAAATTCTGCCCACCTTTATAGAGGACTGCAGCACTTATTGGGCCACCACTAAAAACCTGACTCTAGGCATGCCAAAGCCACCTGTCACAGCAGTTTTAAAGCTGCCATTTTCAACTGTTAAAAACACCTTTTCAACAGGCCTAGACCTTGTTTTTTAATACCTATAAGTCACCCCTAAGGTACGCCGTAAATATTCATATGGCAAAGTACATGGCATTTAAAAAGTAGGACATATGTTGTTATGTATCACATGTCCTGGCAGTGGAAAATCTCCAAAGTCATTTTTCACCGTGCAAGGCTGTTTTTCCCACAGAAAAGCACTGGGTTACATTATAGCACCTTGCAATGCATACATTCTCAATGACTCAAATGAGTAGGAATTTAAAAATCAATCTGATGGTCAAGTCAGATTATAAAGTACTATTTTTAAAATGCTACTTTTAGAACCTTATCACAACAACAGAATGCAAAAACTGACTGTACCTTTACAACCATAATTCATTCATGGGCACTGTGTTCAATAAAAGTGGTCACCATTTAATTTTTTGAACACTCAAATGGCCAATGCAAAACAATGTACTTCCCAGCCACCAACAAAATGAATTCACAATTCTTTGTGTTTTTCCTCCACTTGACCTGTTTGAGTGGACGAAGGTTGCCCACCCCAGCAATGGAGTCTCGGCATTCTAGAGCCACGGTGGTGTAAGTGCGAAGGTCCGGCAGGCGGCCCCTGTGAATAGCACAGAAAGCATGGGGCACAGAGCTTAGGTAGGCAGCCGCCTGCGGTTGAAACGCAGTGTTTTGGATCTCACCGCGACATCGTTTTCGTTTCCTCCCCGAACTGGCAGTCGGGCGGCACGAGATGCTGCTGATGGAGAGGCAGCAAGCTGTAGACGGCAGGTTGAAATGTTTGTAGAGACGCAGGCTGCAGGCGGAGGAGTGCGAAGAGTGAATTTCGCCGCAGCTGTCTGCTTCTTCCCCCGGACCGGCATCGTATCAATAGGAGATGTTGGTGGCAGGCGGCTGAAGTGTGAATGGTGTAGAGAGCCAAGCAACAGGGAAAACGCCTGGAGCATTCACGGAGCAAGGCTGCTGGTGAAGGAGACCGGAGAACGGAGAGGTGAAGGTGGTGCAGAGCCTGAGGCTGGAGCCAGGAGGTAGGAGGATCAGGACTAAGTTGTGATTAATAGATGAAAAACAGCTCAAGTGGTGCATGGTACTTCTGGGACCTGGGACCTGGGAGCAGTCTGGTACAGTCTGGTACAGTTAGGGAGGCACTTATCTATATCCAGCCAGCAATACCAGGGGCCAGGAAACTACACCGACCAGCGGCCCTAGCAACAGGAGGGCCGTCACTAGTGCCGCAGCACTTGAAAGCGCCGGCAGACACCCACAGCCCGTCTGCGCCCGCCCATGACAGACCGAGGCAGGGCAGGGCCACATATCTTGCTTTCGCTGCTGATTATGGGTAAGCGCAAATTTATTGCTAATGTCGAGTAAGGAAAGGCTAAATCTAAGATTCCAAGACATCATTTCCTATCTGGCGACTGCAGTGGGGGTATTAAATGAGGAAATCCAGGATGTGGAGGAGCAATTGGGCTTAGGGGGCAGTGCTAGATCTGATGGGAATCCACAGTCCACCTCCCGTAACACCCCCGGCGAGACAGCCCATTTGGGTACAAGTCATAACCAGGCTGAAGCACCTGAGGGAACGTGACAGGTGAACCCTATGGGTGATTTAGATAATTGAGTCTCTAATAATCTCGAATCTGGTGTTTCTTTGATTCCTGGAGGGTCTCAAACATAGTCTGAACAGTTAGTTGTTTCTGCGGAAAGGGCGAGGCATAGGCAGTCCTCACGAGGGCAGGGGAATAAATGTAGGCTTCACCTGCCCCCGGAGGCCACCCCTCTTACACCTGTCCAAGTTGGGGCCCTGTATCTTATAGATAATATTAATCTTCAGAAGAACTGATTCACAAAGTTTCCCATTGGTGTACAAGACTATCAGAGGGTGGGACCAAAGCAGCTTCACATATTATTATGGCGAGACGTGTGGGGAGGGTTGGCCAGGGTTTGAAGACAGTCAATGGAGATTGTATTGAGGTGAATTTTAATCAGCCTAATGTAGCCCCTTCACTTTTCAAAGAACATGGTAATGGTAGCCCAGGAGAAATTAGAGCACTCCCTATGGACTTTTTTTATCGCCCACCTAGGAGAAACGTAGATGTAACTTCTACACCCTGGCTCAATCACACTGTAGAAATACCACAGACAGGGTGGATCCCTTGGGGGTCGTATAGAGAACCTAATTTTAATAGTGAGAACACGAAAATACAAACTGTCAGATTGTCTACATCTGGGGTGGCCACAGGCTCTAGATCTTCTGGAAACACATTAGAAATGACCAATAGATTTGCTCCTTTGAGCCAGTTAGACTCCAATGATTGACTAGCAAATTATACTTCTACATGAGGTCAGACCTATTGGAGTCAGTCCGGCCCCAGCATGAGCGTATCAACACGAGAGGCAGAAAGAGGGACAGATACCCTGAAAATTTTAAGTTGGAATATAGCTGGCCTAAAAAATAAGTGTGATGATCCCTTGTGACATGGTTTAGTGAAGGGATATGATATATTGGGGCTCCAGGAAACATGGGATTTAGAAAACACATTTTGGCTGGATGGTTACACCTCTTTTACGGAGGTTGCGCAACCATCGGCTGCAGGTCGGGCGAAGGGTGGCTTGTTCACACTGATCTCCCTAAAAATAAAAGGAAATTATTGTAAATTAGATACAGGGTCAGTGAACTGTCTAGCGGTTGAGATTAACCCAGCACATACGCCGAGGCTTCTTACTATTAATTTTTATAATTCTTTTGATAAGTTACTGATCAATGAACATTTATGTACGCTTTGTCACTTCTTAGAGGCCTATAGAGATAAACAAACAACCCAGTTCTCAATTATTTTACTTGGCGATTTTAACATTCATCTGTGTCAAAAAAAGTGCCAGGTGTTTGATGAACTTGGTCCAGGTGATAATGCAGAGACCCACTTCGAACACTCTACACAAGGGGGATGCTTAGAGGTCACTCTTGAAGATTTTGGGTTGGTACTCCCAAACAGGAGAGAAGAAGGGGTGGGTATTCCTACTTTCAAGGGTAGGGGCCTGTTCTCCACTATTGATTATATATTTGTTAGCACAATTCTAGCTCCCTACGTAAAGGAATATGTGGTACAATGGTCGCATTTTAGTGATCACAACCCTATTTATATTAGTCTAAGGAGTTGTGTAAATACCACAGAGGGGGGGATTAGGGCCCCTGATCCCATATTGAGAACGAGGGATCAAGGGCGGAGATTGAAATGGGGCAAGGTGGTACCCAACCTCTTTTTGACCGACATGTTAAATGTTGTAGGCACCGAGATAGCTATCTGTTTAGATAGCAACCACGGAGGAGAGGCAACTGTTGTAGCTTTTGAGAAGATTTGTAAACAGGTAAATAGTGCCCTCTCCCTACCTATAAAAGAAGGTGTTTAAAAGGCAGAGAGGTGGTTTGATTGTAACTGCTCTGCTGCTCACTGGAACTTATTACTCGCCCTGAAACAAATACCCCAGGACAGAAATAGGATAGCTATGCTAAGGGCTGAGTACAAGCGGGCACTATGTAATCGCAAATCTGAAATTAAACAAAAGGCCTGGGACGATCTATTGTCTGTGGATGTGCTCAAGAATAGTTCAACATTTTGGGAGATCGGTAACAGACCCTTCTTTTCTGACTTGGGGACTAACATAGTGGAGTGTAACATTCCTGAAGAGCTCTGGTTCTCCCATTTTAAACATATCTACGGGGACCAACTTGATCAGGTGAATATAGGCCCTACTTGCCCTATTGGTGCTTATAGTATAACTTTCTCTGTACAAGAGGTGGCTGTGGCTATAGCCCAAATGTCTTGTAATAAAGCACCGGGCCCAGATGGGGTCCCAGCTGATCATTTTAGGTTAGATATTAATTTATGGTCAAAATTACTGGTGAATGTTTTTAGTATAGCATGTGTAAACGGGTTGCCAAAATCATGGTCAACATCTATTATTGTCCCTGTATTTAAAAAAGGCAACAGGGGGGATCCAAGGTGCTACACGCCAATATGGCTGATCGATTCCACCATCAAGGTGTTGGGGAGAGTGGTCCTCAGCAGACTGACAGGATGGATTGACGTGCGGGGTGTCCTGTCAGACCTCCAATATGGTTTTAGAAAAGGCAGAGGCACCATGAATCAGTGTCTTAACCTCTACCTTTTGATAGGGAAATACACAATGGCCAAGAAAGGTACCTTACATCTCGGCTTTATGGACCTTTCCTCGGCGCTTGACCGGGTGAACAGGTCCAAGCTCTGGGATCTATTATTAGAAATGGGGATGGATAGGAATATTGTATATTTTTTGGCGGACCTGCACAGGGACCTCACGGCAGCAGTAAGGTTTGACCAAAAGGGTAATATTACGCAGCGCTTAGCTATCCCTAGAGGAGTTAGACAAGGCTGCATCCTGGCACCCTTGATATTTACCCTTTATATTAACCATTTTGAACCAGCCTTAGCCGGAGCTGCTAAGGATATTCCCCGGTTAAGAAACCAATTGATTCCAGCATTGCTCTTTGCAGATGATGTGGCATTATTAGCACGCACAGCCGTGGGGCTCCAGCACTTGTTGACTGCCTTCACAAATTTTATGGGCTCATTAGACTTAAATGTTAACCTGTCAAAGTCACATATGAGCCTGGGAGGAAATTCAAAGCTAGCCAAAACATTTTGCTGTGGCGGGACCGAACTAACTAGAGTCCACACATTCCCGTACCTGGGCATCCTATTTGATGATAGGTGTTCATGGGTTGCGCAAAGGAGGGCGAAGAGAATTGCTACGGCTAGATCAACAGGGGCGGTTCTTGACTTTACCCGGAGGCTGGGTGCCAATCCCATGCAGGCCTTGTTGAATATTTATAAGGCCAAGAGCATTGCTATAGTGAAGTTTCAGAGCTCAACAACTTGGAGCTCTGAAACAGAGCTCCAAGTTGTTGAAAATAAGTTTCTAAAATGCCTGCTCTCCGTCCCCCAATCCACATCCTCGTATATAATTCATCAAGAGGTGGGTCTCGGCTATGGTTCTGATCTGATTAGAAGGTCTCCCATTCTTAAATGGATCTCGATCTGGTCTAATCCTGATTTGGTGTCAAATAAAGAGATCATACGGGATTGCATGGCTCTAGATAGGGCAAGTAGTATACCATGGTTGAGACATTTGAAAAGCACGGCGGAGTGGTTAGGTCTACCAAACTTGTTTGACAGCCCAGAAAATATATGTAAAAAAGATCTTGTGTGGGCCAACTCATTTCAGCGCATAGCATCATCAGAAATAGAGGCCTTGGAATTATTGAAACCCACTGTCCGTGCTCACCAGCTCCTAAAAACGTCCTATTTTATGGAGCCTTACTTGGATACTGTTACCAAGTCCCAACATTGTTTTCTTTTGACGAGATTTAGGTTTAATTATTTACATTTTTTTCTGGCTGATCCTTTAGGCTGGGCCAAGATAGAAGACCTGGGTCCTTGCTCATGCGATTGTTTTTCGAGGCAGGATACTATGCATTTTGTCTTATTCTGCGACTTTTATTTACCTATTCGCAGGCGTTATATCCTTCCGGTTTTAAAAAATAAAGTTTTTTTGCAGGCAAGACCAGCTGTTTTATACCTGCAATTGCTGAGCAATCCTTGGGAAACTTTCAGTATTGCTAGCTTTTTAGTAGCAGCAGTTAGAGCAAGGCAAAAAAGGAAGCAGCAACTGAAACAGGTTTATGTGTCCGGAT
Source organism: Triturus cristatus (assembly GCF_964204655.1). NCBI lineage: Eukaryota > Metazoa > Chordata > Amphibia > Caudata > Salamandridae > Triturus > Triturus cristatus. Next base: position 530,790,406 of record NC_140593.1, on the reverse strand, counting down.
TCTGTTATGTATATTTTGCTCTATTGCACATAAAATGTTTTTATATTGTCTGTATTTTATAGTGATATTTGCATATTAGGAATTGTGGCGATGTTGAATTTATGGATGATTATATGTAATAATTCTTTTTAATCTTGTAATGTCGATGAGTATTTTTAAAATACTTTTATGGTTTTTAATAATAACCGGATAAAGTAATTTTGACTGACTGATTGAATACACAATAGTGGATACAAACACAAATTAACACAAATATACACAACCCAAATCACATGACAACAATAGAATACAATAATGAATCAGTTCTGATATTTTCAGTTGTCCAAAGTAAGAGCTAGATATCATTGAATTATACATAGAATTATACACAACTAAAGCTCAAAGTTATGGACGGTGCACCCCTAGCATAAAATGACTACTGATTTCATGAGACCCATTTGACATTTCAATTGTTGCTTTCCTGGTTCCCAGTGTCACTCTTTTTTAATCATTGAGTGCACAGATGCTCGTCTATGCATTTTGAACCCACTGTACAACTTTTGGGATTCTCCTCAGGGCACAGAACAGCTATCCACTCTCATAGAACAGCAAAGCATTGGCCACAAAATGAAGGTCACAGTCTTTATTTATTAAGAAATGACTGATAACCTTCCTTCATATTGTGGGTATTGTTTTTAAATCCGAAGCTACATTCAGGCACAAAGAATGAATCAGTACTTGCACATCTGCAGAGGTATTCTTTCTACATTATTGTCCTTCACGAATGATTCACTGCCGGAGGGCCATTCAATTTAGGACCTTGGCATTTTCCTGCCTAGATTCTCTAGTTGCCTTTTCAAAGATAATTCCCAACTGTCACCTGGCTGCCCGCTGGGAGATGTGAATGGCTCCTAGGACAGTGAGCAAAATGGCTTTTGCTGGGAGGAGGTGTGACCTAATCCTGGTGGCCTGGGGGATGTACCCACCAACTGCACAAGCTTCAAAGGAGCATCTCCTATGAGCTTCAAAGCAGCATCTCCTGTGACAGACAGATGCAACTCAGACCTAGGACTGCCCCTGCAATTCTACTAGTAGCTAGAGTGGCACCAATCCCAGTGGGGGAAACATCTGTTCCGGAACTGGTTTGCAAGGGAAGTTTATCATTTCTCTTGACACATCTCATGGGTGTTCCCAGAGCTCTGACCATAGAAGGAAGGGTTCTCTGTGTTGGATTTTGGCAGTGCAGGGCACTGTGGGATTGTTTAGGGCCACACCTCCAGTGATGTCAAAGGGGATAGGGTTGCCCCGTAAATATTTTCTATTTCGGTTAGGAAATCCCCCACTCTAAAGCTAGTACCAAGCATAAAAATGGCAACCCAGGGTATCTTCTAGAAAACACTGCAGGATCTGACGAGGACATTAGAAGAACTGCACCAGCTGAAAACACTTTGGACTTCGGAAAGAGTACTGCAAATACTCTTATCTGTGGAGAGAAAACCCAAGGGCTGGACCTACTCCCACTTGAACCCAAGAAAAAAGAGTGGACTCCAAGGGCTAGTTGTCTAGCTTCATTTTAAGCTCCAGGAACACAAAAGCTGCAAAATGCCTGTGACTTTAAGAGCCAAGCTGACCCGTTCTAGCTGGATTTGCCATGGACCCGACCAGTGGGTTTTGAGATATTGTATCCTAGCCCACCAAGTAGTGCCAACAAGGCTCCTGGATCTTTGTTTGGTATTAGAGTGTACCCTTATCTTGCAAGAAGTCCAAAACTGGACACTTAGAAACTTTTTCCAACCTTTTTTCGGGCAAGAACCAGAGGCTACCACTGGAACTTCGCAGAGCCACAGCCACTGATGTTGCATCGCCGGTCGGATTCAACTTCCTTGTTTGAACCTTTAAAAGAAGTTGCACTTCCAGAAATGTCCAAACATAGAGGGATGCCACTGAGGCTGCCATTGAGGAGCAGCCCACCAGCGATGCAACCTCTCTGGGAACAGACTTCGGACTTAACCCGCTCAGTACTTTTCTGCCGTCAAATCTGCAAGCCTTGAACTTTCTGCTAAAGACCAGTCTCCCTCCATGGTCTTGCATTCCAGATGATTGCGGACAACAAGACTTTTTACGGATCCCACCTAAAGCCCGGCGCTCAGACAACCTCATTGATGAGATTTGTCTACTGAAAAACAACTAAGTCAGAAGGTAAACTTTTCAGTGAGACGCACCTGGTCCCTGTATCCAACCTGTGCTCCATCGTGGTCAGCCTTAACTTTTGACTTTGACCCAGTCTAGCGTGACCAGATACCCACGGTTGGCTCTTTGAACTTTTTGGTGCTAGAAATATCTAAAACATTGAGAAATCATATCTCTGGTTCCCAACATCAGATTTTTGGCATTTTGGTATCTATTTGAAGACACATAATGTATACTATTTTTATAAAATGGAGTGGGATTTTTATTGTGTTGTGGTTTCTAGTTATTCACTGTTTCAGTGTTGGTAAATGCTTTACAATTCTTTTTCTAAGTTAAGCCTGTCTGCTCTGTGCTACAGCTACTAAGGGGTGAGCTCAGGTTTTAATTGCTAAGACCTAACTGGACCTAGTAAGGAATTCTGCCATCATTACTTGAAGATGGCCACCAATCACTTCAACTAACAATCCACTTTCTCACAAGGAGATCTTCAGAATCTCCTTGTTGAGTTTTGCCACCACAACATCCATCATCTTAGCCTACCCATAGTCCCTCATGGGCCTCCCAGATCTAGAACTCTGAATTGGGGTCTGATCTCCAGGGCAATTCTTTGGGTTGTACAGCAGTTTTAATATACTAACCATTTATGCACATCCGGTTCTGACCTTTGAGATTTGTGGAGTATGAAGAGAAGTTTTTTTTTGGTAGATTGTTGACTTATTTCGCTTTACCGTGGTTACCTTCTTCAATATTCCCATCCATCAGTTGCTCTTTGCCACATATGTCATATTTTCACAGTCTAGCCTTTACTTTGGTATATTTTTGGCAGTGCCATTTATAAAAAAAATATAGATTATAACTCTACAGACATTTATTGTTGCAATCTCCTCTTTAGTGGATTTAAATATATAATTGTAAATGTCGATAATATAATTAGGATTATGATATATGTGTGATAGAACTAGTGTGCAATACATTTTTGAAGCAACATAATCTTTTGTTAAGAGTGTTGTGCCTCTTTTTAATTTGTGTTGAATGATTAAACAGGGGATACATGTTTTTACCTAATATCCAGAACTTTTAGATTGAAATCGTTTTTATTAATTTTCAACAGCAAGTTGCAGTGTGCTATGTGGCCGAGTCGTAGGCCTTTAGCTACCGTTTTGCTTCGCAGAGCATCAAGAAAACAAACATAAAGACAAATGTAGAAAAAATAACAACTTCCCCACCCACCTCCCTTTCCTCCCCACCCCGTCTCCTCCCCAGACATGCGAGTAATAGAATGAGAATCAGTCTCAGCCCTCCATAACATCTGGGATATTGTCTAAATGCGTTTTGACCCAGGTTGGGAAGGCGAAGCAGCCGTAACTATCGGGCAGGACAGCTCAGTGAATTCGGTGCACAGCAGGGCAGTGAATGGGCGCCACACATCAGCGAAGGAGGCCCCATCACCTTGCAGAGAGAAGGTGATGCGCTCCATGCCCAATACGTATCACAGGCGGTGCAGCCAACCCTGTATGTTTGGTATAGTGTCTGTGCCCCAGTGTGATAGAATATTTTGTAGTGCCACCCCCAGGGCTATGCCTTTTTGTTTGCCTTTTTGGGACTTGAGGGCATAAGCAAATCTGTATGAGACCCCTAGGATTATTGCGCAGGAAAGCGGAGGAGTGTGGTGTCAAAATGGTGGTCTATCTCGTCCAGCACCTGAGACCAGTTCGTACTGAGTGTAGGGCATTCCCACAGCAGGTGTAGAAGTGTGCCGTCAGCATCACACCCTTTCAAGCAGGTGGGGGAGCGATCAGGGTCGCTCTTGTGGAGTCGGGGGTGTAAGGTACCAATATGTCATGATCTTAGTGGCTGTCTCAATGCTGTTGATATTACGCACTGAGTGTCTAGCTTGATAATAAATGTACGACCACTCTCTGGGAGTCAGCGTCCTACCCAGCTCAGCCTCCCAGCATCTTTGGCTGGCTGACTTGACCAGCTGTTCCGGGGCCTGTAGGAAGTGGTAGAGTTCTGTGATGAGTCACTTGGGGGGATTTTTGTAGAGCAGCCATCGCTCATACTTGGTGAGGAACCTCCCCGCTCCCGGGTGTACCTGGGGCTGTGTGACCCAATGTCGTATTTGCAGGTAGTGGTAGCGCTCTGTTTTTGGCACTTGAAAGCTAGTCTTAAAATCTTCAAAGGGATGGGGGCCACATCTACGTCGAAGAAATGTACCACAGACCTGTGTCCCTCCGTATTCCAATGGCTAAACGCGTCTCGGTCAAGGCCCGGAGAGAAATCCTGGTTGTCTGTAAAGGGACTGAGGGGCAAAGGAAAGGTCGTCAAACCATTGCGGGTGGCTGTCACGTCCCAGGCAGCCAGTGTGGCGTGGGCCACTGGAGAGCCATAGAGCCCCAAGGGTCTATTGACCTTGCGGAGGAAGGGAATCTTCCAGAGAGCCATTTTCGCGAGTGCTCGCTCCATGAATAGCCAGTGTTTCTCCGATTCCGGCTGGGCCCACTCTAGGAGGGATCTCAGTTGCGTTGCTTTGTAGTAGTGGCCAAGGTTAGGAATCCCCAACCCCCCCCCTCTTCATGGGGCTTGTAGCTCAAATCCCTATCAGGCACGGCCTCTTGTCTGCTCAAACAAATTAGATACATTCAGACTGCAGTAATTTTAAAACACCCAGAGGTGGCTCTACCAGGAGAGTTTGAAAAAGATATAGGATTTTGGGGAGTACGCTCATTTTCAGGGCCGCTATGCTGCCCAGTTTAATTTGGCACGCTAGCCGAGTATAGTTGAGAGAGTTAGTCTCTGCTATGGGTGAAGACAGCAGAATGCCCAGATATGGTATAGTGTTTTGGTCCCACTGAATAGGGCACGTCTGGGCCAGCGCGGTTATGGTGGTCTGCCTCAATGAGAAACTCAACACTTGAGATTTAGCTACATTGACCTTGAAGCCAGAGGCCACTGCAAACTCCTCCAGTTCGGCCAGAAATGCTGGTACGGAGGTGTGGGGGGACTCGAGTGTGGCAACGACATCTTCCGCATGGAGGCTAACTGTGTGGCGCTCTCCTCCGATGAGGATTCCCTTGATCAGCTGGTTCTCCCATATTTGCTGGGCTAGTGGCTCCATATAGAGAGCGAATAGTAAAGGGGAGAGCGGACAGTCCTGCCGCGTGCCTCTGGCGATGGAGAAACGGGTGACTATAGCCACTAAAAACCCACCGTCGGACGGGATGGCCTATCCCAAATTTCTCCAGGACAGTCTCCAGGAAGGGCCAATGGACCCTATCGAACTCCTTTTCGGAATCTATGGAGAGGAAAACACATTCCTCAGACTGCCTGTGGGACTTGTCTAGGAGGTGTAGCAACCATCTGGTGTTATCACTGCACTGTCCTGCAGAGACGAAGCCCGTCTGATCTGGGTCGATCAGGCCTGGCATCATAGGCCCTAGTCCCATCGCCAGGATTCCCGTAAAGATCTTAAAGTCGATGTTGAGGAGTGATATCGGCCTGTACGAGGCACAGTATCGATTATCTTTCCCAGGTTTGGGTATTACTGCTACTGACGCTAGGAGCATTGTGGGTGGCAGCTCCCCGGAGTCGGCAACCGAGTTGAAGAGTCGCGTTAATATGAGGGCCACAAGGACACAAAAAGCTTTATAAAAAAGGGCCGTAAACCCATCTGGGCTGGGAGATTTAAGAAGTTTAAGTCGGGATATAGCGGAGATAACCTCTTCAAGTTTAATGGGGTTATCTAGGGTGGCTGCCTGACGCTCTGTCAACTTGGTGAGTGTGGTGTCCTGACAGTACCTAGAAGGGTTTTGGTCAGGCAGTGGCTGTGCGGAGTACAAGGTGGAATAAAAGTCACGGAATGCATCGGCGATGTCCTCGCCACGTGTGTGTTCCGCACCATCGGTGGTCTGGATGAGGGGAACTGTCGCCGCTCGTCTCTGAACACGCAGTTTATGGGCTAAGAGACAGCCGCATCTGTCCCCACCAGTTTAAAATGCATGCTTCAGGCGAAGCGTGGCTTATTCCGCCCCATCGAGGTCAAGGCTGGCCAATTGTACCCTGGCCGTTTTGAGTTTCCGCCAAACCCAGGGGGCCCCGGTCCTCTTATGAATCCCTTCCAGTTCCAGCACCCGTTCAGATAGCTCGTCCCTTTTTTCTCTATGGGCCTTGTTGTCTGCGGCAGAGGTGGTTATGAGGTCCCCACGGGCCACTAGCTTAAGTGTTTCCCAAAGGGATATGATGGAGGTGTATTGTGTATCATTTATAACCAAGAAGTCCATTAGCGTCTTCGTAAGGCAGGTCACTACCTCAGGGCGGTGTAGGAGTGTGTCCCTAAGTCGCCATGAATATGGCGGTCTGTTAGTGGGGGGAACAGTAGGGTCACGGTGAGGGCTGCATGATCGGAGAGTGTTTGGGGCTCAATGGTCGATGATTGCACCAATGGTAGGAGAGAGCGAGATAAAAGAAAGTGGTCGAGACGTGTATAAGTCCCCCTGGCATTGGAATAAAAGGTGTAGTCGTGCGTATGTGGGTGGAGGTGCCTCCACGTGTCCACCAAACCTAGGTCGTGTAGCCACCGGCGATGGGTGTCTGAAAGAGCCCCTGTTGCCCCCTGTCGCTGAGCAGAGTGATCAAGCTGACCGTCAAATATTATGTTCAAGTCGCCCCCAAGAAGAATTTGTCGGTCATGCATGGAGGTCAGGTCTCCTATCCCTGTGTGCAAAAAGGCTTCCTGGCCATCGTTGGGAGCATAGAGAGCGACCAATGTGAAGCTATGTCCCCCTATCGTAACGGAATGTGCCAGGTAGCAGCCTTTGACCTCCATCACCTTGGTCCCCACCCTCCCAGGAAATGTGTGTGGGACCAAGATAGCCACTCCAGCCTTTTTGGTGGGGAGGGAGGAGTTATATTGGTGTGGGAAAGCCTTGGAGTGCATTCTAAAGGTGTCGCTGAATTTCAAGTGAGTCTCTTGGAGCAGAGAGATGTGGGCCCCAGAGTTCTCCAAATATGACAGAATAGCTCTACGCTTAATGGGATGTTGAGCCCTTTCACATTCAGTGTAAGAATTTTAATACTCATCTGCTGGAGGTGGGGAGGGCTACGCTTTGTAGGGACCGGTAAGCTGGACGGCTTGAGGACATTGTAGAGAGAAGGTAATCCATGCTAGGCGGTGACATTATGCATATGTAGTTAACCTGTATAGGTGCAATAGAGATTCGGCAAGGGGGGGGAGACCCCAACTTGTGAAAAGCAACAACCCCAAGGATCCCAACAACATATACAAAAAAAAAAACATACTAGGCAGTAACATAAAAATAACACAAAAAGGTCGAAGTCAGTGTCCAGAGCGTCCTGCTCCTAGAAAAACAAGAGTGAAGTACCCATGGGCCAGGGCTCCCCGCTCCCGCCAGACAAGCAAATGGGAATGTTTGCAACATCATCCCCCCGGAGACGAGGGTGTAACCATACCATACCAAGATGCAGTTAAAAAAATACATACTTCACTCCGAGGATGCCTCGGTGAGAGTCGATAGTACTGGTTGCCGTTCTTTAGCCATGCTATCTGGATCAGGCCGTATCGCTAGGCTTGGGGGCTTGACCATGGTCCACCAATGGCCGCTGGAACACCGTCAGGGGCGCTGATTCTGATTGGGCCATTCTGGCACAGGCCCATCGAGGCCCAAGAGTTTGTAGGCCGCCTGGAGTGAGTGTTTTTGCCGCATCTCCCCTTTGTAGGTGAAGATCAACCGGAACGGATGCCCCCAGGAGTATTTTATGCCTGCTTCGTGAAGGTGGAGTGTGATCAGTCTGAAACACTTGCATTTGAGCAACGTGGAGGCGGCCAAGTCTTAAAATAATGTGGGTTTCTGTCCCTGGTAAGCAGAGTCCAGGTTACGCCTTGATTCACGAAGGATCCTTTCTTTGAGCTGGAAGTCATGAACGCAAGTCAGGATGTCCGCTGGGGGCTCAGAGGCCGATCTACGAGGGCCCACCTTGTGTATACGATCCAGCTTGATCAAGAATTATGGGCGCTCCCCTCAGGATGGATCAAAAGAGGTCCGCCAGGAAGGTTTTGAGATTGCCCGCACTGTCCGCATGCACCAAACTCCGGATGCGGATGTTGTTGCGTCAGGACCTGTTTTCCAAATCCTCAGTGTGAGCCTGTAGATCTAGGTGTTGCTCCTGCAGTCTGAGAACCTCTTGTTGGAGATGTTCAATTTCTTCATCTCACCTTGTGTCGTGTTCCTCCAGTGTATTGACTCGCTCTCCTAGGGAGACAACATAACGGCGCACTTCCCGGAGATCCGCCCGGAGGTCGCGCTTCATTGTGGCATGGTCATCCCGGAGGGAAGAAAAGAGGGACTTCAGGAAGGAGTGGCTGACCGGGCCCTCTGGGTCCTCACTGCCCGAGATGTCATCTGCGCACCCCGGGCCCAACCGACCGTCAGGCTGCTGTGAGGACTTGAGTAGCAGCTCCTTGATCGATCGGTCTTTCTTGCTCTAGGGGGCTGTCATATCTGCTATGACCTCCGGGGTCTTTGTCCTGCCGGAGCCATATCTGCCGCAGTCTGCGATAAAGGGGAGCCCTGCTTAGGTACTAAGAGGGAGGTAGGCACTAGTGCTCAACCTACTGTGGTCTCACCTGGATGCCACACAGGTACCCCACCAAAGGCACAGTTCTCCTGAGGTGCGTTGAGGGCAGATCCAGTCGCGGGGCGCAGGCGTTCACCGCGACTCTACCAGCGCATCAGCACCCCCTCCAATACAGCAGGCCACTTAGCGATTCACCAAGTCCAGTAGGAGGGCCTATAGCAAGGGGGAGCGCAGATCTCAGCAGGCACGTTCTTAGTTACCTTGCTCAATGACCAAGGTGCAGTGAGCTCAAACTCGCTACTCCCGCTGCTTGTGCCTGCCGCCTGGGGGTCGCTAGAAGCCAAGCCGGGCCTAAGGTCATCCGCAGCAGGCTCCCAGGAGTGCACCTCCCTCAGTCGTCCCCTTACCTCCAGGGCCCCTGCAGCGATGAGTTGATAGCACCTCCTGCACCTCTATAACCCCTCCGCGGGCTCCTCAGGCGCTGTAGAGGCAGTCCGCCTCATTGGCAACGAGAACATTTATTCCAGCATGGTCTGTCTAATCTATCGGCTCTGTCCACATATTTGTATATGAGGTATTGAGAAGCAGAAACCAATACACAATCTGTCCTTTGTCGTGTGTAGGCTGACTAAGTAGTTGGCTAAACTTAATTTTTTGCAACGCTTCCCAAAATCTTTAATTCGTGGTATCATGTGAATTCTTGAACCATAAGAAAGTATTACATCACAATCATTTTACTTTTCATTGTCATTAATGGCAACAAAAAATTCAAAATATTTTTTTCAAAAGGTAGAGGTCCTCCTGGTTGTGGGGATACAAGAAATTGTGTGATTGTTTGTTAGGCTTTAATGTCAGCTTCGTAGATGTGTTTTTGAAAGAGGCATATAACGGTGTATTGCATTGTAGAACCTTCATATGCCTTGATTATGAGTGGGTTGGTGTTTTCCGACCCTTCGACCCTTGTGCAAACTACAGATTGTGCAGGGGTTGAAATGATGAGTTGGGCTTTATTTACCACACCCAGTAATCAAAGAGTGAGTATAATATCATCAAATAATAGTAGGAATACACGCAAGGCTTTTTGCGGGCCTGCAAAAATATTTCCTTAAACCCGCCCCTAACAGAAATTTTAAGACTCAAAAAAAGGAGGGTTGGTACAACAACAAGTGCAGGAAAGCCCGGGACGAACTAGGTAGAGCACTTAAACAGAAAGATCCAATACTCGTAAGATTTGCCAGGTCAAACTATGGGAAGTGTCTCAAAGAGGCAAAGGTAACCTGGGAAAACGAAATATGGAAGGATCTTCTTGAAGCGTCAAGGAACAAGAATAGTAAAGTCTTCTGGGACACATACAAATGGGACAGGGGTGGCACAGCAGAGCGTCCCCAAAACAATGTGGCACAGAAGGCTTGGATAGACTATTTCAAGCCTCAGTACGCCGCGCCCCCTCAAAATTCTTTTTTTGAGACATTTCCCAATGTACCTTACAAAAAGGCCATATTTTCATTAAAGGATGTGGATAGAGCCCTAGATGGAGTGGTTAGGGGAAAGGCCCCTGGAAGGGATGGAATACCTGCAGATATGTTTATCAACGACAGAAGTCTCTGGTCCAGTTATATTATGCGACTAGCCAACGCAATTGCACAGGGAGCAGATATCCCGCCCTCGTGGAAGGGTGCTGAAATCGTCCCTGTATTCAAAAAAGGGGACAAATCAACCCCAAGCAACTATAGACCAATCAGTCTAATTGATTCGGTCCAAAAGATCATAGGCCGCATGTTTCTCCACATAACTCAATCTTGGATGGATGACCATAACATTTTAAGCCCAATGCAGGCAGGGTTCCGTTCCCGGATAAGTACAATTGACCAAGTCTTCCGTTTTGTCAACTTATATTGGAAGACGGTGGTCTTGGGGAACGGTGCCCTTTATGCGGTCTTTGTGGACCTAAAAGCAGCATTTGATTTGGTCCCAAGAAACAAGCTCTGGCAGGTCCTGATGGAACTAGGAATTGCACCCGAACTTCTCACCGTGATCATCCACTTGCATGAGGGAAATGTTGCCAGGGTGCGGTGGGGGGGTGCGGGAGAGGTGACCGAGGACGGGGTGGCCGGTCGGCTCTCGCAGACCACCACCGATGCGCCGGTTCTGGCAGGAGTGCGCATCCCAATCCTCATGTTTGCGGATGACACGCTGATTATTTCTAAGACCCCCAGCGGCCTGCAAAAGGCTGTCGGGTGTTTTGAAGAATTCTGCATAGAAAGGGGTCTGGAAGTAAACACGGGGAAGACGAAGTTCATGTCATTCAATGGATCAAAATCCTTTAAAGGGAAAATATACATGAACAAGTCACCCTTGGAGGAAGTTACTTCATTTATATATCTGGGGATATCACTACAAAAAGATATGCGATGGGGAAACCAAATAGACCGCGCTGTGCTACAACATAAGCAAAAAGCGGGGGCCTTGTTGACTAGATTCAAAACCTCACTCACAAAGCCAATCTCCCCAGCAATAGAAATCTATGGAACCAAGGTCCTGGGCTCGTGCCTCTACGGGGCCGAGCTCTGGGGCTTTAATAATTTGAATAGTTTGAAGGCTTTAGAAAACGCATTTTTGCGTAAAGTCACAAACCTTCCTCCCAGTACACCACTGCGACCCTTATTATTGGATTTGGGCAAAAAACCTTTGGAACATCTGGTGAAGCTACGTCCAATATTATATTGGCGTTGTCTCTGGTGTACTGATGAACTAATCCACTATAGGAGTGGCTTTGGGGATATTATTGAATCTGACAGGTCCCAAAAAATACCATGGCTGCTTGGGATAAAATCTCTTTTGGGCAGTATAGGCCTGATTGAACTTTGGAAAAACCCTGCAAACACTGTTTTCCCATCTAAAGAAAACCTGAAAAAGATGTATTGGGAATGGGTTTACAAGCTGGAAACCACCCAAGGCCTTTCTACCCATCTAACATCCCGCTTCCTGGATCTAAAAGCTCATCCCCAGTTAGAGAAGTACTGGGATATTATTGAAAAAACCTCTGACCGTAAGTTATACTTCCAGTTGCGGGTGGGAACACTACCCGTCGCAGAATTCACTTTTAGATGGGGGAGGCAAGGCACCAACAATGATAAATGTTACAGATGTGTTGAAGTATGCGAGAACATTGGACATGTATTATTCTTCTGCCCAATGTACGTGGTACCCTGGAAAAAATGGCTACAACCTATTTGTAAGCTTTTGGGTATCAGAAGATATGCCATTGCCCTTTGCATTCTGTGTACAGATCCTGCTCCCCCAATATGTATAGCAGTGGCCAAGTTTCTGGGGTGGGCCTGGAGTATAAGAACAAAAGCTCTAATTTTCCCCTCGTGTAATAGCATTGTATCCTGTAAACATTTCTTGCAGTAATTACCTCACGTATACAGCTAAAGTACTGGGTCTATAAAGTTATGGTTAGCTGCCGTCTGTATATTATAAGTTGATATGGGCTGGTCTCATTTTCACGTCTTGCTTTTTATTTACCTTTCTTAAAAAGTAATCAAGCTTGACGGCTATCTACTTATTTAATTGCAATTTTAATATTTTAGATAATTTATATGTATTTATATGTAATGTTTGTAAATTTGCTTTTATGACTTAATTGCGAATAAAGCTAATTGAATTGAGTATAATTGTGCCAGAATTTAACAAAGGAAATATATATAGTATGTACCATACAATGTCGATTTTGGTGCGGTAAGCACCAAAATCTGCATATAATTCCCCAAAAACTAAATATAGGTGTTATTTATCACATCAGATAATAACAAACCCTGAGGTATTGTTATTTGTCAGGGGCAAAGGGCCTGATTTACAGTTCGGCAAATGGGTTACTCTGTCAGAAATGTGATGCATATCCTGTCTGCATATTACAAGTGCATTATATCCAATGGCACTTGTAATTCTGCCAAACTCTACATCTAGACCCTATTGTTTTGAGAGAAATGTCAACTGCACACCCAGTGCTTCCTTCTCTGTCACCTCTTAATTTAGAGCACTACTCTAGTAAAGATATGGTGAATGTGTGCCATAATACTATACCCTGCAATGTTTTTGTTACCACAAATAGATCTAGTTTTGATTGCTTAATGATGCAAGCAATAATTGACTATGTCCTTCCTTTGATTTCACAGTAATTAAAGTACAGTACACATTCTGAAACACAAAATATAGCACAGGTGCTCTTTTTATGTTAAGGAGTTAATACGTAGCATCAACCTGATAAATCTCCTCTCTGTTCATCGAAATATAAGCCTGACCTACAAAAATAATAAACCGCTTTGGACTCTGTCAATGGTGCATCAAGTTGATGGTGACCTGGCCTATCACACAATACTTCTATATATGCCATTTTTTATTTCCATTTTAATTGTTAAAAAATATCATCAATTTGTATAGCATATCCATGTTTAGGCCAGAATACAGGGAAGAATGTGAACAGTCAAGGGGTTATGATTTTTTCCTGTCATTATTTTGATCAGTCAAAATAGTGCATACCAAGGATCTCAGAGGCAAAACTTGAAAAGTAATGGCTCTACTGATTTTAGAGGAGTGTAACTTTTTTCACATATATTGCAATACACGAGTTGACAGAGACCTTGCTTTCAAAATGCCGAGGCCAATGAACCAGTAAAACTGAACCTGGCATAGATCTACTATTATTCATGCATTAGAAGGCTGTGTTGTATGAACAAGGTCAAGTGTGCAGCTTCAAATTTGTAAAGGGTCGTGCACCACTGATGGCATCAGAGACGCTGGTATAAAATAGCAGGTTAGAGCAATGCTAAGCATTGTGCTGTGGTCCAAGGGCAACCTGGCTGTGCCATGTGTGAGATCTGTACTCCAGGTGAACCCTCCAGTACATATTTCAATGCGAGGACAACCACTTAGGGGAAACGGCACAAGATGTGATATTTCACAGTAATTAAATAAGTTACTGCAGGGGTATCATGCGATATTCTGCTTTTTCTTGACAAATATTTTTGGGTATTATTAGGGTGTCGCACATAGACAGGTCAGGCTGTGTTAGTTCATCCAGCTTTGCTTTAGTAATTATGGATGATGGGGCGGTTTCCCCCTCAATACGCCCCTTTTTAGGTCTCGCCTAGGCATCGCTTCCGCTGTCTCTTCGAGACATGCAGAATGCAGTATAGTGGGGAAGCTTCATGGAAGCTCCGCCCACTCACCGCCCATCTTTTTCATTGGCTTAGGTTGTAAATGCTGCTTTCTGATTGGTTTAAGGCTTGTTAGTCCCTCCTCATGACGATCATGTCGTCATTTGTATCCTTCCAAGGCTACTGGACCCTTTACCCACACTTTCTTCTAGCGCTGATGGTCGAAGGTCACAGCTTCTCAGAATAAAAGGGGGAGCGCAGGCGCGCACGTGATTGAAGTACTGGGTATTTTAAGCCCAGCGGTGCAGGGAACACACCCTATGACTTCTGGGTTCTTCCTGTTTCAGACCTACAGAAACACAGAGTCTTCTGGGTGAAGTCAAAGATCAGTTTATTGGCTGCAGACCAATTACAGGCGTCCTAGAAGTACAACAGCGTGTATGTTCTCAGGAGACTGCTGAAAATCACAGACACGGGCTTCTCTTTAAATACAAAATATCCTGCCTCAGGCATACATTCTTTTGTTTATGGCATGGCTATTACACGTATACATTACAAAACGAAAAGGCAGAGTCATGATGACCATCCCACATTCCAGTTAAGCCAGCCCGCAATTATTTACACAGCAAAGCTCAGATCCCACATCAGATATCGATAGGCCCCAATAAACATGAGCATCTCCTGTTGTGGGAAACAAGCCATAAAGCAGGAACAGTCAGGTGTGAAAGAGATTAGCTGGAGGCTTGTGTAGGATGAAAAGACTTTATGGTGTGTCAAGCCCTGATGCTAATCACGGGAAGCCAGAGGACGGGGAACTCGTGGGGCCAGTTTGACCTGGGGCAGCGGAGCCAAGCTGCCCAGGTCACAGGAAAGTCAAGGAAAGGCACGTGTGCTCTAAAAAAGGCCGTTTTCGCTTCATGCTATAGCCTATGTGAGGGCAACCATAAGATGGCCACCGATACAAAATGGAACCCACGTAGTGATGTGGAATAGCGTATACACAGTGCATTCATAGCTAAAACGTGACACAAAGCACTCGTACATACCGCATTAACCATTCGCGGTTCACCATTACCGAGATAGACAGGGGTAGGGCCTTGCCTCCTACGCGGTCCCAAATTCTAAAGTACGACAGACCCTCCTTTTGCCCTTACATAGGCAATAACTATGCTCATTTCAATCCGAGTCGAGGTCAATATTCACGAAGTCATGGAGATGTTGCTGTAGCATCATCCTATTACTTAGCTCGTCCCTCGATACAGGTTTCCTTACACATAATGTAGCACAAAGGCCACATATCGCAGGAGCACACTGTATGCACAGACAGAACAGGAAAAGGATGGCTAAGATCATTCCAATGACCATCAGAACTTTCCAACCCCAGGCAGATATCAGTTCCCAGAACCATCCTACCAGTGACCAATCTCCTTTATCCAGGCGTATGGACTCAGATATTTTATGCAGTTTGGAGATGGCTTGATAGACTGTTGGAGCGTTGTCTGGTATAAAAATGCAACAACTGGATTGGATAACCTTACATACCCCACCGCGGTCTGCAAGTATGACGTCTAGAACCATGCGGTTCTGCAAAGTCATGAGGCGATCCGCTTGGAGCTCAGCTGTCAAATTACCAAGGGCACCGGCCGTAACATTAACGGTGGATTCCACCACACGAGTCAGCTGTCTCAGGTTCCTACTATTAACCATAGGTCCCCAAAACGGCAGGAAACCCAAAAAGAAATCTCCCGCTTCCTGACCGGCAGTATCCTCCTTACTAATCACGCCTCTCACAACTCTGGTCTTGTGATAGTCGGAGGCGGCAGTAAATGTTGGCGGTAGCAGATTTGCAATATAACATGTGCCCGAGAAGTCAGGGGGCAACCATGTATATGCTCGGTCATTGCAGATAAAATATGTACCCTTGGCAGCCAAAAATGCTGGGGAAAACTGTGACGGAAAAGTGTACGTTTCAGTACAGTCACTTCTTCCCAGTTGAGCCCTAGGATTTTGACTATTACCTTGCAAACAGAACCGACCTATGTGGGGTACGACCCAGATTGGGGATGAGATTTTCCGCTGTCTTTCACCTAGACTAATACTATACCCCGTCGCGTTCCACCCTACATAAGCTCTCAACTCTTCTTTGGGAATGGATGAGTATGCATCGATATCTCTACTCATATCAGCAACTCCTTTCATTAGAGCTTTATTATTAGTGCTAGGTCTGATGGAACGCGGTTGTCGCGGGGAGTAGACTTCTAGCGCATAGAGAAACATGGTCTGGAATGCCCATGATGATCCATTGTAACTATACGGCAACACCAGATAGGGAATACCCTTATTAATGGTATGTGGCATTAAACCGCACACCCAACAATTGGTTGTATTCATGACTAGTTGGTGCTGGTGCAGGAGCTGAATAAACGAGTTATTCACAAACTCTGATCGTCTAGCTTGTTCGTGTTCAGGCAGAGGGTGAAAAGAGTGTGAGGAGATAGTAGGAGGAGGTATAGGCTGTACAGTGGGTGCAATGGGCTCTTGAGAGGAGAAGAATACAAATCCTACAGTAAACACTACCATACTACATAATACAAACAGGCATAATAATACAAAACGTTTGCGTGTCATGATTTTACACATTCTTGTTTTAAAGTTCATTTCCTCAGTGAGTCTCTCCATCTTACAAAACTCCATCCTCTAATCGTGCCGCTCACGGCGGGTGAGTATCTTCTAATAAGGAGTACGCCTGTCAGTCCAGGGAACGCCCTAGACCAACCAGGATCGTCGACCTAACGTCTTCGGCCTGTACCCCAAAGTCTTGGCACCGCGACCCTGCGGCTGAACCCGGATGGTGGTTCGAAAAACAAAAATCAAGAAAAGTCCTTCAGATGGGAGTGCCCTGGTTATTAAAAAGATAAAAAGGTAAAAGGAAAAGAATATTTATTTGTCCATGGACCTTGGCCTCAGATTATAACAAAAACGGCCAGGTACTGTCTGATCTTGAAACAAGAGTTCAGGCTCTGTAGTGTCCAATCGAATTGACGGAGGCACAGCTTCTTGCAAAATATCGTCACTCTCCTGCGCTAAAGTGGTGCCTTTTATGCGTGCATCACTGAACGGCACAAAACGAGGTACAGTGTCTGTTTCAGAGTCTGCGATACCCTCCTGGACCCACTGGTCATACGGCAGAGGCAAAGGGATCCTCTTCACGTGGGCGCCGTGGATCCAGTTTTTCTTCCCCTTCACTCGAACAGCCGATCTTGTCGACAGCAGTACGAGATGAGGGCCAATCCAGCGGGGCTCCTCATTGGTTTTCCGCTGAAAGTTTTTCACCAAGACCCACGTGCCAGGGTCAATAGGGTGTCCTGGAGCCTCAGAAGCCGGAGGGAGAGTATCATGCACCTGTTGGTGTAAAACACGCAGTTTAGCTGTCAAATCATACAAGTAATCAAGTAACACTGGATGCTCGATCTCACTGAATTTCGTCGGTCTTGGCACACCCCAAACATTGGCCGGGCGGCCTGAAACGACCTCGTAGGGACTAAGTCCCACTCGTGAGTGCACGGTCATTCTGGTGGACAGGAGTGCTAGAGGCAGAGCGTCAGGCCATTTAAGACCTGAGCTCGCTTGGATTTTGGCCAGTTTAAGTTTGAGAGCGCCATTGTAGCGCTCTACTAATCCAGCTGATTGGGGGTGGTTTGCAGCGTGAAACTTCTGCCTTATACCTAGTCCCTCACACACATTCTTCATCACTTTACCCACAAATTCACTCCCATTATCACTCCACACCATTCTTGGCATTCCAAACCTAGGGAAAAATTCCTTCACAAGGGCTTTGGCTGTGGACAGAGCAGTGTTATCCTTTAGAGGGTAGGCCTCTATCCATTTTGAGAAAGCGCAAACAACCACTAATACATATTTCAGGTTGTTGCATCTTTCCATGTGAATAAAATCTAGCTGCAAAACTTCAAATGGATATGATGGAGGCGCAAAATGACCAGCTGGAGTTGGGGTTCCCCTACCAGGGTTGTACTTCAAGCATACCATACAATTCTTGACCACATTCTCTGCACACTTAGGAATTCCAGCATTCTGCCATACTGGAGCCAACAACTTACAAATTCCTTTCGTACTGATGTGTGCCATTCCATGTGCCATAGTAACCACTGGAAGCACATATGCATCAGGTAACAACCATCGCCTATGTTCTGACAAATCAATCCAACAACCATTCTCATCCAACTTACCCATACTTTCTCTCCACTTGCTCAACTCTTTCTCTGTGGCTTCAGCTTGAAGGGACTTTACACTCTCTATTGTGTTTTCACACATTCCAACATCACCAACCCATCTGGCAGGGCCTGCAACATACATTCGAGTCGTTATATCTTTTGCTGTTTCTTTCGCGACTTCATCAGCAAACGCATTACCACGACCAACATCATCAGTGATTTTCTTGTGCGCACTGCATTTCATAATCGCAACTTGCAACGGTAGGGTCAGCGACTCAAGGAGATCATTTACCAACTTGCCATTCTGAATCTTAGCTCCATGCGAAGTCAGGAACCCACGTTCCTTCCACAGTCGTCCAAAACTATGAGCCACGCCAAAGGCGTACTGGCTATCAGTGTATATATTCACTCTCATTCCCTCAGACAACACGCATGCTCTCGTAAGGGCAATCAATTCTGCTGCTTGAGCCGAATTTTGTGGCACACGCGCAGTTTCCACAATCGTGTGCAAAGTCGTGATAGCATATGCAGCAGTCGTATCACCATTTGGAAGCTTGAAACACGAACCATCCACCCATAAAGTACCATCACACTCAGTCAGGGGAGTGTCTTTGAGATCTACTCTCCCTTTCGTTTCTTCTTCCGTTCTGAACAGACAATCATGTTGCTCAATCGCATCTAAGTGTGCTGGAATTGGTAATAGTGTAGCTGGATTCAACGTGTTGCATCTCTTTATGTGTATATGGTTTGCTAACAATGTCAGCTCATAGCCAGATAATAGCGCACTAGTTAAGTGTTGTGTCTTAGTCCTGTTTAGCAATGTGTCCACAGCATGTGGAACCATAACAATCAATGTACTATCCATTACTAGTCCAGCAGACTGTCGAATAGACATGGCTGCAGCGGCTGTGGCTCTCAGACAACTTGGCAATGCCCTCGCTACAGGGTCCAAGGTTGATAAAAAGTATGCGCATGGACGCGGTCTATCACCAAAAGGCTGTGTTAACACTGATAATGCACAACCATCTTTCTCGTGAACATACAATGTAAAAGGCTTGCTGTAGTCAGGGGTACCCAACACAGGAGCTGAACACAATGCATTACGCAATTCCAAAAAACTCCTCTGACACTCCTCAGACCATGGGATAGGATTCGGTGTGTCTTTGCATGTTAATGCTAACAAAGGTTTTGCCAGCAAAGAAAAATTAGGGATCCAATGCCTACAGTATGAAGTAATGCCCAAAAAAGCACGCACTTCTCTCTGTGTTCTTGGCACACTCAACTGTGCAATGGCTTGAATTCTTTCTGGGGTCAGTTTCCTTCCCTCCTTCGATAAGAGATTACATAAATAGGTCACTTCTTGTCGACAATATTGCAGCTTTGAGAGAGACACTTTGTGATGGAAGGCAGACAAATGACGCAACAATGACAAAGTAGCGTTTTTGCAAATCTTTTCAGTATCCGCGGCGATCAGTAAATCGTCGACGTACTGAATGAGGATAGCGCCACTAGGTAAAACCAATGCATCAAGCTGCGCTTTTAAAGCTTGACTGTATATTGATGGACTTTCACAGTAGCCCTGGGGAGTGCGTTTAAAGCGGAAGCTGCGCCCTCCTAAACTGAAACCAAAAATGTCTCTGCTCTCCTCTGCAATTGGGATACTAAAGAAAGCATTCTTTAGATCGATCACTGAGAACCATGCAGCAGACGCTGGAATCATGGTTAGCAAGGCAGTTATATCAGGGACAACTGGAAACTGTGGTACAACAATCTTATTAACCTCTCTAAGATCAATCACAAATCTGTAAACAGGTGGCTGTGAAGGGTCCGTTCGTTTTAAGACAGGTAAAACAGGACTATTGCAAACGTTGCCTCTTGTCTCTTCAATTACACCCTTTTTAATCAAATCACTGACAATCACTAACAATGCTTTCTGACCTTCATTGGAGATCTTGTACTGGGGAATACGTGACAATCTAACGTTGGCTTTTAAAGTGACCACCTATGGCGGTATTTCCAAGAGACCCACATCATTGGGACCAGTAGCCCAAAGGGCATCCGGAAGAGATGACAATTCGGGTGGCATTGTATTTTTAGACAAATACATTGGGGAAATCACCTTCTTGCCTAATGTAAGTTGTACTCCTGAGGGGGAACAATATAGCGTGGCATGCAATCTTTTTAGGAAATCTAATCCTAGCAAATTTTCACCACAACCTGTCGTTAGAATGAGGGGTGCTTTCAACTCACAAGGTCCAACAGAAAGAGACATAGGACTAGAAATCGGGTTCCTAACTGGGGCGCCAGAAAAACCTACTGAGACATTCATTTCGCCAGACAAAGGCGCGCCAGGGAGTTTTGAATGCATGATTGAACTCTTTGCAGCACCAGTATCCAGGAGAAAGGGCTCCGTTACATTTGCTGTAGTTACTTTAACATAAGGTCCACTCTGATCCACTGGCACTGAAACAACTCCCTCTCTCTGTCTATGGCTGTCCTAGTAATCATTATCTTCTACATTGTCATCTTCTGCATAATAATCACTATTGTAGTACTGAGCCGTATTACCAGACGCATTGGCTTGCTGATCAAAGCTATTTATGGTATTTTGAGGCGGAAGAGGACGCGCGTTCTGGGGAGCATTTCCACGCCCTCTGCCTCTAGGAGCTTGTTGACCACCTCTACCTCTTGCGCCACACGCATTACTGTTACGCTGCATTAATTTAAGACAACTATATTTAAAATGACCTTCCTCTTTGCAATATGAACATTGGTTGGGACCTACAGGGATTCGTGGTTGATAATACCTGTTCATTGGCTGATTACCCTGAAACTGTTGGGGCTGCTGATAGATACCTTGTGTTTGCCTATAATTACTCTGTCCTCCACGTGGTGGGTAGGCCTGCTGCAAAAGGACCTTTGTCTTTAGTTCTTTCGTTTTCTTATCTGTTCTATCCTTCTCATCTTTGTCTCTGTTCTCATAATACTGTGCAGTAGCCAGTATTTGCGCTGAAGAGGAAACAGCCCAAGAACTTTCTGAATCTTTAAGTTTCTTACACAACTCGGGCAGTAGATTCTGCACAAATTTATCAACAAATAACCGTTGGCCACCTTCAGTGCTCATGTCTTGACCACAGTGGTCGATAAACGTTTCTTCAAACCTGGTAAAGAAATCAGACACTGTCTCATCTCTCTTCTGCTTACATGCGGATAGTTTATCCCAATTTACGCGCATCGCAGGCATTATAGTTTTCATGTAGGTAATAATTCGACCAGGAAGCTCCGTTACCAAGGGCTCAGGTTTCGCACCACCAATTTGTCTAGCGTCTGCAGCAACAATATTAGCCCATGTATCACCCAATTCTGCAGCGTGATCTACATTACGGATGGATCCCCATAAAGGCTGTGGAACCACATTCCCAAACAGCATATCTATGTCAGCCAAATTCATTACGCAAGATTCTGCAGTTTGGGATAACTCCTTATAATATCCTGCAGGGTTTTTACGGGGATCAGGCAATGTCTGCTTAAGTGTTAACACCTCAGATCGCTTCCATGGGACATGTACCCAAACACGTTGAAAATGTGCTAAGACAGGTGGATTAGCATTTGGATCAGCAGGTCTCCAAACTGGGGGGACCTCACACATCGGATATTGGCGCGCTTCTACCTTTTTCCCCACAGGGAGTTCCTGTTCGAACAAAGATTGCTGACAATCGCCATTTCTGAGGGACAGTAAAGTCGCAACTGCTTTATCAACATTGGGGCCCACAATTACCCCTGTTCCGAAATCAAATCGCACTCGACACAATTCCTGTGGGTTTGGGTTTGCACCCTTATCCTCCAATTCCTCACAGAGGAATTCACACATTTTATCAAAGACATACCTCTGTTTTGGGGCATCCCATTGGTGGAAAACGTTAACAACCTGTTCCACATCATAGAGTGAAGGGAATCCAATCCACCTACGCGCCAGATGATCTAACACCTCTTTCTCTTCGGGACCAGGTAGCTGACTACGCAATTGCTTACGCTGTAAACCAGGAGTCGCACTAGATGACCCAAAGAGAGGCGACATTAGACTAGTAACTACATTAGCTAGTCGTTGTCGTGCTGAAGAAGAAGTTGAGGCGAAAACAGGGGGGTAGACAGAGGGAAGAAAAACAGACTCAGATACAGGTACCGGGGTAGTGTAAGAAGGAGCGCCAGGGGAAGCCGCTGGCGTGCTAGGCAAAGTCGCAGAAAGCGCGGGGGTAACAGGTAGCAAAACTGGCGGCCCTTGAGAGGGCTGCACTGCAGGGATAGGAACCAGCTGAAGAGGAGCTGGCGGCTGCGGGAAGACTTGCGGCATATTTACTGGAGGCTGTACATTTACAAGCTGTGGAGGTGCTGTGGCATTTTGCGCATATGGGGGTGGCGAACTTAACAAATGGGACATTAGGGAATCTTTCTCTTTCTCTTTTGTCTCATCTTGCACAAGGGGTGACAAAACAGGGTAACATTTATCGATTCCTAATTTACGCTGTCTGTGCAACTGTTCATTCCTTTGTTCTTCCTCATTATCTTTAAATTGCACGGCTGCTTGCATCACAGACATACCTCTCTCTCTCTTATCTCTTTTCGCTAGTTTAATTTCCTTCTGTTTGGCTTCCTTTCGCCATAGGCGGAAAGAATCAAACATCGCCGGCCGGGCTTTCTTCCTAAACAATTTTACCTCCAAATTATCTAAGATATCTGTATCGAAGCTACCATTTTGGGGCCATTTTAAAACACCGTCCTTTCTGGTGTATCGGATCCATACCTCATTATATGCAATGGGGCCCACGCCATGTTTTACGTAAAGCTCATAAGTTGGAGTTCCAATTGGAGGAACCGGACATGAATCCTCTAACTGGAAATCCCTTCTACAACCCAAACAAAACCAATTACCAAATACACTAGTACCAGGCATCTTCGCTCACTAGTCTAGTTTCAAACGTCAAAGGATTTTCGAACACGATAGCCTCGTGAATACACGAGTCCTCTGGCTTTGGGACTTGCAAGCACCAAATCAAAATGATCCCGAAGGATACCAAATTCAAACTGGGAGACGCTCCACTTATACTTAACTGAATATTGATGATCGATGGCGTCACCAGAAGACTCTCTCGATTGTTTCGCTCTACGAAAATCGTCAAGGGTCCAAAACAGGGCGATTAATCAGGGCAGCAGTCCTTCGTAGCCGTCGGGACGCGGAGAACCTCGCAGAAAAGACCTTCGGACCACGTCGACATGCAGGGGTCGATGAAGTGGCGGCCTTCCTCCAGAATTTCCACACGAAGCTCCTCACGAACCTCTGGCTTGGACCGGTACCACTGAAATCGTGCCGAGTTGAGCGCCAACTGAAGTACTGGATATTTTAAGCCCAGCGGTGCAGGGAACACACCCTATGACTTCTGGGTTCTTCCTGTTTCAGACCTACAGAAACACAGAGTCTTCTGGGTGAAGTCAAAGATCAGTTTATTGGCTGCAGACCAATTACAGGCGTCCTAGAAGTACAACAGCGTGTATGTTCTCAGGAAACTGCTGAAAATCACAGACACGGGCTTCTCTTTAAATACAAAATATCCTGTCTCAGGCATACATTCTTTTGTTTATGGCATGGCTATTACACGTATACATTACAAAACGAAAAGGCAGAGTCATGATGACCATCCCACATTCCAGTTAAGCCAGCCCGCAATTATTTACACAGCAAAGCTCAGATCCCACATCAGATATCGATAGGCCCCAATAAACATGAGCATCTCCTGTTGTGGGAAACAAGCCATAAAGCAGGAACAGTCAGGTGTGAAAGAGATAAGCTGGAGGCTTGTTTAGGATGAAAAGACTTTATGGTGTGTCAAGCCCTGATGCTAATCACGGGAAGCCAGAGGATGGGGAACTCGTGGGACCAGTTTGACCTGGGGCAGCGGAGCCAAGCTGCCCAGGTCACAGGAAAGTCAAGGAAAGGCACGTGTGCTCTAAAAAAGGCCGTTTTCGCTTCATGCTATAGCCTATGTGAGGGCAACCATAAGATGGCCACCGATACAAAATGGAACCCACGTAGTGATGTGGAATAGCGTATACACAGTGCATTCATAGCTAAAACGTGACACAAAGCACTCGTACATACCGCATTAACCATTCGCGGTTCACCATTACCGAGATAGACAGGGGTAGGGCCTTGCCTCCTACGCGGTCCCAAATTCTAAAGTACGACATGATGACGTGCTCTCTTCCTGGCCGGCTTCAAACGTAAGGCAGCGCATGGCAGCGCACAAACTGATTATCGGATCCCCACAGGAATCCCCCAACTAATTAACACAATGTTTCCCCGATCACTTTCACACGGAGTACAGTGAACGAAGGAAAAAATAATGTTTTTGGTACAAGAAACTTAAAAATAAAACTTAGATCACACCAATGTTACGGGGGTATAAATGCACCTTAAACGTTCTCAAATATAAATAATAAAAAAAGCTGAAAACAAAATTATCACACAATATACTCTTAAAGAATGTAATCATGTGAGAATGAAACAGTGGCTGCTGTGTAGCAAAGGATTGTGCTTCCTGCAGATGCCATTTCCTGTAATACTATCTTGTAATGGGACTTAGCTCTCTTTATTAATTAGCTGCATAAATTGCTGCTCCTCTCTTTTTGAATTGCTATAAAACTTGTTGCTGCAAAAAGGATTCATTCCTGTTCTAAGGGGCCAATGAGTTTTAAGGCTGTGGTTGGATATCCCTGTTAGATGTTTGAGGGTGCAGTACCTCAGGTCATTACTAGATGTCCCTGTATAGTCAGACTCTACACAGCTGCCAAGGTTTCATATTGCTTATTTGTGACCTTTGCACCACTTTTCCCTTTTGGCGGCATGTCCACAGTCTACAGGGTGCAAGCGCCCGCATACACAGATCCACTCATTCGGCGAACTTCAACGGCATAGACATAAATGAAGGGCGAGAAAGTTGTGCACATCGCCTTACACGCTGAAATGCCTGCTGTTGTTAGAAGAGGCAGCTTTTAATAGGCACGGGGAGATGAAGTGATTTGCTCAGGATCACAGGATGTGGAGTGGACCCTGAGGCTCGAAGCTTGGTTAACAGCTCCAAAGTCGGCCCAGTGTCCATTTTCTCCTCTCTAAACAGACGCAGGTTCGTGCCCTAGATGTACATGTGGAGCCTCTGTAGGATCCTAGGTCACCCCTGTCGCCGAAGTTTAAAGCCGGCCCTTGTTAAAACGACATAGATGTCATATTTTTAGCCCTCCGAGCGCGGTCCTCATGCTCATGATGCTCGTATGCAAGCAACCAGAAGGAGCCCCAGAAAAGGAGAGGCCTGCACGTGCCGCCTGTGGCGCATGGTCAGGTCTTGGACGCAGACCCCAGTGCAGGCACATTTGGTTTCAGACGTTGGTGCTTGTGGGCCCTTTCCAAAGTCGCACTTATCCTGCTTTCCTGGTTCCGTGTGCACGCATATCTTGTAATTACACACCTTGGACTTTATTTGCAGGTTATTTGACACACACACCCCTGTAATGTGGATGTTTGAAACGTAAGGCAGCGTGCAAGCTGATTATCAGATCCCCACAGAAATCCTCCAAAATTTTAACACAGTATCTCCCCCTTCACTATCACACGGAGTACAGTGAACAAAGGGAAAAAGGCTGTGTTTAGTGATACAAGGAACTTACAGATAAAACACCAGATCACACCAACATTAAGGGGGTATAAATGCACCTTAAACGTTCTCAAATATAAATAAAGAACAAAGCTGAAAACAAAATTATCACATGATATACTCCTAAAGAATGTAATCATGCGAGAATGAAACTGTGGCTGCAATGTAGCAAAGGATTGTGGGAATGCAAATTTTCCAGGGAGTATTGTGCTTCCTGCAGACACCATTGCCTGTATTTCTATCTTGTAATTGGACTAACCTTTCTTTCTTTCTTTATTTATTATCGCAAATGCAGGAGCACTCCATAGCAGCAGCAGGAGGGTATCTGGACAGAAGCACCAGTGAATGGACAGAAGCAACAGTGAATGTAAAAGGGAATCTTATAGAGGAGCAGAGGTTGATAGCGACATTGGTTGCAGTGCAGTAAAAGTTCTAGTGGCAACTATAGAGAGGAGCAGGAAGGACTATTGGTAGTCTCGAGAGAACCAGATCATGTTGGGACTAAAATAGAGAGAAAGTTGAGGAGGAGAGTGTCACCTTTAAGTAGAGATGGATTTGATACAGCGAGGAGAAATTTACAAAGTAGAAAAGCGTCCAAGGCACAATATAGGGAGGTGCCTATAGGCTTATGTTGTTGTTGTTGTTGTATAAGCTTATTCATATCATAAAAGCTTATTTGATAGAAAACCCCCAGTAGAGGCCATTAAAATACCAGAATTGCTTTCAGCTGAGGGCTATCTTTTTTTAATTTTTCTGGCAACTGCCTCTATTTAACTTTCTTGATTGAAAACGACCAGCAGAGGTCAGTAAGAAAACAGCATCACTGTAGCATTCTCTAGATTCCATTCCATTGAAATTGTCTTCCATGAGCACCCATAGACAATAATATTTTTTTCAAATCTTGTATTTTTAGCGATATGACCACCAAAGGCCCTGATTTTATATTAAAAACAGAGCTTTGGACTATACCATTTCCCGCTGAACGGCAATATTTCTCTCCATGTGATCCCATACCTGGCGTGTCACGCAGTTTGGTGCTTACTTTCCCTCCATAGTAAAGAATAGTACATGTTTCAGCACCCAGGCTAATGTGCTGCATAGCTAAATACATATACGGTCCCAAAGGCGAGACCGATGCTTTGCACATGCTTGTTAATATATGAGAAGCGAGTCAGGACTTTCCCAAGGCAAAATGGATTATGGCTCAGTGCTTCGCTCAACTTTCAGCACGAAAATATTTTTTCGCACAAAGGTTGATCAGCACTGCCATTTGCGCAATGAACTGGCATCCAGGGCCGGACTGGCCCTAGTGGGCACCAGTCGTTTTCCCAGTTGCCAGAATGGGGGAGCTGGTTTTGTTTCTCGGACCGGTTTTGCATATCGGCTCTCTGTAACAGAAGCGGCAGTAGTGCTAATGTGGAAGCTGCTTCTTACTAGCACCGCCAAACCCCTCGCCCGGAGCGGTCAGGCAGAATTTCTAGGGCTGGTTTGTGTTGTGTTCCCAGTCCGGCCCTGATGGCGTCTGTGAGCACCTTCTCCAACAGAAACTCCTACCCCTTGTCTGAACTAGACAGTGTTGCATTAAGGATTCCACAGTAAGAAACTAACATTAAAAAAAGCTTAAAGGTTGTTCTTTATAACGGTATTAGAATTGCAGAATCTTTTCCACAGTTTAGCAGTCATTAAATGTTTGGATTGTAAAATACAGAGCAATAATGATACATTCTCTAATATTATAATCCTGGGGAGAGGATGTGGTCCGTCGGCTAGACTGCCGACTTTGGTGCTGGAAACCAGGGTTTGAGCCACGGGGTCGCGTCCACATCCTGTGATTCTGGGCAAATCACTTAATCTCCCGGTGCCTGAATATGTAATGTAGATAAGGTGCTCATGTACAGCGCTCCAATACCTTCGGGTTGAGTTCGCGCTAAATAAAAGATGCAAAAAAAAAGCACGGCACGTGCTGATTCATGTTTGGACGTCACGCTGGTAGAAATACAACGTGCTTCCTTGCGTTTGTGCTTCAAAGACAATCTGCGAGCAGTTTCGGACGACTTAAAAGAATGCATTTTCTTTTGTACAACGCAGAATAATCATTGTGCTTCCAAGGCATTTGCTACCGTGACTTACTCATTTCTGACAATGATTCTATGTATCGAAATCATGTTGCTATTTCTGTACTCCTTTTGTTTCTAAAACTTTTACCTCTTTAAAGTCGTTTACCATATTTTCACTAATGTTCACTTGCCAGCTCTTTCAACTCTTAGACTTTTTTACTGTTTCTGAGCGAATGTTTCCTTTCCTCCCACTCAGTTGGAATATTTCCATTTCGTATTTGTTAATTTAATTTTGTCTTCATCTACTAGTTTCTATTTCTCCCTCCTGCTTTACATTTTTTTTAAACTTCTTTTCCATTTTTCCTGCTTTTTTTTACCTTCATCATCGCATTTCGAGAGCTCCAGAGCTGTGCTGTCATTTGGACTGCCTATCTGGAACAGTTCTACAGGTAAATATTTGTGCATCTCAGAATATCCTACTAAACTGAAGGCACAGCATGGTTTTGGCAACTAGGAGGAATTCATATGCAGCAGGTCAGCCACATGAATTATACTTTGAAATAATCATGCACCGTGGCACATTGCTGTGTACATTGAACCTAATTTGAGGTTTAAGAAACAATGATAGGCTATCAAATAAGCGTCCTTTGAGAAGTATTATCCTAATCTTCCCAGCTGAGGTAACTGACTGGCTTAATTTGCATTTTTGATTCAGTTGTGCTGCTGGTGGCTTCCAGTTCCAGCACACCTGGATGACACAAGACTGGGCAGCATAGGTGTGCTCAAAGTGTTCTTCGCCTGGGGAGTGTTTCAATAAAACGTGAGGACTACCTATTGGAGGCCACATTTAAGAGAGAGAGAGAGAGTGTTTTAACAACATCCTTCAAAAACAAAATGGCACCACTATCACTGATGTTCAGTGCTGTTGGGGCATGCATGTCAGGTGCTGAAAGCCTCCTCCCCTTTTGTCCGTCCATATAGAGGCATTCTTTCCAGTTCTACTCTGAAAGTAGGTTTACTTTCAGCCTTGAAAGGAGTAAAGTGACAAGCATTTTCAGGGAGGGAAACTACCTGCAAAAAACGTGTGACTACAAATGTGCAAATGTCAGGTTCTTCAGCAGCTTTTGTAGGCTATATGAAATTGCGGTCACAACAACGAACAGCGAAAGAGTTTTAATCATGCATTCCTTTACCACACATGCCTTTACCACGCATGCCTTAAGAATTTTTTTTATTGTAAAACCATGTTTGCTAAAGGGATATGTGTGGTAAATTACCTCTACCCCAACCACGCTGCCCTGAGACCAAAACCGACCTTGCCCTGCTCTTGAAACTACCCCTTCCCTCCCCCTGTCCTGAGGCCTAAAACCCTGCCCCTACCAAAATCTACCCTGACCCCAGCCCCCCGTCCTGAGTTAAAAAAACTTACCTCCGCCCTGCCCTCAAAACTACCCCTTCCCCTGCCCTGAGCGTTAAAACCCTGGCCCCTTAAAAATCCTACCCCGACCCCCCCCCCGCCCTGAGCCCTAAAACCGACCCGTTCTGCCCCTAAACCTACCTCTTCCCCTCCCCCTACCCTGAAGCCTAAAATACTGCCCCCTCCTAAAAACTACCCTGACCCCAGCCCCCCTACCCTGAGCTCTAAAACGGACCCCAATCGTCCCTTAAAAATGCCCGACTCCCCTGCCCTGAGCCCTAAATCCTTGCCCCCCATTTAAACGACTACCCTGACCCCTCCACCTTGAGCCTTAAAACAGACCCCAACCCTAAGACTACCCACAAACCCCACCCCTTATAAATATCCCAACCCTGCCCCAGAGCCCTAAAATTCTGCCCCCCTTAAAACTACCCCAACCCCCCTGAGCCCCAAAACCGATCCAACCCCTAAAAACTACCCCTCCAAACGTGGCCCCAGCCCCACTTACCTGTCTGCATCCAGAGCTTTCTGTGCCTCTCCCCACCCATCCGGACACTAGACCCCTATCTGCCTTAACCACATATATGCCTGGTTAAGGTAAATGTGTGGTTCAGGCAAGCGATGGTATGCTTGTGGGCAAATGGCACGTGTGGCTCAGCCGGTGTTTTAAAGGCCGTTTCCCACTTATGGATGAAACACCCACAAAACACAAAGGGCAGATTTGCTAATGTTCTTGCAAAAGCCTCACCATATTCACTAAACTCAGGAATTTAACCCCTTCTTCTGATATTGTTGCACCTCAGTTTTACAAGCTTAGAGCTTTGTGAATCAGGTCAAATTGAAACATTTCCTGGTAATCAAGCTATGAAGGGAAGCTTCCTATGTTCTTTTCTGAACTTGCTCGGGGAGAGTGATCCTCCCAGTGGTCAACTCCTCCTACAGGAGGCCTGAGTAAGATTAAATATGTTACTCGCTTGGTGGGTGTACAGGGTGAGTCTAAAGGAACCATTTAAATATTGAAAAGAAGGGGTGAAAACTCTCACCCTCAAAATGACTGCATTTAACCTGAGTATACATAGACTTCAAAAGCAGGAGAAACACTGTCGCTGAACAATCTGCAAGAAACACGTGAAGCCATTTTAATGCAACAAGGTACCATAAGTGGGTTTCCTATTAGTTGTGTATCAGAATAGCCTTTACAGAAATATAATTTCACATAAATATTGTGTCATGAATATTGTTAACAAAAATATATTATTGTGTGCAGGTTTTCTATTATGAACTACAACGTGGTGATATTTGTGGACATATTTAGGACACATTATTTGTCATTGCATATTTTGACAATGGCATTCTAGTATCACACCCTCTTATCTACTTGTCTGAGTTAAAAATACAAGTTTATTTTATATAAATTCTGGGAGTGACTATAACACTAATATTACCTTCAAGATATTGCCAAACGGGCAGGTTCAATTATCTCCAGGCAAATACCTGATGCAGTCCCCACGCCCTGTGTTTTTGATTTCTGTTCTCATGACTGGTGATCCTAGCTTCGGGGCTTGATTTACCACTGTTTCTTTTGTTAAAGGCTTAGTGGTTCTTCCAAATGCATTAGGTCGCATCCCCTTGGGCACACCGTGAATCCTGTGGTGAGGATTTAACAAAGTTTCTCAATAGTAATCACATTCACTATAAATGATTCTTCATGCAATTCTTTATTTCTTTTTGTAACATATTGAAATTGTGTTCATTTCAATTAATTCAGATAAGTTTTCCAATTGTAACATCACTCAATATAGCTCCTATGCATTTCGGGCTACTTGCCCTTCTTCAGGGAGCATGTCTGTAAAGAATCATAACACATATACAATTCAAGAAATCCTGTAAATAATTTCTGTCCCCTAATCATTCAGTATGTAACATGCGTTGTCATGAATAGCTGTGAGTGTATGAAATATTTGAAAAAAAATGTAAAAAAAATGTGTAGAGCATTCAAGGGTGCACCCATATGTTAGTGCGGTATAGTGAACATACGGTTAAACAGAGTGCAGACTAATGAACTTAATCGCATGTGGCTCATGTCGAGACATTTGTTAGAAGTATCAGATTCCAGTGAAAATAAAGTGCAGACAGTGCAATTCTAATGATTTATGAGCGAAAAACGCATGTGGCTCGTGGCAAGACGCGGTGATCTAAAAAGAATAGAGTACTCACGATGTTGAACATTATTGCATTGTTAAAGGCCCAACCCTGAAATTTTTTCACTAGTGAAAAATGTATTTTCCTTCCAATTTCATTGTGCTAGGTGCAGCTGTATAACATGTGATGTATGCACTCTTCTGTGTCAACCCTGCACTGAAGTTTTCTTTTCATTTTATTCTTTCACTTTTTCTGCCACGTTTGAGAACCCTCAAATTCACTGGGTTTTATTTTAGAATTAAGGGATGTAGATCCTACTGTAACATGTCCTTATTTTAATAACTTTCAGATAGTTTCCTTCAGCGTGAACTTTTTACGTTCAATAAATTGTTGTATTATTTGTTCTCTGCAATAATTTTTTCCAAGGAAAGTATCAGGCAGGGCTTTAAGTGGAATGAAAAAATTAGAAGGTCTCTCAAAGGGGCGTGGCTGATGTAATTAAGGGCGTGGCTTAACAACATGCAAGCTAAAAATGAGTGCTTAGCATAGTGTCTGGTATTTTGCTGCTTCTGTCATTGCATCCAGATATATAATACAACAAGTAAAATTACACCTACAACAAGTCAGGGCTATTGGATTTGCCAATGGTTGTTAGTTGTGTAAGATAAATGAGCAACAACTGTGGCTTCGTAGTAGATAATTTTGACAATGCTTCAGTTCTGAAATGATGAGACTGTGAAAGAACTATGACAGGTCTCTTTGAAGTCGCATCAAAGGCAGTGAAGGGTGGTACTGTTGCAGAGGAAAGACTTATTTTTTCTCCCTGAG
Source organism: Triturus cristatus (assembly GCF_964204655.1). NCBI lineage: Eukaryota > Metazoa > Chordata > Amphibia > Caudata > Salamandridae > Triturus > Triturus cristatus. Next base: position 530,758,105 of record NC_140593.1, on the reverse strand, counting down.
GGTGAGGGCAAAAATGGAGAGCCCGAAAGGGACCCATCTCAGCACCTGCTTTTCAGAACTGGCGGTGCTGAGCACCAGCAGGAACCAGCTCACTTAAAGCCCATTTTCTTTAGGTGAGCCTTTCATTATGCTACTCTGCAAGATATTTCCTTTTGTGTGAATTTACCTCATGGTCTGTCCCTCAGGTTTTCTTTCATTACAGTGTATGTTTTAATTTCAAATCACACTTGGATAATTTTAGCTTGATTTTAAAATGTGATTGACCAGTATTGTTAAAGAACGGTTGCCACAAGTCTAGCAGGATTGTGTATAAGACCGACATGAACTTCACAATATGGAGACTTCGGGACATAATTCTGACCTGGTATGTGTCGCATTTGCACCACACAATGTGGTACATGCACAAGCAAACATTAAGTTAGATTTATGAAGCTGCGCAAGGCCACTATGTGTGGCCCTGAGTGGCTCCATAAATCTGGAGTAAAGCAATGCAAGGGAATATTCAATCTGAATGGGAGCTAATCAAAGAAACATCGCAAGGACAAAGGCAAATACCCCACTCCCTATTTTCGCACTTGTTATACGTGTATACCGAGAATGACAGGTAAAATCAGGATTCATGAATCGGTGTCATGTATGAATGTATGGCTTAAGTATAGTATCCTTGTAGAAAGTAAAAGCTGTAAAAAACACAATGTACAAAAAATTCTGTATATTCAAGTAACTTACTGACATTTTGTCGTACACGGGATGAGCTGACTAATTTTGCATTGTAGGCTAACGATTTATGGTATGCTCTATTAACAGAACCCCTTTTGAGTTATGAGTCCCAGGAGAAGAACAAGTTACTCGAAAGGCATTGAGGCATGTTCTGAGAAAGTAATTTATACTCAAATACATTAAGTTAAATCTACTATAATAAAAAAGGAAAGGAATACATTAATTTGAGCTTCTGGAGAAAATAAATATCCTATCATACAAATTAGCCAAGCTTGAAGAAATCCCTGTTTTAGATTCTCTCCCTCTGGGCCTATGGGACGTTGCCAAGCCTTACAATATTCAAGTTTTGGGTGGAATTTGTACATTTCAGTGCCCATTTGGACCAGTGATTTATGGCTGGCAGCACGCAACAATCCTACACATATGATTATTGAAATAAAACTTCATAATTTATGTTGTAAGTTTTAAATAAGAGAGCAGTGAGCTAGTCAAGGTCAGAAGAGAGGACACCACATGAAATCTGACTCTACTGTTTGGTTGAGATAGGATCTGGATGACCTACACAGTTTACAATTCACCGCTTAGTTTACCCTCTAATGTGATCCTGAGGCCAGGGGTTCAGAGTTTATACTGGCCTGCGCCCCCACCCTCGCCCTCCACAGTCTAACTGCAGAAACATCAACTGATCTCTCACAATACCACACCTATGAGGTTTTGGGTGTGTTATATGGGATGGCTGTGCAGCCTTACCATGGAATACACTCCCAAAATCTGTCTTGGGTCTAGTCAGGCTCATTTGCACAACCTTAATTTAACTCTGGGTAGATATGACTTCGAGCAGCAAGGCTTAAGCAAAGGGACTAGTGTAAAGCATTTAACAGTGTCAAACTATAAAATAAGAAAGCCACGCAACATGAAAGAAATATGACATCAATTTATAAATATAGATTATATTTTCATGAATGATTAGAGTCCAAGATGATCAAAATCCACAAGAGGTTTCCAGAGATACAGATTTTTAAAGAAATCTTAATTTTTAATCCAACTACAAATAAGCATTGGCAACTGTAAAGTTAGAAAACCCTTGACAAGTTTGTAAAAGTTAGTTTGACTACTCGGGCCCGACTTGGGTAACCAAATCTGCCAGGGAGAAGGTCTGGGGGAGCCAATGGGGTTGATCAGGACAGTTACCTGGCCACCAGAGGGTTTTCTAGTCCAGTTTCAACCTTCGTAGTACGACCGCCATATACATCAATGTGGTGCTCCCGATGTTGCGGATACAGGACATGAAGATGCTCAAGAATGCTCCAGGTGCTGTACGGTCAACAGGGGTGCCTTTGCAGTTATTCCTTGGTCCACAGGTCAGGTGGGGCGACTTTGGCCACAGAGCTCGGGGTCCCTCAAAGTCTTCTTTGAGACAGTAGAAGTCTATCTATGGCTGGACTATCAACCTCCGTGTACAGAGGTCCCAGTGAAATCCTTTAGTGGGGACTGGTGTCCCTTTTGGGCAACCAATCTGCGATCAGACAGCACTCCTGGATCCATCTGACTCAAGTGCAACTTTTGGCTGTTGAGGATTGGGCTCTTGGGTTGCTAGCAGCAAATCTTCTGTGGTGGCTAGCAACTTACCGGTGTGGGCATCTTCAGCTGGGCTGGCCCTGGTGGGGATTCAGGGGGGCAGTCCACTGTTACTTTGAGTCACTACTTTGGTCTGCAACTGGGGCACGACTTTTCCCTGAGCCAGGAGGCACAGGCAGAGTCCTCTCTTTGCTAGGCCAAAGTGCAACAGGTGCAGTCCATTAGATGGTGCAGCCTCTCTTTTTGCAGTCAAGAGGGCAGCAAAGCAGTCTTTCTTTGGTCATTGTTCCAGTTCTAATGTGATCTGAGGTGGAGGATGCCAGGGGTGCCATATTTATTCCCAAAAAGATCCCTGGGAGTAATGATGTGGTCGTTAGCCGATGGGCTACCAGGTCACCTCCCTCTTGGTGATAACTTTCCGGCTACATGTGGCATCTAGCAATCCCAGGGTACAATATTCTGTCCCTTCTCAAAATGTCGGGACCCTTCCTTGGATGTCAGGAGCTTGGTAGCCCACATTAGAGGTGTGGCTGTCTACACGCCCATGGGAAACCCGGTTTGGGCAGTGGGTTTCCCTCTCTGTCCCTGCCTCCTGCCTGTCTACCTGCACAAAGAGCTTCCCCTAAGGATTGTGAACACCATCTGCCCACCAAATGCGGCTTCACCTTTTAGCTCACCTTCTGAGCTAACACCCTGAGTGTTTTCCTGCGAAGTGGAGGTAACACCTTGCCCTGGAGCAAGCTGCTATTGTTCCTCAGCCTAGGAGTCATTGACACTACTCCAATGTTGGGCAGAATGTTCTCTGTTGGCCAGTGGCTGTGTGAGGCCACAGTACAACTGGGTCACAGAGTGGCAACTATCTAAAAGTTGAATTTCAATAATAGTGACATTAAATTTGACCTGGGCATCAGGTCGGGTTTAATGCCACAAGAGCCCATCTAGGTAGTCCCAATCATATGTTAACCAGGCTGAGGGTTCAGCTCGTAACCCTGTGTTAGGCAATGACACTACTAGCCTTTCCACAGCAAAAAAACCAATTTAGAAGTCTTGCTGTTAAGACATATACAAATCACATGACCGTCTTAATAATATACAGCTCCTTGCCTTAGGGCTATATAGGTCTTCCTTAGGGGAGACTTACATATATTGTTAAGGGAAGTGGGGGCTTTGCCATTAGTTTAAATGTCAAAGTTGAACTGCCAGTCTGCAGTAGCAGGCTGGGAGCCCTTTTGTACATTGTCAAACATAGGGTGGCGCAAACAGTGCTTGTTAGAACTGGGTGTCTCTAGTTGGCAGAGGTATGTACCTTTGTCCAAGTAGGGACCCTTGCTTCTTGTCAGGCTAAGGGGGATGCACACTCTAGATAACCCTGCTCACCCTGCTTGGTAGCTTGGAACGAGCAGACAGGCTTATCCCAAAGGCAATGTGTAAAGTAATTGCAATCAAACCCAGTAACACAGTGATAACACCACAAATAGACACCACACCAGTTTAGAAAAGTAAAGTATCTTTATCTAAACTCAACAAGAGCAAAATGACAAAAATCATACGTAAATGTAGTAAAATAGCACTTAAAAACAATTATTTAAAAAATAAAGCTTGTTGAAAATAAATAGCTCCACCTGGGGCTATTACGACGTTGGGGCAGCAATAAATCAAAAAAACGGTGCAGATTGAGGTGCGTGGCGTCGGGCACGGAGTCACATGGACCCCCAAACAACCAGTAACTTTGGAAACGAAGTCTATGACAGTGCTCAGCATCGTGGAGGTGAGGCATCGGTGCCGAGGTCAAAGACGGCTCCCTGGCTGCCACGGGGGAAGCGAGGTGTCATGTCCACGAGGAGACAACGTGTCAAATCCAAAACAGACAAAGTCGGTTGCGTCGGTGGTGAGGCATCAGTTTAGGTGAGGCGGTGTGAAGTCGGCGAGTTCGTGGAGTCACCCTAGGTTGTTATCTGCGCTGCGATAACAGGATGGCGATGACGTAGTTGGTGCGAGCACTGGCATCAAGAATGACGATAACTGCAGAAGTTGGCAGGCATTGAGGGGCATGAGAAATGCAGTGCAGGGCAGACAGTATGTCATGCACTTTTCGAGCGGTGCCCCCTGCCTTGGTACAATTCGTGGCATCATGGCAGCGTTGTTGACGGCATTGGAGATTGCTTTTCTTGCTTCTCTTAGGTTTCTTTTAGCTCCCACCAGCAGGATCATCCTCAAAACTGGAACAGAAACCTCCTGGCAGGTCAGAACTCTCAGCAGTAGAGTACAAGTGAGCTGTGGGTGAAGTCTTTGTGTCCCTGAGACTTCAGAACAGGGGGCCAGGACACACATCTCTCTTATCTCTTTTCGCTAGTTTAATTTCCTTCTGTTTGGCTTCCTTTCGCCATAGGCGGAAAGAATCAAACATCGCCGGCCGGGCTTTCTTCCTAAACAATTTTACCTCCAAATTATCTAAGATATCTGTATCGAAGCTACCATTTTGGGGCCATTTTAAAACACCGTCCTTTCTGGTGTATCGGATCCATACCTCATTATATGCAATGGGGCCCACGCCATGTTTTACGTAAAGCTCATAAGTTGGAGTTCCAATTGGAGGAACCGGACATGAATCCTCTAACTGGAAATCCCTTCTACAACCCAAACAAAACCAATTACCAAATACACTAGTACCAGGCATCTTCGCTCACTAGTCTAGTTTCAAACGTCAAAGGATTATCGAACACGATAGCCTCGTGAATACACGAGTCCTCTGGCTTTGGGACTTGCAAGCACCAAATCAAAATGATCCCGAAGGATACCAAATTCAAACTGGGAGACGCTCCACTTATACTTAACTGAATATTGATGATCGATGGCGTCACCAGAAGACTCTCTCGATTGTTTCGCTCTCCGAAAATCGTCAAGGGTCCAAAACAGGGCGATTAATCAGGGCAGCAGTCCTTCGTAGCCGTCGGGACGCGGAGAACCTCGCAGAAAAGACCTTCGGACCACGTCGACATGCAGGGGTCGATGAAGTGGCGGCCTTCCTCCAGAATTTCCACACGAAGCTCCTCACGAACCTCTGGCTTGGACCGGTACCACTGAAATCGTGCCGAGTTGAGCGCCAACTGAAGTACTGGATATTTTAAGCCCAGCGGTGCAGGGAACACACCCTATGACTTCTGGGTTCTTCCTGTTTCAGACCTACAGAAACACAGAGTCTTCTGGGTGAAGTCAAAGATCAGTTTATTGGCTGCAGACCAATTACAGGCGTCCTAGAAGTACAACAGCGTGTATGTTCTCAGGAAACTGCTGAAAATCACAGACACGGGCTTCTCTTTAAATACAAAATATCCTGCCTCAGGCATACATTCTTTTGTTTATGGCATGGCTATTACACGTATACATTACAAAACGAAAAGGCAGAGTCATGATGACCATCCCACATTCCAGTTAAGCCAGCCCGCAATTATTTACACAGCAAAGCTCAGATCCCACATCAGATATCGATAGGCCCCAATAAACATGAGCATCTCCTGTTGTGGGAAACAAGCCATAAAGCAGGAACAGTCAGGTGTGAAAGAGATTAGCTGGAGGCTTGTTTAGGATGAAAAGACTTTATGGTGTGTCAAGCCCTGATGCTAATCACGGGAAGCCAGAGGATGGGGAACTCGTGGGACCAGTTTGACCTGGGGCAGCGGAGCCAAGCTGCCCAGGTCACAGGAAAGTCAAGGAAAGGCACGTGTGCTCTAAAAAAGGCCGTTTTCGCTTCATGCTATAGCCTATGTGAGGGCAACCATAAGATGGCCACCGATACAAAATGGAACCCACGTAGTGATGTGGAATAGCGTATACACAGTGCATTCATAGCTAAAACGTGACACAAAGCACTCGTACATACCGCATTAACCATTCGCGGTTCACCATTACCGAGATAGACAGGGGTAGGGCCTTGCCTCCTACGCGGTCCCAAATTCTAAAGTACGACATGATGACGTGCTCTCTTCCTGGCCGGCTTCAAACGTAAGGCAGCGCATGGCAGCGCACAAACTGATTATCGGATCCCCACAGGAATCCCCCAACTAATTAACACAATGTTTCCCCGATCACTTTCACACGGAGTACAGTGAACGAAGGAAAAAATAATGTTTTTGGTACAAGAAACTTAAAAATAAAACTTAGATCACACCAATGTTACGGGGGTATAAATGCACCTTAAACATTCTCAAATATAAATAATAAAAAAAGCTGAAAACAAAATTATCACACAATATACTCTTAAAGAATGTAATCATGTGAGAATGAAACAGTGGCTGCTGTGTAGCAAAGGATTGTGCTTCCTGCAGATGCCATTTCCTGTAATACTATCTTGTAATGGGACTTAGCTCTCTTTATTAATTAGCTGCATAAATTGCTGCTCCTCTCTTTTTGAATTGCTATAAAACTTGTCGCTGCAAAAAGGATTCATTCCTGTTCTAAGGGGCCAATGAGTTTTAAGGCTGTGGTTGGATATCCCTGTTAGATGTTTGAGGGTGCAGTACCTCAGGTCATTACTAGATGTCCCTGTATAGTCAGACTCTACACAGCTGCCAAGGTTTCATATTGCTTATTTGTGACCTTTGCACCACTTTTCCCTTTTGGCGGCATGTCCACAGTCTACAGGGTGCAAGCGCCCGCATACACAGATCCACTCATTCGGCGAACTTCAACGGCATAGACATAAATGAAGGGCGAGAAAGTTGTGCACATCGCCTTACACGCTGAAATGCCTGCTGTTGTTAGAAGAGGCAGCTTTTAATAGGCACGGGGAGATGAAGTGATTTGCTCAGGATCACAGGATGTGGAGTGGACCCTGAGGCTCGAAGCTTGGTTAACAGCTCCAAAGTCGGCCCGGTGTCCATTTTCTCCTCTCTAAACAGACGCAGGTTCGTGCCCTAGATGTACATGTGGAGCCTCTGTAGGATCCTAGGTCACCCCTGTCGCCGAAGTTTAAAGCCGGCCCTTGTTAAAACGACATAGATGTCATATTTTTAGCCCTCCGAGCGCGGTCCTCATGCTCATGATGCTCGTATGCAAGCAACCAGAAGGAGCCCCAGAAAAGGAGAGGCCTGCACGTGCCGCCTGTGGCGCATGGTCAGGTCTTGGACGCAGACCCCAGTGCAGGCACATTTGGTTTCAGACGTTGGTGCTTGTGGGCCCTTTCCAAAGTCGCACTTATCCTGCTTTCCTGGTTCCGTGTGCACGCATATCTTGTAATTACACACCTTGGACTTTATTTGCAGGTTATTTGACACACACACCCCTGTAATGTGGATGTTTGAAACGTAAGGCAGCGTGCAAGCTGATTATCAGATCCCCACAGAAATCCTCCAAAATTTTAACACAGTATCTCCCCCTTCACTATCACACGGAGTACAGTGAACAAAGGGAAAAAGGCTGTGTTTAGTGATACAAGGAACTTACAGATAAAACACCAGATCACACCAACATTACGGGGGTATAAATGCACCTTAAACGTTCTCAAATATAAATAAAGAACAAAGCTGAAAACAAAATTATCACATGATATACTCCTAAAGAATGTAATCATGCGAGAATGAAACTGTGGCTGCAATGTAGCAAAGGATTGTGGGAATGCAAATTTTCCAGGGAGTATTGTGCTTCCTGCAGACACCATTGCCTGTATTTCTATCTTGTAATTGGACTAACCTTTCTTTCTTTATTTATTTATTATCGCAAATGCAGGAGCACTCCATAGCAGCAGCAGGAGGGTAACTGGACAGAAGCACCAGTGAATGGACAGAAGCAAAATTGAATGTAAAAGGGAATCTTATAGAGGAGCAGAGGTTGATAGCGACATTGGTTGCAGTGCAGTAAAAGTTCTAGTGGCAACTATAGAGAGGAGCAGGAAGGACTATTGGTAGTCTCGAGAGAACCAGATCATGTTGGGACTAAAATAGAGAGAAAGTTGAGGAGGAGAGTGTCACCTTTAAGTAGAGATAGATACAGCAAGGGGAAATTTAGAAAGTAGAAAAGCGTCCAAGTGACAATATAGGGAGGTGCCTATCGGCTTATGTTGTTGTTGTTGTTATATAAGCTTTATTTCGACAGCTCATGTCATAAAAGCTTATTTGATAGAAAACCACCAGTAGAGGTCATTAAAATACCAGAATTGCTTTCAGCTGATGGCTTTCTTTTTTACATTTTTCTGGCAACTGCCTCTATTTAACTTTCTTGATTGAAAACGACCAGCAGAGGTCAGTAAGAAAACAGCATCACTGTCGCATTCTCTAGATTCCATTCCATTGAAATTGTCTTCCATGAGCACCCATAGACAATAATATTTTTTTCAAATCTTGTATTTTTAGTGATATGACCACCAAAGGCCCTGATTTTATATTAAAAACAGAGCTTTGGACTATACCATTCCCCGCTGAAAGGCAATATTTCTCTCCATGTGTTCCCATACCTGGCATGTCACGCAGTTTGGTGCTTACTTTCCCTCCATATTAAAGAATAGTAGATGTTTCAGCACCCAGGCTAATGTGCTGCATAGCTAAATACATATACGGTCCCAAAGGCGAGACCGATGCATTGCACATGCTTGTTAATATATGAGAAGCGAGTCAGGACTTTCCCAAGGCAGAATGGATTATGGCTCAGTGCTTCGCTCAACTTTCAGCACGAAAATATTTTTTCGCACAAAGGTTGATCAGCACTGCCATTTGCGCAATGAACTGGCATCCAGGGCCGGACTGGCCCTAGTGGGCACCAGTCGTTTTCCCAGTTGCCAGAATGGGGGAGCTGGTTTTGTTTCTCGGACCGGTTTTGCATATCGGCTCTCTGTAACAGAAGCGGCAGTAGTGCTAATGTGGAAGCTGCTTCTTACTAGCACCGCCAAACCCCTCGCCCGGAGCGGTCAGGCAGAATTTCTAGGGCTGGTTTGTGTTGTGTTCCCAGTCCGGCCCTGATGGCGTCTGTGAGCACCTTCTCCAACAGAAACTCCTACCCCTTGTCTGAACTAGACAGTGTTGCATTAAGGATTCCACAGTAAGAAACTAACATTAAAAAAAGCTTAAAGGTTGTTCTTTATAACGATATTAGAATTGCAGAATCTTTTCCACAGCTTAGCAGTCATTAAATGTTTGGATTGTAAAATACATAGCAATAATGATACAGTCTCTAATATTGTAATCCTGGGGAGAGGATGTGGTCCATCGGCTAGACTGTCGACTTCGGTGCTGGAAACCAGGGTTCGAGCCTCGGGGTCGCGTCCACATCCTGTGATTCTGGGCAAATCACTTAATCTCCCGGTGCCTGAATATGTAATGTCAATAAGGTGCTCATGTACAGCGCTCCAATACCATGGGGTTGAGTTCGCGCTAAATAAAAGATGCAAAAAAAAAGCACGGCACGTGCTGATTCATGTTTGAAGGTCACGCTGGTAGAAATACCACGTGCTTCCTTGCGTTTGTGATTCAAAGACAATCTGCGAGCAGTTTCGGACGACTTAAAAGAATGCATTTTCTTTTGTACAACGCAGAATAATCATTGTGCTTCCAAGGCATTTGCTACCGTGACTTACTCATTTCTGACAATGATTCTATGTATCGAAATCATGTTGCTATTTCTGTACTCCTTTTGTTTCTAAAACTTTTACCTCTTTAAAGTTGTTTACCATATTTTCACTAATGTTCACTTGCCAGCTCTTTCAACTCTTAGACTTTTTTACTGTTTCTGAGCGAATTTTTCCTTTCCTCCCACTCAGTTGCAATATTTCCATTTCGTATTTGTTAATTTAATTTTGTCTTCATCTACTAGTTTCTATTTCTCCCTCCTGCTTTACATTTCTTTTAAACTTCTTTTCCATTTTTCCTGCTTCTTTCTACCATCTTCATCGCATTTCGAGAGCTCCAGAGCTGTGCTGTCATTTGGACTGCCTATAATCTGGACCAGTTCTACAGGTAAATATTTGTGCATCTCAGAATATCATACTAAACTGAAGGCACAGCGTGGTTTTGGCAACTGGGAGGAATTCATATGCAGCAGGTCAGCCACATGAATTATACTTTGAAATAATCATGCACCGTGGCACATTGCTGTGTACATTGAACCTAATTTGAGGTTTAAGAAACAATGATAGGCTACCAAATAAGCGTTCTTTGAGAAGTATTATCCTAATCTTCCCAGCTGAGGTAACTGACTGGCTTAATTTGCATTTTTGATTCAGTTGTGCTGCTGGTGGCTTCCAGTTCCAGCACACCTGGATGACACAAGACTGGGCAGCATAGGTGTGCTCAAAGTGTTCTTCGCCTGGGGAGTGTTTCAATAAAACGTGAGGACTACCTATTGGAGGCCACATTTAAGAGAGAGAGAGAGAGTGTTTTAACAACATCCTTCAAAAACAAAATGGCACCACTATCACTGATGTTCAGTGCTGTTGGGGCATGCATGTCAGGTGCTGAAAGCCTCCTCCCCTTTTGTCCGTCCATATAGAGGCATTCTTTCCAGTTCTACTCTGAAAGTAGGTTTACTTTCAGCCTTGAAAGGAGTAAAGTGACAAGCATTTTCAGGGAGGGAAACTACCTGCAAAAAACGTGTGACTACAAATGTGCAAATGTCAGGTTCTTCAGCAGCTTTTGTAGGCTATATGAAATTGCGGTCACAACAACGAACAGCGAAAGAGTTTTAATCATGCATTCCTTTACCACACATGCCTTTACCACGCATGCCTTAAGAATTTTTTTTATTGTAAAACCATGTTTGCTAAAGGGATATGTGTGGTAAATTACCTCTACCCCAACCACGCTGCCCTGAGACCAAAACCGACCTTGCCCTGCTCTTGAAACTACCCCTTCCCTCCCCCTGTCCTGAGGCCTAAAACCCTGCCCCTACCAAAATCTACCCTGACCCCAGCCCCCCGTCCTGAGTTAAAAAAACTTACCTCCGCCCTGCCCTCAAAACTACCCCTTCCCCTGCCCTGAGCGTTAAAACCCTGGCCCCTTAAAAATCCTACCCCGACCCCCCCCCCGCCCTGAGCCCTAAAACCGACCCGTTCTGCCCCTAAACCTACCTCTTCCCCTCCCCCTACCCTGAAGCCTAAAATACTGCCCCCTCCTAAAAACTACCCTGACCCCAGCCCCCCTACCCTGAGCTCTAAAACGGACCCCAATCGTCCCTTAAAAATGCCCGACTCCCCTGCCCTGAGCCCTAAATCCTTGCCCCCCATTTAAAAGACTACCCTGACCCCTCCACCTTGAGCCTTAAAACAGACCCCAACCCTAAGACTACCCACAAACCCCACCCCTTATAAATATCCCAACCCTGCCCCAGAGCCCTAAAATTCTGCCCCCCTTAAAACTACCCCAACCCCCCTGAGCCCCAAAACCGATCCAACCCCTAAAAACTACCCCTCCAAACGTGGCCCCAGCCCCACTTACCTGTCTGCATCCAGAGCTTTCTGTGCCTCTCCCCACCCATCCGGACACTAGACCCCTATCTGCCTTAACCACATATATGCCTGGTTAAGGTAAATGTGTGGTTCAGGCAAGCGATGGTATGCTTGTGGGGAAATGGCACGTGTGGCTCAGCCGGTGTTTTAAAGGCCGTTTCCCACTTATGGATGAAACACCCACAAAACACAAAGGGCAGATTTGCTAATGTTCTTGCAAAAGTCTCACCATATTCACTAAACTCAGGAATTTAACCCCTTCTTCTGATATTGTTGCACCTCAGTTTTACAAGCTTAGAGCTTTGTGAATCAGGTCAAATTGAAACATTTCCTGGTAATCAAGCTATGAAGGGAAGCTTCCTATGTTCTTTTCTGAACTTGCTCGGGGAGAGTGATCCTCCCAGTGGTCAACTCCTCCTACAGGAGGCCTGAGTAAGATTAAATATGTTACTCGCTTGGTGGGTGTACAGGGTGAGTCTAAAGGAACCATTTAAATATTGAAAAGAAGGGGTGAAAACTCTCACCCTCAAAATGACTGCATTTAACCTGAGTATACATAGACTTCAAAAGCAGGAGAAACACTGTCGCTGAACAATCTGCAAGAAACACGTGAAGCCATTTTAATGCAACAAGGTACCATAAGTGGGTTTCCTATTAGTTGTGTATCAGAATAGCCTTTACAGAAATATAATTTCACATAAATATTGTGTCATGAATATTGTTAACAAAAATATATTATTGTGTGCAGGTTTTCTATTATGAACTACAACGTGGTGATATTTGTGGACATATTTAGGACACATTATTTGTCATTGCATATTTTGACGATGGCATTCTAGTATCACACCCTCTTATCTACTTGTCTGAGTTAAAAATACAAGTTTATTTTATATAAATTCTGGGAGTGACTATAACACTAATATTACCTTCAAGATATTGCCAAACGGGCAGGTTCAATTATCTCCAGGCAAATACCTGATGCAGTCCCCACGCCCTGTGTTTTTGATTTCTGTTCTCATGACTGGTGATCCTAGCTTCGGGGCTTGATTTACCACTGTTTCTTTTGTTAAAGGCTTAGTGGTTCTTCCAAATGCATTAGGTCGCATCCCCTTGGGCACACCGTGAATCCTGTGGTGAGGATTTAACAAAGTTTCTCAATAGTAATCACATTCACTATAAATGATTCTTCATGCAATTCTTTATTTCTTTTTGTAACATATTGAAATTGTGTTCATTTCAATTAATTCAGATAAGTTTTCCAATTGTAACATCACTCAATATAGCTCCTATGCATTTCGGGCTACTTGCCCTTCTTCAGGGAGCATGTCTGTAAAGAATCATAACACATATACAATTCAAGAAATCCTGTAAATAATTTCTGTCCCCTAATCATTCAGTATGTAACATGCGTTGTCATGAATAGCTGTGAGTGTATGAAATATTTGAAAAAAAATGTAAAAAAAATGTGTAGAGCATTCAAGGGTGCACCCATATGTTAGTGCGGTATAGTGAACATACGGTTAAACAGAGTGCAGACTAATGAACTTAATCGCATGTGGCTCATGTCGAGACATTTGTTAGAAGTATCAGATTCCAGTGAAAATAAAGTGCAGACAGTGCAATTCTAATGATTTATGAGCGAAAAACGCATGTGGCTCGTGGCGAGACGCGGTGATCTAAAAAGAATAGAGTACTCACGATGTTGAACATTATTGCATTGTTAAAGGCCCAACCCTGAAATTTTTTCACTAGTGAAAAATGTATTTTCCTTCCAATTTCATTGTGCTAGGTGCAGCTGTATAACATGTGATGTATGCACTCTTCTGTGTCAACCCTGCACTGAAGTTTTCTTTTCATTTTATTCTTTCACTTTTTCTGCCACGTTTGAGAACCCTCAAATTCACTGGGTTTTATTTTAGAATTAAGGGATGTAGATCCTACTGTAACATGTCCTTATTTTAATAACTTTCAGATAGTTTCCTTCAGCGTGAACTTTTTACGTTCAATAAATTGTTGTATTATTTGTTCTCTGCAATAATTTTTTCCAAGGAAAGTATCAGGCAGGGCTTTAAGTGGAATGAAAAAATTAGAAGGTCTCTCAAAGGGGCGTGGCTGATGTAATTAAGGGCGTGGCTTAACAACATGCAAGCTAAAAATGAGTGCTTAGCATAGTGTCTGGTATTTTGCTGCTTCTGTCATTGCATCCAGATATATAATACAACAAGTAAAATTACACCTACAACAAGTCAGGGCTATTGGATTTGCCAATGGTTGTTAGTTGTGTAAGATAAATGAGCAACAACTGTGGCTTCGTAGTAGATAATTTTGACAATGCTTCAGTTCTGAAATGATGAGACTGTGAAAGAACTATGACAGGTCTCTTTGAAGTCGCATCAAAGGCAGTGAAGGGTGGTACTGTTGCAGAGGAAAGACTTATTTTTTCTCCCTGAGGGTGAGGGCAAAAATGGAGAGCCCGAAAGGGACCCATCTCAGCACCTGCTTTTCAGAACTGGCGGTGCTGAGCACCAGCAGGAACCAGCTCACTTAAAGCCCATTTTCTTTAGGTGAGCCTTTCATTATGCTACTCTGCAAGATATTTCCTTTTGTGTGAATTTACCTCATGGTCTGTCCCTCAGGTTTTCTTTCATTACAGTGTATGTTTTAATTTCAAATCACACTTGGATAATTTTAGCTTGATTTTAAAATGTGATTGACCAGTATTGTTAAAGAACGGTTGCCACAAGTCTAGCAGGATTGTGTATAAGACCGACATGAACTTCACAATATGGAGACTTCGGGACATAATTCTGACCTGGTATGTGTCGCATTTGCACCACACAATGTGGTACATGCACAACGCAAACATTAAGTTAGATTTATGAAGCTGCGCAAGGCCACTATGTGTGGCCCTGAGTGGCTCCATAAATCTGGAGTAAAGCAATGCAAGGGAATATTCAATCTGAATGGGAGCTAATCAAAGAAACATCGCAAGGACAAAGGCAAATACCACACTCCCTATTTTCGCACTTGTTATACGTGTATACCGAGAATGACAGGTAAAATCAGGATTCATGAATCGGTGTCATGTATGAATGTATGGCTTAAGTATAGTATCCTTGTAGAAAGTAAAAGCTGTAAAAAACACAATGTACAAAAAATTCTGTATATTCAAGTAACTTACTGACATTTTGTCGTACACGGGATGAGCTGACTAATTTTGCATTGTAGGCTAACGATTTATGGTATGCTCTATTAACAGAACCCCTTTTGAGTTATGAGTCCCAGGAGAAGAACAAGTTACTCGAAAGGCATTGAGGCATGTTCTGAGAAAGTAATTTATACTCAAATACATTAAGTTAAATCTACTATAATAAAAAAGGAAAGGAATACATTAATTTGAGCTTCTGGAGAAAAGAAATATCCTATCATACAAATTAGCCAAGCTTGAAGAAATCCCTGTTTTAGATTCTCTCCCTCTGGGCCTATGGGACGTTGCCAAGCCTTACAATATTCAAGTTTTGGGTGGAATTTGTACATTTCAGTGCCCATTTGGACCAGTGATTTATGGCTGGCAGCACGCAACAATCCTACACATATGATTATTGAAATAAAACTTCATAATTTATGTTGTAAGTTTTAAATAAGAGAGCAGTGAGCTAGTCAAGGTCAGAAGAGAGGACACCACATGAAATCTGACTCTACTGTTTGGTTGAGATAGGATCTGGATGACCTACACAGTTTACAATTCACCGCTGAGTTTACCCTCTAATGTGATCCTGAGGCCAGGGGTTCAGAGTTTATACTGGCCTGCGCCCCCACCCTCGCCCTCCACAGTCTAACTGCAGAAACATCAACTGATCTCTCACAATACCACACCTATGAGGTTTTGGGTGTGTTATATGGGATGGCTGTGCAGCCTTACCATGGAATACACTCCCAAAATCTGTCTTGGGTCTAGTCAGGCTCATTTGCACAACCTTAATTTAACTCTGGGTAGATATGACTTCGAGCAGCAAGGCTTAAGCAAAGGGACTAGTGTAAAGCATTTAACAGTGTCAAACTATAAAATAAGAAAGCCACGCAACATGAAAGAAATATGACATCAATTTATAAATATAGATTATATTTTCATGAATGATTAGAGTCCAAGATGATCAAAATCCACAAGAGGTTTCCAGAGATACAGATTTTTAAAGAAATCTTAATTTTTAATCCAACTACAAATAAGCATTGGCAACTGTAAAGTTAGAAAACCCTTGACAAGTTTGTAAAAGTTAGTTTGACTACTCGGGCCCGACTTGGGTAACCAAATCTGCCAGGGAGAAGGTCTGGGGGAGCCAATGGGGTTGATCTGGACAGTTACCTGGCCACCAGAGGGTTTTCTAGTCCAGTTTCAACCTTCGTAGTACGACCGCCATATACATCAATGTGGTGCTCCCGATGTTGCGGATACAGGACATGAAGATGCTCAAGAATGCTCCAGGTGCTGTACGGTCAACAGGGGTGCCTTTGCAGTTATTCCTTGGTCCACAGGTCAGGTGGGGCGACTTTGGCCACAGAGCTCGGGGTCCCTCAAAGTCTTCTTTGAGACAGTAGAAGTCTATCTATGGCTGGACTATCAACCTCCGTGTACAGAGGTCCCAGTGAAATCCTTTAGTGGGGACTGGTGTCCCTTTTGGGCAACCAATCTGCGATCAGACAGCACTCCTGGATCCATCTGACTCAAGTGCAACTTTTGGCTGTTGAGGATTGGGCTCTTGGGTTGCTAGCAGCAAATCTTCTGTGGTGGCTAGCAACTTACCGGTGTGGGCATCTTCAGCTGGGCTGGCCCTGGTGGGGATTCAGGGGGGCAGTCCACTGTTACTTTGAGTCACTACTTTGGTCTGCAACTGGGGCACGACTTTTCCCTGAGCCAGGAGGCACAGGCAGAGTCCTCTCTTTGCTAGGCCAAAGTGCAACAGGTGCAGTCCATTAGATGGTGCAGCCTCTCTTTTTGCAGTCAAGAGGGCAGCAAAGCAGTATTTCTTTGGTCATTGTTCCAGTTCTAATGTGATCTGAGGTGGAGGATGCCAGGGGTGCCATATTTCTTCCCAAAAAGATCCCTGGGAGTAATGATGTGGTCGTTAGCCGATGGGCTACCAGGTCACCTCCCTCTTGGTGATAACTTTCCGGCTACATGTGGCATCTAGCAATCCCAGGGTACAATATTCTGTCCCTTCTCAAAATGTCGGGACCCTTCCTTGGATGTCAGGAGCTTGGTAGCCCACATTAGAGGTGTGGCTGTCTACACGCCCATGGGAAACCCGGTTTGGGCAGTGGGTTTCCCTCTCTGTCCCTGCCTCCTGCCTGTCTACCTGCACAAAGAGCTTCCCCTAAGGATTGTGAACACCATCTGCCCACCAAATGCGGCTTCACCTTTTAGCTCACCTTTTGAGCTAACACCCTGAGTGTTTTCCTGCGAAGTGGAGGTAACACCTTGCCCTGGAGCAAGCTGCTATTGTTCCTCAGCCTAGGAGTCATTGACACTACTCCAATGTTGGGCAGAATGTTCTCTGTTGGCCAGTGGCTGTGTGAGGCCACAGTACAACTGGGTCACAGAGTGGCAACTATCTAAAAGTTGAATTTCAATAATAGTGACATTAAATTTGACCTGGGCATCAGGTCGGGTTTAATGCCACAAGAGCCCATCTAGGTAGTCCCAATCATATGTTAACCAGGCTGAGGGTTCAGCTCGTAACCCTGTGTTAGGCAATGACACTACTAGCCTTTCCACAGCAAAAAAAACAATTTAGAAGTCTTGCTGTTAAGACATATACAAATCACATGACCGTCTTAATAATATACAGCTCCTTGCCTTAGGGCTATATAGGTCTTCCTTAGGGGAGACTTACATATATTGTTAAGGGAAGTGGGGGCTTTGCCATTAGTTTAAATGTCAAAGTTGAACTGCCAGTCTGCAGTAGCAGGCTGGGAGCCCTTTTGTACATTGTCAAACATAGGGTGGCGCAAACAGTGCTTGTTAGAACTGGGTGTCTCTAGTTGGCAGAGGTATGTACCTTTGTCCAAGTAGGGACCCTTGCTTCTTGTCAGGCTAAGGGGGATGCACACTCTAGATAACCCTGCTCACCCTGCTTGGTAGCTTGGAACGAGCAGACAGGCTTATCCCAAAGGCAATGTGTAAAGTAATTGCAATCAAACCCAGTAACACAGTGATAACACCACAAATAGACACCACACCAGTTTAGAAAAGTAAAGTATCTTTATCTAAACTCAACAAGAGCAAAATGACAAAAATCATACATAAATGTAGTAAAATAGCACTTAAAAACAATTATTTAAAAAATAAAGCTTGTTGAAAATAAATAGCTCCACCTGGGGCTATTACGACGTTGGGGCAGCAATAAATCAAAAAAACGGTGCAGATTGAGGTGCGTGGCGTCGGGCACGGAGTCACATGGACCCCCAAACAACCAGTAACTTTGGAAACGAAGTCTATGACAGTGCTCAGCATCGTGGAGGTGAGGCATCGGTGCCGAGGTCAAAGACGGCTCCCTGGCTGCCACGGGGGAAGCGAGGTGTCATGTCCACGAGGAGACAACGTGTCAAATCCAAAACAGACAAAGTCGGTTGCGTCGGTGGTGAGGCATCAGTTTAGGTGAGGCGGTGTGAAGTCGGCGAGTTCGTGGAGTCACCCTAGGTTGTTATCTGCGCTGCGATAACAGGATGGCGATGACGTAGTTGGTGCGAGCACTGGCATCAAGAATGACGATAACTGCAGAAGTTGGCAGGCATTGAGGGGCATGAGAAATGCAGTGCAGGGCAGACAGTATGTCATGCACTTTTCGAGCGGTGCCCCCTGCCTTGGTACAATTCGTGGCATCATGGCAGCGTTGTTGACGGCATTGGAGATTGCTTTTCTTGCTTCTCTTAGGTTTCTTTTAGCTCCCACCAGCAGGATCATCCTCAAAACTGGAACAGAAACCTCCTGGCAGGTCAGAACTCTCAGCAGTAGAGTACAAGTGAGCTGTGGGTGAAGTCTTTGTGTCCCTGAGACTTCAGAACAGGGGGCCAGGACACACAAGCCATTTGAAATTCTTCTTCAAGCAGGTTTAGCAGCAAAGTTACAGTCTTTGTCCTTTCCTTGGCAGAAGGAGCAACTGCAGGCCAACCCCACACAGAACACAGCAAAGGGGTAGTATCCTCCTCACAGCTCTCCATCACTTCTCCTTTGCAAAGGCTCCTCTTGAGTCCAGAAGTGATCTAAAGCTCTGGGATTTAAGGTTCACTACTTATACCCATTTTGTTTCTGTTCCTCTTTGTGCAAGGGTCTCTGAACCCAGTCTAAATCAGTTCTGTCCTCATTCGCGCAGTATGACCACAGGGGTGAGACAACATTGTAAAAGGGAGACAGGCCCTATTCAGGTGCAGGGAAAACTCCTCCCACTACTCTAAATGCAACTAAGGTCTATTCAGCTCAGCTCTGAGTCATCCAGGAAGGGCCAAGCACACCTCAACCCCCCCAGTGGAGTTCTACAGTGAATTCACATCCCTAGCCCCTGGCACTCCAAAACCAGACAATCAATCCACAAACAGGCAGAGGCACACAGAATGGTTAAACAAGAAAATGCCCACTTTCTAAAAGTGGCATTTTCAAACACATCTTTACTAAAAGATGTGTTATTAAATCCTGAGTTCAGAGAGCCAAACTTTAATCTTCTATCTTGTCCCAATGGGAAGGTATACTTGTAAGATGTTACAAAGTATCTCCCATTCTATCCTATGGGACAGATAGTCTTCCAATAGTGAAAAACTAAATTGGCAGTTTTTCACTATCAGGACATGTCACACACACCAGTACATGTCCTACCTTTCACATACACTGCACCCTGCCCATGGGGGTACATTGGCCTACCTGAGGGGTGCCTTACATGTAAAAAAATGAAAGGTTAGGTCCTGGGAAGTGGGTGCACTTGCCAGGTCAACATGGCAGTTTAAAACTGCGTGCTGACGCTGCAGTGGCAGGTCTGAGTTACATTTGCAGGACTACTTAGCTGGGTGTCACAATCAGTGCTGCAGGCCAACTAGTAGCATTTGATTTACAGGCCTTGACACACTCAGTGCACTTTACTAGGGACTTACCAGTAAATCAAATATGCCAATCAGAGAGAACCAATTGCAGTAACAAGTTACACAGGGAGCACTTGCACTTTGACACTGATCAGCAGTGGCAAAGTGCCCAAAACATCTAAGCCAGCATCAAAAATACAAGAGGTAGAGCAAAACGTCAGGGGAAACCACGCCAAAGATGCCAAGTGTAACAGTGCTGCAGCTCTGGGCAGACACTCTGCTATGCATGCCTAGGTACCTTTGGTACCATATACTAGGGACTTATACGAAAGTCAGTCCTTGCCAATTGGGGATTGCCAGTTCAACATATACTTTGTATTGGGTAAAACCACTGGCACAGAG
Source organism: Triturus cristatus (assembly GCF_964204655.1). Classification (NCBI taxonomy): domain Eukaryota; kingdom Metazoa; phylum Chordata; class Amphibia; order Caudata; family Salamandridae; genus Triturus; species Triturus cristatus. The sequence goes on along the minus strand of NC_140593.1, from coordinate 530,737,908 downwards.
TTCTGATTAGCAGGCCCCAGTGCACTCTCAGGTTCCATAAACCAGCAGCATCAGTCCACTAATGTGGGGGAGGACATGCAAAGACAGGCGTTCCCTTACACCTCCATTTTGGTTCTTATCAACAATCCAGGGTTGATACATTTGAAGGGTTCTGATAATCCACATCTAGCTAGACCTGCAACTGGCACAGCTACCACACCATCAGAGCATACACATTGTTCACATTTGTCACTTCCCTTCCGATTTGCATTATGCAATGGCCAGCAAGTACTGAGGGTTCTACGATATCTTACAAAACACCCCTCTCTTCGCCTGTAGTGTGTATTTGTATCTAGGAAACGTGAGACGCATGAGCACTGGAAGAACCACTTCACCCATGCAGTGCACACTGTTACCACAGTAGAAAGATATCCTCAAATGCACCTCTCTCCTAACTTGCATCACACACTATTATATCAGCATTGAGCCCTCTACAGAGTTGTCACAATATACCTATATCCAGATAGGTAGTAGAAACTGGCATTCTTGTAGTGACACATTCAAGGGGCTCTCACAAAATATTTTCTTTTGTAATTTGCAGTGTGTGCTAGAAAATCAGCACTGAAATCAGATTTTTTTTTTTGCCTTGGCACGCTCCAACTCCTAATCTAAGAGTTAAATTGCTGCAGCGTAGAGAAGAGGAAATTGTCAAGTGGACTCATCCAAACATGAATGATGCTTTCATTAGGCAGCGGCTGAAGGTGGCGGTCTCAAAGCAACTACTGATTTATAGGGCTGACCCAATGCACTTTGTGTGCATTCATTATTTATCACATGAGCTCTAACAAACGGATTAGGCTGTCTCCACACAGGCCTAAAAAATAACCTGTTCGTAAAACCTATGGGATTTTAGCCAATGCTTTGAGGAAATTTTGCTTAGTAATACACTTCTTGATAAAAATCATTTTCAAATTTTTTTAAAGGCTAAACTCTGAAAATAATTCCTCAAAGACACTATAAAAATGCTGACATTTTTCAAATGTGCCTTTTTAGAGATGCTTATAAAACATATTTTATTGTGGTATATACTGAACAACAATTGCATTATTTAGCAAATGCAACTGTGTAGAGGGGTGGCAACTTTAAGCCCTGCATAACATTCAAACTCCGCCAATCACCTCTATCCTCTGTTGAGTTACAGAGACATACCTGGAATCAATTATTATGATTAACTTTTCAATTTGAAATTTAATTATGTATTTAATTGAATCTTGAAAAAAGGACCATGTGCGCCTTAACGCTTCGACTGGATTGGAAAGTAACATAGTTTTAGTATTAGTGGAGTGCACCAATCAAGGGCCACCATACGCAAAAAGGACAACACAAATAATACTTTAAATGAATCCGAAAAAATTAATAAGGATCGGACAAAATTTTTTAATTGGCATTGAGGCAAACTAGAAGAAAACATCTTGGAGTCACAAGTAAATGTATCAGTGAAAGCAAAGAAGGGCTTCTAGATAGCATTGTCCATGGCTATTGTGTAACTACTTGACTTTGTCCAATAAGCTTGCTTGTTCAGTCTGAGAGTTTTAATTTCTATTTGTAATATTAAAAGGCCTAGTAGCAAACTATCAGGATAAGGAATCACAAAGGAAGAGAACAGAGCAGATAATCCCCAGATTCCAAGCAGTCATAGCTGTCCTACACCACACCACAAGGAAAAAGATGGCCGCTGGGACACAGGTGAAAAAACAGGAACCATATGGGAACGTACAACAGGATCAGATGGGATTCTCCAGAACCGGAAAACACATTCAGGAGATCGTAACAAAAATTTCAGACAGTTCGTAATAAAAAAAAAAGGATTTGAATATTACTCACCTCCTACAAGGCCTGGAAATCCTACAGTGGAAACAACAGGTAATTGTAAAAAAACATGAACACAAAAAAAACAAAGACTAGTCCAAGCCAGGACTAACCAGAGGGAAGGGATGCAAGGAAAAAACAAACTTGAGCAAGGGAAGGGCAGGGAGACAAAACTCATCAATTTGCCATGTTGTCAGACACTGTGCTACTATATTGCTGATTATTTATACTGTCACAGGCACTCTCTGACCCAGAAAGGGAAGGAGAAATTGAGAGCCCTCTTAGTGGGTGAAATATTGGATGGGGATCATCCTATGTCCAGACTTTGGATTACTAAACAGAGACTCACATCTTGTAACGGGGTTAAAACAAGTGCAACCAAAGTCCTCTTTCACCCCCTTCCAGGCACGCGGCACTGGATCTTCTGAGTTCTTAACCCTCAAAGCTAGATTCGCTGTCTGTCACCACAATGCTCAACCCAGTACTGACCCAACAAAGGCCTTTTCTGATCCCTGATGAAGAGCATGAGTGTTAGTCCAGAGAAGCCATCTTTTTTATGCAAAGTACTTCACTATTATTACTATGGCCACATAATCATACAGCATTTTCATCATTTATTCTTAAGGTACCTCCTTTGCATATAACATTTTTGGATTTTCTCCTGTGGTGCATGCATGAACAACATGTACTTTTATCGTTATATTTTTCTACATGCCCTCAATGTCGGGAATTCACTGTGATATATCCAAATGACACATTTTCTTATGTGCATCTATGGTGTTGGTACTGTATTGGCCATATAGCTCTGCACCATTAAGTACAATGCACACTTTCACCTGATACTATTTTTGTAAATGATATATTGTATATCTTTTAGTCTGTTCTTATGTTCATTGGTAGAACCTGGGCATAAAGATCGACTCCGATCTCTCCATGGCCAACCAAGTCACCACAGTGGTCGGAACTTGTACAGGTCTAGTGAGACAGCTGCGGAAACTTGCCCCCCTCCGCCTCACTACAGATGATTGTGTCAGCCACAATTGTCTCTAGACTAGACTACGGTAATGCCTTATACATCGGCTTCCCCCAGAAACGTATCAATAAATTACAGGTGGCTATGAACGACGCAGCCAGGCTGATCCTTAGGCTTCCTAGAAGGACTCATGCTACCCGTTTGCTATACAAGCTGCACTGGCTCCCCATGAAGCAGAGAGCAAAGTTTACGGGTCTCTGCATTGCCCACAAAGCAATTTATGGCCAAGCCCCAGTCTATATTAAAGAACGCCTTGGGAATTACGTTCCGGGTCGTACACTGCGGTCATCCGAGGCCTGCCGCTTGGCCTTTCCACGGTGCAATACAGCATCCAAAGGGGACAGAGCATTCTCTGTCCTACTCCCACAATTATGGAACCAACTGCCTGATCACCTCCGCAAGCAATCCGCACTCCTCCCCTTCAGGAAACGGCTCAAAACGTTCATGTTTAGGGAGGCTCTCGACACAGTCTAATCACCTTCCTTGCGCTGTTATGTAACCGGTAGTGGTCCTTGGCCACTCTCTCTACAGTGCTAAGAGACCTGCCAGTGTTTATGCGCTATATAAAAACCAATTAACATAACAAAACCTTTGAAAGAAGCTTTGTCTAACCTGTCCCTATGATGACAATATCCTACATCAGCAGTGGCGTAGCTAGACCTCCTGCCACCCAGGTTGGCCCCTAAGTTTGCCGCCTGGTGAAGGTAAGAGTGGGGGGGTGGCGGTTAACGTACAACTTGTTCCAAAGGGGGTAGGTGGTTTCGCGACTGACGGACGACTTGTTCTCGGGGGCGGGGGGATGGTGGTAGTCGACAGACCCGACTTGCTCACCTCTGTCCCCCCAAAAACAGTGCCGCCTGAGATGGGCTGCCCCTCTCGCCCCCCTTCCCAGCTACGCCACTTTACATCAGACAGTGGACAAGATACGTTGACGTTCTTATTGTTATGCAGACTATACTATGTGTATTTGTAAAATTGTTCACATGCAAAAAAATCAGGTGTATCTTTTTGTATTCCATAGTTTTTCACTTTACCTTTTCCTCAGACTGGTCACTGTACTGCATTTGGAATCCTGTCCTGTTGCTTGTCTGGGTTGCTTTTTTTTTAAAAAAATTACATTTTCTATCGCCCCAAAATGCCCCATGAATACATTTATCAGTTCAATGTGAAATTTAGAGTAATATATCTATAGCTATGCAGAGGGAAGAAAAGATAATAAATAGAGGATTGTTTGAGATCACACAGCATGTTAAGACAATAAGTAGCTGAAACTAATCTCTAGAAATCTGACTATGAACTTCATAAATAGAGCAGCTTATCATTTGCAGCTGCTGTATTTATGAATAACAACCTTGCCATACAATAAAAACTTTGGTGATATCAAAAGTAGCTGTCTCTTAGAAGACCGGCTATTGCAATGGTTATGAGTGTGCTAAGATGGTTTAGTGGGCTAACATACCTACTTCAGTGATGTGTTTAGTTTCGATGGCACTAATTCAAAACTTGGCTGGGATAATTTAGGGCCTGATTTAGAGTTTAGTGGATGTCATAGTCTGTAACAAATGTGGCAGGTATCCCATCTGCCATTTTACAAGTACATTATATCCAATTACACTTTTAATATGGTGGTTGTGATATCCTTTATGTTTGTGAGTAACCCGTCTGCCAAACTATAGATCGGGCCCTTAGTCCTTCTCGCTATAGAAGTCAATAAAAGGACTATAACAGAGTTGACCGGTATTATCTTATTTTTGCCTGGCAAGCGACAATGGGTTTGTGATATGTCAGAAGGTAATCTTCTTTTTTAGAAAAAATTTCATTTATTTGTATCTGTTAGATCTGGCATCATTGGCGTGGGTTTCCCCTGTATTTCTTGCCTTTGCCTCCTGGAATTTTTTCTGTCTGTTGGACCTTTTGCTGATCTATATGCTTTGGGCACTTTGCCACTGCTGTTCAGTGCAAAGTACAAGTGCTCCCTCTGTAAATTGTTGTTATGGATTGGTAATCCCATGATTGGCATATTTGATTTACTGGTAAATTCACAGTACATTGCTCTGAGTGTGCCCAGGGCCTTTAAATCAAATCCTGCTATTGGGCCTGCAGCACTGTTTGTGCCACCCACCTGAGCAGCCTGTAAATGTAACTCAGACCTGCCACTGCAGTGTCTGTGTGCAGTCCAGTTCTGCCATGTCGACCTGGCAAGTGGTAATCTTCCCTTTTCTTACATGTGAGTCACCCCTAAGTTAGGCCCAAGGCAACCCTGTGGGCAGGGTGAATGTATGTGAAAGGTAGGACATGCCCTGATGTGTGTGGCATATCCTGATAGTGAAATACTGCCAAGTTTATTTTCCACTATTGAAAGGCTATCTGTCCTATAGGATAGAATGAGGAGTTTACTAATAACTTTGTGTATAACTGCCCATGGTAACAAGATTGGAAAATAGAGTTTAGTATGCCTGAAATCAGAAACTAAAGATGCATCTTTTAGTAAAGATGATTTTTACATTCTGGATTTGAAAATACCACTTTTAGAAAGTAGGTATTTTCTTGCTTGGCCATCCAATGCGCCACTGCTAGGTTTGTGTATTGACTGTCAGGCTTTGGAGTGGCAGGGGCTGGGGATGTGCATTCTGTTCAGATTGCCACTTGGGGGGTGAGGTGTGTCCAGCCTTTCCAGGGTGAGCCAGGGCTGGGCTGAAAAGACATGGACTGCATTCAGAGTAGGGAGAGGATATTTTTGTTTTCACAACTGAATGAGCCTGGTCTGCCTTTGACAATTCTGTCCCCACCTCCTGCCGGGCAGCTTCACCAGAGAGGACATAACTGATTTTGGCTGGGCAAAGACACTCTCTGCCTCCAGAGAACAATGGCATTTATACTATAAAAAGTAGGGCCCAGACCCCAGACTTTTAGATCACTTTTGGACTTCAAGGGGAAGAGCTGGAAGAAACTGGAGGAGTACTGCCCCTTTTCTGTTTGCTGTCTGGGGTTGGTCTGCAGTAGCTGTTTCTGCCAAGGAGAGGAACTGTGTGTGTATCCTGCTTGAAAAGTATCTCCAAGGGCTTGGAAGTGGAGCTTGCCCCCTGTTCAAGAGGTCTCAGGAACAGCAAAGACCTCACCATCCTTCTGGCAACCGTCTCTGGAACCACTGGTTTCAGCCACCGCAGAAGAAAGGAGCAGGCGACTCTGTCACCGAGTTCTTCGCAGGGTTCTGTGTTGTGAAGGTGCCGCAGAAGGCCCCTCCGCACTTTGCACCTCATCCTTGGTCTCATTGACGCCCTCTGGACGATCGTCACTGAGCCGTTGCTTACACCGTGTCCTGTGGGCACCGCACTCTTCATCGCCTCGCATCACCCTGCCTGGATGTCACAGAGACCGTCACTGCACGACCCGAACATCAACCAGCTCCGTCGCCTGCACCGCAACCTGCCAGCACCGCAACCTGCCAGCACCATATCAAGCACCACATCATCCTGCACCATAAGCCTTGGTCTCCCCCTCACCATCTGGACGATCGTCACCGAGCTGTTGCTTGCACCGCGTCGTGAAGGCACCGCACCCTGTACCACTTCCCTTTTGCAATGCAACCGCGATGGTTCCCCTGACCGACTCACACCAATGTTTCAGCCACAACGAGAAATATACTGTTCACGAATTTGTCAACGCTTTAACTGGCCCATACTGATGCGGTTGGCTGGAACTGCTAGACTATGTTGTTTTCAGCATCACGGTAGCCCCAGACGGAGCTACCAACTCTGAAGAACTGTGTGTTCAGCTATTTCTGCAATTTAAAGGTTATCTTGCAAAATAACTATTTTTACAGTATTGTATATTGGATTTTTGTTTAGCGACAAGCAGTTTGAGGTAAAATTTGGTGTTGTGTAAGTAAAACAAGAATATTGATAAATATGTGTCTTCTTATTCAAATCTTCAGAGCTTGTAGAGGTCTCTGCTCAGTAACAACTAACAGCCTCAAGAACATGGAGTGTGATGGATTAAGGCTGAAGTACTAAGCACTGAGCTCATTTGCACTCATGTAAAAAACGAGGGCAACACTCTTGCATTTGTAGCTGGGTATAGTGCAGTGCAAAAATCTTGTTGTGATTTGCAAAGAATGTGTTGTGCGGAAACAGCTTTTGAGCATAACTGTGAGATATTGGGATGTTGTTTGACTAGGTAGTAAGCCGTGGTCAAGCAACAGCCACAATCCCTGGCAGGGTAAACCACAAAAAGTCAGTAGATTAATCTGTGCTTAACCATGAGTAGCTTGGCACAAAAAGCTTAACTTAGAGGAAATGTGTAAAGTATTTATGCAGTACGCAAACGGTAGTAAAGTGAAAACACAAATGAATAAAAAACCTACACCAATTTTGTAAACTCTAGTACATTTTAATAAATTATTTGACATTAAAAAACTAATCAGTACAAATGGAGTTATGATTTTTTAAAATTTTAGGAAAAATGAGAACCTGCAAGGTCAAAACACCAAGCACGGACATCTAGTTGCGCAAATCAAAAAATATGGCCAACCGCAATGGAGCAGAGTTCGGATAAAAGAAATGGATTGGGTCTGGTCAGTGTTTACCTTCGAACTTAGAAGAATTTTCACGAAAAATTTAATCAGAAGGTGAAGTTCAGCAGGGCAAGGCTGCAGGCAGTATTCAAGGAGGGAGCATTAACGTCGGGGAGCCTCTGGACGAAGCTGTGGTGAAGATTACCGCATTCATACTTAGTCATGTTTTTTGGAAGTCGAAAATCGCCGGCAGGATGAGGCAGGAGGCTGTAGCCGAAGATAGTTCCAGAGGCCCTTTGGCAAAGGACTGTTGAATAGGATTTGTTTCTGCGGATGAGAAATGTAGCGGGAGCAACTGCAAGCTCAGGCCAACCGGTGAACACCTTGGACGGATCAATGAGCAGGTTGGTCAAGGGCTTCCCTCAGTTCTCAGAGCAGGTTTTAGCCAAACGTCCCAAGTTTGGGATTTTGGCTATCTGAGCACCGTTAGCACAACAACCAAGGGTCCAGGAAAGATGGGACACCACTTGGGGATTCAGGATTCACTCTGGCTGAGTCCAGGAGTGGATTGAACATGGTGGCAGCCTTATATGTCCCTGTGACTCTGAACAGGATTCCAGCAAACTAGCCCTTGGAGTCCCTTTTGGGAGTCCTGGGTTCAGGTGAAGATGCAGAGGTGGTTCTGAGGGTTCAAGGCAGGCTCCAGGCGCAAAGCAGTCCTTCCAGGTACAGCAAAGCAGTCTTGCAGAGTGTACAGCAGATCACTGCAGCAGGCAGTCTTCTGAGAGTCCTTCTGCAGGTACAGGAGTGAACTGAAGAGTGGGTCTGAGGGTCCAACTTTTATATCTGGTGCCTTGTTTGAAGTTTTGGAGAAGTTTCTAGAGGTTGCCACTGACATGCTTTGGATCAGCAACAAAACCAGAGAATTTCTATCTACACGTTTTCCCCGTAGACCTTCTCTGTACATGCTACCCAAAATCCACAAGAACGTCACTGACCCCCCGTTGAGGCCGATTGTCTCCGGTTGTGGGTCACTACATGACCCATTGGGACGTTATCTTGACACCTTCTTTCAACCAATAGTTCAGTCTTGTCAGTTGTATCTTCAAGATACCACTCACTTACTCAATATACTCGCAGACACAAAAATACCACTAACATCAGAAGTGTACTTATGCACTATTGATGTTGTGGCATTGTACACGTCGATACCTCACAATGAGGGCATTGATGCCATAGAATGGGCTCTACTCAGGCATGACCCTGTTATGGCTAATAAAGTGTTTCTGGTCGAACTGTTGCACTTCTGTTTGTTCCATAGTTATTTCCAGTGGAAAGGCCAATATTATCTTCAAGCCAATGGCACTTCCATGGGCTTTTCTGGGGCACCGAGCTATGCCAACATTTTCATGAACAAATTTGAAACTGAAAATATTCTAACTGATCCACATTGGACATCCAGGCTCATCTTATATCGTCGATATATCGATGATATTTTGATCATTTGGAACGGTGCACGGACAGAACTTGAAACACGTATTCATCAATTGAACATGGTTAACCCCAGAATCCAATTCACACATTCTATTGATTCTCAGAGCATTTCTTATTTGGATATTGTACTGAAAAAAGCTGGAGAAACCATTGCAACATCTGTGTTAAAAAAAACCACCGATAGGAACAACGCATTGCAATATCAGAGTTTTCACCCATGGCCTTTTAAAAAGCATTTACCTTTTTCTCAGTTTTTGAGAATTAAGCGCATTTCTTCGGACTCTGCGTCTTGCGTGCAAACCATCCAGGATTCCAAAATGAAGTTTTTAGCGAGGGGTTATCCCCCTAAAGTGGTTGACGAAGCAGAAACAAGAGCTTTGAAAAAGAACAGAGAGGCTTTACTTCTTAAGCAACACAAGCCATCAGACACAAATCGACAAGTATTTGTATCTACCTTTTCCAGCAGTTCAGATTTGGTTAAAAAAAGTATCCTCAAAAGATGGGATTTGTTTCAAACTGAAGAGGATTTCAAGGGAATCTTTGCTGAGCCGCCTTTGTTTGCATATAAGAGATCCCACAACCTTAAAGAAATACTCAACCAACCATCAACAAAGTCTGTTAAGGTTTTCAGAGGCATGACAACTTGTATGAATTGTTCTAATTGTCACAATGTTATGACTGGTAGATATGTTTCTCACCCATGGTCTGGCAAAAAGATAATGTTAAACTTTGATGCAAATTGTAATAGTCATCATGTGATTTACTGCATCAAATGCCCATGTGATCTTTATTATGTCGGAAAAACTGAGAGGGTCATACGTACTCGTATTACCGAACACAAAAGTAGAATTCGTACCAAAACCACGAGTTCACCTCTAGCAGTACATTAGTCAGAGAAAAAGCATTCTATCGCACAATTGAAATTTTGTGTACTTGAAAAAGTTGAATCACGACCTGATAGAGATTTGACCAAATTTCAACAACGTGAATCCTATTGGATCTGGTTCATGCAGAGCTTGCTACCGAAGGGGCTTAATGACAAATTTGAATTGGCTTGTTTTCTGTAATTGGATCCCCTGGATGGTTTCTTTCTCTGTTCGCATTTTTTCTGCATTCTTTTACATGTATTATGTTTCTTTTCACAAGTTTTTAACATTTTTTCACATGTATTATGTCTATGAATGTGTATTTACTATTTGTTTTGCAGTTCATTCCAAATCGTGACGAATATTATTGGTATATTCCAGTAGTGTACCTGGCTGTTTGCCAAAACATTATCTCCATGATTCCCTTCTTCTTTCTTTTTTCTCGACACCTATATTGCTCACTTTAAACTTTTCTAATTCTTTATTACTCGCATTGCATGTTGACGCTGTTGTAACGTTGAGTTTCTATGCTTTCGTGTGATTGTTATCCTGTTCTAATATGGCGGTGAACTCCAGGCTCTACACTCCGTCTTGAGCATGTTGTCCTGTTTCTATTTTTATGGCACTGGGTTTAATACACACGCTTCCGGGCATAGCGGTTTTAACCTGGGTCCGAGTGGTTTGACCAGCGTTTCTCTGCTCATTGCGGTAAGGATTTTGTGTACAAGCTGCATGTAATTGAAGCTCTGTTTTATTCTGGGTCCATTTAATCGCAAGTTCATGCAGTCTCACTTCCCTGAAGTTGAGGGTAATGCGCAGTGATCTTTGTTTCAGATCACCGCATATAAGGCTCGTTTGATACGGCGTATTGTGTTGTTTCCACATATCCCCCGCAAATTTCTGGTCGGATGCTTAGTACTTCAGTGGATAATTGTGTGACTCTCGATTTAACGCCATCAGCGGCTGACATCTGGTAAGCGCATTGCACGACAATTCGTGAGCACTTTAGATTTACACGTCTGCACCAGCATTAACTTGCTGTTCATTGTTCCTCCACAGTGATGATTCGTTTTGGTGCCGCACAGTATTTTGCGGACACGCTTACAGCATCGTTTAAGGTACATCCGTGCACTTGTAGTTTCCGTCACGTTTTAGTCACACGTGTGGTTCATTGGGATACTTGCGGTTCTTCGTTCTTTTGGTTTATTTTGATCGCACTTTTGGTTTTGGATTCACGTTTTTCAGTTGATCACCCGTGCACACAATCTTTTTCTTTCAATTTCTGACTTTCCTTGAGCCCTTTACTACTATTCTTTCATTCTTGTACAGAGGTATCATGTTCGATTTTGATAAAGTTATTGTTTGTATTCTACAGACTCCCCTGACGAAGGGCTGTTTCTATCAGCCCGAAATGCATTGGGATTGTTAGTTTCGTAGCTGTTTGAATTTATGATTGCTGACTACAAGCAACTTTTTGTTCATTTCCAATATCTACATTGCAAAGAATAAAAGACAGAAGACTTCTTTCTGCATTTGAAATTTTCTCATGTCATCATTTTGATTACCTGGATTTTACATTTTATTGTTCCAAGTCCTTATAATCATGTTTTGAATTTGACTATTTTCAAAACTGTCATTTCTATATGTTTGCATGAAGTGTAAGAGTTAGAGTACGCCTTTTTTGAGGCATTGCCGTAGTGCACTTGTCTTCCAGCCATTGGTCTGGAATTTCTTCTTTCGCTTAACTTTCTATAAGTGGCATTTTCAAAATTGTAATGTGAAATCTGACTTTACCATTAAGGAGGATCATTAGAATTTCAAAGACACCAAATATGAACTGGTTACCTTCTCCCATTTGGAAGTGTAAGCTTATTACATTTAATAATATTACTCCAATGTCATCCTGTGGGGAGAAGTAGGCCTCACAGTAGTGAAATACGAATTAAGGAGGTTTTCACTACCAGGACATGTAAAACTTAAAAGTACATGTCCTACCTTTTAATAACAATGCACTTTGCCATAGGGGCTACGGAGGGCTTAGCTTAGGGGAGACGTATATGCAATAAAAGGGGAGTTCAAGGTTGGCAAGGGGGTTTTATTGCCAAGTCGAATTGGCAGTTTAAAACTGCATTCAGGCTGCAGTGGGTGGCCTGGGACGTCATTTAAGGTGCTACTGAAGTGGGTGGAACAATGAGTACTGCAGACCCACTAGGTAACATTTAATTTACAGGCCCTGGGTATATGGTATACCACACTACAAGGGACTTACAAGTGAATTAAACATGGCAATCAGGATTAAGGCAATTAAACCAAGCTTGGGGTGGGGTGATCACAAGCATTTTAGCACTGATTAGCAGTGGTAAAGTGCTCAGAGTCCTAAGGCCAATAATAAAGAATTCAGCAAAAAGCAGAGGGTAAAAGACAAAGGGGCAAAGCCCCTTGCGCCACCGGTGCATCACTTTTTGTGATGCACCGGTGGTGCATTTTAGTGCCCCATATTTACAAGGACAGGAAGAGCCACCCTGTGTGACTTTTCCTGTTCTTGTAAATATGGTCCCTTCGCAGGCAGCACTTTGCATGAAAGGGGCGCAACATCCATGGAACCAGACACATTTCCAGATGTAGGAGAAATCGCAAATCTGGAAATGCATCTGAATGCTACGCCTCCCCAGGTGAGGCCTAGGGAGCCGCTACGAGGGGAAATGTATTCAATTCTCCTCGTTTTTTGGCTCTTTCTATGCCTGCTACATTCTGCAGCACACATAGAAAGAGGAAATCACCTCTGGTGATTGTTTATGTGCAGGATGGGTTCCCTTCCTTCATGTAAACAATCAGTAAAACAATGACGTTTTGCAAGTTCTATGTGTGCTAATGCAGCACACATAAAAGTTGAAAAACGCCATTTCCTGCACATAAACAATTTCCCCACGACGCAGGCATCCTTGCACCATGGTGCAAGGGTGCCTGTGCCGGTGCATGGAAGCAGTTTGTGCGCCAGTGCAGGGAGAAGCACAGAGATGTGACATATTGTTGTAAATATGTTGCATCCCTGTGCTTTGAAAGTGACTCAGTGTAGCACAGCCAATGGGCTTGCAGCACACACTGAGTCACTTTCCTTGTAAATCTGCTCCTATATGTTTGGGAGTGACCCTGCAGAGAGAAAATTGTTTGCACCCGACCAAGGCCTTAGGCTTTGTACCAGTGCAAAACATTAGGAAATTTTCATCAGTGGGTCCTAGGAATTAGGTTATGTTGCTATAATCAGACAGTTGGGAAAATTAATATTTAGTTTGAAGCCAAATCTGAGCACACTATTTGATTTATTGACCAATGCAGGTTGATGGGCGTTCAGCGGTGGCTTCAAAGCAACATATTTGAGTGCAATGCCAAACTCCTTAAATAATTAACTAAATGAGCAGGTTAGATATGCCGAGTAGGGGGCTGTGAAAAACTTATTTTGTGTACTTGTCACTGAGCAGAATTAGTGCTGAAGCACATGAGAGGAGCCAGGGACGTATCTATCAATGGAGCAGCAGATGGAGGTGCATTGGGGCCCAGGGACTGAGTGACCTCACTGCTCAGTGGTTCCCACTTCCTTTTATTACCCTTCACAGAGTTCGGGAGGCTTTCCTTGCTTGAATTAAGGTCCATGTTGCCCTTGGTACATCACGTCGAGGAACGTGCTTTCGTACACTGGCCCTCCCATCCACATTTAAAATGTGGCTCTCTATGCTACCCTGCTGTGTAGCAATCTTATCTTTTTTTAATTTAAATTAATAGAAAACGAACAGCAAACACTTTTGACACACACTGAAATAGATATTTTTTCTTCTGTGGATAAGGTGGAGAATTGCCAGGGAGATGATGAAGGTGATCAAATGGAAACAATAAAAGACAATATAGGCTCAGATAATGGAGACTCTTCTCTCACTTCATCAAACAATTACGAATCCATTATTATGAAGATGAGCCACTTTTATCACAAGGCTTGCAAGAGATTGTGTGATTCTGTAGGTTAATTTAAATAATGCAAGTGGCAATTAATATGGTAGGAGGTGAAGTCAGTTGTAAAACTCATCACTAATGTAAAACGGGGCTGGAAGTTTAACTGAATTACTTGAGTTTCAGAAGCAAACAGTACTAGCCAAATAAATGGGGTGCAATTGTTCGTAAGAAGTGCCAGAGGCTCAGATAGTCGCAAAAATTCAGATTAACAGTAAAAAGCCATAGGGCAGAATTCACAAAGTCCACAGGAATGAAAGAGAATTGTCCTAAATGAAGGGATGATGGATTGAAATAGGAGACAAAGGACCAAATTTAGAGTTTGATGGACCAGTACTCCATCACAAACATGACACATAGCCGGCCTGTCTTATTCAAATGCATTATATCGTAATGTGCACTAGGCGTATGGGATATCGATCACATTTGCGACTGTGTTCCTATCCCTAAACTCTTAGGGACCGATGTACGCAGGTTATCATTGGGATTGACAAATACCACATTTTTGGGATTTGCTATTTTGTAATCACAAACACCAATGTACAAATGTGTCTTTGACACATTTTGCAATACCCAGTGGTTCGCAAATAGACATACCTCATAAATATTCATAAGGTAAGTCTTGGTTTGCGACTCATTAGGAATTTCAAAAGTCACAGGGATGGTGGCCCGTTGGAGTCAGTCAGCAGACCACCATGTCTGAGATTACTTTTCAATTTTTTAACATTAGGCAGTGGTCCATGGGACCGCTGCCTGCTCCTAAAAAATGCTTTTACAAACATTCACATTTGCGAATGGGTTACCATGACGTTGGTGATCAAATGTTAATGTTTTGCGACCGCACTTCGGTTGCAAAACATTAATGCACACCAATGCATTTTGGTATTAGGAAGGGACGCCCTAAACATGCCCCTTTCCAATACTTAATCGCAAACCTAAATGCAAATCGGTAATAGGTTACCGAATTGCAAATTGGGCCTTTGTACATTGAAAAATGCCTTTTTTGTTCACAAATGGCCCCCTTCTGTGAAGTGGGCCATTGTAACGCCCTGAACGTCTCAGGATCGTTTAACAGACACGACAATGAGGACGCAACCACTTGTGAAGGGTTAGTTCTTTTAATGAAGGCAAATAAAATACAAAGAACAAACAAAAGTTATAGTCACTTGAATCCTCCAGGCTAAGTACGTTACCAGCCCACAGCACGGATGGTCCTAACCGTCCTCTGCATATACGCCGATCCCGGCGTATGCCAACAGAGGGCAGAAATGAAATGGCCGACAATGCCAATCGGTAGGCTGTGAGGGGCACGAAGAGTGTTGGGGAGAATCGAGGAGTCAGAGAAACACCCAGCCGGGGTCTCTACCTGAAGGGAGCAGCCGCTCAACCTCTTCCTCAGACTGCACCGGGACGCGGAGTCACCTCCTGGTGATGCGTCACCGATACCCCAATCACAAGCAAGAAGACTGAACCGAGAGCAGCCTCTCGATCGATCCTGTGGACTTCCGAGTCTGTAACGCGGCAAACACCTCCTGGTGTGCGTTACAGCTGGCAGTCCCTGTGTCTCTGGTCGGGCTGGGAGTTACGACTCCAACCAGCAAAAGCGCCACTGCGCTTGGACTCAGCCGAGTCAAAAAGCGAAGCTCAATGGTTGACCGGTAGAGCTTCCGGGTCCTTCACAGGTGACGATGGGGCAAGACACGGCCCAGGGAGTAACGACTCGACCTACCTCCGTTCTTGCCTTACTGGAGCACCACTCCGGAACACTGCTCTTCACGAAGCAGGTACGTCGGTGTAAACACAATATCCGACAGCCTTGTACCTCCCGGTTCCTCCCTTTATAGGGCGTGTTTTCCTTGAGTTATGTAACAGCTCTCCTGTTTACATAAGGGCGTGTTTCCCTTGAGTTATGTAACAGCTCTCCTTTTTACATAAGGGCGTGTTTCCCTTGAGTTATGTAACAGCTCTCCTGTTTACATAAGGGCGTGTTTCCCTTGAGTTATGTAACAGCTCTCCTGTTTACATAAGGGCGAGTTTCCCTTGTATGACAGGAATTCTTGACAGCCATTTACAAACAAAAAAAGGTTTTTCGTCATCTAACCCCTAATCTGGTCCAAAATTTCAGGAGTGAAGAGTGGGAGTGTGACGGCCTCCTTCCAGTTTATTAAGGAGTCTGTTTCCAAACTTGAACTTTTGTGTGATGTCCTAAGGCATTCTGGGGGTTAAACCAATTATATTAACATACCTGAAATTAAATATTGTAGGTGAAAAGTTCAGAGCTGGAGAAGTGCCCGTAAAGACCTGAAGTGGGGTGGTCATCCTAAGGAGCGATTAATAAGGAAAGTGGGTCTGTGTCAAGTGCTACTTCACAGAAGATGCAATCACTTCAGCTATCGGAATGCAGTGAATGAAATTATAATCTGTTGTTGCATTTTCTTCCTTTGGGTACAAGCCAAAGTAAGCAGCTGAAGGTAATTAGCCAAAAATCTTGATTACTATTCAGCATTAACCATACGTGAAAACAGACGAGAATTTTTTTGAGGCCCCAACTATGATGGAGTTTTACGATATCCCTACATTGCAAAAGGACTCTTTGAACCCTCGTAGTGAGTGAAGATCGAAATATGTTACAACTGAATTGAAAAGTCCTGGTGCTGGTTGAACAATCCATAATATAGTAAAAAGTAGTCCCAGCACAACATAAACAATACAAAGCAAACATTAAATAAACAAAAATTAAAGCAAAAAGAGAGTTCAAGTGTTATTTAATCACACTGAACATCCAATTTAATGTAAACAGCTTGAACATTTCAGCAAATAACACTTCACGGGATAGATCAAGTGTGCCCAAACAGAGAAAGGTAGGAAAGGAAGATTCAGTGAATTGGTGTGAAATTAGAAGAACATGTGAAGAGGAAAATATATAATTTCATTGACAATCAAATTGACAGGCATGTTTCTCTTAATGCCACATATTATACATGAAACTAATCACTGAATATAATACACTGTGCATATAAGTTGCCATGTAGACTGAAAATCACAGTGCAGCATGCACTGTTGATGTTACTGGTTGGTAGGTTATGTCGACGTTTCGACCCCCTGGTTCGTGTGGGTTTTCTTCGGGACCTGACAAAATGGGGTCTTCCTCAGGACGTGGGTGAAAGGTGAAAAAGTGGAAGGGCCCCTACAGTGATTAATATGGAGAATAAAATGTGTCAGATCTAAACTTAATGTTCTGACGTCTAAGGAAACACAAAAACATTAAAGTTTCAAGAAATTACAGTTACTGCCTGGGTTGGCAGGTTTCTGAGACGCGGGATGTCGTCAAAGAAAAAGGGTCCTAAGT
The DNA here is from genome assembly GCF_964204655.1 of Triturus cristatus. Lineage (NCBI taxonomy): Eukaryota > Metazoa > Chordata > Amphibia > Caudata > Salamandridae > Triturus > Triturus cristatus. The sequence goes on along the minus strand of NC_140593.1, from coordinate 530,720,803 downwards.
TGCCCAGCGGTACATGGGTGAGAGTGATGGCCACCTAGAAAAACAAGGGGCTAATTAGTACAGGCCTCTTAAAGATTCGAGGTCCCAATACACAACAAGCGTCGGCGTCAAACTTACTTAGCCAAGGTGAAATCAATCCCTTATCAATTGAATTGCTGCCTGTGTACAGCCGTAGGTAAATCAACATGGGCTGCGGCAAGTCGAGGGGTATCGCATCCGCTCGATCACCGTAAGAGAATGAATCTAGGATTCAAAACAGAGGAGAAATAAAATCAATGCTGCGGACCTAGTAGCCAAATCTATCATGTGAAAAACTTTGTCTAACTTTCCACAAACGCTGTTAAATGTGGTGCAGTGGGAAGCTATCAGGAATATAAGCGAACTTAACAGCAACCGCTTCACATCCAGAGGATGGAAATAACTTACTGTCTCAAGCAGATGGAAAAAGTTCCAAACTGGTAGGGCTTCGTGTGTCATTAAAAGAAACGCGCCAGTCTAAAAAACCCACAAAGGGGCAAAGAAAGCTAGTCGATAAAATCATGACACCGCAAGACGAACCATTGGCTTAGTGAGGCATGCAGTTATGCGGTATATAGTCCTCAATTAACACAAAAACCAAAAGACGGGTTTGTTACCAACCCGAGACAGGCCAAGCACAAAAAAGCCTGCAGATCGAACAAAGTCGTTACTTAGTTTCTATGCGCGAGGCCACAACATTTGAAATCGAACCGGCACTATACCTGGTAGCTTTAGGCAATCGTTGAACAAAATCTAGCTGTTGGTGGAAAATATGGATCACTGAGCAATGAGAAACAAAACCCACCCCTTCATGTATATAGATGGGCCTAAGGCATAGGTCCCTGAGTCAAAAAGGCACTAAATTTGGGCTGAAAGTACAAACAAAATGATACTAAGTGTTAAACCATACAACAAATAATATAATAAAGCTAGATGCAAAAAGTAAATATATTTCTGATTTATTTAATTATTTCTTTCTTTTTAGTATATGGTACAAACTTTATACAATCGAATGTTTTTTAGTCTTTTTTTTAATACGAATAAATAAGTGAGATTCAGCAAAATAAGAAATACATTATACAGTGTTAATACATTCAAAATAGCAACATGTCCCACTCCAGATTAAACACACTCATACCCACAATCATTCAAAACAAGTCAATTAATATAAAACAATCAAGATGGCGCGGTTCCATCACAAAGGTCATATGGACAATGAACAAATATATCATCCAGGTGGAAGACACAAAGTAGGGTGGAATACTAAGAGGCCAAAAATATGGGCGCCAACGCGCGTTTCGGTGTAAGCCCGGAACCGGGGTCACACCTTCATCAGGGCGCAGAATAGATAGGTCGAGGGAGACATGGGCGATACCTAGATTTAATCCAAAAGGAAAAGTATAAGCATTACAAGGGTCAGACAAATAACAAATACAAATTAGTGCACATAGATTCAAATATAATGGTCAGACAAATGACATTGTTCGTAACAATCAGCTCAGATAGTGCTAATAAATAGATATCATGGTTCAAGATCGGGTCCAATCGGTACCCATGGAGAACAGAATTGTAAGAGCACCTCCTGATAGAAACATTAGAGATGTTAGCAATACTATAGAATAAAGGTTCCAATAAAGAGATAGGAAAAGAAAGAGATGAAAACTAGTGGAAAAACGGGAAAAGGATAAAGTAGGGAAGATAGACTCGTCAGTAAGTAGTAGACAGTGGGCAATTTTAACTGCTGTTCACTGCAGGGGAAGCACAGATATAAAGGAAAATCTTACGTATATAAATTGAGGTGTTGGTCCTTGCCGAGAATTTTTTTTAAAATAGCGTAGATTGGAGGGACATATGTCTCAATTCAATAATGTATCTCTGGACCGAAGAGGTCTGTAGAGGACGAAAAACAACATGGGCTATTAGGGCTCTAGTCTGTTTCAAGAAGTTATTACGCAGGATATAGAGGAAAGCTGGGAGGTACGGAGGGAGGGGGGGGAAAAAGGGGGGGAAGGAGGGGAAAGAAAGACGGAGGGGGGATGGAGGGGGGGAGGGGGGAAAAAAGAAAAAGGAAGGTTTTCAATTTCGAGGATGGGAGAAACAAGGAACACATACCAAGCATCAAGGATCCGAAAAGGGTGCTTAAATCGACAAAAGTCGGGTGGTAAAGAGAGTCACTCAATAAGTATGGCAGGTAAAAGCTCCAGCTTAAAGTAGCTTGCAAATGGTATAGGTTAATCTGTAAATAGAGGATATATTCGCCAACGTTAGCGAGGGGGATAAACAAGGGGGAACGATGTACTACAAAAGGTGAAGTTGGATTTTCTGTAGTAGGATTGGAGGTAAATAGGCGACCACACACCTTTTTCGTAGGTACAGCGACGTATCATCGAGGATAGAATAGAGCTAATGCTTGTGGTCGTGGAAACATATTCAGCAACCAACAGACGGGTCTGGGGATACTGTTTAAAGACGAGAGCTTCTGGCTGCCAGTCGTGTCCTACAAATAATGGAACAGAGAAGATACACATAGCCTGTCAAAGGTACGGAGACGGAAATCGATGCTGGCGGGGCAAAAATCACATTGCAGAGGCAAAATCCAAAATGATACAATTTGGATTAGTTTCGGCCGCTTATGAAATAGTAAGACAGCCCGAAATTATTTAAAACTGATTCACTGCCAATTGGAGGATATTTTAGGGGAGCGCGGCAGGGCAACGGGGCAAAATACTTACAAGATTACTCGGGCAGCATCATGCATCCATTAGCGTCCAACCGGGTTGGCGTCACAGGTCAGTTTCGTTCGAGTGAAATTTATCGGGTTTAAAAGATCAAGGAAGGATCTCAAGCCAATGGGGGGATGCATGATGTAAATTGACAGGGTAGTAGAAAGAGGACTGGGCCATATATCAACAGGATTCCAGTGGGTAAAGCGTAACGTTGGGCTAGCAGAGGGATGAAAAGAGGACTAGGCCACATATTAGCAGAAATTCAGTGAATACAACGTGGCCATATTAGAACGGAATAGGGTAAAATGAAAAAAAGGGGAAGAATGGCAGTAGTAGTACGCCATTGTCAGATAAATTAAGAATGTCAAGCCAAGGTGTATAAACAATACAGTTTAGATAGTAAATGGAAATTATCAATTCAGAAAATGTACATAGGGGGATCCACCAAGAAAGGACAAGCCGGGGGCGGACTAAAGAAGCAATGTCAGATTAGATAATTGCATTTTCCCACTGAATGGTCTCATTTAGGCCGTGGTGGACCGCATCTAGATAAAAAATCCAGAATGTCTCTCTTTTCTTTCTGACGATGTTGGGATCTCTACCAAGGGGGGAACGAATTTTTTCAAGGATGGACCATCTAAGGTCCATATCACAATGATTAGCCGACAGCCAATGGTTAACTAATGGGGCAGCTGATTTCTTCAGTCTAATATTGGATTTATGTTCACACATCCTGGTCCTGTCCTCCCGGGATTTCTCACCGATATATATGAGGTCACACGGACATGTGATAATATAAATCACATTAGATGATCGACAATTGGTCATCTCAGGGAGAGTAATACGCCGATCGTTAATAGTGATGGTATCCCCCACTAGGGCGTTAGGGCATGCCTGGCAATTGCCACAGCGGTGGTTTCCCCTGATGGGTTCTAGTCCAGTGATGGCAGTTTGGACAAGGTTCTTTTTCTCAGTGATTTTCCCTCTAACAAGAAAGTTTTTAAGGTTCTTGTTGCGGCGAAAAGCAAACAACGGTTTGGGAATTTTGGTTTCATCATTTCCGATATTAAGGAGAAACCATGAAGAATTAATGGCTTGTCTGATACGATGATTGATGTTAGAATGTTTGGTAACGCAAACCAGTTTATCAAGGGAGTTGGTCTCCTTGGGATCAAACATGGATTCCCTGTTGTAATATCGCGCCCTTTTAAAGGAGTCCTTGATTAGGTTATTAGGGTAGCCTCGGTTCAGTAGTTTAACCTTAAGAATGTCTGCCTGGATGAGGAAATCCTTCAGTTGGGAACAGTTTCTCCGGATCCGGAGAAACTGGCTGAAGGGAATGCTATCCCTTTGGCTTCTGGGGTGGTAGCTGCCATATTCTAGCAAAGTGTTCCTGGCAGTGGGTTTGACATATAGTGATACACAGATAGTGTTTTGGTTATGTTGGACCCACACATCTAGAAATTCCACCCTTCAATTGCTACGATGTTCCGTGAATCTCAGATTAATGTTAGCGGCATTAAGCCAAGCAACGAATTCATCGAGGAGGCTGTGGTCACCGTTCCATATAAAAAAGATGTCATCAATGAAACGTGACCACACTCGGACGTTCTCGTAAAAGGGAGCGAGCTCATTGTAGATGTTGATCTGTTCGAAGTATCCCATGTAGAGACATGCGATACTTGGGGCACAGGAAGCCCCCATGCTTACGCCCTGTATTTGGTGAAAGTAGTTGTTATCAAATTCAAAGTAGTTTTCATTCAGGACAATTCTTAAGCATTCGATGATAAAGGGGGCATTCGTGATTTCGGTTTTCTTAGCCAAAATTTCCTGGATCACAGAAAGTACTCCACTCTGGGGTATGTTGGTATATAGGGCTTCCAGGTCCAATATGACTAGCAACTCTTTTTCTGGATCGAATGGAGTATTTTCGATTTTAGAAATAAAATGGCCCGTATCTCTCACAAAAGATTCAAGTTTACTGACTAGCGGTTTTAGGAAGCAGTCTACATATTTGGCAAGAGGTTCTAATGCTGAACCAATGGTGGACACGATTGGTCTCAGAGGAGGGTCACAGATGTCTTTGTGTGTCTTGGTACCCCGTATATGATGGGCATACGGGTATATTGTGGAGTCAGAAATTCCACTTCCTTGACGCAGATGAAATTCCTTTCCACTGCAGTTTTAACCATAGTGAGGATACGTTGTTTGAGGTTAGGTTCAGGATTTCTCCAGATGCGTTTATAATGTCTGGTGGATGACAATAGACTGTTCATCTTTTCAATGTAGGTAGGGGTGTTCAGAATGACAATGCCACCCCCCTTGTCACATGGCTTAATCGTAAGTTGTTTGTTCTCTTGTAGGGATTTCAAGGCATTCTGCTCAGTGAAAGATAAGTTGCTGTCAGGTTTAGAGACATATTTGATGATTTTCTCTATTTTCATAGAGACCGTTTTTTCAAAAATGCCAACTTCTGGTCCAACTAGGTCTAGGCTAGGGGTAAAATCAGATGGGGGCCTCAACCCGGATCGATTCTCACTGATGTTGGGGGAAGGTCTATTGAAGAAAAAAAAATTTATTCTGATTTTCCTGAAGAAGGAATGAAGGTCTTTCATGAATTCAAATTTGTTGAATGCGGTAGTTGGGACAGAGGATAGGCCCCTAGACAAAAGGGTCATAGCCTCGGGGTCAATGTTGGACACAGATAAATCAAAAACCGGAATGTTGGTTACGTTTTCCAATATTGGTTGTGTCTTGTCTGAATATACATTTGTGGTTGGCCCCGTCCCTGACCCTGATGGTAATTCCTCATTCGAGGTGTCCGGGTTCTTGGGCGATAATTCCCCCTGCGGCTGCCTAAAAAATGGTCAGACAATGCCGGTCGATCAAATGATTCATGTCGTGGTTGATAATTGGGGTTATATTGCGTTTCATAATCTGCGGCTCCTTCGCCCTCCGAATCCGTGGTATCCGAAAAAGTTGTGATCTTTTTATTGTTGCTCCATCTGTTCTGGCCATATGATGATTCATTGATGTCTGTGGTGTTATAAAAATTGGACATAAGGTATGGGTATGTTTTCTCTTGGGAGAACAATCTAATGTCCTTCCTCAACTTTTCAGTCTTTCTTTTGAGAAGGTAGACTGAAAAGGAGTCTAGTTCTTGTGCAATGTCTTCCATTTTTTTCTTGGCCAGTTCAACAGAGTTGTCTTTTCTGAGTTTTTCTTCGAGTTCTTCAATTTCCTTTTTCATTAGTGATAAAACTTCTCTGGCCAATCGCGTGAGCATCTGTTGGATATTAGTGCCCATTTCTCCAGAAATTGTCTAATCTCGATAAATAAGCCTGGGATGTTACGTACTCGTAGTCCAAAGGGGATGATACCTGCTTTTAGATATTCGAGCATAAAATCGGCATGGGCCCCAGTTCGAATTGATTTTTTCTTTAGGTTAAACAGTTTGGTCCATTCTCCTTCTAATCCTTTAGATAGCGAGAATTGTTTATCGCTACTTCCTGTAGCACCAATCAATCGTGCAAAATCCTCGTCCGAGAATCCAAAAGTTTTAATGCTCTCCATGTTATAAAAAATAAATAAAAGGGGTCTGAGGTCAATGTGATCAAGGTAAAAGTATGCTATTTTCTGACGAGACAGTTGGGGTCAACAGACGTATGGAAACTAATGGAAAAACAATAAGGGGGAGAGCAGGAAATAACTGGATAAATCTATATAGGTACAGAATAAGAATGAATGGAGAGATTTAAGTTAAAAATGACTAGATATGAAGATATGAGAGAAGGAACAGAGAGAGGAGGTATTCAGGCAACTCTTTTCCCAGACATGCAACCCCCACAGCAACTAGGCTGTGAAGAAATATCCAGTTAAGCAAGGGGGACCCCGACGTACAAATAGGGGGTGGGGAACACGGGGTATAGAGATCACTGAGCAATGAGAAACAAAACCCACCCCTTCATGTATATAGATGGGCCTAAGGCATAGGTCCCTGAGTCAAAAAGGCACTAAATTTGGGCTGAAAGTACAAACAAAATGATACTAAGTGTTAAACCATACAACAAATAATATAATAAAGCTAGATGCAAAAAGTAAATATATTTCTGATTTATTTAATTATTTCTTTCTTTTTTGTATATGGTACAAACTTTATACAATCGAATGTTTTTTAGTCTTTTTTTTGGATACGAATAAATAAGTGAGATTCAGCAAAATAAGAAATACAATATACAGTGTTAATACATTCAAAATAGCAACATGTCCCACTCCAGATTAAACACACTCATACCCACAATCATTCAAAACAAGTCAATTAATATAAAACAATCAAGATGGCGCGGTTCCATCACAAAGGTCATATGGACAATGAACAAATATATCATCCAGGTGGAAGACACAAAGTAGGGTGGAATACTAAGAGGCCAAAAATATGGGCGCCAACGCGCGTTTCGGTGTAAGAACCGGGGTCACACCTTCATCAGGGCTCAGAATAGATAGGTCGAGGGGGACATGGGCGATACCTAGATTTAATCCAAAAGGAAAAGTATAAGCATTACAAGGGTCAGACAAATAACAAATACAAATTAGTGCACATAGATTCAAATATAATGGTCAGACAAATGACATTGATCGTAACAATCAGCTCAGATAGTGCTAATAAATAGATATCATGGTTCAAGATCGGGTCCAATCGGTACCCATGGAGAACAGAATTGTAAGAGCACCTCCTGATAGAAACATTAGAGATGTTAGCAATACTATAGAATAAAGGTTCCAATAAAGAGATAGGAAAAGAAAGAGATGAAAACTAGTGGAAAAACGGGAAAAGGATAAAGTAGGGAAGATAGACTCGTCAGTAAGTAGTAGACAGTGGGCAATTTTAACTGCTGTTCACTGCAGGGGAAGCACAGATATAAAGGAAAATCTTACGTATATAAATTGAGGTGTTGGTCCTTGCCGAGAAATTTTTTAAAATAGCGTAGATTGGAAGGACATATGTCTCAATTCAATAATGTATCTCTGGACCGAAGAGGTCTGTAGAGGACGAAAAACAACATGAGGTATTAGGGCTCTAGTCTGTTTCAAGAAGTTATTACGCAGGATATAGAGGAAAGCTGGGAGATACGGAGGGAGGGGGGGAAAAGGGGGGGGAAGGAGGGGAAAGAAAGAGGGAGGGGGGATGGAGGGGGGGGAGGGGGGGAAAAGAAAAAGGAAGGTTTTCAATTTCGAGGATGGGAGAAACAAGGAACACATACCAAGTGTCAAGGATCCGAAAAGGGTGCTTAAATCGACAAAAGTCGGGTGGTAAAGAGAGTCACTCAATAAGTATGGCAGGTAAAAGCTCCAGCTTAAAGTAGCTTGCAAATGGTATAGGTTAATCTGTAAATAGAGGATATATTCGCCAACGTTAGCGAGGGGGATAAACAAGGGGGAACGATGTACTACAAAAGGTGAAGTTGGATTTCCTGTAGTAGGATTGGAGGGAAATAGGCGACCACACACCTGTTTCGTAGGTACAGCGACGTATCATCGAGGATAGAATAGAGCTAATGCTTGTGGTCGTGGAAACATATTCAGCAACCAACAGACGGGTCTGGGGATACTGTTTAAAGACGAGAGCTTCTGGCTGCCAGTCGTGTCCTACAAATAATGGAACAGAGAAGATACACATAGCCTGTCAAAGGTACGGAGACGGAAATCGATGCTGGCGGGGCAAAAATCTCATTGCAGAGGCAAAATCCAAAATGATACAATTTGGATTAATTTCGGCCGCTTATGAAATAGTAAGACAGCCCGAAATTATTTAAAACTGATTCACTGCCGATTGGAGGATATTTTAGAGGAGCGCGGCAGGGCAACGGGGCAAAATACTTACAAGATTACTCGGGCAGCATCATGCATCCATTAGCGTCCAACCGGGTTGGCGTCACAGGTCAGTTTCGTTCGAGGGAAATTTATCGGGTTTAAAAGATCAAGGAAGGATCTCAAGCCAATGGGGGGATGCATGACGTAAATTGACAGGGTAGTAGAAAGAGGACTGGGCCATATATCAACAGGATTCCAGTGGGTAAAGCGTAACGTTGGGCTAGCAGAGGGATGAAAAGAGGACTAGGCCACATATTAGCAGAAATTCAGTGAATACAACGTGGCCATATTAGAACGGAATAGGGTAAAATGAAAAAAAGGGGAAGAATGGCAGTAGTAGTACGCCATTGTCAGATAAATTAAGAATGTCAAGCCAAGGTATATAAACAATACAGTTTAGATAGTAAATGGAAATTATCAATTCAGAAAATGTACATAGGGGGATCCACCAAGAAAGGACAAGCCGGGGGCGGACTAAAGAAACAATGTCAGATTAGATCATTGCATTTTCCCACTGAATGGTCTCATTTAGGCCGTGGTGGACCGCATCTAGATAAAAAATCCAGAATGTCTCTCTTTTCTTTCTGACGATGTTGGGATCTCTACCAAGGGGGGAACGAATTTTTTCAAGGATGGACCATCTAAGGTCCATGTCACAATGATTAGCCGACAGCCAATGGTTAACTAATGGGGCAGCTGATTTCTTCAGTCTAATATTGGATTTATGTTCAAACATCCTGGTCCTGACCTCCCGGGATGTCTCACCGATATATATGAGGCCACACGGACATGTGATAATATAAATCACATTAGATGATCGACAATTGGTCATCTCAGGGAGAGGAATACGCCGATCGTTAATAGTGATGGTATCCCCCACTAGGGCGTTAGGGCATGCCTGGCAATTGCCACAGCGGTGGTTTCCCCTGATGGGTTCTAGTCCAGTGATGGCAGTTTGGACAAGGTTCTTTTTCTCAGTGATTTTCCCTCTAACAAGAAAGTTTTTAAGGTTCTTGCTGCGGTGAAAAGCAAACAACGGTTTGGGAATTTTGGTTTCATCATTTCCGATATTAAGGAGAAACCATGAAGAATTAATGACTTGTCTGATACGATGATTGATGTTAGAATGTTTGGTAACGCAAACCAGTTTATCAAGGGAGTTGGTCTCCTTGGGTTCAAACATGGATTCCCTGTTGTAATATCGCGCCCTTTTAAAGGAGTCCTTGATTAGTTTATTAGGGTAGCCTCGGTTCAGTAGTTTAACCTTAAGAATGTCTGCCTGGATGAGGAAATCCTTCAGTTGGGAACAGTTTCTCCGGATCCGGAGAAACTGGCTGAAGGGAATGCTATCCCTTTGGCTTCTGGGGTGGTAGCTGCCATATTCTAGCAAAGTGTTCCTGGCAGTGGGTTTGACATATAGTGATACACAGATAGTGTTTTGGTTATGTTGGACCCACACATCTAGAAATTCCACCCTTCGATTGCTACGATGTTCCGTGAATCTCAGATTGATGATAGCGGCATTAAGCCAAGCAACGAATTCATCGAGGAGGCTGTGGTCACCGTTCCATATAAAAAAGATGTCATCAATGAAACGTGACCACACTCGGACGTTCTCGTAAAAGGGAGCGAGCTCATTGTAGATGTTGATCTGTTCGAAGTATCCCATGTAGAGACATGCGATACTTGGGGCACAGGAAGCCCCCATGCCTACGCCCTGTATTTGGTGAAAGTAGTTGTTATCAAATTCAAAGTAGTTTTCATTCAGGACAATTCTTAAGCATTCGATGATAAAGGGGGCATTTGTGATTTCGGTTTCCTTAGCCAAAATTTCCTGGATCACAGAAAGTGCTCCACTCTGGGGTATGTTGGTATATAGGGCTTCCAGGTCCAATGTGACTAGCAACTCTTTTTCTGGATCGAATGGAGTATTTTCGATTTTAGAAATAAAATGGCCCGTATCTCTCACAAAAGATTCAAGTTTACTGACTAGCGGTTTTAGGAAGCAGTCTACATATTTGGCAAGAGGTTCTAATGCTGAACCAATGGTGGACACGATTGGTCTCAGAGGAGGGTCACAGATGTCTTTGTGTGTCTTGGGTACCCCGTATATGATGGGCATACGGGTATATTGTGGAGTCAGAAATTCCACTTCCTTGACGCAGATGAAATTCCTTTCCACTGCAGTTTTAACCATAGTGAGGATACGTTGTTTGAGGTTAGGTTCAGGATTTCTCCAGATGCGTTTATAATGTCTGGTGGATGACAATAGACTGTTCATCTTTTCAATGTAGGTAGGGGTGTTCAGAATGACAATGCCACCCCCCTTGTCAAATGGCTTAATCGTAAGTTGTTTGTTCTCTTGTAGGGATTTCAAGGCATTCTGCTCAGTGAAAGATAAGTTGCTGTCAGGTTTAGAGACATATTTGATGATTTTCTCTATTTTCATAGAGACCGTTTTTTCAAAAATGCCAACTTCTGGTCCAACTAGGTCTAGGCTAGGGGTAAAATCAGATGGGGGCCTCAACCCGGATCGATTCTCACTGATGTTGGGGGAAGGTCTATTGAAGAAAAAAAAATGTATTCTGATTTTCCTGAAGAAGGAATGAAGGTCTTTCATGAATTCAAATTTGTTGAATGCGGTAGTTGGGACAAAGGATAGGCCCCTAGACAAAAGGGTCATAGCCTTGGGGTCAATGTTGGACACAGATAAATCAAAAACCGGAATGTTGGTTACGTTTTCCAATATTGGTTGTGTCTTGTCTGAATATACATTTGTGGTTGGCCCCGTCCCTGACCCTGATGGTAATTCCTCATTCGAGGTGTCCGGGTTCTTGGGCGGTAATTCCCCCTGCGGCTGCCTAAAAAATGGTCAGACAATGCCGGTCGATCAAATGATTCATGTCGTGGTTGATAATTGGGGTTATATTGCGTTTCATAATCTGCGGCTCTTTCGCCCTCCGAATCCGTGGTATCCGAAAAAGTCGTGATCTTTTTATTGTTGCTCCATCTGTTCTGGCCATATGATGATTCATTGATGTCTGTGGTGTTATAAAAATTGGACATAAGGTATGGGTATGTTTTCTCTTGGGAGAACAATCTAATGTCCTTCCTCAACTTTTCAGTCTTTCTTTTGAGAAGGTAGACTGAAAAGGAGTCTAGTTCTTGTGCAATGTCTTCCATTTTTTTCTTGGCCAGTTCAACAGAGTTGTCTTTTCTGAGTTTTTCTTCGAGTTCTTCAATTTCCTTTTTCATTAGTGATAAAACTTCTCTGGCCGTCTCGATGATAAGCATCATCCAATCGCGTGAGCATCTGTTGGATATTAGTGCCCATTTCTCCAGAAATTGTCTAATCTCGATAAATAAGCCTGGGATGTTACGTACTCGTAGTCCAAAGGGGATGATACCTGCTTTTAGATATTCGAGCATAAAATCGGCATGGGCCCCAGTTCGAATTGATTTTTTCTTTAGGTTAAACAGTTTGGTCCATTCTCCTTCTAATCCTTTAGATAGCGAGAATTGTTTATCGCTACTTCCTGTAGCACCAATCAATCGTGCAAAATCCTCGCCCGAGAATCCAAAAGTTTTAATGCTCTCCATGTTATAAAAAATAAATAAAAGGGGTCTGAGGTCAATGTGATCAAGGTAAAAGTATGCTATTTTCTGACGAGACAGTTGGGGTCAACAGACGTATGGAAACTAATGGAAAAACAATAAGGGGGAGAGCAGGAAATAACTGGATAAATCTATATAGGTACAGAATAAGAATGAATGGAGAGATTTAAGTTAAAAATGACTAGATGTGAAGATATGAGAGAAGGAACAGAGAGAGGAGGTACTCAGGCAACTGTTTTCCCAGACATGCAACCCCCACAGCAACTAGGCTGTGAAGAAATATCCAGTTAAGCAAGGGGGACCCCGACGTACAAATAGGGGGTGGGGAACACGGGGTATAGAGATCACTGAGCAATGAGAAACAAAACCCACCCCTTCATGTATATAGATGGGCCTAAGGCATAGGTCCCTGAGTCAAAAAGGCACTAAATTTGGGCTGAAAGTACAAACAAAATGATACTAAGTGTTAAACCATGCAACAAATAATATAATAAAGCTAGATGCAAAAAGTAAATATATTTCTGATTTATTTAATTATTTCTTTCTTTTTAGTGTATGGTACAAACTTTATACAATCGAATGTTTTTTAGTCTTTTTTTTGGATACGAATAAATAAGTGAGATTCAGCAAAATAAGAAATACAATATACAGTGTTAATACATTCAAAATAGCAACATGTCCCACTCCAGATTAAACACACTCATACCCACAATCATTCAAAACAAGTCAATTAATATAAAACAATCAAGATGGCGCGGTTCCATCACAAAGGTCATATGGACAATGAACAAATATATCATCCAGGTGGAAGACACAAAGTAGGGTGGAATACTAAGAGGCCAAAAATATGGGCGCCAACGCGCGTTTCGGTGTAAGACCCGAACCGGGGTCACACCTTCATCAGGGCCCGGAATAGATAGGTCGAGGGGGACATGGGCGATACCTAGATTTAATCCAAAAGGAAAAGTATAAGCATTCCGAGGGTCAGACAAATAACAAATACAAATTAGTGCACATAGATTCAAATATAATGGTCAGACAAATGACATTGTTCGTAACAATCAGCTCAGATAGTGCTAATAAATAGATATCATGGTTCAAGATCGGGTCCAATCGGTACCCATGGAGAACAGAATTGTAAGAGCACCTCCTGATAGAAACATTAGAGATGTTAGCAATACTATAGAATAAAGGTTCCAATAAAGAGATAGGAAAAGAAAGAGATGAAAACTAGTGGAAAAACGGGAAAAGGATAAAGTAGGGAAGATAGACTCGTCAGTAAGTAGTAGACAGTGGGCAATTTTAACTGCTGTTCACTGCAGGGGAAGCACAGATATAAAGGAAAATCTTACGTATATAAATTGAGGTGTTGGTCCTTGCCGAGAAATTTTTTAAAATAGCGTAGATTGGAGGGACATATGTCTCAATTCAATAATGTATCTCTGGACCGAAGAGGTCTGTAGAGGACGAAAAACAACATGGGGTATTAGGGCTCTAGTCTGTTTCAAGAAGTTATTACGCAGGATATAGAGGAAAGCTGGGAGATACGGAGGGAGGGGGGGGGAAAGGGGGGGGGAAAGGAGGGGAAAGAAAGAGGGAGGGGGGATGGAGGGGGGGAGGGGGGGGAAAAAGAAAAAGGAAGGTTTTCAATTTCGAGGATGGGAGAAACAAGGAACACATACCAAGCGTCAAGGATCCGAAAAGGGTGCTTAAATCGACAAAAGTCGGGTGGTAAAGAGAGTCACTCAATAAGTATGGCAGGTAAAAGCTCCAGCTTAAAGTAGCTTGCAAATGGTATAGGTTAATCTGTAAATAGAGGATATATTCGCCAACGTTAGCGAGGGGGATAAACAAGGGGGAACGATGTACTACAAAAGGTGAAGTTGGATTTCCTGTAGTAGGATTGGAGGGAAATAGGCGACCACACACCTGTTTCGTAGGTACAGCGACGTATCATCGAGGATAGAATAGAGCTAATGCTTGTGGTCGTGGAAACATATTCAGCAACCAACAGACGGGTCTGGGGATACTGTTTAAAGACGAGAGCTTCTGGCTGCCAGTCGTGTCCCACAAATAATGGAACAGAGAAGATACATATAGCCTGTCAAAGGTACGGAGACGGAAATCGATGCTGGCGGGGCAAAAATCTCATTGCAGAGGCAAAATCCAAAATGATACAATTTGGATTAATTTCGGCCGCTTATGAAATAGTAAGACAGCCCGAAATTATTTAAAACTGATTCACTGCCTATTGGAGGATATTTTAGAGGAGCGCGGCAGGGCAACGGGGCAAAATACTTACAAGATTACTCGGGCAGCATCATGCATCCATTTGCGTCCAACCGGGTTGGCGTCACAGGTCAGTTTCGTTCGAGGGAAATTTATCGGGTTTAAAAGATCAAGGAAGGATCTCAAGCCAATGGGGGATGCATGACGTAAATTGACAGGGTAGTAGAAAGAGGACTGGGCCATATATCAACAGGATTCCAGTGGGTAAAGCGTAACGTTGGGCTAGCAGAGGGATGAAAAGAGGACTAGGCCACATATTAGCAGAAATTCAGTGAATACAACGTGGCCATATTAGAACGGAATAGGGTAAAATGAAAAAAAGGGGAAGAATGGCAGTAGTAGTACGCCATTGTCAGATAAATTAAGAATGGCAAGCCAAGGTGTATAAACAATACAGTTTAGATAGTAAATGGAAATTATCAATTCAGAAAATGTACATAGGGGGATCCACCAAGAAAGGACAAGCCGGGGGCGGACTAAAGAAACAATGTCAGATTAGATAATTGCATTTTCCCACTGAATGGTCTCATTTAGGCCGTGGTGGACCGCATCTAGATAAAAAAAAACAGAATGTCTCTCTTTTCTTTCTGACGATGTTGGGATCTCTACCAAGGGGGGAACAAATTTTTTCAAGGATGGACCATCTAAGGTCCATGTCACAATGACTAGCCGACAGCCAATGGTTAACTAATGGGGCAGCTGATTTCTTCAGTCTAATATTGGATTTATGTTCACACATCCTGGTCCTGACCTCCCGGGATGTCTCACCGATATATATGAGGCCACACGGACATGTGATAATATAAATCACATTAGATGATCGACAATTGGTCATCTCAGGGAGAGTAATACGCCGATCGTTAATAGTGATGGTATCCCCCACTAGGGCGTTTGGGCATGCCTGGCAATTGCCACAGCGGTGGTTTCCCCTGATGGGTTCTAGTCCAGTGATGGCAGTTTGGACAAGGTTCTTTTTCTCAGTGATTTTCCCTCTAACAAGAAAGTTTTTAAGGTTCTTGCTGCGGCGAAAAGCAAACAACGGTTTGGGAATTTTGGTTTCATCATTTCCGATATTAAGGAGAAACCATGAAGAATTAATGGCTTGTCTGATACGATGATTGATGTTAGAATGTTTGGTAACGCAAACCAGTTTATCAAGGGAGTTGGTCTCCTTGGGTTCAAACATGGATTCCCTGTTGTAATATCGCGCCCTTTTAAAGGAGTCCTTGATTAGTTTATTAGGGTAGCCTCGGTTCAGTAGTTTAACCTTAAGAATGTCTGCCTGGATGAGGAAATCCTTCAGTTGGGAACAGTTTCTCCGGATCCGGAGAAACTGGCTGAAGGGAATGCTATCCCTTTGGCTTCTGGGGTGGTAGCTGCCATATTCTAGCAAAGTGTTCCTGGCAGTGGGTTTGACATATAGTGATACACAGATAGTGTTTTGGTTATGTTGGACCCACACATCTAGAAATTCCACCCTTCGATTGCTACGATGTTCCGTGAATCTCAGATTGATGTTAGCGGCATTAAGCCAAGCAACGAATTCATCGAGGAGGCTGTGGTCACCGTTCCATATAAAAAAGATGTCATCAATGAAACGTGACCACACTCGGACGTTCTCGTAAAAGGGAGCGAGCTCATTGTAGATGTTGATCTGTTCGAAGTATCCCATGTAGAGACATGCGATACTTGGGGCACAGGAAGCCCCCATGCTTACGCCCTGTATTTGGTGAAAGTAGTTGTTATCAAATTCAAAGTAGTTTTCATTCAGGACAATTCTTAAGCATTCGATGATAAAGGGGGCATTTGTGATTTCGGTTTCCTTAGCCAAAATTTCCTGGATCACAGAAAGTGCTCCACTCTGGGGTATGTTGGTATATAGGGCTTCCAGGTCCAATGTGACTAGCAACTCTTTTTCTGGATCGAATGGAGTATTTTCGATTTTAGAAATAAAATGGCCCGTATCTCTCACAAAAGATTCAAGTTTACTGACTAGCGGTTTTAGGAAGCAGTCTACATATTTGGCAAGAGGTTCTAATGCTGAACCAATGGTGGACACGATTGGTCTCAGAGGAGGGTCACAGATGTCTTTGTGTGTCTTGGGTACCCCGTATATGATGGGCATACGGGTATATTGTGGAGTCAGAAATTCCACTTCCTTGACGCAGATGAAATTCCTTTCCACTGCAGTTTTAACCATAGTGAGGATACGTTGTTTGAGGTTAGGTTCAGGATTTCTCCAGATGCGTTTATAATGTCTGGTGGATGACAATAGACTGTTCATCTTTTCAATGTAGGTAGGGGTGTTCAGAATGACAATGCCACCCCCCTTGTCACATGGCTTAATCGTAAGTTGTTTGTTCTCTTGTAGGGATTTCAAGGCATTCTGCTCAGTGAAAGATAAGTTGCTGTCAGGTTTAGAGACATATTTGATGATTTTCTCTATTTTCATAGAGACCGTTTTTTCAAAAATGCCAACTTCTGGTCCAACTAGGTCTAGGCTAGGGGTAAAATCAGATGGGGGCCTCAACCCGGATCGATTCTCACTGATGTTGGGGGAAGGTCTATTGAAGAAAAAAAATGTTATTCTGATTTTCCTGAAGAAGGAATGAAGGTCTTTCATGAATTCAAATTTGTTGAATGCGGTAGTTGGGACAAAGGATAGACCCTAGACAAAAGGGTCATAGCCTCGGGGTCAATGTTGGACACAGATAAATCAAAAACCGGAATGTTGGTTACGTCTTTAAACAGTATCCCCAGACCCGTCTGTTTGTTGCTGAATATGTTTCCACGACCACAAGCATTAGCTCCATTCTATCCTCGATGATACGTCGCTGTACCTACGAAACAGGTGTGTGGTCGCCTATTTCCCTCCAATCCTACTACAGGAAATCCAACTTCACCTTTTGTAGTACATCGTTCCCCCTTGTTTATCCCCCTCGCTAACGTTGGCGAATATATCCTCTATTTACAGATTAACCTATACCATTTGCAAGCTACTTTAAGCTGGAGCTTTTACCTGCCATACTTATTGAGTGACTCTCTTTACCACCCGACTTTTGTCGATTTAAGCACCCTTTTCAGATCCTTGACGCTTGGTATGTGTTCCTTGTTTCTCCCATCCTCGAAATTGAAAACCTTCCTTTTTCTTTTTCCCCCCCTCCCCCCCTCCATCCCCCCCTCCCTCTTTCTTTCCTCTCCTTTCCCCCCCCTTACACCCCCTCCCTCCGTATCTCCCAGCTTTCCTCTATATCCTGCGTAATAACTTCTTGAAACAGACTAGAGCCCTAATACCCCATGTTGTTTTTCGTCCTCTACAGACCTCTTCGGTCCAGAGATACATTATTGAATTGAGACATATGTCCCTCCAATCTACGCTATTTTAAAAAAAATTCTCGGCAAGGACCAACACCTCAATTTATATACGTAAGATTTTCCTTTATATCTGTGCTTCCCCTGCAGTGAACAGCAGTTAAAATTGCCCACTGTCTACTACTTACTGACGAGTCTATCTTCCCTACTTTATCCTTTTCCCGTTTTTCCACTACTTTTCATCTCTTTCTTTTCCTATCTCTTTATTGGAACCTTTATTCTATAGTATTGCTAACATCTCTAATGTTTCTATCAGGAGGTGCGCTTACAATTCTGTTCTCCATGGGTACCGATTGGACCCGATCTTGAACCATGATATCTATTTATTAGCACTGTCTGAGCTGATTGTTACGAACAATGTCATTTGTCTGACCATTATATTTGAATCTATGTGCACTAATTTCTATTTGTTATTTTTCTGACCCTTGTAATGCTTATACTTTTCCTTTTGGATTAAATCAAGGTATCGCCCATGTCCCCCTCGACCTATCTATTCTGCGCCCTGATGAAGGTGTGACCCCGGTTCGGGTTTTACACCGAAACGCGCGTTGGCGCCCATATTTTTGGCCTCTTAGTATTCCACCCTACTTTGTGTCTTCCACCTGGATGATATATTTGTTCATTGTCCATATGACCTTTGTGATGGAACCGCGCCATCTTGATTGTTTTATATTAATTGACTTGTTTTGAATGATTGTGGGTATGAGTGTGTTTAATCTGGAGTGGGACATGTTGCTATTTTGAATGTATTAACACTGTATATTGTATTTCTTATTTTGCTGAATCTCACTTATTTATTCGTATTAAAAAAAAAGACTAAAAAACATTCGATTGTATAAAGTTTGTACCATATACAAAAAAGAAAGAAATAATTAAATAAATCAGAAATATATTTACTTTTTGCATCTAGCTTTATTATATTATTTGTTGTATGGTTTAACACTTAGTATCATTTTGTTTGTACTTTCAGCCCAAATTTAGTGCCTTTTTGACTCAGGGACCTATGCCTTAGGCCCATCTATATACATGAAGGGGTGGGTTTTGTTTCTCATTGCTCAGTGATCTCTATACCCCGTGTTCCCCACCCCCTATTTGTACGTCGGGATCCCCCTTGCTTAGGTGGAAAATATGGACTCACCCTTTACGTGTGCTCTCCTGCTCTCAGCTCAACCAGAATGACAGAGCTTCCCGGGACTCTAAACGGGAGACGCGGAGAGGCACGTGGTCTCTGTTACCGTGCCGCCGCTAGATGCCGGTATGTGTTGTTCATGAAAGGAATCCAATCCACATGTATTTTGTCTTATCCTTCATATGTCAAGACAGGCAGGCTGCCTCAATGGCAAGATTTGAGAGGGGTCAACCGTGGTGATATCTGTGCAAATGAGAATTATCTTAAAGTTCTGGCATTAAATATTTAGGGGCTGATTACGATGCAGCTCGAAAGGCTCCGACTGATGGTCGGAACGTTCCGGGCCGCATCGTAATCGACCCCTCGCTTTACTTTCCCACTACCACATTACAATGCTGCCGGTCAGAAACTAAACCAGCCGGTCATTCCGGTTGGCTTCTGATGGGCTCAAGGAGCCCATCAGCCAATCGAAGCGGCTCATAATCTCAAAGGGTAGGCCTTTCCGCCCTTGGGATTACAATGCATGGTTTCCATGCTGGTCTGTCTGACATGGAAACAATGTCGGAAAGCCTGTTTGGGGACCCCCAGCAGAGTCCCTTTGTGTGTGTGGCCTCCGGTTGGGGGCCTAGGGTGCACCTATGGTGCCCCCTGTTGATCCCAGCAGGGATGAACAGCACCTCCCATTTCCCTATGGGAGCATGTATTACGGCCAGTTTATGGCAATAATTCATGCTCCCATAAGTAAATATAGGAATGCAACCGAACCGTGTTCGGTCGCATCCTAATTAGGCAGTCGGGTCCGCCGACCAAAGTTCGGTCGGTCCCAGGACCAAGACAGTGTCAGGTGGACTTAAGTCTGCCCGACATCGTAATTAGGCCCTTAGTGATATTATGGAAACATTGAAGATCAAATGGAGATCTGAACATAGTGTACTCAACACTTAAGTTTATGCTTACTAAAATGTTTTCTAATGCAGAGCTGCACTCTTTGCCTGAGAGAGCAGGTCAGTGCCATATCTAAAGAGATATGGTTCTGTCCTGCTCTCTCCTCATATGTTGTGCACTGGAAGGGTACCCTTACAGTACAAAATACCATGCTTAGACTAACTTTTAATCTTTTCCTACTTTGTATATGTGCTATACAGTTCAGCACAAATGCAGCTCCTTAAAAGATTTGAGAAATAATAGCATTTCTCCTCAATAACACTAATATAAAAATGGCGTTTCTTTTTAAATGAAAACCCTGACTACTTTTTTAGCAATTAGGGTTTTGCATCAAAACCCATGGAGGCTGCATGGGAATACCCATGTACCACCTTGGAACACCGCCTAAACTCTAAGTAAGGCAGTAGATGTTGAAAAAAACATTTTAAACTGATTTGCATCACCCCCTGTGTATATTGTCTTATCCTTCATATGTCAAGACAGGCAGGCTGCCTCAATGGCAAGATTTGAGAGGGGTCAACCGTGGTGATATCTGTGCAAATGAGAATTATCTTAAAGTTCTGGCATTAAATATTTAGGGGCTGATTACGATGCAGCTCGAAAGGCTCCGACTGATGGTCGGAACCTTCCGGGCCGCATCGTAATCGACCCCTCGCTTTACTTTCCCACTACCACATTACAATGCTGCCGGTCAGAAACTAAACCAGCCGGTCATTCCGGTTGGCTTCTGATGGGCTCAAGGAGCCCATCAGCCAATCGAAGCGGCTCATAATCTCAAAGGGTAGGCCTTTCCGCCCTTGGGATTACAATGCATGGTTTCCATGCTGGTCTGTCTGACATGGAAACAATGTCGGAAAGCCTGTTTGGGGACCCCCAGCAGAGTCCCTTTGTGTGTGTGGCCTCCGGTTGGGGGCCTAGGGTGCACCTATGGTGCCCCCTGTTGATCCCAGCAGGGATGAACAGCACCTCCCATTTCCCTATGGGAGCATGTATTACGGCCAGTTTATGGCAATAATTCATGCTCCCATAAGTAAATATAGGAATGCAACCGAACCGTGTTCGGTCGCATCCTAATTAGGCAGTCGGGTCCGCCGACCAAAGTTCGGTCGCTCCCAGGACCAAGACAGTGTCAGGTGGACTTAAGTCTGCCCGACATCGTAATTAGGCCCTTAGTGATATTATGGAAACATTGAAGATCAAATGGAGATCTGAACATAGTGTACTCAACACTTAAGTTTATGCTTACTAAAATGTTTTCTAATGCAGAGCTGCACTCTTTGCCTGAGAGAGCAGGTCAGTGCCATATCTAAAGAGATATGGTTCTGTCCTGCTCTCTCCTCATATGTTGTGCACTGGAAGGGTACCCTTACAGTACAAAATACCATGCTTAGACTAACTTTTAATCTTTTCCTACTTTGTATATGTGTTATACAGTTCAGCACAAATGCAGCTCCTTAAAAGATTTGAGAAATAATAGCATTTCTCCTCAATAACACTAATATAAAAATGGCGTTTCTTTTTAAATGAAAACCCTGACTACTTTTTTAGCAATTAGGGTTTTGCATCAAAACCCATGGAGGCTGCATGGGAATACCCATGTACCACCTTGGAACACCGCCTAAACTCTAAGTAAGGCAGTAGATGTTGAAAAAAACATTTAAAACTGATTTGCATCACCCCCTGTGCAAAATTTAATAAAAACATCCTCAGTGTATCATAACTGGATTACACTATAAGTTGTTGCTGCCAGTGTGAGTCTAGACATGTCTAACACTGATGGATCCATGTTATATTACGGTTGCTAAATTTAAATACATACTGTAAGGCCAAACGACCCGGCCACCTGTACAGCTCTAAATGCCCCATAGTTATTTTATTTGCCCATTTTCCTGGTTGCAGATTTATGTTTTTTATGTTTTCTTATTGCTGGACTTTAGTTTATATGGTAAATGATTTATGCATTTCAATATATTACAAAGGGCCATATGTACAAAAATAGGAATTGCTATCTCCTAATTGTGATTCTTACAAATTGCAACTCCTAATGTAAGAAAACATACAACTACTGACCCATTAGGAATGATGCCCGTCACAGGGATGGTGGCCTTCTGGGGCCAGCAGACTACCATATCAGTTATTTCTTTTCTATAAAGCTATCTTTTTTTTTTAGTGCAGTCCATTTTCCTTAAAGAAAAAGGGATGCATTTCAGGAAAGAAAATTAAACGCTTAAGTATTTTGTTTTTAGGAGCAGGCAGTTCTTCGCTGGACCACTGCCTGCTTTTAAAAAATCTTTATTTTACCATTCTCAAAGGGAAAGGGGTCCTATGGGTACCTCTTCCCATTTGTGAATGGATAACCATCTCCTTCTTGGTGTCAGTAAATTATTAATGTTTTATAACTGGAACTTGGTCACAAAACATTAATAAATCCAATTCAGATTCAGTATTATTTTCTTTTTAAAACTCGCAGTTATGAGCCAGGCCTTGAATAGTCACCTATGTTTGCCCGGAAATTCAAGGTTGCTTTGAAAGCTGGTCTCTGTTGCAGACAGTGTACAGACTATGATGTGAATCAAATGAACCATGTAATAAATACCCAGCATAGACGAGGTGTGATCCAGAGCATAGTCTCCATTTAAAACAACAAATTCCATTGTCAAAATGTTGATAGGCCACATAAGAGCGGCACATTCCCACAAGAGGAAAACAGAACCAAGGGAGAATATGACAATATGTTTACTTTTCTTTTTAAAATAAAAACAATAAAAGCGATTTCATACACACAATGGGGAAAATACTAGAAGAAGATATATCCAGTGGACTAAAACTGTAAGGACAAACAAGCATCTACAATGCAATTGGTCTCGCACTTACGCTCGTTTGAGCTATTGGCATTGTAAATCACAATGCCTTTTATTTATGTTTTGGTTTTTAAAACATTAATAAAAGGCATTGTCATTTACAATGCCAATAGCTTAAACTCTTGCTAATGCGAGACCTATTGCATTTCAAATGCGTGTTTGAAAGTGTGTGGGGATGTTGCAAACAGAAGGTAGCAGAAGGAACACAGATGGGGAGGGTGTGGGAAAGCAAAACTGAGGGTGTGGGTGTGGGGAAGCAAAAATGATGGCGGGGTGGGCGAAGGGGCACTGAGGGCATAGGGAAGCAAACAATAGACAGAGCAATGTGGTGGGCAGGGGAGAAAGGCAAATGACCGAGAGCAATGTTAAGCTGGGGGTGAAAGCACACCCTTTACAGGTAATCCTAGCCAAGGAGCAAAGCACAGCGAGCTGCCACTTTGAAACTAGAGAACTGCTCATTAAAGTGCTCCAATACCTTCCGTTGGGTTCGCGCTTGCGGGAGCGTGTGTCCAAAGAGACATTGGCAGCCAAAGCTTTTCTTTCTTTTTAGGATCCATTTCACAGAGGAACACATTGAGAAAAGAGGATAAAAGCCCTTTGTTGAAGTCATGATTTTTAGCAAGTGAGTGGAGGAGCAAACCTAAAGCATATTCATGTTTAACATAGATGTTCATTTAGAAAATAAACACGCCAGAACTAGAGGAATTTACATCACGCACCGTTGACCTCCCTAAAGGCATTGCTGAGTTGACCCATTTTGTCTCCCATGGCCGCTGAAGAGCTCCCCGTTTGCTATGAGTTAAACAAGCCAGTGGTTACAACTGTGCATGAGAAACCCTCCTGCCTTCCTGAGGTAAGAGAACCTCATTAAAAAAAATAGTGCTTACAGACGAAAGACGTACCAAGTAACAACTGAAGTAAAAGGGCCAGTCCTCATGGGAGGTTACAAATTAAGACAGGGCACTACTAAGGAGGGACTAACAAGCCTAATAACGAATCAGAAGCCAGCATTTATGAGGGACAATGACACAAGCCAATTCCAAACATGGGTTGAGAGTGGGCAGGGCTTCAAGCACATACTCTAACTGCCCAGGCTCGACCTAAAAAAGGAGGAAGGAGATAAAGATTGGAAAACTGCGACAATTGGAGAAAGTGTGGATGAAAATATCCTGCAAGAGTGAGATAAAGAGGTAGGCAGTAGCGGTCCGTGGAGGGAGTTCGGTGGGACAGTGAGGCGGGGCGGGGGAGGGGCAGGGTGAAGAAATGTAAACACCGGAATATGGATGAACGAAGGTAAGTACACATTTAAATAAATAAAACAAATTCCTTTGCATGCGCTGCATCGCAAAATGCGATGCAGCACGCGCAACGAAATTAGTTTTATTTATTCAAATGTGTACTTACCTCCGTTCATCCATATTCAGGTGTTTACATCTCCCCGCCCCGCCTCACTGCCCCACCGAACTCCCTCCACGGACCTCTACTGGAGGTAGGGAGTGTCTGATGGAGGATTAAAGAGGCATGAGGTTGAACCAAGTATAAAACTCAGCCATGCTATTTGGCTCGCCAACCTTTGATAGCTCTAGCCACTGACTTCCGAACAAAACTTTGGGCCATGTCTCTTATCCCTTTACAAATTAAGCAGGGAAGTCATGATAGAAGTGTATTGATACAGCTGAGCTCCTTGGGTGTCTACGGAGAGGGATAGCAATGCATGATGCAGGTCAGGATGGAGGTGAATTGTAAGATCTCTTTGGAGAATTTGGATAGCGGCTTATGGTGCAGGGCAGGTTAGAGGTGAATTTTGAGAACTCAGTCATTTTTAGAACCTATATGGCAGCTTAAACTGCATATCAGGATAGAGGTGCATTGTGTGAGCTCTATTTATGCTGTGAATAGTGTGGGCTCTGTTCCATACTGTGAAAAGGTGCCTGGTACACATTATGGTAGGCAGTCATTTTTAGAACTCTGGAAATAGTTGATCACTGAAAATGCGGTATGTGTTGTACTACGGATAAAGCTGTATGTTGAGACACCACCAATATCTAGTCACTGGTAATGCTGCTCGTCATGTGCATTAGGATAAGGATGCATCGTGGGAGCTCTTCAAAGAAAATAGCCCTTCAAAGAGAAGGTTGGAATTGAGATGCATTGTGAGAGTGGATGCCTCTGTCCTAGATAGCATTGCCAGGTAACTCAGGAAGGAAGAGCATTGTGGGAGCTCTGTGAATGCCTCCATGTGGCAAAAGCACTGCAAAGAGAAGGTAAGAATGGAGGTGCGTTGTGAGAGTGTACTCCTCAGTCCTGGATAGCATTGCTATGTCAGGAAAGAAGAGACTTTTGGAAACTCTGGATGTCTGTATACAGGGATGGTGCTGACTGTGCAGGTGAGGATACAGGGATATTATAGCCCACAGACAGCTCTTTTAATGGAATGCTGAGCTGCAACATTATCTATCATTCTAATACCAACCCTCCTAAACACATCTGGAGGTTCCAGAACCCCTGAATATTCCAGAACTGATATACCTTACTGTGAGACCGGCCTCGTGGCGTGGGTCCTCCCGACCAGCAAGTTACCCTACAACCACGCCGAACCTCGTGGACACGGCCTTCCGGCTTCCGTGGGCCAACATCCCGAGGGCCGACCAGATCCCCAACACGCATGCCCGGCCGAGGGAGAACGAACCCCCCCCCCCAAACCAGACCGAGAGGCGCCGACCCTGTCACACCTCTGGTCTCTCCCCCGAGGGAGGTTTCGATCGACCACCAGGCCCCCGGTGAATGGGCGCCTCGCCTGCTGGGTGTTTGAAGTCCCTCCCAGACCCACCTGAACAGATCAAGGGGCCGAGCGACAGGAAACCCCGACACACCGCCCCCCCAGGCACCAGACCCCTCTCCGCGAGGACTCCGGACTTCAAAGAGGAGGGGGAGTATAACAAGGGGTGCGGAAAGGACGGGAGCAGAGAAGACCTGGACTGACGAGAGCCTGCTGACCTGGTCGCGGCTAGATCGCTCACCGAACAGAAGAAGGTTACCCGAACTCTGAACCATCTGAGCCCTGCTGATGCTGTCGCGGCTCCCCGAACTCTGAACCATCTGAGCCCTGCTGACGCTGTCGCGGCTTCCCGAACTCTGAACCATCTGAGCCCTGCTGACGCTGTCGCGGCTCCCCGAACTCTGAACCATCTGAGCCCTGCTGACGCCGTCGCGGCTCCCCGAATTCTGAACCATCTGAGCCCTGCTGACGCCGTCGCGGCTCCCCGAATTCTGAACCATCTGAGCCCTGCTGACGCCGTCGCGGCCCCCCGAATTCTGAACCATCTGAGCCCTGCTGACGCCGTCGCGGCTCCCTGAACTACGACCCTCCGGTGCCTGCTGAGTGACTCGCGGCCCGCTCCTCCAAGAGAATCGGCAGAGATTGCCGAGAGAAGCAACATCCCCTCAGCTCGAGGATTGAGAGCTGTGCGCCGTATACCTCGCAGAGACACTGATTCAAAGACTGTCCCGCTACCCTTTCCCTCCTCACGAGATCGCTGCCGCTTGTGGCATTAATTCTGCACCTGCCCTGCTGGATCATAAAGATCCCTGACAACTACCGATAAAAGCATATTGTCTTATAACGAATTACTGTGTGGTGTCCCTCTATCCGAAGAGAGAGTAAGCGCAGCGTGTGCGATCCTAGGTACGAGACCCTTCCAGGAAGGGCCTCCCTGCTCTTGCTCGGCCTAACTCTGGGTAAGGTGGGCCTCCGGGTGGTCGGGAACGCATTCCGCAGCCTCCCCGGGGGACGCCTTCCAACATTTGGTGGCAGGCGACGGGATCCGAGCCAACACCTAGAGATCGTGCAGTAGACGGCTTACGCACTACCAAGAAGAAATGGAAGGAGAAACTGCCCTAGGTTCCGCAGGCACCAACCCGAGCACGGCATTTCAAAAGGACCAGTTAGAATCTTATACGCACCGAGAACTGAAACAATTTTGCAAAGACTTTGGAATCGCTACCACCGGACTAAGCACGAAAGAGGACTTCCAGGGGGCATTAAAAACCTGGATCGAGGCGGGAACTCCCCGGACACAAACAGAAGGAGAGCCTCCCAACGAACCACGAAGCACCCCGGGGAGGAACGGCGCCCCCGAGGGGGGCCTATCCCCAGAGGAACTAGCGGACCGAGAAAGAGGTCGCAACCACGAACTAGAACTAGCAAAATTAAAAATCGAAGGAGAGATAAAACTGGCTGAAAAAAAACTAGCGGTGGAACAGTTACGCCTACAAGGAGAACTAGAGGAAAAGAAACAACAGAGAGAACACGAAGAAAGAAAACTCCAACTAGAGCACGAACGTAGCCTAAAAGAAATCGAGCTCAAGACTAAGAAGGCGGAGGCCCGACCCTCGGAAACCCAATCCATCTCCTCCACCGTGGAACCAAAGGTCCACATCCCCAAAGATGTGGTGAAAGAATACTATAAGAACGACAACATTCAGCAATGGTTCAAGGCCTACGAAGTCGCCATGACCTCCCACCGAGTCCCGCAGAAAGACTGGGGGGCTGGGCGGTGGGGCCGGTTCCTGAGCGAGGGGAGAGATACCCTGCTGGACCTGCCCTTCACGATGATGAACTCCTACAGTCACATGAAAGAGGCCCTGGTAGCCAGATATGGGCTCACCCCTGAAATGTACCGGCAACGGTTTAGAGACTGCAAAAAGATACCCGGTACCACCTGGGTGGAGAACGTGAACTTTTACAGCCGGGCCTTGGACGGATGGATCAAGGGCAGCAAGGTCTCCACCTTTGATGAGCTGTTCGACCTAATCGCATGGGAACACTTGTCCGCTAATTGCTTCGTAGAGCTGCTCCAGCACCTCCTGGACAGCAAACTCACAGACCCTCGAAAACTGGCCGTCGAGGCTGACCGGTGGGTGAACACCCGGGCCTCCCGGGGCCCCGTGGGAGACTACGGTCGCCACAGTCAGGGACCCCCCCGCCAGAGGGGCGGAGGGAATCAAGGCCGGCAAAGGGAGCTCCCGGGGGGATCCCCGCTCAGCCCTCCCAGAGGACAATCTCCGCCCTTTCCAGCTCCACCTCCGGCCAGCACCGGGCCACCAGGGAGGCCGGGGCCCCGAGTGAGGATCACCTGTTTCCGCTGCCAACAGACCGGACACTATGCCAGCGACCCTCAATGTCCCCTGTACCAGCGGACCGCCACAACAACCCCGCCGGCTCGACAGATGTCCTCCGTAGCCCTGGGGGAAGAGATGGAAGACTCCGAAGAATGGGAACCAGCCGCCATGGCCTTGGTCTCCCTAGGGGACCGGGAGATGGTCCTCGGAACGTCCCTGCCCGCCAACACGAAGAAGTATCGACAGCAGGTAACGGTCAACGGTCACCGCATCGAGGGCCTCCGGGACACGGGGGCGAGTGTCACGGCGGTTCATTGTCACCTGATCTCCGAAGATCAGATCCTGCCTGGCGCCTTTTGCCCCATCATATCATCAGACAATTCCGAGAGCCTCTGCTGGATGGCCCTAGTCCCCTTCGAATGGGGGCAGTCACCGGCAAGTTAAAGGTGGCGGTCCGAACCTCCCAGCCCGTGGACTGCCTCCTGGGCAACGACCTTGAGAACTCCCCGTGGGGACAAGTGGAACGAAGAGCCCACCTCGAGATGATGGGCCTACCCGAGTGGGTATGCGCCACCACGCGCTCGATGACTCTCAGGGCGCCTTCCTCCGAGGGGGGAGAGGCCATGCCGCTAAGCACCGCCACCATCCCCGAGATCCAGAATACACCACCAGAGGCCAACAACCCCCTTCTGGACGAACCGACCGCTCCCGACGAAGGGTCAGTACCTTCCGACCCCGAAACCCTGACCAAACTCGGGGACTTGCCAGAACTGGCCCAGTGGCCCTGCGAAGGGGGCCCCTCCCGTGAAGAGTTCTGCCAAGAACAATCCACCTGCCCGTCCCTCATTGGACCCCGACAACAGGCCGAGGCCCAAGCGGCAGGCGACCGGACTGGCACCCACTGGGTATACTGGGAGAACGGCCTCCTGTACAGCGAACAGAAGTCGGCCGAGTTGGGATCGGCCCGAGTACTAGTGGTACCCCTACGCTTCCGAAGTCTTCTCCTGGGCCTGGCCCATGATGTACCCCTGGCCGGACACTTAGGCCAAGATAAGACCTACCAACGACTCGTCACCCACTTCTATTGGCCCAAGATGCGAGCAAATGTGGAGGCCCACTGCAAGTCCTGCCCCACGTGCCAGGCCAGCGGAAAGAGTGGGGGCAAGCGCAAGGCTCCGCTACAACCCTTCCCCGTCGTCAGTACCCCTTTTGAACGGGTAGGAATCGACATTGTGGGACCGCTGGACCCCAAGACCGCCCTCACAGCCCAACAGTCCGACGACTGCCGCCAGCTACTAGGGCAGTTTGCGGACCTCTTCTCCCTGACCCCTGGGGTCACCAACTGGTGTGTCCACGACGTGAACACCGGCGACAGCCCGCCAGTGAGACATCGGGCCTACCGGGTCCCTGATCGGGTCCGAACCTGCATCCAGACCGAGGTGGCGAAGATGCTAGACCTCGGGGTGATTGAACCCTCCGACGGCCCCTGGGCCAGCCCGGTAGTCCTGGTTCCGAAAGCGACTACCCCGGGTGTTGCCCCCGAGCTGAGGTTTTGCGTGGACTACCGAGGACTCAATGCGGTCCCCCGAGCGGACGCTCACCCTATCCCCCGTGCCGACGAGCTCATTGACCGCCTTGGGGCCGCTCGCTACATCAGCACCTTCGACCTGACTAGTGGATACTGGCAGATTGCCCTCACCAAGGGAGCCAAGGAGCGCTCCGCCTTCTCCACCCCGGATGGGCACTACCGCTTTAGGGTGATGCCGTTTGGAATGAAGAATGCCCTGGCCACCTTCCAGCGGCTGGTGAACAGGGTCCTGTCCGGACTAGAGGGGTTCAGCGCAGCATACCTCGACGACATAGCAGTCTTCAGCTCCCAATGGACCGAGCACCTCCAGCACCTCCGTCAAGTCCTGCTGGCTCTGCGCCGGGCCGGCCTCACCATCAAAGCCAGCAAATGTCAAATTGGGCACGGCTCCGTAACCTATCTGGGGCACCAGGTGGGAAGTGGGCAGGTCGCCCCCCTCCAGCCGAAGATCGACGCCATCCTGTCCTGGGAACCCCCCGCAACCCAAACGGAAGTCCGGGCCTTCCTGGGCCTCACCGGCTACTACTGAAGGTTTATCAAGAACTATGGCAGCATCACAGGCCCCCTCACAGAACTAACCTCCAAAAAACACCCCAAGGAAGTACACTGGACTTCCTCCTGCCAGAAGGCGTTCGACACCCTCAAGGCCGCCATGTGCGCAGCTCCAGTGCTCAAAGCACCCGACTACACCCAGGAGTTTGTGGTCCAGACGGACGCCTCAGAACACGGCATCGGGGCAGTCCTCTCCCAGTTCGACGACAAGGGCATGGATCGGCCCATAGCCTTCATCAGCCGAAGGTTGCTGCCCCGGCAACAGCGGTGGAGCACCATTGAGAGAGAGACCTTCGCAGTAGGCTGGGCCCTCAAAAAGCTACGACCCTACCTGTTCGGAACCCACTTCGGAGTACAAACGGATCACCGCCCCTTGCGGTGGCTGATGCAGATGCGAGGAGAAAACCCCAAGTTGCTACGCTGGTCCATCTCCCTCCAAGGGATGGATTTCACGGTGGAACATCGCCCGGGACGGACCACGCCAACGCGGACGGGCTGTCCCGATTCTTCCGCTTCAGCGAGGAGAACCCCCAAGTGGATGGGTAGTTCTCCCCGCCTTTCAGCTGGGGGGGGCACGTGTGAGACCGGCCTCGTGGCGTGGGCCCTCCCGACCAGCAAGTTACCCTACAACGACGCCGAACCTCGTGGACACGGCCTTCCGGCTTCCGTGGGCCAACATCCCGAGGGCCGACCAGATTCCCAACACGCATGCCCGGCCGAGGGAGAACGAAACCCCCCCCCCCAACCAGACCGAGAGGCGCCGACCCTGTCACACCTCTGGTCTCTCCCCCGAGGGAGGTTTCGATCGACCACCAGGCCCCCGGTGAATGGGCGCCTCGCTTGCTGGGTGTTTGAAGTCCCTCCCAGACCCACCTGAACAGATCAAGGGGCCGAGCGACAGGAAACCCCGACACACCGCCCCCCCAGGCACCAGACCCCTCTCCGCGAGGACTCCGGACTTCAAAGAGGAGGGGGAGTATAACAAGGGGTGCGGAAAGGACGGGAGCAGAGAAGACCTGGACTGACGAGAGCCTGCTGACCTGGTCGCGGCTCGATCGCTCACCGAACAGAAGAACGCTACCCGAACTCTGAACCATCTGAGCCCTGCTGACGCTGTCGCGGCTCCCCGAACTCTGAACCATCTGAGCCCTGCTGACGCTGTCGCGGCTCCCCGAACTCTGAACCATCTGAGCCCTGCTGACGCTGTCGCGGCTCCCCGAACTCTGAACCATCTGAGCCCTGCTGACGCCGTCGCGGCTCCCTGAATTCTGAACCATCTGAGCCCTGCTGACGCCGTCGCGGCTCCCCGAATTCTGAACCATCTGAGCCCTGCTGACGCCGTAGCGGCCCCCCGAATTCTGAACCATCTGAGCCCTGCTGACGCCGTCGCGGCTCCCTGAACTACGACCCTCCGGTGCCTGCTGAGTGACTCGCGGCCCGCTCCTCCAAGAGAATCGGCAGAGATTGCCGAGAGAAGCAACATCCCCTCAGCTCGAGGATTGAGAGCTGCGCGCCGGATACCTCGCAGAGACACTGATTCAAAGACTGTCCCGCTACCCTTTCCCTCCTCACGAGATCGCTGCCGCTTGTGGCATTAATTCTGCACCTGCCCTGCCGGATCATAAAGATCCCTGACAACTACCGATAAAAGCATATTGTCTTATAACGAATTACTGTGTGGTGTCCCTCTATCCGAAGAGAGAGTAAGCGCAGCGTGTGCGATCCTAGGTACGAGACCCTTCCAGGAAGGGCCTCCCTGCTCTTGCTCGGCCTAACTCTGGGTAAGGTGGGCCTCCGGGTGGTCGGGAACGCATTCCGCAGCCTCCCCGGGGGACGCCTTCCAACACTTACACTGCTCAATCAATTTATATCAAATATTTTGCTTACTGGTTCTTAGTTAAATGTACAGAATATTGATACCGAATCACAAATCGCTTGCATATGTGACGTATTTAACAGATTATATAATTTGATTTGTAAATTCTAAATAAATGTTAATGGTGCAAGTCATTTTTCATTGACGTATGTCAGGATATGTTGCAATTAAAACATTTGGTGCATGCTACTAAAATGTATTATAGTTAAACCGGATAGAAGGCGCTGCGGCTAAAATCGTCTTTTTCTTGCATTTTTGTATATGGAAATATGTACCCAAAGGTATTGGAGCACTTTGTTTCATTACACAAGGGCATATTCATTTTTTAGGCACATGGAGATTAAGTGATCTGCCCAGACTCACAGGATGTTGAGCCGGCGCCGAGACATAGCCCTGCTTCTCTAGTTCCTAATTCACGAACTGTGGCAATATTTCTACATCCTCTCCCCTTGGCCTCCCTACAACTTGGATTTCTCATCTTCTTAATCCTCTTCTACCAAGACATTTTACCCACTGATTATGCTAAATTGCACCCCTGTCTTTCTCCTAACAATTAGAGTTCAAGATCTTTTATTTAGCTACTAAACAGTGGTGGAGGGGAAAAACACTTGATAACACGATGACAATAGTATACCTGAAAGTACCACAGACTCCGACTTTAGGTTTGTCAATTTATTATAAGGCCAAGAATAATAAGATGTATACACATTGTAAGATTAACATATACAGATGTAAGAAATTCAATACAGAGCCGATTCTACGAATATAAGTAATTCGGCATAACAAGAATATAATGGTAAATTCGAGGATTAGGATACAGCTCAAAATGGAAACAGAGTCGAGGTCTCTTTTCAGTAGGAACAAAAACAAATCTGTCCCTACACTGTACTAAGAGGAGATGCTATCTAATACCCTTCCATCTATTCCCAAAGGTGTCAGCACGTGTTGACTTCCTGAGAAGTACTCACGTCAAATTGGTTAAGGTGCTTAAGGCTAGGAGCGAGTTCTAAGATGCTCCTTTCTCTCCGAAAGCTAGCAGAAGTCTGGGGTCTCTGTCCCTGCGCATCATACAATATAGAATTTGATTCTTGGTTTCATCCTGATAAAATTTGCCATTGCAACTTTTTCTATGTGGGGAGGTTCACGCTCTTTAATTAAGACTTCTTTGTTCGGCGTGGTTACCTTGATTCCCAGACCAGCCAGACACGAAGGATATCCTCCCTTCTCGTTTCCTTCTGTCTTCAAAGCATTCCTTGTATCTTCTCCAATCTGAAAATAACGAGTTGGCATTCCAATACCTACAGTAGGATGAGAACACTGCTATTTCTTGAAAACAACATGCATTTCATTATTTATTTCTTGAGAAGCCAAGGAGGTGCAAAAACAAGTACAGTCTTGGGCCTAGGAAATCTGGCAACTTAAACAACAAACGGTCATAATTTATGATTAGAAACTGTCCTGCTCTCTGTATATGCAGGCATGACGATACATGCATGATAATATTATAACATTTGCACTACAACGAATGTATAAATGAATCTACTGAATACATGTTCATGATCATAAAACACTGTAGACGATATACTTGTACGTAGGTGCATGGCAACTATGACTATAATGTACCCATACAAATAGAGTGCTGAAAGCGCTCTATCAGTTCCCCCCTCTTATGACTAGTGTCATAACACCAAATTACATTCTTTCAAAATGTCCTCCTTGTAGAAAAGACTGACCTAAACAGAAGATGTAGCTTACTGTCCCTGTCTAAATCTCTCTAACCCTTTAAGATGCTGATAATGACTGTCCTGCAGTCTTTCCATTTGCTGTTCTCGTTTTTTCAGGACATTTTCCTGATGTCTGGCTCTTTGCCATTTGCATGCTTTGATGACTCCCAATAATATAATTATGCAAATAACAGTTACGATAATGGGTTTCAAGATATAACGCATAATTCCCTGTCCCAAACTGCCAAACCAACTGCCAATTTGTCTGAAACCCTTTCCAATGTGATCCCAGAGTCCCTCAGCAGCCAAAATACTCAATTCTTGATGGATATCTGAAATATTGGCAATATATTTCCTTATATCCCGACTATTGTCAGGAATATAAGTGCAGCACTGTTGGACTCTCAAACGTTTACAGACTCCTCCAGCTTTTGCTAGCAGGACGTCTAAAGCAAGAGGATTTTGAAGAACCATAGCCCTTATCGAGATCATCTCAGCATTCACTAATAGCAGGATTTCTGCTGTATTCACGGAGAGTTTATTCTCTATCGTTGCCAGCTTTCAAATGTTTACATCATTCAACACCACACCTAAACTAGGTATCATGGCTCCAAACACATCACCAATGATTTCTCCAGCACTAACACCACGTTTTCCCCTATGAGAGCTTTTTCCTTTCAAAGGCCACAAATCATCCGTATGAAATATCTTGGGGAAAACTATGGCTAAATACCATGTCCCATACCAATTCTTGGGCAGTTTCACATAAGCATTCTTTTTTTTTTTTTTTTTGTCCTCGTTTGCCTGCCCCACAATCTCCATGAGAAGCGCCACTCCCCTTAGATGTCGTCTGGAACTAGATACTATTCCATCCCAAACCCAGACATCAATCGAGTATAGACCGGCGAGAGACGTTCTCGAGAATGATGTTGTGGGAGGAGAGGGAAAAAAAAATGTGCGAGGGCTCACAACCCCTCGGAACTCCATCTTAAACTTGGAAGGCCTTTCGAAAGAGCCCACCAAGGCACCTGGAGTATGATGGCATAATCATCGGACCCGGGGAAAAAAAACATAAATAAATAAACCCCGGAGGCTCAACGGAGCCAATTATTTCCACTGGGCCAACAGGTTCCAAAAGGAGAGGTTGCGTTGCTGACATGTTCTGGCCGTATCCACCTTTGATGTTTCATATAAAGACTCTAGCCAACCTGCATGTGATGGTGCCTTTTGGTCTACCCAGAATTTACAAATCTGCCGTCTAGCCAGCAGAATTGCATAAAACAAAAAGCTCATTGCCTGGCCTGTGGTGTTGTCGTCCACCCCAAATATGATTAACGGCAGAGTAATAGGAATATTCTTCTTAAGGATAGAGTCCAAAGTGATCTTAACTTCCTCCCAAAAGGTGCTAATAAATGGACATTCCATGAACATGTGAACATCGGAGGCTGCAGGAAGATTACACTTATTACATGATTTTCCGGGCTGGTATTTAGATAGCCTTTGAGGGGATAGGTAAGCTCGGTGGAGGGTAAACATGTGATTCCGCCTCAACCAGGCCGGCTTAACCAGTTTATACAGGAGAGTGAAAGATCTTATCCATATCTCCTCACACTGCAACCCTGTGGGCCCTCCCCACTGTACATCGGGTAGAGTGAAGTCCCCATCCACCTCCTCCAGGATGACCCAGTACCAATGTTGCAGGGATTCTGCTTTTGCACAGAACTATGCGCAGGAGACCAGGACCTCAGAGAATTGTGGTGTACCAGAAAACTCCCCTCAGAACCTAGAACCCCTTATCCGACTAGCTTAGTATCTCATTCGTTAACCTAGATCTAGCTAGGTGGTCCCAATGTATAGACAAACCAGAACAAGCGACTTAGATATTTCTCAGGAGTGGTGGGAATCCGAAATACCTGTTCGTACTTATTTATTAGTCCACAACATAATAATACAGACACGGTAAAGTTTAAAGAGTTTATTTTATAAACCTCGCGTCCTAAGATGCAGTACTTTGGCTAACACTAGCAGACTAACAATACAGATCAGAATCATGAGCATTATTATAATACCATATAGAATGAAAGGAGCAATCATACTATTAATGACAGTGGTATACGGCCACACTCCTTTCACTATAATCTAATGCATTATTATTATTAGACTATTAAAAAGTCTCTTAGGCTAACATGGTGGACCCCATACCGTATAGATCAGCTTAGTAGGATCACATCAAAGGATCAGCTCTCACAGCATGCATCAGCTCTTCTTGTTCGAATGAATGAAAAACCAAACTGTTCTGCAATATTAAAGACGCTCGTCCTTCAAATATTGGCAGCTGTATGCATGATATGTCTAACAAGTGGTACGATCAATCTAAATACAACACTCTGTACCTTCTAGTGACCCAGACGCGTTCTTTGCATGATGTACAGACCAAGGGCACATTTCACGGTTAAGAATGTGAAGCAACAGTGTGTTATCCTGTAAGGCAAAGTCCAGCCAGCATTTCTAAAATGAATAACACATAACAACAGTGTCGTGTGCAGCGCAGCAGAAACGACAAGCTTGCTTGTTAACTATGATTTCGGTTATGCTAACTTAGTGTTGTAAATAGGGCGTGGCTTAATCCATCTCACACCCCCCCATGATCGGAGCACTAACCAATAGGGATACACTTATCAAGAACGCAGAGTTCAAGTGATTTAGAACTGACTCAAGGGCATATAAGGTAAGTGTAAAGTCCGAGAATAAAAAAATGTTCGTTTAGAAAATGAAAAATGATGCGGTAAAAAAGTAAGCAAAATTTTCGTAGAAATTTAACAATTCTGGATGCAAGCTGCATTGACAATGTCAATCAGTCAATCCATGAAGGTATATGCACCGTAAGTTGCGACTGCTTCCAAGAGGAAATCATTGGAGCGTTCCGCAAAAGTATCTGCCATCCAGTTGAGCAAGGGAAAGGAACATACATGTTCGTCAATTATCGGAGCATCCAGCACCATGATAGGACAACTGTCAGTCTCCTCAATATAACTCCTTTCAAGGAAATCAATAGCTGCCTCTCCGATATCCCAGTTTCCACGGACTCCGTGTGCCGCACCCAAAGCCATAAACCCGACACCAGAACAGTCGAATTCATGCGCCACTAAGGGACACATTAGTTCATCAAAATCCGGGTCAGGCGACGCCAAGTTTGACAGGCACAAGTCCAGAGCCCATTGGAAGGGACAATCTAGGCAATGAAAAACAGGTTGCACACACGTAAAAAAGGGAAACCGGAAAGACAATCCATACTTGACGCTTAATACCGCCAGTGGTAAGGTGCCGTAGAAATCAAGCATCCGGCTACGAAGATGGAGCAAGCGCAGCATTCTGTCTTGCAACTCCCGGTGTGCAGCCATAGCGAAGAGCGCAAATCAGCAAGAGGATCCCAGCCACCAAAGCGAGGAGCAAGGGGAACCCTCCGAAGACACTTGAAAAAATAGAATGTAAAAATGCGGGGATCACACCAAAAACAGTCTGGAAAGATGTCACGAGGCCTGAGCTCACAATTTTAAAAAAATGAACAAGGCCAGTCGTAGGCGAAGCATTAAAGATAGTTTGAATCAAGGTTCCAAAATGGAGGGGGAGGTCGGTATTTAAAAGAGCTTGTACCTCAGTGCGTGTATTTGCAACATTAAGAAGAAATGTTTCGCGGGATGAAGTTAACGCAACCTCTTTTTTAGACAAAAGAGCCCTTATTCTGCTCATCTTATTGAACTCTGCGTTCAAGGTTGGAATCGCTGGCCAGATGGATATGTCGAGTCGGCCTTGCGGGGGCGGGAAAAGGACGTTATTACAGCAAACTACTTTTTGTGAAACAGTCACTATGTAAGGAATACCCACTAGCATCCCACAGCAAGCTTCACTATTTAAAAGCAAATAACTACCGTTGGCAAGCAGCTTAAAAGAAGACGTTATAACTGGCATTGGAATCCCCTTTAGGACACAAGCTAAATTAGGAGCGTGTATATTGCAAGCGCCATGTAATTGTATATGTCTGCAAACAACAGAGTGATCAGGAGCGGAATTGCATTCTTCACCTTTTAAGTAAACTTCCTTGCCATCCCTCACGCATCTGTAAGTGAACGGAAGTGACCAAACTTCATGCAGAAACGCATCACCAAGTTGTTCGTATCTGCCGATAGCATAGTGTTTCATGCACGAACTAAACTTGAACAAACTGAACGGTAAAGTTACTAATCCGTGAACTAACCACACGGCTGAATTTAACTCAGCTACAGAAAAAGGTAAAGGTTCTAATTTTTCAATGTGCAGCAATGCATAAGTAGCATCTTTCATGGACATGAACTGCTGTTTTTCAGTCAAATTAAACGGAAGGAACAATGATGAAATATTCATGTAATCCCAAGGGACTTTCCCTGCCTTTAACGTTTGCAATGTCCATGCAAACTGCATAATTGAACGCAACTGATTTTGACCATGATACAACATAGATACATCATCTTGCACAATGTCTACGACAGAAGAAACAATATTATCTAATGTATAAATTCTAGAAGACAACGTATTAATACTATTATCTATCACAGCCATACTTTTTCCATATTGGCCTGGTCAATAGCACGTAGTCTAGAAGCAGCCTCAATTTGTGACAACTTCCAAACTTCATTGTAAATAGCATAAGCCCATCGTTTAGATCTACCATTAACAGGACCCTTAATGAAATCATTCAAATCTATTTTTTCATTTAAACGTGACAAATGAAGTTTAACTGAAGTTAAGGTGGAATGTTGCTGCCATGACTGACATAACTTACCTACAGAG
Organism: Triturus cristatus; assembly: GCF_964204655.1. NCBI lineage: Eukaryota > Metazoa > Chordata > Amphibia > Caudata > Salamandridae > Triturus > Triturus cristatus. The sequence goes on along the minus strand of NC_140593.1, from coordinate 530,682,289 downwards.
TAGGTAGTCACCGTGTGCGAAGATGTGAAACGAGGGTCAACCCTAAGTTGTGTATACCCCGGAGTCAAATCCAGAAAACGACTTTGACAGGAATCTGAGCTTGTTTGCCATACCAACCAACCCTCAGAATTCAATGTTGAAATATTGAAGGTGCCATTGGAAACAAGCGACTGCAACCTAGTAAGGGACAGATCTGAGTGATTTTCCCAACCAGGATAAGCACCCAGATCAGGGATCGAGGGGGAAATTAATTTTTTAGATATAGCCAATCCAAAACAGGTGGTCTGAAAAATAGATGAATTTAAAAATAAAATATGGTTAGGGATAAGACAGGCACGATGCAAAGCTTCTGTTCCTTGTACCTGCCACGGTTTAGTTCCCCAAACCGATTTAAGATCGATAGTAGCTTTCCATACGTCATACCCTCCAATAGCCAATTCCTCCATATAGGCTTTGGAATATAATAATTTTGTGTGTGTCAGTCTGACTTTAGAAGAGGGTTCTACCGCTAACTTAAAATAAAAAGACTCAGGGGTCGACACACTAAAATCCGAAAAGTATGTGAATTTTTTCAATAAAGTGGCAGAGCTGCCAGGCATAGGGACAGGACAATGTTCCCATTGTGTGAAATTAACAAAATTTCTGAAAGTATTTGCTCTGTGTAGGAAATGTGTGCCATAATGTTGAAAACAAAACTGCTCCTCATAGTTCGCAGTATTTAAATACAGATCTTCAGCATCAAATGCAGCATAATATTTTAAATCAGAAAACAGTGCTTCTATTGCTTGTACATCCCAATCATCTGAGCGGATGTTTTGTTTAACTACATCACCCATAGAAACACGAAAAACAGTTGGCACATTAATAACTTTGGTGGAACCATGAATTTGAAAGTTCACTGCATCCCAAGCAATCCCATCACGGACAGGCCAGGCGGTGATGTTCACAAACGTCTGGTCTCTTTTCATGATGTGTGATGAGGAATGGGGGGCCAAAGTTCCATCAATTAATTGAATTGTAGAACGCTCATTCAGGTAGTGTCCATTAATAAGTCTAAAAAACACTACCACAAAGCCAATTGTCATGAATAAAAAAATACAAATCAGCACCAACCAGATGTAAGTCCAAGGTGCAACCAAAAATTGTCTCTTGAACCAGGCAAAAAATATAGAGATTTTGGAAGGGACAGTGGAAGTCAATGATTGAGTTTCAAAGGAAGACTGGGACTGGGCAAGTGTTGTTGTATTTAAAAGGGGCAAAGCGACTTCTGTAGGATAAGCATACTCAGGATTAGCGGGCAAACCACCAGCAGTAGGTGGCGGATCATTAACTGTGATCATCTCAACGGAAACCTCAGGCACGATGATAGAGGGTGGCACCACAACAGAGTTTCTCAGCATCGAAGGGCAGGAAACCGAAGGTGTCATACTATGGAGAATCGGCCACCCTGTGTAGCTTGACATTTTCAATCGAAATGTACCTTTTTTCTTTGCGACCAGGAAGTGGTGGTAAAACAACTGTACGTGTACCCAATACTCCAAGCACCGGGACTGGTGCACGATAAGAGGGGCCAAACTCCTTCTTGTTCTCCACCTTCTCACGGACCAGATCACCAACTCGAGGCAGCCAGCCGACCACCGGAATCAGGAGCGCTTCTTCAGATGTAGAGGGCACGTGTTCATTTGCTAGAGTCTCTCTTGCTTCTTGTAGATTCTGTAATACAGCACAGTGGTCATCGAGGTCAAAAGGCGCAGCAGCTGCCGCCATGTCTAGACCATCAAGGTCCGGAACAAACATTCTCACTCCAAAGAGCATCATGTAAGGGGTCCTCCCACCCAGAGACCTTCTAGGGAGATTATTAAGTGCACGTTGGACGTCATACAAGTGGGCAAGCCAGTTCCGGCCTGTACCTAACACCTTGGCTGTCAACGATTGCTTTAGGTCACGGTTCATCCGTTCCACAACACTATTGCCCTCAGGCCGGTATGGAGACGAAAATTTGACTTGGACCCCCAAACTTCTCATAGCCTCTTTGTAAGCCTTAGAGGCGAACGCCGGGCCCTGATCAGAATGTAAGGTACCACACGCAAAACTCCCTATAAAGACACGCAATGCTTTGATGACAGTCCTGGCATCAGCACTCCTTTGTGGCCACACCCACAGAAAACGTGTGCACGAGTCTACTGCAACCAAGATGTACTTGTACGCAGTATCAGAGGTAAAAGGACCGCAGTGATCTAAATAAACACACGCTAGTGGTTGATTAGATATATGCAGCTGTGTCGGAGGTGGACACGCAACAGAAGAAGGTTTGATCTGCTGGCAAATGTCACAATTAAGTACATAAGCCCGCGCTTGTTTATACAAACCGTACCACCAGTAACGTTGCTGCAAAAGAGAGACAGTCGCTGACACTCCAGCATGCGCAGACGCAACACCTTCATGGGCAGCTGTTATCAGATTTGGTCTGCAGTCCGCGTTGGGAATCAATCTATCACCAACGTCGTTAATCCTCACTAATGGGACTTTATCAGGACTTAAGTGATAATGGTATCGAGAAGGGAAACCTCTAGGGAAGTTTGTCCCTGTCTCTGATGCCGCAAAAGCTGCTAAGATGTCTGCATCTATCTTTGATTTTGCTCTTGTAACTGCTGCTACTAAATATGTTGCCACTGCTGTTTTAGCTGCCTCATCAGCCAAACTGTTACCGACAGCATGGACACCAACTCGTTGGTGACCAAGAGTGTGAATTACATCCACAAGTGGCAGACTTCCTTTGAGTTCTGACACTCGAGCTCAAATTGTTTTATGCTTGACTGAGCAACCTTTGGAGTCACAAAAACCATTCATAATCCAAAAAAGTATATTGTCGTTGTAAGATTGAACACAGTAGTAAGAGTCACTCACTATAAGAGTAGTGACTCTGTGATCAGCAATCTCAAGTGCAAGCACCAGAGCACGAAGCTTCCCCAGTTGCGCGGTACAATCACCCAATGACTGCGTATGCACTGCATCAGATTTGAACTCTCCATTCACGAAAGTACCGACTACAATTGCGCAAGCCGCTGAATAAGCGTGCCGTGATCCAGTTGCGGGTTGCGCCGACCCGTCAGTGTATATGACACAATGGTATTCCTCTATAGGGAGCAATGACTGTGGAGCTGGATGAACGAATTCATATTCCAAACTCTCCTGAGTCTGCAACGCCGCGTCAAAGATGTATTCGACGTCGGGCGAAGCTAAGGAGGTCGCCCAATGTATCCACCTTGGATGCAAAGCCTTAGAATTTGGTACACTAGCTTTAGTGACTGCTTCAAGAGCAGGAAACGGTGTTACCACCAGCATGCGCTTTCCTTGTGATAGCGCTCGTTCTTTCAGGATCGCCATCTGAACTGCTGTCAAGACTTTTTCAACAGTGGAAAATCGCAGCTCAGCCGAAGTGTACAGATGAGATTTGTAAGCAATGGGGACTGTGTCACCCTCATTGAACGTTAAGTACGTGAAACCTTCCGCGCCTGGAACAATTCTAATGACCAGGTTGGTGTGGTTGTCACGAGTTTTTAGATATTTAGCAGTAAGAAGATCAGTTTGCAAAGTATATAATGCCAACATGTGCTCTGGCAGCCAGCAAGATCTGGTATAAGTTGGTTGTATCAAGGCATAAAGTGTCTTGATACGCTGGGCATAATCAGGAATGTAGGATCGACCGAAATTCAGAAAACCCAGCAAGGATTGTAGTTTTTTCAGTGTCGTAGGGATACGAAGGTTCGCGCATTTCTCAAGGAACTGCGGTGCCAAGCCTCGACCTTCATTATTGAGTTCGTACCCCAGGAATAACACTGTAAATTCAGCAATGTGCGACTTCTTAAAGTTAAACTTGTAACCGAAGTCTGCAAACATAGTCACTATGTTATCCACACGTGCAAGGTGTGGAAGCAACTCGTCGTCTGTCAGATATATATCGTCGACATACGAGTATGCTTCTGGGTCTACCATCTCCAAGAGAGAGACCACGCGAGCGGCAAAAACTCCAGGGCTGTTTTTACAGCCCATCGGGAGCCTCTTGAACAATTTTTGTTTGCCACCCGAGGTGAATGCTGTCCACTCATAACTAAGAGGGGCCAGATTATGGCAATAAAAGCCATTGGATAGGTCAAGTGTAGTTTTGAAACGTTTTCTCACAAGACTATCTACGAGAGCCGAACTATGAGTATTTTGTACCGCACACGTCCGGCAATGTGAGTTTAATGCCGGTAATCCAAAACTAGGCGGTACGATCCGTCAGGCTTCGTTACAGTGAATAAAGGATTATTCATGGGTGACACACATGTCTCAATTACTCCTTGATATTCCAATTGTTCAAGGATTGACGCGACGTGAGGTCTAGCCTCGCGACGCATGGGATATTGGGGTTGAGGCTGGGGATCGGATCGCAATGGAATCTCGTGATTGGGAGAACATTTATCCCAGCCAACCTGATTACGATATAACGCCGGCGCAAGCACCTGTGCCCACTCCCCGGCCAACCTAGTAGACTCCTCCGTGGGCACTGCGTGCCCAAAGGAAGGAAGTATAACTTTCTCGCCCCTAGGCGCGTCCAAAATGAAAGCCGGAGGCCAATCTTTCTCCGCCAAAAGAATATCATATGTGGTGGTAAGATTATCTCAAAAAACCCCTTTAATTTTGCGTTGTATGTCACCCTCAGTATAAAGGACTATTTCAAATAATCTTTCTGGGGGGGCCACGCGAGTATCAGCAGTTTCAACTGTCACATATACGTCAGTTGCTGTCGCCTCCAGAAATGGACGCAATGCTTCCCGCACTACTGTAACTTCCGCCGCACTGTCTAGCAGCGTTAGTGCCCATGTCAGGTTCCGAAGCTGTGTCCTGACCATCTGAGGCATATCTCGCTGAGATAGCAGCAACTTTCTTTTTCTGAAACGGTGGACGCGGTCTGGCAGCCTCTTCTTGCTTGCCTTTACCGTCAGTCTGGCGGGGCTGGTCTCGACCTTGAGTGCCCCGTCCTCTTCCTCGATCTCCACCACCAGAGTGCGAAGTCGATGTTTCCTGTGAAGAACGAGGAGAGCGTTGTTCAGTAACCTGAAACCTATCAGGTGACTTAATACGAGTACGATCGCGCAAATCATAAGTACGTTCACTATACGACTGAACTGGTGAGGCAGGACGAGAAACCTGTTTCTGTTGCTGCTTCTCTTGTTTTTTGGCTTGCCAACTTTGTTTAGGAAAGTTGGGCTTTTCGTCTTTTGTAGACGAACTCACCTTAGTTTGTTGCACTACATCTGGAATTTTGATGGTGGGTTTTACACCTAAGGCACTACGTCCAACCATCCTGTAGGCTTTCGCAATAAATTTTGCGAATTGCAGAGGCTTGTCTTCATCAGCCAGAAGCTCCAGCATATTGCCAACTTGGAACTGCATGGCACCTCCTTTGAGGTTGCCCATTACCATGGAACAAACCACATCGAAACTGTCGACAAGCCTCATTCCCAACTCAATAGCTGCCTCCGCACCATGACTTTCTTGAACTTTCTTGATGACGGAGGGTAGTACAGCCATAGACGGAGTGACGTAGCACTTCGAATATGTCGCAGCAAGGATCTTGCCCCAATTGTCACAATCAACAAGCTCAGGGACCAGGTCATTCGGCAAAGTAATGGTGAGTATCCTGTGTTTATCCACAGGTGTAGTGTTTGGAAACACGGCTTTTAATTGATCAAATTTTTCTGCAAGCCAGTAAGGAAATTCATCCTTACTGAGGGGGCGCTTGCCGACAACCGCGTTAACCATAACAGGGCTTATCACCACCGCGTGATGGTGATCCGCCCCGTGTCCAGCAACCGCAGGTGCTCCCACCTGAACTGTGCATGACACATACTGCACTAAAGCCCTATGGACCGTAATCAGGGCAGTGTGTAGCGTTCGTAAATCACCCACTCCCACCGTTAGGTAGCGTGGGTGTGGAGTATATCCGGCCAGTACCGGCCATGTAGCTCCCGCAATTGATAACGGGCCCATTCTTGCTGGTACGACCTCATGGGGGAGGACGCCATTAAACCAAATTGTATGCTGCCAGGCAGTAATAGGAATTTCCAGAGTCCGATATGGGGCATAAGCTGCAGGTACAGCCGAGGCTGTATATTCGTGGAACAAATTATCGCCTGTATCCACCTCCGCAAAGGTCACCCATGAGTAAAACAACTCATACGGGTAGGTGGTATCAGCACTGACCACAAAAACTACGGACATCCCGTCATCAGGTACCCCATACGCCCTCAGATGAGCGCGCAGAGGAACTCTACTATGAGCAGGAATATTAACCGCCATAAGGACTCCTTAAAGAATAACAACGATTTACACAGTAGCACTTGGGCTCAAAAATTATAACCTTTTTAATTTTCAAGCTTGATAGAACCTTTAGTCTAAACCTAGGTAGGTTAAACCGTCACTCAAGTTTTCCGGAAACGAGAGCGAGGGTTGTTGTGGACTAAAATCAGCACTACTAAAGCGTCTCAGACGTAAGACCAAACGTTAGGTGCGCCATGTTGCAGGGATTCTGCTTTTGCACAGAACTATGCGCAGGAGACCAGGACCTCAGAGAATTGTGGTGTACCAGAAAACTCCCCTCAGAACCTAGAACCCCTTATCCGACTAGCTTAGTATCTCATTCGTTAACCTAGATCTAGCTAGGTGGTCCCAATGTATAGACAAACCAGAACAAGCGACTTAGATATTTCTCAGGAATGGTGGGAATCCGAAATACCTGTTTGTACTTATTTATTAGTCCACAACATAATAATACAGACACGGTAAAGTTTAAAGAGTTTATTTAATAAACCTCGCGTCCTAAGATGCAGTACTTTGGCTAACACTAGCAGACTAACAATACAGATCAGAATCATGAGCATTATTATAATACCATATAGAATGAAAGGAGCAATCATACTATTAATGACAGTGGTATATGGCCACACTCCTTTCACTATAATCTAATGCATTATTATTATTAGACTATTAAAAGGTCTCTTAGGCTAACAGGGGGGACCCCATACCGTGTAGATCAGCTTAGTAGGATCACATCAAAGGATCAGCTCTCACAGCATGCATCAGCTCTTCTTGTTCGAATGAATGAAAAACCAAACTGTTCTGCAATATTAAAGACGCTCGTCCTTCAAATATTGGCAGCTGTATGCATGATATGTCTAACAAGTGGTACGATCAATCTAAATACAACACTCTGTACCTTCTAGTGACCCAGACGGGTTCTTTGCATGATGTACAGACCAAGGGCACATTTCACGGTTAAAAATGTGAAGCAACAGTGTGTTATCCTGTAAGGCAAAGTCGAGTCAGCATTTCTAAAATGAATAACACATAACAACAGTGTTGTGTGCAGCGCAGCAGAAACGACAAGCTTGCTTGTTAACTATGATTTCGGTTATGCTAACTTAGTGTTGTAAATAGGGCGTGGCTTAATCCATCTCACACCAAAAGGCTACCTCTTTCCCCCCCACTTGTCTCTCTACCAACTGTTCTTCCAGGAGGCAACTCTTCCCCAAGTGTGTATTTTTCCTGATCAATTCCCGGGACCAGCTGGCTAACTGGATGTATTTAAATCAGGAAAGTGTTGGGCCAACCTTCTCATATAGCTCCTCCCAACCCACCAATGCCCCGTCCACCAACAGCTGACCCCACCTTTCTATCCCTGCCTCTCTAATAGGTGTTGCAAGACTATCCCTCAGACACAGAGGAAGCCCCGGCGAGTCCCAGATTGGGGCAAACCGAGAATAGTAAGGCAACCCCACCCTTTCTCTGATCGCTTTCCACACCTTGGCCAAGGATAATAAGATCTTTAACCTCACCTTCTTGAAAAATTTCCGGTCTCCAGATTTAAATAGAAAACCGTCAGGTGGCAAATCAGCCCCATTCAACATGGCCTTAAACATTTTACCAATCGGTGCACTTGATGGAGCCTTCACCAACATCCTGGAGTACGAAACTGAAAAGCCCAGGCATAGTATTGTAAGTCTGGGAGTGTGAGCCCCCCCTTCTCCCTCCTCCTTCTCAGTTTTTTCCAGGCTAGTCTGGTGGCTTTATAATTCCAAATGAAGGAGTTTATGTCTTGTTGACATTTATAAATTTGTTTCTGATCAAAAGCTAGAGGGATGGTATTGAAAATAAACGTGTACTTGGGAAGGATGGACATTTTTACTAGACTGACTTTCCCCAAGATTGTCAATGGAAGAAAGGCCCAAGCTTTTAGCAATGCCCGACATTCTCGTGAAACCCGATCCAAATTGGTGTAAGCGATTTTACCTAACTCCTGGGTGATCCTAATTCCCAGGTAGCCCATAGATAGAGTAACGGCCAGGTTTGGGTTTTGGATGTTCCAGGTCATTACCTCAGTCTTTCCTTCGTTGATTTCATATCCCGAAATCTGCCCGAATTCCTTAGCTCTCTTGATAATAACGGGGAGAGCCTGCACAGGGTCCGATGTGTAAACTATTATGTCGTCCGCATAGAGTCCTATCCGCTTAGCCCAACCTCCGAACTCAAAAGAGGGAATGTTGTTATCATCTCTCAATATTTGAGCTAAAGGTTCTATATACATATTAAATATGTTTTCCCCTATGAGAGCTTTTTCCTTTCAAAGGCCACAAATCATTCGTATGAAATATCTTGGGGAAAACTATGGCTAAATACCAAGTCCCATACCAATTCTTGGGCAGTTTCACATAAGCATTCTTACCACACACAAAATAAACATTAGGCACTATGGTCAATTTATCCAATAGTGCTTTTCTTATGGACTCTTACATCAGAAAAACGTGTTCACAATCACTTTCACCCACGAATATTTTGTCATAATATGTGGATGGATGTCTAATGCACAACTTTCCCTTCTGCTGAAAGTCTGATGCTTTGGGTCCTGAACTCCACTTTGCCTTGTGATCTAATTCTTCCTTGGTCCATGGTAGTACCTTATGCTTCGGATCTGGATGTAACAAAGTTTGCCTATGTCGATCTTCTATCTGATCCACAAATTTCTTTTCAATGTCAGTTAACATGCCGGTCAAATTGTGTCTATGTGCATAGGACGTATCTAAGGTGATGGTAGGCACGAAGTACTTAGACATGCTCTCTACATTTTTGTAATAATCATATTTGTTCATGTATTTGAGGACTGGAACTTCAGAAAGTACCACATCATAATTCGAGAAATAATATTCAAAATGGGATTTGCTGTAAAATATACTTAATAGTATACTGCATGTAATGCCATAAGTCACAGGCAAGTGATGGTATCGTATACCTTCCTCTCTTGAAGCTGGTAATTGCATGCACACATAGCAGTCTTTCGCTTCCATTGTGTCCACATACTCGTACAACAAACATGCATATGCATTTAGCGTGAAATCACCCTTTGACAAATCTACATGCAATCTACGACTAGTTTCCTTGATCATTTCATTATCTTTCATAGATGGACCTTCTTCTATTTTGACACTTGAACCGGGTGGGGTAAGGGTAGCTTGTTCCTCATTCTTTTCATAATTGGGAGACCCACTCAAAGATGTGACAATCACCACAATTATGACAAGCAGTACTATTGCAATTAGAGTTCCGATAATACACTTTTGTTTTCAATCAGATGTTTCGGAAGCCATGTTTCCACTGACATATTTGTCACACCAAAGGAACATTGAGAGTCTCTGTTTTTCTTTTCTGTATTTTTAGTTCCAAATTACAATGTCCTTATTGATTTCTTCACTCGATTATTGCCAAATTTAGTCCAGCAATACTAAACCTGTTGTAAAGAAGTAGTCAGCCCTAATCCTGAATTCTTCTCTCTATTGAAAGGACCCTAATTTTAAATCTTCTTTCACTGGGGGCAAGGTTATCTTCTTTCTGAAGCCTAATGAGTTCTTTGATCAGATCACAGTTCAAGCTTCATCGTTAATGAGGTTAGAGCCAAGTATTTGGAGAACCATTTGCAGGATTTCAGCATGAATTTCTCCTAATTCCAAGGCAGTAAGCTGTCGATCAAAAGAAGGGAAACGACTTGGTTAAGGATCAGTTATCGAAGTCCACTCAACCTGGGTGGATTCGGAACTTGCAGTGTCAGGGTTCCAAAGGCTTCAACTCCCGGGACTAGCAGCTGAATATCAATCGAGAGGGTGTCCCCTCTGTAGCTCACTGTTCCATTTCCCAGTCTCCCGGAATTCCTCGGTCCCTGCATCCGCAACCAGATATGTCCACTCAGGAGACGCGTACTTCTGAGACGGTGTTCTTTTTCTTCTTGAGCGTCTTAGATCATCCAGATTATCTTCTTGTTCACTTTGTTCGTATTCAGATGTTTCAAGAATCAGAGCAAGATTTTTCTCAGAAGTCTTATATTTACCCTTTCTTTTCTTGCGGGCCACTTCTCTTCTCTGGCACTTGCTCCCTGCTCTTAATCTTTGTCTATTCCTTCTACGCCAGGCCGTTCACTCAGGTCTGGTTCAGTGGGTACTTCTACAATGTCGTCAATTTCATTCTCTGTAATCTGTTCCGCTGCAGGCAGTTCTCATTCTCTTTGTGCCGTTTCTCCTTGTATGTCTTCAGATTCAGTTGTCTTTGAGCAATTTGAGGAATGGGTGCTTCCTCTACCGGCTCTGGAACCTTGCGGGTATGCAAAGCGTGAATCCAATGTGGCAGTCCTCCACACTTCACCGCTGTATTCGTGACCAATATCACCTGATATGGTCCTCTCCAGCGGGCATCCAGACAGCTCTTCCGCACGTGCTTGCATACAAGAACCCAGTCTCCAGGGTTTAGATCATGCAGCAGGTCTCTCAAGGCGGATTCAGTTACAGCCTCGACCTGGTGGGACACAGAATTAACCACATCAACCAGTCCCCTACAATAGTCCAATACCATATCATCAGTGAAATTAATCAATGCTGTCGCTGGCACCATAGACAATCTCATTGCTCTCCCTGTCAGTATTTCATGAGGGGATAGCCCTTCTATCAGGAGTGCTACGCAAACTCATTAGAACAAGTGGCAAAGCATCTGGCCACTTCAATGCAGTCGATGAACACACCTTAGCCACTCTCATTTTGATTGTGCCATTCACCTGTTCCACTAGACCAGATGCTTCCGGTCTGTAGCTGCAATGCATTCTTTGGTCTATGTTTAAAGCAGCACACAACAGTTTCATGAGTTCACTATGGAAGTGAGTTCCTCTATCTGTTTCCACTGAAGTCGGAAATCCGTACCTTGGGATAAGTTCTCGTAATAGCCGCTTTGCCACTGTGAGACTATCACATCGTCGAGTTGGATAAGCCTCAACCCAACGTGAAAAGATACACATCACCACCAAAATATATCTCAGCCTATTGCATCTTGGCATCTCAATAACATCCAATTGTATCCTGTTAAAAGGACCTCCTGATCACCCAATGTGACTCATTATAACCACAGTTCTTTTTCCTACATTCATTTGCTGACATGTAACACATCTATGACACACTTCTTCAGCAATCACACGAAAGCGTGGATTAAACCATGTCTGCCTGAACACTCGCACCATGGCATCTCATCCCAGATGAACTGCTCTGTGAATCTGCCTTGCCATTGGGCTCAGCAAACAATTAGGAAGTATTGCTCTATTATCAGTTGACACCCAAATGCCATCATCTCTCTTTTCGTAGCCTGCTCTGACACATGAAGCAGCTTCTTCCTCTGAGACTTCATCCTGTAACCGGTTCACCTCATCCCATGTATCAGCTAAAGCTAACATCATGCTGAGCTCGGTCTCTTCTGTGCTTTCTCTTGTATATTGCCCATTAAAAACGCATGCATGCATAGCACAAAAGCTAGCTACTTCGTCAGCATAATTGTTGCCCTTTGTGTCAAAGTCTTCTCCCTTTCCGTGTGCAGCGCATTTCATGACTGCTATAGCCTTGGGCTTCTGCAAAGCATCCAATAGTTGGCGCACATATTCACCATTTCGAATCGGAGACCCTGAGGATGTTAAAAATCCCCTTTGAGACCACAGCTGACCAAAATCATGAACTACACCAAACACATATTGGCTGTCCGTATAGATCGTTACTCAGACTCCATGTGAAATAGTACAGGCACGTATCAATGTAATGATTTCTGTTACCTGATTAGAGAATACTCTATTTAAACAGGCAGCTTCTACTACTCCGGTGATGGTGCATACAGCAAACGCTGCTCTTAAGTACCCTTCATTGTCTTTTAGACATGAACCATTAACAAAAAGGATCAAATCAGAATCAGACAAAGGTTCATCAACAATGTCAGGTCTGGGTTTGGTAGATAGTTCAGTGACATCTAGACAGTCTTGCTCTTCACAATTTTCATCTCCATCTTCTCGGGGGGCAGGCAACAATGTAGCAGGGTTCAGAGTGGTACAACGTCTCAACGTGAAATTTTCAGATGCTAAAATGACTTGTTCATACTTGGTCAACCTATTGTTTGTGAGGTCTTGCGTTTTTGTTCTGGTCATCAACAGTTCAACAGAATGGGGTACATACACAATTAACCGATGACCCATCACGATGCTTTCACATCTTTCAATGCTGACACCAGTTGCAGCCACGGATTTAAGACATCCACGCAACGCAGAAGCTACTGATCTAATGTAGCTGAACAATAGGGCACTGGTCTACGGGCACCACCATGTGTCTGTACATGCTATTGCACATCCCTCCTTCTCACAGCAGAAAAGCGAAAACGCTTTATTATAGTCTGACATTCCAAGAGCTGGGGGACGACATATGCTTTCTCGCAACTCATGGAAGGCTCTCAAGCATTCTTCATCCCATGGTACCAGATCACTGATGTCTTTTCTTGTTAATCTTAACAGAGACTTTGCTTGGAAGGAAAAGTTTGGGATGCACTGTTGACAATAGCTGACCATAACCAAAAACATGCAGACTTCTTTTTGTGTTTTCTGAGTTCCCATTTGCAAGATCGCCTCTATGCGATCTGGTGGCACTCTTCGCTTTCCTTTCTCAATGCCATGTCCCAGATACTGAACCTCAGGTAGGCAGTATTGTAGTTGTTTGGAGACACCCTGTGTCCATTCTCTGCCTAATGGTTTAACAAAGCCACTGTGTCGATCCTGCACGCATCCTCATTTTTTGAGGCAACCAAAATGTCTTCTATATACTGAACCAGGACTGATTTCTGGGGCATCACCAGTCCTTCAAGATTCTTTTTCAGGCACTGGCTAAAGATGGAGGGGCTTTCTGTATACGCTTGTGGGATTCTACACCATGTTAAGACATCATCGCCCATCCGAAATGCAAATAAATACTGGCTATCTTCATGTAACGGTATAGAAAAGAACGCCTGTCACAAATCTATGACAGTAAACCATTCCGCTTGAGATGGTATCTGAAAGAGAATAACGGCTGGATTTGGTACCACAGAACAACAGGGAATCACAATTTAATTAATCCTGCGCAGATCTTGTACTATCCTATACTTGCCGCTAGGCTTCTGCAGTCCCATGATTGGTGAATTACAGGGACTTCCTCGTATCTCCTTTTGAATACCCTGTGCAATCATTGACTCAATGACAGGAATTATTCCAGCTACTGTCTCCGCAGACAGTTTATAATGTGGGGTTCTTGGAAATTCAGCATTCGGTCTCACCTGTATGTTCACAGGTTCCACATCTCGGATTAACCCTATCTCTTCACCCGTGAAATCCCACACTTGCGGGTCAACTGAGTCTCTCAAATCATGCGGCAATTCTGCTTTTGTAAGGACCACAAACAGTTCTGCACACCTGGTCATATTAGCCATTTTGAAATCAGCATTGTCATCATAGGTCTGCAACTCCACACCTCTCGGAGTGCTTGAGATGTTACAATTTAATTTGCACAACAGATCACGGCCCAAAAGACAGACCGGGCTTGTATTGCATACCACAAACTGGTGCTTATCCTTGAACGGCCCTATCCTGGCAGGTAAGGCATTTGTCAATGGGTTGGTCATTCACTGATTCCTGACACCCACTACTTGTATCGATTGTCCAGAAAGAGATAAATTGGGGACAACATCTGTTCTTATAAAAAGGTGACAGAATATTCATTCACATCTGCATCCACAAAAGGCCCACTCTGATCTACCTCCAAGACCGTACCAAGAGGGCATTCTTCCTGCACCCTCCTCTGGTGCTCTAGAGGGCTCTGAGACTGATCGTATCTGTCTCGTATTTCAAAATACTGCATCTGTTAATATGTCTGATTGTACGTGGGTATTCTAGGAGACAGTGGCACCTGTACTTGTGGCTCGCAACCTCCATACATAGACCTAGGTCTAGTCACTGTCTGTAGAGTCTCGTTCGTGTGTCCCTCTCCCTAATATGGAATGATATGATTCAAGCGACACTCCCGCTTCCAATGTCCTGTCTTCTGACAATAATGACAGGCAGTCACCTTTTTCTGTTGTGCCACCCACTCACTTGTACTCATCTCTGTACCTTTTCCTCGTCCCTGACCTGGTTGGGTTGCCATTTGCTGACCCATACCTCGGCCACTTCCTCTGCCTCGACCTATACCTCCTCCCACCCCCTGCATGTAGTCTGCACTTCTCAACTGAGCCAACATCACCTTGTCTTGCAATTTCTTTTGTGCTGATTCCACTTGATCGTTACAGTATTTAGCGCACCGCAGTATTTCATCCACCGACTTATTCTGCCAACAAATCAGGTGGTGTTGTATCATCAAACTAATATCAGATTTCAAACCTAACACAAACTTGGAGACAAACTGTCCCATATCCTTCTGATCAATAGTGTCCAATCCACTATGCTGTTTGAAAGCCAATAATAAGCATTCGTAGTAATCATGCACTGATTCCTTAGGCTCTTGAGTCGTCCGATCGATTTTAAGCCAATCCACAATCTGCAGTGCTACCTTAGACTGCAACCAAGTAATTACTTGCTCATATTTCCCTATGACATCAGGTGAAGGACCATGCGTTGCAGACTCTCTAGGTGGCTCTGCTGTTGGTCACTCAATAGCAATTTTGCATGCAGCCCACAAATCTGCCGGGACCACTATATCAAACAATGTGTTCAAATCGATCCACAATACCTTCAAGATCTTGACAAACCGGTCTATCTGCTTATACCATTCTGCAGGTTTTTCCCTCAGCCGAGGAAAATCATTCGTAAAAGCAGCCAAATCACCTCAGCTCCATGGCACGTGTACATACCCTCCATTCTGCACTTTTCTCAAAGGGAAATTACGAGTGGCTTCCATCCCTCCATCCTGAGGTGAGGAGGCACCTATTCCAGTCTTAGCACTTTTCTTTTTGGCCCACCTCTCTTCCCATCTGTCTAATGCTTTCCAAGCTCGCATGCCTAGTACCAGTTCTCTAATCTGGGCTTTTAACCCAAAGGTTCGCTTTTCCTCCAACTCCTTGTCTGTGTAATTTAGGGCCATATTATCAAGGACGGCGTTAAAATTATCGCTGCTTTAGCGGCAGGAAATGACACTAAAGCGGCGATAATGGGCTTGATAATATGCCCTTGTGAATTCTCATAGAAGCCCATGTTCCGGTGTGAACATGGGCTTCTATGGGAATTCTCTGCGGCATATTATCAAGCCCATTATCGCCACTTTAGCGGCAGTTTTCTGATTATATGGCCCTACATCTGCAAGAACCCTGCATCATCTTAGTCTTTGTCAAATCAACATCATACTTTCGTGCTAAATGCCATAGGGCATCATAAGCCCACTTTGCCTTTCTTGTAATGTCTTTGGCTACAAACAACAATTCATTTGGGTCATATGTCTCAATTCTTTCCAAAGGCAAATTCCCTTCTACCACTTCATCTATTTCCACCTTCAACCGAACTACGTCCAACATTGGCGCTTTTATTGCACTCTGCAACACTTTCTGATTTCTTTCCCTTTCTACGTCTTCTCTGTCACAACTCTGTGTTCTCCTCGGTATTGCTCCTTCTTCCCTATTTGCTGCTGAATGATCCTCTCTATCCCAGCTCCTACTCCTCCAGTGATTACCTATGCACACACCCTGCGGCCCACACAGTACCCTGGAAGGCTCTGCCCTCGTCCTTTCTTCTCTTGGCAACATTGACTCTCTCACTGGTTGTACCCACATTCAGAGGTCTGACCTAGAATTTGCCAAGATTCCTGTTGGTCTCCTTCCTGACCCACTATCCATTCGTGATGGATCTGCAGTAGCAGGCAATGGAGTACTATAAGCCATGGGTACCTGTCCTAGACCTGCTCCCGTTTGTGTAAGGCTTCCCCCTGATATGGTCTCTTCCCTGTCACCTGAGTATTGTTGACTGTCATTCTGTCTTTCGTCAGGAGTATATATGGGGCCTACTGGTGAAGAACCGGGGTTTAACCCAGCGGCGTCAGGGGCACGCCTAAGATCTTCGGGTTCACCTGTCTTGGTATACAGAGACACAGAATACTTCTGGATGGCATCAGAGACCAAGTTTATTAGCTGCAGCTAGTAACAGTGATCCTAGAAATACATCACGGTGTAAATTCCCAGGAGACTGCTCATTTTACTAAGGCGAGACGTCTCCTTTTATACCCAATATTCACATTATAAATGTACACCCACTGCACAAAATTCTAGCCAATAAGGTACATTTTCAAACAAAGTGTCACATAACAAAAACTCAATTTACAGTATCCCAACCCAAAAGTTAATTATTAGGAATGTCCCAAATTCAATCTCCACAAGCCGGACAAACCTATAATTGAAAGTATAACCCATGTAATGAAGAAACATAAAAAAAGAAACGGTAACAGATGCTGAACAAGATAAGGCATGTGCAAGGAAACTAAAAGTTAACGATGTCCTGAACATTGATTGGCAATCTCAGACAAAGATCGATCAGGGAAATTGGCTTTGCGGGGTCAGTTTCGGGTGCAGAGGTCAGTTTCTTACAGTTCATTTCAGAGTCAAAAAGAAACCTAGTTAATGTATACATGAACTAAGAAGGCCAGGCCACTTTATTCGCCAGGCTACCTTCACAGGCCTTCGTGAGGGCAACACGAAATGGTGGCACAGAACAAAATGGAGTCAGACTCGAGAATTACAGAACCTCACTGGTCCAATGGTAACTGGCACTGACAGAGCTTCTGGTAACTGCATATTCCCTGCAGATTGGGCTGGTTCGTAATTGGGGTATCTCATTCCCCCTGACCCTCCAGGGATCCGTACCATGGCAATTTGTCTCCTGACTCCGGTTGACTGTTCCTCCAATACCACCTGCCCTGCTCCTACTGTCTCCTCTAGTGGTTGTGACCTCTCTGTCTCTGTTTTGGAGTCACAAGGTGGAGGTCGTTCTGCTAAGAGTCTGTCCAGAAAACTATCATTTGTATCACTATCCTCATCTTTCTTACTCCTTCCCTCTGACTCGCATGCTAACAATCGAAAGGTATACAAGCGCTCTCCTTCTATAGTGTCTACTCTCCATTGTTTCTGTGCATCCCATTTGGCCTCTTGATATATTTTTTTTTTTGCAGAGTTTTATATAGCGTGAACTTGACCCGAATCCAATCAGGTATCAGAGCGCTTTACTTAGCTAGCACCAGTTACGTTACATGAGGACACACATTCATTTTTTTGTTAGGCACGGGGAGATTAAGTGATTTGCCCAGAATCATAGGATGTTCAGCGTCATTACCGAGACTCGAACCCAGTTTCCTAGGTCTGAGGTCAAGCGCACTAGCCCCTAGGCCAACTCCTCTCCCCATGCCTTCATTGCTCTCCTCATTCGTCCCTGTGATGTCTCTCGTTTCTTTGCTAATGCAGCTCTCATCCAAGCGTCTAGAGCCTCAAATTGTGTGAGTCGCGGTGGAGCTTTCAGGGCAACCATCACCCCCCTCAGCTGGTACAAAACCTCCATGTGAAATGACCCAAAACTAGGGAAAGCCAATTCCCCTTCCTTCTCTGTGATTTTATGCCAGTTCTGAAGCCAAACAATTGTATGCAAACCCACATTTGTTGCCATATAATGTGCAGGGGTATCCTCCGGTGGAGCATCCTCTCCAACCCGAGTCACCATCCCTCTATCACCTCTGCACGAATCTCTCAACACTCGAAAGCAACGCATCATGACAATCGATCAATTTGCAACCCACAATCCAATATTCGACTACAAACGCAAAGCAACCAATCCCAGCGCGGCGTTTCACCAACCGACCAATCCCAGCGCGGCGCACCCTGACGTCACTGCTCACTCCTTGCAGCGGCTCACCCGCCTTTACAATTTCGCTTCATACACTCGCTCACACATTCACTTCTACAAGTAACTGTATAACCCAAAGCTATTAGCCAAGTAACCGATCCTACCACAGTCACAATAACTTACAGTTACAATAACAAGTAATTGTCTGGTCACTAAAAGATCGATAGAACACTCACACAAGAACACGCATCTGCTATGACCTCCGACCTGCGTTGGTCACTTACTTGCGATCCACCCCCGGTACCTGAGGTGTCTCATGACAAGATCCTCCCGCACTCACACAAAGTTCCCTGACACAAGTCAACAGTCGATAGCGCTTCACGACTCCCACAGTTTACTCAGACATTTACATTACAATACTATCCCGGGAGCTTGGACTTCTCTTGAGCCCGTTCACCAAATTACCTGATCCGCACGTGTTCGAACCAGTACCAATAACCACAATCACTCAACATGCATCCCAACTCCGCAAAACATCATACAAACAAAACACACCGCAATCTAACACTCCTCACAAAACCTTCTAGTTCCGCCGCACCATCAACGTCTGCCAGTTTCCGCCACTCTTCACCGATGTTCCATCTGCTGCATCCGGATCTCGATTCTTCCTACTTTGCCCTATATGTCTCCTTTCCTCTCACTATTTAGAGGTAAACCATCCTCTGCTACCATTTGATTACTCTAAATTGCACCCCTGTCTTCTTCCTAACAATTAGCGTTCGAGATCTTTTATTTACCTACTAAACAGTGGTGGAGGGGAAAAACACTTCATAACACGATGACAATAGTATACCTGAAAGTACCACAGACTCCGACTTTAGGTTTGTCACTTTATTATAAGGCCAAGAATAATAAGATGTATACACATCATAAGATTAACATATAGAGATATAAGAAAATCAATACAGAGCCGATTCTACGGATCTAAGTAATTCGGCATAACAAGAATATAATGGTAAATTCGAGGATTAGGATACAGCTAAAAATGGAAACAGAGTCGATGTCTCTTTTAATTAGGAATAAAAACAAATCTGTCCGTAAACTGTACTAAGAGGAGATGCTATCCAATACCCTTCCATCTATTCCCAAAGGTGTCAGCACGTGTTGACTTCCTGAGAAGTACTCACGTCAAATGGGTTAAGGTGCCTAAGGCTAGGAGCGAGTTCCAAGATGCTCTTTTCTCTCCGAAAGCTAGCAGAAGTCTAGGGTCCCTGTCCCTGCGCATCATACAATATAGAATTTGATTCTTGGTTTCATCCTGATAACATTTTCCATTGCAACTTTTTCTATGTGGGGAGGTTCATGCTCTTTAATTAACACTTCTTTGTTCGGCGTGGTGACCTTGATTCCCAGACCAGCCCGACACGAAAGATATCCTCCCTTCTTGCTTCCTACTGTCTTCAAAGCATTCCTTGTATCTTCTCCAATCTGAAAATAACGAGTTGGCATTCCAATACCTACAGTAGGATGAGAACACTGCTATTTCTTGAAAACAACATGCATTTCATTATTTATTTCTTGAGAAGCCAAGGAGGTGCAAACAAGTACAGTCTTGGGCCTAGGAAATCGGGCAACTTAAACAACGAACGGTTATAATATATGCTTAGAAACTGTCCTGCTCTCTGTATATGTAGGCATGATGATACATACATGATCATATTATAACATTTGCACTACAACGAATGTATAAATGAGTCTACTGAATACATGTTCATGATCATGAAACACTGCAGACGATATACTTTTATGTAGGTGCATGGTAACTATGACTATAATGCACCCATACAAATAGAGTGCTGAAAGCGCTCTATCACCACCTTGTCAGACCACCCACTGCCACCTAGCCAGGGTGAATACAAAAGGTCCAATTATTTTGATTTGGAACACCATATATTTAGAAATATGTGTCAGAGGCTTGGAAGGAACAATACTAAATCAGTAAGGAGACTTGGCCAACCTGTGACGTTTTTGGATGTGGAACATGGTTATTTGCGTTCCTAATCTCAGCTTTACTAATTGATCGCATTGTGACCCTGTGCAGGTCACTTAACCCTCCTGTATCACAATGAATTCTTCTACAAAACTTATAGTATCAAAGGTGTTGACAAAATACTGTATATGTATGAGTGATTTCAGAAACAAAAGTGAGATCAAAGATGTGCATGCTTTCCAGTGCAGAAAATAATATAGAGGCACGTAAGGAGGTTGTGTAACTGCCGTTCACCACAATCAGTGGTTTTACGAAAAAGTGAAAGTATCACTTATTCATGTCACTTTTTCTGTCTTTTTTTAACTTAATTTGAGTTATGTTTGAACTTTTCCATGGTCTAGTCATGCATGGGGGTTACCTTTTGGATCTATGCACCCCCTCACCATAATGTCCCAGCGACAAACATTTACACCTTGTTTACTTGTACTTGCCCTGTAACATGGTGTATTGAGGGCGCTCTTCATCAAATTGCATAAGGGTCACGATGCTCCTCTGGAATGCAGTCTAAACAAGCGGAAAAGAAAGTGAAATAGCTGCATGCGAGGAGCAGGCAACCATTTAAAAAAAAAAAAGTAATTCGAACAATAAAAAGCAAACATGCAAAAAACGATTCCCTCATGCGACGTCACAACTCAGATCCCAAAGGAGCAGCTTTTAATTTGTGTGTCCTTCACACCAATCTCAACACGTCATATTACCTGCTGTGGAGACAGAATTCATGAGTCAATCCTCACATTCTCTTCCAAAGACAAGACGTGCAGGGCAGGCTGGCAGTAATTTAAACTGTCCCATCGGGCTGTTTCCAGGGTCCCTGCTGGCACAGGTGAACAAGACTGTAGCCCAAAACTCACAATGAATCAGTCCCGCCCGCGCTGGGAGATCCAGCAGCCAGACGTGATTCTCAGAGAGGCTGGGTGGGAGGGGCTGACAGAGGGAGAAAGAAACAATGTATCCCTGTGTGGCATGTTGCTATGACAATAAGCCCTTTCAGCCCGTCGCAGGAAACCTAAACTCCACCGCAGTTAGAGGGGAATGCTGCATACAAGGCTGTTTTTGGATGCCTTGTGTTCCCCCAAAAAAGTGAAATAGCTACTGGCGACGAGCAGGAAGCTATTAAAAAAACAAAAAAGACAGACACCAAAAACGCAAGCAAGGCGCACAAGTGCGCCAGCTGCTCTTATTTCATGCATGTGCAGGCAAAAAACAGCTATAAATAAACCAGACAGGAGGAGAAAAGAGAGGCCATCGCACGCTGTACAGTGTGATGGCCAAACAAAACGATCTCTTAGTGAAATCACCAGCGAGGGAGCTAAGCCCACAAAGGAGGGACATTTAAGCAAATGCACCAATAACAAGCCAGCATTTGTAAATGACCCAGATAATTGGTGGGTGTGCCAAACCTAACAGAAGAGCTATAACAGGTCAATCGAAGCTCGACCTAAAAATGTCCCTTGATGCGTGTAGCAAAACTACTCAGCAATCAACCTTTTAGGTGCTCTAATTACTCTTTTCTTCTGCGCATATGCACAGGTTTCAATTCTGCATTTTCACAAATTCCGTAGTCCTCTCCGCCCCTACGTTGACCAGTCTTTCCACATTCTACCAAGCATTTCCCAAAACCAGGACTATGCTTCCAATCACTCTTTCCACTTATATAGCAGAGGACCAAATTTGGAGTTACCTATGAGCCGTCTAACCGGAAATTTGATGCCAGCCTAATTGCTCACTTTGGCATTTTTGTGTTTGGATCCAATTCAGTGAATACTGTTACAATATTTCTTTGACTTCTCCTGAACCTCCCTCATATTCAGTCTCATTTTCTTCTTCAAGCTCTCCAAATCTCCTCTCCTCCAGTGCCACTCACTCATCCATACCGACCAGATTCTTGAAGATGGAGTCCACCCTATCATTACCTCCTAGGGGCTACCCCTTGTGGCAGATTGTGGACCTAATGTGCATGTATATTTTAAGTTTATTTTATTTGTTGTTTACATACTGAAGATAATATCTTCTACTGCCTTGGAGGTCTACATCCCACTATATTTAGAGATCTCTGCCTGCCTGGTGGACAACTATATGCTCTTCAGAGGAGCTGCCACCACAATGGCTTTTCTAAAGGTATTGAATGTTTGCTTAGCGTCTGCCACATTTCACACAGCCACTTTACAACCTTTTTTGTTTTACAAAAACAAAACAAATTCCCAAAGTGAGGGTTTGTTTTGGTAAAACAAAAAAACTAATGACCCTGGGGTGGGGGTAATTTTTCATTTTTTTTCTCTTACAAATGCCATGCTTTTTCTGGAAGTTCAGAAAAAAGAGTACATCAGACCATCTGTTCTAAATAGGACAGACTGTATGATGTACTTACACCAATGGCCCCAAGTCTGTCAGGTCATTGGTGTAAGATTTCTGCCAGCAATAACAATAGGGAGAAGGCTGATGGAAACTTGATGGCACGCCGGACCCAAATACAGCGGATCCAAATCAGCTTTTTATCACAAGGTACCGTAAATAGGCCATAAGTCACCATTATTGAATCCTGTACCTTCAGTGGGGTAGGGACTAAGACTGAAGCCCTCAAGAATCCGCCAGAATCAAATACATCATTGTTAAGCACCTACTGAAGCTTTTGGATTTCACACCAAACGTTCAGAGTAGGACAAAACTGGATTCAGTAGTCAACAAGGCCATTTTGACATTGGGCTGATTGGTTGCCTGGCCCCTGTCCATTGATTTAACTTTGAACTTAGTTGCTTTGTTCATTCTCAAAATGCTCCAGTGGGGCAAGGCTGGTACCTGTAGAGCACGGCTGCACAAAGCCATATACTTTTTACTATAAGGGCCCACTGAACCCGTTTTCAGCACTGCAAAAAGTGGGTGAGTGGGGTATATCTGGTTTTCTTGTCACCTTGGGTGAGACCTCCCAAGACAAGCTTCAGCAACTTGCCCAACTCCTCTGGAGTTAGACACCTGGACAATGTCTATCTAGTCACTTCTGCAGGCCTCAGCACCTCAAGGTAGGATTCTAGGCACCAGATCTCATGCAGGGTCAAGATCTTTGTGGTTATGTGGGACCGCTTGCAATTTGGAGCCAATGTGATTTTTGTCTCACTAGAGCAAGTAAATAGGAGGTTAGTCACCTGAGCTATGGAGAGCAGTTCTAGTCCCTAAGAGCCACAGGAGGCAGGAGTCCTTAAGTCTTCTTTCCTCCCGCAGCTCCTTCCTCTTCCAGTGGCATCTTCCCAGGTTCAGCAATGTTCTGAGGAGATAGCAGTGAGGTGTCAGTCTTTTCCTGTGCATTATTTCATGAATAGAGGACTTTTCCCACCAACCCCTTCTACTTTCACACCATGTCCCTATCTCCTTTAGCAGCACTTCCTCTCTGCTTTACAGTACAAAATTCCCTGAAGCCAAAAATCCAAGAAGGCTAATGTATTCTTCCATTAAAAAGGTATCTGTTTCTTTCTTAACGACCCAATTTATTAGATGATACATTCTTCCACTATCAGGGTTAAGAATTGGATTTCCCCCTTGGAGGCAATGGAGCCAGAAGGTCTAGGAGGGGCCTAGGTCTGAATGATAAAAAAATGCTGTGAGCCCCAATTGACATCTACATAAAAGAATAAGAATGAATCGTGTCCTTTGTCCTGCCAACTGCTCCTCCCGGATGACTAATTCATATCAAGTGGCCAGTTGACAACAACACTCATGCCTCCATTTGCCCAGATGCCAGGCAACTGTCCTCTAGAAAGCAGCGTTATTACCTTCAAACAGGAATCAGGGTTGACCTCTGGTGGTGAGATGAGTGGCAAAACTGTTCCTAACCCAGTTGCTGCTCAGGCAGCATTAAGTGCATTCCAAAATCTGATTCCAACAATTCAGTAGTTTTTTTAAAATTGAGTGGAAAATAACTTTGATTCAATCTTGCTATCTTTTACTTAGCACAGATTTTAATTTTTTTTAATTTTAATTTTTAATATTTCTAGAATGGTTTGTAGGTTTTGTGGTCTAAACCACCACAAAGAAAACCTCTTTGGGCTTTCACTGTCACAAATGGCAAGCATCAACCTGATGCAGAATGTTTTCCTGCTAGGATGACCAGGATTTTCATAAAAGCTGCCTCCCAATTGCCCCCTCAAACTACTAGTACCATAGTTGAAGAACCAGAGGTTACAGATTACAGAAGTTTGATAGGGGAAAGTTGAATGGGAGGACAAAGAGAAAGAGGATCCTAGTTGTGGTTTTGTACCTGTACCTGACTAGTCCGCAATCAATGAGCTTTAGTGCTGGATGTTAACTTATGTCCAGGAAGCTAATCGTCTCTCCATATAGGACTTTGATTTCTTTTTTTAACCTCCCTCTTCCTATTTCCTTGACTTACCGACCAAGGAGAAGCAAGTTTTCTATCCAATCCTTCTTCCAAAATGATTACAGTTCACCAATCAATTGGTCTTTCCTACCGAACCCTTCTTAACAACCAGATTACTGATACTGCGATATACATGCAATTTAGCTAGTTGATTCTTATTGTGAAACTTTCTGTCTTACTTCAGGAAGACGGTAGTAGGCTCAACAAAGACTAAAACCACAAGTAATAGGTACTCAAGTAGGGTTTTCCCATTAGTCTGTAGATATAGTCAATAGCAATCTTAACCATTTTAAATAATTGGTCAGAGAAAGTTTAGACGACCAAAGGCAAACAGAATAGAGGTTTGGGAATGTGTGATGTGTGATGGAAATTTAGGTTGTATGTCAGAATTTCAAGCACACAAACATCAGGCGATAAAAATGTCATAGCTAAAATACAGACTGCCAAAAGATCGTGGACAAAAATATGTTAGCTACATGTCGACTGGCATTTGATTGTGGAAGCAAACATTTTTAGGTAATTATGGATTTATTGTCCCCACCCACATGCCTTGATAAGATATACATGTCATCAAGGTACATGTACGTAGATTTAAATACAGTAAACCAATACTGACTTGTAGTCAATATTCTGGCTTCAATATTTTTTAGCTCAATATTTAAAACTTGAGCTTCTAGAAGTATACCAAAAATAATTCAAATAACCTAATTCTGTGACCTCTGTTCCACTCCTTGTGTCCCTTCCTAATGTCCCTGTTATCCCTGCCCCCACCTGAAATTGGCCAGTAGGTGGATTCCCATGGTGAGGCACCTTTACCAAAGACCACTGCTTCGATCTTGTCCAACTTCAGTTTGCAGTACTTCGATTTCATCCAGGTGGCCAGAATTTCAACCAATAGTATGTATCAATAAAATATAAGGTAACTTTCAGGGTCTTAAGATGTTTTCATCTTTCATGCTGGGTCATGGATGAGTATGTTGAGATATATTGAAAAGTCAGGATAAATTGAAAAATCAGAATCACACTTTACAGGCCTCAGATGAGCTTTGTATAATGTTGTTTTATTGTTATATTGTAGATACTTCACATGTGTTATATCCTCATTTATTTTGTGCTCCATTTCCGAATGTGCACCCCTAATGTGTGTGGGAATTTAAACCAGAAAACCCTTCATTCAGCCTGCAGGGGAGCACTCCAGTGCATTCTGATTGTTGAGTCTCCTCCAAACCTTTTGCCTTCCCCCTCCACTTTTTGATCAATTCGTTTTTGTTGGCATTAGGACTCTGCACTTTACCACTGCTGACCGGTGATTATTCATAAATGGCACATTTAATGTACCGGTAAGTCCCTAGTAAAGTGTGCTACCTGGGGCCAGGGCCTGTGAATTAAATGCTTCTAGTGGGTCCACAGCACTGATTGTGCCACCCACTTAAATAGCCCTTTAAACATGTCTCAGGCCTGCCACTGCAGAGCCTGTGTGTGCAGTTTGCACTGCCATGTCTTCTTGGCATTCATAAACCTTACCAAGCCTTATAAATCCTGTTTCATTACATATGTCACCCCTAAGGTAGGTCCTAGGTAACCCATAGGGCAGGGGGCTGCGTAATTAAAAGGTAGGACATGTACTTTTAAGTTTTGCATCCCCTGGTACTGAAAAACATCCAAATTCGTTTTTCAGTACTGTGAGGTCTACCCTTATACCCTTATCACTGATGATTCCTTATTACATCTAATAAACTGTAATTCCCAATTGGAATAAGGTGGATATTTCATGTGTAGTACCTTTGGAATTATAATGATACATTCTCTTTAATGGCAAAGTCGAATTTATCATCACAATTTTTAAAATGCCAGTTTTAGAAAGATTACATTTTTCTGCTCCTAGCCCTGTGTGCCTGCAGCCTGTCTCCAAGGCACATCTGGGCTTTGTGCATTCCCTTTAGAGAGCCAAACACAAAGGGAGCTTAGGTGTGACTTAATGGGCTATCGACATCCTAATGGGCCATAGGATGGAAGGGAGGAGCTGGGCAAAAACTCACACTTACACCTGAT
Organism: Triturus cristatus; assembly: GCF_964204655.1. NCBI lineage: Eukaryota > Metazoa > Chordata > Amphibia > Caudata > Salamandridae > Triturus > Triturus cristatus. The sequence goes on along the minus strand of NC_140593.1, from coordinate 530,655,592 downwards.
TAAGCTGTGTCCTATCCCCACAAAAAAGACTACTTAACCCCCTAAAATGAGTCTGGAGCCAGGGCAGGAAGGGCGACCTCTGTGCACATCAAAGCCCTTTTTTGATGTCTCCCCCACTTCCAAGGCACCACCAGGTAAAAGGACCAGACTTCTGACACCACCACTCCAGTACACTTCTGGTCCTATTGATACTCTGCCAGGAAGAAGGACTGCGGTGCTACTGAAGGACTGCCACTCTGGTAGACTGCTACTCAGGAAGTACTGGTTTCTTGCTGTGCTGACCTGCTGCCTGCTTCCTTTCTTGCCTGGGTGAGAAGGACTCGAGCCACATCACTTGAACCCAGAACCAGAATGAATTAAAGGGCTTGCTGGCTTGCCTCCTGTTCTGAAATCTCAGGGACATCAAAGACTTCCAACTCACCTGCCTCAGCACTGGGACTCTGCCCTCTGTGAGTCTCCCCTGCAGGGTGGTGCTTATTCAGTGCTGGGCCCTTGGAAGTGGTTTAAAGTGGTGCTTCAGCAAAATACACACATCACCATCGATACAAAGGACTCAGAACCGGGGCATCTCCTCAATTGTGAGGATCAACTCTGACGCATCACTACCTACACACCTCTTTGACTCCATTCTTGATGCATCATTGCTGTTTTGCGGCTTGGAGTCGAAAAATCTATGGATCTATGGATTGGAACTGACGCATCGCCTTCACTCTATGTATGGGATCCGGCACATCATCTTAACTCTATGGCTTGATGAGGACACAAAACCTACTCTGCACCCCGCTTCTCATCTTCAACATTGATGGAACCAAGTTACTTTTCTGCGGGCCAAGACTGGTCCCTGTATCCGATCCATGCTTTACTGTGACCGGTCTGAACTTTTGGATTTGGCCCAGTCCTTCGTCACTAGATAGCCCCATTTGGCGCTTTATGTTTTTAAGAACTACATTTCAGTTTAGTCATTAAACATACTTAACTCCAGTTCTACTTATTGGATTTTTGTCATTTTGGTCTTGTTTTGTTCTTTAACTTAAGCTATATTTACCTACCAGGTGGCGCATCTTTTTGTGTAGTGTTTTCTCTGTTTTAGTGCTTGAAGTGTTGCACAAATACTTTACACATTGCTTCTTAAGTTAAGCCTGACTGCTCAAGCCAAGCTATCAAGGGGGTTGGGGCAGGTTAGTTTAGGGAGTGCTTGTGACTTAGCCTGACTAGGACTGTGGTTCTTGCTTGGACAGTGTGCATACCTCTGCCAACCAGAAACCCAATTTCTAAGACTGATTATTTCCTTCCAGTTCACTGCTAAGATAATTAATAGGCGATCCTCGACTTTTTATTTTATTTTATGTTAATGTTATTTTGTTTTATAACATATACAACCATGCTTGCTGTGGTCAAGGAATGCTTCAGTGCTTTTGGGTCAGATAAATGGGTTTGCAAAAATCGAGTACTTTGCTTTCATGCACTTACTTGAAATTTCAGGAAAATTACATGACATTATGTATAATTATGCAAAATTCAAATCCATCATTTAGTGTCATATTTTAGCATGAAATTCATCCTTGTGTCAATATTTGACACAAGGGCACATTTTGAGGTAAAAAAGGTTTTCATACTTCCATACAAGATACGAGAGCAACAGCCACCTGTGCTCTTTCTATTCGCCTTATTTCCATGCACTCCTAGTAAAGTTTTACCATGAATACCACATAATTATATATTGTGGCGTGATAGCATTATTTCAGACAGTTCTTGAAATGACGCAAAATACTCCTGTATAATATACATTTTGCAAACTAGACAGAGGATGTCTTGTGAGTCACAGATGCAACAAGGTAATGGAGAAGATGAGGAGGATGTTACAGTGAACCAAGGTCCATATTTATCATTTTTTAATGCAGCACAATGTAGCAAGCCAACTTGCGTGCTGCATAAAAGGTCAACGGCAGGAGTGTACCTTATTCAACATTATACAGCACATTCCTGGCCTTTCCTAGCGATGGTGCACATTTGGCTGCCTAGTACCAATTCAGGCACGCTTGCATCATGGTGCAAGGATGACTGCCTTGTAGACAGGATTGCTTTTGTGCAGGAAGGGACACCTAGATACGTGGGATCACCTGTGCTCCACCCATGGAATGCCTCCATGGGGCAGAGTAAAGCAAGGCAGTGATTTGCGCTGCCTTGCATTACTCCAGATTTACCAAGCCATGCAGGGCCACACATGTGGTCCTTGGATGGCTTGATAAATCTCACTTAGATTTTTTGTCATCCTTGCACTCCCTCGCATGGCGCAAGAGTGACGCAAAACCTTGATAAATCTGGTCCTAAACATCTACCAGCCGTTTTCCTTGGATAACTGTGTTTCACAACTGTCTCTATAAACCTGCATGAAGTTCCTACAGCTCTCCATATAGTTCAATTTCTTGGTCCCAGTTACAGGACTTTGCCCAGTGCTATTTCTGGGAATTCACAAACTGTTGTGAGCATCTAGTGGTCCACTATGAATACCATTTCCATCTGCAAAAGGAATAATATGTGCCTTGTTTAGGTCTTTTGCTTAAAATGCCTGTTTTCCTATCAAAGGAACCAATCACTTAAATGGATTAGCACTCAGGATTTTTAAGCATTTATTTGTGGCTTTTCATGATAATCTGAGATATCACTTACCAGAGGACGTCCTTCTGCTAATAAATTTTCAGCTGCAGTAGGCAATGTGTATTCTGGAAGAGGTGTAAAGGATTGACCCTGGTACTACTAGACACATTCTCCTGCTCTTGCCCTCATAGTCCCTATTTGGTTTTTCATTCTTCCCTTGTTCCTCAGTATTTGTGGCAGTCTCTCATTTGATAAACATGTTAGTCACTGACTTGATGTATTTAGTGCGGGCTGCATTGTAGGTGACCTAGGATGGTCCATAACACAGGCGGCCTGCAGAGGCTGCATCTTCAATGACCCCATTCATCATATTGTGGACTCTAGTTAAGGTTCTCACATGAATACACATGTGAAGGTCTCAGCGTTCTGATGAGATTTTTCACTGACTGCACTGTAGAGAGAAGTGATTACTGCACCAGGAAGCAGCAGAGATTTGCCCCCTTTCTCGACAGGGTGGAGAACTTTGAAGTAGGACCTTCCACCATCTTTAACACCGGGGTATGAAAACCATTGGTTTTTCAAAAAGGTGCACTAAAATATGTTATTTAATTGAATCACGAAAAATAATAGAATATTTAATTGAAAAATAAGTTAATCATGTAGTTTTTGTTATTTTTTCCTACATTTAAATTAACATTTTAAATTAATTTACATTAATATTTAACGTTAAACTATTTATAAGAATTAGTTTATTTTAAAGCTCAATAAACTTTCAAACTTTCTCCTATGCTTTCCCATGTGCTATGTAAAGTAATCCCTGACTATTATTAGCTTTCCTTGTATTTTGGATCATCCTTCGAGTTAACAAACACTATTTTGCAATCCATCCTTCACACAATGGACCTGCTCTTAACAGCATAGAATCAGTTTTTAGGTCTCGCCTAGGCAGCCCGTAAGCACTGCTTTTGAGTGACCTCTTGCAATCACTCCGTACTTTTTGGGAAAAAAGTGGATGTACTGAACTGTTTCCAATCAGTACGCGTGCATGTATAGCATTTACCTTGTGGGAGCGAGAAGCGGCGCCATCTGTTTGCAATTATCTAGCATGCCGCTGCTAGCTCCCGTAAGGTAAATGCTGTAGATGTTTAACTTTCGCGGCCGCGGTCCCGCGCTTGTCTTTCAGTGCTTGTCATCTTAAGCACTGAGCGTAACTAACTCCCACCACCAAAACTTCAAGCTCCCGCTGCCAACACTGATCGCCCCCAACACTCCTGTGCCCCGAGCGTGGCTCCTATGGTACAAAAGGTGATGACCCATTACTAGCTGGCGTATACAAAGGAAGCATGCATGCGTGTACATTTAGACGCTGTAGATGGTTAACTTTTGTAGCCGTGGGGCCGCGCTTGTCTTTTAGCGCTTGTCATCTTAACCACTGAGTGTAACTAACTCCCACCACCAAAACTTCAAGCTCCCGCTGCCAACACTGACTGCCCCAACACTCCTGTGCCCCGAGCGGGGCTCCTATGGTACAAAAGGTGATGCCCCGTGGCTAGCTGGCATATACAAAGGAAGCATGCCGCGCGTGTAAATTTAGTGCCTTGAAAGAGCATCTGAAGCCGCGTACATGTGACTAGGTCCACTCAGTGACATCCGAGGCCTCTGCATCACGGTGTTGTTAGCAACCATTTCTATCACCTCTCGCAGGCGCGAGGACGACCGCCAGAGCAAGACGTGTGTGCGCGAGAGCGGCGAGATGGGGTTAAGAACTCGTGGGCACGCTAAAATATGAGGCGAAAGAGACGAACCTGCACTCAAGGAACAGAAGTGCTGCTCAGGTAAAACATGAGCAGCTGTGACTGCTCAAACTCAAGTTGGACGGTCTCTCATTTCCGGCGTTGATGCCCAGCATTTCCCAATCTAACATTTCTGAGGTGGTAACTTCGGTCTCCAGGGTGGCACAATGAAAGATGGGGGTGTGGGAAGAAGCAGCACAGTGGCTAGCAGGAGGAGTCGGGACACTTTTTCATGTGGGTTGCAGATCTACAGGCAAAAGCCTGGCTTTGAAGTCACAGCCAACGTGGACGGACCTGCAAATAGTGCATGTTTGATGAAGGAGGTGTGTGAACAAATGCGCAATGGGAGAGGAGACTTTGCAGAATGATTCGTATTTTCAGAATGCTTTAGAAACTGACCAATGAATTGGTTTATATACAGAATACCAGCATATTCTCTCACCATGTGTATAGAAGCAGAGGACACAGAATAACATGTTAGGCAAATTGAAGTAATAAACGTTAAGCAAACTAAATTGTACGTCATGTTTACAGAACATTATGTGTATAAACTGAATCACCAAACTCGTATAAGCCACAATACTGCGGCAGAGAGGAATGTGTGTTTGGCAGACATCTTCCCGCCAGCTTGTCAGGCTGCTGTATCTTCCAATAATGCTGTGTCTATGTAGAATGGCAGTGAGCATCAGCCATCCATCCACCCGGGGGTGCAGATCAAAATGGCTGCCATGAAATGCTGCGGGCTAGTCATATTCCAGCCAGCAAGTTGGTACATCGACCTTTGTCCCATGATTGACTATGATGGTAAATCTCGGGTAAAGCACAACCAAGCAGGGAGTATGGAAGCTGCCTTCATGGACCATCCAGCCCATCTAGACCTACTGCAAGCCAGCATCCATCTATCATCAAGCTTCAAGAAAAACACTTACATTTGTAAGACTACGCGCTTGAGCGACATCACATCTTGCTTTAATACAGCCTAATAGTATTCTTTGATAGTGGTCAAATTGCTATTTGTTTATGTTATGGTTAGTACTTCATTTTAGCAAATGATTGCAGGTGGGGCCCACCGGCTCTTATTTTTCATCACTTAACTCCAGAATAAGGCATAGCCAATAGGTCTCGCCTTTGGGACCTTATAAGTGTTTAGTTATTCAGCACAATATCCTTGGTGCAACAACATCAACTGTTGCATGGCTAAACACTTATAAGGTCCCAAAGGCGAGACCTATTGGCTATGCCAATGCTTGTTATGATTACTTCCTTTGGACTGATGAAATTCACTTATACTACGTGTTTGGGGGCATGCTTATTCAAAAATCAGGCAGACCTTCGCAAGTCACCTTGATAGTTAAAGGGCAAGAATGCGCCGTATTTAACATAATACTGCGCATTCCTGTCTTTTCCCTGTGCTGGCGCACAATGTGCTGCTGCGCAATGTGCTGCCTAGAGCTAATGGAGGCACCCTTGTAACATGGTGCATTGGTGCCTACGTTGTAAACATGATTGTTTTTCTGCAGGAAGAGACACCATCCTTCACAAAAAAATCCTGAGAGGCATTTTCCTCTTTCTATGTCTTCTGCAGAATGCAGCACACATAAAAAGAGGAAGTAAACAGAAGAAATAAAGCAATTTTTCCTCATTACGCCTCACCTGGGAAAGCGTAGCATTTTGATGCATTCCCAAGTCTACCAGTAATGGTAAATCTGGGCATGCCCCAAAATCCATGGGTGGATGTGTTTGTGGAGAACAACCACGCTCCACCCATAGAAAGGTTGCCTTGCATGGCCTGATAAATCTAACTGAAGAGTTGCCTCGCTCTTGTTCCCAGTTGCTTGGCACAAGGGCGACACAACTCTTTAATAAATATGCCCCTTGGTTTTCTCAATTTTAGTTTTTCTCATGTTATGAATGTTTGTCTCTGTTGCACCGACCTCCAAGAAGCCAGACGCGCCTGTAGACGCCTCGAAAAATGATGGAGGAACAGCAAGACAACTAAAGACCAGACCACCTACAAGAACGCCACAACAGAATACAACCAACCAATAAGATCCGCCAAGAGGACCTTCATCCGGAACAAAATCCTCACCAACTCCAGTAATTCGAAGGCACTTTTCAAAATCATCCAGCAACTCACCAAACCCCCCAGCAAAGCCACGGACGTCACACCCTCCCAGGACCTCTGCAACAAGCTCGGCTCCTACTTCCACCTGAAAATCAAGACCCTTTACGACAACTTCAGCAAACAGGTTTCAGAAACCACCATCCCCTCCAGCGATGACATCCAGCCCACCATCAACACCTGGACCCCGGTCACCACAGAAGATACCACCACGACCATGAAGAGCACCCACTCAGGAGCCCCCATGGACCTCTGCCTGCCGCGCATCTTCCACAGAGCCGCCACCACCATAGCGCCCGAGCTATGCCGCACCATCAACACCACCTTCTCATCCGGAATTTTCTCTGACTGGAAGCAGGCAGAGGTAAAACCCCTCTTCAAGAAACCCACTGCTGACCCTACGGACCTGAAGAACTACCGTCCCATCTCTTTAATACCCTTCGCAGCCAAGGTCACCAAGAAAATCATCAACGCCCAGCTAACCACCTTCATCAAAGAGAACGCCATCCTCGACTCTTCCCTGTATGGATTCCACAGCAACCACAGCACCGAGACCGCCCGCCTTGCCGACACCGATGACATCTGCACGCTCCTCGACCAGGGCCACACCGCGGCCCTCATCCTGCTAGACCTCTCTGCAGCCATCAACACCGTCTCCCACCATGCTCTAGCAGCCAGACTTCATGAAGCCAGCATATGGGAAACCGCCCTTGACTGAACCTGCTCCTTTCTCGCTGGCAGAACCCAAAGGATAAGACTCTCACCCTTCCTCTCCGAACCTACAGAAATCAACTGCGGAGTACCCCAAGGATCATCGCTCAGCCCCACGCTCTTCAACATCTACATGACCCCCTTCGCCGCCAATCATCAGACAGCATAGTATCCTATGCCGACAACACCCAGCTCATCCTCTCCCTCACGAAGAACCCAGAAGACACCAGACTCAGCTTCCAGGAAGGAAAGAAAGACATTGCAGCTTGGATGAGCAGCAGCTACCTAAAGTTCAACTCGGAGAAGACAGAGGTCCTCATCCTTGGACCCTCCCCCACCGCTTGGGACAACACCTGGTAGCCCCCCACCCTCGGAAGCCCGCCCACCCCTACTGACCATGCCCGGGACCTCGGCATTATCCTCAACTCCTCCCTCACCATGACTCGCCAGATCAATGCCGTTGCCTCCACCTGCTTCAACTCCCTCCGCATCGTCCACAAGACCTTGAAGTGGATCCCACCTGAAGCCAGAAAGACCCTCACCCACAAATTCATAACCAGCAGACTGGACTACGGAAACACCCTCTACGTTGGAATCAACAAATCCCTGCTACACAATCTCCTGACCATCCAGAACAGCGCAGCCAGACTCGTCTTCAGCACCCCATGACATGAGCACATGACCCAACACCTGCGAGATCTCCACTGGCTCCCTGTGGAGAAGAGAGTAACCTTCAAGCTACGCACCCACGCCTACAAATCACTCCACAACATTGGACTCAAATACCTCAACGAAAGAGTCTCTTTCCACGTACCCAAAAGAAACCTTGGCTCAGCTGACCTCTTCCTGGCAGAAATCCCGCGCATCTGCAGAACCAGAGCAGTTGGAAGACCCTTCTCCTACATCACTGCCAAGGCCTGGAACAAGCTCCCAGTCAACATCAGATGCTCCCCTACTCTGCACACCTCCAAGAAGAGCCTCAAGACCTGGATTTCAGATAACCCAGAGCTGCACCCCCGGCACTACCCCCCTCAGTTCTTTGAGAACCTCACGGGTGAGTAGCACGCTTTAAAATTACCTGATTGATTAATTGCTTTATCCTTTGGAATTCATAGGTCAGGCCCACAAAGAATAGCAGGTCATACAAAATGCTTTGGGTTCCCCTAAATTCAGTATTAATTTGAAGTACTAGTGTATGATTGAACTATATGGGTTTATCTAGTGAACTATTTTTGAGGCCTTAGAGTCAAACCTTGTGCACTGGGGACCAATGAGGGAGACCAACTTTAGTGTGATGACATGTGCAACAAGCTACCCTCGCACCTGTGCAAATGAATATTGCAGGTTAGTACCTAACTGTTATCTGTAAAAATTATAGTGCAGTTTTGTGTTTCCCACACACAAGCTAAGGGCCTGAATCTGAGTTTGGCAGTCTGATGAACCTCCAAACCCACTGTGGCAGTGCGGCAACCCCTGCACCGGTGGTCCAACCACCACCGTATTATGATTTGGGCGGTCAGACTGCCATACGACCACTGCTACCACCAGGGAACCCAATATGCTGGTGGTTCTGCTGTGGCACCACCAAGCATATTTGGGAGTTTCCTCATTGCACTCCTTTTCATAGCAGTGAGCCTGCCATGAAAAGTGTGGCTGTGAGGAAACTAAGGGGCTCTCTTGTGCCCCCATTGCCTTTGGGCCAAAGGGTGCATGCGGGGGGGGGGCACATGGTTTGCCCCCCTGTATGCATGCATCCCCAGTTCCTGCATGGCATGGACTTCGCAGTTCATGTCATGCAGGAACAGGCTTCGGCGCTCGCTCGACGGTGTCTTCCTAAAGCTCTCCTATGAGCCTTAGAAAGGTACTACCGTGGGACTGCCGCCGCAGGACTACCCGACCGGTGTTCCTGTCAGAATACGGCAGGCGGTCTGACTACGGGTTTGGCGATGTGGCAGTGGGGTGCTGTCATGGCAACCCTCTGCCACACCACCAAACTCATGAACAGGCCCTAATTCTTCTACCATGAATATTAGATCTCAGTGTAATGAAGAGTAAAAGTATGTAACAAAAGTATGCATGCACGTGCAAACTCAGTTTTCTCCCTCCAACTTCAGCATCTTTTTTCTCTCCTGTTCCATTACCCTCGAGCTCTATCACATCACTTTGTAATTCCTACAAACCTTCAGTTCTATGTAATTGTCAGGCTGTGTCTGAAGAATTATATAAATGAACCTTAACAGAGAAAAACATTATCTTTCACCCGTGACCGGTGCTTACACTTTTAGTAGCAGAACATACACCGCAATAAAGTGGCTGCAGACTTAAATAAATTCGATGCGCAACCTTCATGGGTGAGTTCTGTCACAGATCTCCTGATCGTTCTACATTTCACATCTTCTAAGCACGAAATTGAACGTGTCTTTGCTTGTATTCTCCCCATCCTGCAATATTCATAAAATTAGCAGCAATTTCCAGTATTTTAAGAATGTTCAGGGAGCCGTGATCCTGCAGGCTCTCGGGGCTAACTATCCGTGCGGTGTCTGAGCCCATATGAACTCACAGACAGTGCCTAATGAGTACTACATGTAACCTTGATCGTTCTTTCAAAGTTGATGAAATTTCCCACAAACGCAATGGTAGCTGCATAAAGCAGATTACATGTATCCTGTGGGCCTAGTGAGCAAATGCATGGTCTTTGAAGTGATGGCCAAGAAATTGGCAGAGCAGAATGCATTTCTCAGGTATTCATCTCTTTACCTACACTATTAGCTGCTCCTGAATTTCGCACAGTGGCCTCTCTGCTTAACAGGGACTATTATTAGAGGAGCGCGAAATTTGCGTGATTTTTTTTTGCGTATTCATGAGAAATTTCCGGAAAATTTCTGGAAAATTTCTTGAATCGCAAACAAAGCAATTAGCACCATTTTTTTTGCGTGAAATGTGGGAACAGCAGTCACTCACTTTCTGTTCATTCACATAGTTCGCATGCTCCCTCAATAGGAGTATTCCGCCGCACAGATGGAAAATGACATGCCATGGCACAATGGTGGGATTTGGGGCGTTTCTCAGAACATGCATAAAGCGAAATGTCAGAATGTCAGAATTACCTCAGTGTCATGAAAATGTAACCTGAACCTAAATTCTTTGGGCCTCATTTATGAGAAGTGACGCATCGCTGGTGAAAGCAGTGATGCGTCACTTCTCAGTGCGTCCTCCTTGCGACATGATGGATGCGTCATATTAACTGTATGACGCATCATGTCGCAAGGAGTTACAGATACGTCAGTATTTCTGATGTATCTGTAGACGCAAAAGTGATGCATTGCTGGAGTGTGTCACAAAAGTGATGCAACTCCAGCAAAGTGTCCTTTCACATGGGGCAAGCCCCATGTGAAAAAGGGCCTGCGTCTGTCTTACGCCTGCTGTGAGGCAGGCGTAAGATATTGACGCATTTGCACCCTAGAAGTGGCGCAGTGAAATTTTGTCGATTTCGCTGCGTCACTTCTACGAGGCTTGCTTAAGTGGGAACGCCCACCCTGCATACATTATACCTGACGCAGGTATAATGTAGCGCAGGTGTTTACAAAGAGACGCATCTGCTTAGATGCGTCACTTTGTAAATAGGGCGCAACTGGAGGCATATTTTATGCCGCTGATGCGTCACAAAAAGTGACGCAACGGAAGCGCAAAACTGTTACAAGGCCTCATAAATAAGGCCCTTTGCATGTATGTTCCCCCATATGTGCCTTGAGAAAATGTGGACGGGCAGATTTATGAAAGGCCCCATCAGGAGATCGGTGGAAACAAAAATTCTCAGACAGGTGTAGGAAATCGTAAATCCTTCACAGGACGGTTCTCCATGGGGAATCTGCCAGCTTAACTATCTCTGCCATGCTGTTTCTTCTCTGGCCGAGGAGCCTCGAGCAGAGGATTTGTCACTCTCTCCTGAAATAGGAGGATAAAGTTACTATTTGTAACATTTCACATGTAGGGGGAGATCACCGCCACAGGGCAGAGCTCTCCAGTGGTAAAATATACGGACAAGTTTAAAAGTTGATTGCAGTTTTATAAACAAGTAGATAAATATTTTCAAGTTACATATTAATGTTCATTAATTGTATATATGCATTTTAAATCTAGAATAGTATAAAAAAAGTTATAGTATTATTAATTTAATCTTAAACATTTTTAATTATTTTGAATATATTACACTTAAAATAAACATAATTTTCTGAAGTTTAAGCAAACAAAAATTCCACCTAATGTAAAAAAACATATTTTTGATAACATATTTAAAATGATTACAAAGTGATGTGTAGAAGGAATTAACGGTAATTTAATTAATATTCTCTTTACATTATCTTTCATATCTAAAAGGTGACTAAAATATTTTACATTTTTTGATAATTATGTTTTATTTTACATTTTTTAACATTAAAGACAAGTTTATTATATTTTTAAACAATTTAAATATTGTAATTTGTTTTACAATTAGTTCCTCCATTATTTTCTTTTGGAGGGTGTTGCAGTACCTGGGAGTACTCATGCGTTGTGCTGGGCTAACCTCAGCTCTGAGCTGAAGTACATTTACAACTGATTTTGGCTTGATTACGTTTAGAAGGGTAGTTTGTGAGTTGGAAGGGGCACACTCTATTGTAGGTGGGTGCATCCCCCACCCTACACCCCTCCCTATTCCTCCCTTAGCTGCTCCTTACTCATCCTCTTAATCCCTTCTACTTTAGTAGTAAGTATTAACCATTTTCCCATTTCCAGCCATTAATTTCTCTCCTACCCACATTACTACTAAAACGTATACTTACATGTGCAGAGATGTCCGTAGTTGGGACAGAGATCTCTCTACATAAAAGACAGGAGAAGCGGAGGGAGAGAGCTCCGCATGTAGGTATGTGAACAGCATTTTGTAGTACGTTGGTAGTACTACTGTAGCTCTGACACACATACTGCAATATGCAGTTTGTGAATAGGCCTCATTATTTGTAAAGTGTTTTCTCTGATATTCTGTAGTTAAAAAAATGCATTATTTTTGTGAAATAAAATAGCCCTATTGTACCTCTACTGAGACTCAGCATGGACCAGACCAGTACTGCTGGAGGCCAGATTTGCACTATAGCTTTTAATGAATCAATGAATGAATGAATCTGTCAATCAATCAGGGAATTGTAAGCGCACTAATCACCCCAGAGGGTATCAAGGCCTGGGGGTGGTGGTCAGCAGTTCCGCTCATCCAAAGAGTCAGGTCTTGAGGGCCTTCCTGAAGGTATCGAGGGAGGGGCGCATCTGAGGTCGATCAGGAGCTCGTTCCAGGTGTCCGTGTGACGTAGGAGAAGGCTCTTCCCCCTGCTTTAGCTCTGTGGATATGTGGGGTCACGGCGAGGAAGAGGTTGGCGATCGGAGGTCTCTTTTGGGTACATGGATGGTGATTCTGTCGTTAAGGTATTGGGGTCCAGTGTTGTGTATGCATTTGTAGGCATAGATAAGTACCTTGAAAGTGACTCTCTTCTTGACGGGGTGCCAGTGGAGCTTCCGTAGGTGTTGGCTGATGTGCTTGTGTCGAGGGATACCGAGGCCGAGTCTGGCGGCGGTGTTCTGTATTGTCTGGAGCCTTCGGAGTATGAACTTGTTGATGCCGGCATAGAGGACGTTCCTGCAGTCCAGCCTGCTGGTGATGAGTGCGCGGGTGACTGTCCTCCTTGACTCGGGGAGGATCCATTTGAAAGTCTTACGGAGGGAGATGAAGCAGCTGGCGGTGACGGCGTTGACCTGTCAGTTCATGGAGAGGAAGGAATTGAGTACGATGCTGAGGGTTCTGGCATGATCCGTGGGGGTGGGAGGGCTGCCAAGGGTGGTGGGCCTCCAGGTGTTGTTCCATGCTGAAGGGGTGGTTCCGAGGACTTCTGTCTTCTCCGAGTTGAGTTTTAGGTAGCTGTTGCTCACCTAGGCTGCGATGTCCTGCATTCCATCCTGGAAGTTGAGTCTGGTGGTGGTGGGGTCCTTAGAGAGGGAGAGGATGAGCTGGGTGTCGTCGGCGTAGGATACTATGTTGAGGCGGTTCCTTGTATGCCAGCGTCGTGTAGTCTGGCGGTGAGTGTGGTAGACGGTATAATGCTGCTGAAAGGTCGAGTAGAATCAGGCCTGCGGTGTGGCCTTGGTCAAGGAGAGTGCAGATGTTGTCTGTGGCGGTGAGTAGGGTGGTCTCGGTGTTGTGGTTACTGCGGAATCCAGATTGGGAGGGGTCGAGGATGGCGTTGTCTTCGAAGAACTTAGTCAGCTCTGCATTCACGCTCTTCTCAGCAACTTTTGCCACGAGATGGCCCGGTAGTTTTTAAGGTCCGTAGGATCTGCTGAGGGCTTCTTGGGCAGGGGCCTGACTTTTTTGTGTTTCCAGTCTTCGGGGAAACCATCAGTCTTGAAGTTGGTGTTGATGGTGTGTCGTAGTTCTGGTGCTATGATGGTGGTGGCTCTGTGGTAGATGTGTGGTGGGCAGGGGTCTGCGGGGGCCCCTGAGTGGATGCCTTTCATGGTCGAGGCTGTCTCTTCGGTCATGATCGGTGTCCAGGAGGAGATGATGGGCTGGCTGGTGATGCCAGAGGGCAGGATGGCTGCGGAATCAGGCGTGTGGTCGTTGAAGTTGTCGTAGAGGTTTTTGATCTTCAGGTGGAAGTAGGATCCGAGCTTGTCACAGAGGTCCTGGGAGGGGGTGATGTCCGAGGCTTGGCAGCGGGGTTTGGTGAATTCTTGGATGATGCTGAAGAGTTAATTCGAGTTGCTGGAATTGGTGAGCATTCTGTTGTGGATGAAGGTTCTTTTGGTGGTTCTGATGTGTTGGTGGTATTTTGTCATGGCGTCCTTGTAGGTGGTGTAGTTTTCAGGTGTTTTGCTGTTTCTCCAGTTCTTTTCCAGGCATCTGCAGGTGCGCCTGGCTTCTTGGAGGTCGATGAAGAACCAGGTGGCTTTTTTGGGGTGTTGTCTGTCAGCTTGCCTGCGCAGTTGGAGATCCATGTGTGGAGTTTCCGAACTGCGAGGTTAGCGTTGGTTGCGGCGAAGGGTTGTCGCGGTTGAGGGTGGAGTTGAGCTCATCTTTGGTGACTCTTCCAGTTCCTTTGCGGGGGGCATGAAGCGGGTCTGGGCGGCTTGGATTTGTGAACGAGGAAGTATACGCAGTGGTGGTCACTCCATGGGGTCTGTGTGGTGTGGCTGAAGTGTACGCTGTTTCCTCCTGTGAAGATGGGGTTCTGGGTGTGTCCAGCCTTGTGGGTCGGTGCGGTGACGAGTTGCTTCAGTCAGATATAGGCATGATTGTCACGGAGGGTGATGGAGTTGAGGTCACTGGGTTTGTCGAGGTGGAAGTTGAGGTCTCCGATGAGTATGTAATCCATGGGGGCGATGGCGTTGGGTGCAATGAGGTCAGTGATGGTGTCAGCAAAGAGGGCCCGGGTGTGGGGGCGTCTGTAGGAAAGGGTGCTGCGGAGTGTGGAGTTGCGGTAGTCTGGATCTGGAAATGCAGTTGTTCAGCGGCAGGGAAGGTGTCGCTGGAGGTGGAGAGGTGGAGGGAGCTTTTGTGCTCGATGGCGATGTCTCCTCCCGGGTGGTTTGCGCAGTCCTTCCTTTGGATCTTGTATCCGTCTGGGATGGCGATGGTGATGTCAGGGGCGAGGAGGCGTTGGTCCAGGTTTCTGTAAAGAAGGCGACGTCGGGTGAGAGGGTGTTGAGGAGGTTCCAGATCTCCACTGCATGCATGGAGCGCACATTGAGGAGGATGCATCTTTGGGCATCTGCGGTTATGGCGGCCAGGGAGGTGGTGCAGGTCTGGCGGCAGAGGTGGCAGGAGAACTGGCCATGGGGCATGTTTGGTGTGGACTGCTGGCAGTTGTTGTTCCTTCCTGAGTGTGAGGAGGGCAACAGAGTGGTATCGGTGGGTGGTTCGAGATCCAGGGTCGCGGTCGGGTTGCGGACTGGCGCAGACCGGCTTGCACGACCACACAGCGGCTGCGGAGAGAGGTGCAGCTGGGAGGCAGGAACAGGGACCGTCGGGGGGGGAGGGTCCGCGGGGACAGCAGCAGCAGGAAAGAGGACGCAAGGGAAAAACAAAACCGACTCGGCACAACGTTACAGATAACAGAGTAATACCAGCAATCGAAATAAAAGAGATAACAGCAAATGAACTCAACCAAGAATACAGGCAGGATACAGGCACACACAGTGCAAAGATATGGGCAGTGACCTAGCGGGCACAGTGCACAGCACAGCGCGAACAGACAGACAGGGGCCTCTAACACCTACCAGGTGGAGCAATGCAGAGCAGAGCTGTTGGGGAGTGA
Organism: Triturus cristatus; assembly: GCF_964204655.1. Taxonomy (NCBI): domain Eukaryota; kingdom Metazoa; phylum Chordata; class Amphibia; order Caudata; family Salamandridae; genus Triturus; species Triturus cristatus. Next base: position 530,640,029 of record NC_140593.1, on the reverse strand, counting down.
GCAGGCCTGAGACCAGGGGTCAGTAGTATGTCGATCAATTGCCTTGAACCTTTGTAAACTTTGTTATGGTTTTTTTCTAGGAAGTAAAATGTAAAACACTTACCACAGACCATGTGATCCTTTTACAAGTTTTTTAACACTTGCGGTTAATTTTGTTTGAAATTACTTTATTAGGTTTCCACATTTTGCATATCACCAATGGTACTTATTTGTGTGCGCATATCATATTGGTGCACCCTTCACAAATGGCCTTAAGGGGCTCAGTCATTATTACATAAGGGGTTGAATACAGGTACCATTACATGCTCATTGCAAATGGCCAAGGGGGATTTACTGTGCATTTCCTTGACACACTAAACCACTCTTCAGATGAGCTGGTCATTCCTTCTAATGGCAATTAGGTGGAATTCACATTTACTATAGGTTCTTGTAGACAGATGAAGGTTTGGGTACTGTACTTTTCATGGAAATGTCCCTGATCTTGTTAGCGAGCACTACATTAACTGTAGGACTATATTGGCTGAAGATACAAGTCAAGACAGTCCTTCTTTTAGGTCATTTTAGGATAGTACTAGCTTCCTGTGCCGTTCAAGGCATAGTTTATCTCTTTGAATCATCACTGCATGATTTGTTTTGGGTGATTGGTGTTTAGGATCAAGCTAGTTCCCTTAAGGAGTTCCTCCCACCCAGAGTATCTGCAGGGTGGCAGGTTCCGACCAGCTTTTAAGGAATACATTTTTTTATGAAGAAATATCTTGAAAAACTCGATGGCAGGAGGTAAAACGAATGACAAGCAACATGTACAGTGCCCTTCTTGACTAAATACATTTTTATTAAAAAATATAGCAGCCATATCAAATCTGTCATAACGAAGATTTATTAATTCAGGAATACTCAAAACATACGTTTGATCAAACAAGATTGCAGGTCTCGAGAGCAAGCACCTATTTGTAAACAATTTTACAGCACAGCCCTTTCGCTCATTTTCCTTGTCTAATCGTATATCTTATGTTATGTACCATCAAAAGGTGGTTCTTGACAAACTAACGTGTCTGTACGCCCCCTCAGACCGCACCTCATGGTAAGATTTTATCATGAGCCTATTTGCCCCCAACTTTACTCCACTGCACTTTTGGGCCCTTCTAGGTATATACCAGAAATTGTAAATAACTTAGGAATTCATATAGAGGTTGGTGGAACAGGAGAATGCTCATAAACCAGTAGGCTTCTCATCTCACCAAAATCACAGTTCCCACACTTTATTTGGATTCGGAGGGCCATCTAGTTTTTTACAGTGTCACCGCAAATGGCTGTTCCATTGGAATCAACCGTCACCCCTTGAACCCACAGTGCTGCCAAAATCAGAGCATCAAATGTTTCCCCCAATTTGGGGTAGGCCTGCCCACGCTCATTTTTCCTGTCTATGACTGATGAGAGGAGCACAGCAGTTGAAAGCAGGAAAATAAAGCAATGACACCAAACCCTAGGGAGAAAATTCCCTGCATGTCAGGGCCTGGGATTTTTAGCATTCCTGAAACAAATGCTGCTTTGGGAGGTTGGTTCAGTAAAACAACAAGAATTCTGAGAATGTCCACTACAAAAATGGCACCCATTTTACATTCTCTGTTGCCTTCAGTGCATCTGCATTATCAGTGGATGCACCAAAAACACAAAGATTCCTGCAGGGCAAGGGTATCTCTTGATAGGATGGTCAGGACACTGCCAGGGGAGTGGAAGCCATGGCCTCTGTCAAAGTGGTAGGAATGGCGGTTGCCCATCAAACTATGAATAAACACATTAAACTGGTCACACCACCTTGATTTATCCAATGAGCTTGTCAAATTTGTGACCAATGGTAAATTACAATGTAAAGGCACCTTGGACCACTTTGGGCAGATGGCTAAAAGTGTGGAGAGCTAGTTTCCTGGGCAGTGAAGCTTTCCTCTTTTAGTCTTCTGTGCTGAAACAGCTGTATAATGACACATAAATCAAGGACGATGAAGATTTAGTAGCCCCGCACAGGATACTGACTACAGATTATTGCTACTGAAGGCTGGGTGATTTCTAACATGGAGCACAGCTCACTCCCTTTGGAAATAATTAAATGAGATACAGAACCACCGACAAGATGAACTGTATAGTTAAGGAGCCAAGTAATTGCACTGTAAATGGGTTTGCTTGTATTGCACTAGAGGATGATCAGAAAGCAGTCGACTGTGATAGATGGTTTTAATATACAAGTAAAAGACGCGTGTGTGGGACGACGCTGTTCTATTTCTTAAAAGAAACTGGGAGGAAGTGGTTTAAGATTTAAACAGGATCCTTTGAAAGGGACTTCACTGCAAAATAATAAAGCAGTTTTGACAGGAAAAAGTACGAATATAATGAGGAAATATGAAGATTAAACAGAAAAGCTTTTATGAACAGATTATTACTTTGTAATTGTATATCTCACAGAAAGAGCTTGCAACATCTAGGATGTCACAGGCAGTGGACAACAGCAAACTTCACTTCTTATCTCCATCTGTCTTTTCCGCCTTTTGGGTCGAGATATAGTTTTTTATTTCTCGGTTAAATACAGCTTTAGCTGTATATTGGTTGATCTATTGATTCCAATACTTATCATATACTTAGAATGGGTTTTGGGCCAGCCCCTTGCTGTTGATTGGATGGCTTTGTTGTCTGTCTCAGGTGTCTGCTTGTGAGTCGGCGACTTTCCTTCTTAGTCTTGTGTTCGTCGCACCCAGAAGCATATTGGTCTCACAGTGTTCTTTTTCTTTATCTAGAAAGACGACATGTGAGTTCATGTGTTTCCTTGCTCTCTTCCATGCTTCTTTTCGTTATTTGTCAACACTCCACAGGAGTGCATGTGTTTCATTGACCCCAACACACTTTCTTTTTACTCACCATTTTTTTTTTAAATTCTTACAAGGTCCTGTCATCTGCAAGATCGTACTGACCTGCTTGTCTATTTTTTTGTGCTGGCATGCTCTCTTCCTTTCACTTTATGATACTCTTTTTTTATCTTTCAAACATGGCTACCCATCATGCTAAATCTGTAAATTAAAAATGGTGTCACAGGGGAGGGGGCAGAAAGCCCAATAGACATCAGGGATACGAAAAGAATATGGAGTGGGGAATGCCCCCAACATGGTACACCGTTTTCCATAGGAGAAGTGTGAGAACGTTTTTGTGGGTCTCACATATTCCGGAATTTTCCCTCACAGAAATAGGACAAAAAAGCATGCTTGTAGCCAAAGCTTGATGGTTGCAGGGCATTCTTGGCAAGCAACGTTAGTGAGAACTAAGCACGTCATACCACCCTGGAATTCCCTGGGTGTCTAGTTTTCAGAAAAATCCAGGTTTGGTAGGTTTGCCTTGGTGGCGGCTGAGCCTCAGCCCAAACTCCACTCAAGTTCGTATACAAATTTCCATGGTAGAACGAGCGAGCAGTTAGTGTCAAGCGATTATCCAGCACCACCTGAAAACAATTGGAATATGAATTGACACCATAGGATTGTGTAGAGTTTTGTTTTGCCATTGAGATTTCAACAATAATTATTGCCCCGTTGAAGATCCGTGGTAGGGACAAAATGTGTTGGCTGGGCAATTTGTATAGGAACTAAAGCCATATCATGGAGAAATTTGAAGATCAATGAAAAAAGAAGTTGAAATAGTCCTAGGCTCAAACATTTCATTCTTTTCGACAAACTGATCGTGAAATGACTCCCGACCATCAGTATTTGATTCATAGATGAAATGGTGTTTAAATATGAGAAAATATTTGAATTTTAAAGTTGCCCTCCCATGTCTTTGATTTGTTCAAGTTATTTGATTTGAGATTTGATGGCAGTCAGACCTCGGTGAGAGTACACTATTTTTGAAAAATAAGGAATATACCTGTGCGATGTAGTGGGGCCACAACTGCGTTTGAGTTTGATAAACTGTTGCTTGTTATATTTGAATTAAAATAGAAATCTGGAAAGAACAATTAAGTAACATGATTAAAGTATTTTGCTATGAGTAATTACTCCAGTTGCGAAGATGGTCGAAAGATCTTCTACGTACTAAACTGTATCCCGGGGAAGTAAACACTTGATCAATAAACACAAAAGCCCACTAATTAACCTAGGACAGTGGCATTCTTCTTATAATTTAGCAACTAAAACTTTCTTGCCATTCTAATTTAAAGGCAGTCTTTTTACATTTCATCTTTAAAAAAAACAGGTAGTCACAGTAACCACACCTGTTACAGGTTAAAAGCTTTTTTGGGCTACTACAGAAAGCTGTTTACAAAATCTTTGCTGGAAACATGATCAGAATGCATTGATAAAAATAATTTATTGCTTTTACCTTAGATGGGGTTTAGAATTTGAGTTTTGGGGGATTTGCATTATTACAGCATTATCTTTATACTTTCAAACCCACATTGATTCCTGAAAAGCTCCAATTATATTAATACAATATAGATTAAAGTAATATATTTGACAAAATAAATTGATGTCCATGATGGCATACATTTGTCATCATAAGAAAGGATCCTTATTACGCTTAAGAACTGGGCTGAGTACTAACACCTGGGATCAGGTCTGGTAGAGTGAATTACGTGATTTCTCCCCAAAAATCTTCAAGTGATATTTGTAGCACATGAGTTCCGCCCATTTCGTCCACCAGGATTCTTTGCTTTTGACTACCTGGTATTTGGACATTCACTGTGGGTAAGTCTAATTACCTTATTTTCACTCACAGTAACTTCACAATAATTAAACTGAGCGTTTTTACTGCTAGTGTCCACCTTTTAAGATAAAGCACCTACAGGGCAGCTTTATTAAGAGGCACTTAAAAGGTTACACTTGGAAACGGGTTCACACATATGTGCACTCATGTGCAGGCAGCACATGTGAGACTAGTGACTACCCACGTATGCAGCCCGGAGACTGCGCACAGGTAGCCTAGTGCAGAAAGGACTCTGCAAGGATAGATGCTGATCTGGGATAGGAGTTTAAATATTAGTGGTAATTTACAGATGGATGAGTAGGGTTTACTGGAAAATCTGTAGTGCTTTCACTGTATTATAGGCAAAATCTGCATTAAAGTATGGCTGTGCTCCACTTAGATCTACACAATCTAGCAAGATATCAAACTGAGGTTAAACATACACGTTGACTTTGAAGTTCCAAAGACAAAAATTCAACATCTTATGGGACTTCAGAAATTGTCATATTTTTCTGGCTCAGCTCATAATTAGTTTCTAGACCTTTGTCCCCTCTACTGGGCCTCGTTCTGCTCCCGAGAAGAAGGAACAAAGGCCTCCCAACAGAAAAGGAGCACTTATCAGTGATTGACCCAGTTCCTGGGAGAGACAAAGGGGTGTGGGGAAAATCATCATCTGATCATTAGCTCATCTCACTGCCCAGGCCCACTGAACAAAGAAGAAAACCCAGACATCAGGAGTCACACAGGAGGGGCTTGCCTTTCAAGTTTTGGTGGGAAGGTATCTGGTATCGATGTCAGCTAGGGGCATAGCTGAGCTGCCCAGAGTAACTCTTGCCAAAAACAACTTGATAGTAACATCATGCTTGGTCCCAGCATGCTCTGCAGGAGGGTTGGGACATGGGTGGAGTAATGGTGTGGCATCCTAGTATTGTTCAAGGGTGCCAGTCATCTAGAAATGTACACCCAACTTAAAAATCCACATAAATCAGAGAGAGATAGGAGAAGACCCTGGGATGCAACAGCAGTGAGAATGACCAGCTCAAAAGAGAAGCCACCTGGTGCCATGCAAAGATGGACTAAGGACTTTGACTCCAGCTGACCCCAGGACTAGGATGGGGCTACACAGGGCCAGTGGTACTGCCCCCCCTTATGTCATCTGAGGACCAGATGGGAGAAGACCTGGACTTCAATGCCCCCCGGGTGCTCTTCAAGACAGCCAGGAGGCTGTGTATCCTGGGAAGTGAGGTCAGGAGTGTGAATTTAAGGCTTAGTGCGGAGGGGCTGCACAGGCTGCCCAGCCGAAGAGAAGGTTGGTGAAGGGGGCCCAAAGACCCAGGTCCCTGCACAGTGTGCCCTTTAGAAGCCAAGGGGCCTGTTGAAAATGATCCTGGTGGCTAGATCTCATCACCAGGAGCAGAACCAGTCAGAGATAATCAGGGCCAGGATTCAGCCTGTTCACTCACCCTTTTAAAAAACACAATTGAAACAGAGCATGTGGCACTCTGTCACAATCCCTTTCGGTGGGTCAGGGCTCCAGGGCCAGGGCAGAATAATTAATTACTTAGCTGGGGTTGGGCCTGCTTGGGGCCCTAATCCCTGACTCAAGATTGCCCTCATGGGCCCCCATCTTGGTGATTGTGCATTGATAGTGCTCCCGAGAACCCCATATCTGGGGCCCAAAAGTACAAAGAAGGTCCGATGTGAGTGCAAGTGGGAAGGGTTCCTATCCCCAAGGACACAGAAGAAACAAAGGAGAGTCCAGCACGCTCTGCTCCCGCCCCCATGCCTATGTCTGGGGGGTTGGGTGCACTAGATGGTAGCATTCCTGCCACTCTCATGGACCGTGAACAGGAGAGAGAGAATGCCGGCTGCTGTGCTGACACAACACAGTGTCAGCTGCACAGGGTGCTGGTAGGGCTTTAATATCTGCATGCATTACCTTAATTTCTTCTAAGATGCATTGCTCCCTCATTCTCCCTCCAATCACCAGAAATAGATATTCCCAGGTCCCTTATCCATTTCACTACCATGTGGTGTTACGGTGATTTGCCAGGGCACCCACCTGTTTTGAATGATGCCATCTCAGTGCATTATCCTCCGCACACTTCACCACCAGCTTGCCTGCTTTCCGTTCTTTACTTCTTGCACTTAATGGAAGTCTCGAGATCTGAACACATGAATTGTGCAGGATGAAGGTGAAGATAGCTTGAAGACCCCAAATAAATCAGTTCACGTGACCGCTTCTTCCCCTTCATTGACAATGGGAGTTAGAGATTATTTTTTCGGAAAGAAGGAACACTATGGTGCCGATTCCGATCCTGTAAAACCCGGGTACGAATGGTCGTACGGAGCGTATTCTCCGTACGACTCGTACCCGTGAAATCCTCCTTACAAACCAGCAAGTACGAATCGTACAGAAATACCATTTCCGTACGATTCGTAAAAATCTACGTGCGGCTAAAAAATACCCACAATTCTGATCCGGGACATCGCGTACGTGACGTCCGGACGGAGTCAGGCAGCGTTTTACGGACCAGCAAGTACGATTCGTGCCTACGTCACTCCGCACGGCTCATTTTTTACGGCAGCCAAAAACTCCCGGGAAATTGAGGACGATGCGAAGAAGGAGCACCGGTACGCGATGGACAGCCATGGACCCCATCCTACGTGTCATCCCGGCCCTCCTAGACTATGACCTGGTGCACCGAAACCACCGCGCATGCCGCAGAAGGTCAGAACAACACCCAGGGGCAAAGGGGGGGCGAGGGGCAGGAAACATAACCTCTACCTAATTTTAAAAATACCATATTCTGTACATACATTACCTCCAGGGTCTGGTCACTTCGGGGGGCGTGTCCACCAATCCCTGCGTCCCGCTACAATGGCAGTGGGCGTGTATGCATACCCGTCACCACTACAATGGTGGTAAGGGCGGTATCCACGCCCTCAGAGCGTGGGTATGGCCCGTACCACGCGTACCCCTACATCACCACTACAGTGGTGGTACGGGCGGTACCCACGCCCTCAGAGCGTGGGTAAGGCCCGTACCACACGTACCCCTACATCACCACTACAATGGTGGTACGGGCCATACCCACGCCCTCAGAGCGTGGGTATGGCGCGTTTCCCTACATCACCACTACAATGGTGGTACGGGCCGTACCCATGCACTCAGAGCGTGGGTACAGCCCGTACCACCATTGTAGTGGTGATGTAGGGGTACGCATGGTACGGGCCGTACCCACGCTCTGAGGGCGTGGGTACGGCCTGTACCACCATTGTATTGGTGATGTATAGGTACGCGCCGTAACCACGCCCTCAGAGCGTGGCTACGGCCCGTACCACCATTGTAGTGGTGATGTAGGGGTACGCGTGGTTAGGGCCGTACTCACGCTCTGAGGGCGTGGGTACGGCCCGTACCACCATTGTAGTGGTGATGTAGGGGTACGTGTGGTACGGGCCGTACCCACGCTCTGAGGGCGTGGGTACGGCACGTACCCCTACATCACCAATACAATGGTGGTACGGGCCGTACCCACGCTCTAAGGGCGTGGGTACGGCGCGTACCCCTACATCACCAATACAATGGTGGTACAGACTGTACCCACGCTCTGAGGGCGTGGGTACGGCGCGTACCCCTACATCACCAATACAATGGTTATACAGGCCGTACCCATGCCCTCAGAGCGTGGGTACGGCCCGTATCACCATTGTAGTGGTGATGTAGGGGTATGCGTGGTACGGGCCGTACCCATGCTCTGAGGGCGTGGGTACGGCCCGTACCACCATTGTAGTGGTGATGTAGGGGTAAGGGCCATACCCACGCTCTGAGGGCGTGGGTACGGCCCGTATCACCATTGTAGTGGTGATGTAGGGGTACGCGTGGTACGGGCCGTACCCACGCTCTGAGGGCGTGGGTACGGCGCGTACCACCATTGTAGTGGTGAGGTAGGGGTACGCGTGGTACGGACCGTACCCAACCTATGAATGCGGGGGTACGGACCGCATCACCCGTACCCCTAGGGCACCAGTACATTTGTGATACAAGGCGTACACACACCACGAATGTTGGGTTAGGGCCTGGTGCAGCATATAACCAGTATATTGGGGTGTGTTCATGGCCAGGACAGCAGTGTACTGCACCAAGGGTGCGGGTGGGTGGGTGGGTGTCTGCCTAAGATTCCCAGCAGTGGACAAAGACATGTGAGGCGTGGGTGCAGAGGAATACCAGCAGTGGACAGAGACATGTGAGGGGTGGGTTCAGAGGAATACCAGCAGTGGACAGAGACATGTGAGGGGTGGGTGCAGAGGAATACCAGCAGTGGACAGAGTCATGTGAGGGGTGGGTGCAGAGGAATACCAGCAGTGGACAGAGACATGGGGGTGGGTGCCTATCACTCCCAGTAGTGGACAGAGACATGTGAGGGGTGGGTGCCTATCATTCCCAGCAGTGGACAGAGACATGTGAGGGGTGGGTGCAGAGGACTCCCAGCAGTCGACAGAGACATGGGGGTGGGTGCCTATCACTCCCAGCAGTGGACAGAGACATGTGAGGGGTGGGTGCAGAGGACTCCCAGCAGTCGACAGAGACATGGGGGTGGGTGCCTATCACTCCCAGCAGTGGACAGAAACATGTGAGGGGTGGGTGCCTATCACTCCCAGCCGTGGACAGAGATATGTGAGGAGTGGCTGCAGAGGAATACCAGCAGTGGACAGAGACATATGAGTGGTGGGTGCAGAGGAATTCCAGCAGTGGACAGAGACATGTGAGGGGTGGGTCCAGAGGAATACCAGCAGGACAGAGACATGGGGGTGGGTGCCTATCACTCCCAGCAGTGGACAGAGACATGTGAGGGGTGTGTGCAGAGGAATACTAGCAGTGGACAGAGACATGTGAGGGGTGGGTGTAGAGGAATACCAGCAGTGGACAGAGACATGTGAGGGGTGGGTGCAGAGGAATACCAGCAGTGGACAGAGACATGAGGTGGGTGCCTATCACTCCCAGCAGTGGACAGCGACATGTGAGGGGTGGGTGCTTATCACTCCCAGCAGTGGACAGAGACATGTGAGGGGTGGGTACAGAGGACTCCCAGCAGTGGACAGAGACATGGGGGTGGGTGCCTATCACTCCCAGCAGTGGACAGAGACATGTGAGGGGTGGGTGCCTATCACTCCCAGCAGTGGACAGAGATATGTGAGGGGTGGGTGCAGAGGAATACCAGCAGTGGACAGAGACATGTGAGGGGTGGGTGCAGAGGAATACCAGCAGTGGACAGAGACATGTGAGGGGTGGGTGCAGAGGAATACCAGCAGTGGACAGAGACATAGGGGTGGATGCCTATCACTCCCAGCAGTGGACAGAGACATGTGAGGGGTGGGTGCAGAGGACTCTCAGCAGTGGACAGAGACATGTGAGGGGTGGGTGCAGAGGACTCCCAGCAGTGGACAGAGACATGGGGGTGTGTACATCATTAGCAATGACCACAACTCCATGGGTGTATGTACGCATCCCTAATTTTCGACTATATTGATAGTGCCATAACAACACATCACTGACAGCAGTGTCCCACTCCCATGAGGATGGATGTCTTTCCCCCACTGCATGACACACCACATGTGGGTGTGAGGACAAATGACACAAGCATACCCACCCCTGGCGGATGCAGCACAATACACACACAGAGATCATGCCACAAGACTGTATAGTCATGTCAATGCCTACTAAACTAAGAGAGCCGAAGGGAACACACACTGTCACGCACATCCCAGGACTGATAGGAATGTACAGGTGCTGGGACAGCCGCCAAGATGTTGTCTCTCATGGAAGGAATAGGGTGGAGTTCCCACAGATACAATGCCCACAATTGTCAGTCAGGGGCCCAAATACCATGCAGAACAAGCACCATATGTGTGCTAGGCTGGGATTACACACATGCACAGTGCGGAAAAGGGACAATTTCTCCATGAAGGCATGGCAACATACTCAATACACAAGTACAGTGACTAGCAAGGATGGCACAGACGATGCAGCCGGAGACATTGCTGAGCAGGCATGGCCATAGTTGAAGGGATCCGTCACCAACAAAGTGAATGTATACACAGGTCACCACAACAATTGTGCAACTCTCTGCAGGGAAGATGTCAGGTGCCACGGAGGAAGGGACACTCCTTGGTACAATGTCTCAAAAAACAAAAAACACACGACCAAAGATCCTTTGCAGAGACCTTGTGATGGCACGCAGATCCCATGGTCCACCTCATGACCATCAGACTGGAACCTTTGCCCGAAACATAACACATTACCACAACCCCAACTCCTGGAGCATCAGCACCAACATCAATACCTGAGATGCAATAGTGTTCAAAGTAAAAATAAAATGCTTTATTCAGCATTCAATGAAAAATAATTAAAGGACACTATTTACAAAGGCCAATGGCCAGTCCAGATCATAAGTCCTTGGGGGGGACACATGGCCATGCATCTCCCCTAGCTTGCCTGCACATTAGAACCCTCAGGCTCGTCGACTGGGGGGGGGGCATCATGTGGGGAAGGACCAGGCACCGCAGGGACAGGAGGGGGAAGGGTAGGTGTGGTGGGTGCAGGGCTGGACGCCTCCACCACAGGGGGTGGGGCAGCGCCAAAGGTGGAGGTGAGCTTGGTGCTGCACACTTCTGCCAGGGCGTCCAGAGTATCCCCTGCACCCGAAGAAACCACAGGCAAAAAGGAGGGGGGGTCGGAGGGATGGGGTGCAGCACTACTGGGGTAGGGGGTGGACAGGGGGGGACTCAACTCCCCTACCCGTGGAGTGCCTTGCCCGTTTGCGGGCTGGTGAGCCAGTGGGGCTGAGGCCCAGCACAGCCAAGTAGCTCTCTTTGTCAGACTGTGTGGCAGGGGAGCCGAGGGGAGTGCTTTTTGAGGGACTGGGTAGTGAGGCATGCGGATTCAGACTGTGGCTGCGTGTATGCCTGTGTGCCCCAGACCCAGTGGGTGTGCCTGTATCCCCCTGAGTGTGCGTGCCAGGAGGTGTGCGCCTGCCCTTACGTGTTTGTGTGCTGCCTGTGTCTGGTGGGTGCGTGCTTGGGAATGTCTGGGTGTGCATTGGACAGGCATGGGAGTGGGAAGTGTGGATGGTACAGGGGTAGGGGGGGACGAAGCGCTGCAGGAGACTCACTGCTGCCATCAGTGAAGAGTCCATGGACCTCAGCAACATCCGTTGGTCAGACATAGCTGCTGACATGCCCTCCATGAACGACACCATCTGTGTCAGCAGTCTGGTGTGGCCATGGAGGACATTCAGCATCGATGTCTGGCCAACCTGCAACTGCCGCTGAATGTCCACAGACTCTGCAGTGAGGGCAGCAGGGGGGACAGGGGCAGGGGGTGCGGTGTCTGGCACGAAGGAGACATGGTAGTGCCCTGCACGGATAGAAGGGACCGGAGCAACTGGGAGGGTGGTGATGGGAATGGAGGGGGCGGTGACAGATGTTGTGCTGCTGCCAGGTGTTGTAGCAGTCTCCGTCCCCTCGAGGAGTTCAGCCTCTGACCCATCAGCGTCGTAGTCGGTGTCGCCACCTGACAGGTCCTCCGCCTGACTCCCCTCGCCCTCTGTGCCACTTGCTCCCGCAGACTCGCCAGCAGTGGTGGCACTGGTGTTGGATCCCTCCTCCAGGTCCGTGCAGGTGTCTCCCTCAGTGTCCTCCGATGATGCTGTGAGCAAGGTGAAGATACCGAAAACAATCAGTCACCTGTATACATCTGACACCTGAGTCCAAACAAAATAGGTCACAGTGCATATCAGGAAATGCATCATGAGTAACATCTAGAATACTCCGCACATATGTAAGCCCTGCACTCCCCAGTTGGTTGACCCACCATGCCACTTGGAAACAAGGAAAATTAGGACACAACAGCAAATAACTTGATATCGAATTAAACTGAGAAGCTAGTGTCTCGGAACAGTTGAGCACAGCAAGACTATGAAGGCATGCCACCTCATGTTCACTGTGAACGAAACAGTATTGGTGCACCCAAGGCCAAATAACAGACCTCAATGCTGAAGGTGTCCCCACACTCAGAGACCTGTGAGTACTTTGGAAACCCAAACGAAATACATTGTGATCCCTTGGGAATAACAACACTTTACACAATCTCCATGTTTAGAATGTGTGAATGTGCCACTTTGTGAACAGAACACACATGTGCCTGTATAAAAGTCACACAATGAGGTGCACACAAAACTACATTCACACAGTCATTGTATGAGCTGCCAGCCTTATTCATATAAGCCACTGTTAGGAAGAAATGGCGTTTCAGCAAGTACATATACATGGCACCACTGCGGTCTGGATGACTTGACACTCGGAAGTTGGTATCAGCAACGACCAAGGACTTACCCAAATGCAACCACACTGTGGGAACATGTATATGTATAATCTGAAAACAAGTGTTATTCGAACTGTGCCTTCCTTTAAAATGTGCCAGCGTGTCCCCGGAAAGTGTAAGGGTGATTTCTTGTGCACTTCCTTGGGAGACATCTGTCATGCAGGCACATTATTGTCCCTCACAACAAAACATCAAAGTCAAGAATAGAAAAAATCGAGACATGTTGACAAGTGTAGTGAGTGCCAAGGTACAAGACTTCTTGACTAACAACTTGAACCATGCCACCTGTCACATGGCCATCCGTACCATGATGACACAGTTGGCAACAAAACTGACCCACTGCCTGTCATGTGGAGTTGCACACATGTCCAAACACAGGACAATGCATAAGCTGATGGGCCTGCAATTGTGTCGGAATAAGGAGCACCTGCACTGAGGAGACACCCTCATGGGAAGCAAGAATGTCCACACAGATGTCAGCACACAAAGACCAAACTACGTAGCATCTGGACCACACACTGGTGCCAAAAATGGATGAGCAGGAACCATGTATTTCAACTTTTGACACATGCTGCAAAGCACAAACATTAAACCCTGCACAACATGACTGGTTCACTGCATATTGAGTGTCTGTCCAGACAATTATCACACACAGGTCAGACCTGGCAAGGAGACATAAGGTTTGGACATGTAGGCTTTGCCCGCACAAACTCCCCATACCTGAGACAATGTTATGGAGACAGATCAAGAAGTGACATCTCTTAATCTGGGTTTACTAAAATGTGCATCAAGATCTCCTAAATGTACTCCACATCACCTCGTGAGGCTGGCAACACATATTTGTGACAAACAACCATCAACAGATAGTTGTACATAGACACACAGGCACTGCCCAGTGTGAGGATGCACAGGCCAAATGGGTTCACCCTGTACAGTGGACACATGTAGCACACTTTACATAAATACAAATGAGGCCAGGGAACAATGCCACAGAGGCCAACCTATGCTGAACACACAGAGAATGGGCACAGTGTTGGATGACACACATGATTCAGAGGCAAGGGTGTCTCAGGGGACTGTAGTGGGCACACTGCTCCATGGTCCTGGAATGATCTGACTGTAACATGACCAAGTGTCCCGGCACTATGCATATCTCCCACTCATGCACATCATGTCTGAGGCCACAACATCGGTCATGCATGCTGTAAGTCTGTTAATTTGAATCCTCACACTCCTATGTTGAGACTCAGCATCAGTGCCAACAAATATGGACCCCCAAATGACTGAACAGGACAGGGCACAGGCAAGGTACCAACACATGTCACAGACCACCCCCACACATGATGCAGAAAGCTGTGCACGTGGATTAACTGGCAGCCTAGATTATCATGTGCAATAGTGTTTACACACAGACCAGGGAACACATGTCAGGAGGGGAAGAGAGGAAGAACAGCACCGGTTGACTTGGGGGAAAAGGATATGCACTGCACATATAAACTCTGGCAGTGTATGCAGGTGACTGAGCACTTCTAAAAGCTGGTGACACACAACAAACACACATGTACCTACCCCCTTCCTGCTGCTGCATCTCCTGTAACCGCCTATCCATGTCAGGGAAGACCACCGCCAGGACACACTTCATCTGGTGGGTCAGGCGTCGGCGCCCGCCGTGGCGGCGTGGAGGTGAGTCCTTCAGCAGGACCCGGGCGATCCTCCGGGTCCAACACTGGATGTCCTGCCACCGTTTTCTCACTTGTGCTAGGCGCCGACTGCGATCCTCCACCGATCTCACGGCCCTGACGGCCTGCTTCCAGATCTCCCCCTTGGCGTAGGCAGTTACCTGTGAGGATGACAATGTGAGACAACATCACTACACCTGCTCCATGTCAGAGAGACACACATTTGAACATCTTTGAAATGTTGAACAGGGCATAGGATGCTGCCAAGGAATTGCATCTTAGTCATATGGACATTGGCCTCTGTGGAAGCCCCAATGCACTACATGGCATGTAAGTACACAGGTGGCATGAGGGGTGCGACACACTCCATGAACATGGCACACACTGTGCATCACAAGAGACACCAGGCTGATGGACAGCACCTCCAAGCAGTTACATGCCCCAGGCCACTGACGCAACCTCAGCAGAGTATACAGACACACACAGGCACAGATCAATCACATGCCATTGGCAACAGCGCATACAAACCTCACTCTGCACATGTGCCACTTGCCTGTGGGGGGTGACAGGTGTGGGGCTAGCTCAGCAAGTCAGACACACAGCACGGCTTACTTCTCACATCAGATGGGTAGAGCTGTTGCCTCCTCCATGCAGCTGTGGTGCAACACTTCACATAGACACTCACCAACATGACAAGGAACATTCACACACATCAATGTCCAGGAGGCGTACACATCACTTGGACACTCTCACCACAGCTCCACTCAACTCAGACACATCTGTGGGAACAGTCACCTGTCACACCAGGGGGACCACTGAATCACCTCAGGACAATAGACAAAATATGCCACAAAGGATTAGCCAGGCTGAATATGTCATGCACTATGCAGTGAATGTCACAGTAAGCACAATGCAAGTGAAGAGTGCACACATGAACTACATCATGCTCTGCATGGGAGACATAAGCCATTCCCCCCCCGGGACCCACTCTAAACAACATTGCATGTCTGTCACACCTGGACACAAGGCCAGAAGTGACAGTCACAAAAAAGGTGCACAGTCAAAGCTAGTGGAGTCAGCACTCACCTGCTCCCCTGGTCTCCCATACAGGCTGGGGTACTGTGGGAGGACGACATCAAGCAAAGCCTCATTTTCCTCCTGTGTGAAAGGCTGGGCCCTCTCCACAGACTTTGACATGGTGCCAGAGGAAGCACAGGCAGCAGCAGTGGTGTCGACTGAAAGGTTGTGCAGGCAAGTGCCCTCTCATGGGTTCTGCCTGACTTATATCTGCCTTGCTGGGTCCTTTCATTTACAGGAGTACAGAGTGATTGGTCAGACTCATTTGCCTCCTACGTTTCCTCCAATCCCTTTAAACATACACCAGTGACAGCATTTGCATGGTTCAAATTAGCAGCATCATGTCAAGTCAACAACCACTTTGCAACAATGTAATTTTGTGGCCAACTGACTTTTCAAGGCCACCTGATGGAAAACATTGAACAGAAAACTCGGTATCCATTACAACCAGCATGCATTTATGGCCTAAAGCTTGTCCCTCATGTGTCCCCTATGTAAATTTCAAATCCCCCACACAGGTACGGTGCGTTTCACACGTACGCGTAGGCACTGGGAGTACACGTACGTGTACTACCTCAGTACACGTACATGTCCAACTAGTGTCCAACATGTCCAACAGTGCCTACGCGTTCGTGTACTGAGGTAGTACACGTACGTCTACTACCAGTGCCTACACGTATGTGTACACGTACGTGTAGGCACTGGTAGTACACGTACATGTACTACCTCAGTACACATACGTGTACAACTAGTGCGTACACGTACGTGTACAACCTCAGTACACGTACGTGTACTCCCAGTGCCTAAGCGTACGTGTACTGAGGTAGTACACGTACGTGTACTACCAGTGCCTACATCAGTACATGTACACGTACGTGTAGGCACTGGTAGTACACATACGTGTACTACCTCAGTACACATACGTGTACTCCCAGTGCCTACACGTATGTGTACTGAGGTAGTACACGTACGTGTACTACCAGTGCCTACAACAGTACATGTACACGTACGTGTAGGCACTGGTAGTACACGTACGTGTACTACCTCAGTTCACGTACGTGTAGGCACTGGGAGTACACGTACGTGTACTACCTCAGTACACATACGTGTACAACTAGTGCGTACACGTACGTGTACTACCTCAGTACATGTACGTGTACAACTAGTGACTACACATACATGTACTGAGGTAGTACACGTACGTGTACGCACTAGTTGTACACGTACGTGTGTACGTCCCGTAACACGCGTGCTCCTACAGCATCACTTCTATAGTGATACGGACCGTACACACGCCCTCAGAGCATGTGTACGGTGCGTTTCACACGCTTACACTGGTAATAGGGGGCGCACACGAAATCCATGGAGGTCTCAGACTCGCACAAGTCTGTACATCAAGTCATTGTCATTAATGTCCTTCATGTGCAGGGCCTAGGTGTGTCAGGCAGTGATATTGCACATGTCTCCTCATGTTTGAGCACAATAGATGTGTGATGACCTGTGTATACATGTCATGTGTGATGTGGCACTATGTGGCACACTTCCCCTTCACACTTTGCACATGTGTGCATGTAGTCCAAAAGTGTCAAGCACAGCATCACTGGTATGGCACAGTCACCAACACCCGCAACTGTCGCCTGATGCCAGGGACAGGGACACTAATAACTGACATTGAAGGACCAGCGTGCCACGATGTGACTATGTCATGTGTGTGTCATGTGTTCCCATGAGCTGGCAGTTGGTGTCCCATCAACTGCATCTGCTGTTGCTGCATCCAACATGTGACGGTGTGTAGATGGGCATGGCACACATCTACACAGACCATGCCACATGTGGAATCCCACGTAACGTGTGTCTGTATGCATTGAACATGGGATTTTGA
Source organism: Triturus cristatus (assembly GCF_964204655.1). Taxonomy (NCBI): domain Eukaryota; kingdom Metazoa; phylum Chordata; class Amphibia; order Caudata; family Salamandridae; genus Triturus; species Triturus cristatus. The sequence continues at coordinate 530,622,292 of NC_140593.1, read as the reverse complement.
CATGAGGACATATCTGCGTTGTCTCAATGTCTGTGTTTTCAGTTTTCCCTGGTACCCCTTCATCGCAATGTGTGTGATCTGTACATTTGACCTTCCATGTGACCTGCGCGTCTAGCTTGCCGTCAGCTGTCTGTATGAGATGACATCCTTCAAATGCAGATATGTGGATGTATGTCACTCCTGTGATGTCTATGGCTGTTTACTTACACTGGCCCACAGCTCGTTTCAGGGCACGTCATGTAGACTTGCCAATCAACGGTTGTATCTGGCTTTTTGTAGGAGTATCACCTGGCTGGTATACGTGTCCTGGATGTATTGCACAGACCAGACTCTGTATTAAGCAGATGTGTAGTAGCAGTTGAGCATGTGCTCACTTCATTGACATTGATGTTGTTATGTTCTCACTCTTCGTTATTCATTCCAATTTTATGCTGGGCACCACCTCTCCCCCAACCAATGCCAGACTTGGCTGCCATGAGGGAACGTGACTGCATAAGACGTTACCGATTCTCTCAACAGTTGATTGAGGACTTGACCACCAGGCTGGCACCACACCTCCAACCGCGACACAGGTATCCTACAGCGCTGACCCCCAAGATTAAGGTGATGGCAGCCCTACATTTTTTTGCCACCGGTACGTTTCAATTCACCATAGCTGATGTCGGTGGCATGTCTCAGACGATGTTCAGCCGTGTCCTGCATGATGTTTTAGAAGCCATGTTGGAGCACCTGGATGAATTCATCCATTTTCCGACTCCTGAGCAGTTGACAGGTGTCAAGGGTGATTTCTATGCCCTGGGAGGGATGCCCCATGTAATTGGGTCCATTGATGGGACACATGTGGCTTTGGTACCACCACAGGCACAGGAGGTAGCCTATCGCAACCGTAAACATTACCACTCTATTAATGCCCTTGTGGTGTGTCTTGCTAACATGCTGATTTCCCATGTCTGTGCACGTTTTCAAGGGTCAGCACACGATTCCTACATCATGAGGCGTAGCAGGGTGCCAGAAATGATGCTGCGGCTGCACAACGAACGAGCATGTCTTGTTGGTGGGTATACTCTGTTTGTCCTGTGTGTTGCAATATCTTTGTATCTTACAGCATCTCCGGACCCACTTCTTCACATGATGTTTCCATGTAGGGGACTCTGGCTATCCCAACATGCCATGGCTGATGACGCCTCTCCGCAACCCAAGATCAGCTGCAGATCACGTTCTAATAATGCACACGGGCAGACCAGGCGAGTGATTGAGAGGACGTTTGGCCTCCTGAAGAGCCGATTCCGGTGCCTTCACAAGACAGGCGGGTCCCTCCCATATGCACCGGCAAAGGTCTGCAACATCATCCTCGTGTGCTGCATGCTGCACAACATGGCAGTGGAGAAGGCAGTGCCACTCATCCTGGATCCGGATGAGCTGGAACATCCACCCGTGGAGGATGAAGGGCTTGGTCACGAGGCAAGTGAGGAGGAGGACATCCGGAGTCAGCTCATACGCAACTTCTTCTCATGATGGTGAGTCAATGGGTCTCAGTGTGCACGCTTGGAGCCTTGTGTGGCAGGTGTTGCAATGTGTGTGTCCAGCTGACTGTATGCTAAGTGACTTAGAGGTGTCACTCGAGTGATGATGTAATTCCACTCATTTTAGCAGAGACACTAAATTTTAAATTAGCATTGTGACAACATTATTCATGTAGAGTAAATGACCATGCATGCGGATGACAATATTTTCGCTGTCTCCTTGTGTGTCTGTCATCCCCAGGGTCTTGCGCATGTTGTCTGCTCGTGTCATCGGTGGCTTCCTGATATTCCTCATGAGTATTGCAACGTGTGCTGAATCAGCGTTCCATGCACGGACATGTTGAAAAGACATTTTGGGTAAGGATTGCAGCAAGGCTTTTGAGGGTATTACGTGTTTTGAATGTGTGGGGACTGCTCCTGTGCATGTTGTGTTACCATGCATACATGTCGACTCACCATGGGGCACATGACATGTAGCATGACTCCCATGAATTGATAGTCACCCTTCGTGACAGTCATCTGTAATGGTTTGTGGATTCTGAGGAAGGCATCAATGTGTGTAAAACTTCACACATACAGGATGCTACGGGTGGACATAGTGTGGGACATCCCCATAGGAGGCTCACTGAGGAATTGCAGCCTCTCCGTGTGCAGCAGGGGGTGTTTGGCCCACCTCCTTCACTTGTGTGCCAGTTCATTTGGATTTACAACATCCGTGTTGTGAAGGGGGTGTCCAGTGTAGGTCCCACATGTTCAGCCAAATGACCTGTGAGTCTGTTCATATTGATGCATTTCCCTTAGTGTGAGCCTGAGTAATAAAGGTGTTCCTCGCACTCCAGGGTGCCTCATCTCTATCAATGCAGGTCTCTTGCCACTTTGCATGCAGCATATCTGGCATAGTTGTCAAAGATAGTGCATATGAGTCTATGTGTAGTTTAGCAACATGCATGCAGTTCTTCATGGATTCGAATCTGTATTGTGCATGAAGTCCATGGTTGTGTATGTATTTGGCATTGTTGGTCCCCACAACGGGCCGTCAACACCTGCTGAGGGTGTGTCTCCTGTGCGCAGCTCGGCCTTCTGTTTCCTGATCCTGTGTCAGTCATCTTTGGTGATTGTGCATCCATTCTCTCGGGGTGTGCCATGGGTGACCGGACACTCCTTCCTTTACATACGCCTGTTGCAGTTGTCCTTTCTGACATCCTTGTCTTTGTGTGCAACTCTTGGCATACTTTCCAGGGCATGGCGCCTGCTGCTGCAGCCCCTGCAGCAAGGGCCCACAAAGTAGCGGGAGTCGGCAACACACACGCCTCAAAGATGCTCCTCCCTGCCTCCCTCAACCCATTCATTTGGCTGTCATCATCTTGTCTGTGCCACTGTTGCGGCCACGCGGTGCCAAAGGCTGGACCGTCAGCACATGCAACGTGCACATTGCACGACCCTCATGTCCTTGCATGACCCACATCACACTACAGTCTGATCTTGTAGCCACCCTCCAAGCAATGTCTATCCAAAACTCAACCGCCTGTTCTAAGGCATACCCTAACCGCACACACAACACCTTTGCATGCTGAGTGTGCAACTCCAACTGGCTACACAGCGCTGCCCCGCCTTCCAGGCCCTGTCACACCAACCAGATCATGTACCTCCTGCTCCACACAGGCTCCCTCCACCAGCAAGGCCATGGGAGTGGGACTCAAGCCTTCAGCATGTGGTATAGTGGTGTAATCTGGCACATGGCCCAGGGATCATCTCTCATCGTGTCAATCTTCAATGTGTCCAGGACCCCCCTCTCCACCGTCACATGCGCACACAACCTCCACATCATGTTGTATGCCATTGACACCCAGGTGCTCCTCAGCCTCACCAAAGATGCAGCCATTGCCAGTTCCAACATTCAAGATGGCGTGAGGTCCGTTGATGAATGGCTGAACATCAGCCACCTGAGGCTGGACTTGTACAGGACTGAGGTAATCATCTGAGGATTGTCCCCTTACAGCTGGCTCAACTCCTTGTGTCCCACCTGCAGGGGCCCTACACAAGCACCCAGTGGGCACGCACACAAGATGGTGTGCATCATGGATTTGTCATTCACATTTGCCATGCAAATCACCAGCATCTGTACCTCATGCTGCAACACCCTCTGCATGATGCACATGATCCTCAGATCGATCCACTCCAAGGAAAGACATACCATCCCCCAGGTCCACGACACCAGCCGTGTCAACTACTGCCCCGCCCTCTACGGAGCAAGTACATCCAAACTCACGGGAAACTTGTCCACATCCAGGGTGCATCTGCACAACTCAGCTTCAACATCCCGCACCCCATCAACATCACCGTCCACCTGAGATAGCTGCAAGGGATCACTGTGTGCTGCAGGATGACCTTCACACTCCTCACACACACTCAGGAGGCAGTCAACAACCCCATATCCCAAAATCAACCTTGTACTTCTGTCATCCAAGAACCCGTTGGCCCAACTCTATGCATCCGAACTTGGCCTGGACAACATTCTTCACATCCACACCACTCCAGCATGAAGGAGATGTTTCTCACGCCTGGACAAACATACCTGGGACTCCCTCCCCGGGAACCTCCACATGAGCCATGACCTCTAGGCCTTCATCATCCTCTTCCTGATTGGTGTGTCCGCATAGTATTTCAAGCACCCCCTCAGCAGCTTGAGGCCATCACGGGTGAGTATTGGGATCCCAGGCTGTATCGCATGATACATTGTGACCCATGTGTGTCCTGTACCGGACTCAGATCCCAGGGTATGGATGGCTGGAGTTAGTTCAACACTCAGGCATTGTTTGACATTTACACACACGTATGTTGTGGACTACTGCAGAATGACAGCAGCATCTCATGACAAATAAATAGTTTTATTGTCGGTGGGGTGCGTGTTTTGGTAGAACATATAAGGTGCTCTACCGGGTGCATAGAATCCAAAGTTCACAGGGGGAGATGGGATCCTTGGCATTTGAAGTCATCAGAGTCCAGACCACAGTGTTGGTCATCATTGGTCAGACTGTGACCAGCAAGTCCATGTGGCAGAAAATGTCAGTGAATGATGTGCTGCTGTTGCGCATGAAGGCCAGGTGCCAGGCCAGGTGACCTGGGAGATGTGGATGGTCCGCTGCCTCTCACGGTCTTTTCCATGGACGACCCACCTTCCTCCGGGGACCCTCAGATGCAGGCCTTGACGATGTTTTGGAGGCTCCGTCGGACGAATCCTCCTCCTCCCTCCCTGTGGCTGGTGCTGGTCTGCGCCTGGTGTCACAGGGAGGGTTGCCCATGTTGTCGGCGATCCGATGGAGTGAATGGCTCATATCCCTTTGCTCCACCAGGAGCTCAGCCAGTCTTGCCTCCATCCGTCCTTGGTGTTGTTGTTGACTGGCGTGTTGCTTGGCCTGCTGATTCTTAATGTCTGTGAGGGTCGCCACTACCTGACTGATGGCCCTAGTGTCACGCCGGTATGCCTCCATGATGTTGCGTACGTGTGACATACCGGTCCCTTCAGCTGTCTGGTTAGGTTCTCGCCTCCGCCTGCCTCCACTCCCACCACCCCTGCCCACACGAGCCTGGCCTGCCGTTGTGGTCACATCGGGTCTACGGGACCCCTGAGCGATGGCAGTGTCGGTGTTGGCTGCCTCCTTCTGGGTGCCCGGCGAACCTTGTCCCTCCAGGTCAGACTGGCTCAGTTGTTCAGTGTGGGCAGGGCTCCTGGGTGTCTCCTGGGATGTGGCAGTAATGGGGGTGGTGGTTGGCACAGATGTACCTGAAGCAGGTGCTGCAGGGGCTTGGACACCAGAGGGGCCAGGTGGGTTGGGGTCATCCGCGGAGTGTTGTGAGGTGTCGCTGCCGGTGGGATCAGGTTCCTCCCGAGCCTGGGACTGTGGTACTTCCCCCCCATTGTTGGGGGGCGATCCGTGACGTTGCCCTGTGTGTGAGAGAGAGACAATGTTAATGCTGTTTAATGCGACATCCATGTTTCATACATATTCTAGTTGCCACAGTTCCTCCGGGTAGTTGTATATGCCTAGCATTCACATCAATGTTCACTTGTGGATGGGTATGTTGCAGGGGACTGATTGAAATGGTCTCCAGGGTGTTTGACATGTCGAATTTGGGCTTGGATGCTTTTTTGGCTGTGGCTTGATCTTGTTGTGTCACATGTCCAATGTGAGAGTGGGTGACTCCATTGGCTGCCCCAGGGGTGTGTGCTTGTGTAAGGGGTGATTGATCATCCCTCAGCCCGACGCTGTTCAACATCCGCATGGCCCCCCTCACACAAGTGGCCCGCCACCACAACCTCTAAAACATCTCCTACGCCGATGACACCCAGCTCATCCTCTCCCTCACCAAGGACCCTCACACCGCCAAAACCAACATCCACGAGGGTCGGAGGGCCATCGCCGACTGGATGCGGAGCGGCCATCTGAAACAGGCCCTCATCCTGGGACCCACACCCTCAGCCTGGGATGACTCCTGGTGGCCGATCGCTCTGGGGACATCACCGACACCCACCAAACACGCACGCAACCTAGGGTTGATCCTCGCATCCTCCCTCTCCATGTCCAAGCAGGTCAACGCCGTCTCCTCCTGCTACGACACCCTACGCACGCTCAGCCAGATCTACTGGTGGATCCCAACCTAAACAAGTAGAACAGTGAAACAGGCCCTCGTCAGCAGCTGACTGGACTACGCCAATGCACTCTACGCAGGACTCCCATCCAAACACCAACGGCGGCTACAACGCTTCCGAAACGCCTCCGCACAACTGATCGTCAACGCCCCCCGCCACAGCCACATCACCCTTCTCCTGAGTGACCTGCGCTGGCTCCACATCGACAAGAGGATCACCTTTAAGCTCCTCACCCACGCACACAAGGCACTCCACACCGCAGGACAAGCCTACCTGCACATCAGACTCAGCTTCTACACCCCCACCCACCAGCTCCTCTCCGGCATCCCCGCCTTCGCAGCTGTCCCCCGCATCCAACGTATGCCCGCCTGCAGCAGATCCTTCTCCTACCTCGCCGCAAAGACCTGGAACACCCTCCCAACCCACCTACGACTGACCCAAGACCTACTTGCCTTCAGAAGACTCCACAAGACCTGGCTCTTTGAGCAGTGGTGGACCCCCCCCCCCTCAGCACCTTGAGACCCTGACAGGTGAGTAGCGCGCCTTACAAGTACCATGATCGATTGTTAATTGATTGACGGTGCCTGCTGGTGGGTGTGGTGTGATTTTGCAGTGGGTCTCCCAGGTGATGTATCTGTCCCCCCATGGCGCATGCTGCCATGTCAGTGAGTGTGAGTTCCTGTCCTAGATATCTGAGCTTGTTGTGTTTGTGTTCGAGTTTGCAGTTGTCACAGGAGGGCCTTGTGCTGCCTACATCAGGGCCAAGTGTCAGCTACCTTGTCAGTACTTTGCCAGTCCCTGTGCATTGCGCATGGTGCATGGGTATGTACCTGGGCCATATTGGCTGAGGGCAATGGTGTCTGTTTCTGAGTTGTACAATATGTTTAGTGATCCCCACCCTCCCAGCATCCCGGACATCCTGTCTTGGGTTTGTGGTTTGTGTAGGCTGGGACATGGCTTGGCCTTGCTTTGTGAATGGGGCATACTCATGTTAGTGGCATGAGTGTTGTTTTTGAGTGTGGTTGTGTCCGGTGAGGGCTTTAGGGTAGGTGAGTGCATTTTTTGTAGTTGGGGTGTGGATGCCATTCCCCCCATGTTACGTAAGTTGTTTGTGTACTCACCAGGCTCTCGAACTCCCTCGACTTCGTGTACTCCCACCGGCGGAAGCAGGGCCATCACCTTCTCCTCCCAGGGATGGTAATGTACCGGCCTGCAGGGCAGCCCACCTCCTGTGATGTTACTCTGGGCGTAGTCCTCGTTCATTTTGCGCTTGACTGCCCTCCGCAGATCGTACCCCCTGGCTTGGCATTCATTCCTGGTCCTTCTGATGGGCGCAACAGCATTCACCCGATCGACGATCCTCTGCCACAGGCGTGTTTTTTCGGCTATGCTGGTTTGTCTGACCAATGTTCCAAAGAGCTGTGGCTCGACTCTGATGACTTCGTTGACAAGGATGTCCAGCTCCTCCCTTGTAAACTTTGGATTCTTGTCTGTGGGCATGGTGAGGGGTGTGAGTGTGGATGGTTGTGGGTGTGTGGGTGTGAATGTGTAGATGTGTGTGTATGTGTAGAGGGGGTATGTGTGAAGGAGGTTGTGTGAAGGTGTGTAAGTTAAGGTGTATGGGTGCAGTTGTTTGTGTGTGATGTCTGTCAGCAGTGGGTCTGTTGCAAAAGCTCATGGTTTGTGAGTGTGGGCCCTTTTTATTGATCCATTTGTGGGTGTGGCAGGGTTTGAACTTTTGGTGGGTGTGTTATAAGAGGTGGTTGTGAGTTTGGGTCTCTGTTTGCCTGTTTGGATGTGCCAGGTCAGTCTTATAGATGTTTTTTGTCCTGAAGACGTGTTTTGTGGTGTTGTGCGAGTCGAATTGACGGTACTTGTGCTGTTTTACAGTGTCCTGGTTCAGTACGAGTCGTTTTCGCGTATGTAATGTGCGTACATACGCTATGTTGTTGTACAGTGATCACATATGCAATGGTGTTGTACGATTCGTACGTACGCGATGCTGGGGTACGGTGTTGGGGTACGGTGCGTCTGAGTATGGGGCTGGGGTGGGGGGTACGGGGCGTACATACGTGGGTGCTAGGGTGGGGGTACGGCGCGTACATACGCGTGTGCTGGGGTGAGGGTACGGCGCATACATACGCGGGTGCTGGGGTACGGCGCATACATAAGCGGGTGCTGGGGTGGGGGGTACGGCGCGTACATACGCGGGTGCTGGGGTACGGCGCGTACATACGCGGGTGCTGGGGTGGGGGGTACGGCACGAACATGCGCGGGTGCTGGGGTGGGGGGTACGGCGCGTACATACGCGGGTGCTGGAGTACGGCGCGTCCATACACGGGTGCTGGGGTGGGGGTACGGCGCGGACATGCGCGGGTGGGGTGGGGTGGGCGTACGACTCGTACCCCGGGCCCAAGTGTACCCGGGGTAGGGGTCATACAAAGTTCGCTCCGTACAGGACGTTTTCCATACGCTTGTGTATTCGGGACGCCGGTACGGATCGGACTTGTGCGCTCGGACTTCAGTTTTACGACTCGTACATAAAACTGTCCGGGGACGTCTCGTAGACTTTTCTAGATACGATTCGTATGTATTTTTACTGTACGAATCGTACTTCGCCGTTTGTACGGGACTTGTACAACTCGTACGTAAAAAAATACGGATACGAGTCGTACGGTAATTTTTTTTCCCGGACCGGAATCGGCACCTAAATGTTAAGTGACTCAATTCCTACACTAAAAGGTCACTAGTGCACAAAACGTTCAAGCAGAATCATTTTGACATTCTGTTTGTCCTCTAGGTTAAGAGATATTTTTCTGAGACGTTGCAGGTCAAATTATTTGTAGGGGTGGGCGGAATTTGCGTAATCGCGTTACGCAAATCTCCGCGAAACGGTAAAGAATCTCCGCGAGCACGCAGAAATTCCGCGAACACGCGGAATTGCTTGTTCGCGATGCTTTTTTCCTGTTCACAATCGCTGTTTGCGTGCTCGGGGAGAAATATCTCGCGAACACGCATTTTGAGAACGCGAACAAGCAAAAATTTCGCGAAGTCGCGGAAAGCGGAATTTTGGGTAATTTCGCGTTCTCCGCGGAAAGTGAAATTACCCAAATTCTGCAAATTCCGCGAACGGAAAGGAATTTACCGCCCAGGCCTAATTATTTGGCATCAGGGATGCAGAAATCATGATCAGGGAAGAATATAAATTGTTAATAAATACCCAGGAAATTAATTGCTTTCAAATGCCACAGTACCTTGCTCAAATCAGACCAAATGAGCATTTTGGTAGGGAATATTGACAGATCTTGCCACATTTGGAGAAGAACACCTGAACTTGGTAGGATACCTTACCATGGTTCTGGAGTAAGAAGGTGAATGAACGCCCCGTAAGTCAGGCGAGAGAGGTGGCAGAGAGAGAAAGTCAGGCGGGAGAGAGTGTGGCTGGCTGTGCGGCCGCTGTGGCAGCGAGAGGAAAGCTGGGTCCGGGGACTGGCAGGTACGGTTAGGGCTGTGACTGCGACGTCGCGGTAGAAAGAGGTGAGCCGCAGCCATGTTCAGCTGTTTTTCTTTTCAAGCGCGAGGGGGTTAGTGGGCCCTCGCTGAGTGAGAGCCCGGGCACCCGCGGAAGCAGCCCAGCCTGGCGGCTCCTGCTTGATAATCAGTTCAAACCTGGGACATGGGACTTTCCCCATTGTGTGACATCACCCCTGCTTGTCGTTGATGGACTGTTTGCTCCTGTCCCTGCTCTAGCTCCGACCCGGCCCAGCCTGGTCCGACCTTCCATATTAAACCGGGGGCTCGGGGGCTGGCTGGCGACTGTAGATTGGAGACTGAAGGGGGCTGCAAAGCTGCAGGAGCACTGAGGAGCGTTGAGTGCTGAAGTGCTGTGGCGGTGCTGTGGAGTGGACTCAGGCTTGGATCATAGTCCAGAGTTGGTGAGCAGAGCCACGGGACAGCTGCAGGGCTGCCGAAGAACCACCAGGAGGTGGAGGAAGGAGGAAGAGCTTCCGCCCTGGTTCTGGTTATGGCTCTGCGCTAGTCTCCCTATCGTCACAACCTGCATCCTTTTATGTTTCTCTTTGGTACCCATACTCCAGCATAGGTTTAGTATCCAGCTTAAGGCCAAGGAGGGTTAGTAGTAGCCCCTATTGCCCTCACTTGGACACATCTTGGAGGGTAGTCAGTCCAGGGCATAACCCCCCGGCCAGGCGAGTGGGCCACAGTTGGGCGCGGTGGCAGGCCCGTTAAGTTCTGGGTGCAGTTTGCATCCACTGTAGGGCCTCACTCGTGTGCTGGCTTTGTTTCCGCTGCAGTCCTCAGCTAGTTCTCTGCTGATGTCAACGTTGTCTTCGCTGTTGCTGTTGGCTGTTGGTTGATGTCTGCGGCTAGCTTAAGTTTCCATCATCATCATCATTATCATTCTCTTTATCTGCAGCCCCAGTACAGATGCTGGGTAGCCCCCTCTAAGCCTAAGCCTTGGTCCCAGGATTTAGATCCCAGGATTCAGGATAAGCATTGGGAGGCCACTGGACCCATTTGGTGGTCAGAAGTTGGAGGTACCTACTTGGAGGTATGACTGCAAAAAAACTCAGCTCAGGAAAAGTGGTTTAAATAAGAGCCTGTAAAAAATCCAAAGCCAACCCTTTAAGGAATAAATGAATGCAGATAAATACCCTGAAAGGATTTACCACCATCTCCACCTTTTTCTAAAAAAAGGAGACAAGTAGAAACAAAGTAGTAATGATGGAGCCTAAGCTCAAATTTCTTCCTGAGAAGCCGAAGCAGTCGAAGTGGCTGAAGTGGAACTTAAAAAATCTTTTCTAGCAAATTCTACCAACCTCTCTTCTGAAATTAAAGTTGCTCGGTCTGGGGCAGAACTTATCCTTGAACCTAGAGTGGATGATTCCTTGTTGTTAAATCTTACTGTCACTCTCCTGGAAACGAAGTGACTCAGGCTGAGGTTGGAAGATGCCTCAAACCTGAAGTGGAAAGCCCTCCTAGGGAAGACTTCACTCTCCCAGATATCAACATTAATCTGAACTTACTTCCAAAGGTTCCTCAGTCCCCCGAGCTTCTAAAGCCTTACACTGCTGATTCTTCACCTCTCCCAAATTCCCAGGATTTTCCTTTAGGTTCTCCCATCAAGATGCATATGTTTAGTAGCACACCTAGTGGAATGGATATATTAAACTCAAGGCCATCCGTTACTCCTGATCTATCATCAAAATTTCTCCTATTAAATAATGACCTTTTTCGGGATGTAATCCTAGTCAGTCCAAATCTACACAAACGTGTTTCGTTTTCCACCCTAATTGTCGGGACTCTGGCACTCAGGCTGGCACACCTTATGGTGGTAAAAATCATAGTGGCAAAGAAAATGTAGACATATTTGATGAAATTCTACCCCCCTCATTACAGCAGCTTTTTGAGGTCTCTACCCCTCCACCAATACCTTTGTCTTCCCAAGGCCCAGAGAAGGAATACTAAATATAGATTGAAAAGTATTCCCTATTTTTCTAAAAAGAGTGGGGAAAAAGCTAGTTATTCTAAAATGGAGGAACTAAAATCTGAACTTCCTGTATTAGAGGAAAAGGAAATCAAAAGTAAATCTATCCGTAGAAAAAAGAAGAAAAAAAAAGGGTACAACGTCGAAGAATAAACAAAAAAAATATTTAAACGCTGTAACCCTATAGTAATCCTAAATGTGCCCCTGAATTCAGAATGTTCAAAAGAGGGAAGAAGGACATGTTGAAACTATTACAAGGGGTCCTTGATCTGCACTATTGACCTCAATTCCGAATTTAAAAGATGTCTCAACTCCAGGTTCAAGTTCTAAATCAGTGGCACATTGCAATCTGAACCCTAATGCTGCTTTATTTTCCTCCTCTCTAAGCAGTAATGTCATTTACAATCCAATTGGAATGGTGCCACAGGGGGTTTGGTAAGCTAGCCATTTACCTTCTGTACCACTCTCTTTAGATTTTTATTTTATTTTCAATCATGAGATGTACATGAATAGAACCTTTTTATTGAATTGTTTTGCTGTAATTCCTGACCTCCATATTATCCAGAGTAGTGATTTAACCTTGGTACAACTTCAAAATCATAGCAATTATGGGAGAGCAAGAGTGACGTTTGGCTCTAAGATAATAAAATCTAGTATTGTCAAATAGCGATAGACTAAAAAGTTGTGGTTTTGATGTTTTGGTGGCTAAAGAGGAAATAGCTTTCAAAAAAGTGATTTATAATCAACAAGCCCCCTCCCATTTAGATCGTCCTTCATGGGACCTGCCTTACTTGGAGAAAGAAAGCACATTGCAGGTCTCTTTTGGAAAGGGTGGAAGGAGAGTTTCTCTCCTTGCCGAGAAAAAGAATACCCAACTAGCAAGTGTAGACGAGGAAAACTTGAAATGGAGTTGGGTAGCAGGGGCTCTTAACATAAATAGTTCTTTGGGCCTGATAAACAGGAACACTACCCAGCAAGGGCCTCAAATTGATTTCCTGGAACGCAGCTAGCTTAAGCACAAATAAAAACAAATTGTTATTTTTGAAAGAACAGAATGCTGATATAATCTGCATGCAAGAATCCTGAATCATAAAGGACAGGTTCATTGGAGATTATACTGTGCTGAGCCATCCTGCGCTCCCAGTAAACAGAGGACATGCGAAAGGAGGCATTGCTATTCTACTTAGAACAAGTCTTAGATGGATATATAAAGTATTCCCCCATGCTTCTAACTTAATTCAGGTGATTCAATTAGACCTTAAAGAAGAACTTGGTAGCCTAGATTCCCTGTTGATTGTTAATGCATGACCTCCTGACGCTTCTAACACTTATTTATTAAAAGATCTGTTCACTTTTATTTCCGCCATTATGGAAAGAGAAGATTGTAGGCATTTAATATTGGCTGGTGATTTGAATGCTAAGGTTGTTACCCATAGTATAAAGCTATTTGCTAATGCCTCAAAAAATGAGGCTTTAGATATTCCCTCTGCTCAGTTCCCGAATAACATTCAGACCGATAAAAGAGGCACACTTTTATTGGAAGGCCTGAGAACTTTAGACCTTTTAATTGAAGTTAATGGGAGGTTATGAAATTACATGCCAGCAAAAATCACACATAAGGCTCCTACTGGGGGAACTATCATTGATTACTTAATTGTAACAGCTGACTTTTTAAAAATAAACTCTTCAGTATAGAAGTCCTGGAAAATTATTTTAGCAACCACATGTTGATTTGTTCTAAATTTGAGATATCCTGTGCCAAGGTTGGTTCCTAGAATTTCAAGGATACCTCGGTAGGTTTTAATTTACCAATTGGCAGAATATTTTGGAATACTCCAGCTGTTTCTAAACTAAAAGAGACTTTTTAAAAAAAGAGGCCAGCCAACAGTGGTAGAATCTCAGCTTTCCCAAATTAATAATTTCAAAGCTTTTGATTGTAATATAAGCACTTTAGTTTCGATATGTAAACTGTCTCATTTACCAGCTAAACGGAGAGTCCCTTTTGATCCACTATTACGTATAAATAGGGAAATAAATAAACTAGTGAGGACCCAGTTCCTGAAATTCTCCCTCGAATGTAGTAAATTAATAAATCTACTAAAGAGAAAAAGACAGAGGAAAAAACGTTCTTTGAAACAAAAAAAGGAAGAGTATGAATGGTTACAGTTAAAAGAGGCAGTTTCGAAAAATAATGCAAACAGATAATGGGGAAATAATTGCGGCCTGCTGTGGAACAAGAGTTAAATGTCTTCCAATCCTCATGAAAGAAGAATGGAAATTATATCTAAACGAACTCTACTCTGCAAATCCTAATTCTTCTTGTCCTGCATCCATTTTATCTTATTCCTCTACATCCCTAGATTTAAGCTATGCGCCCTCAAAGGGCGAAATTGTAGGTTTTATTAAAAAAATGAGAGCCTCAGGAGCAATGGGCCCTGACGAAATCCCTATGTCAGTCAATAAAATAGAGCCTCTAATGCGGGCTACTTATCTTGTACCGCTGTTTGCTTATTGCTACCTGCAGGGGAAGATGCCCCCAGCTTGGTCCGGCAGTATTTTAATTCCATTATATAAAAGGGGACATAGGCATCATCCGGGCAATTATTTACAAATAGCCCTGTTAGATGCGGTGGGGATAATATTAGCTTGCATCATTTTAGATCATCTTACAGATTGGGTCGTGGAGGGGAAAATGTTACCCATCGAACAAGCAGGTTTTAGGAAACATTATGCCACCCTGGATAATATCAGCATGTTGAAACTAATAGAGGAAAAGTACACGATTGTTCGTAACTCAAATATATATGTGGTTTTCATAGATTTTCCAACAACCTTCGATATGGGAGTGCCTACCTCCCATTTATCTTTAGGTATTGCCCTGCACTCACACACCTGGTGGCAGGTGCTAATAGGGGGAATTCAAGGCATATGAACAATAATTCCCACAGACAATTGACTGAACCAAGGCTGTTTATTAGCCCAGTTACTCTTCTCTTTATATGTAGCTGACTTACCCGAATGTTTTTCTTCCCCGGAAGGAGATGCGCCAAAGATAGGTGGCTGTCCTTTTGAATGCCTTATGTGCAGACTATATTGCAATTATGGACTTGACCCCTATTAGGTTGAATAAAAAGCTTATATCTTTGCAGAAATATACAATAGCGCAGTACTTATGGATAAATGTTTCTAAAAGTAAAGTTCTGATTATGAAATGTAGTAGAAGTAGAAAATTGGGTAATTTTAACTGGTGAATTGGCTCTGAAAAATTGGAGATGTTAGATTCTTTTCTTTATTTAAGGAAAGTAATAACAGGCAACACAAACAATAAGCCACATATTGCACATAGTTCTTCTAAAGCTGTAACACACACAAATTGTTTACGTATATTTTATAGTGCAATGAGCAAAAGAAATTTTTTACATTTGTTTACTGTTTTTAAAGCAAAAATCCTCCCACTTTGCTATATGCTATTGAAACTATCCCAGTAAAGTACTGGAGTTTTCTTGATAAAATTGAAGGTCATATTTTACGTAAATTATGTAATTTTAATACTTCGGTCCCAACAGCTGCTATTAGACTGGAATTTGATTTGATAGGTTCATTAACTCAAGGCCTAGCCAGTATATTACGTTGGGGATACCAGCTAAAGAATAGTGAGTAACACAAATTAAGGGGTTTCATGTGTAAGGACATTTTTGAAGGACCCACTGATAAATACTCTTTTTCACATAACTTCTCATTGGCATTGAATTATTTTAGCATGAAGGAGGAGTCAGTGACCTCCCTCTCATTTTTAAAATGTAAATTTTTTTTTTTAAAACATAAGTTGTATGGTTAACTTTCAGAGCGATGTTAAGTATTTCAGATCACAAGGAAGGCTGAAGATAATAGCAATGTCAAACACACCGAGAATCCCTCAGAGATATTTGTCCTAGAATTTAGAATATGGTGTTCGATGTTGGCTTACATTATGCCGTATGAACCTTTTGCCATTAAATGATCTGCTAGTTAATTGGTAAGGGTGGGTGACAATTTCCGTTCCGCCCACGGAAATTGTGAAAATTCCACATTTTCGCGTTCCATGCGGAACGCGAAAATGTCGAAACTTCCGCGATCCACGAGGGAACGGAATTTGTTGCCTAGGCAGGTGTGCTTTCTCCCCATATCTACTACCGTCAACAATTTGCTGTCATCCTTGATGGAGCTCTGTGCATCCATGAGTTTCTCGAGTGCAATTCCCATGTAGTTCCAGACACCAGGAGGTTCTGTCTCCTCATCTGCTGCTCTGATCCGTCTCTGGCCCTTTATAAACAAGAGGCATGTGAACTGCATGGAAGCCCCTCCCGTTTGGCCCCCCACCCCAGCGGTGTGCATCGTCTTCCCGCCCTTTCCCCCACTATGATGGACAGCTCACTCGAGGGACCCCTGCGCCCGTCGGCGCTGTGGCAATGTTACAGACACACATGGTCGCTGTAGACAACTCTTCTGACCCTTTACGCAGCTGTAGTGTAGGAAAAGCACTATACATTTACCCAACGAGGTAGCAATTACTGATTAGCCAGTAGAAAGTACTCCAGTTGAGTAGAGGTATTGCACAAAACGGTGGCATCTTCTTGGGTAAATATGCAGGGCAGGATTCATTCTGGCATGATGCTCCTGTCACAAAAATTAAACCTCAACAGGAAGCACTTGCAGATATAAATAAAGCAGGTGCCCGAGTTGAAGCTCAAATTCAGTAACGCACTGTACTAATCAGCACAAAACATTCGTGAGCACGGTCGAGGCTAGGCAGGTGTGCTGTCTCCCCATATCTACCATCAACAATTTGCTGTCATCCTTGATGGAGCTCTGTGCATCCATGAGTTTCTCGAGCGCAATCCCCGTTTAGTTCCTGACACCAGGAGGTTCTGTCTCCTCATCTGCTGCTCTGATCCGTCTCTGGCCCTTTATAAACAAGAGGCATGTGAACTGCATGGAAGCCCCTCCCGTTTGGCCCCACACCCCCACCCCAGCGGTGTGCATCGTCTTCCCGCCCTTTCCCCCACTATGATGGACAGCTCATTCGAGGGACCCCGGTGCCCGTCGGCGCTGTGGCAACGTTACAGACACACATGGTCGCTGTAGACAACTCTTCTGGCCCTTTACGCAGCTGTAGTGTAGGAAGAGCACTATACATTTACCCAACGAGGTAGCACTTACTGATTAGCCAGTAGAAAGTACTCCAGTTGAGGAGAGGTATTGCACAAAACGGTGGCATCTTCTTGGGTAAATATGCAGGGCAGGATTCATTCTGGCACGATGATCCTGTCACAAAAAATAAACCCCAACAGGAAGCACTTGTATTTGACCTTCAACTCAGGCACCTGCTTTATTTATATCTGTAAGTCTTACAGATATGAATAAAGCAGGTGCCCGAGTTGAAGGTCAAATTCAGTAACGCATTAATCAGCACACAAAAATCTCCGCAATCACGCGAAATTTCGCGTGATGGCGAAGATTTTTTGCCGTTTCGCGATATTTTGCGAAAGGCACTTTAGCAAATTCCGCCCACCCTCACTAATTGGTACCCTGCCACGAAAATTGGAAAAAATTGTGGCTTTTTTAATCTGGGCATTCAGAATTTTGATCATATTCTGTTTGTTTGCCCAGTTTTAGTTGAGTTTGGTAACAGATGGCTTCGATCTATGTTTTTGCAAAATAGCATTAAGAATGTATTATCAGCTTGTGAATTCCTTCTTTTTCCCAAAAATGAAATAGTGTGTATAAAATTCTTAATTTTTTTTGAGGGGTTTATGAATATATTTTAGTCTTCACTATTTATGCTGGTCCCTATTCCTATTGTTGTTTTTAATTTATCTGCTGTTGCTAAGGGGGAATAAAACCTTAATTATAAATTTTCTAATTTGTTCCTTGGCACTCCGTCTGGTTTACAATTTTCTGATGCTATATGACGCACTTTATCTAAAAACTGGTCTTATTTTAAAGCTGATATTGTACACTATCCTAATGTTTACATATGTTTCTGCTGCTTTATAAATGCACTTTGCACAGAATTGGATCATATCTCGCTGTTATTCGTCATTGCCAGGGAAATACAATTGTTAGTCACAAATGTTTTAGTCCCCTCCTTAGAACCTGATTTGTTTATAATTCTTTGCTGCTGCACGTTGCACTTTACTTAATTTAGATTTACTTTAAAGTTGATATTGCATTGTATCATATTATCTATAAAATTGCATATGTATTTAAATTTATGTCCTTTGTCGATTAATGAATACCCTTGTCTCCTTTTACATACTCGATGCTACTGATTGTTCCCATTTGATCGCAGACCTTAAGACCTGGCTATGAAAGGGAGCATTTCTCTGATGATGGGCTATTTTGAATTTAATACTGCTGTTGTTATATAGTTCTATATACTGTGTCCTAGTGAACTTTGATACAATTATGCTGGAATTTAATATATTAATATTGCATTCTATTTACGATGGCAATTAACTGAGTTCATATTTTTATGTGTTTTTATATAATATTTGTGTGTATTTTTAAGTGGACCTCATTGGAGATCCAAATTCTTAATAAAATTGAATTGAATGGAATTGAAAATTGAGTAAGAACTGGACAGCCTGAGAGAAAGGATGAAAGGGACAATCAAGGCACAAGAGGAAAAACAAATTGTAATGTAACACCAGATGTGATAATTAACTTTGCATTCACCAGAACACAACTCATACTCAAAGTTGAACTGCCTATTGTACCAGCTGCAGGTACTGCCACTGATCTAAGAAAAACTGTCCAAAGCACTGTGAGGTAGGTCATTAATTGTGCCTGTAGGTCTTGCCAGGAGTAGCACACAGATGTAAAAATGAAGGGCACTTCATTAAGTATAGAGTGATATCTAATGGCACAACTGGCACTTAGGGCCAGATGTATCAAAGGGTTTTACCCATTCTGTGTCTATGGGAAAATGTGTTCATACATATGGCCCTCAGTTCGAGAGAATAAGAACAACAATGTAATATGAGAAATTATCTGGCAGAATGTCATGGCCATTAGGCTTCACTTTTTGGAGAATGAGTATGATGACATATTTGGAGTAATGATCTTGCAGTTCTTGGTCCCATAGAAGGTGAACTACTAGTGATAAGACATACCAGGAAAAAGTTAAATGTACTCTAGGAGAATGAAGCCTGGTTTATGAATTTTGAACTAGGTGGTGAGCTTAGGGACTATAAACTCATCCAGAGTGACCTGAACGCTTCTAGGAGGGAATTAAAAGCATCCTGATTCCAGAGGTTAAATACTAGCTCTGCTTCATAAAGCAACAATGCTATGAGAAGGGTGTGGCAGTGAAAGTTGAAAGTTTGTTTGCAGTGACATTTGTAAGGCAGAGGCAAGTGAGCGGCATTTATATGCTGGGCTACAAACAGGTACATCTCATTAAGTAAAATGAAAATACATTGCAGTGGCCTGGTCTGGGATCGACTAAAGTCCTTCCTATCTGAGAGGAATCAAACATTTCCCTACTGCCTTATACTACTGAACCTAAGATCACCAATGGTACAGCCCCCCTGGGGATTTTATTCTGTCACCTCTTCTTTTTTAACAATGGCCCTGTCTAATGTACTCCACTAATGTGGCGGGCAGTTGTACATGTATGCGGATGATACCTAATTGATCTGTGGGCTGTTCCACAAAGAAAGACCGGGTAGGATAACATTTTATCTTGCCCTGTTCAAAGAGTGGATGTCATTTAACTTCATGAAATTAAGTCCCATCAAAACAGAGCTTCTTATCACAAGAAATTCTTTATCCAAGTGTAAACCAGACTTGTCGCCTCAAGTGATGAGCCTTTCGCCTGAATCAGTAAATGAGTTTCCTAATTTGGATGTTCGTATTTGTGCCAACATAATTAAGGAAAACAAATACTCTAGCTTTTGATTATTAGCGCTCAATATTTATAAACAATTACTATTTACCCATTCTGACTACCACATTCTAGTGGTAAACACTCCAATTGAATCCAGACTAAATTACAGTGATTTATTCTAAGACAGTTCTCTCATTGAAAAGTTTAAGAGACTGTGGGGCATTTTTACAAGTACATTGCACCACAGGAACATCACTTTTACAACGTTCCTGTGGTTCAATGCCCTATTCCATATTTACAAAATGGCATTAAGCCATTTTTTGTGGCTTAACTCTGCTTTGTAAATATGGTGCACTTGTACGCAGGTGTCTGCATGAAAGGGGTGTGCAATAGGTATTGCTGTGGGCATTCCACCACAACACCCATTGCTTTTTGATGCTGCCCAATATTTACAAGTATGTATATATCTGAGGCAGCGCCAAAAAACAACACCATGCAAGAGCAGGGTTTAAAATGATGAAACGAGGAGAAATACTTTTATTTCACCTCATTTTTGTTTTTTCTATGTGTGCTGCAGAATGCAGCACACATAGAAGTAACTAATCAACATTATCGATTGTTTATGTGCAGGAAGGGACGCCTTCCTGCACATAAACAATTATTCCCTGCAAACCAGGTACCCTTGCGCTATTGTGATGCTAGTGAGATAATTTTAGCGCCAGTGCTAGGGAAAACACAGGGGTGCACCGTATTGTTGTAAATAGGGTGCATCCCTGAGGTTTGGAAAATGTCAGAGAGAGGCACTGCCAAATTTGGCACAGCTCCGCACTCCGACATTTCCTTGTACATATGACCCTACATCTGGTTGAAAATTCATCAGTGCAGCTCATCTCAGCTTTGCATTGGCTCCCTGAATATTATTCAAATCTCTTGTGATTGCACAGAGGGTGATTTCTGAAGAGAGCCCAGGTTTTATGGCCCCCAACTTTAGATTCATGCCCCCCACCTGGCCACCCCTCCATTTTGGTCATCTTGCCCTGTTGGAGATAATAACAATAAAACCATTTAAATATGGCACCAGAGCTTTCTTGGTAGCTAAAGCCAAAGCCTAGAATGTGTTTCACCAGGAAACTTCCACTTTACAGTTTTTAAGAGACTTACAATTTAGCTCTTTTACTAATAATCTCCGTGCTGTCTGTAAATACCTCTTGCACTGACGTAATGTTCTGAGTTTGTTCTTCTTTTTCGTCTTGAGTTTAGTAGATTTTTTTTTACATACAGACAATTACCTCACTAGCCTCAGTCTACCTGGTGTTTTTCACTTGGCCAGTGAGGGTCTGGAGGTCACTGTTTCAGCAGGGAAAGTCATGATGCCTGTTAAATATATCCCAACTGAAATGGCTCCTGTGACTTTCTTTAAAACACATAAACATCTGTTTATGTCATTGTTAATGGGATCCTCCAGGGTGATATTCAGCTGGATCTAAACTCTAATTTGACCTAATCCTATGAAGGCAGATACAACCATAGGATATAACCTTTTGATAGAGGGAAATTGGAAATTAGTATTTGACTTCCCCAGGCACTCCCAAGAATTCACTCCATGCATAAAACATGGCAGCCTGGTTGCATATCACAGGCGGGGCAGCATTTGAAGCTCACCACTTTGATGTGCCACTTCACCAGCCATCCTGTCAAGGAGGGAGGTGTGATCTCCTTTTCACTCAGGCCTTCGTTTCTGACTCCTGGGAGAGTTCACACTTCCTGGCAGGGGGTCAGATTCCTGTCTTGGCGGCATCAGTGGGTTGGCGGCCAGAGCACAGAAAAGGCTGGGGCAAGCAGATGGGCAATATCTAAGGTAGTCAACTGGGTGCATGCCTTATCATCCACGACATGAGATTTGTGTTGGGGTGATGAGACATGTTGTTTAATACCAAACATGACATATTTAAGTGGTATCATAATGGAGCTGCCAACCTCGGGTTTGCCTGGGTGCCAGCCCAAGTTATCCTATGGACCGTCTATCTCTTATAGTAGCCTTTAATGGAAAAGGACACTATTGGAGCATATAAGGTTGCACTTATATGTCCACACCTTTAATATACTGCGCCCTGCCTCCTGGGCTCAGGAGCCCTTCCTTAGGGTGACTGACATGTTAAAAATAGGGCATTGACATTGCCACACAAAATGAGGCAATTGCCACACAAAATGAGGCAATGGCAGGCCTGCTGTCAGTAGTTTTCTTGGGTCACTTACAGTGGCACAAACAGTGCTTCAGACCCTGGTGACCCCTATAATGCCCATGGCTTGGTGTAACTGGCACCATATACTAGGGACTTATAAGGGAGGGAAAGTCCTTGCTAATTGGTGTTACCAATTCACACATATCAGTCTTGTGGAAAAAGCACTGGCACTAAGGCCCAGTTAGCAGACTTCAGTGTATTGTCAGAGTCGAAAACCAGAATCTAGTAGTGCAAATAGGGGCAAAAAAGGGGGGCATCTGTGAAAAGGTCCTGCTTTCTTACAGGGTAGATGGATAGATGGGATCATCATACTATATTTTGACTGGACCACATTCCTTCTGTTAAAATGATCTCATCGACCCATTTCTCATACCATTAAATACTAAAAGAAGTGTCCCATTGCCCACTGAGGCATCACTTAATCCAGCCTTTAACCAATCTAAAAAGACCATTCCTGCCTTCCCCCCAACATTATCTCCATTGTAAGTATCCGGCCAATAAAGAGGAAAGAGGTCCAGCCATTTCTGGTTCTTGGATTTCAGCTAGAGGTTCCTGGGTTCCTTTGGGTAGATTCCAGGTATTCCCATTTTAACCCTTGGTACATAGAATAGTATGCTGGGTATTTTATCAGGGCAGACGGTATAAACATTCCTCAAAGGAGATTATGTGAGGGGCTGTGCACCTTAGATCTAAAGCTTTCCTTGCTATTCCAAACAGGGATTTTTTAAATTCTTTTTTATATTGATTGTTTCTGTAATTTCTTTATTAAATGCACAACATTTCTGTTATATATCTCTGTTTTGGAATTCTGAAGTATTAGCGATGTAGCAACATGTTTTGTTTGGGTTGGAGCATGGTCAAGGACCCTTTTGTTTGATATGGTTGGGATAAGAGATTGTGCCTGTCTCCCTCCCACAACTCCTTACTTGAGCTGCTTCACATACGGAAAGTCTCAGCATCTTTTTCCATTCTTGGTGGGCCTATTCTGAGTGCGTGTCTTGCCTCTCTAATTAGGAGCAGAAACATGTGTTGGGTTCTAGAAAAATGATAAAAAAGGGAGGAAAAGATGATATTTTTTTAGAGTTGTTCACTTTTTCGTACTGCTATTCCATGTGTTATAGGCTGATTTGGTTGTTATGCTGTTAAAATGTGATATAGGAAAGGAAGGGTTCAACCCCCACTTTTGATTATCCACTATTTTATTTCATACATTATTTTTAAGCTTTAATATAACC
The DNA here is from genome assembly GCF_964204655.1 of Triturus cristatus. Classification (NCBI taxonomy): domain Eukaryota; kingdom Metazoa; phylum Chordata; class Amphibia; order Caudata; family Salamandridae; genus Triturus; species Triturus cristatus. Next base: position 530,599,264 of record NC_140593.1, on the reverse strand, counting down.
CTTTCATATGTAGATCGGATATATAATTTGAAATGTATAGATATATATATATATATTAGGATTTATTTCCTTATTATGTGATTTTAAGAAATGGAAGAAAGGTAAGAAAGATCATGGGGAAAAGGGGGGGTGCAGAGTTGCAGGCATTTGCTTTGACAATTGGGGTTCTTTCTAAGATAAAGGTTTATAAGGGATCTTTCTTATAAGGTGTATTTGTGCTTTAAAATGGATCACAGGAAACACTCTGCTTAGAGACATTGGGGCAGATTTACAAGAAACTGACGCATCTGTACAGATGTGTCAGTTTCCCTGCGCCTCCATGCAGAACCCTTGCACTACCATGGATGCGCCGTATTTACCAAACGGTGCACCATGGCGCAAGGATTGACAGATGCGTCAGAAATTCTGATGCATCTGTTGGTGCAAAAGTCATGCATTGCTGGAGTCATGTCGCAAGCACAACGCAACTCCAGCAATGCACGGGGAGGCCTAATCTCAATACACTGCTTCACTCCTTATGTAGGGTTTTGACACAGTGGCGTCCTAGAAGTGGGACAGTGAAATCTTGTAGATTTCACTGCGTCACTTCTGCATCACTTCCACGAGGCTTTCCTGCGTGGGAATGCCCACCCTGCATACATTATACCCGATGCAAGTATAATGTAGCACAGGGCTTTACAAGGTGATGCATCTCCCTAGATGTGTCACGTTGTAAATGGGCCGCAACGTGGCACATTGTTTACGCTGCATCACAAACAGCAGTGGGAAAGTGTCGCAAGGGGCTTGTAAATCTACCCATTGTTTATCTAAGCATGCTGTTTTTTACAAGGAGTAGCACAAGGTAGATGGTGCTGTTCTTCCTCCTACTTCTGCTTGGTTAAACTATCTGAAGAACAGATACAGTAACTGATAGTTTCTCTTTCTAAATCTTTTCAGAAATCATTTGATTCTGCTAGGCACCGCTATTATTCTTTTCTTCCACTTCCTCTCTTTCTTCAGTAAATGTTTCATCCCCTTCATCGATCTCATGCTGACCCTCTCCAGAATATAAAGAGGAGGAGTTTCAAGTGGCTAAGTCCTCCCCGATACATAAATTATCAAAACTGGTTTCACTTTTTAAATATTTCGGAGGTTATTTACAGAATCATATGGAGGATGACTTACCTACCACCAGCTCAGCAATGTTCCAACAGCTTCCGTTTAACTTCATCACCCCAATGTCTGATTTTCTTAAAGAGATTATGGATTTGCTTCAGAGCGAACAATCCAAAAAAGGCTAATCGATCTGAATCTTTGACACATTTATATCATTTTGCCAAAGGGGACATGGAGTTACTCTCATTTGTTAAGATTGAACCGATGTTAGTTAGCATGGCTGGGTCATCAATTGTCATTACTGAAGATGAGTCTGATCTAGCAGAAGCCTTGGGAATTTTTTAATACACCTTCACAATTACCTCCAATGTCATGTAATGAAACTTTTATCACATCATAGAGTTTGGGCCCATATAAACTCAATAACCACTTACATATATCAGGTCCTCCGATAGATCTTTGGTAGAGCTAATAGGGACTTAATAATAGGAGACGGATGCTATTTCCCTCAGGAGGAACTTTAATGAAGGAAAAGCCTGTCCATCAACAGTAACCAAAATGTACATATGTCTAGTTATTCATAAATTATGACAAACTCTGATTACTCCTCAAGTTACTTTTATCTAATATTTAAAAATATGAATTGTCACTACACAAGTACATAGAAATATCAATTCTTCATTATTCTGTTATTACAGGTAAATTCACGATAATAAAATACAGTTCAGCAACAAATACATCCCATAATCAATAACAGCAGGAGAGAGACAAAGAAAAATAATCATTGTATATCAGTATGCAAATCAGAATTTCATACGAACCTAGATCAGAGAATACTAATGCACAGCATGCAAATGTCAGAAATAGCTAACCCTTCAGCTGAAAAGGTGTAGCTTGAGCAACATCACCAGCGGATGAAATGCAAGTTAATCAGGTTAGTCTCGCTCAGGAATTGAAAGGATATTAGCCAGCCAGAATAGCATAGGGAGTACAGCAGCAAAGGCTTTCTTCTCATAGAAACAGCTACTGCTAAGCTCCTTTCTCATGGTAATATTTATACTCCAAATGTTCAAGTTTCAATTCCCTTAAAGTTTCAATTCCATAGTTTCACGTGACTCCATTGCTCCAAATTATGAGGTGATCATCACCTCAGTCAGTTCATCCGGATTTTCTCTGTTAAAGTTCTTTGTTAGAATAAATGTCACTATCGTTTCTTCCGAAGTAGGAAGAAAATTGGATAGTTTCTTGTCCTTTCTCTTGCTTTCACATCAGCTTACAACATTAGTTGACTCAATTATTCATAGAAAGAAATACTATAACCGTAGGAAGTGGAAAACCTAGTGATACGCTAAGCACAACTAAACAAATAACTCAGCTTTTTAGAAATAATCATGGACAAAATACATTCTTCTGTGGCCTACATTAAGGAAAGGAAAATAACTGTAGCAGGGTTTTTGAGGCCTTCATAGAGAAAGCATAATTCATAATTTTCTGATGAAATAAAATACATGCATTAATATTTGGAGGGAAAAAAACACATAAAGAAACAAGAAATAAGGATACATTGTCCTAATTAAATCCATAAGTATATTCTACTTTTAATAATCAAACTATTAATACAATTTGATTTTCTCTTGTTATGGAAATAAGATAAACATTACACAAATCATTTTCTATAAGCGTTTTCTATATGTTTCTATTTCATATTTCTACGTGCATAATTCTAAATACATTTTATTCATGTCTCTCCCATAATTTTGAAGAAAAACCCTTCATACAGTTTTCATGCTTTCAGATTTCAGCATGTCAAGCATTGCAGCTAATCAGCTCTTTATTTGTACTAAACATTGTGCTTTTCTTGCACATTTTCACTTCGTACCTTCAAATATCCCTGTGTATGCAATTTCTTAAAAGTCACAACATTAGTCATTTGTTTTGTTAATAACACAGTTATGAGCAGATCTGATCAAGCAAGATTATTTTGCAAAAATCATGCTTCATCAGGTCAATATCAGACCTGGTTGACTGAAAGAAGGAAAATGGAGGCAACTTCCAAGAAAGAATTTTCTGACTTTTTTATGCTTCACAGTCTTTGTTTAAAGATTTCTAAGCCATAACAACAGCCACTCGAAAGGGTGTGGAGTGGGAACCTTTTTTAAAGTATGGAAATGCAGACAAGAAACTGTTACATGTTTCTTGTGACATCCTTAAAGTATCAGCTTTTCCTGCAGTTTTTAATATTACTGGTTGATGCTACATTTCCTTAGAGAGTATAAACCAGATTGAGTTCAGAAAGCTGTATTGCTCCAGCTGCCTTTTTTTTAGGGAATACACTTTTTGGGGATCAGATTGAAGATATGCTCCGCAGGGCTTTTAATTATCAAAAGCATGCCAAATTATTTAAAGCTGAAATCAAGCTAGGTCCTCCACAAGTACCATTCAAGCAGAGCCAACAGAGAAACTTTCAGTTTTGGACAGGAAGTAATAAATGCAAGCATAACTTCCAGTTTAGGGACCAGACTCCCATACAAAAAATCATGATTATTCGGAAATTTTAGGAGGAGGTTGAATTTAGTTTTTCACCAAGTATATCAAGAAGATAGTGGTTGCTTAACATATTAACTTCATACATGTTCAGTCTGGGTTCAGCTTGTGATGTTTCCTCGGAATGTAGACTATGTAATGCCCTGTAATTTCACGGGGTTCCAGGTAGGTGTATCTTTAAACAAGAGAGAAATGCGGAGAATGCTAGACTATGGTATGTCACAGGATTTATGCTACTGAATAAGCTACACGTTTTTTAACCCCTATGGCCTCCTACAGCGTATTTGCTATATTACTTTTGACGATGAAGATGGCCAGGCATAACCAGCTAAAAGGTCCACGAAATCCTGATGACAACGCTTCCTGACATCTGCCTCAACTGCAGGCAAACAGACTATCAATAGCTTATTGCCTAGACAATGTTTTATTTTACCTTGCAACCTCCACGAGTGTAAGACAGGGTGTGAGACTCCCCAAGTTTTTGGTGGCAAAAAGTGAATTAGTGCTAATTTTCCCATAAACCCTACAGAGAGACCGTTAGTTGCGCTCGAGTGCACTGCCTCAAAGTCATTGTCTTGAGCATGCCACTCACTGAGCCCATGTGTACCAACTTACTGTGCTCCTGCTCTTGTGTGAAGCGCACTGCCTCATGGTTGCAGCCTCGAGTGTACCACTCACTGGGCACCTGCATGCTGCCTTACTGTTGTTTCATCACACCGGTGTATGTCCGAACCACTGCCTCTCAGGCAGTGAGTGCAGTGGCTTCAGTCTTTCCACCTCTCGGTTCTGTCATGGCTCTTCTTAAGTACATCGTCACAAGAGCAGCTGGGAGTTTGTAGACATTTGTAGACAACACAACACCACTTGCAGGCCCCATCTGGCCACTTTGCTTTGGTCTTTACAATAACACTGTAGTGCCACCTAACGTATATTTTAAAATACTGCATGATTTTTTCATTAAGTTTAACCAGTAATGTAAGTCAGTCTATTATGACACCTCCATCTTATCTAATGCAACCTGGAGATCTTCCAATCAGATGGAAAGAATGAATTGAGGCATTTGAGGACTGTTTGCTGGTGCTTGTGGGCATGTTTTTTTCGCAAATCAGAAAAAAGCACTCTGTTGGTTGCTTAAGTAAACAAGATCAACAAGTGTTCAAATACCTACCATAAGTATACAATGACCAAGGAAATGAGATTGAGGATGTGAATAAGTTGGCTAAATTGTGATTGCAGGCTCAATTTGCAAAAACATGCCCTCTGCCTTTCTCCCTCTGAGCAGCTGGCTGGGACATTTTCACAGGCTCCAGCCCTTTTTGAGCCATGGACTTTGATGTTCCACAGATCCAATCAGGTAACTCCAACATTTCCACTTGAGCCTTGAGCTCCGCTTCCTTCCAGGTAGTGTGCTCAAGGTCATTACCAAGCAAACAGTCCACAAGCATGGCAGGGCTTACTGCAACTTTCAGAAGACCTGTACCCCCCTCCCACAATCATATGGAACAATGGCAACTGTGTTGTTATCCTCCCTGTTGTCTGCCACCACAACCTGGTGGAATGCATAGGGAATCACCTGCTCTGGGTACACCAGCTTACTCCTAACCATAGCCATGCTGCCACCTGCATCCCTCATAGCCCCAACACCATACCCATTGATGGTAACCCATTACCTCTACTTGGCATTATTTGATGGCACATGTATTTTAGGAACCATCTCCTGGCCACCCAGGGACACTAGGGTAACCTCACTAAACATGCCCCCATTAACTGGAGCAAACTCCTCCCCCTGCACTATACCCACCGCGCCTGGGACTTTTCCCCGGGTAAAGGTTGTGCTTTTATTGGATACTTAGGATCTCCCTTGTAGTGTCCATAATCACCACACTCATAGCACTTTGGAGTTCTGGGTTGCTGACGTTTGTCATGGTAGCTGTTTTTCTGGTGGTCAGATTGGGAATGATATCCATTCCCTTTACCCTGTGAGTTGTTTTGGGGGTCTTTAGAGACCTGTGCCTTTTTATCTCCCCCTACTCCCTTCTGGTGCGAACCCTTACCACCCTATAGAAAGTACCCCAGATACCTTCTTGGACACTCTGGTGCTGACCCAGATGTCTGTCTCCTTAGAAAGCTTCCTGGAGTCAGAAAGCTTACAATCCACCAGGTGTTGGTGGGCTCTTTAAAATAAAGATCAAACATGTGCTCCTTTGAAATTAAGTTGTACAGCCCTGAATAACCATTTAGATTACTGCCCCACACCCAGACCTTCAGTGCCTTACTAGCATAATCCAAGAAATCCACCCATGTCTGTGTGGAAAGTTTGTGGCTGACCCTGAACCGTTGCCTATACTTTTCAGGGGTCAATCCTGTCTTGCTAACTAAAATGGTTAATAGCACTGTAACATGTCTGGTCCTGTACCTCTAGTGTAAGGAGTGTGTCCCTTCTCACTATGGGCATATACCTCCATATACTACCACCCCAGAACTTCTCTGGGACTCTCAGAGCCACTTCATAGACTCCAAACCACTTATCTATGTCATCCCCCACTCCATAACTGGGCATCAAATCCTTGGGTATCCTAACTCTGGATACACCAGTGGACACTGCAGGTATGCTGCCACTATTACTGAGTCTGGACCCCACTTCTAGGGCTCTTATACCCAGCTCCTTCAAACTGAGCACATGGGCCAATTTCTTCACCTCAAGAGACAGTTTCAACTTCCGTCCTGTCTGCCAGCTCCTCTGGGGAAAGATTCTTGGAGGAAACACAGCTCCCTGCTCTGGGGCCCTCTACTGCTTCCAGCTAGTTGTTGGCTTCCTCTACAGGTAGTTCCAAATCCACATTGTCATCCAGAATCAGGTCATCCTCCTCTGCAGGAATTTCCTGATCCTTCTCCCCACAGTTGTCATTCCCTGCCACCTGGGTCTCTGCCCAGGCTCTCAAAGCCTTCTGTAGCTCCACCTTCCTGATGAAACCCCTAGTAGACACTTGAATGTCCTTACAGAAAACCTACAGCTGGGGCACAGTGTAAGACTCTAACCTGTCAGGTTCGAAATCTATTACTGCAGGCACAGGTGCTGCTTCTCCAGAGTGTGCCATGGTTTTATCAGCAAAAATATCAAAAGGACAATTAGGAGATTTGAAAAAGGTTTGAAATGGTCTTAGTATAGAGTTGTAGTGAACATTGAGTTATATGGTATTGCGCAAACACAAGTCCTACCCACTGCTGCCACCAATGTTGCAACTTGGGTTTCTGGTTTTCAGATTATGCACCATGTACAAGCAGGGACCACAATCCTAGTCAGGGTAAGCTAGATGTACACTAAAAGGTAACCGGTGCTCACCCTCTGGTAGCTTGGCACAGAACAGTCAGGCTTATCTAAAGAGGAAATGTGCAAAGTATTTGTGCAACACACATGCACAGTAACACAATGAAAACACCACCAAAAAGGCTCCAAACAGGTTTCGAAAAATAGCTTATTATATTCTAAACAAAACCAGAACAAAACTACAAAAGTCAAATAAGTACAAGTTGAGATATGATTTTGTAAAGATTAAGGGCCTAATTTAAATCTTGGCAGAACGCTTACTCTATCACAGTGGTGATGAATATCCTGTCTGGCAGAATATAAATCCCATCATATCCTATGGGATTTATATGTCGTTGGGCAAGATATCAGTCACGTTGTGATGGAGTATCCCATCAGCCAAGATCTAAATCAGGCCCTAAATGTAAAATAGTGCTTAGGAGCATATAGTGCTTTCGAGTTTACTTGAGGTTGTGCTGGACTTGGGCAAAGTCAACAGTTCAGGCCAATTGCGATGGAGCGCAGGCCGTGGACAAGAGCCACGCTGCTCCGGTGAACAGAGTTACGTTGTCCTGGTCGTAATAACAGGATGCGAGATGCAGATGAGCAATGTGTTGATGTCGTGCCCACAGTTGAGACAATGTGTCAATTTTCTTCACACAGGGGTGGCGATGCATTAGGGTCTGTTAAGTGAAGAGTCAGTTCTGAGTGCGATGCTTCAGAAGATGACGTGCTGGGTTACTCCACGTTCTTAGTCAAGCAGTGGCAGCAATGTGTTGGTGCCGAAGCGCTGGTTGCAGCCACGATGCAGGGGTTCCATGTGCGATGCACCTGGTTCCACTTCCACAACAGGGACTGGAGATGCGTTGATTTTCATGATGCAAGTATCTTTGTCCACTTCCAGTGAACCAGGCACAGGAGTAGGGGTAGCGACTTTGATATCCCTGAGTCTCAAGCAACAGGAGGCAAGCCAACAGTCCCTTGGAGATCACTTCAGTTGCAAGGCAGAGTCCAGCTCTCCCTCAGCAGGGTCAGAGAGCAGCAGGCAGCAGGGCAGCACAGCAGAAAATTAAGTCTTCTAGTTCTGCACACCAGCAGAGTGTCAGTCCGTGATGCAGCACAGCAGTTCTTCTGACAGAGTCTAGTTGCAGGTCCAGAAGTGACTGATTTGGTGGGGTCAGAGGCCCAGTACTTATACCCAAATGTGCCTTTGAAGTGGCAGTGCCTCCAAAGAGGGTTCTTTGAAGTGCAGAAAGGTCCTTTCTTCCCAGCCCTGGGTCAGACTATCAGTAGGGGGTCATCTGCCCTTTGTGTGGGAAATAGGACACAGCCTATTGAGGTGTAGTGTCAGCTCCCCCCACCCTTCTTGCTCAGTAAGAGCTATCAGAATGCAGATGAATATAAAGACACACCTATCCTTGCTTTTTGTGCCTGTCTAGAGGAAATGTACAACGTGTAACTATCACCCATCCCAGATGAGTACTGGAGACAGGCTGCATGCACACAGAGCAGCAAGAGCCGAGAAATGTCCACTTTCTAAAAGTGGCATTTCTAAATTAGTAATGTTAAATCGAACTTCACCAGTAAAGAGGATTTATCATTACAAATATATAAAACATGATGCAGCTATTCCTTTCCAATCAGGAATTGCAGCTTAAAAGTGTATTAAGGAATTCCCAATGTTGATCTATGAGAGAAGTAGGCCTCACAGTAGTAAAAAACAAATGTAAGTGTTTGTCACTACCAGGACATCTAACACTTAACAGTACATTCCCTACCTTTTATTTACACAGCACCCTGCCTTATGGGCTACCTAGGACCTATCTTAGGGATAGATTAAGTGTAATAAAAGGGGAGTTTACGGCTTGGCAAGTAGTTTTAAATGCCAAGTTGAAGTGGCAGTAAACTGCACACACAGGTCCTGCAATGGCAGGCCTGAGACGGGTTTGAAACGCAAATTGTGTGGGTGGCACAATCAGTGCTTCATGCCCACTAGGAACATTTAAGTTACAGGCCCGGGTATATGGTATACCACTTTACAAGGGACTTGCAAGAAAACTTAATATGGCAATTGTGCTATGTTACCATGTTTAGGGGAGAAGCACATGCAGTTTAGCATTGGTTAGCAGTGGAAAAGTGCTCAGAGTCCTAAGGCCAACAGAAAGAATCAGCTAAAAGTGGAGGTGAAAGGGAAAATGTTTTGGGGAAGACCATCCTAAGAATGCCATGCCTAACAATTGTGAAGCAACTTTGGCAATTATACACTCAACCACAAAAACCTTTTGATTCAGTGGACGATTTTGTGACCTGGCATAGTGAAATGGTGGCAAAGTGCCACTTTAGGCAATTGAGAAAGAGATCAATTGATAGTACAATGCAATAGCAAGAACATGCAGGAGTGACAGTGGGCAGCCAGGAATCCCACTCTTAAAGATCCAATAAACATTGCCAAGGTGACACAACAAAGGAGGTAGTCAGAGACTCATAGGAATGATGAGTTCAGAGGGAATACCAACATCCAGATTTGTGTGGCAATAGTTTCCACTTGGGTGATTCTAAGAACTGCATTGCCATTGGCAAATAATGTAGAATATGTGGCTAGAAATACCATTTTGCGTGAATGTGCAAAGCTGCAAACAAACACATTTCATTAGTGAATGAAACAAAGGAATTGATTGAACACTGAGTGCTCATGGTGGAAGATGTCCCCCTTTAGTGTTCAGCACCTTCCTCAAAATGGGTTAGATTGGAGTGGGAACAGTAAAGGTTGTCCCTTTAGTGTCCAACACCTTCCCCAAAATGGTTTAGGTTAGAGTTGGAATAGTAAATGCTACATCTTTAGTGCCCAACACCTTCCTTAAAATGTGTTAGTTTGGAGTTGGAACAGTATATATTGCCCCTATAGTGTCCAACACTTTGCCCAAATTGGTTTTGATTGGAGTGGGAATACTTAGGGCCTGATTCTGATCTCAGAAGGAAAGCATACCGACCGATTCGGATCTGGAATGCTTTCCGTACGATTCAGAGCGCTGGAGTCCGGCCGAGTGAGTACGATGCATCCACATGCTTACGGACTCGGTTTACTCGGACTCCCATTGAACTCTATGGGAGCCTGTATACTGGATGCGCACACAGGTTCCCATAGCAAAAAGGTGTAGTTGGAGGAAAGAGTACACTCTGTGCCGTGCACCCCCATGGTGCCCGCTACAGTGTGCATGCTTGGATCTGGAGGACCCATGGGCACCTCCACGGGTCCGATTCAGAGGGCTCCAGGTGAAGGGGGGCCTGCTACGGGCCCCTAAAAGAACGATTCCGGCAGCCTTTTCGATCCGTACATACCGTATCATGAAGGCTGTCCGAATCGTTCATCGTACTTGCTCGCTCGTAAACAGAGTCCATAGAGCTGTTCGAATTGTCTCTGCAGGAGTCTTACAGACTGGATTGGGTTCATAAACGATTCGGTCAACGCGGACGCGATAATCGCATCGTACTTGGTTGTTCGGAATGGGGGACGATTTGGTCGGGAACAAGGGTTCCGTAACGGTTTAGGCAATTCCATACACAATTCGGACTCCTTCCTTACGAGATCAGAATCGGGCCCTAAATGAATCTCCTTTAGTGTCCAACACCTTCCCCAAAAGGGTTTAGACTTCAGTGGGAATAGTAAATGTCACCTCTTAAGTATCCAACACCTTCCACAAAATGTTTTAGATTTGAATGGGAATAAGAATTATTACCCCTTTAGTGCCCAGCAGTTTCTCCAATATATTTTACTTTGGAGTGGGAATATTTTATTTACCCATTTCAGTGTTAAATTCGTTTGTTAAAATGTATTTCTATGTAGTAGGTCCAGTTTATGTTATTTGATTAGCATTGTTGATGTTTAGAAAGAAAATTAACAAATTAGGTCATTGTATATTTCTAATAAATAACACAGTCAACTTAATGTATTTTTTTACATTTTTAAGATATATAAGAAGAGTTATAACACATATATATTGATATATAAACCAATGTTTTAGGAATTTTTATTAGTAAACAGTGCAAATCATATTTAAATAGTATTTTATGTTGTACATTATTCAGGTCTTTTCTAATGTTTAAAAAATGTTAACATTAATTTAGTTGTTTCATTTACATATACATAACATCCTTTTTACATAACTTTTTTAGTATATATTAAATAGCTGTATATTTATTATGCTATTATTTCATTTGTACTTTACATTTTTTAACAACAATTTTTTAACATGTTTTATGTGTTAAATAATTTTTTGCAACTTTAAAAATACTAATTTCTCCATTCAATGCTGTCAAGCTGTCTAAGAAAATCCCCTGTGTCTTTAACATAAGACGGGAGGTTTTGAACTAGGGGTTGGAGAAAGAAGTCGACGTACGTCGATGCAATTACCAATGCCATCTTTTTTGCAGTGCCTGCATCCCTGTCTATTTTGGATATAGCACTCTGACTCTGACCTGTCGTATTCCCCGTGTCACTTGTGTGATACAGTCCACTGGGGCTTAATCAATGTGCTCTAAGTATGTGCACATGCATGATTGCCCTGCCAGCCAGTATTATATATTATAATACAATTTTTTGATTACCTTTGTACTCTGTGCCCACTTGGGTTTGACTCTAACACAACAATTTTGGGTTTTGTCGTTTATTGTGTGGGATTACTTTATTTCCCCGTAAGGGACGAATTATTGCGTGAATCGACATTTCTGCCGACATGGGCACTATTGGTTGAATGTTTAACAGAGGGCTTTGAATCAAAAATATAGACGCATGCAGATTGCAGCGAAGTAAAATTCAGGGATGATCGGTTATAATTATTCTCTGGTTGCCAATCATGGCATGAAGCGCTGAGCTTAGAACCCATTCATCGCCGCACAACATTAGATTATAAGAACCCTAGTCCAAGCTGTTTTCTTTTTGACAGGCATAAGAATGCATGCACAAGTAACGGACAATAAAGTTACGGATTTTGAATGCACGCCGCGTGCGCCTAAACATTCCTCACAAAACTGCAATAACTAATACATGAAACTGTTGGGACAATTTATTGAAATACATTATGTTAAGTGCAGACAATATTAGTTAAATATGTATTCATTTACTTTTTTCGAGTGAAGTAACTCTATAACGTGAAGTCTGTTCACCATTTTCATTTGATTTGGGATCACATGGTGTGTTTATTTAAAGTAACACGTAACTGACACAGTTTACTCCTGAGCAAGGGGGCAACCCCAAAATGCGTAGAGTATTGTCAAAACCTTGGTGAATTGAAAAAACCACTTTTGCAACGAATGGAGTTCATGGCATGCTGTTTCTTACACGTCGTGTATATATATATTCACTGAAAAAACCATAGGTTTCACACATGTTATAGTTAGCGAAAATTTTACTGATAAAAAACCAGTGAAATTCCCCCGTTATAGTTAGTGTAGGCAACTATAACTCACGCGACCGCAATCCTCTGCTGATGCTAATACTGTATTTAGACACTTATTTGCCCATGTCTTCTTCCATACATTTTTAGCTATACATATATTTCAAATATTTTTTTTTCATAAAGACACATATGTCATCAGCAGAAGATTGCGGTCGCGTGAGTTATAGTTGCCTACACTAACTATAACGGGGGAATTTCACTGTTTTTTTATCAGTAAAATTTCCGCTAACTATAACATGTGTGAAACCTATGGTTTTTTCAGTGAATTTGCAAGGTTTTTTAAATGCTAATTCCTAACTATAACGTGTGTGAAACCTATGGTTTTTTCAGTGAATTTGTACGGTTTTTTAAATGCTAAGTTACTTTACGCCATTCGTGGCGTGCGCGCCCACTTAACGCAGTTCGTTCCGTGCGCGCACGGTGCGCTTCGCGCACCGTGCGCGCACAGTAAGCACGCGGTGCACTTCGCGCACCGCGCGCCCACTTTACGCAGTTAGTGCCGTGCACGCACGGTGGGCACGCGGTGCGCTACGCGCACCGCGTGCCCACGTTACGCTAGATGGGCCATGTACGCACGATGCGCTTCGCGCACCATGCGCACATGGAGGACATATGATGCACTTCGTTTTGAAAGGTAATATTTTAATTTTTCGTAATTTTTATAAGCCATGCACAAATGGTGCCCTTCGGGCACCATTTGCACACGGGGTGGAGAGAGTGTTGTTAATTTTTTCTTTTATTATTTTTGTTTAAAATATTGTGGTTTTTCACACCGCCAATAAGCCCTGCACATTTGGTGGCCAGCGGCCACCAAAAGCACAGGGGATGGGGAGAGTGTGGATAGTGTTTTTTTTTTTTACATTTTTTACCGTACGCGTACGGTAAGCATAATCGGCGAAATTAGCGAAAAAATAAAAATTGCATTTTTGGCCTTGGGGGGTCTTTGGGGACTCCCTCAACATGGCTATGTGTGTGGGAGCTGTCTAAACAGCCCCTTTATATGTTTATTGGTTTTATTTAACAACCTAGCTCTCAGTGCGAGAGAGAAAATGGCGGCCGCCGCTTCCTGGTTTCGGCTGTTTCGAATGTTTACTAAGATCTAAGAGCCAATCAGAATCGCGCTCGCGCACGCCACCGTACGCGTACGGTAAGCTTACGGTAAGCGTACCGTAAGCTGGCTCAGATATATATATTGATTTAAAGGCTATTTTCTCAGAATCTACTGAACAGATTTACACCAAACCTACAAAAGGCACTTCCTTGACCTGAGGACTACCTCTCTGCCAAATTTCTAGTAATTCTGTTCAGCCGTTCGGGCTGTAGCCCTGTCTAAAGGTCCTATGGAAAAATGCATGGGAAAAATGCGTTTTGGGACCCCCCTTTTATCTCAGCCCCCGCTTGACGAATCCCCCCGAGACTTTCAGGGTAGGAGCAGAGCGTAGCGCCCCACCTATTTTGAGAAATTCGCGAGGATTCGTCGACCGGCGCCAAAGTTATTCAAAATAGAATGTTGCGGATTTCCTATGGAAAAGGGGTCCTAACTATAACTACCTACTGGCGACCGCCAGTAGGTAATATATATATATATATATATATATATATATATATATGAATACACAGGATGGATCCCTTTGTGACGCCGGCGCTCAGTTTGTTGCGAGGTGCAAAATCCATACGACAGGATCCAGTCGTTAAATATTCAAAAGTGGGTTTCTAGTCCTTTGGTTTTAGACTAGAAAAGGATTGCACTCACTCGTAGTAGTTAGATGGAAAGGTCTTTATTCTTGCCAATAAACCCAACGCGTTTCACCTCGTCACGGAGGCTTGATCACGGGATATGGTTACATTGTATGTCTGTCTTTTATGTTTGACATACTGGCATTTCCTGTTCAATTAACAGTTGCATTGTGGTAAGTGTAGTTTATATACAGTGTAAAATTATTTTTAAACAGTGCTCAAAAAATAAATGCTAAATTAGTCTCATTTATGTATAAGCGGACTCATGATAAAACGAAGTTCATTCATGATGCTTAAAGTTTTTTAGTTGGTTTTTTCTGCTCTCTGGTGAGCATGGATTTCCTCATCCCTTTGATTTTCATTATTGTATTGTAATAATGAATATGATGATTTGTTGCAGTTCTATACTCTCCAGTGAGTATATTTTGCAGTTCAACGAGGTTTTCTTGATGTGGGGTGAAGGTCATGCAGTCACACTTAATTTTAGTTCTTGATGTCAGATGAGGATTTTCCTGAGATGAGTTGTGTTATTTACAAATGGGTGTATAATTCCTCATTTTGATTTAGGCCTCTTGGATCCAAAGTTCTGAACATGAGGATGTGTTTTGATTCCTTTTGGCGTAGTTTTTTGAGACGATCGCCTCCTCTTTCAGAAATGGGTATTTGTTCCAAGACCCAAAATCTTATTGTTTCCCAGTCGCTGTTGTGATATCTTTCCATGTGTTTGGCGACTGTGTTTGTCCGATCTTTATGAATTATTGCACGCATGTGTTCCAAAATGCGTTTTTTGGCTTCAAATATGGTGCTGCCAATGTATCGTTTTTGGCATGGGCATTCGATCATATAAATCACATAGGAGCTTTTGCACGTTAGATGTTGCCTTATCTTCCATGTTTTACCATTTTGAATTTGCACTTCTTTCAGTGGTGTTGCTATTTTACAGATTTTACATTGCTTACACGGCCAAAATCCCTCTCTCTGTAGCCATGTTAGTTTCTTGGTATCTTGGAAGTGGCTGTGGACTAGTTGGTCCCCAATGTTTTTCGATCTCCTATATGTGATTTCTGGGTGATCTCCTACGATCTCTGCCAGTGTGGTGTCCATTCTTAAGATGCCCCAGTGTTTCCTGATGATCTTATTCAGTGTTTTGTTTTCTGCACTGTATGTTGTTATTAGTCTGATTTTTTCATCTGTTTCTTTTACTTTAGTTTGATGAAGTATCATTTTTCTGTCTAGATTCAGAACTCTATCTAGACATTTTGTTACCACTTTTTTGGGGTATTGTCGTGCCACAAAGCGACTGCTGGTGATGTTGCTGTTTTTGGTGAAGTCTTGTGTTTTGGAACAGTTCCGTCTCAGTCTCAAAAATTCCCCATATGGGATGCTCCATTTGAGATTTGTATCATGAAAGCTTTGCCCGTGTAGTATGGCGTTTGTCGCTGTGCTTTTTCTGTGCAGAGTGGTTTCAATCTTGTTATTTTCTATGTAGATCTCAATGTCCAAGAATGTTATTTTTTCCTCACTTATTTCATAGGTGAATTTGAGATTCATGGGAGAGTTGTTTAGTATCTCAAAGTATTTTGCAAAATCTTCCTTTGTACCATTCCAAATTATTATGAGATCATCAATGAATCTCAGCCAGGAAACAATTTTGGTTCTCCATTCATAGTTTTGTGTGTTCCATGCTATGTGTTTTTCAAACCAGCCCATCGTTAAATTAGCATAGTTTGGTGAGAACGAAAAACCCATGGCGCATCCCTGAATTTGTTTATATATCTGTTTGTTAAACAGAAAGACGTTGTTATTGATGCATAGTGAGATCATTTCATTAAGCATTTCGTTGTGTTCTCTGTATTTGATGTTCCTTTTGCCTAGAAAGTGTTTGCAGGCTGTGGTGCCTATGGAATGTTCGATGTTTGTGTATAGCGACGTTACATCCATTGTAATCAGTTTGTAACCTGATTGCCATACTATGTTCTCCAGTTTTTGGAGTAGATCCGTTGTATCTTTTAGGTAGGATGGTAATTCTTTCACTAAAGGTGCCAGGAAGTAATTAATATAATTGGAAGTGGGTTCCAGTAAGGAATTATTTGCAGAAACAATTGGTCTCCCCGGCGGTTTTTCCTTATTTTTATGAATCTTTGGTAGACAGTAAAACGTGGGTAATGTGGGATGTTTTTTGTCCAGATATTTTTGTTCATCTTTGTCAATTAGACCCTTCTCTTGCCAGGTTTGAAGTAATTTATTCAATCTATCCTGTAGCTCCGTTGTCGGGTCTTCCTTCAGACGTGTGTAACATTTCGTGTCTGACAATTGTCTCTGGACCTCCTCCACATATTCAGTTTTATTCAAGATGACGATGTTACCGCCTATATCTGCCGGTTTAATTTCGATCAATTGATCATTTTGTAGGTCTTTTAGTATTTCCTTTTGTTGCGTGTTGAGATTATTTTTAAGTATGTTTGGTGTCAGTTTGTAGAGTTCTTCCACTACAGTCTCATGGAAGAGATCTATTTTGTTCCCAGGTGGTAGAATTGGATTGAATTTAGATTTAAGTTTTAATCCACTTTCACCTGCCCCTGCCTTTGGTAAAGCTTGGTGTAGATTGGTTAGGGCTTCTCTTTCTTGCGAGAGTGTGGTGGTCGATATTGTCATTAATGTTTCCATTCCGTGGATGTCTTCTGCCAGTAAGGGATTGTCTGTTTGATCATTATTTGTAGAGTCCGTCCCTTTACGTTTTTCTGCGTAGATTTTGGCCAGTTTTAACTTCCTGGTATATTTGAACAGATCTATTCTAGTTTCAGCTATGTTCAAATGAGATGTAGGGCAGAAATTTAGGCCTTTTTTCAGGACTTCATTTTGTGTGGGAGTCATGACGCGTGAGGATAAATTTATGATGTTTAGTTCTTTATTTGTATCCTCTGTGTTCATTATTTCCGTAGCGGTCTCATTCTGTCTCTTGACCATGTGTTTGTTTTTCCCTCTCCCCTGTCCTCTCTGGCCTCTTCGGGTCTGCCTCTTCCTCCTCTGTTCCAGCCTCTTCCTCTCCCTCTTTTTGTTTGTTTGTTGCTCGCGTTTTGCTGTTCTAAGGCTAGACGCATCTCCGTTAAAAAATTGGTATTTTTTCCGGTTTCTGCAGTGGGGGGAGTGTTCATTTCCCCTTACATAAATGAGACTAATTTAGCATTTATTTTTTGAGCACTGTTTAAAAATAATTTTACACTGTATATAAACTACACTTACCACAATGCAACTGTTAATTGAACAGGAAATGCCAGTATGTCAAACATAAAAGACAGACATACAATGTAACCATATCCCGTGATCAAGCCTCCGTGACGAGGTGAAACGCGTTGGGTTTATTGGCAAGAATAAAGACCTTTCCATCTAACTACTACGAGTGAGTGCAATCCTTTTCTAGTCTAAAACCAAAGGACTAGAAACCCACTTTTGAATATATATATATATATATATAATATATATATATATATATATATATATATATATATATATATATATATATATATATATATATATATATATATATATATATATTCACTGAAAAAAAACATAGGTTTCAGGCCTGATATAGTTAGGAATTAGCATTTAAAAAACCTTAGAAATTCACTGAAAAAAACATAGGTTTTAGGGGTGTTATAGTTAGCTGGACATTTCACTCGTACAAAACCATTGAAATTCCTCTGATATAGTTAATTGTACTAACCACATCTCGCGAACCCGCAATCCACTGCTGATGATGTCACATATTACATCATTCATGACATGGTCAATGACATCACTGATGACATCTCAATTCTTTTTCAATCCTGCGGTCCCCTGGGGGCCAACTAGCCCACCAGGTACCTCCAGTATGCACCAGGGAGCTGCGTTGCAGAGAGGTGTTCAGAGGCCATGCCCCTTTTTACAACACTCTGCAAAGCAGCTCCGTGGCGCTAACTGGAGGTACCTGGTGGGCTAGTTGGCCCCTAGGGGACCTCTGGATTGAAGAGGAATTAATTCCCCCACTTAAAACGCTCCGCATGGTGTGTTTGCACACATATCACGTGAGGACCGCCCCCTACCTTCACCACTGTGCAAACGCGCCCCGTGGCGTGTTTTAAATTGGGGATTAAGTCCCCTTGAATCCTGAGGTCCCCTGGCGGCCAACTTGCCCACCAGGTACCTACAGTATGCACCAGGGAGCTGCATTGCAGAGAGGTGTTCAGAGGCCACGCCCCTTTTTACAACACTCTGCAACGCAGCTCCGTGGCGCTTATTGGAGGTACCTGGTGGGCTAGTTGGCCCCTAGGGGACTTCTGGATTGAAGAGGAATGAATTCCCCAACTTAAAATGCGCCACAGGGCGTGTTTGCACACATATCACCTCAGGCCCCGCTCCCTACCTTCACCACTGTACAAACACGCCCCATGGTGCATTTTAAGTTGGGGGATTAAGTCCCCTTGAACCTGAGGTCCCCTGGCGGCCAACTAGCCCACCAGGTACCTCCAGTAAGCCCCACGGAGCTGCGTTGCAGAGAGGTGTAAAAAGGGGCGTGGCCTCATTACACCTCTCTGCAACGCAGCCCCCTGGCGCATACTGGAGGTTCCTGGTGGGCTAGCTGGCCCCCAGGGACCCCCAGTATTCAAGGGGAATTAGTTCCCCCTCTGCAAACGCGCCAGGGGGAGTGTTTGCAGAGTGGTGCAAGGAGGGGGCGTGGCCTCCGGCCCGATCCCGTTTTTTTCTTTTTTTAAGAAGGGGGGCTGCGTAGCCCCCCTTCTTTTCCTAATTTATTGGGCCTGGGGACCCCATCCCCCAGGGCCAGCCCCCAATTAGTGTTATAGTACTACAAATATATGTTAATATATCCCTATATTTGAGGAAATCTGATCCTATTTTGTAACTCCCCATGCTGCCTATCTGCTCAGCATGTAGAGTCTTTCATAAATTTTCAGTGTTTTTCTGTCTGTATTTATCTGTAAAAATCAGTAAAAAACTGAAAACTGGGAGCCTTCACTATAACTACCTACATGCGACCGCCAGTAGGTGATATATATATGTATACATATATATTTATCATTTTAATAAAAACTGGAGTTTTATTTAATGTTTTGGCTGATGAAATAAAATATTATGTTTATTTACATAAAAAACAATTTGTAATGTTGGTTAAGATTAGAGCAGGCTTCTCCAACGAGTAGCTCATGAGCTACTAGTAGCTATTCACCTACCTGTTAGTAGCTCTCCTGTGTACAGCCCAACCTGCTAAATTACAACCTTTTGCTTCGGTGAACTTATAAGCTGATGTTTCGAAAAAAGATGTTGAACTTCCAATATAAGCTTATATCTGATATTTGAGTTATAAATATGTGACGTTGGGGAGACTTGTTAGTTATTTTAATACTTGGGTGCAAGGGCCTTGCAGTTATGGGTATTCTTTATTACCAATGTTGAGACATTCCCAATTGATCAAGCCTTTTTTATACCACTGCTAGCAACCCTGCCTGGTACACTGAGATGATCACAGCTGAAAATGTTGCATGGGGTGGGCACTAATGTTATTGTGTCTGATGTGGTCATGTTTAGAGCACTAATAATATCAGTAGCTCGGGATGACTTTCATTCAACGTAAGTAGCTCTTATTATAGAAAAGGTTGGGGAACCCTAGATTAGACTATACTTTTTGGTGAGTTTTTTAGGTTAGTATTTATTCAAAAAATTGCGTTTGGGTATTATTTCTAAATAAACTACTCCTTTGTCGTTATGAAGAGTTTTAATTTAAATTGTAGGGGACGCCTGGCTGACCTGTTGGTGCGTGTGGGGGACGCCTGGCTGACCTGTTGGTGCGTGTGGAGAACTGCTGCCCTGACTGCTGCTTTTCCTTGCAGCGCCTCGCGGAACCCGCTTCGCGGGTCCCGCTTCGAGGGGTGTGCTGTCCTGGACCTTTGGACCCCTGGAGTTGTTTCCTTGCCAAAGCGGAGCCTGCAGTGGGTGGGAGTGCGCGTGGGCAGGGCTGCGAGCTGCGGGACCGGGACTACCTCTCCCAGGAGTCCCCGCCAGCCCTAATTACAATCATCTGGGCCGCTCTCCCTGCCTGCCCCGCCCCCACCAATGAATTTAAAACCTTTGGGACTCCGTTATACTTTGGGACGCCTGGCTGACCTGTTGGTGCGTGTGGAGAACTGCTGCCCTGACTGCTGCTTTTCCTTGCAGCGCCTCGCGGAACCCGCTTCGCGGGTCCCGCTTCGAGGGGTGTGCTGTCCTGGACCTTTGGACCCCTGGAGTTGTTTCCTTGCCAAAGCGGAGCCTGCAGTGGGTGGGAGTGCGCGTGGGCAGGGCTGCGAGCTGCGGGACCGGGACTACCTCTCCCAGGAGTCCCCGCCAGCCCTAATTACAATCATCTGGGCCGCTCTCCCTGCCTGCCCCGCCCCCACCAACGAATTTAAAACCTTTGGGACTCCGTTATACTTTGGGACGCCTGGCTGACCTGTTGGTGCGTGTGGAGAACTGCTGCCCTGACTGCTGCTTTTCCTTGCAGCGCCTCGCGGAACCCGCTTCGCGGGTCCCGCTTCGAGGGGTGTGCTGTCCTGGACCTTTGGACCCCTGGAGTTGTTTCCTTGCCAAAGCGGAGCCTGCAGTGGGTGGGAGTGCACGTGGGCAGGGCTGCGAGCTGCGGGACCGGGACTACCTCTCCCAGGAGTCCCCGCCAGCCCTAATTACAATCATCTAGGCCGCTCTCCCTGCCTGCCCCGCCCCCACTAACGAGAGTCTCTATTTTTTCAATCTGTTATTCCCGCTGCGCGGGAGCGCACGCGGGAGCGTCCCGGGAGAAGCCCGGGACAAGGGCGGGACCGTCTGTGGCCGTCAGAGGCCGGAGTAGGCCGGGCTGGGCCTACTCTCTTGGGTCGTCCATTTGACCCCTGGTCCTATTTACTGTCACAGCCCCTTGCCGATTATAATCCATCACTCACATTATGCCGTCTCCGGCAAGGGAGAGTACCCCATTGAAGCCGGGAGGAGTTAAAAATAGGACCCTAGAGAATTATTTCTCCCGGGCGGCGGGGGAGGGGGACAAAGAGTGCAACCTGTCCCGGTTAAGGGCAGAACGGAGACGCTCAATAGATAACTTGAAAAACATCCCCCTTGGAGAACAACCCACTACACCCAGGGAGGAGTTGTCCCTAATAGATGAGGTCCCACTCCTGCTGAGGGATTGTATAAACACTCCACCAGTTGCAGCCATGAGTATAGTCCCAGCTACCAGTCCAAGCCCTACAAGGGTGACCATTGATTTAGTCTCCCAACCCTCCCCAGCCTTTAAGGCTAGGAAAGCTAAACCCAAGCCAGTCACCACACAAGGAGCACCGGGGCCCCCTCCTAATAAACGTAGGAGGAAATCGAAGGGAGCCCAGGGAAGGAGTAAACCCAAGATCTCTCACTCGGACTTTGGGAAATCTTCAAAACCCCCCGTATTAGCAGCGAAATTACCGGCTGAATCACACCCCAAATCTATTGCCCGGGAGGATCTAGCTCCCGCCCTGATAAAAGACATAGGAACTAATACCGCTAATGTCCCCCTCTCTGTTGTCCCGCTTGGAAATCTGGAATTCTTGCTAAGGTCTCTATTACTACCGATTAGCGAGAGTATAAAAAAGATTGAGATCAGACTAACTATTCTGGAGGCCACACTAGGTAGTCTGAAAATCCCGGCTGGTCATCAGGGAAGGCATCTAGAATCTACCCCCGCCACAATAGCCCCTCAACAGCCTGTAAATAGTGCAGCAAACTTAGTCCCTCCACAAGCCGCAAACGTGGCGGCCCCACAAAAACCCCTAAGGCCCAAGCCTACACCAACTAAGCCCCTTAACTCTAACATGCCTACTCCTCCTTCAGGCCCTGTTCATCCGGCACAGCCGGTAGATAGTACCACACCGACTCCCCTAATGAAGCTTCCCTTGAGACCACGCAGACCTAACCTACCCCCAGAGACTAATGATTTCACTGTAGTCATGGCGGATGTCCCCCCACTCGAAGAAGGTGAAACTGAGGATTTTTGTGCCCTGAAAAGTAGGGTTATTAAGTGGTTAAACATAAACAGACCCCTCCCGACACACCTTAATAACGAAATCATAATGGTAAGAAGGGTGCCATGGGTGGGGAGAACATACAAATCTATTATAGGGGACTGCATATTGGTGAGTTTTAGGGACACAGGAACCGTGTCCTACATATGCCAAGGGAAGAATAGATCCAGAGAATCCACTATCCAAACCCTTCGTGTATCTTTCTTTTTCCCCATTATTCCAGTCCCATTGCAGCCGCCCCAAATTCATGACAACTGGGAGAGGGTTGGCAGGAGGGGGAGACACTGGGCATTCAACCCTAGGCCACTATTTGGCCGACCAGAACCACCCTTGTACACCTATGACCGGTTTAATTGCCTGAACGGTCTAGAGGGGGTGGATTGACAAACAGATAATGTCCTCCAGGGTTACATGGATAAGGGTGTTTTGGTAGAGGTGGTGGAGGAGCAAAACTCTCAGGCTCAGCAAACTCTACCGAGTGGTGTGGGGAATTCCATGTTTGCTGAACCTAACGCTACAGCCATAGAATGTATAGGAGGGGGACATGGGCTGACTACGCAAGGGTCAATACAGGAGATACTATTAAGGCCCCAGGGGGGTTCAAGACGGAGGGGAGAGGGAGTGAGATTCATCTCCTGGAATGTAGCAGGCATAGCGGGCAAATTTAATAACAAGGAATGGGTTGATTTTATTAGAAGATTTCAAGTCATATGTGTACAGGAGACATGGGCCTTGGTGAATAATTACCATCTACAGGGGTACAAGTGTTTTTTTGTCCCCGCCCGAAAATCCAGATCAGGGAGAGCAATGGGCGGTTTGTCCATCTACGTAGATTTAGACCTCCCAGGCTCCTGGTCCTCCCCAGATTGGAACTCACATGGGATTCAGGTAGTTCGGTTCCTTGGAAAGGGGTTAAGATTTTCTGTTTTTAACATCTATAACACTGAGATAGTAAACAACCATATCCCGCTACTAGCTGAACTAGACCATAGGCTGGGACAAGAAACAACATTCCAAAATAAGGGGCCGCCGCACGGGCTGCTTTTAGTGGGAGACTTTAATTGCCACCTCTGTCCGGCACTGGTCAAGGTAAACACAGACTGGTCACAATGCCCAATGGAGAAGGGGCCGCATTTTTCTCATACGCCTACTGGGTTGGCTCTTAGGTTGCTTCGGCTTAAGTACGACTTAGAGCATACCATTAATATGATAGACCCACAGTCGGATGGTACACTTCTACCAACTTTCAAGGGCAGGGGTTGCTCATCTATTATAGATTATATTCTGGCCTCGAGATCCCTGATAAACAAAATAATCAGTGTAGGGATAGATTGGAGCAGTTTCAGTGACCACAATCCCCTTGTTTTGATGCTCTCGTATAGGGTGGGTGCTGGAACTAGAGTCCACCGCTCAATTGAGGAGAGGGTCACAGATCAAGGTAGGAGACTGAAATGGTCCAAAATAGATGGGGTAAAGTTTTATAAAATTTTGGGTGAAAAGGGCCTACTGGCCATTAACGACTGTCTAGACCTAGAAGTCCAGGGACCAAGGGTACTGGAAGCATTTGACCAGATCGCTAACCTGGTCGATGGCCTACTTAGGACCAGTGCGCCCACACGTAATCTGGTAAATCCCCGGTGGTTTGATAAAGACTGTTCTAAGGCATTGAGGGAGTTGAAATGCTCCCTTAAGCTAAAACCAAGGGACCCTCAAAAAATCAAGGTATGCAGAGAAAAATATAAAAAAGAGACCAAAAGGAGGAAACTTGCCCTGCAGGCAGAAGCTTGGGCAGACTTAAGAGAGGCAGGCGAAAGAAGGGATCTAGCGGGATTTTGGAGAATCATTAATAATCCGACCTTTCAAGAAAATGATTCCCCAGAGATAGGGGTTAACATCCTCCCGGAGCAGTGGGTCACACACTTTAGGGGTCTATATAACCATGAGCCCGGTATCCATGTAGAGTCACCCGTAACCACAAGTCAGGTTCCCTCGGTAGTATTCACTCTTAAGGAGATTACTGCAGGGATGGAGGGTCTGACTAAAAATAAAGCCCCGGGGCCGGATGGAATTCCCCCTGACCTGTTTCTTAGTAATATAGAACTATGGGCCCCGCTGATGACCAGGGTCATAAATACTGCGACCACTTGTGGCCTGCCGCCATCCTGGTCTAAAGCGATCATCGTGCCAATCTTCAAAAAGGGCAATAGGGATGACCCCAAGTGCTACCGGCCCATTTCCCTGATTGACGTATCGGCTAAACTTTTGGGTAGGGCAATCCTCAACAGACTGTCTGAGTGGACCGAAGAGAATAACACCTTCTCGGACACTCAATACGGGTTTAGGACAGGGAGGTCCACCAGTGACCAATGCCTGAACCTTTACATGCTGACTGCCAAATATACTCTGGCCAGTGATGAACCCATTTATATGGGATTCATGGATCTGGCAGCAGCATTCGATCACGTCAATAGAGGAAAGCTGTGGGATATGATGTCAAGCATGGGTATTGAGAGTGGTTTAATTACCATATTAAGGGAATTACACAGCGACACCACGGCCAAGGTTCGATTTAATAGGGAGGGAAGATTGTCTGACTCTTTTCCCTGTAAGAGTGGAGTCAGACAAGGTTGCATTCTTGCCTCTTTTTTGTTCTCCCTTTATATCAATAACCTGGAGCAGTTCCTTTTGGGGTTAAAGGCAGATTCCCCAAGGGTCGGGGCGCGGCATATTCCTGTTCTGCTTTACACAGATGATGCGGTTCTGCTTGCACGCACACCCCGAAGCTTACAAATCCTGATAGACGGGTTTGTTAGGTTCATGAGTACACTGGATCTATCTGTCAACCTGGGCAAATCATATGTACTCCTGGCCGGCAAAAAACCTTCCTCTAAATTTACTTATACAATAGGCACCCATACTTTAGAGGAGGTCAAAACGTTCTCTTATCTTGGAGTAACCTTTGATGGTGTTTTGCAGTTTAACTCCCTAGTGGCGGAACGTTGTAGCAAAATGATTGCCTCTAATGGGGCTATAGCTGGATATGGAAGGAGGCTAGGTAGATGGAGCCCGGAACAGGTGATGAACTTGTATGGCTCCGTATCATGCTCCAAAGTAATTTATGGGGCAGAAGTATGGGGCTTTGTGAACACCACTAGAATCCAATAGGAAGAAAACAAATATCTGAAATCTATCCTGAGGGCACCCCCAAGTACCGCTGGAATCATAGTTCATAGGGAGCTAGGGAGACCTTACTTGGATGACCTGTTAAAACTTAGGCCAATTGTGGCCTGGCTAAAAATATGGGTTAATCCAGATGCGCATCTAAGCAGAGAAATTTTATTGGACTGCTTAGATAGGACCCATTGTATGCGCATCCCCTGGCTTAAATATGTAAGAAACTCCCTTGAAGATTTAGGCTTTGGAAACCTCTTCACGAACCCCACAACAATTTCAGCCCAGCACAAGAAACAAGTAGGGTAAATTTTCCTAGAGCGGAAAACCCAATGTAGAGCTGTGGCTGAAGGTGTTAAAAAGACCGTGAGGGCTCATAATTTGGTAAAGAGTGTGGAGGGTATGGAGCCTTATCTGTATCTTGTGCATAATGCACAGGATAGATTTCTTATGTGCCGTTTTAGACTGAATTTACTTCCTTTTATGTTGGCCTCACCAGCAGGATTCACCACGTGAATTGAGCAGAAGGGACCCTGCGGCTGCGACAACAGGTCTCCGCAGGATTCCCTCCATTTTGTTTTGCTCTGTCCCTATTTCTCTATGCCCAGGCGCAGATTTCTTGTAATTATTTTAAAAAAAGCTCAACAGGAACGTGCCAGGGACGCATTAGTCTTTTTGCAAAAAGCCTCTGATCCACTAACATTGTGCTGTATTATGAATTTTATTAAGGTTGCGGTCCGACTAAAGATGACTAGGAGAGAGGAATGAAAGACTTTGGATTTTCTATTTTTATGACCCTGTATGTCGGTATCTCTATTTGCACTAACTCTGTATAAGGATCTCGATTAATGTTTAATGACTTTTTACCCATGTATATATATGTGCTTTTATGGTGTTTTTTAATCACCGAATAAAGATTCTTAAAAAAAAAAAATTTTTAAATTGTAGCATGTTGTACATTCATTTGGTTTGCTGCTAGGTTTAGGTGCAATTTGGGTTATAGATTGCTCCATTGGTAGTTTTCGTATCATTGTTCTTTCTGCAGGGCTTCTATAAATGTGTCCGTTGGGTTCTGCCTAGTGTGGATTGGAAGGCATTGTGTTATTTGGTTGGTTTTCTGTGTCAAGGTGCTGTTAAAGACATTCCAACATGGTATTCAGAATTTGGATTGGCATCTGTGTTCAGAACGATGTAGTCTGCCAATCCAAGTATCTTCAAAATAATCTATCAGGGGGTTAGTTTGAGTTCATTTTGTTAGTAGAAAGGACATTCTAGAAGCAAATTATAGTTGTTTTCATGCACAATCTAGGTTTAAGGGTGAATACAACAAAAACCTTTGTCATGAGGTGCGGCTCAGGTAGCAATATATGTAGAGATATGTTTATTGATGAACAAAGAATATATTTTATTCATAATTTTAACTGTTTGGGAATTTTATTTGACCACAAAGCAACATGGATCCAAGCAGTGCAAGCAAGCAAATTGCTTTTATGAAAACTAGCTCAGCCCTAGTCAACTTCTCTATAAAATTAGGTAGGAGGCCCCCGCAAGTAATATTACAAATCTATAGGGCAAAGTGCATCTCGACCGCCATCTATGGTGCAGGAGTTTGGGGACACTGTAATGTTAATTTTTTACAAATTGTTGAACATCAGTTTTTGAGATATATTTTGGCACTCCCGAGCAGTGCATCATCATACATCTGCCACTCGGAACTGGGGGTTCCATTCATAACAGATTTAATTAAAATGAAACCAATCATGCTCTGGTATAGGATATGGTTATGTCCAGAAACTAACCTAAATCAGGAGATTTAACTGATGTTTTAAGCATGGTTGGTGCTGCAAGAATGAAATGGTTAAAATATGTCCGAGATTTTATGTATAACGTAGGTTACCCAGGGTTTTACAATGAACCACAATGATAAACATCTCAAGAAAAGAGCTGAAAGCCAAAGGTATGTCTCTACTTGAATTTCTCAGACTAGCAGAAGAAATTTCCAAACCAACAGTACTGCATCACCAACTGACTTTAACAACCTATAGGATGCAACCATACCTTATTTTAGTGTGTGGTACCTATGATAGACTATTGCTGACAAGATTTAGATTGGGTACACTACATAGAAAAATCAGTTTCCCGAATATAAATGATTGGGCCATGGTGATGCAATTATGCCCCTGTGACGATAGATCTGAGCAAACGACACTCCATGCAGTTCTCTTCTGTAAATTGTATAATACACAAAGGAAAAAATGGTTATTACCACTTTAAAAAAAACTTGGTTTTAGAAGATGCCAACCTGCGTTTTTAACATTGCAATTTTTGCAAAATGGGTGCATGACATGGGTTTTATCAACGTTTTTGAAAAGTATTATAAAATGCAGAAAATCGATAATATTATGATTGCCAAATGGTTTAAGACTCCTACCTCCAAAAAGGGGTGAAAACAATGGTTTTAATTTTTTTGTTAAAAGAATGAGATGATTATTAATTTGTACGTTATGTTTTGTATGTGCTTTTATGATTCTCTTAAATAGAAATTGAATAAAACTTGATTATTACATTACATAGTGATTTTCCACCTTAGTGACAGGGACATAGGCTAGTCAGGGGCGTAACACAGGCCCCTGCAGTCCCCACGGTGCGGGGGGACCCTGAGCTGCAGGGGGCCCCCTCAGCATTGTACTCAGGCCTGACAGCTCCAGATTAAATCTGGAGTGGGGGCCCCTCTGTGTACCTTGCAGGGGGGCCCCTTCAATTTTCGTTACGCCACTGAGGATAGTACTTCCATTTATTCACTTCAAAGGCAAATTTAAAGTTTTTGGCATATTCCACACTTAGTGCATGCAAGGAAATGCCTCTTTTTGCATGTTCACCCCCATATTTTTGGACTGATGCTGCTTGTTTTTCGACTCTGAGAGTGCGCTGAAGCCTACTAATCAGACCTCAATGCCAATGTTCTAACGCTAGACAAACAATAAGTTGAATTGGATACACCCAATTGGCAACAACTGACCAACTTATAAGTCATGGCATACGGTACCCAGGGCATGTTCACACAGGGCTGCAGCACTGATTGTGCCACCGTGCATGCGACAAGGAAAAAATGACCCCCCAGCCTTTCAGTCTGCCACTGCAGACTGAAAGGGCGTTGTTTGCACTGCTAATTCGACTTTGTCTTTTCAACTAATGGCAAAACTCCCACTTCCCTTAATATTATACCTAGGTCTCCCTAGGGAAGACCTACTAAGCCCTATAGAGCTATATATTAAGTAGGACATATATTTCTCATATGTCATAACAGCAACACTTCCAAATTGTTATTTTGCTGTGGAAAGGTTAGTAGCCCCATTGGCTAACACAGGGTTACTGATCTGGCCTGGCTATTCTCTGAATGGGACTACCTAAGTGGGTGCAGTAAGGTATCAATTTACCAGCCATCAAACCCAACATGATGTCCAGTTAGAATTTAATGTCACTATTAAAGGAAGCAACTTTTAGAAAGTTGCCCCTCTGACTCCAGATATTCCAGCGACCTCACAAAGGCCCTGGCGCATAGACAGCTTTCTACCCACCTGGGAAGACATATGAACAACTCCGGCCCAGGAACAAAGGCAGGTGCCACAGAGTGAGGTGTTACCTTCTCTCCCATGATGGCCACTCGAGGTGTTAGCCCACAAGGTGAGCTTCAAAGGTCAAGTTGTCTTTGCAGGGCCAACTACAAAAAATTACCCTGAGCAGGTTGCCTTTTGTTCCTGCAGGCAATTAGGAGACTGAGCCAGAGAGGGAAAACCCATCCCCAAATCAGTTTTTCAGTGGGCATGTAGCCCACTGGCAGCCACACCTCTAGAGTGGGCTACTGTGCTCCTCATGACCAAATAAAGGACAGGTCATTTTGAAAGGGACACAAATGGGAAACTCTGGGATAGCTAGATGTTCCACAATGCAGTAGACACATCACTAGGTAAGAGGGGACCAAGTAACTCATTGGCTAGTGACCACATGGTCCCCTGGGGGCCCATTCCTGGGATAAATGTGGCACCCCTGGTACCTTGCCCCTCAGGTAAACCTGGAATCAAAGAGAGGACCAAAGAAGAACTGCCCTGCTGCACTTAACCTACACAAAGAAAGGCTGCACCATCGAGATGACTGCACCTGCTCCACTTTTGAGATGGTGAGATTTGGACTGTGCCTGCACCTTCTGGCTCAGAGAAAAGTTGCTTCTCAGCCTTCAACCACAGCAGTGATTCTAAGGATCAGTCAGCTGATCCCCTGGAACCAGCTTCAGGGAGACAAGAGCTGAAAGAGCCCAAACCGAAAATGTGGTAGCCACCGCAGCAGTTTTGCTGCAACCAGTCGCGGGCACACAAAAGAAGATAGCCAAAAGTTTTACCCATGTCTTCCAGACTCAGGAGTGCTATCAATTACCAGATTCTTCATACTCAAGGGACACTAGCCCCCACCTAAGTATTTTGCCCCAACCGAAGGCAAGGAGACCAGTAGAGCAGCATCTGCTGGCCTGCTACTGCAAAGTAGAGGACATTGAGGAGCCCCAATCTCAATGGCCAAAGTTTACCCTCATCACCCGTGGTCTGAGGGACAACACTAGAGCCACTCCCACCAACTGTATCACAACCATAATATCCTTTGAGCATCTTTTGCCTATATCCTCAGCATCAGGACCACTGCATTGATGTCTATGACGGTCATTGTATAAAGTTTGGAACTTGCTTTAAAAAACAATCTGGTGGCCAGGTAACTGTCCCAAGTATCCTTTCTGCCCCCCTTGACCTTTTCCCTGCCAGATTTGTTCGCCCAACCTGGGCTGGAGTACCAGAACTAACTCTTTCGAACTTTTGAAAACTTTATAATCTTTTTGTAGACCAAAGCTTGTTTGCGGTTGCATTTAAAAGTGATTAAAACTTCTAAAATCTGGGCTTCGTCAAAGGCCAACTCAAACTCACCCATGTGGCACGTGACTCCCAGCTCACGTTTCTGGAAGCGCAGGCTGCCCAGCTCGAGACACTGCCCCCTGAAGACAGAACTGATGCCCAAGATAGGAGGCTTACGTTCCTAAGGGACGAAATCAGACAGACCTCCCTGGAAGCTGCCGTGGCCCGCGTGCATGGGTGGGGAGATAAAAATGGGAAGCTCCTCCATCGCATCGCCACTTACCCTATGGCCAACCGTATAATACCGGAGGAAGCTGATACGAGCGTCAAGATTCATCGCCCTCCGATAGAGGTGGCCCAATGCTTTGCCACTTACTATGCTACCCTCTATTCTGCACGGGCACC
The DNA here is from genome assembly GCF_964204655.1 of Triturus cristatus. Taxonomy (NCBI): domain Eukaryota; kingdom Metazoa; phylum Chordata; class Amphibia; order Caudata; family Salamandridae; genus Triturus; species Triturus cristatus. Next base: position 530,568,573 of record NC_140593.1, on the reverse strand, counting down.
TAGTCTTTCGCTCCAGGAGCTCATCCAGCGGGAACGGTTCCCCCTTCCGCGCCTTAGTGAATCTGAGGCGGAGGCACTGGACCTCCCGATCACCCCCGAGGAGGTGTCAGATGCCATATCACGCATGGCGGCCGGTATGACGCCAGGACCGGACGGGCTCCCCCAAGAACTTTATGCGTCTAACGGAGACACCTTGGTCTCCCCTCTAATAGCGATGTACCGTGAGGCAGTGGAGTGTGGCTCTTTTTGCCCGGAGACTGACCTAGCTATAATTGTAGTGATCCCTAAGTCTCAGCCCCCCTCGAGCTGCTGCTCGGACTATCATCCCATCTTACTTATTAATACTGAGCTTAAGATCTTCGCTTCTGTCCTGGCCAACCGCATCCGACCACACCTAGCTACTCTGGTTCATCCGGACCAATGCGGCTTCATGCCTCTCCAAGGGTCTAGACACTGTCTTCGACGCCTTCATCTTGCTCTTACAAACTGGCACTTACTGTCCCCCTATTTGTCTCTCCTTCTTGTAGACTCTGAGAAAGCTTTTGACTCGGTTGACTGGGGCTATTTGGAGGCAGTGCTGGAGCAGATGGGCTTCGGAATCTCCTTTCGCAATCTAGTGAAGACGCTATATTGTCGACCCCTGGCGCAGGTCCTTGTTAATGGAGCTCTCTCTCGTCCCTTCTCCATTAGAAGGGGTATGCGGCAGGGGTGCCCCCTCTCACCGATCCTGTTTGCTTTGGCAATGGAGCCCCTTGCCTGCCTTATTCGATTTGACCACTCCTTAACTGGACGGAGGTAGCCCGGCTTTGAAGAAGATAAGATCGCGCTCTATGCAGACGATGTACTGCTGTTTCTGGCAGACCCGGCCCAATCAGGGCCCAGGTGCCTCTGAGCTTTGGACCTCTTTGAGTGCACCTACGTCCTTCGGCTAAACCTGGCCAAGTCCGTTTTGGTTCCTCTTCACTTGTCACGTGAATGCTTTGATTGACAGTCGACGATTCCCCTTTGACGGCAGTCCTTCAAGTACTTGGGGATCTGGGTGGCCCTTCTCCCTGACCTTGCATGGTCACTAAACGTCACTCCACTGATTAAGCTTACCTCCTTAAATGGCATATGCTGCCCCAAACCCTCTAGGCAGGATAGCCCTTTTTAAAATGATGATTTTACCTTGCTTTCTTTACATGCTTCAAAATACACATCTTTCCTTTGCTAAGTCCTGGTTCCATGAGATGGATGGTTTGGCCACTACGTTTTAATGGGGGGGGAGATGGCCTAGGCTGGCCCTTTCCCAATGCCAAATTCCGCCTTTAGATGGGGTCTTGGGATGACGAGCCTCTATCTTTACTATTTGGCTATTCGGCTCCTTACGGTGCACAATTGGTTTAACAGCGGCTGGTCCGACCCGGCGTACCATCTGGAACTGCACACCTTAGGCTTCTCCACTATCCAGGGGATGCTGTATGGGGACATTGTTCCCCAGACTCTCCCTGAGGTCACACGCGGAGTGCTCCTGGCCTGGAGAGCCTCACTACGTCATACCCACTGGTCGGGCAAGCTGACCCAGTATATCCCCTTGTGGTGTGGCACCAGGCTCCGGGAGGTCACTTCCCTGTCGGGGATCAGGTCCTGGGACTTCATCGGGATCTCCCTACTGGGTGATATCTGGAGCGGTACCCATCTACGCTCCTTTCAGGATTTGCAGACCAAACACTCCCTCCACTCCTCTCAATTTTTTCGATATTTGCAGCTGCACCATGCTCTCCTCTCCTATATTTCAGATGGCACTTCCCTGCCTGAGTATAGTCCACCCGAAGCTCAGGTCATGACCGGCGATCTGGGGAGGGGAGGGATTTCCCGCATTTATTGTTCACTCACCAACAACACCCCCAACTCCCTCTCTCAATTCCGGGACAAATTGGAGGGTTGGCTCGGGGCTCTGGAAGACGCTGACTGGAGAGATGCCCTCTTGGCCCCTAAAACAATTGCGGTCTCAGCGAGGTTTCGGCTGGTCCAAATATACTTCCTACACGCTGCCTATCTTACCCCGCTGCATCTCCACCGCACGGGGCTTCGGCCTGATGCCCTCTGCCCCCGCTGTCCGCACTCCCAGGCACACTTCTATTATATGGTATGGCTTTGCCCTGTGATACAAGGGTATTGGGAGTCAGTAATAGGAGAACTCACGGAGGTCTTGGGCTGAGAGGTTCCTCTTGACCCTACACATGTTTTCCTGGGCATCACCGAGGGGCTAGATGGTAACGGCTGAGAAACTCTTCCTTAACACAGCACTTGTAGTAGCCAAGAGGGACACTGCAGCTCAATGGATTAACACGACCACACCTACATTGATGGGTTGGCGCAGAGGGGTGGACTGGTGTGCCACGCAGGAACGGCCTCTTTATGTAGCCAGAGGCTGTCCTAAGAAATTTCGCTGCATGTGGGGCAAATGGGTTGGAGTGATAGATGACTAATTTGGATTGATATGGTATCTAGATTGGAAGTGGGCATGCCGATATTGGCTTTATGTGTGTCTACCCTTTTATGCCAATGTGATGTGCTTTTGCCTTGGTCTTGCTTTTTAAGACGTAGTCCTGAATGGTGCTGTTTTTCTTTGTTGCAATCAAACTCAATAAAAATTGGTTATCACAAAAAAAGAAAATTCTACAATCTGTATCCCCAGAATCCACTGGTGGCTCTTGATGATCAAAGCCTCTAATCAGTTATTTGGTGCTGTAAATGCTTTATACTAAGTTCCTTTGCCAAGCCTTACTGCTCCCAGTCACAACTACCCAGTGTTGAGCTAAGGTCAAGTAAATGAGACTGAATGGACCCAGGATGGTAATTGCAAGTGTACTCCATGATAAGGCCCCACAGCCATATTATATAGTGAATCCTAATTCTCACAGTGCAGATTGTTTGAAATGTCTCCATGTGCTTTGACTGAAATGGTAGTAACAGCCTTGTATGGCTGTCTGTGGGTACAATTTTCAAATGGTTTGAATCATGGAATGCTCAAAGTCTATGAATATCTTATGAGGGTAGTAGTTATTTGTTTCCTGTTTAAGATTGTTTAAGAGTTCATAGTAAGTGCTACTTAGTTTATTTGATAGTAGGCCATATTTAAAAGGGATATTTCAGTTGTCATATTCACTACGTATGGCGTACACTTGAGTGAATGGTTTGAGGTTCCTTTTGAAGGTCCCATCCATTATCCAGGTTTGACAGTGGCTTAGGTTTAGTAAGCTATCTGCTGTAGAAAATATTAGGATTCTTCTATCATTGTTTACGTTGTCATACAACAGGATGGGTTGCTCATTATGTGTTATTTTAAATGCTCAGGTATTTCTATATCTTGATATCTTTTAGAAGCAAAAGGGGAATCACTAGTGGCTTCTTTAGTGTGTGAAATTTAACATTTTAAAGTGGTTATAGGTGATAGTTGGCCTGTGATGTTTTTGGAGACTTTAGGGGGTATATCTTTTAGGATGTGTGTTTTGGGCTCCTGGAAACTATTACTTGCCTCTCCTATATCCTGCAATCCCTCACTTACTTCTATTTATGTTACATCTGGAGTGTGACTGTTATCCTTACATTAATTACAACTTCATCTTTGGTAGTGGCCCTCCCATAGCACATGTTAGAGTGATATTTAGAGCATTTACAAATCACAGTTTTCATCAATGTACTATTTTTGGTTGTAGGTGCAGCCCATGAGACTTAATAATTGTTTACTTTCTGTGATGTTGTGTATTTTTTCTCTTTCTGTGATGTCTAAAAATAGTGTAATTGTGAAAAGAAATACAAATTTAAAATGTTTATGTCTGTTAATTCCATATAAAAGTATGCAAATACTTTTCGTTGTTATACTTACATGCATGTCCTTCTTAGAAGTTTCACACTTTATTGCAACTTTTCAATTGGTGTTTTTTTCCTTTTTGTTGGTCGAAAAAAGGCATTAGTTTAATTTTAAATGTTTATTTGTAGTTTGTAGGGGTTGAGGTCATTCGTTTCTTTATTTTTTGAGTTTTAGAGTGAGTTTCTGTTTTATAGTAGTATATATATATATATACTTATTTTTTCTAGATCTTTTTTCTTGTGTGTAATCTATGTTGTTTTACAGTAGCTTTATACTTTCTCAATGTTATAGTATTTTTTTAGTAAGTACATATAAAAAGATATAATTTGTAGAGAGTTTTGTTAATTATGTGTTATTTTACAACTTTAGTTTTATTTAAAAGTGAGTTTTAATTTAAATACGTTTTACTTACTTTGCAAGGTGGTTGTCACAATATACATTAATTGTATTCAGGTTCTGGTCAGAGAATCTGGCAGAATTTCCTCTTGTTACAGCTTTTGTCATTTTTGGAGTATTATGTTGATGTATTTTGTGTGCAGTTTATATTGTTGATTTAATTGTTTGTGTGACTTTATTGGTTACACTTGTTTATAGTTTAATTTTATTGGTTAGTTTTGTTTTAGTTTTTCTACCAGTTTTGTCCTTCTATGGTAAACAGTAATTTATGTTTTGTTTATAATGTTTAATGTGTCGATCACTTCTTTTGAATTGTATTTGATAATATATATATATATTCCTTTTACAAAGAATCCTGGCTGCACCTCCTGTGCTGTTGCCCCAAAATGAATAGCGAGTGTTGGTGCCTTCTTTGCCTGAAAACCATCGCAAATGGGGTAAGGACCTGCAGAGAGGCCTCGGTCCTGTGCTTCACTGAACCAACGACAAGAAACCTAGCAAGACTGGGGAAATTCACGCACTCAATCAGGATCGTCATAAATGAGGCGTTACAAGGTGATGTCACTCCTGTGACAGACTAATGACCGCTTCTTGTTATTGGTATGAAATATTTTACAACACATTGAAGGTAGTGGGGTGGTCCCTGAAATGTACTAACGGGGTCCATCCTTCTTATTCAAAGGTAAACACACTGAACCAGATTTTAAAGTCTTAGTTTTTATTTTAGTAGTTTTATTTAACATGCAATTACAAGTAACTCCAAGACTTTGCACAAATGAGTTAAGGGTCAAAGGCTGATCATAAGGATAAAGATATTGAAGGAGAGGGGGGGTAGTGGGGAACTGTTTTAAAAAAGTTTTTTCTTTTACTGTAATGATTTTAATTAATTAAATAGTAAAAAATTTCATCCATTCATTATATATATGTATATGTTTATTTATATAGACCCCGCCCACCTCGCTACGAACAAAAAAACAAAACACAAAATCAAAGACGAGAAGGCGGAAAGACCGGAGATGGGGAGGGAGAAGAAAAAAACTCATCCAAAACTACGAACAGACGAACAAAGAGAAAGTAAGATCGAATACCACCACAGACAACACAGTCATAAATCTCACCAATATGACTTTAACTGAAAAAGAACAAGATATATTGACACTAGGTTTGTCATGGTGTGCTCCTACCAATTTTGACTACGTGCAAACCCGCATTGATCTCTTTCAATTTACAAGGAAACTGAAATTGCAAAAATACTTCAGCTCAAGTAATAAAACAGAAATTCCAGCACCAAATCTAACGGACATAAACGCACCAATGGGCAACCTGAAAGTGGCCGATATGGAACTGCTACAAGATATGGTAGCATTGGAATCTGGTGAATACATAACATCTAAACAAACAGCAGACAGCATGGGATTGGATATCTACTGAAGGAAAACTACTCCGTACAAACCAAAATCTGTCTTCCTTCCTATTATGCCAAGAGACAACATAGATATTTTTGCGGAAAACATGATCAAAGATCTTAAAAGTCTATCCACCACAGCCAGCACAAGGTTTATTCAGACCAACCATAATCAGAGACTTGAATATGAGAAACTCATAAACAAAATCAAAACACGCCAAGATATCGTGGTGAGATGGTCTGATAAAGGTGGGAATGTCGTCCTTTGGCCATTAAACCAATACAATCTGGAAGCACATCAACAACTCCAAAACCCAGAATGTTACTGTCGGGTAAGCCCCACATCTTTAACAAGTACAAAAGAAAAATATCATGCCGACCTATACCAATGGAGATGTTCCAATCTGATCTCTAAACAGGAATTTGAGTTTCTCAAAACAGACTATCCTATTGTTCCACAGTTGTATCTAATTCCCAAGATACACAAGAGTGCCACGAATCCACCTGGTAGGCCTATTATATCCGCCATAGGAGGTCTTTTTGAGAACACTTCTAAATTCATTGACTCTTTTTTACAACCTTATGTTCAGACCCTCCCGTCTTTTATTAAAGACACGGGAGACTTTCTGACAAAAATCTATGACTTACATTGTTATGAAAATTCTTTATTGATGACACTTGATGTTAATACTCTGTACACGAGTATAAAACACAGAGATGGACTCAATGCATTGAAACATTACTTAGGTAAAAGACCCATAGAATTGTTCAATCACACACTTATGTTGTTAAAGATGTCAGAATGGTGTCTCGATAACAATGTGTTCATATTTGACAAACTATTTTACAAACAGTTGTGCGGGACTGCCATGGGTACCTGCTTCGCCCCCAGCTATGCTAATTTGCATATGGGCTGGTGGGAGGAGCAGGTGCTCATGGTTGACCATGAACAAACAATGACTGAAAATGTGGTGTTATACGTCCGTTATATAGATGATTTGTTTTTTCTTTGGCAAGGGACGGAAGAATCTGCTCTTAACTTTGCCAAAGCACTCAATGAGAACTCTCTCAATTTATCTTTTACATGCAACATCAACAAGTCAACTATACAATTTTTGGACTTAGAGGTATTTGTGGAAAATTCCAGAGTGGAGACCAGAACTTACAGGAAACCTACATCAGGAAATTCCATTCTCCACTATAGTAGCTTCCACCCCACCTCTTTGAAACAAAGCATCCCATACGCAGAATGTCTTCGTATGAAGAGAAACTGCAGTACAGAGAGCAGTCTTGTTGAAGCAACTAACACTCTGTTTGACAGACTAGAACAAAGAGGTTACAATGCAGACACTTTAAATAAAGCCAACTCTAAAGTCCAGAAAGTCACTAGAAAAGAACTTCTTTTTCCCAACCCAGAAAAACTAAAGAAAAAAAGCAAAAAATTCATATCTGGGACACCAAGATTTATAACTGGATATAACACCTACCACGACATTTTGAGAAAAACTCTGTACAAACATTGGCAAATTGTGCGCAATGACCCCGTTCTAGGTCCAAATATGCCATCGACACCATCATTAACGTTTAGACGTGCAAAATCCATGAGACAGAATCTAGTTAACAATGCACCCAGTATCAACAAGGGCTCTGAGTGGCTCAAAACCAACAATGGCTTTAGAAAATGTACCAAATGCAAGGCCTGCCGCCATGGTATTAACGTAAAAGAAATCAGTTCTCCACTCAGACACTCCCCCTTTATTATAAGGGGAAGCTATACATGTAAAAGCGATTTTGCAGTGTACATGTTACAATGTACATGTAACAAACGTTATATAGGGTCTACTATTCACCCTGTTCATGTACGTATACTGCAGCACCTGCGGGCGATTAACAACGATGACCCCAATTACACGGTGGCCAGACACATTAATCAATGCCACAATGGAAAATCATCTGACCTTTCCTACTGTGTTCTTGATACTGTTCCTAGGAACCCAAGAGGAGGCAATAGACAGCAAACACTGCGTAGACTGGAATCCAAGTACATTATTCTGTTTAACACCAAAATACCCATTGGATTAAATACGGATGAGGCTTTATCCGTACATTTGTGAATCTATTTCTGCCTGTCTCTTACCGTACTCTTACTCCGTTTTGTATCCCAGGTTTACCCTATTGTATTTTTTAGTTTGTTTAGAACTGTGTGTCTATACAATAAGTATTCTTAGCCCATGATGACAGACGTTGTGTTTTCTTTGAACCCATATGAATTCAGTTGAGACCCCTTTTTCTCTCCCCTCAGTTAGAACAGTTTCAAAATTGGTAGCCAACTGGCCATTTTCTGTTCAAACCGAATAATTCAAAAATCTTTTTGTAGGGAGGTATAGGAAGGCCCACTGGGGCTTTATATCTCAAACAATTGTAATAATCATGTTTAAATTTGGCTTATATTACTGTCTTTGCGGATCTTTCACACTGTTGGAAATTTAGATTTTGGTTAATCATTAATTTATTTTTAACTAAATAATCTTTGCTTGCAGTGAGAACCAACACACTGAACATATTAGTCTGTCTTTCTATTCTGGGCTGAAACTACACAAATTGTTGTTTTCTATGTCAGTTGTTTACCGTTTCCATGACGATTGTCTGTGACACACAGTACTTAATGGGAGCCATTGGTATTACCTGAGATATTGACAAAGGCGGCTTGCCGTCGAAACGCGTCTTGGTCTTTGTACGAAATAAAATTCCTTCATGCTCATTTCTCACGGAGTCTACGCCTGTTTTTGAACCTTGACAACAGGATTGGTTGCATATATATATATATATATATATATATATATATATATATTCACTGAAAAAACCATAGGTTTCACACACGTTATAGTTAGGAATTAGCATTTAAAAAACCTTGCAAATTCACTGAAAAAACCATAGGTTTCACACATGTTATAGTTAGCAGGACATTTCACTCGTGAAAAACCAATGAAATTCCCCTGTTATAGTTAGTGCAGGCAACTATAACTCACGTGACCGCAATCCTCTGCTGATGACGTCAGATATTACATCACTGTATTTAGACACTTATTTACCCATGTCTTCTTCCATTAATTTTTAGCTATACATATATTACAAATATTTTTTTTTTCAGAAAAACACATATGTCATCAGTGATGTGATATCTGACGTCATCAGCAGAGGATTGCGGTCGCGTGAGTTATAGTTGCCTGCACTAACTATAACGGGGGAATTTCATTGGTTTTTCACGAGTGAAATGTCCTGCTAACTATAACATGTGTGAAACCTATGGTTTTTTCAGTGAATTTGCAAGGTTTTTTAAATGCTAATTCCTAACTATAACGTGTGTGAAACCTATGGTTTTTTCAGTGAATTTCAAAGGTTTTTTTAAATGTAAATTTTTTTGGGAGATTTTTAAAAACAAATAATATCCAACCTATGTATAAAATAATATATGTACTATATCCTGCATTATGGAATGGTTATTTTTTTTTAAATTAATGTTTACATACAGTTGTACATCACAGTTATTATCTTCTACAACCCTTGAAACTTTTTTTTAATTTTTTTTAATGAATTTTTGGCCGTGCGCGTACGGTAAGCTGACGCTACGCGCTCCGTACGTCATAAGTACGGTGTGCTTACGTGATACGTACGTACGCACGCGTACTTCTTCGGCAACGCGTACACGCATGCGCGTTGCGTGGGACCAACGTTGCGGTTACGCGGGTGCGTGTAATGTGCATGCGCGAGTGCGTCATACGTACGCGCTCCGTGCGCGCTCCGTAAGCGCATGTGTACGTCACGTTAGGGCATGCGTACTTGTTTACGAGCGCGTAGCGTAAGCTTACGGAGCGCGTAGCGTAAGCTTACGGAGCGCGCACGGTAGGTCATGTGATCCACAAAGAACACTTTTCATTGGTTTAAACTACTTTCAGTTCCAGAAACTTGCAACATCACACCCATTCCCCTCATTATTGCTTGAGATCCCCTAGGAGAAGGAGCTGAATTGACATTGAGATACAATGGCAGAACAGCAGTCCCCTTCTGATAGTGAGCCTAGCAGCACCATCATCATACAGAGAAGGAGGAAACAAAAGGATTCTTTTGTGTGGGAGTATTTTACTTTTCCAGAGGGGCAGAAAAAGGTCAATGCTCCATTGGTCACTTGCACACTTTGTGACCGTGTTTTATCTAGAGGAAATCCAAGGAAGAAGTATTCCTTTGGAAATCACTCTATGATGAGACACCTTAGGGATAAACATCCCAGGACCTTTGCTCGACATACTGGAGAAAACTCTTCAGTAAGTCACCAGAGCCCAACCTCAGAAGCTCAGCCGAGTACATCATCGGCAGCTCAGCTGAGCCCTTCCTCTGAGGTGGGAGCATCACCTTCTTCAGTTCCTCTGGACATTAACCCTCGATTTCGGAGGGTTTCAATGAGGTGTACAACGTGTTGTGGTCTTATTGTTTTTGGGGAGACCAGTGTTTCTCTTATTAACAATAAGATAGACCAGCACGTTTGTAGACGTTCATAATATTCCCATTCTTTCTTTCCTCTATCCCTGTATTAACACAACGGCTCTTTTAAGAGCCAACCTTACCTCACAATTTTTTTTATTTTTTTTTAACCTCTCCTTTTTGAAAAAAAAATTTTACCGTGCGCGCACGGTACGCGTAATCGCGGAATCGTTACGCGAAGTTCGCGGAATTTTTCCGTTTACGCCGTACGCGTACGCTACGAGCATTCGGCGATTTTTCGACAAAGGCTAGGGGGTCAGGAACTGTCCACCCTGCCCCCTTTTCACGTTATCCACCTTTATTTTTCACCCCCTCAGAGTGCGAGAGACAAAATGGCGGCCGACACTTCCTGGTTTCGACCGATTCGAATGTTTACTAAGATCTAACAACCAATCCGAATCGCGCTCGTGCACGGCGGCGTGCGCGTACGGTAAGCTTACGGTAAGCTTACGGTACGCGCTCAGAGCGCGCCTATAGATATATATATTGATTTAAATGCTATTTTCTCAGGAAATACGGAACAGATTTACACGAGACCTTCAAAAGGCACATCCCTGACCTGAGGGCTACCTCTCTGCCAAATTTCAAGTAATTCTGTTCAGCCGTTCGGGCTGTAGCTCGGACTAAAGGTCCTATGGAAAAATGCATGGGGAAAACGCGTTTTGGGACCCCCCCTTTATCTCAGCCCCTGCTTGACGAATCCACCCGAGACTTTCAGGGAAGGAGCGGAGCGGAGCGCCCCACCTATTTTGAGAATTTCGCGAGGATTCGTCAATCGGCGCCAAAGTTATTCCACATAGAATGTTGCAGATTTCCTATGGAAACACGGTCCTAACTATAACTATCTACTGGCGACCGCCAGTAGATAATATTAATATATATATATATATATATATATATATATATATATATATATATATATATATATATATTCACTGAAAAAACCAAAGGTTTCACACATGTTATAGTTAGCTGGACATTTCACTCGTAAAAAACCATTGAAATTCCCCCGTTATTGTTAGTTCAGCTAACTATAACTCACGTGACCGCAATCCACTGCTGATGACATCGCATATTACATCACTGTATTCACTAAGATACTGTTAATAAGTCAGTTATACAATTAATTTTACAAAAAAAAATCCATTTAGACACTTATTTACCCATTTATTCTTCCATTAACCTTTAGATATACATATATCAAAAAACTATTTTTTTCAGAAAGACACATATTCACTGGATGATGTCATCAGTGATGTCATCAGTGATGTCATTTGAGATGTCATCAGTGATGTCATGAGTGATGTCACTGACCATGTCATGAGTGATGTAATATGCGACGTCATCAGCAGTGGATTGCGGTTGCGCGAGTTATAGTTAGCTGAACTAACTGTAACGGGGGAATTTCAATGGTTTTTTATGAGTGAAATGTCCAGCTAACTATAACATGTGTGAAACCTATGGTTTTTTCAGTGAATTTGCAAGGTTTTTTAAATGCTAATTCCTAACTATAACGTGTGTGAAACCTATGGTTTTTTTAGTAAATTTGTAAGGTTTTTTAAATGCTAATTTATGTATGTATTATTATATTTTTTACATATTTATTTTACAATAAACTACCTATGTATATAGTTATAGATTGACTGTATCCTTTAATATGGAATGGCTCAGCTCTTTTATTTTGAATTTGGATAAAGTTGAACAGCATAGTTAATATCTTCTATAAACTTATAAACAGTTTAAAATGTTTTTTTTTCTTTTTAAGGGTTTTTCACCATGCGCGCACCGTGCGCGCACCCCGCGATTTTTTGAAAAAAAATAAAATGTTTTTTTCACCCTTCGGGGTCCTTCAGTGACCCCCTGACAAAGGCTAGGAGGTCAGGAACTCTCTACCCTGCCCCCTTTTCACGTTCTACACCTTTCTTTTTCACTGCCACACACAAAATGGCATCCGACACTTCCTGATTTTGACCGATTCGAATGTTGACTGACATCTAACCACCAATCAGAATTACGCTCGCGCACAGCACCGTGCGCGCACCCTGCGCGCACGGTGCGCGCCTATAGATATTTATGTACTTTTAACTGCAATTTTCTCAGGAACTACTGAACAGATTGACACCATATATGCAAAAGGCACATGCCTGACCTGAGGACTACCTCTTTGCCAAATTTTAAGTAATTCTGTTCAGCCGTTTGGGCTGTACCTTTCGACTAAAGGTCCTATGGGAAAATGCATGGGGAAAACGTGTTTTGGGTCCCCCCTTTTTTCTCAGTCCCCGCTTGACGAATCACCCCGAGACTTTCAGGGTAGGAGCTGAGTGGAACGCCCCATTGGTTTTGAAAATTTTGCGACGATTCGTCAACCGGCGCCAAAGTTATTCAAAATAGAATTTTCAGATTTCCTATGGGAACTCGGTCCTAACTATAACTATCTACTGGCGACCGCCAGTAGATAATATATATATATATATATATATATATATATATATATATATATATATAAAGTTTCACAAGTTGCCTTTAGCAGAATGCACTCCCAACAAGTCTTTCAAAAGCGCAGGAACAACTTCAGAGAAAGACAGATAAAATAATCATTGCATGCCTTGCCTGACGCGTTTCAGAGTAAACCTCCTTCCTCAGAGGCAGCATGCCAAGCCATGTTCATTTCACGGTCACTCCAACTGAAATAACCCAATCAATTTGAAAACCTGCCCAGGTGGGTCTTGATAAGCATCATGGGAGTAGAAATCCCTGCTAAGAATCTTGGGAGTTGGAGTCCATATTAAACCCTCGTGGGTCCGGAAACAAAACAGGCTGAAATTTTAAACAGCATATTTTTCTTTTATTAGCATTACATGTGCAGTCTCTCAAAATTGTTCCCAAAAGTAAAGCGCAACTTGTTGCTCCCACATGGCACTTTGAATCTGCATGCCACAGGACTTGTACTGATTCCTACAATGGTGCAATCCCCGACCTGGCTGGCCGTATTAATAAAGTTTCACAAGTTGCCTTTAGCAGAATGCACTCCCAACAAGTCTTTCAAAAGCGCAGGAACAACTTCAGAGAAAGACAGATAAAATAATCATTGCATGCCTTGCCTGACGCGTTTCAGAGTAAACCTCCTTCCTCAGAGGCAGCATGCCAAGCCATGTTCATTTCACGGTCACTCCAACTGAAATAACCCAATCAATTTGAAAACCTGCCCAGGTGGGTCTTGATAAGCATCATGGGAGTAGAAATCCCTGCTAAGAATCTTGGGAGTTGGAGTCCATATTAAACCCTCGTGGGTCCGGAAACAAAACAGGCTGAAATTTTAAACAGCATATTTTTCTTTTATTAGCATTACATGTGCAGTCTCTCAAAATTGTTCCCAAAAGTAAAGCGCAACTTGTTGCTCCCACATGGCACTTTGAATCTGCATGCCACAGGACTTGTACTGATTCCTACAATGGTGCAATCCCCGACCTGGCTGGCCGTATTAATAAAGTTTCACAAGTTGCCTTTAGCAGAATGCACTCCCAACAAGTCTTTCAAAAGCGCAGGAACAACTTCAGAGAAAGACAGATAAAATAATCATTGCATGCCTTGCCTGACGCGTTTCAGAGTAAACCTCCTTCCTCAGAGGCAGCATGCCAAGCCATGTTCATTTCACGGTCACTCCAACTGAAATAACCCAATCAATTTGAAAACCTGCCCAGGTGGGTCTTGATAAGCATCATGGGAGTAGAAATCCCTGCTAAGAATCTTGGGAGTTGGAGTCCATATTAAACCCTCGTGGGTCCGGAAACAAAACAGGCTGAAATTTTAAACAGCATATTTTTCTTTTATTAGCATTACATGTGCAGTCTCTCAAAATTGTTCCCAAAAGTAAAGCGCAACTTGTTGCTCCCACATGGCACTTTGAATCTGCATGCCACAGGACTTGTACTGATTCCTACAATGGTGCAATCCCCGACCTGGCTGGCCGTATTAATAAAGTTTCACAAGTTGCCTTTAGCAGAATGCACTCCCAACAAGTCTTTCAAAAGCGCAGGAACAACTTCAGAGAAAGACAGATAAAATAATCATTGCATGCCTTGCCTGACGCGTTTCAGAGTAAACCTCCTTCCTCAGAGGCAGCATGCCAAGCCATGTTCATTTCACGGTCACTCCAACTGAAATAACCCAATCAATTTGAAAACCTGCCCAGGTGGGTCTTGATAAGCATCATGGGAGTAGAAATCCCTGCTAAGAATCTTGGGAGTTGGAGTCCATATTAAACCCTCGTGGGTCCGGAAACAAAACAGGCTGAAATTTTAAACAGCATATTTTTCTTTTATTAGCATTACATGTGCAGTCTCTCAAAATTGTTCCCAAAAGTAAAGCGCAACTTGTTGCTCCCACATGGCACTTTGAATCTGCATGCCACAGGACTTGTACTGATTCCTACAATGGTGCAATCCCCGACCTGGCTGGCCGTATTAATAAAGTTTCACAAGTTGCCTTTAGCAGAATGCACTCCCAACAAGTCTTTCAAAAGCGCAGGAACAACTTCAGAGAAAGACAGATAAAATAATCATTGCATGCCTTGCCTGACGCGTTTCAGAGTAAACCTCCTTCCTCAGAGGCAGCATGCCAAGCCATGTTCATTTCACGGTCACTCCAACTGAAATAACCCAATCAATTTGAAAACCTGCCCAGGTGGGTCTTGATAAGCATCATGGGAGTAGAAATCCCTGCTAAGAATCTTGGGAGTTGGAGTCCATATTAAACCCTCGTGGGTCCGGAAACAAAACAGGCTGAAATTTTAAACAGCATATTTTTCTTTTATTAGCATTACATGTGCAGTCTCTCAAAATTGTTCCCAAAAGTAAAGCGCAACTTGTTGCTCCCACATGGCACTTTGAATCTGCATGCCACAGGACTTGTACTGATTCCTACAATGGTGCAATCCCCGACCTGGCTGGCCGTATTAATAAAGTTTCACAAGTTGCCTTTAGCAGAATGCACTCCCAACAAGTCTTTCAAAAGCGCAGGAACAACTTCAGAGAAAGACAGATAAAATAATCATTGCATGCCTTGCCTGACGCGTTTCAGAGTAAACCTCCTTCCTCAGAGGCAGCATGCCAAGCCATGTTCATTTCACGGTCACTCCAACTGAAATAACCCAATCAATTTGAAAACCTGCCCAGGTGGGTCTTGATAAGCATCATGGGAGTAGAAATCCCTGCTAAGAATCTTGGGAGTTGGAGTCCATATTAAACCCTCGTGGGTCCGGAAACAAAACAGGCTGAAATTTTAAACAGCAATGTGCAGTCTCTCAAAATTGTTCCCAAAAGTAAAGCGCAACTTGTTGCTCCCACATGGCACTTTGAATCTGCATGCCACAGGACTTGTACTGATTCCTACAATGGTGCAATCCCGGACCTGGCTGGCCGTATTAATAAAGTTTCACAAGTTGCCTTTAGCAGAATGCACTCCCAACAAGTCTTTCAAAAGCGCAGGAACAACTTCAGAGAAAGACAGATAAAATAATCATTGCATGCCTTGCCTGACGCGTTTCAGAGTAAACCTCCTTCCTCAGAGGCAGCATGCCAAGCCATGTTCATTTCACGGTCACTCCAACTGAAATAACCCAATCAATTTGAAAACCTGCCCAGGTGGGTCTTGATAAGCATCATGGGAGTAGAAATCCCTGCTAAGAATCTTGGGAGTTGGAGTCCATATTAAACCCTCGTGGGTCCGGAAACAAAACAGGCTGAAATTTTAAACAGCATATTTTTCTTTTATTAGCATTACATGTGCAGTCTCTCAAAATTGTTCCCAAAAGTAAAGCGCAACTTGTTGCTCCCACATGGCACTTTGAATCTGCATGCCACAGGACTTGTACTGATTCCTACAATGGTGCAATCCCCGACCTGGCTGGCCGTATTAATAAAGTTTCACAAGTTGCCTTTAGCAGAATGCACTCCCAACAAGTCTTTCAAAAGCGCAGGAACAACTTCAGAGAAAGACAGATAAAATAATCATTGCATGCCTTGCCTGACGCGTTTCAGAGTAAACCTCCTTCCTCAGAGGCAGCATGCCAAGCCATGTTCATTTCACGGTCACTCCAACTGAAATAACCCAATCAATTTGAAAACCTGCCCAGGTGGGTCTTGATAAGCATCATGGGAGTAGAAATCCCTGCTAAGAATCTTGGGAGTTGGAGTCCATATTAAACCCTCGTGGGTCCGGAAACAAAACAGGCTGAAATTTTAAACAGCATATTTTTCTTTTATTAGCATTACATGTGCAGTCTCTCAAAATTGTTCCCAAAAGTAAAGCGCAACTTGTTGCTCCCACATGGCACTTTGAATCTGCATGCCACAGGACTTGTACTGATTCCTACAATGGTGCAATCCCCGACCTGGCTGGCCGTATTAATAAAGTTTCACAAGTTGCCTTTAGCAGAATGCACTCCCAACAAGTCTTTCAAAAGCGCAGGAACAACTTCAGAGAAAGACAGATAAAATAATCATTGCATGCCTTGCCTGACGCGTTTCAGAGTAAACCTCCTTCCTCAGAGGCAGCATGCCAAGCCATGTTCATTTCACGGTCACTCCAACTGAAATAACCCAATCAATTTGAAAACCTGCCCAGGTGGGTCTTGATAAGCATCATGGGAGTAGAAATCCCTGCTAAGAATCTTGGGAGTTGGAGTCCATATTAAACCCTCGTGGGTCCGGAAACAAAACAGGCTGAAATTTTAAACAGCATATTTTTCTTTTATTAGCATTACATGTGCAGTCTCTCAAAATTGTTCCCAAAAGTAAAGCGCAACTTGTTGCTCCCACATGGCACTTTGAATCTGCATGCCACAGGACTTGTACTGATTCCTACAATGGTGCAATCCCCGACCTGGCTGGCCGTATTAATAAAGTTTCACAAGTTGCCTTTAGCAGAATGCACTCCCAACAAGTCTTTCAAAAGCGCAGGAACAACTTCAGAGAAAGACAGATAAAATAATCATTGCATGCCTTGCCTGACGCGTTTCAGAGTAAACCTCCTTCCTCAGAGGCAGCATGCCAAGCCATGTTCATTTCACGGTCACTCCAACTGAAATAACCCAATCAATTTGAAAACCTGCCCAGGTGGGTCTTGATAAGCATCATGGGAGTAGAAATCCCTGCTAAGAATCTTGGGAGTTGGAGTCCATATTAAACCCTCGTGGGTCCGGAAACAAAACAGGCTGAAATTTTAAACAGCATATTTTTCTTTTATTAGCATTACATGTGCAGTCTCTCAAAATTGTTCCCAAAAGTAAAGCGCAACTTGTTGCTCCCACATGGCACTTTGAATCTGCATGCCACAGGACTTGTACTGATTCCTACAATGGTGCAATCCCCGACCTGGCTGGCCGTATTAATAAAGTTTCACAAGTTGCCTTTAGCAGAATGCACTCCCAACAAGTCTTTCAAAAGCGCAGGAACAACTTCAGAGAAAGACAGATAAAATAATCATTGCATGCCTTGCCTGACGCGTTTCAGAGTAAACCTCCTTCCTCAGAGGCAGCATGCCAAGCCATGTTCATTTCACGGTCACTCCAACCAAGATTTTTAGCAGGGATTTCTACTCCCATGATGCTTATCAAGACCCACCTGGGCAGGTTTTCAAATTGATTGGGTTATTTCAGTTGGAGTGACCGTGAAATGAACATGGCTTGGCATGCTGCCTCTGAGGAAGGAGGTTTACTCTGAAACGCGTCAGGCAAGGCATGCAATGATTATTTTATCTGTCTTTCTCTGAAGTTGTTCCTGCGCTTTTGAAAGACTTGTTGGGAGTGCATTCTGCTAAAGGCAACTTGTGAAACTTTATTAATACGGCCAGCCAGGTCGGGGATTGCACCATTGTAGGAATCAGTACAAGTCCTGTGGCATGCAGATTCAAAGTGCCATGTGGGAGCAACAAGTTGCGCTTTACTTTTGGGAACAATTTTGAGAGACTGCACATGTAATGCTAATAAAAGAAAAATATGCTGTTTAAAATTTCAGCCTGTTTTGTTTCCGGACCCACGAGGGTTTAATATGGACTCCAACTCCCAAGATTCTTAGCAGGGATTTCTACTCCCATGATGCTTATCAAGACCCACCTGGGCAGGTTTTCAAATTGATTGGGTTATTTCAGTTGGAGTGACCGTGAAATGAACATGGCTTGGCATGCTGCCTCTGAGGAAGGAGGTTTACTCTGAAACGCGTCAGGCAAGGCATGCAATGATTATTTTATCTGTCTTTCTCTGAAGTTGTTCCTGCGCTTTTGAAAGACTTGTTGGGAGTGCATTCTGCTAAAGGCAACTTGTGAAACTTTATTAATACGGCCAGCCAGGTCGGGGATTGCACCATTGTAGGAATCAGTACAAGTCCTGTGGCATGCAGATTCAAAGTGCCATGTGGGAGCAACAAGTTGCGCTTTACTTTTGGGAACAATTTTGAGAGACTGCACATGTAATGCTAATAAAAGAAAAATATGCTGTTTAAAATTTCAGCCTGTTTTGTTTCCGGACCCACGAGGGTTTAATATGGACTCCAACTCCCAAGATTCTTAGCAGGGATTTCTACTCCCATGATGCTTATCAAGACCCACCTGGGCAGGTTTTCAAATTGATTGGGTTATTTCAGTTGGAGTGACCGTGAAATGAACATGGCTTGGCATGCTGCCTCTGAGGAAGGAGGTTTACTCTGAAACGCGTCAGGCAAGGCATGCAATGATTATTTTATCTGTCTTTCTCTGAAGTTGTTCCTGCGCTTTTGAAAGACTTGTTGGGAGTGCATTCTGCTAAAGGCAACTTGTGAAACTTTATTAATACGGCCAGCCAGGTCGGGGATTGCACCATTGTAGGAATCAGTACAAGTCCTGTGGCATGCAGATTCAAAGTGCCATGTGGGAGCAACAAGTTGCGCTTTACTTTTGGGAACAATTTTGAGAGACTGCACATGTAATGCTAATAAAAGAAAAATATGCTGTTTAAAATTTCAGCCTGTTTTGTTTCCGGACCCACGAGGGTTTAATATGGACTCCAACTCCCAAGATTCTTAGCAGGGATTTCTACTCCCATGATGCTTATCAAGACCCACCTGGGCAGGTTTTCAAATTGATTGGGTTATTTCAGTTGGAGTGACCGTGAAATGAACATGGCTTGGCATGCTGCCTCTGAGGAAGGAGGTTTACTCTGAAACGCGTCAGGCAAGGCATGCAATGATTATTTTATCTGTCTTTCTCTGAAGTTGTTCCTGCGCTTTTGAAAGACTTGTTGGGAGTGCATTCTGCTAAAGGCAACTTGTGAAACTTTATTAATACGGCCAGCCAGGTCCGGGATTGCACCATTGTAGGAATCAGTACAAGTCCTGTGGCATGCAGATTCAAAGTGCCATGTGGGAGCAACAAGTTGCGCTTTACTTTTGGGAACAATTTTGAGAGACTGCACATGTAATGCTAATAAAAGAAAAATATGCTGTTTAAAATTTCAGCCTGTTTTGTTTCCGGACCCACGAGGGTTTAATATGGACTCCAACTCCCAAGATTCTTAGCAGGGATTTCTACTCCCATGATGCTTATCAAGACCCACCTGGGCAGGTTTTCAAATTGATTGGGTTATTTCAGTTGGAGTGACCGTGAAATGAACATGGCTTGGCATGCTGCCTCTGAGGAAGGAGGTTTACTCTGAAACGCGTCAGGCAAGGCATGCAATGATTATTTTATCTGTCTTTCTCTGAAGTTGTTCCTGCGCTTTTGAAAGACTTGTTGGGAGTGCATTCTGCTAAAGGCAACTTGTGAAACTTTATTAATACGGCCAGCCAGGTCGGGGATTGCACCATTGTAGGAATCAGTACAAGTCCTGTGGCATGCAGATTCAAAGTGCCATGTGGGAGCAACAAGTTGCGCTTTACTTTTGGGAACAATTTTGAGAGACTGCACATGTAATGCTAATAAAAGAAAAATATGCTGTTTAAAATTTCAGCCTGTTTTGTTTCCGGACCCACGAGGGTTTAATATGGACTCCAACTCCCAAGATTCTTAGCAGGGATTTCTACTCCCATGATGCTTATCAAGACCCACCTGGGCAGGTTTTCAAATTGATTGGGTTATTTCAGTTGGAGTGACCGTGAAATGAACATGGCTTGGCATGCTGCCTCTGAGGAAGGAGGTTTACTCTGAAACGCGTCAGGCAAGGCATGCAATGATTATTTTATCTGTCTTTCTCTGAAGTTGTTCCTGCGCTTTTGAAAGACTTGTTGGGAGTGCATTCTGCTAAAGGCAACTTGTGAAACTTTATTAATACGGCCAGCCAGGTCGGGGATTGCACCATTGTAGGAATCAGTACAAGTCCTGTGGCATGCAGATTCAAAGTGCCATGTGGGAGCAACAAGTTGCGCTTTACTTTTGGGAACAATTTTGAGAGACTGCACATGTAATGCTAATAAAAGAAAAATATGCTGTTTAAAATTTCAGCCTGTTTTGTTTCCGGACCCACGAGGGTTTAATATGGACTCCAACTCCCAAGATTCTTAGCAGGGATTTCTACTCCCATGATGCTTATCAAGACCCACCTGGGCAGGTTTTCAAATTGATTGGGTTATTTCAGTTGGAGTGACCGTGAAATGAACATGGCTTGGCATGCTGCCTCTGAGGAAGGAGGTTTACTCTGAAACGCGTCAGGCAAGGCATGCAATGATTATTTTATCTGTCTTTCTCTGAAGTTGTTCCTGCGCTTTTGAAAGACTTGTTGGGAGTGCATTCTGCTAAAGGCAACTTGTGAAACTTTATTAATACGGCCAGCCAGGTCGGGGATTGCACCATTGTAGGAATCAGTACAAGTCCTGTGGCATGCAGATTCAAAGTGCCATGTGGGAGCAACAAGTTGCGCTTTACTTTTGGGAACAATTTTGAGAGACTGCACATGTAATGCTAATAAAAGAAAAATATGCTGTTTAAAATTTCAGCCTGTTTTGTTTCCGGACCCACGAGGGTTTAATATGGACTCCAACTCCCAAGATTCTTAGCAGGGATTTCTACTCCCATGATGCTTATCAAGACCCACCTGGGCAGGTTTTCAAATTGATTGGGTTATTTCAGTTGGAGTGACCGTGAAATGAACATGGCTTGGCATGCTGCCTCTGAGGAAGGAGGTTTACTCTGAAACGCATCAGGCAAGGCATGCAATGATTATTTTATCTGTCTTTCTCTGAAGTTGTTCCTGCGCTTTTGAAAGACTTGTTGGGAGTGCATTCTGCTAAAGGCAACTTGTGAAACTTTATTAATACGGCCAGCCAGGTCGGGGATTGCACCATTGTAGGAATCAGTACAAGTCCTGTGGCATGCAGATTCAAAGTGCCATGTGGGAGCAACAAGTTGCGCTTTACTTTTGGGAACAATTTTGAGAGACTGCACATGTAATGCTAATAAAAGAAAAATATGCTGTTTAAAATTTCAGCCTGTTTTGTTTCCGGACCCACGAGGGTTTAATATGGACTCCAACTCCCAAGATTCTTAGCAGGGATTTCTACTCCCATGATGCTTATCAAGACCCACCTGGGCAGGTTTTCAAATTGATTGGGTTATTTCAGTTGGAGTGACCGTGAAATGAACATGGCTTGGCATGCTGCCTCTGAGGAAGGAGGTTTACTCTGAAACGCGTCAGGCAAGGCATGCAATGATTATTTTATCTGTCTTTCTCTGAAGTTGTTCCTGCGCTTTTGAAAGACTTGTTGGGAGTGCATTCTGCTAAAGGCAACTTGTGAAACTTTATATATATATATATATATATATATACTGAAGAGGTCCTGTCCGCCCAATTCTCGATGGTGGAAAACACAGGCACGGACCTCCCAACTCCGAGGAAGAAATCACGGACTCCCACACAGCATTAGTGGGTAAAGCAGTGCAATTTATTTAGCAAAAGATAAAATCGGAACAGTGCCCACCATGCCGCGTTTCGCTCCTCCTGGGAGCTTGATCACATGATGCGTCTCCATTTTACTGACGTATTTAAAGTGAAAAAGGGTGCACAATCAGCTGTAGAAAATGAGCTAACCAAGTTACAATAAACAACAGACTCAGGCACTTATAATGGTCTCTAAAACGCAAACTGAAACTGCTAGATATATATATAATATTTTGAGAGAGAGTGTAAAGTGCATAATACATTTTTTGCAGCAGTAAAAATAAAATACATACATAGTGCAACTAATATCGATTTAGAGTCCTAAAATAAGACCCAAAACCGGTTCGTAATCACTGCTGTAAGACAGATCTCGGCAAGTGCCGGAAATTGAAGCACCTAAAATACATCTTCTCATTAAACCTAGCACTCAATAATTGTTTCGACCAAAGTTAAAACACAGTGTAAAACAAGGCAAGACAACAAATAATCATAAATTATGCAAACAATAATCTAAGATGTGTTACATCATCAAAGTTGGGTCAAAATTAGCAGCAATCAGATTTTGGTTAAAAAATTAGCAGCAAAAAAACATTCCATACTAAAGTGCAAGTGCAATATTGTCTGGAAAAATTTCTAAGGACATAACTGAACCCAAACTGCTAAAAGACATAAAACTACGATGCATAAACAATAGTTGATGTTTAAGAAATGCTTGCTCTATAGGTTTATGAAAAATAGCTAAAAATGCCTTAAAATCAAATTGATAGTCCGAATAAGAACAAAGTGCCACGTGCCTAAAAAGTGCAAAAGTGCTGTGCAAAAAAGTACTGTGCAAAAAACATCTAATCACACTAGCAACATGGGGGAAACCCTGAATCACTTAAGCCTAAGCGATCCTAAAGTGCAGTGCAAAAACAGTCACAAATCATCATAAGAATACACAGAGCCAAAATATGTAAAAATACAAATACCAATACCAAAACACTGTTACCCCTGAAGCAAATTACCTTAAAACCACAGCATATAGAAAAAATGCTATATGGGAAAAGACACTAAAGAAAGTTATGAAGATCCTCATTCATGTTAAGGCCATTAGGGACTCTTGTATCGAGAGCTAAGATAAAATGAGATTCACTTTGTCTTAATAACTTATCTCGGTTCCCTCCCCGCCGGGGTTGGGAACAGACCCTAAAACTGTATACTCCAAATCCTTTAGTTTATTGTCATGAACACACTTGAAGTGTCTGGCCACCAGATAGTTGTGGTCAGAGTTCACGATGGCCCTAACATGCTGGAGAATACGCTTATGCACCGGGAGCTTAGTGCTGCCAATGTACTCCAGATTACAAGTGCACATAAGTTTATAAATAGCATATTCAGAATGGCATATAAGGTGTTCCTGAATAGCAATTTCTTTATCACAAAAAGCTGTTTTATAGTGAGTGCTATTCTTGGCAAAAGTGCACGCTCGGCAAGAGCTACATTTAAAAAAAACAGTTTTGATATGCCAGGTATTTTTATGCTTCACCCCAGGCATAGATTTAACAAGAGCATCCCTCATAGAGGGTGCCCTTCTGAAGGAGATAGATGGTAGGCTTGGCAGAATGGGACCAAGGATATTATCGGTCAAAATGATTGGCCATTCTGAATAAATGATTTTGCGAATAGCCTGTTCTTGTGTGCTGAAAGTAGTTATTAACCAAATTGGGTGCACATATATATATAGTAATATTTAGATTGTTGTAGAAGTATTTGCAGTTCATGGAAATGTTTTGTAAACATGCTGTTATGTATTGAGTTATATTTTTATTTGGGGAAATTTATAATTATTTTGGTGATGTAATTTCTTTTGTAAAAATGTGCACATGTTGTTTAATTTTTTCTCATGTTTTGTTTAACATGAAAACAAGTTATTTTTATGTCTATTAATGATAATTGAATTATGCTGGTGATATTATTATAGTCAATATTGTGTGAAGTGATATTTTTGACTAATCATATGATTATTTAAGGGAAACAATATTTTTGGTTCCAAAGCGTTTGTTTTCGATATAAGTACACAATTATATTTTTAACAGCAATATTTCTGTTCTTGATATTTGTGGTTTTATTAGTTAAGTACAGGAAGGTAATACTTTGGTAATGATGTTTCATTTCTGATATTTTTGTATACTGATATTGTGTGCTTCGATATTGTGTCATTGAACTGCCTGGCTAGTCGCATTTACAAAGAAATTTGGCAACAATTTGGAAACCCTTGGCTAGATTTTTTGCCTGTGCAGAGAAAACTTTATTACCAAATTCTTTTTACTCCCTCTACTTCTGTATGGTTTCCCTCCTTTCCTAATAAGTTTCAACCTGCCAACTCATCTTCAGAGGGATGAAGTAGAGATGAGATTATTGGCTCATTTCTGGCCTAGGATGACTTGCTTTCCACAGCTCAGATTAATGTCCAAAGTAAGGGATGTTTTTATTTTTAGGAGGATTTATGTCCTCTCATTCTTCAATCCTGCCTCTGGCAATGTGTCAGAAAATGAGATCGATAGCATGACTTTTGAGAGGAGTGGTTCAATAAGGTAAGATCTCTCCATTTGCATTATCATTACAGAAATAGAGGAGATTGTCAATTGGGAAATATTGCAATCACCATCGATCTTCCTTTTCAAAATGGTGGTCAGATAAGGCTTTAAATCCATTTGACTGTGAAATAACATGGGTCCTTCAGTTTCCTCAAAGGGTTTCATGGACTCTTCCTTTAGTCCTTAATGTCACATTCCATTCTTTGGCTCTCGTGAACACTACCAGCAGGCCTAGCTGTAGATCTTTCCAGTATACAAATAAGCTTTTGGACCTTCTACTATACCTTCCAGCCTCTTGGACACTATTATGAAAATCCTAATCATTCCAGATCACTATCAGTTTTTGTGGCTGCCAGTACACATTTGTTAAAAACTCCAGTACCTAGTGTTTGGCAGTTGCTAGCCTGCTCACACCTGAGGCATGGGATCATAGTGAGTACTTTTAAACCCCAGTCTCCATCAGTCCAGCAATGGTCATTGTAGCAGTGTACCTGCTTGCACCTAGTTTCCAGAGTTCCTGGGCTGTAGCTGCGTCCTTGCTCCTCAAACTAGCCTGCAGTGCTTTCATTGAGTCCTGATGAAGCACTATTTTATTGCATCCTTGTTCCTTGAACATTCAGCCTGTAAGAAATTGGCCATGCCTTGAGCTGTGCAGCAATCTCAATATACTTAGGGGTCGATCCCGTTCTCGCTCGGAAAGCCCTCCGAGGGCTGTCCGTAGCGTTACCTTATGGCCTACTCATCCCGGGAGCCGCTCCGTCCGAACGATGAAGTGCGATGCGCAAATGTGTCCAAATCCCAAGCGACACGTACGCTCCGATTCCAGCCACATTTCCCGTACGAGCCAGATCCACAAATGCTGAACAGAGTCGCCCGGAAGCAATTTTCACAGCACTTTTCGGTCGACAAAGTACGATGCGTACATCCTACGCGCCGGACAGGTCGCCACCTCCAGCACGTCACAGCATCCGGAAGAGCGATACATCAGGTCCGAATCGTGCCACAACACAATCTACGTCTACGAGACGAACCAACGATCGATGCCTATGAGACAAACCAACGATCTACGCCTACGAGACGAACCATTGATCTATGTCTATAAGAAAACCACCGATCTACGCTTACGAAATGAACCAACCATGAATCCACTCGAGCAAGTCATCTCTGTACTGTACATCTATGACTGGATCAATAACAGGAACCAACACATACGTCGCAGACGGTAAGTCAGACACTCACCACACAAACAAATATCACAAACCACGCAATGCAAAACACACATAGGGGATGGATATCCCTCTCCACCAGCATTGCACAACCCATAGGGGGCTGGATGGCTATCACTACCAGCAGTCCCTACTCATAGGGGGGGTGGTTACCATCACTACCAGTAGTCCCTACTCATAGGGTGGGAGATGGCTGTCTCTACCAATAGTCCCCACCCATAGGGTGTGGATGGCTACCACTACCAGCAGTCCCTACTCATAGGGTGGTGGATGGCTATCACTACCAGTTGCCCCCACCCATAGGGCGTGGAGGCTACCACTACCAGCATTGTCCAGCCCATAGTGTGCTGGATGGCTATCACTACCAGCAGACCCTACTCATAGGGTGGTGGATGGCTATCACTACCAGTTGCCCCCACCCATAGGGCGTGGAGGCTACCACTACCAGCATTTTCCAGCCCATAGGGGGCTGGATGGCTATCACTACCAGCAGTCCCTACTCATAGAGGAAGATGGCTATCACTACGAGTAGTCCCCACCCATAGGGTGTGCATGGCTACCACTACCAGCATTGTCCAGCCCATAGGGGGCTGGATGGCTATCACTACCAGCAGTCCCTACTGATAGGGGGGTGGCTTTCACTACCAGTAGTCCCCACCCATAGGGTGTGGATGGCTACCACTACTAGCATTGTCCAGCCCATAGGGGGCTGGATGGCTATCACTACCAGCAGTCCCTACTCATGGGGCGGGATGGCTTTCACTACCAGTAGTCCCCACCCATAGGGGGTGGATGGCTACCACTACTAGCATTGTCCAGCCCACAGGGGGCTGTACAATGCTATCACTACCAGCAGTCCCTACACATAGGGGTGGTGGCTATCACTACCAGTAGTCCCCACCTATAGGGTGTGGATGGCTACCACTACCAGCATTGTCCAGCCCATAGGGGGCTGGATGGCTATCACTACCTGCAGTCCCTACTCATAGGGGGGGTGGCTATCACTACCAGTAGTCCCCACCAATAGGGGGTGGATGGCTACCACTACTAGCATTGGCCAGCCCATAGGGGGTTGGATGGCTATCACTACCAGCAGTTCCTACTGAAAGGGGGTAGTGATTACCATCACTACCAGTAGTCCCCACTCATAGGGTGGGGATGGCTGTCACTACCAGTAGTCCCCACCCATAGGGTGTGGATGGCTACCACTACCAGCATTTTCCAGCCCATAGGGGGCTGGATGGCTATCACTACCACCACTAGCATTCCCACCCATAGGGGTTGTAGGCCAACCCCCCCTAACCTCATGGCAATGTTGTGTATAGTGTGGAAACTGCCTGCAACAGTGACACTGAAAGGGAACACATACTGTAACTCCCATCACAGTTGTGACCAAAAGGTGAATGGTGGGCTCAAACTCCATGCATTTTGAGGAAAATTGTGGGAATGGGGTTAACCCCCTCTCACCACAGTGACCAAAAGGTGAACGTGGGGTCCAAAAGCCCAGCAAATGTGGTACATTGTGGTAATGGGGTTTAACCCCCCCTCACTACAGTGACCAAAAGGTGAGTGTGGTGTCCAAAACTCCAGCATATTGATTGATTGATTGGAGTACTTATAGATCGCAACTATCACCCTACGGGCATCTTGGCGCTTGCATTGGGAACCCGTCCTGGTTTTTCCCTGTAAGATAACCCGTACTGGGCATCCCCAAGGTGAAAGCCAGGCATCCCGCCGCGGGGGGCCGTTGTGGAGATTAAGCAGGCTTGTTGCCCAGAGCTGCATAGTGTGAACTCGTGCTTAGAGTGGGCACCGAAACGAGAATTATCGAGTCCGTGGACAATTGGGTTCTGGACCCTGCCGCGTCGGGAATCGAACCCAGGTCCCGGGCCTGATCTCTGCTTCAGGGTATGCCTCCTCTAACCAGTGAGCTACACTTCTCCTTCATATCAGTAACATTGTGGCAATGGGGTTAATCCCCCCTCACTACGGTGACCAAAAGGTGAGTGAAGGCTTAAAAATACCAGCACCTGCAAAAGAGCAGGTATGATTTCTGGTCCTAACACCACAAGCAATGTAGTGGCAAAGTAGTGGTTGTTTTGCAAACAACCCTAGATCTGTTGAGTGAAAGATGTTTTGTGTTGTATAAAAAACCCTCTGCCATGTGCAGAGAAGAATCGCATATGGGGGCTGACAATGCCTCCAATGTCCAATTACACAATGTAAGAAGTGACCATCATAATGCATACACACATATGCTCACAAACAGACACACATACTAAGGAATCCTGTGTAGACTGCAGCTTTTAGGTGATCAAGACCCATACCATGGCAGCAATGGGACATACTTACCATGATGAATGTGCATACTGATCAGGTAGGAGTCCCAGGGACAGTAGGAAAAAAACCTACAACCAACATCCAGCCAATGGCCCACAAGAGCTATACCAATGCATAGGTGCAGATGCACAAACACAACCAGCCAGCCTCACACTGCATATCTAACACAACATGTGTGTGTGTGTCTCACTGTACCCAGGCTAGTACGACACACATGATGTGGGGCTGAACTCCAATGAGACATATGTGTACACAGTGCAATCCAGAAGTATCACATGAATTGGGTACCTCTTTGTGGGCAATCAGGCATTGCTAGATGAGTGGGTGCACAACAGACTCATGTGACATAAGCAGGGCGGAACAGCAAACAACACAGCAAGAGACAGACCCACTCCATCAGAACCCACAAGGACCCAACATTGTGGTGACAGTAGCCTGTATGATGATCCCTCTGTGATGACAAATTTGGATGATGCCCATACTGTGGAGCACAGTCACATGTGTGCACTGTGTCATGTCGTGACAGACCAACTTCCATCACACTCACACACAGAAAACTCACTGGGCATGGCCAGTAATTTAAGACCACTATGTAGGTAGGGGCCTAGACATGAGACAACTCACTGATGCCCACTCTCAATATCACACACCTTGATCTGCACCAATGTGCATCAGCTATGCCCACATGGACTGGTGACATTGCACATGCACCTATGACAATCCCAGGGCTGGAGGGGGGATCCAGAGTGTACACACCCATCACACATGGCCAGTCAACAAACCTTGTGAATGTCTTCCACACTGCATAGTATGAGGTACATGTGCATGATGTGAAATGTATCAGACACATTGGGATCCCTGTCACAGTTCCAGACCAAGGAAGAGCCCTAGGAGACCTACAAAGACCACTTGTTGACATCATCCAACATTGAAGTCTTGGATCTGATTAGTGTGAGCAGTCACACACACATACAAGTGACCCAGTCACAGAAAGACACCACATTGTGAAGACAACCTGATGTTGGAAACACAAACGTGCCTTGGTGAATCCTGAATATGTCCTATGTGCATTTGCCCACATTCCAGGACCTTGCATCAAACACACCCACGGATGACACCCGAATGAACAGTAGTTTTCCATACACCTACATACCAGAAAACCTCGTTCAAAGATGTTGGGCAAACTCAGGACAACTCAGCAAGCATCACAAAAAGGAACATCTGCAGGGAATAGAGGCTTTGTAGAAAAAGGGAAGGTAACCCACAGAGACATGCTCACAGAACACACCACATGGGCTCAGTCAATGTCACGGAATAACACACTACCATGAGGTGACTTCACTCATGGGTAAGGTCAGCTGTGCCAAATGTTGTCTGTGCAGGGCTCTGTCATGTCAGCATAAAACTTGATCAGTGAGGCACCAATTACAACACCCTGGAAGCTCTGGTCACATCAGCCTGTGTACAGGAGTGACTCTTAAGTCATCTGCACAACATCAAAACACATGTATATCAAGTTACCTTGATGCCACAGATGACTTGTTCTTCATTGATCGGCTAATCTGCATATCCAATGGAGATGGGCCCACAGTCAGGAAAAAGTACAATGTGCACAAATATAAGCCCAACATATGTGCAACAGTGTAAGCCGAAGATGTGAAGATGTGAAAAGAAGGTGACACGCACTGTGCCAAGTAATTGGGATCATGACTACTTCAATTTCCAGCAAAGGATGACATGGCTACATACTGTAATAGGACACATATACCATGGATCACATGCAGTCCATCCCATCACCAAATCAATTATTTACAACGAACACAATAGCAACAGCAACTTAATGACACTCATCAGCAACATCATGTATATTAAATGCAAAACTAGCAAATAACAAAAATAAGCTTTATTCACCTTGCAAAAATAAAAAATTTGATATTATGATCAATACGAAGGCCAATGGCCAGTCCATTGCAATTGTCCGTTTTGTGTGACATATGACTACTCGTCACACATTTCTTGCCTGCACTGCTACAGCCAGGGGACATCTCCCCTTGGAGGGGCATACATAGGGGCAGGACAGGCACCACAGGGACAGGATCAGGAGATAGCAGTATGGGGCAGGGAAGGTGTGGTGGTTAAAGGAGTGTCAGTGGCAACTGCAGTGAATGTGTCTGATACAGTGGGCACCGTCACCACTGCAGTGCCCAAGTCAGATGGAGTGGACGGGGTCTCCACTGCAGTCCCAATGTCCAAAGGTGTTGTTTGAGCCTCAGATGAAGTACGTAGGTCAGATGGGAGGGACATGGTCTCCACAGCAGTTGTAGGAATGGGCTGAGAGCGTGAGGTTGGGGTGGAAGGAGGGGAGGGCCTAATCATTTTGGGGATGTTGTACATGTGTGTGGGTGAACCTGGGTCAGGGTGTGGCGTGGGAACCCAAGGAGTGGTGGCCTGGGTGCAGGAAAACGGAGACTGTGTGGTGGGAGTGCGGGATTGTGGTGGGGTCTTGCTCTTCCTGGTCCTGGGGGATTTGTGGGTGGGGGCCTCAGTGTTCCTGCTCCTGGGGGAGGGTGTGCGTGGGGGGTCAACCCACTGTGTGTGGTGACTTCCTCGTCCCCTTGTGAGTTGGACCTGATGGATCTGTGGGGAAGAGGTCAAGCTCACACAGGAAGAGCTTCTGGAAAGGGGGGTTGCAGGTGAGTCAAGGGAAGGGGTTTTGGAAGGAGAGGTATCTGAGGACTGCGGAGTGGTTGTGGATGTCTGTCTGTGTGTCTGTACCCTATCCCCTGTGTGTGTACCATCAGTCCCCTGAGTGTGCATGCTTGTGCGTTTTGCCCTGGACTGTGGTTGATGTGTGCTGCTTGAGTATGTTGTTGTGCCTGCTTGTGCCTGTGTCAGTGTGCGTTGGGCAGGTCGGGTAGTGGGGATTGTTGGATGGGGCAGAGGTAGGAGGGGTGAGGGACTGTTGGAGGAGGGACACTGCTGCCGTCAGTGAGGAGGCCATAGACTGAGTGGTCCGCTGACGGGCAGACATGTTTGCTGAGATGCCCTCCATGAATGACACCAATTGTGTCAATAGACCGGTGTGAGCATGGGGGACACTCAGCCTCGATGTCTGCCCCACATGGATCTGCTTCATCAAGTCCACAGACTCCACACTTAGGGCAGCAGGGGAGACAGAGGCAGGGGGTGCGGTGCCTGGACTGAAGGAGACATGCTCCTTAACATGGGGGCTCCATAGACATCTGCGATGGGAGCAGCTGGGAGGGTGGAGATGGTGGTGGTGGCTGGGACAGACTCGCTAGTTGTGGCCTGTGGTCCTGTAACACCCGCCTCCACAAGGGAGTCCTCACTAGAGCTGGAGCTGGAGTGTTCCTCAGCTGAGGTGGTTGCTGCTCAGTGTCCCTCAGTGTGGCTCCCCTCACCCTCCGTGCCACTGGGCTCCTCTGCCTCATCCACAGTGGACCCAGTCTGGCTCAGCGCCTCTTCTTGGTCCATGGAGCTGTCTCCTCCAGTACCCAAAGATGATGCTGGAAACAAGGAGGAAAAACATAAGCACATTAATCACCTGTATTGATTCGACACATGACTGTAATTGCAGCACATCACAGAGCAAGCCCTGGCATTAACAGAAAATCACTGCTTAAATAAATGACACATACGTGAACCAGGCACTTGTCATTGTGCCAGTCACCCATGCCCCTCATACCCATACTGGCAATGGACCCATCGGTCTGGTGCATGTATGATGTCACTGATTATATGTGCAAACATGCAACACATTGGCAGTTTACTTATCTGCAAGGATTGTGAGTTTAATGTGTCATTACACACATATACTATCTCCTGTCAGTGACTCAGTACTTTTGTCAGCAAATGGGGTGCCCGTGCTCATTGTTGATATGATGGATATGCTTCCATCACCAGACACCATGAGGGCCTCATGTCTTGATAGTCAATGCTACAATGGAGTTCATGCAGGACAACTGACAATGCTGCAGGCTCCAGAATGGCATGTGGTACACCATGCCAGAGGCCTGTCTGGCCAATGAGTCATTACTGCCTCCTGTCACAGGGGCAGTGCATCCAAACACAACAGTATGCACCGTTTCACACTCATGTTTTTGCAGTGAATGTAAGCTCTGTAGTGGTCAAGCACACATCTACACCCCATGCTAGCCATCATAATAAGGAATCTGATAAACGTGTCTGAAGTCAGCAGCGTACTCCTGACATTTCAGACAGTATGACTTAGGTGAAGGTGACTGATTCACCGCCCATTTGGAAATAATTTCCGGAGTTTAGCATAGCATAAATATGACCCGATGATGTTGCAATTTCAAATTCACAGATGCCACTGCTACGTCTATCGTCTCCAGTGATTCCTGTATATTTTCTTTAATTATAACTGTAGTGAACATCCGACTTAACTTCAACGTTATTAGTTGTCCAAGGTTGAGTATCTTTTGGTTTGGTATTAACTATGTCTTGTCTTCGCTAGCTGGTCATGATATTAAGATGACCGAAAGGGATATAATTCTGGGGACAATCGAAGAACAGGGCTGTCTCACTAGGCTATTAGTCTCAATTATAATCATTTGTGCTCGCTTGTGTATTGCCCGAGCTGGGATTGAAACTAAAAGCCCTAGTATTAAGGATTTTTGGGTCTTGCTGAGAGACATATATGAAATGGACATGGCACTTGCCAAAGCCAAAGGTCCACGCTCTTGGCTAAAATTCAAACAAGTGTGGTCTTGTATTCAATGCTTGTGTCTATTTTACCAAATTTATTTTCATGCCTAATTTTGATTGACTTTGCATTTTATGCTCATTCCCGCCTCGCTCCTTTATATTTATGCTGGATTGTGTTAATTGTAATTATTTGCGTATTTGCTTGTGATGTAATGAATTATACTATGGCTAAATAAAATATTTTTAAAACAAATAATAATAATAATAATAAGGAATCTGATGATCACACGTTAACCAAATGAGACATTTGAGTGTGTGATAACACAAATCAGTATACGTGAACACATCACCGGCAGACAAAAAGAAAGTAAAGCTGCTTGCACATTAATGTGGAATACCCCATTAGGCACAGTCCAGTGATTACACACATATGTTCTACCCTATGTGCAGATCCAACAGCCACAAATCAGATGTCAGTACATCATAAACATTTTACCACTCCTGAAGTCCAAAAAGCTATGCCACTCCACAATGACACAGTGTAAGACACCTGATTGCACATTTCGCAATGGTCATGATGTTGGATGACACCCAGGATTAGGAGGACAGAGTGTCTCGGATGGCCGATGTTGCCATACCTGTCCTGGACCATGTGTAACATGGGATTACCAGGAATAGTTGGCAGGTGGCTATGCATCAGTTACACACATGCATTTGATTGCTCTGAGGCGCCAACATTGGTCTTACCTGCTGCATGGGTGTGTGCTCAATACCTCAGTCACCTATGGTGACCCAGGGCAGCAATTTGACCATTCCTGTATTGCCCACACAGAGTACAACTCAGATTTCTGTCAATGTGCTGACACACATCAGACAATAGCCCCACTCATGAAGCTCAAATCAATTCACCTGTAGCAGATGCTGTTCACAACTTTAACCCTGGACAACAGCAATAACACACAACCCAAGTGACACAAGTCACTGACTGAAAGGGACACACCTGGGTATCAGATGAGAATGTGGCATCATCAAAATTACCCACAAGAGTCTTGTCTCAGCAGACAGACGAACTGTGGGGGTTTTACCAGGCTGAAGGGGTGCAAATTGTATGTTAGACCTAGTTCACCAAAAAGGCATGAACTTACCACCTCCTTGCTGCTGTCGGGCCTTCAACTGCCCATCCAGGTCAGGGAAGACCACTGGCAGGATCCGGAGCATGTGGGGGGTCAGTGTCCATCGTCTGCCCCGTCTGCGTGTAGGCGACAGCTTCAGCTGGACTCTGGCTATCCTCCTGGTCCAGCCACGAAGGTCCTGCCACCTCTTCTGGCAGTTGCGGATACGGCGTCTGTAGACCCCCGCAGATATTACTGCCCAGGCGATGGTCAGCCACATCTCCTGCTTCTGATGGGCATCAACCTGCATGGATGAGAAAGTCAGACACCATTGGCACACATTCAATATGTCTGTTCTTCACACAGTTGGACATACATGTCATTTGCTGAAGGGTATATGATGGAAACAGGGAGTGCAACTATGGACATGGGCAGTTGTCCTGTGTGCAAGTCAGCATTGACAACATGATAATAGTGCATATTAATACAAAGCCAAGACAAAATGCCAGGTCTTAGAAACTTCTCCTGCACATTACTTGTTCCTACACACTTGGAGACTTACAATCACTCAGTGAGCATGCTTGCCCTTGGTGAACACAATGCTAGTAGTGCTAGTCAGACAACATGCACAATTACAAAGGCGGATTGCACACTCGCCTGCTCCCCTGGTTTCCTATACAACTTGCTGTACTGTGGCAGGAGGCTGTCCAGCAGGGCCTGGCTCTCCTCCTCAGTGAACGGTGGGGCCCTCTCCACAGTGCGTGCCATTGCAGTAGCCAGAGGATGCAGAGACAGCAGCAGTGGTAGTGGTAGATGTAGTCCTGTGGCATGTAGTGCAGGCAAATGAAATCTCTGGGGAATAGACAGCCTTATATCTGTGCTGCAGAAGCAGAGTCTGACCCATGCGTCCAAAGCAATAGGTCAGAGATGCTTGCTTTCGTATGAAATTGGCCAATCCATTCCATTGCACGCTTCGTACACGCCTTCCGCATCTTTCAAATATTCCCCATCATGACACCATTGACTTTGATACATTGTTGTTGGGTGCCAACGGTATTTTTTGAACGCCATTCGTACAAGTTTCAATACCGCGTCAGTCCCCATGACAGTCAGGAGCCAATGCATGCGCCCGGCTCGGCTCGTAGATGTACGTTGCGTCTTTTGAAAACTCACATGCGTCAGTCTCCATGATAGTCAGGAGCCAAGTTGTGCGCCCGGCTCGGCCTGTAGATGTACGTCACGTCTATTTTTAAATCACATGCATCAGTCTCCATGATAGGAGCCAAGGCGTGCGCCCGGCTCGGCCCGTAGATGTACGTTGCGTCTTTTGTTAAATCACACGTGTCAGTCTCCATTGCAGTCAGGAGCAAAGGTGTGCCACACACAATATCTTGTCCGGGAGTCCGGTGCTGTACAACAAACATACATCCTGTCACAGTATATGGAAGAACCTTTCAGGTTTCATGAAATGTGTGTGTATATGGCTACACATGTCATATTAGACGTGGGACTTAGTGGCACACACTGCCAGGATATGCCATGTGTAATGTGGACAGAAACCATTGTGTGTGAGGCACATCACCACTGTGAGTTACAACTTTGAAGATCAAACACCGAGGCCTGTACACAGTTCATGGTGCACATTGTGTGATGACATGTTACGTACACCGTGACTCATAGGTAAAATGGACTGTGTCACAGGGTGTCCCAGAACTACAATTGTGTGTTTGGTCCTGAGTATGTGCGTATTGTGCTACACACATGTTTCTTAGTGTATGTGGTAGATGTCAATCATTTACAACATTCATGTGATTTGTCCATGTGAGTTGCTGTTGTGTGTCACAGACATTCATGTATGCCCTGAGTACCAATATGGTAGCAAATCATGAGGCTGTCATGGGTGTGTTAGTACGTGTACATCAGACGCTACATCCGGACATTGTCACTGGCATGACAAGATCCTTGTGTGTGTGACTGACATAGCACCTGTCATGTGGGGAACACATCTATCCTTACTAGTCACTGCGGTGTGTGCTTGATATGTAACATTTGTGCAGATTTACTGTGACAGACCCTATAGACTTTTCACTGCACAGCATTGCACTTGCTGTGTAACCATGTTGAGCTGGGATGTCAGTTTGGGGCTCATAGCTGACATATGTGTCCGTGCCCAACAGCACACACATCAAGTAATTGTGTCTTGCTATGATATAGCAGGTGATATTTGGCATGGCCATTGCAACATATGTGGGTGAACTGACAATCTTTCTTTGCTCACCTATGTACTGCAGGAGACCAGCTGTCCATAGACTGTTCCCAGACCTAGCAACCATGGCAGAACATGACTGCATCCGACGGTACCGCTTCACCAGACCACTAATTGAGGTTTTGGCAGAGCAGTTGGCACCACATTTGCACCCTGGGCAGACATATCCATTGGCACTGACCCCCAAGGTGAAGGTGATGGCAGCCCTACACTTCTTTGCCACCGGTACCTTCCAGCACACTGTGGCATGTCACAGACCATGTTCAGCCGTGTCCTTCGCAATGTTCTGGAGGTGATGTTGCATGTCCTGGACCAGTACATACAATTCCCAACCCCAGGACAATTCACTGACATAAAGAGTGACTTTTATGCACTGGGAAGGATGCCACATGTTATAGGCTCCATAGATGGGACCCATGTGGCATTGGTACCACCACAAGCACATGAGCAGACATACTGTAACCAAAAACATTTCCACTACATTAATGCCCTGGTAGTATGTCTGCCGGACATGACATTATCCCATGTGTGTACATGTTTCCCTGGTTCAGCACACAACGCTTACATCATGCGTACTAGTCGGATCCCAACAACAATGTCACAGCTGCAGAACCAGCGTGCCTGGCTTGTCGGTGTGTAATATCTGTTTCCCTTGTGTGTTTTTGCTAAACAATGTCTTTAAACCTATTTTCAGACCTATAAAATGTTTTTTGTTTGTATGTAGGTGACTCCGGATACCTAAACATGCCGTGGTTGCTGACACCCCTCAGGAACCCTGTGACACCGGCGGAGGTATGATATAATGAGGCACATAGGCGGACCAGGAGAGTGATAGAGCGGACATTTGGTCTACTGAAAAGCAGATTCCGCTGCCTGGACAAGACAGTAGGGGCCCTCCCATATGCCCCTGAGAAAGTGTGCAAAATCCTAATTGTGTGCTGCATGCTACACAACCTGGCAGTGAGGGAGGAGTTGACTCTCATCCAAGATGATGATGACCGCCAGCCGCCAGCCGCCTGCCGCCAGCCGTGGAGGATCCTGCTCTGGGTCATGTTGCCAGTGATGATGAGGGTGAGGGGGAAGATAAGATTCAGCTCATCAACAACTTTTTCACATGATTGTGAGTATACAGTGATGTGTTGTCTACGTATTGTCATGGCCTGATATGTATAGGTGGTGCAATGTTGCTGCATATGTGTGGATGTGTGCTACTTGACAGTATGCTTGCAGTGATGTGTCCTTTGAGTAAGTATGTACTCCCAAACAGTGTTGACATGATTACTAGGTTGTGTTCACGTATTGGAATACTTTTTGTTTGTCATGTGTGTTGGAGCTGTATGCCGTTATTTTATGATATTAATAGTGTTGCGTGTCTGTCCTTCACAGGGCCCTTTGGCTGCTGTTTGGTAACGTGTGTCCCCCAAAACAAGGATTCCTATGACAGAGTGCAAGGTGTCGTTGTCAAACCAATGATGTGCCACACCCCCCTGGACTTTCACCGTTTACCACTTGGTTACTTTGGGATCACTGTCAAGTGAGGTTAGCTTCCATCTGTTGTGGTGTTAACATGTAGTGATTGTGTGATAAACCTGTGAGTCGCTTCTTTGAACTGTGCTTTTTCTGTGTCCACACATCCGACAATCATCTGCATACTGTACATGTGGGCTGATTGCCACTGACTTTGGATGTGTGTTGTGTATGTGCCTTCCAATGTATTTTCAGTTCACAGAGGTCTATGCGATGAGTTGGTTGGCCACGGTAGGTATGTGTTGTGTAGATGTAGTGCTATGTCTCCTTCATGTGTGTCACATCACCATGACTCACATAACTGTGTTTACATTGCTGTAGTTGTTTTCATGCACAGTATTCTTTTGCCAGATCATCAGCTCTATGGCATAAACCAAGTTTAAGTCACAACTGAAGCACCTTTTGTGTGATTGTGAATGTATTGACATGTATGGGTTTGAATAGTTAACATAAATGAAATTGCTGTACAGTGCAATTGGACTCGAAAGTTCACAGAGTATTGGTAGTGTTTGTTGATGAAATTTCAAGAGTATAGTCCACAGTTATTTGAAACATTGGTGCAACTTAGACTCTCCATCACATGTGTGGGAGTTTAGCAACAGTCAACAAGGTGAACGCTTTGCACACAATGGAGGATGTCTGGAACAGGTATTCACTTCCTGGGGGCTATGCATGGGCATCTGCCTCTCACTTTTCCTTCTTCGGGCGACCCCTCTTCTCCTTTTCAGGGGGACCCACGAGTGCAGGCTGCTGCGTTGCTGGGGACTGTCCGCCAGAGTCCTCATCCCTCCCTGTGGTAGTTGCAGATGTAGTGGCAACAAATGTAGTGGGCACACAGGGAGGTGTGGTCATGTTGTCAGCTATCAGGCTTAGGCATGTGAGTATGTCCCTATGCACTAACATGAGGTCATCAATATTGTCCATTTTGGACTCCATTCGGGACATATGTGTCACCACCTGCGACATGTGGGAGTCCAATCTGGCATGATGGGCAGCCTGCTGTTGTTTAATGTCCCTGAGAATCCCCACTACCTGGTCAAAGCCTCCAGTGCTTTCCTGGTACGCATCTATGATGCGTCCCAACTGTGGATCATCCTGCAGGCCAGCCCCATCAGCAGTCCGTGGCCTCAGCCTGACCATCCTCCCAACACGCCTGTCCACACGGGCAGGACCTGCTGTGGCAGGCACAGACAACACTGCTCCCCCTTCTGTGTTGCCACTGGTATTGTTGTCCGTGCCCTGTGTAGCTGTGCCGTTGGTGTTCTGTTGCCTCGGTCTGTCTGTGTCGGCAGGGCTCACTGGTGTGTTTGCAGATGTGGCAGGAGTGGTGGCAGGGGGTGCTGATGTTACAGCTGCTGGGGCTGTACCCGAAGCCACACCGGAGGTGCCAGGTCATTCGTCATCGTCAGAAGAGGACTAAGAGACATCCAGACCGGAGAGCTCTGGGTCAACCTGAGTCTGGGACTGGGATCCTTGTTCGGTCCCCAGCATCCCCTGTGGGTGGAAGAGACACACAATGTGTGTTGGGAATCAGCACACATCAACAATTCACACACATTACAGATGCTACTGTACTTAATGACGAGTGTGTGTACATTGCATTGTCCTCCATTGTCCCAGACAGAGGTCTATATTGGTTAAGCACATTGTCATGGCAACCAGAGGTGTGTTGATGGTCAGTTGGAGCTGTGTGCGTGGTCAGGTCATTTATTGATTCAAGTACTGTACATGTCCATTGCTGCTCAAGTGCTATCCCGTGCCTGACACAGGTGGGTTTTCCTTATCATCATTTGTGATTTATCAAGGACATACGTGCACTTGCTCTTACGATGTGTTGCAAGATTGTGGCATGTGTGCTGGCCTTTATGCATGTTTATTTTAGTCACATTGGTGTGTCGTAACAACATGGTCACAGTTCGGTATGTCTGATATCTCTTGTGAGCTACCATCTTGATGTCCGTGTTCCTTGTTTACATCTCATTGCACACATGTGATGATGTTACAGTAGCAAATGATGTTGCTGCTGATCTTTGTACGTGATGACGTAATTTATCTTGTCAATGTCCTCCATGGAAAGAGGAGTTGAGCAATGCGACTCTCCTGATTTTCAATGCTCATCACAGTGAGGGTCAATGGTTTGTGTGTTTGAGTTATGCTGCTGTAAGTTGTTTGCCTCCTCCTACCCAGTCCAGGTTACTCCTTGTGTTGCAAGTGTAAATGACAGTGAGGGGAGTGTTGTGTCAAGGATTCTAACAATGCTGCATGATGTAGGAGTGGAATGCATCTTACAACAGCACCTTGTGGACATGACACCATGCAACAGTGTCAGCTATCTTGCTGTGGCCATTCCATTCACTCTCATATGTCCCCTGTCAATGATGTATATGTAGCTGTGTGTGTGTTTTGATATGAGCTAGGTCTGCATCTCCCCATTAGTCATGTAACACACACACATTCACAGACAGGCCAGAGTTGCGATGGATGTTGATGTGATTGTGTTTGGGGGCAGTGCCTAGGTGTGACTTGCAGCCAATTCATACATCAGGCCCATGTGCCAGCCATCTTGCCAGGGCATTTACTTTCATGGTGACTAGTCCCAAGGGTGCTATTTGTTCTGGCTGAGAAAGTGTGTTGAGCCGGACTTGATAGTATTTGGAGTCATTGCAGGTCCTCCTTCACCTACAGAGCCCAGTTAATCCCCCCGTAGCATACCTCCATTGCAGGGAGTCAAAGTTGACGTTCGGGGTGACAGGCAGTGGTGTTCTGTTGTTTGTTTGAGCAGTACTCCCACCAGGGCCTAGTGCTCCCCACAGCAGAGCCCAGTGTCAGCCATCTTGGGAGTCTCTTTACATTCCCTGTGAGGTGAGCATGGTTCAAGGCATGCTTGATGGGCCATGTGGGAGGAAGACTGTTGGCTGTGACTATGACTCCCATCATGCTATTGGCTACACCCACCATCCCAGTATAGCAAGAATTCCTTCCTGTGACTCACCTTCCCTTTGAGGTGGTGTAACAGTGCTGGCAAGATGGCTGACAGTGGTGACCTGGTGTTTGTTTGTGCACAGTTCCCAGCAAGGCCTTGTGCTCCCCACAGCAGAGCCCAGTGACAGTCATCTTGGAGGTGGGTTTGGACTCACTCTCTTGGAGAGCATATTCCCAGGTGTGTTGTTTGGTGTTGGTGGGACGTGCGTGTGTGTGTCAAGGCCTGCTGGTAGATGTAGTCAGAGCTAGCACTCCTCCTCCCCCCCTGCCAAATGGGCCACCATGAAGCATGCTTCCATTGCAGGGAGTCACAGTTGACATTCAGGATGTCAGGCACTGGTGTCCTGCTGTTTGTTTGATCAGTACTCTCACCAGGTCCTAGTGCTCCAACCAGCAGAGCCCAGTGTCAGCCATCTTGGGAGTCTCTTTCCATTCCCTGTGAGGTGAGCATGGTTCAGGGTGGGCTTGATGGGCCATGTGGGAGGAGGTCTGTTGGCTGTGACTACGACTCCCATCATGGTTTGGGCCACACCCACCTTCCCAGCATACCCAACTTTCCTTTCTTTTGACTCTGCTTCCCTGTGAGTGGGTGAAATAGTGCTGACAAAATGGCTGACAGTGTTTGTTGCTGTTTTGGGCCAATGCCTTGCTGCATTTGTTTGTAAGTTTGTACATGTTATGGCATCGTTCCATTTTACTCGGAGATTGCAGGTATTGTGCTTATCTCAGTGGCATACACAATGCATGATAATTACCTTTTGGTTGCTATGGCTGTGCTAAAAGTGATTGGTTTCACTGTCCCCTTGACAGTAATGTCTGTGTGTGTATTGCCTCACAATATTGGCTAGTTGGTTATGTCCTCACCAGGCTCTGGTATTCCTGTTAATCCATGGATGCCCTCCGGTGGAAGGATGGCTCGCACCTTCTCCTCCCAGGCAGTGAAGTGCGTTGATTTTGCAGGAGTGCCACCGCGGTCCGCTGACTCAGGGCATGGTCTCTGGCAATCAGCTTCTTGACCCTCCTTCGCACATCGTAGTACCTGTTCTTTATATCGTCCATTGTGCTGCATGCAAGGTGCTTGTGTGTTCACCTTGTCGACATTCC
This sequence comes from Triturus cristatus, assembly GCF_964204655.1. NCBI lineage: Eukaryota > Metazoa > Chordata > Amphibia > Caudata > Salamandridae > Triturus > Triturus cristatus. The sequence goes on along the minus strand of NC_140593.1, from coordinate 530,526,650 downwards.
TCTCCCACATCTTTGTTTTCTGTGACATGGGGGTCTGTTGGACCAATGTGCCAAATAAATGTGGCTCTACTCTGAGGATTTCATCAACCAAGACTTCCAACTCCGTATCTGTGAACTTTGGATTCTTCTTTGGGGGTATGATGATGTGTGGTTGTGGAGATTGATGTGTGTGTGAGGGTGTAAGTGAGGGTGAGTGGGTGTCAGTTTATCTGGGTGTTTGTGAGAGTGTGTTTGAGAGGTGCAAATGGTGTGAAGGTTGTGCGGTGGGTGAGTTGTCAGTGTGTCTCTGAGTGCAGGGTGATGGTGTTCTCTGGTGTCATGTGTGTAGAATTTGCAAAGGATCATGGTAGGCATTTTGGCCCTTTATGTAGATAGAGGTGTGTGTGTGTGTCTTTGTTCCAGTTTTTTATTTTGTTTATTTATTGACATTGACACTGCTTGTTTGGTCTTTTTCAGTTTGTTTCTATGTCATTTTGGTGAGCATGATGGAGACGTTCAGCTGTCCAGGGCAGACGCTTACAGTGGCACTTGCAGCCTCACCCGCGTCTGTCACACTCACATTCTGCTATGTTGCAGCGTTCGCATATGCGTAGATCGCGACGGGCTCTTTTACGTGGCAATCAGTATGTCCCGTACATTTCTGTCTTGCGGGATGCGCTCCATGCGAGTCGTTTGTATTTCACGCGCATTGCATTGTACTTGGCCGGACGTACATCGTGTGTACGTGTCGGTCGGACACATTCCCAGTCCGGGTCATTCGGTAGGGTTGACATTCAGTTTCCTGCCGAATCACGATTTTCCATACGTTTAGATCGAGCGGATTGTGCTCCGTGCAATTCGTTCGTACTTCACTGGAATGCATCGTACTCGGACAGTTGTACGGCGAGTGTACATGTCGGTCGGACACCAGTCCCGGTCCGTGTTGGTCGGTACGGTTTCCAACCGAGATCGGAATCGGCCCCTTAGTGTAAGAAATTAGGTTGCTTGTTGAGGGGGGGTGAACCCCTTCTCAAGCAGAAACCACAACCCTTCTCATACTGAAGCCACAAGCGAGGCCTAAATTAACCTATGCTCAACCCTCATGGAGCTCTGCTCAGAGCAGTCAGGCTTAACTCAAAGGCAATGTATAAAGTATTGATGTAACACTGCAAACAGTAGCACAGTACATTTTCCCCACAACACAGTTAGAATAGAGTAATTTTTAATAAAGAAAACAAGCTCAAAATCATAAAAATGAAATCAGTAGAACCACAGTTATTCAAAGTAATTTATTTTGTAAAAATAGTGCAAAAAAAAGTAAAGTGCCAACTGTTGATATCTGGTCGCACCGGACCTGGACACAGTCACACTTTCAGTTTGACTGAGATGGAGCACAGGCTGGCTACAGAGATCCAGTTAGGCCGCTGAACAAAGTACCTTTGATCCTGCTTTGCGGAGCATTACAAAGGTCCGCGCTGAAAAAGCATTACTCAGCTGAAGTGATACATCGGTTCCGAGATGCAGCAATGCTGCAGTGCGAGATCCTGATGCGTCGTTGTTGAAGATGCCATCAATGAGGGGTTGCAATGCATAGTTGAAGATGTGTCATGCAGTCGGGGGGATTTGTCAATTACGAGGAGCAGAGAGGCTGTGATTCGGACTCCGGAATCATTGCAGAGGCTGCTGTCAACAAGGGGATGCAAAGGCCTGCTATGAGAATGCATATCGCAGCAGCGGGTCTGATGAGGCGTCGGGCTGCAATGCAATACTAATCTTTGCAGTGGTTTTGATCCACACAGCAGTGCAATGCATCCGTTCTTCTCTAGGGTGCACCATGTGGCAGAGGAGATGTATCAGTTCTACTGGATCCACAGAGGCTGGCAGAGAACCTTAGGACCACATCCAAGTGTCCATGAATGAGATGGCACCACTTGACAGGGTAGACTCACAGATGGCAGAGTCCAGGTGCAGGTACAAGGTTGTTGGAGCCTTCTGTATCTGCGCCTCATGTCAGGAGGCCATCCAACTAGTCCCTAGAGTCACTCTGTGGTCCTGGGGTCAAGAGATGCAGGTCCCTTCCTTCTCAGCCAGGCAGGAGCCCAGCAGGCCAGCACAGCTAAGCAGTAGCACAGCAAGGCAGTAGTTCAGCAGAGTGCAGTCCAGCAGAGGGGCAGTCATTCAGCAGCACAACAGTCCTTCTTCTTGGCAGCGTGTAGAAGTGTATTGAAGAGTTGGTGTCTGACATCCAGTATTTATACCCATTTGTGTCTTGGAAGTGGGGGAGAAGCTTTTAGAGGTTTCCCTTTGAAGTCCCCAGGCAGCCTGATGCCTCTATCCTGGCTCCAGACAGGGGGTATGCAGCCCTTTGTCAGGAGGCAGGACACAGCCTATTTAAGTGTAATTAGGGCTGTGCCCAACTCCTTCCTCGCATCCTGGCAGTGATCGCTCATCCAAGCACACCTAAGCTCCCTATTGTGTGGCTGTCTAGGAGAAATATACAATCTGTCAGCTACACCTAATCATGTGACCCAGGTACAGGCATACAACACTAAATGGCCAAAGGCAGGAAAATGCCAACTTTCTAAAAGGTTCAATCGAAGTGGTAGGGTGCACACCTTGTTTACTTATTCTTTCAATCTTGTCCATAATTATCTGAGAGTGCGTGCACATCGGTCGGCTGCCATGCCCAAATGAGAACACTCGAAACTATCCACACGAACGGAGCAACATCTGGGTTCGAGAAAGAAGTGGTGTTTAAATGAGACGGAAAGGACTTTAAAACAATTTATATTTATTTAAAAATCAGCATGATTCAATTATGTTTGTCACGATACCAATTGCTTTTAAATGGTGTAGGAGGAACTCAAAAATGCAGATCATGCTTCAACGTTTGAGCACACTGCATTATGGGCAATGTAGTTTACTTTATTTGAAAGCAACGTTCTATCGTTTTCATGGCGGGAAAAAGTTAATTAGTGGGCCAATCAGGAGGGTTGGGCCAGGGAGGTTGTGGTTAAAGAAGGGTGGAACTAAGGGGTTAACAAACATTCACTGAAACGGAGATGGCGATGGACCTGAAGCAGGTATGTGAAACTGTTGAATTGTTCATTTTGGCGGAGGGATGAAAGTGGAGTGTTTGCTTTGATTATTGTGAAATGTGAATGATTGAATGGATGCAAGTTACGAGTAGGAATTGGGGGGGATAAGAATTGAACAGAAATAGGGGATTGTTTGAAGATAGGCAGTGGCGGTGTGAGCAACAACGAGTAAATCACTAGAGACAGGAACGGTGTGGACTGAGCAATTTGAGTGAGGATTGGAGATGTAAGGGGAGTAGGAGGGCATGTGAGGAATGAATGGAGATGGATAACGAGTGCACAGTGAGAAGCGGTGAAAAGTAAGGGGCCTATGGGGATCTGTGTTAAATTAATGCAGCAGGTTAATATAGCGTAAATGCTGAGGGGAAAATGAATAATGGGGTGAATAAGGATGTGAACTAGATTCATATTGGCACAAAGGAGGGATAGATGTTTGTTTGGCAGAATAGAGGGATGTATGGGTCAAATGGAATTTGCGTGATAGGGAGATCAGTTTTAGGCCTGGCCGGTAAATTCCGTTCCGTTCGCGGAATTTGGGTAATTTCGCGTTCCGCGGAGAACGCGAAATTGCCCAAAAATCTGCGTTCCGCGACTTCGCGTAATTTTTGCTTGTTTGCGGTCTCAATATGCGTGTTCGCGAGATATTTCACCCCGAGCACGCAAACAGCGATCGCGGACAGGAAAAAAGTATCGCGAACAAGCAATTCCACGTGTTCGCGGAATTTCTGCGTGTTCGCAGAGATTTTTTACCGTTTCGCGGAGATTTGCGTAACGCGATTACGCAAATTCCGCCCACCCCTAATCAGTTTGCCATGAGAACAGAGGGGCATTATTTACATTGCTTATGAAGGGGTTCACTACAGGAACTGATGACGAGTTGAGATGCAATATTGGTTCAACTTAATTTTGATTCACGGTGATGACGCAACATGTTGATTAATGGTCATTATGGTAATGGATATTTGTTTTATTGTCATTTATAGTGACCCTGACGAAGGGCACTTGCGGCCCAAAAGGCATTGGGTTTTTAAATAAACACTGCTTTGGACGAACTCTTGCATTTGTCTTGTTTTAGCAAGAGGTCTGGATGGGCACAGCTTCAACATGAGAAACTTGAAAATGGCACAATATCCCACGTGTGGATTTAAGAAAAGGTTGGATGAAAAGAAAGGAATAAAAAGAACGGAATATATGGTCAAAAAAGAATTAAAAATGGACTAAAATATGAATTGTTGCCAAAGTGGCGCTACGTAGCTGTGCAGTCGGTCTGGGACAAGATGATGCCCCATTCACTTATGTTGTCAACTTTCTAAAAGGGGCATTTTCACAATTGCAACCTGAAATCAGACTTAACCATAAGTTAGTATTTCTCATTTCAATTCCAAAAACACCAAACATGATCTGGTTACCTGTTCTTGTTCGGAAATTACTGTTTATTAATTGTAATAAGTTAATTCCAATGTTATTCTACAGGAGAGGAATGCCTTGCAGTAATGAAAAACAAATGTAAGAGTTTTTTACTACTAGGACATGTAAAACTTAAAAGTAAATGTCCTACCTTTCAACACATTGCATCCTGCCCTCTGGGCTGTCCAGGATCTAACCTAGGGTGACCTGTGTGTATAAAAAGGGAAGGTTTGGGCATGACAAAAGGTATATTTTGCGAGGTTGACATAGCAGTTAAAAAGTGCTCACAGAAGCTGCAATTGCAGGCCTCGGACATGGATAGATGTTGTAAAAGGCTACTTAAGTGGGCACACAATCAATGCTTCAGCCCAACTAGTAGCATTTAGTTTACAGGCCCTGGGCACATGTAGTGACATTGTACTAGGGTCTGACATGCAAATTATATAGCACTGGTTAGCAAAGCTAAAGTGCAGAGCCCTGAGGCCAGCAAAAATGAGATTAGCAAAAATGGAGGGGTAAAGCAAACAGCTGTTGGAAAGACCACTCTAAGGCTGACTGTTCTAACACAGCCCTTAGGTATTTACCTTTATCCCAATTCCTGCCTTTCTTTCCATTTACCATAGTTCTAGTTTCTAGTGTGTTACCTTTATATTCCTGCTGTCTTAGCCTCTATTTCCCCTATGTGGTTTGTTCCTGGATTTCTTCCTAGTGAGCTCTTGTTTTTCCTTCTGAGTAGCTCCTTGTCTATCGTGCCTGTGTATTTTAGCTCTCAACCTTTCATGTTCCTGTGTTATTGCCGGGATTCGTGGGTACAGCTGACAAACTAGGTGGTGTTTTTTGTCCACTGTGAGTGTTGTCTGTATGTTACATTTTTAAACATTACCGTAGGTATCAGTTCCACAGGTCCTGCCTTTGCATGTATATCCTGCATGTACATATTTGCAATTGTCGGTGAGGAATTTACTGAGCTTCAGTTGTACAGTGCTGAGCTCCTGAGTGCTTTACCCCACATCCCCTTTATTGGTAATGTTTTTCATGTCCTGGTTGGTTGTTATTTTGAATGTTGACCAGCCTCTTGCGTGCCAGTTCTTTCTGAGATTTGATTTCTTGTTATCTTGTGCAGAGCTTTCCCATTGGATCCCTTTTCTCCTCCGACTCCTTGTGTGAGCTTGGGCAGCTGTGATAAGTAGCTCACAACTCATCATTCTGATCCCTGCACACACTCATGTTTTCACAGGGATAGAAATTTAGCTCTGAACTTGTAGTGTAGCTAAGTAGTGACCCTTATTTGGGTTTTATGGACTTAACTTCGGCCTCCGATTTTGTTAACCGCTCACGTTTATGGGAGATTCTTTTAAATTATGGGCTGGACGATGCACTTGTGCACTTTTTGGCATATTTGCACAGAGACCTGAAAGCGCGGGTGAGGATCAATAATGAAGGAGAGGTCTCCAGGGACATTTTAATTGGCAGGGGGGTCAGACAAGGGTGCGTTCTGGCCCCCCTGCTTTTTATTCTTTATATTAAAGGACTGAATAATTCCCTGATTGAACTGACCAGTGATGTACCAAAAATAAATGGTCAACTCTATCCCGCACTTTTATATGCAGACGACGTGGTCCTTATGGGCCGCACACCTAAAATATTACGCATTTTAATTTCAGGTTTTGTCTCTTTTATGGCAGAGCTGGGACTTTGTACCAATTTTAATAAATCTTTCATAATGTCATGTGGACCCAAAAAGTACTCCATAAAGAACATAAGGATCGGAAGCGATCTCCTAAAAAGCACCAGCACTTTCCCCTATTTGGGTCTAGTCTTCTCTGACACGGGCTCATGGCGATCGCATGTAGCTAGAGGCAGAAATAAACTCGGTACGGCAATTAATTCTATAATTAGCCTGCGACAGCCCAGAAAGGCAGAAGTGGTGACCCCATTACTGCAGATCTATAGAACCCAGTGTCTGCCTACTGCGACTTATAGTTCTGAAGTGTGGGGGCACGTAGACTGCAGTGGCATACAAACGGAGGAAAATAGATTTTGCAGAAGGTTACTTGGGGCACAAATTTCATCACCCACTTTTATATGCCACAAAGAACTGAACCTACATTATGTGGAGGACTTTATAAAATCTCGTCCTGCCTTATTTTGGTTAAAGATATGGCGAAATCCTGCTGCAATTCTAACCCAACGAATCATCACAGATTGCCTCAGATGCGATAGGGGTAAATACATACCTTGGCTTAGTGCTGTACATAAAAGTCTAGCCAGCATTCATTTAGAACACACTTTCCTTCTTCCCTCTGCTGCCGAAAATACAACTTTAAAAGCAGCGAGGGGCGCATTATATGATCTATATTGTAAAGACAGAGTAAAGACCGAGCTTCGTAAGCCATCCATTATTAGATACCTGTCTATCCTGAGGACAGCAGGTAACAACTATTTTAAGCCACAGGAGTATCTAAGGAAAAACATCGGGAGATGGAATAGGAGCCTGCTCTTCCGTCTTAGGGACAACAGTGTAAAATACCTACTCTGCTTTCCGATTGGTTTTAATAAAAATCTGGAGGAGACATTTTGCCCATGTGGCGATGGTTGTAAACAAACATTGCCACACTTTTTGTTCTCTTGCAAATTTTATGTAAGGTACACAAAACAATATCTAATCCCTTATTTTAAGGTAAATGAGATGACTAATCATAACCTTGCATATCAAGAAATATTGCAACTGGGTTGTGAGGACATGATCTACCGTGTAAGCTCCTTTTTATGAGCAGCTGTTAAATCTCGAGCCTCTATGATCGCCCCTTGAAACACGTTATTAATTCGCAACATTTTCATTTGATTATGTCTATTCATGATATGTCAATTTTGCACAAAGTCGGTTGTCATAAATTGTTTATTTGCACTATGATCAATGTTTACATCTTTGCGATTTTTGCACAGTAATGCCGGCGACACTTGTATGGTCTATACAAGGTAAAATTATTGCTCATTTGCACTTTATTAATATAGGTACATATAGGGCTTATGGTACCCAACAGACTGCAACACATGTGATAAACCTGTTTTCCACATAGTCGGATGTTTACAAATTGCCTATCTTGCACAGTGCCTAAAGTTTACATCTTGCGTTTTTGCACAGTAAGGCTGCTGGTCTTTGTACGAATTATTGGTTAATTTATTTATTTCTATATTGCATTTACAAGTTGTATGTACAGGTTTTATGATATTCAATTTTACAAGTTCATCATCTGATCTTATTTTTAACTATTTTTATGCTTGAGAGAAGATTGTATGTTATATGTACATTAGCAGTGATGTTGTACTTTTATGGATATATATTATATCCGAATAAAGGGAATTGAATTGAATTAAGTAGTGACTGTGTTACGAAAATGGTCTATGAATCAGTGCTCTATTCCTTTATGTGAAAATTGTTTTGTTCCTCGAATGATTTCATGTAGACAGACCTGTGTGCCAATGTTAAGCACCACAGGCAACACCTTTAACTAGGAGAATGGACAAATGGTAGCAGAATGTATCATGGTCATACTTTGCAGTTAAAACTATGAATTCCAACACTGGAGATTAACCATCCTTTGATAAAGAAAGATTTTTTAAATGAAAACAAGGAAACAAACACCAGACGCGGCTGCTCTGCTCTTCCCAGTATTACTTCCATATGGCACCGAGCTTCCCACCTCCAAATGTTTTCTCTTTTCGTAATTAAGCTTCTCCGAGGCATTTATCAATTGCACTTAACATTTCTGGGATACACTAATTGCTTTTGACACAAATACAGCCCGAGTCTTGATATGTGTGCACTACTGTAGATTATGGAAAGCACAGTTTGCGGTCCCTGTCTTTTGCTAATGTTGATGGATATAAGAAGCGTCTTCTTTCTAACAAGAAACTCATTCTGGATTAAATGAGATACATTTTCTTAGACTCTAACATTTATAAAAATTCAGAAATTTCGGGATTGATCTCCTAAAACATCTTTGACCCAATTGTATCTCAAGCAAAGTCCATATTTTTACTCAAATTTGAATCATACTCACATTGAAACAAAAACGAAAGAAGGGATAACTTTGCTATGAGATCTGATAATGGACATTCCACAAATTACATCCTAACTCCTCACTGACGTGGCTTCAAGCTGATTCTTTAGCCCGATGTGGGGTGCAGGCCACAATGTTCTTAAAAAATCCCGGCTTTACATTTTCACAATTTCCACATTTTAATTTCATCTCTTTTTCCTCAATTTTGAATGAAAACCTTTTCTGTGATATTATGTTCAATAGGAGGCTCAGCTTCAGGATTCTTTAGGATTTTTCAAGCGAAGGTGGGGGACAATGTCTTCACTTTAGGGGGCCACAATTGGGTGTGTGGAATAATGTACAGAATTGTTAGCACAAACTTCCAGGCAGGCAGATATTCTGACAACACCTTTTAAGACTGTTATGGAAGCACTCTGTTCACAGTGCTCACGAGTGTTCACAATGCTTACACTCCCCTCAAATTTTGCATTGCATTGTTCTTTTCTATGTTATCTGCTTGGCCAGTGCTCACAGTGGAATTGTATGAACTATTGTAAGTGAAGTGTTACCACCTGTTTGCATGCCAACATGGGCGACATACTCAAGTTAGGGGCTCAGCTTTTTGAGGTATGCTAATCAGATTGATTCAGATGATGTTTACCTCTCGGTTCATCCTCATTTAGAGGGTATTAGCCTTCTTGGACTAATTTTCACCATCCAACCAAGTCAAATTCCTTCCATTTATTTCAATAGGCTTACCCGCCTTTCCAACCCTCATCAGGCGCAAAAACTAGTGTTACTCTCAATTGTTTTCAACAGGATCACCCTCTAAAACCTCCTGTTTTTCAACATATCTCGAGAGTTTAATAGTGTCACTGAGGCGAACTTAATACCATGCCCCATTTATCAGTTATGAAATCATTTTACTGACCATGGCTCTCTGAGTGACATGGTGGGCATGAAAGATGCTAATAAATATCAATGGCTAACATCTAAAGTGAAAACATTAAAAATGACTGGATGCAAAGAGTTCTGGAACAACCCCAGCACAATGAGTGAGTGTACAGACTCATTTATCAAAACACATTATTTGCCTTTAAAGTAAGAGCAAATTGTCAGAGGTACCATTAGAGAGACCTCTTCTGCCCATGTACCTGGTGACAAAGATATCTCCTGGCTTCCAATCTTCTTCAACGTAATCTCACCTGAGACGTGTTGCTCTTGGTACCTCAAATTCTGGGTTGAGGCCTTACCAGTGTGCACATACACCGCTTAATATCAGACACCCCAGAGAGAATAATGCTAGGTTATGCCACTGCAACCTGAGAAGGATGAAAAAAGGTTAGCCATTTTTGTATTCTTTAACATGAAAATAACTGCTCTCTGTGAGTAAAAACCCTCTACTTCTTTGTCAGTTATACAGAATGCAATTTTCAATGGTGTGCTGGCCATAAGTCATCAGACTCACACGGTTTCTATTTCTCTCCCTGTGTCAGGTAATTTTTGGTCTGCATGGCAGGCTCCAAGGCATATGCCAAATAAACTGTTTTATGCTGATAGTTTTTGTTCACAGAAATGTTGTAAATCTCTGACAGTAATCCATATCCATGTTTTAATTATTTGATGATTTCATTTCTTAAGTTTGTATTTTTTCTATTGTATCACAGTTAGCTGAGACAATAAACTTTATTTAAATAAGTTGTCCTTGTGAGTATTCTAACTTGTGAATTGTCTATTACACCCCATACCACCAACAACAACTTACCTCACTAGCCCACGATACCAGTAGAGGGCACCAAAGACACTGGCGGTCTAGGCTGCCATCTGTCAGGTCTCTTAAGGAATGACTTCAAACAGTAGCATTTGTGTGACACCACTGTCTGGATTTATGTTTTACAGATTGCTCATAATGTCATTTGATTCACAGTTTGAACAAGCCAAAGGGAATATAGCCTTTCATTAATTAAACCCAATTCTGTAATTAAAGGCATAAAATCCCACAAGCATATTGCTAAAAGTGATTCTCACATTTCCTTTCTAGTACTTCAAAGGAGGTGTGTGAATATCTAATAAACCACACGCCTCATTAATAGGATATTTTATCTTTCCTTTCAGGCGTTTTTTGCTTCTGTTTCTGTAAATGTTATAAAATGGCACCCAGACCTGTACATGCCAGGTTCTTCATTCAGCCTGTTTCCAATGATTCAGATATATGTGAACTTTCCCTGATCAGTCTTCTTTTAACTAAGTTATCAAATAAATTGTGTAAACCGTTGTTCATTTTTGACAGTTTTACATGGTACAAGAATGTTCTATTCTCAGAACTCCCCAATACTCAATAACCAATGTGAGCCAAAAAACAAGACCTCATTTGTATGGGACAAGGTTGTAGGTGGCTAATCACACCTTTATGCAGTGATTGAAGAAAAAGTTTATTGGATTTTATATAGAACCAATTATTGCATGTAAAATAAACACAGTCTAAATTCAGTTTTGATCCACAGTTACATTCAATGCAACATCTTACATTTGAATGACTAAAATATTCTTAATACATTTTCAATATAAAGCTTCATACTGCAATTCTGCCATTTCTAAGCATTGTAAATAACATATGTTACTACTACCCAATCTATGGTTGTCAATTTACCGAGTGTTGGGATGATAGAAGACGAAATCTGTCTTACTAAGATTCCAACTTGTGAGGTGAGGATCACCGCTTTCTTCCAACACAATTGTGTTGAATTTCATAGCAGGAAACCACATACAAGGAGTGGAGAACAGGAGCTGCTGTTTTTGACAACCCCAAGCAAAATATGCACTTTGTGCTGAAGAGCAATCCAGGAAGGAGTTGAAAGCGATTCTGACCCATAGGGCAGAGCTGCAAACATTGGAGCACTGGCAATGCTTGGGTCCCAGAGATGAGCCTGTGGAGAGAGCAGAGAATGTAAGAGGGAGAAGCTGAATGTATGCAAGGCAAAAGACACATCTACAGGAGGATTGCAGGCATTGGACCCACACTAAAGGGTATGTGGTATGATTGTGAAGTGCATAAGCCAAGACTCAAAGGTGTTGAGAGGAGAATATACTGGCTGTGACACCCCAAGCAGACAAGTACCCCGACATATAACACAAACTTCTGACTATTAGCATGTAACACTAGCAGAAGCTGGGTGAGGTAGAGCTGAATTGAACATTTAGGACCCTTGAAAGCTGAGCAGCAAGGCATTGGGCCACAGATTCCACTCGGCCAGACAGACAGCCAAGAGACGCTTAGACAACTGTAATATGATGTACATCCTCTGAGGCAACTAGATTACACTAGAACATTTGGCACACATTGCTAGAAGAACAAAAACTACCAGATAACACCACGAGACAAGCTGAAGATCTCCAAAGCTCTTTCTATCCTTCCGTGAAGAAACAAAGAGGAGGTGAGATGCGTAGAGTGTGGGTAGGCATGGATGGAATAGCTAACTTATGATGATATCAATTGATTATTGTTGGAGCGGGAGTCAATTTCAATATTATGGTTTATCGCCTCACACACATGGCTAATCATCACTTCCTTTGATGGAGGTTCTTCTTTTCTCTTCCTCCACCCCTAAGAACTTGTGCAATGGAGCTTGGCTGTTGTATATAAGAAATCAGGAGCTAGTCATCCAAGGGAGTAGCCAGAAAATTAAAATACCCCCCATTTCAAACAAAAGTTCTTACAGCACCAAGCAAACAAAGCAAGTCTTTACAACTCTCCTCAGAAAAGCTCTCTTGTCTCTTTCATCCAAGAATCTATCCATTCATCCTTTCATCCACCTGCTGATATCTACAATTTAACCTTTAAATTCTGTCAGTCAACCATTCATTCTTTCATCTATCATTCAGTCTTTCACCATTCCGTTCACTCATCTGTATCCAAACCTATCCATCCATGGCCAAACCTATCCATCCCTCCTTTCACTTATCCATCTCTCCATCCACCCTTTCACTCATCCATCCATTTACTCTTTCACCCATCCGACTTCTTTTTATTCATCCATTCTTTCACTTATCCATCCACCCTTTTATCAATCCTCCCTTCCATTTTGTCCATCTTTTCACACTTTCACTCGACCCATCCACCCTCTATCATCATCAGTTCACCCTTTCACTCCTCATCCATCCTCACTTTTATTTATCCATTATTTCACTTATCCATCCACCCTTTCCCTCATCCATCCATCCATCCATTCTTTCTCTCATCCATCCTTTCACTCATTCATCCATCCATCCAACCAACCATCTACCCATCCATCCTTTCACTCACCCATCCAGCCTTTCAATCACATACATATCATCCATCCTTTTACTCACTCAACCAACCATCAACTCTTTCACGTTATTTATGAGCCCTTGTCTGGCGAGTTGCAGACAGTAGAGGCCCAGCAAGAATTCCACTCCCTTTGTAACTGCTGAAGTGGTGGGTCCACTACACCCCTGGTGGTAAGTAATTTAAACATGAATGTGAAAACTTGCAGTAAGCAGGCTTATGGCAAATGCTCATAAAATGCTAAATCATGGGTAATACCACTGATCCCAACAGAGCAACTTAATTAAGCAGTGTCATATTACCTATATTACCAACACTACTCTAAACAAGAGCCTTAGAACTGTAAAGCATACAGTTAGTACTAGTGTGAAAAATAAAGAAAACTTATTGCCCTGTTTTCCTCCTTGCATAGAAGAGACTAGAGTACAGCATTTGTTCAAGTCCAAATGACCTGTAATACTTGCAAACTTGTGGCAAAAATTGAAATAAATAGAATGTTCTCTATTATTACCGATAAAATATGCACGAAGCAGATATATTATTTTTTTTTTCTTGAAGTTTTATATAGCGCGAACCAGACCCTAAATTGGGTATCAGAGCGCTTTACATCAACACCAGTTTTGTTACATGAGGAATTTGCCACATGTTTTATTTTAAATGCACCATCACGTGTCCTAAATCATTGATTTCAATCTTTTTTTTAAAAAAGCACATCGTGAATTAGGGGTTGTTAATAAATAATGTATGAAATATGTATAAATATTCACAATGTGGTACATTATGTAAAGTTCCTTCACCAGATTTACTGAGGTGTTTTTCATTATCAGATAAAGTAATCACAACTGTGGATTGCACCACCAAACTCAGGTTCCACAAATGATTGGGTCCATCCAATGTTGTTGATGTTAAATTTCTTTATTCTTCTTTTGTGATAAAAAAAACAGTCAAACAGCGTTTTGTCCAGCTTCAGTGGCCTTCATCAGGGCTGTGAGAGGATATAAAATGTATAGTGTATAATACAATACAGTGTACATAGACAAGATACAACATTGATTCATAAGGATTTTGTCCTAGTTCTAACACAAGGATTCCAATTCCGGAATCCACACATGACATTCACATATAGATATTCAATACATAAAATCCACATATTAATACTCACATTTAAAAGCACCATTTAAAACATGTAAAACAAACACAGGAACAATCCTCTTATATGTATAGTTGCCAGAAAGTGTTGACATATAATTAAATACTATAGTGATGTGATATGGAAATCAACTACAAGAAAGGTCAAACAACATAGAATAGAAGAGAGTCAAAGTGTACAGACTGTGAAATGCAGTGTCATTTCATGCTAAACTGGAGAGCCACAAGGAAGGAATAATAAAAGAAAGAAATAATTATTCAAGGTACAGTGAAGGAGTTTAAAGAAGTCTCAACTTAGAACCAAGAAAGTAGTGCCCAATACGACTTGATACCCATAACAGTGTTGAGTATAGTATTCCTCTAAGGCGAGTTGGAATAGCGTACCTCATTTTTAGATTTTGAATTCCTAACTCTGTAAGGAATTGCAAACATGCTGTGATATTCAGTATGTTTCTCCGCATTTGAACTATGCCCTCCTGTATCCAGGGTAGTTTAATAGTAATTGGCTCCTGTGCCTGAAAGAAATTTAAGAACCTAAGATATTTGGAAGCCCAACAGGGGGTATAGAGCCCACCACTGTGTATGTTTCCTTCTGTATTATTCCTGTCCATACCTAACTATAAAAGGTAAATAAAGAATTGTATTAGAGCAATTTTAATTAAATGTAAGCCTAATAAGGTGTGCTTGAGAATACACTATTAAATATTTGTGAAGAGAGCCCACATATTGTGTTTGACATTTGTTGAAGCTAGTCAGCTCAAGGGGCTGTAAGGGACCGTTCATGTTCATACATAAAGTTGTAGTTTGAAATTTAAAAGCAAAGACTCCAAAGGCCATCAGGTAGAAAAAGCAATAGCCTCTGGTGGCCAGTTCTGCCCCTGTCCTATTCTTCCAGCCCAAGGGAGAGCATGAATGGGCATACACACCGTATCCAGTCCGCATGGTGCTCTGAGGTGGAGCCAAGTAATCATCAAGTGAGAAACAGGCCACCCACGAGTTTAATAAAGCCGACCCTGTTTAACAGGAGTTAATAAAAACATCCAAATTCGGGAATGCAATTATACGCGGTCTTCAACATCAACATGGGTGAGCCATAGGGCCCCTAATAACAAGCATAGGCATATGCTCAACCAAAACAGCTTTTAAAGGAAGCACTTCATCCCCCTGGCCCCCCGATTTGAATAAGCTCGAGAGAGGTGGCAGAGCAGAGCTAGCCACAATAAAGGCCAACACGCCCAATTCAATAAACTTGGTTTCTAAAGCATCCGGTGACACGCAGCAATATCAGTTTTAAAGTGTGGCTCTACTCAGTCCACCTATTCCACACTATGCTCCAAAATTACTCCTACCCGAATAGAAAGCTGATGGAGAGCCCGCGGGCCCCCCCCAGCTACATCTTACAACAGTCCCCATTGCCACATACCATGTCATGAGTTGTATGCATACTACAAATAAATAAACTCACCGTAATGGTTTTCAACTGAGGAACGCCAGCAATCTTACTCCATGCACTTGAAAGTGCTCAATACCACTTGCTCTACCTAAAAAGCGTACGACATCTAAACGTGCGAACACACGTTGGAGCCAGACAAGGAGTGTCTCTAAACTGCCCTTATCCATTGGTGTCATGAAAGGACTGTCCACAAATTGTGGTGTAATAACAGCACCGGTCTGCTAAATATAAAGCGAACTACATGTTTAAGTGCCGTAGCACTTTCAAAACAGAAAAAGGGGGGTGTCTCCAATCCCCCATATCTGTTAGCATCATAGAGAGATGTGCCACACATTGTGGTTAGGATGACACCAATCACAAGAGAATAGAATTCCTTTTTATGATAGAACGGTCCAGACGAGTGAGGCCAAGATGCTTGCCTCAGTCTAAAATAATCCAGGCATGAAAGTATAATATTTAAGGGAATGAAAATATTTTATAAAAATTGTAAGGTTATATAGAGTATATAAAATATGTGACATTGTGCTATATCTTAGCATTCAAAGCATCAATGTAGGGATTGTATTACATGAGCAAAGTAGAGAAGATAAAAAAGATAGGAAAGGAAGAATTAAAGTAAGAGTAAAAATAAAAATAAAAATAAAAATAAAAAGGAGAGATGAGGACAGAAATAACATTGGGATCAAGTTTGTCTCACCATATCTGTCAATATTCCAACCACAAGTGTGTACAAATATCTTAACAAATGCTATAACTGCAGATACAGTTTGTGCCTCTGAAAATGTATGCCAATTCAATTTGGTGTCAATGAAGTGTGTTTCTTTTTCTTAACCATACAACCTCAGGAAAGAGAGATGTAAAATCCTTTCTTCTGGAGTTAACCATGATGACCACGAAAAGTGTGTATATCCATACATAACCTCCAACCACTATATTGGTGGTGAAAGTTGTACTCGTAGATGGTAGCTATAAAAAGTAGTGCAACTCCTCATCTGTATTGTGTCCCACGGTGACACTACGTAAGTGACAGATCTCCCCTGCCTCATTCCGACGGAGGGCTAGTTCCCTGTCACCCCCCCTAGTTGTTTGTGGGACATGGTCTATCGCATGGAACCAGATTTCAGGTTTGGCAGCATGACATTCTGTCATGTGTGATGTCATCGGATAGCTGGTATCCTGTGATCTAATTGCTCTCACATGTTCCTGGATTCTAGTTTTTAGAGCACGGATTGTGCTGCCCACATAAATATTGTTGCAGCTACAAACAATAACGTATGTTACAAAAGGTGTTTTACAAGTGATGGTATGGCGAATCGTATATACGTGTTGTGTGTTTTATTTAAATTCTTTCAGTTTATTTTTCCCATACTGACAGTTGTTGCAGTCTGTACAAGTGAAAAAGCCATGAATTTGTGTAGGCAGCTAGCTCCTAACCATTTTTTGGGGGGTAACATAACTGGGACTCAACATGTCCCATAGGGTTGTACCACGCCGACATGTGACTTTAGGTTTTGACAATAGCTCCCACTTAAGGCCCGTTATCTCCTGGAGCAGAGACCAATGTTTTAAGAGTACCTTATAAACTCTCAGGCTTTGTTTGTTATACTTTGCAATGAAGTTTACGTTGGATTTTTTAATCTGGCTATTGGGAGTTGACTCTCGCTGTCTCAATGTGTCCAGTCTAGGCTTTTGTCTGATCCTCTTTTCCGCATCCTGTAGTACCCTTTCCTTGTAACCTCTTTTTCTGAACCTATCTTTAGTAGCCCTCAAATTGGTTATAAAGGTGTAATTCTCCTGCGTACCCGAACCATCTTTCCATGGGGGATGTTGTTCATGGTGGCTCTGGGGTGCGCACTAGTAGTGTGTAATGTGCTATTGCTGGTTGTAGGTTTACGATACAATATCCTTTGGATGTGTCCTTCCCTGACATAGAAAGTGATATCTAGGAAGTCAATTTTGTCTGTCTTGTGTGTCATTGTCAGTGATATATTGTATGGGTTGTTGTTTGAGAAAGCATAGTATTCCTCCAGCTGCCTCACTGGCCCATTCCAAATGACGATCACGTCGTCGATATACCTCCCCCAAAAGATATTGTTCTCTAACCAGGGGGAGGCATATCGACCCCAAGCATATTATTTTCCCACCACCCCATGAACAGTCCTGCGTACGAGGGAGCAAATTTTGCTCCCATCGATGTTCCTTGGAGTTGGTGGTACCAATGTCCCCCATGCAAGAAATAGGTCTTGAACAGGATGAGATCCGTCATCTCTAACAGCATTTCATTGTGTTTATACCAGTCTGCTGTTCTATTTCTTAGAAAGTGTCACAGGGTGCAAAGGTCAAATTGTTTCTTGATGCACGTGTATAAACTAGTTACATCAAACATAACAAAACGGAGTCCCTCAGTCCATATTACATCCTCAAATGTATTGAGGATGTCTTGGATATATGCCGGTAGGTTCTTCACTAACGGCTACAAGAAAGTGTCCACATACTCTGAGAGGCGTTCGTCTGAGAATCTATCCTAGCAATTTATGGGTCTGCCAGTGGGAAAAGTACCCCCCTTGTGTACCTTTGGGAGGACATAAATACATGGATAGCTTGGATTCTTGACAGCTAGATATTTAAATTCTTCTTCTGTCAGGAATCCCTTATCCTTCCAATCCCCGAGTTTCATGATACTGTGCAATGTTAGTTCCTTCATAGAATTGGTTGGCACTGATTCATAGCAATTGTGATCCCGCAACTGCCTCACTATTTCACCCATGTAGTCCTCTTTCCTCATAATTACGATGTTCCTGCCCTTATCGGCTTCCCGTATTACAAGATTATCATTGTCCCATTGTGAGTTCAAAGCCTGTCTTTCCCTCAGGGTTAGATTGTAAGGGCCCATATTGCTGCGTGTATGTCCATTTAACAATTTGTGTAGGTCCTCTGTGACCCTCGTCTTAAAAAGGTCAATATTGGGGTGTGTAATTTGTGTTGTGATTTTGGACTTGACTTTTAGGCCGCTGTCTATATCAGATTTGAACTAAATCCCTAGTTCTTCAGTCACTTGTTCCAGGGGTATGGTATTGTTATCTGAGAGTGACATGAGTAACTGTATATTCTCAACATCCCCAACCATATGACTAGAGGTTGGAGGTCTTTCAACATGAGGCGTATTACACTTGGGATCTGTATGGAAATAGTGCTTCAATTTCCAAACACGTACAAATTTATGGAGATACACAATAACATTAACAATGTTTCCCACCTGGGTCGGGCAAAATCTCAAACCCTTTTGAAGTACTGTACATTCATCATCATTTGGAGAATAGTCTGAAAGGTTAACTATGACTAGATCACCGTGTGCTAAGAAGGGTGATGTCCAGCTCCCATCAGGACACGTCCCTATCGTATTAGAGTTGTTTACTTTGTTTTGGATGAGCGTAGTTTCACTGCTGGTCCTGGTAATTCCATTCCTTTTGGCCCACCTGCTGCCTCCCCACCTCGTTTTTTGTCAATTTTTGGCTGCTTGCTGTTTAATTGCAGCCTTTCCGTATCTACTAAAAAAAGAATTTTGGACCTGGGGCAGTGTGGTGTTATTATTGCCTTCTCCTGACGGGATGCTCTCTGTAGATGTAAAAGAGCTACTACTGACAGACCTGGAGTCTGAGGTCTCCTCCCTACTATTCTTCGTGGTCTCTGATTTTTACATTGTCAAATCTCTTAGCAAAGGTGTGCACCCTACCCTCTAGATTAGATGCCGTATGCATTTAATGTAGAGCAAGTGGTATTAAGCGCTTTTGAGCGCATGGAGTAAGACATGGATTGCTGGCGTCCCGCAGTTGAAAACCATTACGGTGAGTTTATTTATTTGTAGTATGCATACAACTTGTTCCACGGTATGTGGCAATGGGGACTGTTGTAAGATGTAGCTGGGGGGGCCCGTGGGCTCTCCGTCGGCTTTCTATCTGGGTGGGAGTCATTTTGGAGCATAGTGTGGACTAGGTGGACTGAGTAGAGCCACACTTTAAAACCGATATTGGTGCATGTCACCAGATGCTCTTTTTATTATTTATCGATGTTTACCCGAGTTGGGGCTTTTTCTGGGCTTATTGCAGACCCAGCAGGTTTTATAACCCAAGTTGACTGAATTTGGCGTTTTGGCCTTTATTGTGGCTAGCACTACTCTGCCACCTCAGTCGAGCTTACTCAAATCGGGGGGTCAGGAGGATGAAGTGCTTTCTTTAAAAGCTGTTTTGGTTGAGCATATGCCTATGCTTGTTATTAGGGGCACTATGGCTCACCCATGTTGAGGTTGAAGACTGCGTATAATTGCATTCCCGAATTTGGATGGTTTTTATAACTCCTGTTAAACAGGGTCCCACGGCTCGGAATTACTCCAGAATGGGACAAGGGCAGAACGGGTTGCCAGAGGCTCTTGCTTTTTCTTCCAAATGGCCTTAGGAGTCTTTGCTTTTAAATTTTAAACTACAACTTTATGTATGAACATGAATAGTCCCTTACGGCCCCTTGAGCACTCTAGCTTCAATATAAGTCGAACACAATATGTGGGCTCTCATGACAAATATTAAATAATGGATTCTCTAAGCACACATGATTAGTTTTAAATGTAATTAAAATTACTCTCATACCATTCTTGATTTATATTTAAGAGTTAGATATGGACAGGAATATTATAGAAGCAAACAGACACAGTGGTTGGTTCTATACCCCCTGTTGGGCCTCCAAATATCTTAGGTTCTTACATTTCTACTCAACACTGTTATGGGTATCAAGTTGTATTTGGCACTACTTTCTTGGTTCTAAGTTGAGACTTCTTTAAACTCCTTCACTATACCTTGAATAATTATTTCTTTCTTGTATCATTCCTTCCTTGCGGCTCTCCAGTTTTTCACGAAATGGCACTGTATTTCACAGTCTGTACACTTTGACTCTCTTCTATTCTATGTTGTTTGACATTTCTTGTAAGTGATTTCTATATCAAGTCACTATAGTATTCAATTATATGTCAACACTTTCTGGCAACTATAAATATAAGGGGATTGCCCCTGTGTTTGTTTTACATGTTTTAAATGGTGCTTTTAAATGTGAGTATTAATATGTGGATTCTTTGTATGTGAATATTTATATGTGAATGTCACGTGTGGATTCCGGAATTGGAATCCTTGTAGTAGAACTGTGACAAAATCCTTATGTATCAATGTTATATCTTATCTATTTACACTATATTGTATTATACACTATACATTTTATATGCTCTCACATCCCTGATGAAGTCCACTGAAGCTGGACAAAACGCGCTGGCTGCTTGGCTGTTTTTTATCACAAAAGAAGAATAAAGAAATTTAACATTAACAACATTGGATGGACCCAATCATTTGTGGAAACTGAGTTTGGTGGTGCAATCCACAGTTGTGATTAATTTAACTTTGGTCTTGGAGACTGCTCTCTGGAGACAGTGGAAGTGGCGGAGGTGCACACCATTGGAGCATAATACTCCAAGTATCTGGACTTTTTGTGGGAAACTTCTGTTTCTTCCTTCAGGGGGAGGTGCGTCACATACACACAGTGGTGTGGATGTATGGTCTTGCTGTTTCATTTTTGTGTTCTATTATGAGATAAAGTGCTCAGCTAAGAGCTGCCCCACTAGAGGCCAGACAACCAATATTGAGTGACCTTTAACCTAGGTGCCAAATGGGAGCAGCACTAAATTACATGTCTGGTTTCCTACAAAGCGTCAGAGAGCTGCTTACATTAAAGCTTTCACCGCTCTCTCTGGCTGCAGACATTCAGAATCTACAATACGTCATGGTACCCAGTGTCACGTGCTATGGAAAGGAGCCCTGGCTGTTGCATTTTCACAAAGGCTACTCACAAATAGGAAACTAAGCCCGTAGACTGCAACCCCTAAGGAGCAACTGTGTCTTGTACATAAAGTTACGAGATAACACAGCCAGTGCTGTGTATTGGAGTCACATTTAAAATTACCTGGTGATTTTGACACCCTGCAAACTAATCTCTTTTACCTAATGGGGCCCGCCAACACCACCCTGCTGCATCTGACATAGTGGGGGGTTGGCGACACCTCTGTAGCCATCACATAAATGCGTAATCACAAATCTTGATATTAAGCTTTAATCAATAATGAAAGTTTTAATTAGTTTCAAAAGTTTTATTTTCAATAAAGGTTTAATAAAATCTCTTTTTCTTTATTTGATTCATTCAATATCTCTGTCCAATAACAGAATTGATAATAAAAGTATGGTTATGGCAAAATAATTTTCATATAATAAAGAATTAAACGTGTTCTATCAAGGCAAGAAACCCTATTCTAAGAATGGGGCAAAAACAGTGTTAGTCAGAACCCATAAAGAGTTCAAATTTGGGAGGAAAGAGTGAGATAGAGCATAAAGATAATAGTCAATCGTTCAATGTCAGCAGAATTTCCTGTAAAGAGAGGTTCATGAAACTGAGTCGAGTCTCAAGCAAACAAAGCAAAAATGATCATGCAGTATCAAACAGCAATCAGCAGTAAGTTAAAAAAGATTGCAAATCAACTTTACGCATTCAGCATGAAGCCTTCAGCATTCCGTCTCGAAAGCAGGTATGGGAAGAGTGGACAAGGTGTTAACCTCCTCTAGGAACACACACTAATATAAACAGATTAAAGAAATGTTGCAGTCCATGTTGCATCATCTCTTCTCGTCCAATCAGCTTTCAGAATTCTTCCAAAAACAGGCTCTCTTTTTCTTTTCCCACGTACTAAACAATGAACTACAGACAGTTATTGTGAAGTGTGAAACAAAATTTTAAATTGTGACTACATACAAGGCCGTTTGATTCTGACCTTCTTTCCCACAAACATTTCTAACCTTCTAATAAAAGAAATTGCATGTTAACTAAACAATGAATATGTCAAATAGAAACCTCAGCTGTAACGAGAAATTATTTAGCATCACATTTTCCATTATAAAATGATGAAAAATATGTTAAAAGATCAACATTTCAAATCAAGCATTGTATTATTGTGCGATTAATCTTCATTATTCCATTTATTGATAATGTTTCTTTAGCAAACACTTCAAAATGTTATTATTAATCAGCAACATTTGGAAAGTTATGTGAAGCTTTTTACTAAAATCATAGTCATGAAAAGGTGAACTTTTAAATCTGGCGGTGCTGGACCCGGAAAACGTCACAAGTTCAGGCCAACTGCAATGAAGTGCAGGCCAGACACAGGACCAAGTTTGGCCCACTGAGAGTTGTACTTTATGTCCCTGGTGTGAGGTCTGTGCAGTGTTAATTTGTGAGGCTATGTGTTGCTCGTTGTTGGCTCTGAAGGGACTTGTAGCTGTTGGCAAGACTTGGCAGTGCTCACTGTAGGCTCCAAAGGCATTTTCAGCTGTGCCGTGAGGCTTGCCAGTGCTATGTGTCGCTCAGCGTCAGTACCGATGAAGCTTGCAGCTGTGCAGTGAGATTATGATTCTGATGAAGCTTTCAGCTGCGCAGATAGGCTTGGTGGAGCTTTCTGTCCCTCAACGTTGGTTACAATGAAGCTATCAGCTGTTCGGTGAGGCTTTGCGGGGCTTCTCATCACTTCACTATGGTTTTGATGGTTTTGAGGGAACCTTCAGTTAGGCAAGGAAGAGTTCTCTTTGATGCCAATCAAGTGTACAGGACCTGTGAAGGTACCTCTTAAGGATCAGGGACTCACTCCAGCATAGGCCAGATGGGTTCAGGCAGGTCAAGATTCAAGTCCAGCCAGGTCATCCAGTGCAGCAGGTCAGCTGGGCAGTTGCAGGACAGGTCTCTGAAGCTTGTTATGTCCCAGTAGCTCACACAGGAGGCCCGCAGCTAACTCTTGGAGTCAGTCTGGTAGTCTGTGGTTCAACAAGCAGGTATAGGCTTTCTTCCTCAGGCAGAATGTCAGTCCTTCTCCTGATTCATCCACATATCCAGAAGTGATCTGATGAGTGTCTCAGGAGATCTAATATTTATACCTGATGCCAGCCTTTATAGGGGGCAACTCCATATACTTTCCCCACAGCTGGTTCTGGAAAGTTATTCCCTTTACCCACCAAGGCTCTGGTGTTACAAAAGACTAGTGTCAGGGACATTTGTGAATGTGCTGGAGGCAGCCCTTTGAAATGCAAGTGGGGCAAGAAACAGCTCTCCCCAACCATCCTGGCAGGATGGCCCATCCTGTCAACATCTAACCCCCCTTTGTCTCAATGTCTAGGAAGAATACACAAAGGCAAGCTGCCAAGCTATTCAGTCCTTTGACCAAGGACACAGACAGCAAGCACCGAATGTTTAGGACAAGGAAAGAACAAGTTTCTAAAATTTGCATTTTCAGAATTGTAACTTAAAATCTAACTTTACCATTAAAGAATAGTTTAAATTACAATTTGTTTGAGTGCAAACATAATTTTCCTATCTCTTCCCAAACTTAAGTTATCACTTATTAAGTGTAGTAAGGAAACCCAATGTTATTCCATGGGTAAGATAGATCTTGCAACAGTGAAAGACAACTTGAGGAGTTTTTCACTACCAGGAGATGTAAAACTTAAATCCACATGTCCTACTTTTTAAATACAATGCACCCTGCCCTGTGAATCTTCAGGTCTCACCTTAAGAGTGACTTAAACATATTAAAAAGAAATGTTTAGACCTGGCAAAATGATTATTTTGCCAGGTTGAAATAGCAGTTGAAAACTGCACTATAGACTGCAGTGGCTGGCCTGAGACATATTTTCAAAGGCTACACAATGTATGCTGCTGGCCCACTAGTTGCATTTAATTTGCAAGCTCAGGGCACATGTAGCATCATTTACCAGGGACTTAAACATAAATTAAATGTGCCACTTTTAACATGTTTAGGGAGAGAGCACAAACACATTAGCATTGATTAGCAGGTATAAATTGTGCAATGTCCTGAAGCCAATTAAAGTGAATTCAGCAAGATAGGAGGGATGACTGCAAAATATTTGGGGGACTACCACCCAAGGATGCCAGGTCTAACAGATATTGTTTATTTAGCACTGGGTTGGGTAGGTGGACCATAGGTATCTGCACTGCTGTGGACCAGGGAAACCCGGTGGGAGGTAGGGAAAATTACCATTAGTGGGAGATCAACCAATCATAATGGGCAGAGAATGACCAACATAGTCAACAATTTCTCACATAAAACATTAAGACCATGAACAGCCTCAATAAGAGATACAGAATATGCACATACTAGTAGAGAAGGGGGCCCAAAGAGTACTCCTAGAGCAATCCCACTTAGATGAGGCAGAAATAGAGAGGCTGAAAAAGAGGTGCGGGCACCAGATTTCCTCTACTAGTTATTCAGTTTATGCAAGGAGAACACTAGTGTGTGTTAAACTGCAGGTTTCCATTACAGCTACAAAGGGAGAGGATGATGAAGAGAGAGAATATGTGTTGGTTATTGGCTATGCAGGACTTCCCACATCTGATCGAATGCATGACGTTTCAACACATATGTTCACAATGCATGGCTTTAAAACGCGGTCCTTACAACGACCGCGTTGTTACCACGTGTGCCATTACATCGCAAGTCGTATCAACGACTTGCTGTAGGGGGGGGCGCTGGACTTAGGAATAGTATTAATTACTATTCCTGCTCCAGTTTGTGCAACAGCAGGGAAGGTGTTGGATTTAAAATCAGGGAGAGTGAATCTGTCTAGAGGTCAAACTGCTTACCAAGCAAAGCAATAAAAGTCAATATCTGAGCAGATTGTCCAAAGTGAAAATATGGTCTACACGATTTTCTCGTAGAAATCTTCTCCAATCTTGTTTATTCCAAGTTCAGCAAGGGTACAGCAACTTCAGCCATCAAAAAGCAACTTTAGCCAACACGTGTTTTGCCGTTGATTCACGAGGAGTACTCTCCTTGAGGACCATATTCTGAGGAAATCAGTTTTGTTTTACCTACAGAACTTGTGTTTAGTGACTGTGAGGATATGAATAAATTACACTTTTTCCATATTAATTGACGTTTTTGGCCCTGAGGAAGTCGGTAGATAATTCCACAAGACAAAACACGTGTTGGCTAAAGTTGTTTTTTAATGCCTGAAGTTGCTGTCACCTTGCTGAACTTGGAATGGACTCGGAGAAGATTGCTGTGAAAAAATCGTGTGGACTCATATTTTCACTTTGGACAAACTGCTCAGCATATTGCCTTTTATTGCTTTGTACATTTGTAAGACTGCTGTCTACAAATTGAGTAACGTCAGGTAGCCGTTAATCTTTATCCTTTGAGCCACTCTCCTTTTTTGTGCTTACTGAGCATGATGGCTCGCTCCCAAAAAATGAACATTTGTTGCAAAATCATTGATTTGGCATTCCTGCTTGCCAAAAGAGCTATAGCCATGCAGTGGAAGGCAGAGAAAGCACATGGAATTGGGAGGTGGAGGGCGGAGGTAATAAAATAGACCCGGTCAAAGACCTTTCTTGTGGGAAAAAGTAAGTTTATCATCAGTGGAAGACAGCATAAGCATGGGCACTCTGGTTCTTGAGTTCATGAAAGTAGGAGAGGAGGAGAATAATGATTGGGGCTGGGGAAACCCACATACAGCGGTGAAATGACCTTACATGAAGCCCTACAGAGGGATCCCCAGCCCCCAGAATTTGGACTTCCTCTAAGCGACTGCCTGGAGCATCCATAGCACACACAGAGAATATAAAAAATTTATAATAACACTAAAACAGCGAGGCACATGGCTCAGAGCTGATTTCTTTTTCTTTGCTTGTGTTTATTTCACTGTAATTGATGCTGTGGCTACTTACATTATACTGATACCACAAATTTAAAAAACCCTCATACTGGATGATACTTTTATATTGCTTCAGACAATTTTAAAAAATTGAAAATGTAACCTATTATATGGCAAACTAATGTACTCAATATGACAAGACCAGGGCATACCTCCAGGAGGGGTGTTTGGTGTGTGACACTCCACAAATAAAAGCATTCTTGGCTTGGTAGTTGGGTCTGGGGCCCTGAGCATAGTCTGCTTTGTCTGAGTCGGTTTTTCTTGGCATCCTAATTTCACTAAGAGGCTTTAACTTTATTTTGTGGATTAGAAACTGAAATATATTTAGGCTCAGATTTGATTTACAAAGATTTTGCTTCGGGTATTGTGTCACTTTTTTGATGCAACCCTGATGAAAAAAATGTTTTAGTACTTACAAACCCACGCAACTGTTGTGGTGCGTGGGTTGGTAAGAAAAGGTAATGCAGCTGTATTGCGTTACTTTGTGTCAGGTTGGCGTTCCATGAGTGGTACATGGACATTCTCATGCCTCCACACATGGATTTTGATGCAAACCTGTTAGACCTGTCAGGCTTTGGGTGGTCTTCCCCCAAACCTTTTGCCCCACCTGACCATTTTTGCTGAACTGAAAATTGTTGTTGCCCTCAGTAATCTGTGCACTTTACCATTGCTAACAGTTCTAAAGTGCTTGTGCCTACTCCTCTCTAACATTGGCTTATACTGAATTGGATATTTTATTTACTTGTAAGTCCCTTATAGAGTGGTATACCATATAACCAGGGCCTATACATTAAATGCTACCAGTGGGCCTATGGCACTCATTGTGCCTCCCACTTAAGTAGCCCTTCAAAACACGTCCCAAGTCTGCCACTGCAGCCTAAATGCAGTTTTAAGCTTCCATGTCGACTTGGCATTACAATCCCCCGTGCCAAACCTTAAACTTCCCTTCTAGTACATATAAGTCACCCCTAAGGTAGGCCCTAGGTAGCCCATAGGGCAGAATGCTGTGTAATGCAAAGGTTGGGCATGTACTTTTAAGTTTTGCATGTCCTGGTAGTAAAAAACAGACACGTTTGTTTTTCACTAAGTGAGGCCTACCCTTCCCATAGGATAACATTGGGGATTCCCTATTGCATTTAATAGGCTGTAATTTCCAATTGGGAGTAGGTCAATATCTCATGTTTGGTGTCTATTAAATTGGTGTTTTAGAAAGTTGGCATTTTTCAGCCCTTAACCCTTTTGTGCCTGTAGCCTGGCCTGGGTCTCATGACTGGGTGTAACTGACAGATTCTTTGAATTCCTCCCACACAGTCACACAATAGAGGGATTAGGTGTGCCTGAATGGGGCATCTTTGGCAGGATGGGTAAGCGGAGCTGAGCACAGCCCCACTTGCAACTGAAAAGTCTGTGCTCTAGCTCCACACAAAGGACTTACCGACCCCCACATGTGATAAATCAGTGTACTACTGCAATGTATTATTAAACGACTATGCTGTTAACTCATAATTTTGTGGCATGTTTCATTTAAGACCTAATGAAGTAAATATGCTCCATATTAACTGTATATTTTACACGCGATCATCAATCGTAAAACACACACTGCAAGTACTGTCAGTCCTTACGAAGACAGTTTTATTTTGACATAGGTCTTATTATGTTGCTTACATTTCTTGCAATTCTGATTAGCAGCATGACATGCTTATATAACTGTGAGTAGTTGTCATGATGGTCATTGAGCTTCTCTCTTCATTATGTAGTAACACTATTTTAAACCAATTATGCTATTGATGTATGGTGAGACTTTTTTTTTTCATTTCTTTGCTCTTTCATTTCACAGTCTTTTAATTGGACAAACACCTTTGGAATCTTCTGCACATCCAGCGCACATTCCAAGATTTCTTGCATTTTCGTCTGCACTCGGTACCCGATGAGTAACACACCTTCCCAGTATGGCCGACACTTCTTTGAAAGACACCACCTCGAGTCCTCTCTCTGTTTTCATTACATAGACGCAGCATGTACTCGTTAGCTGCGGTTGAGCCTACTTTTACGCGGCATCCCAGAACGGGTGGCTACACTTTGGCGTTCGGGTAAAGTTGGAGCAGGAAACACATGACGACAACAGTAAGGGGCATATGTATGAAACTCCCGTTTTGCGAATCCCAATTTGCGATATTTTGCGATTAGCAAATTGAGATTCGCAAAGCGGGATGTAAAAAATAAATCGCAAATGTTTAGCGATTCCTTAATAATTGCAAAATATTCTCAGAAACCTCATTTGCGATTTCTTAATTGCGAAAATCGCAAATTAAGAAATCGCAAAAACGGGAATCTGCAATACATGTGCAGCCTGATGACATCACAAACAGGAAACTGGAGTGATTTCCTGCACCTGCTCACCTGAGCCACACCCAGAGGCTGCTTGGAGAGTGTGAGGTGGCATCCCAGGAGAGAGCAAACAGCAATGGAGGCCAACAAACAACAGGAGGGCAAGGATGCAGAGAAGAGGAAGAGGAAACACAAGTTTTCAGAAAAGGAGCAGGAGGTCCTCATTGAGGACATGGTGTGCAGCCATGAGCTCCTTTTTGGCAAGAAGGCACTGCGTGTCCCAGTGGCAAGGAAACGCAAAATCTGGCTGGACATCCAAAGTAAGGTTAATGCAGTGGGAGTGACCAATCGCACCATCGAAGAATTGCGCAAGCGATGGTATGATATGCGCCAGAGGTCGAAGGAGAGGGTGGCAGCCAGACTAAAGGACGCAAATCAGACTGGGGGAGGACCATCCACAGCAGCACAGCCAACACCCCATGAGGAGCTTGTGGAGTCCACTCTCCTGCCTGAGAGCGTCGGTGGTGTGGCTGACATTGACAGCTCCGACCCTGCATCCAGCAGCCAAGGTAAGATGCATGCAAAATCAATCTGCACTGATCCCCATCCCATGCACACTTCCCCAAATGCGCTAAATATCCTCACAAAATGTCATTCCAGTCCAAGTCTTACAGCACACCCAGCAATGCATCATGGGACTTGTAGTACTATGTCTGACAGTGTGTCCATGAGACAAAGGACATCTAATGCAACATGTGGGTTGGGGATAAGTGAATGATACAGTGTCAGAGGTTAGCCGATACAAACTGTAGGAACTTTATTGATTGCCAATTGCAGACAAAGACACAAACTCATGTAGTCCCCTTTACATCCACAGCACAATCCACGGCACGTGAAGACAGTGCAGAGGGAGAGGAGCCTGCACATCCTGAGGACTCCAGTGATGAGACAGAGCTCATACCAATCCAGTGCAGGAAGCTCACACATGCGCCCCCACTGCCTCCATTTGAGGATGAAATACCGGCCACAGGGGAGGACAGTGACAGAAGAGAGGGGAGTCAGGGTGTGTCACACATTCCCATTCAGGACACACCAAGGCCAAGGATTCCACCACAGTACACATGCAGGTCAAGGCCCAGGAGCAGCACTGCCACTGAAGCCGAAGAAACCGTTTTTTCAGGCCTGGAACACAGCATGCTGCAGGAACAGCGCCTGCAAAGTAAATCACTCAGGTCAATAAATAGGCAGCTATGCCGTATCCACAAGGATCAGAAAAACCTGGGGGAGGGCATCATGGCCATGGCAGGTGCCATCCGTGACCTATGTGACACTCTGAGGCACAACCAAGCCGCCATTGAGAGGGCTGGCCGACGTGCCAATGCACGCCTTCACAACTATACCAAGGCCGTAAACCGCCTCTGCACCACCACCAGCACTCTCACACGCAGAAGCGTCACAATGCAGGTGGAAATGGCGCACTGCTGCCAGGACATAGCCAGAGGACTAGCACAGGTCACCAGTGCTGTGGAGCTGCTGCAGACGGCCAACGCAGGTGGGAGCGCTCTCATGGCCTCTGGCGAGAGTGAAGAAACCTCCAGTAGGAGCAGCATCACTCCTACATTGCCTGGAGAAAGACGGCGCAGTACCAGACAGGGAGCAGGACCCCGGAACACCATGGAGGGCACTCATCCTGGACGCAAAACACCACCAATGCGTCACCAAAGAAGGTGAACTATAAGGGTGAAGTAACCCAACTAGGCAGATTGCACAGTTACTTGTGCCTTACCTGCACTGTGTGCATAACATGTGCTGGGTACAGCTACACGCTTAATGATTGTGAAGTGTGAATAAACACTGCACACATTATCAAGCTTTTTTGTCTCATGTCATCATTGCTCACCTAGAAGTAGTTTTGTGTGATCTCTGTCCGTCTCTGGCGTCCAGCAGCTGCCCCGACTCCTGACGCTGGTCTGGCAGGGGGAGCAGGGCGATCGTCATCCGATGTGTCTGTATCGGTCACATCAATTGTGGTGCCTTTCCTCATTACCATGTTATGTAGCATTGCACAGCTTGCCACGATTCTACAGCAGGTCTCAGGGCTGTATTGCAGTGCGCCTCCACTTTTATGCAGGCACCGGAAGCGGCTCTTCATGATTCCAAAGGTGCGCTCAATTACGCAGCGTGTACATCTGTGTGCCCTGTTTTATCTCCTTTCACTTGCATTAGCTGGATCCAGATACGGGGTCAGGATGAAGTCCCGCACTGCATAGGCACTGTCCACTGTCACCTGCAGGGATAGACACAATCGGTAAGTCAATGTCCCCACCCTCCAGTGTTGTAGTGGATGTATGGATGTGTGCCATGTATTTACCTAGCAGGTATCCCTCCCCAAACTCTCCAGCACTCAGACGTCTGTGTATTCCACTGTGTCTAAAGATGAAAGAGTCATATGTACTGCCGGGGTATTTGGGTACAATGTCAGTGATGATATACTTTGCACTGCACACAATCTGTATATTGAGGGAATGGTAGCATTTACGGTTTCTGTAGACATATTCAGTTGCTGATGGGGGTGTGATGGCCACATGGGTCCCATCGATGCAGCCAATGACGTGTGGGAAATGTGCAATCTGGTAGAAGTCCCGTTTTGTTCGCTGTAATGCCTGTTGAGTGTTTGGGAAGTATATGTGATGTGGGAGCCTCTGTAGCATTGCATCTAGAAAGGCATGGAAAAAGCGCGAAAGTGCACTCTGTGACACCCCACCAACCTCCGCTATTTCCCGTTGAAAACTCCCTGACGCCAGGAGGTGCAGGGAGCACAGGACCTGCACATGTGTGGGAATTGTTTGTATCCTGCGTGTAGGGTGTTCCAAGTAGGGTTTCAGCTCCTCAATCAGGTCCATTATGGTCTGTGGGTGCAGCCTGTACTTCTCATAGATGTCCTCTTCAGTGTGCTGGAACAGAGTTTTGCGCAGCCTGAATATACGTTCCTGTCTCCTTCTCCTCTGTGCAAGAGCCCGAATACGCAGCCTCCTGGCTATCACAAACAGTGCTGCCATTGTGGTTGGTTCTGTTGCATTGTAGGGTTGTTTAAGTACCTAGCAGCAGCTTACCACCTGCATGCAATTGGTGTTAATAGCGATTTCTTATTTTGCGAATTTCGTAAAATCGCAATTAGCGAGGTTTTCATACATTTGTTAGCGATTTCTTAATTTGTGATATCCTCATTGCGATTTTCACAATTTGACAATATCGCAAAATAAGTAATCGCAAATTTATTCGCAATTTTTGTGTTTTGCAGCATTAGAAATCGGTAATTTAGCGATTTCATATTTTTGACTAGGAATTTGTGTCATACATATGAATTAGCGAAATTTTAGTCGCAAACGCTGTTTTTTGCGATTCGCAGCCTTAGCGACTAAAATTTGCTTTCATACATATGCCCCCAAGTCTCTTAATGATTATGACAATTCATTTGAATCAACACGAGGGTAGACTTATACCTTCAATAACTTAAAAACTAATTTTTCAGAATACGCTACAGTAGTGTTTCGGATTGATTCACCGGAGAAGAGCTGAATATGTGTTTTCCTTTACTTTCGCATTACGTTTTATAACGCACCGACAGTGTCTCATTGCTCTTTTTACAGAGCAGGAAGTTTGGATATTCACGGCGTTTTAGACGCCTGGTGAGTTTTTTTCTCTCGCTCTTTTCTCTCGTATTTTGGTTTAATCTGATGGTATGGTATGTGCAACTTGCAGACAACTTTCAGCTTACACTTATTTTGGTCTCACAGGTTTTCAATGACCCGTTTTGACAGCAGCTCTGGGTTTAGACCCAGCTCTACATGTGGACTTTTTAATAGGTAGATACTCATTTTGCATGGTACTAGGCACAGCGTTTTTTCACGTACTTCATGCACTTGGTGATTTGGCACTTTTTGGTTTTCTGCGAGCACCGGTATCGCCTCACGTTACAGGCATTTCACTTTGTGGCTAATTACTAACTTGCTCACTTCAGTTTACCCACGTTGTAGCTCTTAACCCTCCTGGATTGCAGAGGTCTATCATCTTACCTCTGTTTCTTGTTTTAGTTCAATACTCTGTCAGGTGCCCCGCAAACGCGCACACAGAAACACCGGGAGACTCACTTCCGGTTGGAAGGGTGAGTCCCGGTCTAGTGGTTGCGGCGCACGAGAGGTCGGAGAAACACTTCCGGGGGAAACGCTTACACTGCGCGTTTCCCGCCGGCTCAGTGCTTCGGATTCAACCGGATCCCCCGAAGACGTGACTGCCGAGTTCCGAGTCGAGTTGACTCCCGCAACCTGGTTCCAGTAAGTCTAAGGCGTGCTTGTGTATTCCTGCTCACCGCGCTGGAGCGCCCTACTGGTCACCGAGAATTCCCGCCACAGAGGCTGCCTGAATCCCAGAGCGCCGGAGTGCTCGTGGGATATTTGTTTCTATTATTGGAGACCTTTTGTTCGTTTAGCGCAGGAGCGCTTGGGGGGAGGTTTTAGTTTACTTAGCGCAGGAGCGCTTGGGGGTTTTCTTCAATCCTACAACACAGGTGCGTTGTTGGGATACTGGTTTTGCTTCACTTCAGCGTGGGTGCGCTTAGGGGGTACTGAAGAGTCCATAGCGCAGGAGCGCTACTGTGACGAAGTACCCATTTCATTTTGGATCAGTGTTCTAGCACCTACGTTGCCATTGTTATAGCTTGCCCCCGTAGTTTACCGCTTAATTGTGCAAGAACACCTTGCGCATGGTTTGACCTTCTTTTCACCTCACCGGCGCAGGAGCGCTTTACTTTGATTTTCGGAAGGAGTAGTGTCCAGGAGTTCTTCGCCTGGAGCAGCGCCGATTTTGGTTGCCATGATCCGAAGAAGCATCGGTGAGTCCCCGGAATGACTTTCTTTTCTGTGTGTGGGTTGGCGTGGGTGCTGTAGAACAGGGGTTAGGATTCCTTATTGATATAGTCCTTCCTGTCTTCCATAGGGCCCAGGATACTTCCACACCAAGCCACTACGTCCTTTCTGGCTCCCTTCCCTGCGTCCATCTCATCCCCGTTGGTTCCTACTATTCACGAGGGTCAGGTGGGTACAGGGACGGGTGCTCTTGTCGTCTCTGCGGAATTACCTCGCAAGCAAAGGTGAGTCTTGTGAGGTACACGACATACTCAAGGTTTATTGAATGTAATAAATGTGATTTATTTCGCTCGTAGATATCCCCTGACAAAGGGTGGTGCATAACCCCCGAAATGCATTGGGATTGAGGAATGAGTTCCACCATATTGTTTTTGATTCATTTCATGGACTGTTGAAATGTAT
Source organism: Triturus cristatus (assembly GCF_964204655.1). Classification (NCBI taxonomy): domain Eukaryota; kingdom Metazoa; phylum Chordata; class Amphibia; order Caudata; family Salamandridae; genus Triturus; species Triturus cristatus. The sequence goes on along the minus strand of NC_140593.1, from coordinate 530,492,755 downwards.
TTTGATTTGGATCTTCAATAGACGTGCCAATAAAAGAAGCACATCAAGAAGAAGGACACCGCCTATGGTTTATAGTCTGAACAGCAATATTGGATTGATAGAATGTTGATTGTGAATAACATTGTTTTTCATTGTGTAAAGCAATTAGGTCTTTGATGAATTGGTAATGCAAACTCATGCATGAGTGTATTAGGTAGTGCACATCCTGTCTAGGACACATTGCTGTAGTTTATATTACTTTTAGAAAGTTGGCATTTTTCCGCCCTTAACCCTTTTGTGCCTGTAGCCTGGCCTGGGTCTCATGACTGGGTGTAACTAGCAGACTTTTTGAATTACTCCCACACAGTCACACAATAGAGGGATTAGGTGTGCCTGAATGGGGCATCTTCTGGCAGGATGGGTAAGTGGAGCTGAGCACAGCCCCACTTGCAACTGAAAAGTCTGTGCTCTAGATCCACACAAAGGACTTAACGACCCCACATTGTCACTGCAACCTGCTTGGAGCCAAGGCAGGGAAGTCAGGAAATTCCATGACCTTAAAAACAACTGTGTAGAAGCTTCTTCCAGCTTACAGAACCAGGGCATCAGGGTATAAAAGTAGGACCGCAGACGCAACTTTTCAGTACACTTCTGGACCTGTGGATACTCGCCAGGAAGAAGGACTGCTGTGCTGCTGGAAGAACTGCCACTCTGCTGGAAGGCTGCTCTGAAGGACTACTGCCCTGTTGAATTGCTGCCCTCTTGACCTACTGCTCTGCTGCCTTCTGCCTGGGTACCAGGACTGGATCTTCAACCATCCCATGACCTCCAGAGTGACTCACAAGGGACAGTAGGCAGGCCTCTTGTTCAGAGCCACAAGGATATAAAAGTCTTGATCTTGAACCCTCACCTGGACCCACCGTGAGTGAGTGCTGATCCTCCAAGTGGTGCCCCTCCATTCCTGGACCCTTGAAAATGGTGCTAACGGTGCCCAGATAGCTAACATCTAAAATAGGAGACTTGAGAAATTTTTGGCTAAATGCTGCTCTGAAAACCAGGTGGAGACCGGGACCAACCTGCTTGCCTATCCGCCCGACAGGCATCGCCGGTTGGATTGACTCCGCGGGTTCTCTTACTATGTTTTTCTCCACAGCAGCCACTCATTTTTAGTGGTCCTTCACCAAAAGGATATCCAACCTTGTGGAACTGTCTAAGGCTATGGCCCTCTGCCTCATCCCACTGAATATTTTTGTCTTCCATTTCTGCAACTAAGTCCGAATGGGGAAATCTTCACCAGGGCTTTGACCCAAGCCATCTGATAATGACACTTCCTCTACAGACACCTCCTGCAGCCTTGCGCCCTTGACCTTTTCCTTCTCACACACTTTTCTTCAGAAATCTTTATAAGTCAGTAGGTAAGTGCTGACCGGGCCCAGTTCACTCCTTGTATCTGAACCGCACTCCATCATGGTCGGTCATATGTTTTTTCATTTTACCTTGTCTCGCAAGACTAGATGTTTGCGGTTGGCGCCTTGATCTTGCAGGTTTTTACTAAAAAATGTAAAAGTTCATAACTCAGGTTCTACTGATGGCATTTTTGTTGGCTTGGTTTTCATTTATGAAAATGTACTCTATTTTTATAATTTGGTTTGGGATTTCTCTTGTGTTGTGTTCTCCCTTTACTACTGTTTGTTTGCTGCCTAAATATCTTACGCACTGCCTGTTAAGCCTGACTGCTTTTTGTGCCAAGCTACCCAGGGTTAAGCACAGGTTAATTTAGTGACTTTTTATGGTTCACCCTGCAAGGGATTGTGGCTGTGCCTGACCAGGGCTCACACCCCATCAACCAACAACCCAATCTCTATGAAAACCCATATTTACAAGTCCAGATTTATAAGGATTTTGCATCTAGGATGCGTCACTTTTTTGACAAATCTCTGATGCAAAATCCTTTTTGATCTTTACAAAGCCATGCAAATGTTGATTTGCAAAAAAGTTTAATGCAGCGCATACCACTACCTTGCATTACTTTGCATCAGCTAGGTGTTCAAAGGGTGGTGCATGGATTTCCCGTGCATCCACCCATAGATTTAGATGCAAACTCATACTTACAAAGAGTTGTAGACATGAATTTGCCTCAAAAAGGTGGGCCTTTCCAAGGCTGGTATAAGGAGAAGAAATATATTTATTTCTCCATGTGTGCTGCATTCTGCTAAACTTTTCTGATCATAACGCAGACAACGCTGCACTGTGGCACAAGGGAGCTTGCATTGGCGCTAAGCAGCCCAAAGTGCATCAATCATAGAAAAAGCAAATCTATGCCATTTCTTTGAAGATATGGCAAAGTCCTGCTCTCTTCAGGTAATGCAGCACAACTACGCAACTTTGCTTGTTGTGCTGCGTTGCACCACTTCATTGTAAATATGTCTGTTAGTGACAGGTTTACCAAACAATTTGCAAGTCTGCCCCCACAGAAGTACTCCTTGAATTGATGCAAATTTACGACTTTTTGAATTTGTAAACATTGACTGCAGTAGGCTTGGAAAGCTACACCAGATTCAGGTTTGCAGTCACACTACTGCCAATCAAACACTCAAAAAGTGATGGGACGAAGGCTTGCAAACAGTTTAACCACTGGCAGTCCCTCACAGTAGCATTCCAAAACATTGTTTTCCACCCACTGTGCCACTCTAGATAGAGGGCCTGATTTATGATTTAGCGGCCAGAATAAAGGCTGGCAGGGTGGTGGAGGACTATACTGCCTTTACTCTGCCTTCTAAATTTAGAGATATTTGCCAGGCCGACGGATATCTATCAATATACATTGGCAAGGACACGCCGTTATGGCAGTTCCTGTCAATGCAGGAGAAGTTTAACGGGCGGCTCTGTCAAACATGACCGCTAGCTGTGAAATTTTTTCAAAGTTGTTTATTTTCAAAAATAAACTATCACAGGGAAAGTTTGTCATTGGGTTAAAAAAAATAAACAATGACCCTCCACACTAGTTTTCTACCATTGTGTTGGGGGCATTTTGCATTTTTTACACACTACCACGATATACCTGGCAGTGGCGGACAGATAAAAAAAATATATCTGGCTGTGCATTCTAATCAGGCAGGCAGTCAAATGGCTTACTTTCGATGGTACCTACCCCATCAGGCCGTTGAAGGCAGTTTTGCACAGAGTAAATTTTACTCTGTCAGTATAAAACTTGCAGTCCGCTCAACTCAAAATTGGGCGGGCGAACCTTGACAGGGTGCTGTTGCGGAATAGTACCTGTCCGGAAAAGTGTAAATCAGCCCCAGAGGCCCACCTGATGCACATCAGTACTGACGCTGCTCCTCAGATGAGCAGTCCATCCCGAATCTTGGTCACCTTACACATTCCCTCTGTGGGCCATTACTTTTTCAGTTCAGAAATTTGACATTCTCACCACCCGAATCTCACTGACTATGGACCCTCCCTGGATAATACTGAATTTAATGCAGTGAATACAGAGGATTGAGAACATGTATGAGAAGCATTTTGTCTTTCTTAAAAAGGGTTGGAAAAAACCATTGCAAAGTAGATTTTCATAAAGAATAATTAGCTTGCGAGATAGGATAAATACAAAGGGATATTTATTTAATAGGGTGTGAGAGATACTAGAAATATACTGAACAGTACCCAATTCAGGACTGTGAACCGATGACCTCTATATAAATGTTAAAAAGTGCAAACTTCCACAATGATTATATTTTAAGCAAGTTAATGAATCAAGTGCATTATCCCACATATGTTTACCGCACCATTTCTATTTTTACCATTCAATTATCGAGTGTACACATTAACTTTTTAATTTAGAATGTACTTCACTGATAAAAAATCTCTTAATTCTGAGCCAGCTTGTGACATTGACAAATTACACGGTTTTCTATTGATGCGCGTCAAGATGCAAGTGTAAAGAGTGAAGTCAATTACCCGGAGATGAGCTCACTAAGTCCAGGTTCACTTTGGACATTTCCCAGGCACCTCCTGGTAATGATTTTCTGTCATTCTGCTGCAAGTTTGATGTTTAACAGTGTCAGTGTCTAATCATTTAATGATTTTTACAAGGAACTTTGCGAGTGTGTTAAATATATGACCGAGAATGCTGGTTAGAACATCTAGACACAACTTTTATTTGATTAATTTTACATGTTCTTGTGTCAGTGGATGTCTACAACGACCTGATGGTTTTTGATGTAACAGTTAAAATCTGTATTCAGACAGATTACCCAGAGCACGACAAACACGGGCTGCTTTGCAACATTTACCATCAATATTAGTATTCCGTAGAGAGTAGAGGAATGAGGTTGCCTGACTAGCATGCATTTTAATGTCATTGTAAAACCTTTGGCTCTCCTTTTGCTCAACATTTCTTTACTCCAGCAAGCCATCAAAATCAAATCAAAAGAATAAACATATATTTCCATAAAAACCCACAATCGTTTGCAAGAATTGGCAGACATGCAGCAGTTGAGTACTGCTCGAGTTATCTCAACGAAAGACTATATTCTATGTTTGCATTGTTTTTATCAACATTCTTTGATTTGTTCTTGTCTGTTATGTTTTACCCCTTGTACCCTTAGTCTCCTTATGTCATACAAAATAATGTTTTGAATTGTAACTGTTTTGTGTTTGCGTCCCTTTTGTAAACGAACTGGAAGGCATAACATCATAGGGGCCGATTCAAGAAACTAATCTGAGACAAAATCCTAAACTTACTACTTCTGGTATTCACAGAAGGCACTTACGATTTTTGATATTCAGAGAAATCACTTGCGACTTCTGGGCCCGATTCACAAAAGTAATCTGAGACAAAATCTTAACTTTACGACATTACGTATTCAAAAAAAGGCATTTAGGAGTAGTAAAGTTAGGAATCCTAACTTTAGCACTTCTAAGTGCCTTTTGTGAATACTGAAAGTCGTAAAGTTAGGATTTTTTTCAGTTTAGGAGTAGTAAAGTTAGGAATTCTAACTTTAGTACTCCTAAATGCCTTTAGTGAATACCGAAAGTCATAAAGTTGGGATTTTTCTCAGTTTAGGAGTAGTAAAGTTAGTAATACTAACTTTAGTACTCCTAAATGCCTTCTGTAAATACCGAAAGTCGTGAGTGACTTCTGTGAATACCAGAAGTAGTAAGTTTAGGATTTTGCCTCAGGTTAGTTCTGACCTTTGACCCTGTTCACCAGGCAGGTCGCTCCCCTCACCGCCACGCAGCCCCCTGTGTGACCTACATTTCGATCGCTGCCGCTCGTGTTAGCCTCTGCCTTGGCGATATTCCTGTTGTCTCTGTGCCTCTCATCGCCCCTTTTGCCTTCTGTGCCCTGACTGACTGTCTCCCTTTTGCCCTCTGTGTCCTGAGTGTTTGTGTCCTTTTGCCTTTTGTGCCCTGATTATCTGTACCACTTTTTTGCTTCTGTACCCTTGATTGTGTGCCCCTTCCTCGCTGCCCGTTTCCCGCCGCTGCGTCCCGGCGGCCCCGCCCCCTTGTCACCCATTGGCCTCCCCGCTCCCACCTCCCAGCTGCTCCTCCCTCCCTCTCCCACTCATATGGAGGCCGCGCAGCGGTAGAGAGAGCGACCTTTGACCCTGTTCACCAGGCAGGTCGCTCCCCTCACCGCCACGCAGCCCCCTGTGTGACCTACATTTCGATCGCTGCCGCTCGTGTTAGCCTCTGCCTTGGCGATATTCCTGTTGTCTCTGTGCCTCTCATCGCCCCTTTTGTCTTCTGTGCCCTGACTGACTGTCTCCCTTTTGCCCTCTGTGTCCTGAGTGTTTGTGTCCTTTTGCCTTTTGTGCCCTGATTATCTGTACCACTTTTTTGCTTCTGTACCCTTGATTGTGTGCCCCTTCCTTGCCGCCCGTTTCCCGCCGCTGCGTCCCGGCGGCCCCGCCCCCTTGTCACCCATTGGCCTCCCCGCTCCCACCTCCCAGCTGCTCCACCCTCCCTCTCCCACTCATATGGAGGCCGCGCAGCGGCCGCGCGCAGCCCAGCCAGGCGCCAGACCCCCTGGCCCCCGCAGATGCCAGCTCACCCGCAAGTCCTACAACGCCGCCACTCTCATCGCACTCAACTCCGGCCGGATCCCCGGCTGCTGCAGAGCCACCCCAAGACGCACCCACGGACCATTCAGCTGCCATTCCTGCAAGTTCTCCTGCATCCGGCCCTGTACCGTGCCCGCCAAGCTGAGCACCAGCAGCAACCACCTGAAGTGCATCCTGCTCAACACCCGCTCCGTCCACAGACACGCCGTGGAACTCTGGAACCTGCTCGACACCACATCTCCAGACGTCGCCTTCCTCACGGAAACATGGATGAATGCCTCCTCAGCCCCCGACATCGCCATCGCCATCCGGCATGGATACAAGATCACCCGGAGGGTCCGCGTCAACCAGACAGGAGGTGGCCTCGCCATTGTCCACAAGAACACCATCCGCATCACGACCAACTCCGACGACACCCTCACAGCTGCCGAACACCTTCACTTCCAGATACACACCAACCCCAAGACCACACTCAGAGGCACCCTCATCTACAGACCCCCAGGACCCCGCACTCAATTCAGCGAAGACATCGCAGACTTCATCAGCCCATACGCCCTCCCCTCCGTTGACTACATCCTCCTAGGGGACCTCAACTTCCACCTGGAGAACAACAACGACAACAACACCACCACCCTGCTGGACAACCTCGCCAACCTCGGACTCAAGTAACTGGTGCACTCCCCCACCCACTACGCCGGACACACGCTTGATCCAGTCTTCTCCTCCAGCAAGTACATCTCCTTCAGCCACGCCACCGGACTCCACTGGACAGACCACAGCCGCGTCCACTTCAGCTTCAGAAGAACCACAACTCACCACCACCCGCAACAGGCTCCCCGCAGGAACTGGAACAAGATCACCACCGACCAGCTCACCACATCACTGAGCCAGAACCCACCCGCCAGCTCAAAGGACCCCAACCAAGCAGCCAACAACCTTACACAGTGGATCACCAACTGCGCTGATGACCTCGCACCTCTGAAAAACCACCCCAGCAGGCCCGGCAGTAAGAAAGCCTCCTGGTTCAACGACGACCTCAAAAACTCCAAAAAGAACTGCCGTACCCTCGAGAAAGCCTGGCGAAAAAACCCAACTACAGACAACATGACCGCCCTCAAGCATGCCTCCCACAAACACCACCAGCTGATCCACACCACCAAGAGGACAGCATTCAAGGAACGACTAGACAACAACGCACACAACAGCAAGGAACTCTTCAGCATCGTCAAAGAGCTCTCCAACCCCAGTGCCGGAAACAACAACATCACTCCCTCACAAGACCTCTGTGACTCCCTTGCCTCGTTCTTCCACCGCAAGATCGCCGATATACACAACAGCTTCGGCGCACAGACCACGCACCCAACCACCGAACCAACGACCCCCACCACCACCCTCCGCGCCTGGACCCCGGTCAGCACCAAAGACACCATCCACACGATGAACACCATCCACTCCGGATCACCTACCGACCCATGCCCCCACCAAGTCTTCAACAAGGCCGACTCCGTCATCGCACCCCAACTCCGGGACATCATCAACTGCTCCTTCAACACCGCCACCTTCCCAGAGAGCTGGAAGCACGCCGAGCTCAGCGCCCTCCTGAAGAAGCCATCAGCAGACCCCTCCGACCTCAAGAACTACCGCCCCATCTCGCTCCTGCCTTTTCCGGCCAAAGTCATCGAGAAGACCGTCAACAGACAGCTTGCCGCCTTCCTTGAGACAAACGGATCCCTCGACCACTCGCAGTCCGGCTTCCGAGCCAACCACAGCACCGAGACCGCCCTCATCGCAGCCACTGATGACATCCGAGCCCTGCTCGACAATGGGGAAACAGCGGCCCTCATCCTCCTGGACCTCTCCGCAGCGTTCGACACTGTCTGCCACCGCACCCTAGTACAGCGCCTCAGCAACATCGGAATCCAAGAGAGGGCTCTAGATTGGATCATCTCGTTCCTCGCCGGAAGAACCCAGAGAGTCCGCCTCCCCCTGTTCAGATCCGAGGCCACCAAAGTCATCTGCGGCGTCCTGCAAGGATCATCACTCAGCCTCACCCTCTTCAACGTCTACATGAGCCCCCTCTCAGCCATCGCACGCCAACACAACCTCAACATCATCTCCTACGCCGACGACACTCAGCTGATCCTCTCCCTCACCAACGACCCAGCCACCGCCAGAACCAACCTACACGAAGGGATGAAAGACGTAGCCGAGTGGATGATGAACAGCCGCCTGAAATTGAACTCAGACAAGACGGAAGTCCTCATCCTGGGATCATCACCCTCCGCCTGGGACGACTCCTGGTGGCCCCCCGCCCTGGGCAGCGCACCCAAACCTATGGACCACGCACGCAACCTGGGCTTCATCCTGGACTCCTCCCTCTCGATGACCAGACAAGTCAACGCCGTCTCATCATCATGTTTCAACATCCTACGCATGCTCCGAAAGATCTTCCGATGGATCCCCACCGAAACCAGAAAGACGGTCACCCAGGCTCTCGTCACCAGCCGACTGGACTACGGAAACACCCTCTACACTGGAACCACAGCCAAACTACAGAAAAGACTCCAACGCATCCAGAACGCCTCCGCACGACTCATCCTTGACATCCCCCGACACAGCCACATCTCAGGTCACCTGAGAGACCTGCACTGGCTCCTCGTCAGCAAGAGAATCACGTTCCGACTCCTCACCCACGCACACAAGGCCCTCCACGACCTGGGCCCCAGATACCTCAACAACCGCCTGACCTTCTACACTCCCACACGCCAGCTACGATCGACCAGCCACGCCCTCGCCACCGTTCCACGCATCCGAAGAGCCACCATGGGAGGACGATCCTTCTCCTACCTGGCAGCCAAGACTTGGAACTCCCTCCCCATCCACCTCCGCCTGACCCAAGACCACCTCTCCTTCAGGAAGCTACTCAAGACCTGGCTGTTCGAGCAGTAGCGGACCCCCCTCCCCCTAGCGCCTTGAGACCCTCCGGGTGAGTAGCGCGCTTTACAAATGTCCTGATTGATTGATTGATTGAATCGGCCCCATAGTGTTTAGACTCCCGATTCTAATTTCGTCCACCAATTAAGCTCTTTCCCAAGGGATCCAGGCGCAGCATCCAGGTAAGGAGCGGATGGCTAAATTCCATCTACAGTGACGACATTCCACTTAGTCCTTCTCCTGAAATCCTGCCCTTTAAATCACCTTCTTGTAATATTTGCCCTCTGTTACTGTTATAATAGGCAAGCCACCCTCTACCATTCTGCTCCTGTCTGTCAGGACTTGATAGTATTCTTATTGTTTCTTTCTAGGTCCCTACTGCTTGTCCCGGCCAATCTTTCAACTGTGCACCATTTGAAGAAGAGTTTAAGGCTGCCAAAAGGTAGATACATTGACCGGCGCTTAATGATTCTATTTGGGAACTGGAGGCTTGGTTGGCAGATCCTGGGAGGCTGATGCCTCATGCATCCTTCATGGATCAGTGCCTCAGTGAATCCAAGATGGCAGGGCTTGCACTATTGATGCCTCCAAATCTTTGAATACAAGACGGTTCTGGTCTGTCAGAGAATCACTTCTGGATCAAGACTGGAAGCGTTGACATCAAAGGCAGGCAGCAGGTCTTACTCAACGCGTGGGAACTGCGACCTATTCTGGATTCTTCTGTCGGCCATCTTAGAATACACCGGCTCACCATTTGATGCATGTTTGATGTATTTAACTATATTTTGGGTCTTTTTTTTTCCAAAAAGTGCCTAAAATGTTCAATATTTAAGTTTCAGGCATAGCACATATAATCAAACATACATAATGAATCGATAAAATATACTTCTTATATGAAAAGAGGGTATTACTTAAATGATGCTTTAAAAAACAAATTGCACATTTCCCTTAAAAAAAAAAAATGACCACTTTGTGTTTGATCTTCAAAATTCCTATAGATTTCAAGCGGGTCCTAAACTTTATGTAGGAGCCCGACCATAGGGTATAACGTTTCTCCAATTCTCTGACTTTATGTAATTTAGTCTGCCAGTGGTAAAATGTGGGTACATTCTCACTACACCAGTTCTGAAGTATTAGTGATCTTGCCACTAGTGCTGAAATGTATAAGCCTTCCACTTGTACAGTACTAACAATTAAATTTGGGGAGCACCCAAGAGTTGCGATGTAGTTGTCAAAAGCTATCCTAGGACCTAACTTGTGTTTACAATATTTCTCAATCTCTTCCCAGAATTATTTAATCCTTGGGCATTCCCAGACAATGTGGTTCCCGTTAGCCCCCTTCTGCTGAACACCGGAAGCATTTATCTTCTATCTGGGGATAGATACTGCGCAGAAAGGCTGGTGTCCTATATTACCAACAGAAGCAACCTTTCCCCTCCTGAGGCGGAAGCCGGGAGGTCTCTTTCCTTCACTTTGTGCATTTTAGCATTCTCCTTGAATTTTTAACTTTGTGTGACTCTCATCGCTTGACTAATAAGCGTGAGAGATTTAGAGACTTCCATAGCGCTCCTAAGCGCTTTGTGTTCCTTCCCCCCTCCCCTGCCTCCGGACCGCCCTCGGCCGAGTATCGACGCCGAGGACTGGGTTCCCGGTTTTTGGTGGCCATATTGGGTGTGGGCCAGGTGGGTGACGCGCTCTAGCAGCGCTTTAAAAAGGAAATAGTGTGCCTGCTCCAGTGATTACCAACAGAAGCAACCTTTCCCCTCCTGAGGCGGAAGCCGGGAGGTCTCTTTCCTTCACTTTGTGCATTTTAGCATTCTCCTTGAATTTTTAACTTTGTGTGACTCTCATCGCTTGACTAATAAGCGTGAGAGATTTAGAGACTTCATAGCGCTCCTAAGCGCTTTGTGTTCCTTCCCCCCTCCCCTGCCTCCGGACCGCCCTCTGCCGAGTATCGACGCCGAGGGCTGGGTTCCCGGTTTTTGGCGGCCATATTGGGTGTGGGCCAGGCGGGTGACGCGCTCTAGCAGCGCTTTAAAAAGGAAATAGTGTGCCTGCTCCAGTGATTACCAACAGAAGCAACCTTTCCCCTCCTGAGGCGGAAGCTGGGTGGTCTCTTTCCTTCACTTTGTGCATTTTAGCATTCTCCTTGAATTTTTAACTTTGTGTGACTCTCATCGCTTGACTAATAAGCGTGAGAGATTTAGAGACTTCCATAGCGCTCCTAAGCGCTTTGTGTTCCTTCCCCCCTCCCCTGCCTCCGGACCGCCGTCGGCCGAGTATCGACGCCGAGGGCTGGGTTCCCGGTTTTTGGCGCCCATATTGGGTGTGGGCCAGGCGAGTGACGCGCTCTAGCAGCGCTTTAAAAAGAACGGCTATGACTCCGCGCAGCGGACGCGTACTGCGGACGCGCCGGATCTGCGCCGGAGTCGTGCCAGAGTCCTGCCCGTCTGCGCCCGTCCGCGACAGGACGGGACCAGGGGTCATGGGCCCGACACCCACGCCTATCACTTCTGCAAGGGCCCTCCACATCAGATATTCGGTGTAAACTCTGTTACACCTCAGACCAACCCCTCTCACAGACTGCTCCAGAGACTCCCGGCCATGCCCTGAGGGCCCTTTCTCTTGCATATATTGCAAATACCAAGCCTCTTCGACAAAACCCAGCACTGAGATGTTAGATAAATGGGAACAAACTCCACCTAAAGGGACAAAGCGGACAAAGTGTCTTCTCCTAAATGTTCGCTCCCTACCTAGACATCAACTTGAGGTATGGGATCTAATACATACTACTCAACCTGATCTTTGCTTCCTAACGGAAACCTGGTTGAAACCTCATACGGTCCCTGCCATTGCTGTGGGGGTTCCTCTTGGCTATAAGTTTGTCCATTTTGACCGCCCAGAGAAAACAGGTGGTGGCTTAGCCATCATGCATAAAGAACATCTAGAACAGAAGCACAGCCCTCTCTTTGAGATAATAATTTTTAAAATGCAATATGCCACAAACAGATTCTGGAAAGGAGCCTTAGTCTATCGTCCTCCGGGGCCCTTTACAGGTTTCTCCCTTGCATTATTGGAACTCTTGGCCCCACATTTTAAAGCAAAAGAAGATTTCCTTCTTCTTGGCGATTTTAATGTCCACGTTGATAATCCCGCACTCCCTGAAACAATCTCCCTGGTTTCTGAATTATCCTCCCTCGGTCTGACTTTGCAAAATCACGAGCCCACCCATATAGGTGGTCACCTTCTCGACCTTGTATTCACCAATTTCCCCAAGGTACAATGTCTTTCCCCGGTTCAAATAATTTGGTCCGACCACCTCATTGTGGAATTCTCAATATCTAAGGTGGATAAGCTCTCCAATAAAAACTCCCTACCACCTGTCTGGCGTCGACAGTGGCATAAAGTCACCGTAGAGGAATTGCAAAAGGAATGGAAGCAGCCCATTCCCACAGAGTCAGACAGTATAGAGACCGTCTTAACCAAATTCAACAATTCCCTTAAAGAAGCAAGTGATAAAATAGCACCTCTAAAACTACACAAACAATACCCCGCCACCAAACAGGAAACATGGTATACCGAGGAGCTTAGAACAGAAAAACAAAAATGTAGGAGGTTGGAAAAGAAGTGGAGAAAAACACGAACCGAAGAAAACAAGAAAGCACATCATGAGGCCCAGACTAAATATTACAAAAACATCAAACTTGCTCGGAGGAATAGCCTCTCTCAACAACTCGCAGAAGCGGGAAATCGATCTAAGGAATTATTTAAAATTCTTCAGGAGTTTGTAAAACCAACCGCATGCAAAAGCCCTGATGACTTTTCCCAACAATTATGCGATGAAATCTCCTTGTTCTTTGAAAATAAATTCAATTTGATTTACGACAAAATTTTATTGGTCTCCAATCAAAATAGTTATAACTCTTTCCTCCCTTCCATCCTGCCCACACGGAGTAAAACCACACTTATGACATTCCCAGCAGTCAACGACTCAGATCTCACCTCCCTTATGAGCCATATAAAATCTGGATCTCCAGATGATTTTTTATCAGCCAAAATAACTGCCTCCCTGCAAAATCTGCTTAGGCCCCATATTCAAACACTGATTAACCATTCTCTTAGGGAAGGATCTGTGCCCACAGAATGGAAAAAAGCAGTGGTGAACCCAATCCGAAAGAACGCTACAATTCCATGGACCGACCTTTCCAATCTCCGACCCATTTCCCTCCTACCCCTTCTCAGCAAGATGACCGAGAGACACGTAAACACTCACTTGTCCAAGTACATCGAGGCAGCGGAGGGCCGAGACTTCTCTCAATCTGGATTTAGGCCCAATCACAGCACAGAATCTGCCCTCCTCTCAGTGACTGACAACATCAAGATGTCACTGGATGGAGGAAACTCAATGATTCTAGTGCTGTTAGACCTTTCCGCTGCCTTCGACACTGTGTCTCATGAGATACTTCTCGATCGTCTGAGGGAGAGGGGAATAGAAGGTGTGGCTCTTTCCTGGCTAGAAAGCTTTCTTTCGGATCGCCAACAAGAGGTAAGATTGGGCTCCCACCATTCTATCTCGAGGGAGCTCACCAAGGGAGTGCCACAGGGCTCATGCCTAAGCCCTACACTCTTCAACGTGTATGTGGCCCCCTTGGCTATTGTAAGATCTCATGGGTTCACCCCTGTGTCGTACGCTGACGACACTCAGCTTTTGTTCCCCTTTAAAACCCTGACGCCCGCAATACAAAAATCGTTTGCGGACGGAATGAGAGCAATTTCTTACTGGATGGCCACTAATCGCCTCCAGTGTAATGTAGGCAAGACTGAGGTAATGCTGTTTGGGGAGGCCACACTTTTGTGGCCCCCGGATTGGTGGCCCTCGGATTTAGGACCAACCCCAAGTCCCAAACAGATTGTCAAAAATCTCGGTGTGCGCTTAGACAAATCACTTCTGTTTAAAGAGCACACAAATCAAGTAGCAGGCTCCTGCTTCCAGGTCATTGGATTGCTACGACGAGTCTTCCCATTTCTATCAGACCCTTATAGGAAGACTCTCATCCAGGCCTTGGTCATAAGTAGACTGGACTACTGTAATGACCTGTTGGTCTCGGCAAACGAGGAACAACGACAGAGACTACAGGTGGTCCAGAACACCGCTGCAAGACTAGTTCTCAATGCCCAGCCAAGGTCTGCATCACTCCCCCTCTTGACAAAACTCCACTGGTTGCCAATTAGACAGTGTGTAAAATTTAAAATCTGACGCACTATTCACAGATGTCTGTTTGGCAATGGACCTAAATATTTAAAAGAAATATTTAAACCCTACAAACCCAGTCGAACCCTGCGCTCCAGCAGTCAGCAACAACTCCAGGTTCCTAGGATAAAAAAAGTTAGGCAGGGAGGGCGAGCCCTGTCCTACAAAGGCCCCATCCTTTGGAACTCACTGCCCCCTGCTCTCAAAAATATTATCAATTTTCAATCCTTCAAGAAGTCCCTGAAAACGTTTCTATTTGTCGTCTGTTAGGTTTCTCCCCCTTTCATTTCTCTGTCCTATTTAAAATCTTGGCTCCTTGGTTAAGCATAAGCACGGAGATACCCCTTCGGGGGTTGACTTCCAGCACTATACAAGAGTATAAATAAATAAATAAATAAATATATAGTAACCATTTCGTATAAAATTGCATTTTCCTAAAATTGGCGCCTCTTAATAATGTTGTGTTGAATTTATTAATTCTGTTCCAGACAGTCCTTCAGATCTGCAGGCCTTCTTTCATTTGCCATTTATCTCTAGCTTTTTCATACACCCTCTTATCCTTATACCCATTAAGAATGTATAGCCAGCTACTGGTTGATCTATGTCTGGTTGTTTGTAAGAGGGCCTCACTAAGTTCTTACTTTGCACAGAGTATAATCGGGTCTATATTTTTTAACAAATGTTTGATATGCAGAAAAGACCATTTAAGTGTATCTTTAAAGCAACTTAGGCCGCGTTCGATCTCTGTCCATTTTTTCCAAGTATCAGCATTGATAAAATCTCCCACAATTATATATCCGCTCTCTTCCCACTTCCCTAAAATATTAGGTTGAAAAAGCCGCTGTTCCCCAGCGTAAAGGTCTGCCAAATGTGTGGATCCGTTTATCAAAGGTATATCATAATACTTAAACAATTGTGCTTTTTGTTTTAAAAACCAATGGAGAACATTATAGCACACTTTTATCGGATTTTTCACCAGCCTCATTGGGTCCGAAATTTTATATTCCTTCATTATTCTTATTATAAAGAAAGTTTCTGTGCAAAGTGAACAGGGTAATTAAAAAATCTGTAGGTGTTATGTGCAAAATTCGCATAGTAATATTCCCTCAGATTAGGAAGGGCAATCCCACCATCCTTAGTTGGATTATTTAAAGTGACTAGTGCTAATTTTGCTGGCTTGTTGGCCTTAAAAGGATGAAAATAGCCCTTCTATTTCTTTGAAAAAGGACATTTGTAATGTGTATGGAATTGCTGAGAATAATAAGTTAAATAATGGTAACATCGGCATTCGTGTTAGTGCTACCCGTCCAATTATTGAAATTGGAAGTTGGTTCCATTTTGCGAATAGACGCTTGACTTTTGCATTAGTGGAATGTAATTTAAAGTATAGAGTTCATTCACGTTTTTAGTGACAATATACCTAGGTATCATTTAGGTCTTGAGTTATGTAGTAACTGAAATTCAGGTGATAATGTATCTTGCAAGCAATTACAGAGTCAAATTTCAGTCTTAGCATTATTTATTTTATACCCACCCAGTGCTTGAAACTCCCTAAAAATTGCAAAGATTTCCTTTTTGTATGTTCTCCCTGGGTTTAAGAAAAAGAACAATATCATTAGCATATAGTTTTATATTAGACATACCTTGCATTAGTGCTGAAAGTAGAGCTCTTTGTCTGATGGCTATTGCCAGGGGTCCTATAAACAGGGCGAAAAGTATTGGGGATAGACGACACCCCTGGCGCATGCCGCTATTTACTCTACAGCGACCTACATTTCTAGAGTTGATGAATATTTGTGCTGAGGCATCCTTAAACAGATGATTTACTATTTGTAGAAAAAGATTGAGAAACCAAATCTGTTATGAATTAAGAAAAGACTTTCTCAAGACATCAATTCGAAAGCTTTCTCGGCGCCTAAAAATACCACAGGTCGCTATTTTATTTTGGGTCAAATAGTCCAGAGCTTCTATTAAAGACTTTGTATTGGAGGAAAGCTATCTGCCTGCCACAAATCTGCATTGGTTGCGGTGAATAATTGATCCTACGATCTTATTTAGCCTATTCGCAAGCCGTTTTGTAAGATTTTAGAGTCAACATTGAGTAGGCTTATTGGAGTTGATATTTTCCTTTATCTTATCTTTCTTTAAAATGCTGACTACCATAGCCGTGTGGAATGATGTCGGGGGTTCTCCGCCTTTTAGAATGTGATTGGCAAGCTTATAATTGGGGCAAACTTCTTTTATAATTCTGGAGGTAGGCCGTGTTCGCCAGCTGATTTAACATTAGCAATTGAGTTGACTACTATTTCTATTCCCTCAAGGGAAAACACGGACGCTATCATTTGACTTTGGTCCTTGGATAGAGACGGAATAGGGATTTTGTCTAAAAACCACAATTTGCTGATCTGTCTGGTAGATTTTCTCATAGTGTTTTAAGAAAGTGTTCCCGATCTCTAAGGAGCTGGTCATCTGTGTCTTTGAGACTATGTCTGTCAGGGATAAGATCCTGTTTTCAACCTGTCGATCCTTGGCCTGCCACGCTAATAGTCTCACCGTATACTCACTTTCCTCATACACCCTCTGGAGATACGCCATATTGGCAGTATTAGCCAGTGTGTAATAGTATTCCTGCATTTCTAATTTAGCTTGTGTAAACTCCTGCCTTGCGGCTAAGTTTCTCATTTGAGAATATGTTCTACTAGCTTGCTCCAGTCTAATTTCCAGCTCATATCTTTTTACCCTCTTTCTCTCTGTTGTTGGATTTCTTTAGTTGTAATGAAGCCCCAAACAACAGCCTTAAAGGCATCCCACACAATATCTACTCGAGTGGTGTCAGTATTATTTAAAAAAAGATTTTAATCTCATCAGGTACCTCTGTACACCATTCTTCATTCTCTAGATAGACTTTATTGAAATGCCATCTCTCGAGCCACACCCCCGCTACTTCCATTTTAAGCAGTGCGTGATCTGAAAAAGCATTTGGAATATATTCATAAGTGATCAATTTCAGCCCCTGTGATACTAAAAAGTAATCTATTCTGGAAGCGGTATTGTATTTTGCTGAAAGGCATGAGAAAACCTGTTCCTTAGTATAATGTGACCGCCATGGGTCGACCCGATACAGTTCCCTTTTACAATTGGCTGGGCTATGGCTATGAGTTGTGATGGATAAAGCAAGTAGTGGATCTTGAAGAAAGTTAAAATCTCCACCCAGAATGACCTGGCCTGGGATATTGATTAAGGCCTGCTTCAGCTGTAGCAGAGGGAGGAAATTATATGAAACTGGTGCATAGATTGTTGCTATGGTCAAGTTCGATTGATTAAGTCTCCCATTTACAAATGCCCACCTTCCACCCGTGTCTGTCTGCATGAATTTAATCTGAAATGGTATGTGTTTACCCACATATAGCTTCTGTGCCCAGCTAGCAATGGATAGACAATAAAACCCAGCCCATTGTTGAAAGATCCTAATCGCGCTGTTTGTATTCTTAAAATTGGTCTACTGTAAGATTATAATATCCTGGCTATGACCCCTCATCCAACTTTCTAATGCCTGGGCTTTACGTCTGTAGTTAAGCCCATTGGAAGTTACTTTCAAAACATCTTTACATGACATTGTTTCCTAATAGCTGGGATAAAGTGACCAGTGTTCTTACTGTTGTAAACAAGATAACCCCCCCCCCCAGAAAGTGTCATGTGCATTGCTCCAAGCTGTGGCTACATTGCAGCTGATCTAATATAATGTCTGCTAAAATGTAATCTAAAGAGCATCGGGTGCTCCGAAAGTGACACATGCATTTTTCCACAAAATGACTGCAATTACGGCTAAACCAACAAAATGTCTGCTATAAAAATAATATAAAGTGCATCAGGTGCTCCAGCTTGCAAAAAGCGTTGAGTGCAATTTCGGTCATTTTAAACCTTCTATCCTCAGTTTTATATACTCTGACATTATGTGTCCTAATTCTTTTTTATCCCGTGGGTATCTGAGCAGTTAATTTTGAACTCTCCTTTTTCATTTTGCTGCACCCCCAACACCCCCCCGACCTCACCCTCCCCATGCCCTACCGAGAAGATGGATTTGTCCACTGCTCTCTCTTCCCCCTTTTCCATCTGGATGCCATTGTTGTGCATCCTTCCCACGTTCCACCTTCCCCGTCAAGACTATGGTTCCTGACGCCCTTCCTTCCGCCCTCTAGAATGCTTCTGTACGTTTAACCGGATAGATTACTCCCCCCTTTAGGAGTCTCCGACCTCTCACATATTTCCATTAGACAGGTTTGTTAACATTGACTGGGCTTCCCGGATATCTGAGAATAAGAAGAATTGATCTTTAACTAGTACTTTGAGCTTAGATTGTTGTACTATCAAGGCATGGGCCCCTTCCCCTTAATATAATCGATCATTCTGACAAACTCTTTTCTTCGACCTGCTGTTGCAGCTGACATGTCTGAGAATATCTTGAACTGTGTAATTTCCGCAGTGGAGAAAGTTCTCCTAGCAACTGCAGTGCTTAATATTTGCTCCTTAACTTGATAGTCAGCAAAGTTCAATAATATTGTACGGAGGAATATTGCATTAGACTGTTTCTGTGCAGGAACTCTATGTGCCCTTGTGATTGTTAAATCCACTTCCAGCTATGGCATGACTTTCTTTAACAAAGTTTCAGCCAATTTAGGGACCTGAGGTCCACCTGACTTTTGCTATTTTCCATTGCAGATAGTTCTTGCTGAATAGTGATCAGTTTATCTTCCAATTCTGAGATGCGGTTATCCGCTTCATTTTGGGTTCTCCTTATACTTATTTCTCAGCCACACCGGTAACCTACAGAAACATCAATACTGAGTTGCCTGCTGTGTGCCCTTATCCTCAGTTCATTTTCACTCCTTAGTTTTTGGCTTACTGCCTTGTGGAGTCTATTTGGCTCACATCGTTGGTAAGGTTTTCCTGCTATCATGTAATGGTGAGTACACATCCTTTGTTTTGTAAATATATATTTATGCCATAGCAAAATGTCTTATTACATTATTCAAATACTATGACTTGTACTGTAGACGGTTGTGTTTCATTAGGGTTTTTGGTGTTTGGACAGCCAGTGCCAATGTTTCCCATTATCCAACCCATTCTTCTCTGTTTGGTACTTAATCCATGCTTTTATCCTAAAAACTGGTCATCTCGGCTACAGAGAAACAAGGTACTTGGCTGCTGGCATCCACTAACATAGTATGCTTTACACTGTCTCCTTAGTCTGAAGTCCACTCTTTCTGTAAAATCTTTCTATGAATGTTGGTATGCTAACCATGGTACCAGTAAATCCATACCTTTCTCTGTTCAAATTTACATCTCTATATTGTCTTCTGAGAACAGTGACTTAATCAGGAAGCTTCCTTTTGCTGGCCTTCCCCTACTCACTTAAGCATGATTTCAGGCTGACCTAGATGGAGCAATGGTTGGTTATGCCTTGCTGGTCACACCAGTCAAACGTTTTACCTTGAGACTTAGTTACGGTTTTTGGCTCTCAGTTTCTTCAACTATATATACCAAAAATGTCATTTGTAATCAAATAAAAGACAGTTGACATTTTCTTTTTGATAGTGAATCACATTTGTTAGTGACTTATAGTCTCTATTGTTGTTGTTTGTTTTAGGTTGCTACCTAATATTTTGTCCTGAATCATTTTGAGAGTGGAAACGGCAATGGTTTTTGCTTCATCACAAAATAAATATTTGAAGCTATACCCCTGAGCAGTTTTGGATGCCAGGGTGCACTGTATCTGTGTTTTCAGAGTACCATTGGCATTGTCAATTCTCACTTGCACTACACCTTCACCAGGAGCACCCATAATACTGGTTCCTAGGTATACCGGGTTACCCCTGGTTATTTTATTTTAACAGTTACTAGAGCAGGTATACAATCTGTGTCACAGTAATAAAATACAATTGGAATTCAATATATTGTATACCACGTGCTCCCTCAGTATGCCGCTAAGTTAATTTCCATAGCATTGGAGTATTTGTCAAATAATCCAGTCTCCAGCCAACACACATTAACCCCAACCTACAGCATTTACTACTAGTTCAGTAATGGGAACTTCACACAGATCAGCCAATCCCACACAATTCAACCACATAGCAACCACAGCTCCTGGATCAGTGTAGACACTACAAAGCTCTACCAATGGACCCGAATCCTGACATGCAGCATCTCCTGCTAATTCCACAAATGGACATACACATATATCTGCTAATCCACCCCAGTTAATTGCCTCTGGTTCCTCCTGCACTGACCCAAAGAAACAGTGTGGTCCTAAATCTTTTCTAATTCTCTAAATTTCATACTAGAACCCCTCTGTCTTTTCCAGTCTAAATCAACCACTTGGCTCGGTCGATGCATCTTATTCCTGCCCTGTAGCACCCTTGCTGCTATTCATAGATGGGACCTGCACTGGCTAGCTCAGTCAAAGTATCTCAATCTTGCTATGCTCCCTCTTTTCTATTTATACCCTGTGACCCACGTTTTGTTTTGCCAATGCACCTCATTGCTCGTCTGCAGCACAACGTCACCGATTACAGAACTGGGGCATTCACACCGTTCTGGCAACTCACATCAGCACATTACAGGAGATGCCTTTTTCTATTCCAGCTCTGATGCACTGTGATAGCTGCTATCAAAGCTCAGATAGCACACCTCAAGCCTGACCTGGAACCCCACCATCCTTTTATAGTAGAGTAGAGACAAGCACACACTCAGACAAGGCCGCTCAAAGGCATCTTTCAGCACCCCCAGCTATTTCAGGTGTAAGTCCCAAACATCTCATCCAAAGCTCCTTAATCCTGCCAAGTAGGGCCTATGTGAAACCAGCATTGTGACCTACACTCATGTATGTCAGCATGCGCATTGATCCTGATGTAGCACACCCTTGCAACTCTAGTACTCCTCCAGCTCTAACAATCAATCTCACTCTTTCTTTGCATCCTCTCCCTGTGCTGCTCTGATGCTGAATACATTTAACACCCCCTACATTTAATTAAACCCAAGACTGGTCAGTGCATGTAACAATATACATACAAATGCATTCAAGGGATGACTTGGATGATTTGTGACTAAAGGAAGGTAAGAATAACCCGTCCTTCAGTATCACATGGGAGAGGATAAGCTTAATGACTGAAAAAGAGCTATACGCCTGCTCTCAAATACCTCAGAGTCAGCAGTAGAGCAGATGGATGCCTGCTCTTTGGTGAGCTGAAAACAATTACATTTTTGAATGAATTACAAAGAACAGTGTTCTTGGTCGTATGGGCTCCATTACAGCTAAAAGGAGCTCAGCTTCTCTGGTTTACATACATTGAGAGATCCCTTTATATCAGGTAACCCGCAAGGAGATAAACTGACAGCAGGGCCGGAATGGGACACCCAAAGCAGCCCCATGACAAATTTTGTCAGACCCACCCATATACGATGCACAGCGAGCGAGTGCAGTGAGTGAGCCTGACCAATACAAGGGGGCTGTAGGGGGGTTGTTCCCCCAGGAACATTTGGGGGAAAATGGAGCATTCTACAACACATTTTAAAATATACATTTAATTGTATTAGTTTTTAAAGCATAGAAAATAATGACCTTACAGTGCACCAGGATATGGCAATCTTTATTGGGGCTGGTCAATGATTCCCTCACTATCACCCTCCCACAGTGCCACTCGTCTCTCCATAGACCTGCTTTCACATGTACTTCATTTGCTGTATACCGCCCCTCAGATCAGTGTAGGGTGTTGGAGCATTTTACATCACATACACATACAGAGACAATGAATCATGCGTGTGTAAATGAGTGTATAGAAAATGTTACATAAAACAAAGGGGACTGCAAGGTGTAGGATTCACATGTCGTCCATACCAGTAGGCATTTTCTCTGAGTCCTTGGCCTGTGGAAGCACAAACTCAGGATACAGAATGTAACACAGTGGTTAGAGTAGACTTTACTAAAAAAAAAAAAAATTCTACCCAACCAAACCCTTTGTAGCAAAATTCAGATAATGATCGAATGGGAAAAAACATATCTTTCTAACCTAGATTAGGATTGTAATTTATGAACTGCACAGTAATAAAAGGATCTCTGAGACAAAAGAAGTAATCCACTGCGCTACGCACATAAAATACTTTGATCTGCATAGTACACGCTCTTTGCAGCAGGCATTTAACCCTCTGCGCTTCCTCAGATGAGTCAAAGCTGCCACTAGACAATACTCCCTCTCTCTCCAGCAGTCACATTATTTCACCAGAGTTATCTGAGCACTCTAGTTGTTGCTGGACAACTGTTGGATATACAAGGAAATCTGCAGTGCTTTTAAAATGGACCCCAGCAACAAATGTGGCCACCCACTCTTCCAGACTCCCGGGGAAATGCCCGATGCCCGGTAAGGTCAGTCCAGTCTTGCATGACAGTTGCATAAATGAGCGCAACTGAAAAGGATCTCTGCATTCAGTCTGCATACTGTAATAAGATTCAATCTAAAGCATAACGTGTGACATACAGGTGTCAGTATCATAAGCAGGGCTTGCATGAGTGTCAGGCTCTTAGGTCTTCCCATATATGGTTGTGTATCAGGGCTTCTGAATCAAAAATATATGCTATCTTTCCTGCTTTCTGAGAGCCAGAATCACCCTCCCACGAACTTACACTATTCCAAGGAGCACAGGGAGGGAGAGAGTAGAAAAAGCTGGTTGCCTAGGTTGTCTACTAACTCCTCTCTGTGGTTTCACCACAGGTCTTTTGTTGCCTTCTTACAGGCACCTGCTACTCTTGCTTAATACCAATGGACAGCAGCAATACATGCATTCAAAAGCAGGCTAGAGAGTGAGAGAGAGAGGGACAGTGTGTGTGAGTGTGTGTGTGTGTGTGTGGGCACACAGTATATTACTGGCACCCTTCTGCTGCTTCAAAGGCTCTGCCTAAACACCACCTACAACTGGTACATACAATGCAAGAACAAACACAATGTTTTGCATGGAAATAATGAACATCGCTCTCTGTTATTCAATGGCTGCCTGATCAAATTAGCCTGACACTCCTCAGGCAATTGGTGGGGATTTCTTCCTTCAAGACTACTTCCTTTTAAATATCTCTTTCAAAACCTCTAACCTTTAGTGTTCCTATTTTCAGGACTCAATAGGGTGTCATATGAGATGGGACTATGAAGGGGATTTGAATTGATCTCCTAAATTCAAAGTTCAGCTGTGCACTGAATTGCTGCTATTTTGTCCAACCATTTAAATAACACATGATAATAGAGCTGTGGTTCAGGGGCAGCACACTGCTGGCAAAAGGTCCCCATTGCATCATGGTATATGGAGTTCAGGATTATTTCAGTAACTCACAAGGAAGGAAGTGTTCATCACCTGTTAGTGCAGTCTGTGCTGGTATTCCTTTGTATTCCTGGGCGATAGCCCTTCTCCAGGAGCAGGTCTCTTTCTGAGTACTTTACATACTGTTTGTATTTTGTGAGGTTACTGCTGCTCCAAAGCATATAGAGTTCTGTTCAATAGCACAATGGATGGAAAGATATTAGTTTTGAAGGTGCATATTTTTCCTTCCAGGTTCATATGCAACACTGTTATAACCTGCTATGCTCTAGATATATTCTGTGCATATCTCCATTGTTCCCAGCTCTGCTCAGCCAGTGTGTGATGTGATGGAATGTTGGTGAGTGACTGGAGGCTGGTTCACAGTTAGATAGTATGGACTGAGCAGGGAGGATGCTGCTGCTGATGGGGTGTCCTTTAAGTAACTTGTAACCTGTAACTATCTGGTAGTCCTCTTCAATAAACCTACAATGTGTTAATCAATGAACTGGCTATATGACTCCTGCTTACCAAGAGGATATCTTTTATTTCATTCATTCATTCAATTGTCTTTATTTCGATTCAAAGAATCATAAAAGAGCATGACAATAAAAATTCCATTCGAGCACAGAAGATACATAGGCAATTTTTAAAAACAGAGATAAGTTCTCTAAAACTTAAGATATATAACTAATTACCAGGTTAAAATGTTCAATTAATCAGGCGGTTTTTACTGCATTAGTCATCTTTGGTTTTAGAATGTATATAAAGTGAAAATGCATACTAGATTAACACAGTCCAAATAAATAATTTAACTAAGTCCATGTTGAAGGAAGATAAAAGATACAATAATACATTTATTATATACTAAGGTATTCTCTTGAAGCCAATTTAGTTTCATTCGAGTTGCTGGAGGGAACAATGACATGTTAGTTGAATTGAAACATAGTCTGTTTTGGGAGCCAATAGGTAGAACAAGGCTATGGTATAACTACATTAAAATTCTAACCTTCTCTATTTCCTTAGAAAGCTAGCAGCCAGCAAGAATCTGCTAACACCAAATACAATGGGTCGCAAGCTGTCTGATCTTAGTATTCTCAGTGCCTCTAGGTGTTTCCTAATCTTCAGATTCAGGCACAGCGGCTTGATCCATTTTCTTCACGGAATTGAGTATACTGGACAAAAGAATAAAATGTGTGCAATGTCTTTGTTAGTGCCTGACGAGCATAGAATACACCTGGGTTCCCTTCCCATAGCCCATGGTGTAGATCACTTGGCGAAGAAAGAGTTCTTCTGCAACGTCTCGTATTGAAATTTCAAATATAATGTCATTGCTAACTGGGGTTCGATTTCCACCAGAAATTGTTCGAAACTCAGGACCATTTTAACAGACAAGAATTGCGTGGTTATTCTCCCTGATGTGCAGTCTAAAGTGACTATGTGCAGTTCCTAAAAATGTGCTTAATCTCACTTTTTGAGTCTGGTGTCAGCAGGTTAGGGTTTGCCCAATACCTACTCGGGCCCAACTCCAGAATCCATTTTCGCACGTGGGCAAACCAGGAGAATGTGAGTTGGACATCAAGTTCCAATAGTTCATGCAGTGTCTGCCTATAAGATTTTAATTGTTCAGTTGTCCAGATTCCAACCCAGTAAGACAAAGATCTCTACATAGCTAAGTGCTCCAGTCTTTTAATACTAATGTCATATGTTAACGGCATCACTGGGGTGTTTTGGGGGAGTGACGTAACCATCTGCATGATTTTATTTTCCCCTACTATTAAAGGATTTAGGTTTTCACCACCCCATAATTCAGATCCATGGAGGGCAGCAGTATGGGCCCTGTATTTGTAAACCTCCAGGGCTTGAGTGATGGCCTTTGATGGCCTTTGACCCAGTAGATTGTTGTTTCTTTACTATAGGAATGGAGTTTTGTAATAAAATTGTCCTAGCCTTATTTAGGTGTGATTTCCATTATGGTTTTGAATCGAGTGTGACGCCCAGATAAATTAAATTGGCAATAGACTCTAATGGCACTTGATCTAAAACTATTTTATATTTGAAAGTCTTATGTGGTCTAATGGCCATATATTTCATCTTGAAAACTATTTTATTTTTGAAACTCTCACGCGGTCTAATGGCCATATATTTTATCTTGGTTGGGTTTACTTCTAGGCCTTTCTGTCTGCAGTAAGCTTTGTAACCCCCTCGGGTTCTGGGACAGTAAAATTGTGCAATTGTCTGAAAACATTAGGGAACAGATATGAGACCCACCAAGCTTGGGTGAGTTATGGGAAGATTTTTGCAAATGCTGTACCAAGTCATTCACATATAGTAAAAACAGGGTTGGAGCCAAGACGCAACCCTGCCGCACGCCCCTCCTGATGGGGATCCCCTCGGTAAGCTCCCTCCCTGTGCCTCATCGTACTTTGCCAAAATTACCCATGTGAAGCCTCACTATCTGTTTCATAATCTCCTCTTGCACCCCTTGCTGACGTAACGTTCCCAATAAAAGATCTCTTGGTATTGAATCAAATGCTGCTTTCAAGTAGATGAAAGTGACATATAAATGTCTGAGTTTCAGCTTAGTATATTTCCAGGCTAAGCATGAAAGTCTGAAGACTTGGTCAATTGTACTTGTTTTTAGCCTAAAGCCAGCCTTACAGGGTGAACGTACATCGTTCTCCAATATCCAGTCATTTAGTTTACCCAGAAATTGTTTTGCATAAACTTTTTGAAAGGTATCTTTCAGGCATATAGGCCTGTAGTTAGCCGATTATCCCTTCTGCCCTTTTTATAAATAGGGACTATCTCCTCCCCCTTCCAGGATTCTGGAATAGGCTCCCCTCTCGCTACTGCATTACTTAAGAGGTTCACACACTGCACCCATATTTCTGGGGCATGTTTCAAAAGGTCCCCTGGTATCTTATGTGGGCCAGGGGCTTTTCCTAGTTTAATGGTGGCTATGGCTAATGCAGTTTCTTCAGTACTAAACTGGAGTGGTGGGTCTTGTATAAAGCACGAAGGCCCCCTCAATGAAAACAGTGGTGTTTGGACCAAGATCACTAGGTATGGCATGTAGATCAGAGAAATTTCTATGCCAAGTACAGGGATCCAAGAAGTAGTATGTATCAGTCTTGCCCATTTTACTGCTGTGTGCTATTATTCTCCAGAACGAGGACTGATCCTTAAATCTGGCTGCAGTAATAAGGTCATCCCAGTTGGCGTCTTCCCAATTCCTTAGTGCTACCTTCTGCACATATTTGTATTCTGCTCTCCGATACCTGATCTGAATTATATTTTTCACCTTAAAGGCCAATAGGCGCCGTTGTTTGGCTAGGGAGCATTCTTTATTAAACCAGGGATTGGATGATTAAATCTTAGATCTTAATTTTGCAGTCTCCCAACTGTGCTTTTTCAATTCTCTGCCAAGCGGGAGTGGATTTGCATAATGGGTATAGACTCTAAGCTTGTGTCAACATAAGGGACGAGTGCTTCACAGAAAGCATTGTAGATATTTGTAAGGTGTTCAACTTGATCCACAATGGCAGACCATTCAACTGATCTTCGGTTGTTATTTACTAACAATTGTGGGTACTTGTTTCCCACGTTGGTTGAGTACATTGAATGGGTGGTAATCAACCTCCCAGACAAGGATAAACATAATATGAAATGGTCACTCTTCCCTCTACTATCTACCTTAAAGTCCTGTAGATAGCCCCAGTGTGCTGTAGTTATCATCACATAATCTATCCTAGACTTGGATTTGCCCCTAGCAAAGGTGTTAGAGCATTGGGTATCTGAGGGAAACCAGCCATTGCATGCCCTTAAAACTCTTTCTATGGTCAAATGGACTAGTTGCATTGCTGCAATGGAGCACGACACCCCAGCATTTGTGGCTAAGAGGGGAATCCTCCTGGCCAACTCTTCAACCTCAAAAATTGGTTCAATCCCTGACATTGGTTCGTAACAACAGTTAAAATTGTCCCCCACAAGAATAGCTACATTGGGTTCGATAGATTCGAGCATTTCTTCTTACCGGTAGATAACTGGTGATTCTTTCGAGAACTGTCTCGGTCTTATATACACGTTATAAAGATACAGCTGTGTCGAGTATGGAGATTTCAATTTTAGCCCTACAATATCTGGGGAGGCAGTGCTCATAAGTTAGTAAGGCAGTCAGTATTACTTCTATGGACTTTTGAAGAAAGAGGATGAGGCAGACTAGGTGGACGCCTGTCCCGAAAGCTGCCAATCAGATGGGGGTTTGTTTTCTCAGTAGGATGTTTTTTATTTCTTTGTGGGCTGTCGTTCTCACTCAAGGGGTGATCATTCGAAGTACTAGATCCTCAATTATCCTTTTCAAAGCCACAACCTTCCCTTGCAGAAAGTTTAGTTTGTGATGCAATTCTGAGGTATGTTCACATTTCCCTTTTCTGTCGATCTGGACCCCTTTTTCCTTATTACCATTTGATATTAATTTATCATTTTGGGCCGGCCTTATTGGTCTTAAAAAATCTTGGTCTTGCAATGTTGTTGGCGGTGCATATCTGTTAGAGCAATCTACTTTTATCATGTCATTATTAGTGTGCCTATCTTGACTAGGTGATAGTGTACCAGATGTAAGAAAGTTAGCTCGGGAGGAATCACTCATCACATGGATCGGTAATGAAGTTGGGTTCGATGGGCCTGCCTCACCATGGCTATAGTGTATAATGATACTAGATTTGGGAGATTTTGGACAGTTAGGCTTGTCCTGCTTACTGTAGTAAGAGGAGATCTTTTTGTGCCATTATTTGTTAGCTCCTTCCCACTGGCTAGTATCGTCTCTACCTCCTCAATTAAATCATCAATTGCGGCTAGAGTACAATTATCTGCTATGGTTTTATATGATTTGGTTGTCTTTGGTACTTTACTCTTTCCAGCAACAGTGGCTGTGGCATTTCTCTTTCCCATTTTCTAGGGATAGTGCTATGTATTCACCATCTTCGCTTGTTGGACCTGTGCTGGGGGCTAAGAGCTAGGACTGGGGGTGGAAGTAAAAGCAGCGTCTATGTTTCTTATGTGAATTAACAGGCGTATAGGCTAGGCAAACCTATGCTCTCAGTTCAATCGACAAGTTCTCAGTATGTCCAGATAACAAAAACACACAGATAAGAAGAAAATGTCACCAAAGTCACGATTTCTCATGGACCTCCAATGGTAGAATATAAAGTTTATCAATAGTCTTATGTAGATCCCAAATAAAGGTTAGTCACCTATTGGCAAGCATGGAACATGTCGACACTGTGGATGAGCAAAACCAAGGGGGAGGCCCTGTCCTTCCTCTTCTTGTCTTTAGCAGGTCCACATTAGGTCCGTGGGGAGAGAGGTGGCGCTTTAAGCGCGTTGGTGGCACTTCCCCCTCATTAGCAGCTGCAGCAGAAGTCACAAGCTACACCCTGGGATTTGAGGTCCCACCAGGGTCTGGGAAAAGCCAGCAGCTATACTCCTCTGGGCTCTTCCGGGCATGGACAGGGCTGCCCTTGGCGGAGACCGGCGTGAGTTTTGAAGGCAAGCGGGGCTCCTCCCCCTTGCAGAATGCACAGGTGTTGGCTGGGGGACCGAGTCTCACTGCAGCAAAGGCAGCAGGGAATGTCCATGGGGGCTCAAGGATGCCTGTTACAGTCTCCCACGCTGTGGGAGACTGGTGTGAGATTTGAGGGTAAACAGAGTACCTCCCCCTTGCAGAAAGCACAGGTGTTGGCTGGGGGACTGTGAGAAGTTGGCCTGGCATATGCTGGTCACTAGTTATAGTGGCCACCTTGCACCAGTCCAATTCGACTCTTATGGTAGATAGGTTTAAGACAACCTTTTAAAGAAAGCTATCCTAGTGGTAGTTGTGGAGAGCAGCCTTCAGGCTAAGTTTCTGAGGAATGTAAAGCAGCTTGTTTTACCTTATAATCTCTTGAATTACCAAATGAAAGGACACCACACAGGTATATATATCAAATATATATATATATTTATTTCTAGACACACTCTACTAATCTCTTTATGAGATTAGAAGTCAGGAACACATTCAAATATCAGCGTTTCACAATAAGTTAAGCACAAATATGGCTGGGGCCCTAGGGGCGTACCAGACCATATACTAAAAAAGAGGTTTAGGAAAGTCGACGTGCAAGGGGACAAGGTCTAGGGCCTGTAGAATTGCTGGGGCTTCACTAATCCACCCAAGGCAGGTAAGTAAAAGACCCACGGGAGACGCGTGCAGTGTGAGAACACAGCCGCGGGTTCCCTATTGATTTCAATGGAGCAAGTCGCGGTTGGATTTTTAAAGTTTTAGGGTACTTTGAGGAAGTCTACAAACAAGCCACTTACAAGGTAAGTAATTCGAGGGCCAACACGCACTAGGGCACTGGAGTGCACGAGTTACCTCGCCCAGGGAAGCCGGGTGCATAGGTGTCTTTTGGTGTCCGTTTGCGTCGCTGTTTTCTATGGAAGCCAAAGAAGATTTGCTGCTTGCGAAGACTGGAGAAGTGTGCGGTGTAATCCAAGGCTGGATTCAAGATGAAGATGACCTAAAAGCAGAAGGGACAGTGTTGCCAGTGACCCGGGGCCAGGAAGATGGATGCCCACGGAAGTCGGGTGATTTCAGGTGATCAAGGGTGTTTTGACTCTTTGCCCACGAGGTCCAGGAGGCATGGACAATGACCAGCAGCTGGATTCGGAGTGTCCCACAATGTTTGCAGCTTACTGAGGTGTTGGCAACCAGATTGGAGCCAACAAGCCTTGGCAACAGCAAGTCTCGTGGAAAGTGAATAAAGTCAGTGTTGCAGACCAGAAAGGTCTGAGGGACTCACCCAGCAAGGGTAAGTGAGGGCAGGCCTGGAGCAACCAGAGCAGCCCTTTGGTTTGATCAGAAAGTCTTCAGGGGACCCACAAGCTAATGGGCAAGGGATCGCAAAGATGCCTCATGAGGAAATGCTTTACAGGAGTCCATGGTCACTCAGGATGGGGTAGGCCTCTGATTTTTGGTACAAAACCTGCTGGAGGATTGGGCCACAAATGATCCAAAGCACAAGTTTGTAGAGTGTCATGAAGGGGTTGCACTCGACAATAGTGCACAGTACCTGGGTATTGCTGTTCCTCATCACTCGTGAGATCCACTCACCTGAGCTCTGCTGGGGACTCACAATGGCCATCAAGAAGTCAGGAAATCCACTTCTGGGACTGCTGGGACTTCGGACTCCAGCGGGAGTGGGAAAGTTTGCGATGGTTGATTAGAGTTTTTGGTACCTGCCAAGCAGGGGAGTCACTCCTTGACTCCAAGGGAGATTCTTCCGTCTTCCAAAGGTAGTGGAACATCGAAGGGCCAGGATTCTTCTTGTAAAGTGCCATCCAGGGATATCTAGTTTGCAATGGCAAGGGTTCTCTATCTTATATTAAAAGAAAGCGAGGGACTAGCTCTATGGGGAGTGGGTGGTTACACTCATTTCCCTTTGTTCTGTTTCGCACCAGAGCAGGGGCTGGTAGCCCCTGAACCGGTTTGAGCTGGCATGTACACAGAGGAGCCTACTGCTCCCCCAGTGCAGGACTTCAAAGCACTCTAGGAGTGCACCCACCCAGCCCCAATACACTAAATCCTGTCTGGAAGGTTGTGACACCTCCCTGTGATAGGATGCCTATTGTTGGGCCGCCTCCACTGCGAGTTTCGGTCAGCAGCAGAAGGGCAGCCCAGTGTCTGTGCTGGTGGCATCCATTTTGTGATGCCAGGGCTCTTTCAGGAATCTACCTTGTTTCCACAGGGGGTACATGTCTACCCCTCTAGGAGGGTGGGATTATACTCCCACACCAGTTACTGGTGTGGGGGTATGATTCCAAAGCGTTTGACACCAAACACGACATGTTTTGATGCAGCCATCCCAAAGTTTGCATTTACCGCTAGGTTATAATGCACTTAAGAGTATATGGTTTAACCGCATCCATAAACAGCCACAGAGAATAGACTCTGAGGGCTGCAGAGGGGCCCTGCTCAGGCAGAGGCACCCCCTCACATGGAAACCAAGCACCCTGTCCTCAGGATTGATAGGGCTTGCCTTAGGGGTGACTGATATGTTTATATGTGTGTGTATGGTGAGATATAGGGAACCTATACCTCAGTGAGGAGTGCTAACACTACCTCACCCAGGCTGCAGTAGCAGGCCTGGGGTGTCAGATTTAGTCTGCTTCCCAGGGGTGGCATAATACATGCTTCTGCCCCTGGTAGGCCTGTGAAGTACCCATGCCCTTGGTACCTAAGGTACCATATACTAGGGGCTCATAAGGTACCACAGTATCCAATCACTAGTGTATCTAATATGCACTCCAAGTTGTTTAGAGAGAAGAGAGAGGCTGGGGCCCTGATTAGCAGGGACCCAGCCAGACTATAGCCAGAAACCAGTGTTAACATCAGAAAAAAAGGGGGGCAACATAAGTGCAGATCCTACTCTCCTACACTGACTGACTGACTGACTGAGAGAGAGAGAGAGAGAGAGAGAGAGAGAGAGACTGACTGACTGAGGAAGAGAGACTGACTGACTGAGGGAGAGAGAGACGACTGAGAGAGAGAGACAGAGAGAGAGACTGACTGACTGAGAGAGACTGAGAGAGACTGACTGATGAGAGAGAGAGACTGACTGACTAAGAGAGAGAGAGACTGACTAAGAGAGAGAGAGACTGACTGACTAAGAGAGAGAGAGAGTGAGAGACTGACAGAGTGGGAGACAGAGACCGACAGAGAGAGAGAGAGAGAGAGAGAAAGAGAGAGAGGGAAAGAGAGAGAGAGAGAGAGAGAGAGACTGACTAGGAGAGAGAGACTGACTGACCGTGACTGACTGAAAGAGAGACTGACTGAGAGAGTGACTGAATGAGAGATTGACTGTCTGACAGAGAGAGCCTGTCTGACAGAGAGACTGTCTGACAGAGAGAGATAGACTGACCAAGAGAGATAGACTGACTAAGAGAGACTGACTGACTGAGAGAGACTGACTGACTGAAAGAGAGAGAGACTGACTGACAGAGAGAGAGACTGCCTGACACAGAGAGAGACTGACTGATGAAGAGACTGACTGACTGAGAGAAAGAGAAACTGACTGACTGAGAGAGAGAGAGACTGACTGACTGAGAGAGAGAGAGAGAGAGAGACTGTGATGGAATTGGGGTCAAAGTGTGTATGAAGCTATGCAATGCCTCTTAAGATTGTTATTGTCTGCTAATAAAAATGTATTATCAAAATATGCTCTTTGTAGTTACATCTGCTTTTGAAATACAGCATTGTCGCATTGTCTAATTTTTTTAAATAGGTTTGAATTTTTTTACTCTAGCCCCGCCCCCCTACTGACCCTGCCCCCACTGACCCCACCCCTACCGGTACGGCCCCAGCCACAAACCACACTGTAATTTTGTCCCCCGACAGAAAGTTTGTGAGTACCCATGTCCTAGCTCATATGATTTATGGTGATTCCTATTCGTCTGAACTGTTGGATATTTTTTGGGGGTAAGGTGCCAATAAACAAACTTTATGTCCAGTGATCAATTAAAGAAATATTCAGAACAGACAAAGGACTTCCGCATGAGTTCATGCCGGTGCTGTGTAGTATTGAACCTAAGCTCATTGTTCTGTTTGTGTTTGGGTGAGAGGTCGCTCACCAGAGTGGAGGATTTTGTGTTCGGGTGAGAGGTCACTCACCAGAGGGGAGGATTTTATTACTATTTTTGAATGCCATGTGGAAATTGCGGCAGAGAGTAATGTTTCATTTGTACCAGTTTGAGGGAAATGCTCTTATGTATGAGTATATATGGTGTCCCTGGTCCTGAAAGGTATGCAGTAGAGGGTGAGTTTTGTATCCCTGGTCCTGCAAGGTATGCAGTAGAGGGTGTTCCTGGTCCTCCGAGGTGTGTAGTAGAGGTTGAGTGCTGTGCCTATGGTCCTGCAAGGTATGCAGTAGAGGGTGAGTGTGGGAGTGTCCCTGATCATGCGAGGTGTGCAGTAGATGATGTGTGTTGTGTCCCTGGTCCTGCAATGTATGTAGTAGAGTGTATCCCTGGTCCTTCAAGGTGTGAAGTAGATGGTGAGTGTTGTGATCCTTGTCCTGCAAGATATGCATAGAGGGTGAGTGTGTGTGTAGTCTACCTGGTCCTGCAAGGTGTGCAGTAGAGGGTAACAGTTGTGTCCATGGTCCTGCAACGTATGCAGTAGAGAGTGAGTGTTGTGTCTCGTAGTCCTGCAAGGAATGACGTAGAGGGTAAGTATCATTGCAGTCTTTCATTTAAGATGGTCCTTCCTCAGGGATTGAGGAGATGTTTGTTAGGGTCATGTTGTGTTGCACTCTAAATTTGCAAAAGTCCTTCCTCAGTGGATAAGGATACGCAGGTTTCCATGTTGTATCGTAGTCCGTCTTTAATTCCTCCTTCTGTGGTTTAGTAACCATCCTTCGATGTAGTATTATGTGTGGCTATTATTTACACCGCAGCCACATATTTGTATGAGTGAAGGTTTTGTTATTGGACCTGTCTGAATAGTTTATAGGGTTCAACATTTTATGGGATATATTGATTGTATCATTTTCTATTTTATGTTTCCTTGTTACGTTTTATTATTTTCAAAGGGAAGGAAATGTGTGCTAATCTGCTATTCTTTATATGTATTCTGTGCATATCTCCATTGTTCCCTGCTCTGCTCACCCAGTGTGTGATGTCATGGAACGTTGGTGAGTGACTGGAGGCTGTATGACAGTTAGAGAGAGTGGGCTGAGCAGGGAGGATGGTGCTCCTGGTGGGGTTTCTCTTGTGTAATTTGTAACCTGTAGCTAACTGGTGATCCTCCTCAATAAAATCACAACTAGTTAATACATGTACTGGTTGCCTGACTCTTGCTTACCAAAAGGGTATCTTTTATTTACAACAAACAACAATAATCAGCCATTCCTTTTTTTTTTTTTTTTTTATTGAGTTTTTTCTGGCGTCATACAAAAAGAAGTATACAATACAGTACAATACAATAGCTGTTCAACAAAGATCCCAAAGCAATCCTGTTAAAAAACAAAGTGAAAAAACCTCTCAAATTAAATCATTCCAGAGCCGAGCATATAGCTAAAAGCTAAGGTTTCTCCAGCTAACTAAAGGGGCCCAAATATTTCTCCCCAGTTCCCTTTTTTTAACACTTTTTAATTCATATAAACAAGACTCCATGTTGTGTACCCCGAGCAGCCTTGACAACCACATTTGAAAAGTAGGAGAAGAAGGATCTTTCCAGCCAGCGGAGATAAGTATGCGCAGAACAGCCATAGAAATAAAAACCAGAGCTTCCGCCATAGAGTATAATTTCATTCTTCTATCCACTCCCAGTAACATCAGAGTGGAAGATATAACAATTCTACATTTTAAGAGTCCCTCCAAAAATATTGATATTTCATTCAAAGTACTAGATAATTTTTCACACTGATGAAACATATGTATTAAATCCGCTGGACCTTTATTACATCTAGGGCATTTATCATTCATCACCACGCCCCAGGCAAACATCTTAGCTGGAGTATGGTAGAGATTAAACAGCGTTTTGTAGTGCTGAGCCCGGAGATTAGATGAGCGCAGAAGTTTCTTATCTAGCATAATGGCTAAATCTACGTCCACATCGGGATCCCCTAGTTTAGCTGCCAGTGTAGATTCTACTTTCGCCAGGTCGTCCTGAATTCCCTCCATTAACAGACTGTAAATAGGTTTAATTTTATTTCCCCCATTACCTAAATAATCCATCAAAGGAAAACGTGTGGCTGTCAAAATTCTCGGTCTGAAAGCCGTCAATGTATGAGCTACTTGTCTATACAATAGCCAGTGGTTAGAGGGGATCCCGAATCTATACTGAACTACTTCAAAGCCTAAAACTGCCCCCCCCCACCACAATATCGCCTATAGATCTAATTCCTTTTTCAATCCAACACTGGCTAATCTTATTGATGCCGAGAAGCGGAAACAAATTTGAATTCCAAAGGAGAAGATAGGAGTTAAACTTGGGAATTTCCAGCAGTTTTTGGGACGCTTTCCAGACCCTCCAGACCCCGTTCACCGTCTTTAACCGCACCTTCTTATAGTATCTCCAATCAACCTCCCTCAGGAGCAGCCCTATGGCGTTCTTCCCAAATAATAGCTCAAAAAAGTTTGGAGGGCCAACTCTATCACCCTGGGCTGCAGCTGAGCTAGGGGCCTTTGAAACAGAATTGACATATACGCCAGAAGACACGAAAAGTGATAAAGTCGACGATTTGGGAGAGCCAAACCTCCTCTCTCGAGCGGGAGTGACATAAACTTCATAGACCGTCTGGTTTTCCCGAACTGCCAGGTGAACCTATTAAACAAGACCTCAAGATCTTTTAATATTTTTTCCTCCAGTACTAGAGGGATTGCACAAAAAAAATAAAGGATCTTCGGAAAGAATGTCATTCTAAGGGCATTTATCCTTCCCACCAGGGAGAGATGTAAAACATCTAGCCTTTTTAGCTCTGCTTCCATCGATACCATTAGGGGACAGTAATTCTCCGCAACGATCTTATCAACATCAGCATTAATTCTGATCCCCAGGTAAACTGCTGAATCTACAAACCTGGAATCTGTCTTGATAATATTCTTGGTGCAGATGATCTGTGTCTTCCCTTCATTGAGCAGATACCCAGACCAATAATCAGCCATTCCTGATGGCTGCCAGCTAACGGACCAGCAGAACCGCAGCTACTGAAAAGGGGCTGTTCAGGATCCGACCGAACCCTAAGAAGTGAGTGCTCCAACATTGTGAATTGACACAGCCTTGAAGGGGTCACAAAATGCAAACTCTACCCTAAGCATCACAGAAAAGGTTGACAGTAAGTGGCATAGACCTCACTATTTCCCTGCTCTGGCAATATGTGCAGTACAATCCAGCTGTCCATGTGCCATAGTTTTAAGGCATTTTTCACCTTAATAGTTGCAAATTAGAGTTGTAACACAAATCCTTGCAGCCCCGGCAGCACAGGGGACCGCCAACATTTCAAGAGCTCCCAACCTGTCAGGCAGCCCCCATTCAGCCCAAGGTCACTGAATTTCTGTGAGACATGGGACACAAGTGTCCCTCTTTAAATTCTGCAGGCGGGTCCCATCATTTTGCATTCTGCCACTTTGTAAATATACCTGTTTCTTTCATTTCTTCAATTTGCTTCCTCAGATATTACCACTGCAAATGAATCATGCAATAATTCTATATAAGACAGTATTGTTAAGCAAAATTTGGGGTAGCTTTGCATGGATGGCACTGTAATAATCCTATGCTTAAAAGCCCTGCTAGAAAAGCAGGTATTGGAAGCAAGCATATTTATAGTATCAGTGATGTTGGAGAATGCTCAATATAAAAGAGCTGCTCTCTGTCTAAACTTGGGAACTGCCCAGAGTTCCCTGCTTCCTTTTTTTGCATACTTTACGGCCTTCTCCCGTCGCCTCCGCCTCCCATGGAGTTCGAGAGATTCTTATTTTATATAAAGCAACTATCTATCTCCCGTTAACAGCCCCTCCAAAGACCACATGATCATTATTGCTTCTCTTGCATATTAATAACTTTACTTTGCGAAAGTTGAAGGGTCTTCAGATTCAGTCCCCTTGAGGAATCTTCCTTGCCCACGTCGTCCCTCGGACAAAAGAAAGGCTCAGGGTCTTCAAATTCAGTCCCCTTGAGGAATCTTCCTGGCCCACATCGTCCCTCGGACAGAAGAAAGGCTCAGGAACGGAGACGAACAAACAGGATTAATTTCAGAAGTATTTGTCTGTGATCACAGCAACAAACAGGAGGGTAGAGCGTCGACAAGGACAGTTAAGAAGACGATGCTGCCCTGATTGGAGGACTTGCTTCTTTTTTATTCCCATGGACTGATGGGAAGTGTAGTTTGTTATGGTTATGTTCTTTGAAGGCTGCTGTAAAATAAAGCAAAGAAAGAAAAGCCTAATCCTTCGCTTCGCCTGGAGTGCTGTCAGACGCTGAGGGGTGCTCTGCCTTGTTGTCATCGAGGAGGGGGCTGCTTGTTGCTGTCTTGCCTGCGGGGAGTCGAGGAGGGCTGTAGCACGACGCGGGACTCTGTGTCCCAGGATTCCGTGCTCTCTGCCACCTGTGCTCGCTCCACGCCCACCCGCCCCGGACAGTTCTTAAATCCTCGCGGAACCCGCTGGCGCGGGTCCCGCTTCGCCTGGAGTGCTGTCAGACGCTGAGGGGTGCTCTGCCTTGTTGTCATCGAGGAGGGGGCTGCTTGTTGCTGTCTTGCCTGCGGGGAGTCGAGGAGGGCTGTAGCACGACGCGGGACTCTGTGTCCCAGGATTCCGTGCTCTCTGCCACCTGTGCTCGCTCCACGCCCACCCGCCCCGGACAGTTCTTAAATCCTCGCGGAACCCGCTGGCGCGGGTCCCGCTTCGCCTGGAGTGCTGTCAGACGCTGAGGGGTGCTCTGCCTTGTTGTCATCGAGGAGGGGGCTGCTTGTTGCTGTCTTGCCTGCGGGGAGTCGAGGAGGGCTGTAGCACGACGCGGGACTCTGTGTCCCAGGATTCCGTGCTCTCTGCCACCTGTGCTCGCTCCACGCCCACCCGCCCCGGACAGTTCTTAAATCCTCACGGAACCCGCTGGCGCGGGTCCCGCTTCGCCTGGAGTGCTGTCAGACGCTGAGGGGTGCTCTGCCTTGTTGTCATCGAGGAGGGGGCTGCTTGTTGCTGTCTTGCCTGCGGGGAGTCGAGGAGGGCTGTAGCACGACGCGGGACTCTGTGTCCCAGGATTCCGTGCTCTCTGCCACCTGTGCTCGCTCCACGCCCACCCGCCCCGGACAGTTCTTAAATCCTCGCGGAACCCGCTGGCGCGGGTCCCGCTTCGCCTGGAGTGCTGTCAGACGCTGAGGGGTGCTCTGCCTTGTTGTCATCGAGGAGGGGGCTGCTTGTTGCTGTCTTGCCTGCGGGGAGTCGAGGAGGGCTGTAGCACGACGCGGGACTCTGTGTCCCAGGATTCCGTGCTCTCTGCCACCTGTGCTCGCTCCACGCCCACTCGCCCCAGCCCTACCATCCCTCATAAAGGAGGAGGCGCTACCCGCTACGCGGGACACGAGCGGGACGCGCCGGACGAAGCCCGGACAAAGGGCGGACCGTCTGAGGCCGTCAGAGGCAGAAGGAGGCTGGGCTGGGCCACGTCTCTTGTTTCCGCTAGACCTGTGAGTACATATTCAGGTTTCGTACCCACTAAACTATGTCGACCCGTTCGGGTAAACTGTTAAGGAATGAAGGTGTAAGGGGGCCAAATGCAGCAAGCCCCATTATTGGATCTATGGACCGCTTCATTACCAGGGTGGCGGCGGTGATTGATAAGGAGATCGCAATGTCTGAGCGGCGTTTATCTGAGGTCTACCTCCCTTCGAGACGTTCATCCCTGGGGGGCGATGCTCAATCATCACTTATAACTGCCAGTACCCAGTTCCATGGCGATATTGCGCCTAGTGTTTTTGGTACTTCCTCAAACCCACCCCAGTTGGTTGACATTGAACAAAATATAGGCAGGCTAGAAAGTTTGGCTGCTCTTTTTCCAATAGTCACCATGGAGGATGATGGTCTTGGTAAACTGATTGCATCATCGTCCATCAACACCCCAAGTGAAGCCATTAGTGTTGTGGAACCTTTATTATCGTCCACCTCGCACTTGGGATTACCAGAAGGGGAGATAGTTAGGTCCCCCAATAATTCCCAAACAACCATCATTAGACAGGAGAATAGGCCCTTAAGCAAAAAGGTTCGTAAACGTAAAAGGGGCTGCCCAGTTAGACAGGCCGTGCTTTATCAAAATTCAAGAAAGCCTTTTGAAGTGGGTATGAGAACTACAAGGGTCAAAGCTACAGTGAAAAAACTGGCCATACCTGGGGATGTTGTAAACTCTCCTGAGGAGTCACACTCTGGCCCAAATAGTGCGAAACTTTTAAAGTTTACGGACTTAGCAACGGTAGAAAATATTCTTGAGAAGGTCTATAGACTCTTGAATCCGTTGCTAACTCAAGTTAAAGGCCTTGGGGATAGGATTGACAAACTCGAGCAATCAACCCTTGACGGCTTTCACTCACTTAAAGTAGCAGTTAAACAAACAAGTAGAGTGACCGAAGCTAAGAACCTGGTTGCTAGCGGAAACGTGCCTTCATCTCAGCGAGCCTTCAAGCATCCACTAGGCTGTGAGAAGGGAGCTTCTAATAGTCCATCTACCCTAGCTTCCACATCTATTCCAAGTCCCAAAGCAGGACTTCAGCAAAAGGGTTCTCAAACCCAGTTAGAGCCCGATAAAAATAAGCTTAAGTCTCCCC
Source organism: Triturus cristatus (assembly GCF_964204655.1). Taxonomy (NCBI): domain Eukaryota; kingdom Metazoa; phylum Chordata; class Amphibia; order Caudata; family Salamandridae; genus Triturus; species Triturus cristatus. The sequence goes on along the minus strand of NC_140593.1, from coordinate 530,452,826 downwards.
GACAGAAGCAGCCACAGGTAGTGAGTGGCATAATGGAAATTCCCATTAAACAAGGGGCATGTACCAACTCTAGCAGGTTAGCCTTAGAGAAATCCCCTAGGTCCGTCCCCCATCCTACCACTAGATCAACCCTTTCACTTGCCTCTAGTAAACAAGTACGACAAATTCCCCCCGTAAACCTTCCACCAGACTGTCAACCCTTTGCGGCAGTCATGGTTAATGTGCCTCCTTTAAAGGACGGCCAGTTGGAAAACCATCAATCACTTAAGAATAAGTGTATCCACTGGCTAAAGGCAAATAAGCCAATCCCGCTAGGTGTGGATGGCATTATACTGAGTGTCCGTAGAGTGGACTGGGTTGGACACGGGGAAAAAACACAGGAGGGGGACTGTATAATTGTAAATTTCCAAGACCCAAGAGTGGTACCATCGATTTGTACCCCTGTTCCTAATATGGGGGTCCCGGGGGTCAAAGTGGTAGACCTTTCCTTCTTTTATCCCAGGCAAATCATTGATTTTAGCGGTGGAAGCTTAAGTCCCCCTGTTCTTGTCCAGAATAGGAATGGGGTTTTAGGGGACACCAGGGAGAAAAATTTGTTGCCAGCGGGACCCATCTGACTGGAAGTTGGGCAGAGAGTAGATTCAGTGGAAATATTATCACTTAGCAAAAGTAATCCTATAAGTGGGATAGGTGACCTTATATCCACCTTGCATGACCCTTGCTGTCCTCACGTTTTCCCGAGGAGCTCTACAGGCGGGGACACTCCGGCGCCCTGCAGCACTCCGGCTGTGACGGACCTTGCCCTTAAGGTTTTCAGCTGGAATGTCGCGGGGATTGCAGGGAAGTTGCCCCTCCCTGACTTTATTAGGCAGGTTGACGAGCACTCCCTGTGCCTCTTTCAAGAGACATGGAGTTGTGTGCCGGTCCACAGGGTGGGTTTTTCCTCCTACTTCTCCCCTGCGCATGTCTCATCTTCAGGGAGGGGGCGCCCAGCTGGTGGCCTCCTTATCTGGGTTGCGGCATCTCTTGATTGCAGAATTATGGATTTCCCCACAGGTTCTCCTGACATTCAAAACATAACCTTAATAGACCAAAGGGGGAGAGTTGTTTTAAACGTTTATAATGTTTATGCCCGGGGAACCGTGGGCGGGAGAAAGTCTCCTGTAATATCTTTACTCGAGACTTTGTTAAACAACACCCCATATAAGTCTCGTACATTGGTTGCAGGTGATATGAACTGTACGTTCGAGCCTTTGGGTTCGGACGTTTCCCTCGACCAAGAGGAGGAGGACACTAGGTGGGGGATTCCGGTTCTGGAAATCCCACCGATCAAGAGGTGGTCAGAAGTGGCACTTCAGTTATACTCCCTGAGCCTTGAATTCAATCTAAGGGCTGTTAATGGGAGGACACCCTCGGATAGGCTGGGCGCACACACGTATAATAGGCCCGGACATACATCTAGGTTAGATTATCTTTTAGTAGACGTGTGTCTATGGCCCTATGTAAAGGATATGCAGGTGGTCCCCTCGGTTGAAAGCGACCACAACCTCCTTTCTCTAAGTATGGCTCAGTGGTGGCGTTACTCAAGTAAGGTTTCTATAAACCAGGTAGCAGCACCACCTGAGGTATCTGAAGTCTCCCCTTGTGGTAGGCGAATTAAATGGGCCAAACTGGTTTTATCAGAGGGGAAGGTAGAAGAAATAAAATCTCTCCTAAACCATACGGTATAAAACCTTGGAACATCCTCGGAAGGTGTGGGCAGAGCGAGTGGGCTCTTTGTCTCCCTGATAGATGCCTTGACTAATGTCTTTACTCTTCACCACAATAAATTGGGTAATAAACTCTCCAAAAAACCCCTCGATGGTTGGTATTCCCAACCATGTAGGGTTCTTAAGGCTAAGTTAGTTGAGGCGATCAAAGTTAAGTCCCGTCTTGAGATACAGGAAGCAAGGAAGGCCTACAATAACTCTCTTAAACTAGCCAGGAGGGAGTGGGAAGATAAACATTGGGATGACCTGCTTCAGGCCAGCAAAAGTAGAGACCCAAGGGCATTTTGGAAACTTATAAGTGCACGGAAAAGCCCCGATGCACTTATGAGACCCTGTAACATCTCGCCACAAAGCTGGGTAAAGCACTTTGGGTCTTTATACCTCCCTCCAGATGAGGATGGTAATGCGGGGATGGTTCTTACGCATATAATCGAACCTCATGCCTACGATCTCTTTACTCCGCTAGAACTTGAGGGGGTTATAGGGTGGGTAGCCCCACGCAAGGCTGCGGGTCCCGATGGCCTCCCGGGAGACCTTATGAGGGCATACCCAGTGGAATGGGCACGGGTCATAGCAGCGCTACTTAATGATATCATGATGGGAGGGGTAGTACCTGAATCCTGGAAAGGGGCGGTGGTGGTCCCAATTTATAAAAAAGGGTGCAGGGAAGCTCCAGGTAATTACCGACCCATAAGTCTGATCGACTCCACCCAAAAGATAGCAGGTAAAGCTATCCTTGGAAGGATTCTCCATTGGGTGGAGGAGAATAAAATTCTTTCAGACTTTCAGGCAGGTTTTCGGGTTGGAATGGGGACAATTGAGCAGGTGTTTAGGCTGGTATTATTGTGGTGGAAGGTGGTGGAACTGGGCAAGGGCAGCCTTTATCTGGCCTTTATAGACCTGAAGACTGCCTTTGACCTAGTCCCCCGAGAGGATCTCTGGAGGGTACTTCTCGAGCTGGGCTTACCCCCTTACATCTTGTCACTTCTTATCAGCCTTCACGCCCATACCTTTGCCCAGGTCCGTTGGGGTAAAAACGGTGAACTTACTGAGAAGATTCCAGTCTCTAGGGGCGTAAGGCAGGGCTGTGTCCTGGCACCAACCCTATTTTCACTTTATGTGAACGGGGTGGTAAAACATCTCCAGCAAGAACCAGCCGACGCCCCCTGTCTCGGAGGAGTCCGGATCCCCACCCTGCTATTTGCGGACGACACACTCCTGATTTCGAAGACCCCTCAAGGTCTCCAGAAATTATTAACACGATTTCAGGAGTTTTGTGATGTAAGAGGATTAACAATAAATGTGGATAAAACAAAATATTTAGTCCTAAATCCTCCTAAGAAACTGGGCCGCCCACCGACTCTAAATTCGACCCCCCTAGAGAAAGTAGCCGAATTCGACTACCTTGGCATCCGGATTACGGATAGGATGTCCTGGGTTAGCCATATTGATAAAATGGTCCTCAGTCACAGGAGAGTGGGAGGTGCCCTTATGAGGGAGTTCAGGGCCTCTCCAAGAAGATCACTCACCCCAGTAGTTGATATTTACAAGGCTAAAGTAGTGTCATCAGCCTTGTATGGTGCAGAATTGTGGGGCCACTGTTGTTTGAAAGACCTAGAGACAGCGGAGAGTAAGTTACTGAAATCCCTTATCTCCGTCCCCCTGAGTACTCCATCCGTACCTGTCAGGTTGGATATGGGCTGCAAAAATATTAAAGACCAGGCCCAGCTTCGCCCGCTTTTGTTATGGACAAGAATCTGGAGGGGTGAAGAATTGAAATCTTATGCTGATGCCTTGGGAGAAATTATGAGTTTGGGGGGCTGGGCTAAAATAAAGTGGCTCAGAGATACTAAAAAGCTTTTGGAGAATGTCGGTCTAGGAGGCTGCTGGTCATCACGTTCAGCCCCTACAAAAGAAGTTGTCAAGGCGCATTATTGGAACTGGTGTGCGGAGCGGTTAAACACAACCTCTAACCACTGCAAGTCGACTGTCGCCTTTTTGCAAATTAAAGACACTGTGGCTTTTGAACCCTACCTGGACCTGATAACTCTCCCTTATGACCGAGCCCTTTATTTCAAATTTAGAGTTGGATGTCTCCCCCTAGGTGCATTGGTATCGAGTTGGTCACCTGTGCCCCGCATTTCTCCCAACTGTGCGTGTTGCCCTAGCAAGGCCGAGTCTATTGTACATGTCTTATTTGTTTGCCCGGACTATGCAAGGCCCAGGAGTGTCTGGTTGAAACCCCTCTGTCGCAATATGGGCACACGTAGTCACCTTGAAGCCCTGCGTATTTTAACTACGGACACTTCCCCCCTTTTAGTGTGTGGAATTGCGAAATTTTTAAAGTGGTCCTGGCTTATTCGCTGCAAGAGATTGTCAGTAGCTGTTTAATTATTTTTTTAGATAATTTATTATGGGAAATTTACGCCCTTTTTACATTTCTTATGACTTTGATACTGGCTTCTTGTAACTGTGATTTTTATGTGTCTACTGTATTTTTTATGTGCTTACAAGATATCTTGCATATCGAATAAAAGCTTATGACTGACTGACTGGCATACTTTATGCAGCTCTATAAGCCTAAAAGGGTAGTGTCTTGCTATCTATATTACATACTGGCAGTTGCCAGTAGGTAGCTACAGTTAGTACCTAGTTTCCATAGGAAAACATTTTTTGTTTCACTAATAACTTTGATACCATGTTACGAATCTTCATGAAATATTCATAATTATATGCACCTGAGTTCAGCTGGTGTGTGAAAAGTTCCCAGGGGATCCATCAGAGGGGGCTGGGAAAAAGATAGGGTCCCAAAATGTGTTTTCCTCATGCAGTTTCCCATAGGGAAATGGAACACAACTACAGACTGAACCGCTGAACAAAATTACACCACATTTGGCAGAAAGCTATCTCTCAGTCCAGAATAGCCCTTTTTGTGATTTGGTGTAAATCTGTTCAGTAGTTTTAACCCCTTCTGAGCCCATGACGAGCTGGACTCGTCATGGGTCGCGGTTGCGCTGTGCCCATGACGAGTCCAGCTCGTCATGAACACCGCCCGCTAATGCAACGCCCGGCACAGGGCGGGGAAAGGGCGTGGCACACAAGGGGTTAAAGTTATTAAAGAAAAAAGAAATATAGATCAATAAGGATGGGCACCCTCTGTGGATCTATTGCAGTGTTTCATGAATTCCTCGTACTAACAGAAATGCCTTTGATTGACTGGCCACAACCTGACTGGAATGTTGCGACTGCGATTTTATGTATCAGACATGGTCTTGTGACCTCAAAATTTGAGTGCATAGTGATTGAAGGGGTCAACGTAAAGGTTTCCTGGCCCCATGGGCGTGTTAGAGGGGTGGTGGAGGGACCCATTAAGGTTAAGAAGTTGCCTTAAAACTGTTTTTTTCCATGTGTCGGGATTCTCAGATCTGTTGCAGCACCCAGCACAGTCCCAGTGTGAAGCCATGATGGATTGGCGAACCCTGCCACAATTTTAAAAAAACCTACTCACAGACTCACTTACAGACCCATACAGGTACTCACACTCTCACTCATAGACCCACACAGGTACTCACACACCTACTTCGGACTCATAGTGCTACTCACAGACCCACGCAGACACTCACAGACCCACATAAACACTCACACACCCACTCACACATCCCCACAGGTACTCACAGACCAACTCACGTTCCCATAGGGCCACTCACACACCCACTCACAGACCCACAGAGGTACTCTTAGACCCACTTACAAACCGAAACAGCCATTTCCACACCCACTCACAGACCCACACAGTCCCTTACACACCCACTTAAAGAACCATACAGACACTCATACACCTACTCACAAACCCACAGTGTCACTCACACACCCACTCACAGATCCATAGCACCACTCGAACATCCACTCATAGACCCACACAGGCACTCACACACCCACTCACAGATTCACACAGACACTCATAGACCCACTCCTACACCCACATAGCCACTCATAGACCCACCAACAGACCCACACAGCCTGTCACACACCCACTCACAGACCCATGCAGCCACTCACACACCCACTCACAAACCCACACAGGCACTCACACACCCAGTCACCAACCCATACAGCTATTCACACACCCTTTCACAGGCCCATGCAGCTACTCACACACCCACTCACAGACCCACACAGCCACTTACACACCCACTCACAAACCCATACAAACATTCACATACTCACTTACTCACACATACATGGACTCACACACCCATTTACCAATCTATCAGCTACTCACACACCCACTCACAGACCCATACAGCCAATCACACACCCACTGACACACCTAAACACTCATTCACATACTCACTCACACACCAGTTCACACACTCCCACACCCACTTACACAGCCACACAGCCACTCACACCCAATTACACACCCATACAGTCACTGATATGTCTACTCACAGACCCAGAGAACCACTTACACATCTACGCAGCCACTCACACACCCACCCATTATATCATTTAAGGTTAAACTAATGTTTTAGTTTGTCCTGTTTTGTTTATATATTTTTTGAAAAACATAACATAAAAATTCAGTAAAAAAATAAAGGTTACAGACATATAATAGAGTTAGGAAATGTGATTAAAAAACTGTACAAATTCAATTACCAAAACAAACAATACATGGGCATTATAGCTACAGGGACGTTATAGTTAGGACATACATTTTCTAAAAACATAGAAATTCACTGAAAAAACAAAGGTTACGGAGACGTTATAGTTAGGAAATAATATTTTAAAAACCTTATAAATACACAAAAAAAATTCAAAGGTTACAGGGATGTTACAGTTAGGAAATAAAGTAAAATCAACTTAGAAATACACTTTAAAAAAAGGTTACAGAGGCATTATAGTTAGGCACAGATTTTTCATGTGCAAAAACATACAAATTCAGCAGTTATAGTTACCTGAGCTAACTATGACTTAGGCCTAGCAATACACTGCTTATGGCATCACTTTTTACATCATTTATGACAAGGTCAGTGACATCACTGATATCACTGATGACATCTCAAATGACATAACTGAGTACATTATCCATTGATTGAGAGTGTTTTCTAAAATGTTATGATTGTTAAACATATATACTAAGCTACTACATAAGTTAAATTAATTCTTTGTGTACTACTGATTGAAAGTATTTCTAACATATATTATGTGGCTATGTGTATCCATGTGTGAGTCACTGTCTGAGTAGTTTCCTGAGTTTGCATATATTGAATTATCCAATGTTTCTTTTTTTAAACTTTTGATGATAATGTACGGTTTTCAAGTGAATGCACAAGTGCATGAATATGGAGTTGTATAGGAAGGGACTTATGCCGATCCACGGCTAGATTTAGCAACATGTTATGTGATACAGTATAGTACAGCCGATATACGGCTGAATCAATTAAATTAGCAAAAGGCTGATTTATAAGTACTAACTTTGACCACAATCATGTGAGTAATGAAGTTTATTGTTAATGAATTATGTATTTATGTATATTTATACAAAACTTCAAGATGGCACTCGCGTTAGAAGGAGAGTGCTTGTCCCTGCTTGATTTCAGTGCACAAATGAAATGCTTTTTAAACATGCCTCCTTCGGTGTGTCATGAACACCGAGGAAGGCTTCTCGCCGAAACACGTTTGTTTGCTGTTGGTTGCTGAATAAAGTGTTCAAGCGCCCCCTGCGAGTGCGGTATTTTCTTTCTCATCCAAGGAATCGAGCGTAAATATATATATATATATATATATGAGACCTTCACAAATCAGGTGCGGACCACAACGTGCTTGGTTGCTTCAAAGTGCGTTTATTGCAAGATAATCATCATAGGTAAGATAAGGCAAGTGCCCAGTATGACGCATCACATGGCGCGCTGTGGGCATCTGAAAGCAATAAATAGTGATGACAATGGTGAAAAAAGCCCGCCCCTCTCTTGCCATAGAACAAGAAGATATACTTAGCAACAGAGGCAACGTGCCATCAAATAAATGCTGTAATATATACTGATATACATAATAGTCTATGACTGAATAGTTTAACATGGATGCAGAATGTTTCAACATCTAAAGACTCACCAGCATAATTTAACACATTTATAAAATAAAACAATGTAGACCAAGTGGTCAAATGCGCAATGTGTCTATTCAAAATATCAATCATCCATGTTCAAACATATATACAATATGGTATTCAACCATGATGTCTATTAATTGTTAGAGGGCTAGAAAATGTGCGTACACGAAGTGATGAAGTGCAAGTGCAAAAATGAATAGATTTTGTCATCTATAGCCAGTTATTGGAAGGCACAACTGGTAAAAAACCTTCAGGTTGGCCGATTGATGCTTCAGTACTTTAGCAAGATACATAAAGTGCAAGTGCATTGTAAACTAACAATGATGTGCAAAATACGCTCAGGCTTGTAAAAAAAACATATCAGTATAAAATAACCTCATATATGCTCAAAGCTCTATACACCAGTATACTTTATGATGGAAAAATAAAGTGCCAATGCAATATTATAACTTATTTCTATAAAAACACTGATAGAAGAAAAAATTCTATACAGTACTAGGATCACTGAAGCTCAAAGATAAAATCTATAAAAGGACCATTAAAACATCGGGTAAAACCATGTAACAACCAAGTAAAACCAAAAGGTAAAACCAGGTAAAAACTAGGTTAAAACCAGATACAAAAAATGAAACCTTTTAATAAGATAAAATCTGTTACTCAGCCTACCAGAATATCACTCAAAGTACAAAAGAGTCACCATGCCTAATCATTTACAAAAAGTTGTGTAGGTCCTCACCCATGTTGAGACCATTAGGCATCTTGGTATCGAGCAATAACATGTAATGGGACTCTAATTGTCTAAGTTGCTTCTCTCTGTTGCCGCCTCTGAGTGATTTAGGCACAGAGTCAATCACAAAATAACTCAGGTCTTTAAGATCGTTATTATGCACATGCTTAAAATGTCGAGCAACCGGATAACTGGGATCCAAGTTCGCTATAGCCTGCAGGTGTTGCAGAATTTGGTTGAAAACTTGCAGTTTGGTGCTACCAACGTATTTTGGCTTGCAGGAGCATTCTAGAATATAAATTGCAAAATCCGTTCTGCATGTTAATAAACCATTGATCTTAGTAGGTCTAATTTCAAATGCTGTAGTGAACTCAGTAGTATTGATCCCGAATTTGCAAGCTCGACAGGAGCTGCACTTATAAAAACCAGTTCTTTTAGACAACCAATTCGATGACGCAATGACCTCAGGTCTAGTTTTAACCAGTGCGTCCCTCATAGAGGGTGCACGTCTAAAGGTTAAGGAGGGTAAATCTGGCAATAATTGTGACAGAGTTAAATCGGTCTTAACAATAGGCCAATTATTGTAAATGATTCTCCTAAATTGCTTCTCTTGACGGCTGTAAGTAGTGATTAATCTTACTGCGTCAGTAGGTCTGGATATATCAGTAGTAGACTCATTAGTGGTAGAGCTGGTGTTATAAATGGGATTTCTGGCTGGCTAAGGCGTGCGCCCAAGCCAGGCAGAAATCACCACTCTAGTCAGGGCAAGGAAGTTACACGCCAAAGATAACCCCTGCTCACCCCCTTGGTAGCTTGGCACAAGCAGTCAGGCTTATCCCGGAGGCAATGTGTAAAGCATTTGCGCACGCACACAGCAACAACATCCCAGGCCCACCACAAAAGAAACTCCACACATGGTTATATATGAAAATAGCCTTTGTATTATCATAACACATTAGAATAGTAAGTACATATTATACACTGTGCCAACTGCCACTGGCCAATATTTACAAGGGAATATTTACACCTGACAGGGCCAACTGGACCACTGTCAGTACCATCACAAAGTGAACTTTGTAAATGTAGAACCTATCATAAACAGAGAACACAACCAGTAACTACTGGTAACCACTGTACTTAGCATCAGCCTGTAACATAAACCACATTATGCACAGTATCACATTAGGCGCCAAACGCATTGTACGCCATCCTCCTCAGCATAAACACATTATGCAATTCTCCCACAAGTCTAAACACATTAGACCCTAACCTCCTAAGCATAACTACATTAGGAAATAAATTTCACTAGCATAAACCATAATACGCAAAACAACCTCATAATCATAAAACACATTTAGAGGTATAACACAGGGTGCGTAAATCATTCTACATTAATCACATTTCCTAGCACCCAAAATCACCGTAGGGCCTGGCGCTCTATAAACCTAACAATCCCCCTGGCCAACTGGCCATCCCAAAGGGGCTTAAATGTCCTGTGTCCCAACAGTCAGGGCGCGCTGCCTATGCAGCCGTAGACCAGGTGCGCCATTGCACAAACCTAAACGTTGCAGCTGGCACTAAGTGCTGCGCAGCTGTGAAGGAAAGGGGGGCAAAAAGGAGTGCATCTCACTCCTAACTTCAAAAAGACATGCCCCCCAAAGAACTGAGGCCTAAACGATGCAGCTGCCCACTACTTGCCGGGAACAACAATAAAAGGCTGGACACTCACTGTGCCTCTTGCGCTAAGGTGCGCAAAACGTTGCAGCTGCCCTCTGTCTGGTGGGGCAGCTGTGGATCAGAAATTGGCCCTGGCACAACTGTGCCCTCTGGCAAATATGCGCAAAAGCTGGAGCCACACGGGGCTCTAAAACAATCATACCCCCAACACGTGGCAGCTGCCCTCTGCAAGCGGGGCAGTGGTAAATATGAAAATGAGGCATGGGCTCTAAAAATCATCTGCTTCTCTGGAGCGCACTGGCTCCGTAAAGAAATATGGCCCGAGCGTTGGAGCAACTGCGGGGAAAGATCATGGGCCCCTCTGGGCCCTAAGGATCAGGAGGTCAACGTTGGAGCAGCCCTCTGCAAAGTGGGGCTGCTCTGGAGAAAGGCACTGGCGTGGTGCCTGGACTTTTGCTCCCCTCAGCCAGCTCCACTCACCGACTCTCCTGGCGACTCCTTCTACCCAGCGCGGATGGGCAGGCACTGACAATGTGCCTCGTGCCCCCTCAGCACCAGCTCCTCCGGCGGGACTCGGGGCTTCCCCCTCGCGGCATGCACTGGAGAGCCCCCGCTCCTCGGCGACTCTCTCGCTCTCGGTGCATAGCGGGGGCAGCCTCTTCTTGGCTTCTGCACATCAGCAGCGATCCCTTCTCACTCACAGTGTGCGGCCACAAAGCAGCCAAATCATCAAGAATGCGGGGTGGGCACCCGCAGCGAAACCAAAGCATAGGTGGACAATGAGGGGTGGGCTCCCTCCTAATCAAAATTAATAAGCGGGCTGGGCACCCGCAAAAGCCCACAAGGAGGGAGGGAATCCCTACGAGGGGGATTCCCTCGGCAAGGGCCGCAGCGCTGCGCTGCTCAGCCCTAGGCTCTAAGGCAGGATCAAAACCTTGGCAAAAGCAGGAAATAAAGCAACAGGTCCAATAAGTCCATCAGGCATCCAGGGGCAGGGCAGGGCCCAGGGAGGCAAGCCTTCCCCTGAGCCCCAGCAGCAGCTCGCCCCTGGTTGATTTAAGTCCAGAACAAGAACATTTACTTGGGGTCACAGCCGCTTATTTATACAGCTAAATCCTTTGTTTTACAACTGTAGGGCAAGGGGAGAACCAGATACAACTGGTTGAGGAGCACTTTGTTTTGCTCAGCTCCTCTCTTCTATTCACAGGACAGGCTAGGTGCTCAGACGCACCACAGGGGGTGGAGCCAACATTGTGGAGGGAAGGCCCAGCCCTATTCAGGTCCCAGGTGCAACTCCTCCCTCCCATCTACATGAAGATCTCTACATTCACCACCGGGCAGACTCACCCTGGCTCCTGGAATTCCCCAGCCCTCTCAGCTCCTGTCAATCACAAGGCAGACAGGCAATTCACATCATACAGCACACAGACATGCCAACTTCTAGTAGTGGCACTTCTCCTATAGTTATATTAAATCCGCGCACATCATTGCGCAGCATTTATTCTTACGAGTTTGCACATACTAAACTTGACCCTGCACTCCTCTCACATCAGGAACTACAATGGACACACATATCCCCCATGCATTCCAATGGGAGGGCAGGCCTATCTCACCACACGCACTCAGAGAGCGCACGCACTTTACACTGGGCCACAGTGCTAAAGTGCGCAGAGGCAAAAAATCACTACCAATATGTCAGAGCTTAAGGCAAAAAGTTCAGGGGCGAACCTGCCAGAAGGGCCATGTCCAACAGCTGGTATCAGATTTAGTAGTGTTCAAGCAATCTTCTCTGGTGTGGTTATTCGTTCCATTCATAGCTAATTCAAGATCCCTTGTCATTATATCCTCGAGCCTTGAATCTTATGGATGCTTTAGTTTGACATATTTTAAGATCCTGTTCTGAATTACAAATTCTTCTTATCCTTAAAAATTCCCCACAAGGGATACTTTTAACAAGGTGATTGGGGTGGGAACTGCAAGCATGAAGTACCGCATTGCCTGTGGTACTCTTTCTGTGGAGTTTAGTGTAAATAATATCATTCTTAATATATAGCTCAACATCCAGAAATTGTACACTTTCATTGCTGACATGGGCAGTAAAATTCAAGTCAATTCATTCTTATTGATGTCATTGACAAAACTAAAAGCAGATTCAAAAGAGCCATTCCAAATTATACACACATCATCTATGAATCGCCACCAATACTTTACATGTGCTTCATACAGTTCTTTGTAGGTGGTTCTGACGACGTGCCCCTCCCACCAACCAACGTGCAAGTACACATAGGTGGGAAAAAAGCCCGCCCCTATCGCCACACCACGTAGCTGTTGTTGAAAATAAAATAATTATTAGTAAGGCACATCCTGATCATACTCAAAAGCATTTCATTGTGTTGATAAAATTCAATACTCCGTTTAGATGAAAAATAGTTAACCGCTGCCAAACCATCAGTATGATGAATACTGGTGTACAATGAACATATGTCCACAACAATGAAAACATAGCCCTGTTTCCACTCCACCCCTTGAAGTTTGGACAAAAAATGGCCCATATCTCGTATGTAGGATGGTAAATTCTCCACAAATTCATGTAAAAAACAGTCCACATATTTGGACATTGGTTCAAGTAGACCTTTTTGAGCAGATATAATGGGCCTCCCGGGTACAGGTATTTCATTCTTATGTACCTTTGGGATGACGTACAACACTGGGGTGGTAGGGGAATCATTAAAAAAAAAAAAAGTTTTTGCTTATGAGTCCCATTCTTTTTCATTGGGATGGATCTTTAAACGTGGATTCCTTGATGCGCCTGAGGTCATTAAAGGTGGCTTTTCTGTAGCATGCATTGTCACAGAAATTTCGTTCTGCTTCTCTTATATATAGTTTCCTGGGCCAGAGCACAATATTTCCCCCTTTATCTGCCTTGTTGATGATAAAGTTTCCATTGCTCTGAAATGGAAACATTATATATATATATATATATATAGTGAGAGAGAGACTTAAAAACACAAAGGTTAAAGTGACGTTATGCTTAGGTATGGTAATAAGATCTTACCTTACATTAAAAAAACCTCTAGAATTTCATGAAAATACCAAAAGGTAAAGCGCCATTAAAATTGTGTATGGTAATAAGATCTTACCTTACATTAACAAAAACTCAAATTCATTAAAAACACAAACAAAAGTTAAAGTGATGTTATACTAAGGTATGGTAATAAGATTTTAACTTAAGGTAAAGAACTCCCTATAGTAAAGCTTTTACAGGTAGCTGACCTCTTTTGGGCAATCAGCAAGTCTCTGCTACACACAGTATTCACCCTTTGCACAACCATTCACTGAGAGTGCACGACCATTGATGGCATTTCTTCAGTGATTTGATTAATAATGCCATTGGACAAGTAATGAATTATGTTATATGTATGGGCATAAGGAGTTCATGTTGGAGAGCACAGGTTACACTTAGCTCAGTAAATTATAACTGGTGAATGTCAGTGTTTTATTTCTTTTAAAAAACAATACTTTTTAAATGATCTCACAATATTATTACAAGGCCTAACTCTAGCATCACTTTAATTTTTGTTTTTTTACCAGTGGGTATTTATAGTTAGGACCATGTTTCCATTGAAAAAAATTATTTTTTTGCTCTCTTAATACATTTTGTGCCATTTTACTAATCTTCACAAACCGTTGAAAAAAAGTCTCATCCACCTGAGCGCCTTCCTGGAATGTTTTGGGGTGATCTGCTTTTTTTACTAAGAGGGGAGGGGGTATTCAGCCCCTGCCTCCCCAGGTCTTAATTAGTCCCCTGTGTCTGTTAGGGGTCAGACGCCTTGTGCACTCGTTACTGGGATTGCTAATGTAGCATAGAGAATTGCTTGCTTGCCTTATGGTGACACACTTTTTACACGGTCCCTTAAGGAGGTGGAGTCTTCACAAGTTACCTCCTATATAAACCTTGGTTGGACTCGAATCCGGTGCTTGGCTTTCGGAGTTCTGAACCCTGGTCCACGCTCCTCTGTTTCCTGTCTGAGCGTTTGCTGTGTCCGTTAGGCTGAGGTCTACGCTAGCGGAGCAAACGGTGTTTCCTGTTTAAGTCCTCTGAGCTTTGCCTGGAAGTTTGTGTTGGTTTAGAGGCGCTCCCTTTATTTTTTATGAGAGAGAAGTGTAGGAGTATTTAGTGCTGGCATAAAAAGACGCGGTGAGTTGAGTTTTCTTCATACCGCGAGTATCGTTAGCAGTATTCTGCTCTGCATTGACTCTCTCTTCCGTCCCGTGTATTGTATTTCTCGGCAATGCATTGTGGGTCTTGTAGTTAAGAACGGTGTCGTTCTGTTGCCTTTCCCCAATACTATCTGAGTGCCAGTTTGTACCCTTTGAATCCTTACGAGAAAGCTTCCCCTCTTGATTACTTTCACAAGTTACATTGTTTCCACACTTCTGAATCTTCCCGTAGTTTTAGAAGTAGTTTTGCGCGGCCGCGCTACTAGAAGTCCTGGGAGTGTAGTCAGACGTATAATTATCACGCTGCTTTGGACACTTCAGGATTCTCCCCTATTCCCTTGTACCCTTCCCCACTGCTGAGAGATATAACAGTTATCCACATAAAAGCCTGTTATACCCGAGGTAACTGTTTCAGTCACAGATTGTTACCTTTGCTGAATGAAACCTGCCATATTTTGGGATGCTGTGGCCTGTAGCATGATACCTGTCATCTTGCTGAGTCATGCAGATATTCTTCTCGACTAAGGAGATATTCAGTTGTTAAGAGACATTGTGTGGTGTGTCATTCATATTGTTAGCAATTGCAAGTCTCCTTTATATTCTATGCTAGGGGAGGGGGGCCGCTTGATTAATGGTATCTTGTTTGTTCTTTCTGTAGATTGTCCCATTCTGTTCCTGTGGCCACCGATCAACTTGGGGTTCCACACAGCTGCCTCTACCTTACCACCCCACATCTCCGTGGGTTCCCCTGTAGGCGAGCATTTCTTTGATTACGGCTCGCTCATAGTGGGGCTTTAGGAGTGTGGGGACTTCCTTGTCGCTCCCGTGGATTGAGCTAGCAGTCATCGTGGTGATCGGCAACAGAAAGCCAAGCCCACGTATTTAGTCCACCTGAGCGACAATGGATTCTGAAGGGGCCACTTCTTTAGCAGAGAACCCTTCACGTAGTCCCACTGTAGAAGAGTTAGCGTCAGCTCTTATAGATCTCCAAAGAGAGGTAGGGAGACTTAGAGGTGAAAATCTTCAGCTCCACACAGAATTAGAGAGATACCGTCACAGGGAGAGCGCTGTGGCAGGAGAAACACCACAAACACAGAAGCGCACTTATATACAACCTGCTCGCTTTACACTTCCTCCTCCTTTGACAGATAATCCCACACCTAGTACCTCTAGTCCTCCAGCAATTCAGGTGTCTGTGCAAACACAGAATCCTGTCCCGTTAGCTGTGCCTGAAAGATTTTATGGGGATAGCACAAAATTTAATGTGTTCCTCAATCAATGCCAACTACATTTTCTTTGTAAAGCTTCTGCTTTTCCAGATGATGCGGCTAAAGTGGCCTTTGTTATTTCATATTTGGGTGGCAACGCTGCCAATTGGGCGGTTCCTCTAGTAGAAAGTAATGACCCTCTTTTGTACAATTTTCCCTTGTTCAAAGATAAACTGAAAGGGTTGTTCGCACGTCATGGATATGTACAAGCTAGCGATAGTGAGTTACTTAGTTTAAAGCAAGGGAATAGAGATCTCATCTCCAATGTAACTGAATTTAACAGACTAATACTTGAAACCCATTGGCCAGAGGAGAAACGAACATCTTTATTTTATAGAGGTTTAAATGATGATCTTAAAGATCTTCTATCGCACATAGTAGATCCTCCTGAAGAATGCAACGCGTTCATTGATTTGGTGGTGAAGTTGAATCACCGAGTCACAGAACGGAAAGGAGACAAAGCCCGTGGCAACCTAGCACATTTTTGGATAGTAAGAGGAGATAAAAAAGAAACTAAGGATCCCAAGGATACTAGTGAACCGATGCAAATCGGTGGAATGAGAAACCCATTGACAACAGAAGAAAAAGAGAGGAGAAGAAAGCAAAACCTTTGTCTATATTGTGGCAAAGGCGGCCATTATGCCAGAAGTTGCCCCGTGAAAACCAGTACGGGTAATAAGATAGCAGTGAGTAGTCAAGAGACAGAATACCCTAAGGTAAACTAGAGAACTTGAAGAATAGAGAGACCGTTTCTTCAAGTTGTTCTCATATGGAGGTCTCCTTAGAGGTAGCCAGTGTTAACGCCCCTGTAGCACGACATTTTACTATACCTGTTACGTTTATTGTCTCTGTACAAAGTCGAAAGACGCTATCAATCTTACTTGATTCAGGAGCTACGGGTAATTTTCTGGACATACAACTTGCTCGCACATTGAGAATACCTTTTCTTCCCAAGATCAAGCCTGAACCCATTAGAGCAGCGGATGGAACCGAGCTGTCTTCGGGGTTAGTAGCTTACCATACGCCAGCAATAACCATGGTATGCAGTAACAGGCATTCCGAGGATATAGTGTTTGACTTAATTGACACTCCTAATTTTGGAGCTATTCTTGGGGTGCCCTGGTTGCAAGTTCACAATCCGCAGATAGATTGGAATGCAAGAAAAATCACTTTACGTTCAACCTATTGCATGTTACATTGTTATCAAGATGCTCAGGAGTGGGAAACCCCTTTATGTTGTGCATTAGAAGCTCCAGAAATGAGACTCCCTCCTATGTATCATGAATTCAGTGAAGTTTTTGATGAGGAAAAGGCTTCTGTCCTACCTCCTCATAGGAGCTATGAAAGTAGGATAGACTTGATTCCTGGGGCAGACTTACCGGTGAGTCGAGTCTATGCTTTAACGGAGCCTGAGACAGAATATCTTCAACAATACATTTCGGAGATGCTAGAGAAAGGATTTATCAGACATTCAACCTCTCCTGTGTCGTCCCCCCTCTTCTTCATTCCAAAGCGTGAAGGAGGCTTAAGAGCGTGCCTCGATTACCGCGCACTAAACAAGGTGACTATAAAGAATAAATATCCATTACCCCTCATTTCGGTTTTATTGGACCAAGTGAGAGGGGCCAAGGTCTTTACAAAACTTGATCTCCGCGGGGCCTATCATTTGATCAGAGTCAAGGAAGGGGATGAATGGAACACCGCCTTTCGGACGAAATTCGGTCTCTTTGAATATTGCGTAATGCCATTTGGCCTCTGCAATGCCCCTGCGGCCTTTCAGTTTTTTATCAATGACATATTGCGTGAATATCTAGACCTCTTTGTAATTGTATACATTGATGATATCCTGATTTTTTCTAAGTCAGAACAAGAACATGTAGATCATGTACGAAAAATCCTGTTAAAATTGAAGGAGAATCATTTATTTGCTAAATTGGATAAAAGCACCTTCCACACGGATCGAGTAGAATTTTTAGGATTTGTCATTTCACCTGACGGAATCCATATGGACCCAAAAAAGATAGAAGCGTTGGTCAAATGGCCTAGTCCTACCACGGTTAAGGAAGTCCAATCCTTTATAGGGTTTGCAAATTTCTATAGACGCTTCATTGATCATTTCTCAGACTTAATTGCTCCAATAACCAGATTGTTGCGGAAGGGCATGGTCTTTCAGTGGTCAAGAGAAGCGGAAAGTGCTTTCTCGCTGCTCAAACAGAAGTTCACAACCGCTTCTATCATTAGTCATGTGGACAATTCACAACCCTATTTTGTAGAGGCGGATGCCTCACAGTATGCGGTGGGAGGTGTATTATCTCAAAGGAATCCCACAACAGGCCGTTTACATCCTGTGGCATATTTTTCTAAAACACTTCTTCCAGCAAAACAGAACTATACCATAGGAGAAAGAGAACTCCTGGCTATAAAATTAGCCTTTCAGGAATGGAGGCATTATCTGTTGGGGTCGCCACATACGGTTACTATCTACACAGACCATCGTAGTTTGCAATTCTTTAAATCCGCTAAAGCGTTAACACCCAGGCAAATGAGATGGGTTTTATTCTTTAGTGAGTTTGACTTTGTTATAACCTATCGACCAGGGTCCCAACAAGGAAAGGCGGACGCTTTGTCTAGATTGGGAGTCGATAAAAGAATTATAAGATGCGAACCTCCCCCTCTCATTCCTTATCATAAAATTGTGGGAGTTATTGAAAGGGACAAGGTAACCAACTCTTTTTTGAATAAGTTACTGACAGCCTATGGAGATATTTCTCCGGTGGAATGGATGAAGGATCCACTGCACACGATAAGAGAAGGCTTATATCTTCATGAGACGAAGATTTATGTGCCTTTAAAAGATCTACAACTACAGATCATCATGTGGTGTCACGATAACTCATTGGCAGGTCACCCTGGGGGTGAAAAGACCATACAATTGTGTCAGAGAAGGTTCTGGTGGAAAGGGTTAAGTCAAGATGTGCTGGCTTATGTAGCGGCTTGTCCAGTGTGTGCCAGACAAAAATCGTTGAGATCTGCTCCTGCAGGATTATTACACCCTACACACATTCCTCCCGTCCCTTGGCATACGTTGAGTATGGACTTCATTACGGATTTGCCGCCTGTGCAAGGTTACACTACCATTTTAGTAGTGGTAGATTTGTTCACCAAGATGGCTCATTTTATTCCTTTGAAAAAATTGCCATCTTCCAAGGAATTGACACAAGTGTTCATTGATCACATTGTTAAATTACATGGGATTCCCTCTGTGATCATAACGGATAGGGGGGCCCAATTCATTTCCCGTTTCTGGCAAGGATTATGTGCAACGTTAGGCATAGATCACAGATTGTCTACAGCCTATCATCCTCAGACAGATGGACAAACAGAAAGAACTCATCAAACCCTAGAACAATTCCTTAGATGTTTGTTGTCTACTATCACATCTAATTGGGTGAAGGCGCTATCCTTGGCAGAATTTGCATACAATAATTCCACACATTCTTCTACTGGGGTGTCTCCCTTCTTTTTTGCTCATGCACATCATCCTCGATTCCTTCCTTTTCCAGCCCCTAGTCATTTAGATAATATCCCTGCAGTGCAACAACATCACGATACACTACGTGACATTTGGGAAACTGCCACCAGGGAATTACAAAAATCCAAGGATGCCATGAAAATACAATCAGACAAACACCGTAGGCCTGCACCTGATTATCAAGTAGGAGACAGTGTCTGGCTGTCTACTAAGAATTTACGATTAGCTGGGCCGAAGAAGTTACATCCCCGTTATGTTGGTCCATATAAGATTCTGAAGATCATCACCCCTGTATCATTGAAACTTGAGTTACCAGAGGACATGCAGATTCATCCTGTCTTCCACATCTCGTTACTCAAGGAATATAAAGTCCCTCTGAATCCTGAACAGCCACCTCCTCCTCTTGTAGTGGGGGGGGGGAACAGGAATATGAAGTGAAACGAATCCTAGATTCCCGCAGAATCAGGGGTAAGCTACAGTACTTGATAGACTGGGTGGGTTATGCACCTGAAGATCGCTCTTGGGAACCTGCTGGGAATGTTCACGCCCCTGTCTTGGTACGTAGGTTTCATGCCCTCAATCCCTCCAAACCTCGTCCTGTAAGACGGCCTTTGGGTGGGAGAACTGTTAGGGGTCAGACGCCTTGTGCACTCGTTACTGGGATTGCTACTGTAGCATAGAGAATTGCTTGCTTGCCTTATGGTGACACACTTTTTACACGGTCCCTTAAGGAGGTGGAGTCTTCACAAGTTACCTCCTATATAAACCTTGGTTGGACTCGAATCCGGTGCTTGGCTTTCGGAGTTCTGAACCCTGGTCCACGCCCCTCTGTTTCCTGTCTGAGCGTTTGCTGTGTCCGTTAGGCTGAGGTCTACGCTAGCGGAGCAAACGGTGTTTCCTGTTTAAGTCCTCTGAGCTTTGCCTGGAAGTTTGTGTTGGTTTAGAGGCGCTCCCTTTATTTTTTATGAGAGAGAAGTGTAGGAGTATTTAGTGCTGGCATAAAAAGACGCGGTGAGTTGAGTTTTCTTCATACCGCGAGTATCGTTAGCAGTATTCTGCTCTGCATTGACTCTCTCTTCCGTCCCGTGTATTGTATTTCTCGGCAATGCATTGTGGGTCTTGTAGTTAAGAACGGTGTCGTTCTGTTGCCTTTCCCCAATACTATCTGAGTGCCAGTTTGTACCCTTTGAATCCTTACGAGAAAGCTTCCCCTCTTGATTACTTTCACAAGTTACATTGTTTCCACACTTCTGAATCTTCCCGTAGTTTTAGAAGTAGTTTTGCGCGGCCGCGCTACTAGAAGTCCTGGGAGTGTAGTCAGACGTATAATTATCACGCTGCTTTGGACACTTCAGGATTCTCCCCTATTACCTTGTACCCTTCCCCACTTCTGAGAGATATAACAGTTATCCACATAAAAGCCTGTTATACCCGAGGTAACTGTTTCAGTCACAGATTGTTACCTTTGCTGAATGAAACCTGCCATATTTTGGGACGCTGTGGCCTGTAGCATGATACCTGTCATCTTGCTGAGTCATGCAGATATTCTTCT
Organism: Triturus cristatus; assembly: GCF_964204655.1. Lineage (NCBI taxonomy): Eukaryota > Metazoa > Chordata > Amphibia > Caudata > Salamandridae > Triturus > Triturus cristatus. Next base: position 530,431,968 of record NC_140593.1, on the reverse strand, counting down.
CGACTAAGGAGATGTTCAGTTGGTAAGAGACATTGTGTGGTGTGTCATTCATATTGTTAGCAATTGCAAGTCTCATTTATATTCTATGCTAGGGGAGGGGGGCCGCTTGATTAATGGTATCTTGCTTGTTCTTTCTGTAGATTGTCCCATTCTGTTCCTGTGGCCACCGATCAACTTGGGGTTCCACACAGCTGCCTCTACCTTACCACCCCACATCTCCGTGGGTTCCCCTGTAGGCGAGCATTTCTTTGATTACGGCTCGCTCATAGTGGGACTTTAGAAATGTGGGGACTTCCTCGTCGCTCCCGTGGATTGAGCTAGCAGTCATCGTGGTGATCGGCAACAGTGTCCCCATCCCCCATGCCTGATTTCATGAAAAGAGGGGGCATGCAGCACCCCTCAAGAGCCTTAATTAATCCCCAGGGATCCTATGCCCGGGGCAATAATATAAATTATGGGAGGGAGGCATGCAGCCCTTTCTATTACCCTCTTTGAAGCCCTGGGGACCCTATTGCTAGGGCTGTGATTTTAAATTTGAGTAGGGGGCATGCACCCCCTTCTCTGAGCCATAGATAAGCCCCAGGACCCCATGCTTTGGGCCTGACACAGCTCCAGTGTCCCATGGACTCCATCCCTTGGGACACTGGTACTCCCTATCCAGGACAGTGCGGGCATATTATGCCCACACTCTTCTGGGCATGGAACACACCTTTGCTCCTGCCTGGGCAAGAGCAGAGACAAATGGTGCTCCTGCCTGGGTGGGGGCAAAGTGACTGTGCTGGCTACTGCCAGCACCACAATTGGTGCTGACTGGGGAGCCGGCTGGAGCCAAAGGGGCCTTGGGACTCCCCTTGTGATCCCCAACAAAAGGGTTACATTGTGGGTGCTCCAGGTGGGCAGCAGGCCACCCACCAATTATTAAAAAGTACTGGCGTCTGCCAGGGTAGCCCACTAAGGAGCAGAGTCACTGGTGCTCCCCCCGCTGCACCCAATGAATGGAGAGATTGTGGGTGCCCTGGGTGGGCACCGGGAACCCATCAAAACATAAAAGGTGTTTGAATCTGGCACAGGGGTACCCACCATAAATCAAAAAGTGGTTGGCTGTCACCAGGGGAGGCAGAAGGGGCTATCGGGGCCCTAGGTCTCTCCCCGCAACCCACAACAAATGGAGACATTGTGGGTGCCCTGGGTGGGCACCAGCAACCCACCAATAAAATAAAAAGTGTTTGACTCCAGCTAGAGTCTTGGGGATCCAACCACAGCCCACCAATTAATGGAGACATTGTGGGTGCCCCAGGAGAGCAATGGGACATTCATAAAAAAAAATAAGTGGCAGGCACCCACCAGAGACTTCAGGGACCATGGAGAAAAAATGCAAAAAAAGAATAAGAAATGAGTGAAAAAAGTCACTCACTTATTATTCACGCTCTGTAAAAGCAACACCCATTATTGCTCTAGGACTTTTTTTGAAAACTATTTTGTATTCCTGGTGGTGCCCCCCAGAAGGTGCAGGCAAACAACCAACCTTGATATTAGTGTTGTGGGGGATGGCAGGGCATGCAGCAGCCATCCCAGCAACGTTAAATAATAACACAGTAAGTCTCCTGGGTCAATGAATTAATGACCCCAGGAGAGCTTACTTTTATTTTTAAAGCACTCAAAGTAGACGCTGTATGTTCTTCAGCTGGGGTGCAGGCCCCCTTGTGTTTGAGTCAATGGCTGCACTTTGTGGCTTCAAAAACGTTTAAAAATGACTCAAACACATGTTTAATATTTGTTTTAATAATGCTTTATTAAGAATAGTTTGAGACACTCACTAACATTAAACATTGCAATGTGTGAATTTATGAAATACACATTTGATTATAGTTATCATTTACTTTTTCGCAAAGCCAATAGGTCTCCTTTATATATGTTGATGTGCTGTCCCCTTTGATAAAGTCAATAGGCTCACGCTGTACATTTTGGTATCTTCACCCTTTGACAAATCCAGTAGGTCTGCCTTATTCAAAAAAGACACCCTTGATATTGTTACATTACATAGTGAGCCACACCTGGCAGCATGGGTAAGGGACTCATAACTTGGGGTTACTTTTAGCCCCAAACCAGTGGCGACAGCCAGTTTTTTTAATTATCTGCTTTTGCATCTATTCATTAAACCATTTTTCTTTTGAGCCTTTTTTACAATCCTTTTATAATCCATCCTTCATGCTCTATTTCAAACAGTCAACTCCTCCTGCCAGTTTGTGCAATTTCCCGAGTTTCTCATGTTATGGCGGGCCATCTGAACCTCACCCCAATAACACGTACTGATGCCAAGTTCATTGTGTGCAGTTTATTGTAACCCAATGCATTTCAGACCCCACGGGTCATTAAACCATTTTTCTTTTCAACCTCCTCCTGACTGTTTGAAATAGATCATGAAGGATGGATTATAAAAGGATTGTAAAAAAGGTTAAAATGAAAAATGGTTTAATGAATAGATACAAAAGAAGATCATTTAAAAAACTGGCTTTCGCGACTGGTTTGGGGCTAAAAGTAACCCCAAGTTATGATGTTGTTTGGTTCAACATGTGCTGTTTGGGCTTGGCACATCAACAGTGAGCACGCAATAAGACAAAACTGCAAGATTAGATTTGAAAGAATTCATTGAGAGCATCGGTGTGCAACCTGCCCAGAGATAATGATGTTAAAAGTTTGCCCCATCGGGTTAGCACCCACAGAGATTAAGAGTTTTGTGAAAATGATTTTGTTTTCTCCATGCAAGGCGGAAGATTCTGGTTCATTCTGCATGTTTATTTTCAAGGGAGTCAGATGGACATTAAACAGCAATGCGAAATTTCAGACATATTATCGCTTTTCATAACTTTACGTTGAAATGATATTTACATAAAGTACAAAAACACAGGCGAATGAGTTTGACAGATTAATTCACAATGGTGTTAGGTATATTACAGTGCATCATGGGAGTTGCAGTGTTCCAGGTTTGCGTCAGGTGGCTTAGGCGGAATTGGTGGAGGAGGGCACAGGAAATGAAGGTGGAAGGTGTGGTTTAAAATCACAGGCGGTAGTAGAGAAGGTGAAGGCCTTGGCTGTGTGAGAGAGGAGAATGAAGACGGTGTAGCAGGTAGGCGGGGGGTTAATTGAGAGGGGCTGAGGGATGGGGAAGGAGTTTTACGAACTGAGAATTATTTAGTTGGTTAGAACGGGGGAGAGGAGGTGAGATAATTGAATGGGAATGTATTTATCTGGTAGAATGGGGGTGATGTGGGGGTGAACAGCATCGAAGAGTGGGAGACTGTGATTAGAGATAAGAGGGTTTAGCAGGGAGGGCGTAGAGGAGGAGTTGACGAACGGTTGAAAATGAAGGAGGGTATTAATGAAGTAGTGATAGAGTAAGAGAGACAATAGAAAGTGAGGAGAGAGCGGGGTAAGATTGTAGCCACCCAAGAAAAGAGGGTTATTTATTGAATAATATTTGATAACATATTGGTATTCACTGAAATAGATAAACTGTGTACTTTAAAGTTAATGAGAATGTCAAACAGTGTATGTATACACATTTGTTTATTTAAAAGCATGTCTGATTGTTGTTTACAGTTACCCCTGACGAAGGACCCGTGGGTTCTGAAATGCATTGGTTTACAATAAACTGCACAATGAACTTGGCTTCAGTACGTGTTATTGGGAAGAGGTTCGGATGGACCACCATAACATGAGAAACTCAGGAAATTGAACGAACTTGCAGGAGGAGTTGCCTGTTTGAAATAGAGCATGAAGGATGGACTATAAAACGATTGTAAAAAAGGTTGAAAAGAAAAATGGTTTGATGAATAGATGCAAAAGCAGATAATTTAAAAAACTGGCTGTCACCACTGGTTTGGGGCTAAAAGTAACCCCAAGTTATGATGTCGTTTGGTTCAACACGTGCTGTTTGGGCTTGGCACGTCAACAGTGAGCAGGCAATAAGACAAAACTGCAAGATTATATTTGGAGAATTCATAGAGAGCATTGGTGTGCAACCCGCCCAGAGATGAGCATGGGTAAGGGCACATGCTGCACATGGGGGCTCCATGTGTCCAACTCCATGCTGTGCACGGCCAAAGACTAGGGGTTGGGCACCTGCAACTGGGGTTGGGGACCCGGCCTTGCCACATGCCAAGTCCTGTGCCCAAACCCTTCACAGAACAGAGCCCACTACACCCCATGGCCCCCAATGAAAAAGAAAGTTGTGGGTGTCCTCGCTGGGACAGGGACACCAAAAATGTTTTAAAAGATGTAGAGCTAGGCCTCAAAAGTAATAATAAATGAGCATCTGGAGATGCTCACTAATTATTCACTGGCCAGGAGTGTTCCATAATTCCCTTCAAGGGCTAATTTGCAAATTTGTTCCTGCTTTGCAATGGCCTAATCTGTGCAAGGGCACCACCAACATGATTCAAAGTGTTCCGGGGGGCTAATGAGAGTACAGCTGCCCCCCGGAAATCAATTATTCTGAGTATTTCTATATTTCCTGAGCCCTAGAAAAGATGACCTAGGAAAAGTTAATGCTGTTTTTAAGCTTTCATCCAGCTTGAGATTCTGCTCTTCATTGGAGGATTGCAGGGCAGCCTTTTGGTTGTCCTATGGCTGCATTATGTGGCATGAGGAGAGTAAAATGATTTATATAAAGGTTTCATTATAAACATTGTAATGCTTGTTATTAAATGGTGCTTATGAATATGATTTTGGATTTAACTGTTTTAAGGTTTAAATCATAACATGTTTGCCATTTTATAAATCTGGTCAGGTTTTACCAATGCCAATAGGCTTGCCTTTTTATTTTGATATGGTCGTCAATAGGCTTGCGCTGAATATTGATGTTACCATTCTTTGAGAAAGCGAATATGCTTGCATTCATTTAATGATGTGGTGACCCCTAAACAAAGCCAATACACTTGCCTTCTATATTGATATGATCACCTCTTGACAAAGCTAATAGGTCTTCCTTTTATATATTGATTTGGTGACCCCTTGACAAAGTTGGTAGATCTGCCTTATTTAAAATGACACCCCTTTATATTGTGATGGCCGCTCTCATTGGTTGGCGGTAGACGAGGGTGTTGGCTGCCCCCTGTGGGATTTGCTACATGTCCTGTCCACCACAGGCCATTTAAGCTATAGTTAGGTATGGTAGTAAAAACATAATGTGTGTTAAAAAAAAGCTCTAAAAATTAACAGAAAACAACAAAGTTTAAAGTGACTTTATAATTAGCAAGGGTAATAGGATCATACTTTGAAAAAGTCAAGATCTCACAAATTCACTGAAAATAAACAAAGATTAAAGTGACATCTTAGTAAGGTGAAAATGCCACCTAAAACATATCATTTTAAACTCGAAACAACATTTAAATACACCTGATACAGTAAACTGAACTAACCGTAACCTGTGCCAAGCCATACATTGCTTATGAGAGGGAGGAGAGGGTAGAGGCGGAGGGCGGTTGTTTGTCAAGAAAGACCAATGTGACACAGGGTTCCTCACTTAAAATACGGAATGATGCGGGGGTCTGTGCCCCTCCAAGGCCGGTAGAAAGCAATTTGCATGAGATTGCTACGACCACACGTAGGGCTATGAGGTCATTAGAAATACTGTCATGGAACGTGGCTGGGCTGCCTAACAAGTTGGATAACACTGACTGGGAAACCTTTATCAAAGAATATGATATATGCATGTTCCAAGAGACGTGGGCCAGAGAAAACCATTGTTACCCTGGGTTCGCAACTTTCAATGTCCCAGCTAGATGGGGTGGGAAGGGACGCCCGTCTGGAGGTCTATCAATATGGATCGCTTGTCATCTAGGCTGTATGGCTGAGGTGGTAGAAACGAATTCATCTGACATCCTGTGTGTGGTCTTGCGTTGGCCCACTGGGATGGGTCTGACCTTGGTAAATATATACTCTAGACCGGTCGGAGTTGCGGCCACCTCAAGGACAATGGAGGATTTGGTGACTTTCCTTGACTCTCTTACCGGTCCAGATACACTCCTGGTTGGAGGGGATCTTAACATCCAGTTTGAACCACTCCCGACTTACCTAGATGGGATCAGTAGTGAGGAGGATGATCTCTGGGGAATCCCAAGCATTGTAGGCCCGCCAGCTAGGTCATCATCACCCCTCCTACTGCAAGTTTTAACATTAACTCTGGCAAATTCACTCAGAGCATGCAATGGCAGGTTCCAAGGGGACAACCCGCCCCAACCAACTTTTAACAGACCAGGCCAGGAGTCCCGGATTGATTACATAATGATCAAACTCCAGGATTGGAAACTGGCTTTAGATTTTAAAATAGTCCCAAGGTTAGATAGCGATCACAACCCCCTAATCCTTTCACTAGCCACAGATGGTTTTCTTAAGGGCGAAGTTCCAGGAAATAGACTATCTGCCCCCAGTCTCACCTTATCCAGTAATAGGCGAAGAATAAGGTGGGACAAATTGCTAGAGAAACCGACCCGCATAAGGACCATATACGAGCAAGTGGCATTAACCCTTGAAAGAGTGGAAAGTCTCCTCCCTCAATTGTCCTCGCCAGAAGGTTGTTCTCCCCTCGAGGATATCCATCAGACCCTCTGCGATAACCTTGCCGAGGTATTGAACCCTGTGGTCCGGGGCAGGAAACTGAGGAGAGAAAGAGCCTCATGGTTCAATGCCAGTTGCAGGGGAGCTAAGAAAGATCTCCTCCAAGCGTTTAAAAACAAGGAAGCCTCCTCGGTGATTAGGGAAAAAAGGGTTGCTTACAAGCTCCTCCTTGAATCTGCCAAAATAGACTGGGATTGGGAGAACTGGGCAGAAATAACAACTACTCTCAAAATCAGAGATTCAAGGAAATTCTGGCATATAGTCAAACATGGCTCAGCCGAGCCTGTTATGGCTATAGAGGGCAATATTGCACCTGAAGTTTGGGAAGAACACTTCTCATCGCTCTATAGTAGGGCTGGGCTAGACCAAATTGGAATTCAGGGCAGGAGCCCAGTGGCCTTCACCACTGATATTCACTCTGAGATGGAAGATTTTAACTTGGAGGAACTGGAAACGGCAATTACTTGCCTTTCCTCAGGAAAAGCGCCAGGCCTAGACAAGCTCCCAGGTGACCTCTTAAAGCATGAGGTGAGAATTTGGGCACCATACTTCCTGGTACTGTTTAATGCCATCATCCATGGGATGGCGGTCCCTCCAACTTGGCTCGGGCGGAGATTGTGCCCATTTTCAAAAGGGGCTCACCTCTGCTCCCTGCTAATTACAGACCGATCAGTCTGATAGACGTCCCACAGAAGCTTTTTGCGAGGCTTCTGTTGGATCGACTCTTGGACTGGATCGAAGAGAGGGACATCCTGAGCCCCTTTCAGGCCGGGTTTCGTCAGAAGACCTCCACCATAGACCAGGTCTTTAGGCTGTCCCTTTTACACTGGAAAACAATACAGTTGGAGGGTGGCAGTCTCTATACTGTATTTGTGGACTTAAGGGCAGCCTTTGACCTGGTTCCACGCGGCAAGCTCTGGGAAGTCCTGGCGAATGTTGGGGTGCCAGCTGATCTTCTGACCATGATCATCCGCCTCCACACAAACACCTATGCTCGTGTGAGGTGTGGTAGACAGGGTGCACTCTCAAATAAGTTTCCCGTTGAGAGAGGGGTAAGACAGGGGTGCGTACTTGCACCTACCCTGTTTTGCCTCTTTGTCAACGGTGTCATTGACCACCTCAACGGGGTCCCCAATTCGGATGTCCCGAAGTTGGCGGGAAGGAGGGTTCCGGCAATTATGTTCGCGGATGATACCCTCCTTCTCTCCAAGTCACCAATGGGAATCCAGCGTGTGTTGGATGGATTTGGGGACTTCTGCAGAGAGCATGGATTGGAGATAAACACTCTAAAGACTAAATTCATGGCCTTCAATCCGCCACCCAGGTTCCACCGTATCCCTCGCATAGGGAATAACATACTCGAACGAGTAAACACCTTTGAATATCTCGGTGTTACACTCAACGAGGAATTGGGGTGGGGTCCACACCAGGAGAAAGCTAGGATGAAACTGGTGCAACATATCGGTGGAATACTAGGGATGTTGGGGAAGAACAGGTCGACCCTTAAACCCATAGGCCCACCTCTTCATATTTATAGGGTACAAGCCAGAGGAGCAGTCACATATGGGAGTGAACTATGGGGCCACAAAGTACTGGACAGTTTGACAAAGGAGGAGAACAGATTCCTCAGGTGTCTAGTAGCTCTTCCTCCGAGTACACCTCTAGTGCCTCTAAGACTCGACCTAGGCATTAGACCCCTGGAGGAAGAATTGGCACTTCGTCCCGTCATCTATTGGCGTAGATTGTGGACGGTGCCTGAATTGATTCATTACAGACAGGGTTTTCAGGAAGTTCTCAGCTTCCCAAACTCGGGGAACATTGCCTGGCTTAAATTCGTAAGGAATAGTTTGGTGAGCCTAGGTCTAGATGCACTATGGAACGATCCTTGCAACGCCTGTTCCAAGCTTTCTAAAAAAGCTCTAACTAAATTGTATTACGATTCCAAGGCTCCCTTACTTCGACCTTCTAAATCTCTAGGGTCCTTAACAAATCAATTCCTTTACATGAAGAGTATTTACACCTTTGAACTAGCCCTTGACAATGTTTACCCTGCAATAATCAGGAAGCTTTATTTGCAATGGAGGCACGGGTCTTTGCCAATTCGTGCTTTCACTAGCTCCTGGTCTGTGTCGACACCCAGTATTTGCCCGGCATGCAGAGAAAGCGATGAAACTGAGCTGCATCTTATATTTTTCTGTCCGGGCTATACTGAGGCGCGCAGAAAATGGATCATTCCCGTCTGTAGGAATCTGGGCTTCACCAGGTGCCACGAAGCCTTCAGAATTCTTAAGAGCGAAATGGCTGTACACATTGTGTTTGCTGTGGCAAAATTTCTGGGGGCTCTTTGGCACAAACGGAAAAGGTATCTAAAAATGTCAATATGATTCATTTGTATGTAACTAGCACGTATTAGCCGTGTGGCTGCACCATTTTTAATCATTTTATCTATTGTTCTTAAATGTTTTTATATTCATTTTATGTACTTTTATGGAGATACTCCGAAATAAAGTTTTCCTTGACTTGGCTTATGATCTCACATATTACATCACTCAGGACATGTTCAAATACATCATTGATGACATCTCAAATGACATCATCCACCATAGTGCTGTTCAATTTACTCTACCTAGTTATAATATATATCTTTATATTTATATATACATACATACCTACATATATATATATATATATACATATGTATAATGTACATATATAAATATAATATCTTTTTTCCACTAAAAACATGTTAAAGTGATGTTATAGTTAGGTCTGGTAATAATAATACCTTATTTTATGTTAGAAAAAACCTTCAAAACGAACTGAAAATTACAAAGCATACAGTGATAATAAAGTTAGGATTTCTAAATAATGGAAAAATATATTTTTGAAACAAAAAAACACTGAAATCCATAAGTTAACGTTTACTGAGTTAACTACAACTTGTGCCCCGCGAAGCACTGCTTATGACCTCACATATCACATCAATCATGACATGTTAAATGACATCACTGAAAACATCATCCAATCTAATGCTCATCAAATAGAAAATGGGGACCAGTATCATTTAGTATGGAAACAGGTATATGGTACACACTTTGGTTATAAGTGCAGTTTTAAGTGAAAGCAATATTTAATTTAAACAAGGTAAAAAAAAGTGTGAGTTGCAGTCTATGCTTTAAATAGGTTGTGCCTTAATTCAAAGACTTGTTCCTAAAAATATATGATAAAAACCAAAGCTTCTCCTTACAGTGCATTTTTCACCTCAGGATTTTCTGTGTACATGCTGAAGTTAAAGAGTTGTCATGTACTGCTGTTGGCACTTTCTATGTAAACTGCAGATTTACAAAGTACAGATATTTATTTCCAAACATTCAGTGAAAATTCTAAGACATTATAAATTGTTTAAGGATGCATAATCTATGGGTGACTTGCTTACAGACAGTTCAAGTCACTTACAGCCTTATGCATCAACCCAAAATCCAGTCGGTAAAATACCGATTCCTTATTAGCTCCCGGTATTAAGTAAAAAATTCCCAATCCCAATGCATCAACCCAAAAGCAGAAATCGGTATTTAAGGAATCCTTAAATAGCGATTCTTTAAATAGGGATTCCTTAAATACCGATTCCTTAAATAGCGATTGCATTTAAGGAATCCCAAAGTGAGATTCCTTAAATGCAATGCATCAAAGGTAAAAAATTAGCGATTTCGCTAATAAGGGGAGCAAATTACCATGAAGATGAACTGCATGGTAATTTGCAAAAACTTTGAAAAATGCACTTTTGTGCATTTTTCAAAGTGTCATGTTGCGCACACACATGCCCTTAGAGCATGTGTGTGTGCAACATATGTGCACATATCATTTTCAGGGGTGCAACAGGGTGTCCTTTTGACACCCTGGCACCCTTGAAAGTGCTCCAGCTATTAGCGATTCGGTAATACCGAATCGCTAATACAGAATGGCTTTACATTCATTCCTATGGGCCTCCAAGCCCATAGGAATGAATGGGTAGGTATTCCTTATTACCGATTCGGTATTACCGATTCGGTAATAAGGAATGTTAAGGAATCGCTATTTGAATAGCGATTCCTACATGCATAGCCTTTTGCTATTCCTTATTAGCGATTCCTTATTTTTCGCTAATAAGGAATCGCAAATGCTAATGTTGATGCATATGCCCCAGTATGATTACAAGCATTGTGAAAATTTGCACACCATCCTGCTCAGCTTAGGAATATGTGTAGCGTGATTTTACATACGATGAAGGGTTCTCCATAGAGCCGTACAATTGTCTAATGTATAGCGATGAAGCTGTTCTCTTAATAATCCATGTCTTAATAATCCATGTCAGGTGAGCTATTTAACAGGCACTTGCCATTAAGGTAAGTTGTAACCAAACACTGTTATTGGCAGTAATAAAAGTTTATAATTTGCTCATCTCACCAATGTGGGTGATTTGAAAATGCATACTTCATATTTTCCTTGTTCTGCTTCTTGCAAAAGGATACACCCATTAGTACTGGAGATATTACTTACACCTTGTTGAACATCTTCCAGTATGAAAAGTTAATAGAAAACTGTCATATTAGTTGATTGATGTTATCAGTGATGTGATCAATGATGTCATTTTAGATGTCATCAGTGATGTCATTAATGGTTCAATTTAACATCATGAGTTATGTGATATGTGAGGGCATAAGTAGTGCAAAAAAAAAGAAAAATTCTCAAATGATCAAGCAGCTTATAGAGTAATTTGAGAATCAGTAGCTTGAATGATGTCTTCAGTGATATCATCAATGATGTCATTTACAATTTCATCAGTGATGTCATCAATGATGTCATTTAGCATGCCATAACTGACGTAGTATGTGAGGTCATTAGCAGTGTGTACAACACTGGGTTATTAGTTGAGTGGGGTGGGAGCCCCACCCAAGTAATAATCACAATCCTTGTCAGGGTGAGTCACAAAAGTTGCTAAATAAATCTGTGCTGAGCCCTGTGATAATAAAGTGGCATGATCGCAACTGCGCTTAATATAGAGTCAATATGCAAAGTATTTATGAAGAACTCAAAGAGTAAAAAGTAAAACACAAGAAGAATCCCAAACCACACTAGAAAAATAGAGAATAGTTTAATAAACACAATTACACCAAAACAACAAAACAACAAAAAGCCAGCCAGGAGAACTAGAGTTATGAGTTCTTAAACTTTAAGGTAAAAATAGCACCAATAGGCCTGAAGTGCCAACTGCGGGTATCTGGTCACGCTGAACTGGAACAAAGTCACAAGTTCAGGCTGTCCACGTTCGAGTGCCAGTCGGCTACGCGATCAGTAGTGGCCCACTGGGAGATGTACCTTTTGTCCTTGTACGGGGCTGTAACGCACTGGGAAGCGAGGTTCTGCATCAAGCTGCATCTAGCCCAGCAATTTGCTGATCAGAAGTTGTGTGGTTTTGCGATGCGAGACTCTGCATCGGGACCGTTGAGTCAGGTGCTGCACAGTGCTTTGATGCAGGGCCTTTGCATCATCCTGCTTCGGATCCAGTGAAACCATCGATAAGGAGCTGCAATGTGCTTTGATGCATTGTAGCATCCTGCATCGGGTCAAGTGAAGCTGCCAATCAGGAGCTGTGAGGAGCTGTGGTGCGAGTCCCTGAGCCATTCTGTGCCGTGTTGCGTTAGATTCAGTGAAACCTTAAGCTGATTAGGGAGAAGTACACTCTGACTCCAACCAAGGATGCACAACCTTCAGGACAGCACTTGGAGGCTCAGGACTCACTTCCAGAGAGGCTGGCAGAGGGGACCAGGCCAGGCCCAGTTGTGTCTTGTCAGCTGGAAATCAGGCGAGGGTGCTGGAAGCTTGTTGTGTCTCTGTAGCTCAAACAGGAGGTCAGCCAATGGATGCTGGGAATCACTTCTGAGGTCCTGGGAAGGTCCAGTCTTCCTTCTTCAGACAGCAGGCCAGTCCTTCTTTAGAATCTTCTCAGGTCCAGTAATGTTCTGAAGAGAGGTCATGGGGTTGCTATTTTTATACCCAGTGCCAATCTGTAAGCAGGTGATCACCCATTTGTCTAACCCTCAAACTGGTTCTTGCCCATTCTTCCTTTCCCCCTCATTCTGGTTTCAGCCTGGCCAGTGAAACATAGGGCATGCAGGTCCAGGTGTGAGCTGCATTTGCCAGTGACAAGGCAGGGATCTTCTGAAGTAAGGAAAGGGCTGAGTACAGACCTCAGGCTAATCTTTCAAGCCCAGCAAGTGACTTTTTATAACCCTCTCCTTTTGTGCCGTCTGGCAGGAATACACATCACACTACAGGAGAGCCATTAACAAACTTTTGACCCTGGATACTGGCAGAAAGGCACATTTTGTTTAGGCAAAAAAATGACAGCTTTCTCAAAGTAAATTGAGGAGAATGAAGTGAAATCATCTTTCCAAAAACTGAACAAACAAGTCACTTACAGACATGATTCAGACTTATGCTGTTTTATAAGTTGAACAACAAATATGGTGTTCAGTGCTCAGGTGATGAAAACAGTACATACGTGTGTGTGTAATAAAATACAGAAGGCAACAGAACATAGGAAAAGATTTAGCAATTTTGCTGTGTAAGTTTTTGGTCTTTTTAGTACAGGATCACAAACAGTCTATCAATAACTTTTCGTTTCCATTGCCCTTATAATCAACGGCATTTTGACCCATGGTAACTAGAGTCTCATCATCAGGACAAAGAGTATTTATGAGATGCAAGAGCAAAAAAGACTTATGGTCAAAAAGTCCCCTCCGAATAGATGGGTGTATCGAATTGGGCAATCCAATTGCAGGAGAACTCAGATTATGAGTAGGATAAAAAAAATGTAAATGCCGCCATCACTTTATGCTTGCATTCGGTCTCCAATTTCATACACAAGTTCCAAGGAGAAATCAGCAATGCCTTGTGAGCTGAAGAAAATCAATCACAAGTGGGGTGCATTCATGCTAGTCGATGTCCCATTCATCAAAATGGCGTTCAGGTATGCAACACTTTTGTCATAAATAAAGAATGTAAGCACTGCAGTTGTTCATTAGAATACTGTTTTAAAACTGAAGTTCATCACCAAGGTGTTATCTGAAAGGCTGCTGCTGGTGTTGAAAGTACATGTCTCAGTCTGCATGCCAGAATAATTTACTGAAATGGATGAGCAAGATATTTGATAACTAATTGAAAATGTGTCCTAATTTTGCTTTCTATAGCACTATCCATACGTTCTGTGACAACAAACACCCTCATTTTGTAAGTTTATAGTGTAAATGTGTTACGTTTTACAGCTTTGATTCAATCAAGATGACTTCTAGTGTGCCTCACTTTAATCATTATTAGCGCTCCAGTTCTTCATTAGAACACTGTTGGAGGCTGCAGTAGAACACTGAGGAATCAACTGACAGGCTGGTGCTTCTGTTGGAAGTACATGTTTTTCTAAGAATGTCAGACTTTATTCTCACACGGCTGAGGAAGATAGTGTGAATTTTCAGAAACTATGCTCTTGTTTTAGCTTCTAGAGCACCGTCCAAATTCTCTTTAATAAAAACATGAGAGAAAAAGGCTTCCCTCAAAAATGGTTAATCAAATCCCAGCAGAGCATCAGCATTTTACACAGGGTAACAGCACCTTATAAAACACCAAAATTCCTAAAATTAGTATAGTGCCATCATCAAATGATTTATATTGTAACTAAAATCGTATCACCCTTTATATGTGCTCCTTTTTGTGGCCCTCAAAAACAGGTTTTCTCTACAATGCATTTTAAAAGGTGATAGAATTAAAATGTTTTACTCCCATATTAGTCGTATTTTACTTGACATCATGTTAGCATTCATGTAGTTATTTTGAAATAGATCATTGCTATATTCATACATTATAGTAAGTGCAGATGTTATGTAAGTTAGGTTGACATCTGTGCCACCATTTTAGTTCTCGGAGACGCCATTTTGTATTATAATCAAAACTATTACTAGCTCATTTATGAGAAATGGTCCTTGGTAAGTTTTGTTTATCCAATGTTTAAACTTGCTCATTAACGCATGCCTTTTCTGTTACATGGAGGCCTTTTCCCACCTGTCTAGCCGGGAGGATAGGCCAGACGGCCTTGGATAGTAGATAACTCATGGCAGGCTGCGGAATCGAAACTTATGTTCTGTACTCCCATTATATTACGACATCTACCAGTATCTTTCCATTGTAGGCGGGTCTTTGTGGGCTCCGCAACATACATAATGTAACTTTATGCTTGTTAGAGTCAGTCCTTCGTCAGCCATCATAGGAGGCTGGTCAGACTGGACCCCAATGCAGTGTACTTTGTGAATAAACTAGTTTGCTTGTATTCTCTACTTCGTCATCGACTTCATTCTTTGAAGGCTAGAGGAGGTCGAGAGTGACCTCGGGGTCACTTACTTCAGTTGGTGCCTGAACAGGGACTCCGCCAGGTGACCCATCCTGCCCGTAGTCGAGTCGTGGGGGTCACTGTGTCACCCAGTCGGATGGGCGGATTGGGGATCCCTATATGATAGAGCTTGGTTCTTGCGGCTGCCCCGCATGTCTGATAGGGCGGCTCCTTGTATAGTGGTCATCTCGGCTGGGGTCCTGAAAAGGCGAAACCCTTGGATCTGACCTTTTGGTCCGAAGAGTCGGCAGTGGAGAATAATCTTGTTTGACCTGTGTGCACTGGGTGAGTTCTTCTTGAATTCTTCGCAAGTGCACGCCATTTTGATTAGCTTGGTGGGTCTGTGGACCCATGTGATACAGAACGTTTCTTTTTTAACGTTCTGACAGGCCACTTGTTGAATTTGGCTTATTCTTGAAAAGTTATGGGGCTAGAGCCTATTTTGTTTTGGTGCAGTCTAAGGACTGTATTGGAGAGCTCTTTTGTTTATGTGTGTGTTTTATTATGTGTGTGTGCATTGATTGAGTGAAGAAGTGAATGTGTCTGATGCTAGGATGCCTTGTTGGAGTAAAGTATGGTGCTTGGGGTGCCGCTGTTGCTCTGTCGAGCTTCGACTGGAGGAAAGGCAGCCTGCGCCTCCAGAAGGCACTCCGAGTTTTGAGATGTATGTGAAGCATGGTATTGGCCCTATTATGTTTCGTACATTTTGGCACAAGTATACGAGGGACAATACTGAGCTTCAGTGGCCACTGGATGGTACCTTCGATGAACAAAATTTGAATTATTTACAGGACAAATTATTTCCTAGAAAAAGTAGGCAGTCGATGTTTGATACTTTGCAGGTATGGTAGAAAGAAGCTAAGCAGAGACGTATGCAAGCCGAGAAGGAGTCCAGGAAGAAGGCAATGCAAACAGTGGTTCAGAAAGCTGTAGCTTATGATAAAGAGAAAACTGAAAAGGGTATTGAGTGTGTAGATAGGAAGTTTCAATTGCAATGTAATAAGTCCTATGTTGTTCGAGAGGATGAGGATCCTTTTGTGGAGGATGTGTTAGAAACTCGTCCCCCACCTCTCTATGCCCCGCAGAGAATATATCCTGCTGTTCCATCGTCTCAGTCCTCCGTTGCCCCACTGTCTTCTTCTGGTCTTTCTGCAGATTCAACAGCTTCGACTCCAGCCCTATTTGTCTCCCCTCCAGTTTCACAACCTGCGAGTGTGGTGACTGCAGGCACCCCCGCAGTCTCTGCTGTTTCCCCTCATGTTTCTCCTCCTTCTCTTACACCCACCACACGGTCATTGCTGACACTGTCACCTGCATCTGTACCTTTTGTGTCTTCCCCAGGCATTTAATCCGTGGTGTTGTGTGGTGTTGAGACACCGATAAGAGGGTCGTATGGAGGGGATTGGGCGGTGGCACGGGAGTGAATGGAGCGGGCATTGATTCGGTCTAATGTGGGTGAAGAGAAGAAGAAGATGGTTGCAAATCAGGCAGCACAATGGGTTCGGAATCCGATTTATAGTATGGAGGATATATGGAGGGTAATGAAAGATTTTGACCCGTTTGTACAACAACATGCCCTTCAGCATATGTCGGCTACATTGATTGGCTTGTGGGAACGGTGTATTAGAGGCACAGCTCCTCAAGTTATTTATGACATTCGAGATCATGTTCATTCAGCTGGTATGGCCCCTGTAGAAGTTCTTGGTAATGTTGCGACGTTACTCGGTTATCGAGAAAGATTACATCACTGTACTCCAACTAGTGTCTCCCAATTTCCGATGAGGGAGGTGCATCCTATTTTGAATCCTGAGATTCCAGAGCAGCATAACAAGGGAGGAGATGTGAGCCAACAACAGATAGCGGCTCATTTTCAGGAACAGTGGGTCTATACCCAGTGGAAGAGAAGCGAAGTACTAGCTCTTAAGAGTCAGTTACCGGATCCTAGGACAAACCCTACGGCGTATTATAAAGAGTTAACAGAGGCCACCTACTCGACAGTTATGACCCTAGCAGATATTGAAATGTTTTTCGGGCTGTTGGTGCCGGTGGATATATGGAGGCAGGTGCATACACAGGATCACAGAGTGGAATTGGGTGGCACATTGGTTGAAAATAAGGCATGGGACAAGGAGCGAAAGCCTGGTAAAAAACCTAGGGCTGATATTTTGGCTTTGTCATGTCGTTTCATTACTTACATGCATTCTCTTATTCCACCCAGGCAAGTGGATTGGGATAAATTAACAGCATGTCGTCAAAAGAAAGAGGAGAGTGTGCCTAATTTTTTTACTTGATTTGAAGGGATGTTCTTGGATTCGAGTGGGCAGGATTTGTCAGTTGAAGATGGTGTCCGTTTGTTTGTTAACAGGTTTGTCACAAACTTGCTTCCGGAGATTGCGACTCGGCTACAAGCTTCCGAGAGCACTTGAACTACCTCCTTCCCTTCAGTGATATTGAGTATGACTCAGTATTACGAGCATCGAGAGAATGAGGAAAAGGACAAAGTGGAAAAGAAGAGTAAGGATTTGAAAACAAAGGTGTTGCTGCAGCAGGTTGCAAGAGGGTCCGGAAGGGGACAAGGAACAGGTCCAGCTCAGAGATCGCTGGGTGCCGGTAGAGGTGGTGCACCCCTAGGGCTGAATCAGTGTGCATATTGCAAAAAGGAGGAACATTGGCAAAGTGAGTGTCTGGATTTGTTGCAGAAAATTGCAGTACCTAGAGGGCGAGGTTCGAGTTGAAGGGGCCGTGGGGAGGTTGGTCGGGATGAGTCTCAAGCTGGTGATCGTTCAGATCAGAATTAGTTCGATGACCCCCGGGGAAGGCAGTACTATCTTGACGATTATGCTATGGAAGAAGTTAGAGGGATGTCCTATTCTTAAAAAAACACATGCGGATTCCCCTGATGCACATCCTGATGTCTATCGTTTTGTGATTGATCCGCTGAAAATAAACAAAAAAGTTGTCCCTTAGTTTCTGGTAGTCCCTGATATTACCGTCCTTTTAACAATGATTCCTTCCACAGCTAAATTATTTTCTGTTATTTAGTTGAAAAATTATTTTTTTAGTATTCCTGTTCACCCAGACAGCCAGTATTTATTTGGCTTTCCTCTGGCCAGCAGGAGTTTTCAATTCTGTAGAGTTCCTCAGTGGTATACTGAAAGTCCTAGTATTTATAGCCAAGCTTTGAAAATTCAATTGGATTCTCTCTCTCCTCCCGCAGGTAATGTATTATTGCAATACGTAGATGACCTTTTGATAGCCTCCAATACTGAGGAGGGTTGTCGGGATGCCACGGTACAATTATTAATGCATTTGGCGAAAAATGGACATAAAGTGTCCCTTTCTAAGTTCCAATATTGTCAACAACAGGTCACCTATTTAGATCACCTGCTGTCGAAGGAGGGTCGGAGGCTAACACCTGAGTGAGTTGATGACATTGTTAAGATGCCTGTCCTTGTGACTCAGAGGGACGTGCATGCTTTCATTGGCATCACCTCGTATTGTCGGGATGGGATACCGGCTTATTCTTTATTAATACACCCTCTGTTTCACTTAACAACTAAAGATGTGCATGAACCTTTGCCTTGGAGGCATGAATGTCAGCATGCTTTTGAACAATTAAAAGTCGTGCTTTGCTCTGCACCTGTGCTAGGTACGCCTGATTATAAGAAGCCTTTCATGCTGTACGTACACGAAACGGCTGGGTGTGCGCTTTCGGTGGTAGCACAAGCCTTTGGAGGTAAGCAGAGGCCGTGTGCATATTTTTCTGCCAGGATTGACCCTGTCGCCAGAGCCCTCCCAGGCTGTTTAAGAGCTGCTGCAGCTGCTGCGGTTTCGATTCAACAATCGGCTGGGCTTGTCCTTAATCATGATCTCACAGTAATGGTACTGCATGCTGTGGATGTACTTTTGAACAAAACAAAGACTTAGCACCTTACCAGTGCTTGTCTGACTGGTTATGAATTAACATTATTTGTGTCAGGGCCTTGAATCCTCGGAGTCGTACGATGCTCAATGGGTTCCACCCCTTGATAGCCCCAAGGTCTGAGTGAACTAAAAGACTCACTGGAGTGATCAAGTGAGGGAAGGAAAGGATGGGGACAGCAGGGAGGGAGACCTATAATGAGAGTAAGGCACTATGAATATACACAACTTATTCCAAAACACATAGAGACTACTATGTATCCATATATATGTATATATACTACGCCTCGCGCTATACCTGTAAAGGAAAAGAACAGTGCGGATATCCGTGAACCGGAATACAAGAGTGGAGTGCAGCAACTAGCAACCTATGAAAGGAACACGTGCATTAGAAAACAGTCTGCGACAATTCTCTCTGCCAGTTCTGTAGTGTAACCATGAATAGTGAATACCACATACCTATATGCTCATAGGTGGCGTTAAACAGGGGAGGAGGAGCGGAGCGACCAACTGGACTTGCTACGCTTTTCCCCTGATGTGAAAACAAAAGAAAACAAGCCAAGGCAATGGCACTTCACCTTTTGTAGAACATGAACACCTTATATTCTCTAGCAGAATTACGGTTTACCAACAACAGCCTCGACCTTATGTAGGTACTTTGTTAAGTGATAATGTTTTGTGCAAATAAAAGAAAGGAAAATATCAGCACTCTTGCCCTTTCATCAAAGAACAAAGTAAATATTTAAACTGGAAAGGTGAATGGTTCTCCACCCCACAATGAGGCCGATGTATCCCCTCTGCAAACACAGGGAACAATGTCATGCAAAAGGTCAATGAGGCATAACAAGAGTTTATCCCAGCAGCCGCTGGAAATGCAAGCAACCGGGTCTTGGAGGATGAGTGATTGCAGCCAATGAATACCGCTATGTTAAGGCATCCGCCAGGAACAAGCACAATCACAAGATGTCACACAAAGCGTCCCGCAAGAGCCGATGCCAGCTCGTCCAACGGGGCGTGGTCTGTGACAAACGTGTACATAGTGCGAAAGAATCTGCAGAGGCTATCAGAAAATTCTTAAAGTTGTAAGAATGTTTGGTGCACCAGGCACCCTTACCAGCCCTCCTGGCGCTCTTCAGGTCCGGGAGTCCACAGGAATCAACGGCACCGTCCGGTGCCCTGGAAGCCCTCATATCGGCTTCCGGGTGAGTGATGACATCACGCGCGTCTTCTGCTGGGTGCCTCATGGGAAGTGTGGTTCTTCCCTGAGGCGATTACTGAGGCAACACCGATGGTTTCTACAGTGTTCCTCGGCAGACGCCGCGATGCGACGCGACAATTTGCACCTCATTTTAGTACCAAAAGATGTGCCACACTGAATCCAGCCACGTTACTACCCCTCCCTTCAGAAGAAGAGGACAAAGATGTCCATGATTGTCTATTTTCTATTGAGGAGAAGACTAAGGGACGGGTAGACTTGACTGATGTTCCCGTATCTGACCCTCAAGGGGAACTATATGTCAATGGCTCTTGTTTCAAATTGTCAGATGGCACCACTACAGCGGCGTATGCTATTACCACGCTGCACACTGTAGTTGAGACATCACGTATTCCTCACCAATTAGAGCAAGCTGCGGAGCTAATAGCTCTTTTGCGAGCATGTGAATTAAGTGAAAGACTGTCTGTCAATATTTATACTAACAGCCAGTATGCCTTCGGAGTGGCTCATAATTTTGGATGCATCTGGGCAGAGAGAGGGTTCTTGACTTCACATGGGACTAAAATACAGCAGGGCCTGTTGATAGAGAGGCTTTTGACAGCTTTGACTCTTCCCGAACGACTGGCAATAGTAGAATGTAGTGCTCATAAAGCAATTACTGATGATGCGGGGAGGGTAAATGCCTTTGTAGATCAGATAGCGAAAGAGACAGCCAGGTCGAGAACAACAAAAATGTTTGTGGCAATACCTGCTAGATGGGTACCAGATGTTGATATGTTTGAGAATTCGCTGGAGAGTGTTAGGGAAATACAGATCGAGGCAACAGTGGAGGAGTTGGCAGTCTGGCAGGAGAGTACAGGGTGTCTAGATAACGAAGGATGCTGGACTGATAAGTCCAAGAAACCGAGATGGATGCTACCAGATGCATATGTACTTCCCATAGTTACCATGGCACATGGTCCGGCTTATATTAGCACCAAAGGCATTAGAAAATTGCTAGATCCTGTGTGGCAAAATGACAATATTTCAAAGGTTGCTGCTAATCTGGTGAAACACTGTATGGTTTGTTTGAAACACAATCCTGGGAAGGGTACACCTACACCGTCTGGTAATTTTGCACCTCCTTCTTTCCCTTTTGAGGTACTCCAGATGGATTAAATAGAGCTACAGCGAGTAAATAATTTGAAATATGTGTTAGTGGTGGTTTGTGAATTTTTTTAACGAATTGAGGCTTACCCAACAAAGAAAAGGCTCTTATTAAGGAGTTTTTCCCGCACTACGGCTTGCCCCGTTTGGTTTGGAGTGACAACGGAAGTCACTTCAATGCAAAAGTGATCCAACTGGTGAGCGATGGTTTGCACATCAAGCAAAAATTCCATGCAGCCAATCACCCTCAGTCAGCAGGTTTAGTTGAGAAGTACAATGGTACTCTCAAGCTAAAATTGGCAAAAATTAAGGAAAGTACTGGGTTGCAATGGCTAGATGCCTTACCCCTTGCCCTGCTGTCCACCAGAATGACAGCCCATTCTAAAACAGGATTATCGCCCTATGAGGTGATTTTTGGTCATCCAGCAAATGTGTGGGGTGTCCCTAGACCAAAGAAGTTTTCTAAAATAGATTATCCTTTGTTGGTCAATTATTTATATGAACTCACTAAACGCTTGCGTTCCCTTCACCAACAGATACATGAGGCTTTGTCTTCAGCACCTGAGGGGCTCGGGCACACCATTCAGCCTAGTGATTATATCCTTGTGAAAAGCTTCCAGAGACTGGACAATTTGGAGCCTAGATGGAAGGGACCCTATCTGGTCCTCATCACAACGAGGGCAGCGGTAAGAGTGGAGGGCCGGAAGCACTGGATTCATGCTTCTCACAGCAGATGGGTGCCGTTACCCCTTCCCTACGACAACTGGGTGCGTGAGGGCATTGGAGACCTTGAGACGGAGAAGGTTCCATGTTTTGCTCCGTTCTCCGATGCCCAACTAGTTTGGGCACAGAGAGAGGAAGAAAATGATGCAGTTCTGAATGCGGCAGACCCCTCAGAAATTAGGGTTGCTCAGGTTTTCATTTCATCTGATCTGCAGGAGCCTGAGTCTAAGTCCCTGCGCACCCTGAATTTCAGATTCTTCTCTGCGATAAGACAGTGTCTGGAGTAGAGAGGTACAATTTGCATCCTCTAAGGAAGGGTAGTGCACCAGAAGAGAAGTGAGTGTAGTAGGGATGGACTTCATTGGATAAGATTAGTGTCAATGCCCCTTGTTTCTGCATTTTCCCATTAGATTAGGGATTGGAAGATTAGGTGCACTGCCTGTGACACAGGACAGGATAAGCTGAGGTTACTTTCCCAAGGAAGGGAGGGTGCCCTATCCTGAGGACAGGGAACATTTGCTGATGGGCTGCAACAGTGTGTCTCCACCACAACATGCTCAATAGCACCACTGAGGATTGGACAATAGAAGTGTGCCAGGGAGGCTTCGAACAGACCCTAATTCTTTTTGACGTTTTTTCTTTTTGTTTTTTGTGTCCTTTCCATCATTGACTTCATTATATGATGTCTCTTTCTCTGGTGATTTTATTTGTAAATTTGTGGTAAACATGTATCTGTTTGATCATACTCTAACAGAAGATGAACAGCATTTTGTTGCCCTGCGCCCGGGGCAGATTAGTTTTGAATGGTTGCTCAGGAAGAAAATATTTTGGGCTGTAGTTATATTGTTGTTTTTATTGGTGGGAGGGGGGCTGTTCTAGGCATTGGAGTGCTCTGGAGTTACCTCATCATGTGTCTTATATCCGGTTGTTTCCTCAGATCGTAGTGAAAGAGCCATGCATAGCAATGTTTTCTTATACACACACAGGAAATTCTTTGGGGAGAACAGCTTGTTATCCCACTGATTCTGTTATAAGTTTATGGACCGCGTATCCCTTATCATTGGTGAAATAAACATAGGTTCGCCCTCCCCATTTCGTAGAGGCAAAAGGTGAATTCAGCCTGGGATATCCTGGATCTTGCCTAAACTATGGAAAGCCGAGGGGGGCAGGATACCCAGGGTGCATGTCCGAAATGTATTGTGGTGATCTGTACCTTAGTAAAAGAAATATCACCCTGACAGGTTAGCACTACCAAGATCTGACTGTCACTAAAGAGGCAGGTATTTATTGTGCGTGTTGCCCTGTAATAAATAGTACTGATGCTTATTTGTATCTCAATTGTTCTGGAGAAGTAGTGTACAAAAATGTAATGCGTTTAGGAAGAAAGGATGATCTCAGTATGAAGGGAGTGAATACTAGATATGCTCCATTAGATCATCAAGGTCCACTTTATGCACATCCAGGTTTTTATTCTTTATCAAATGGTACGTATTCTAATATGTACAACGGTACAGAGTACTTGGCTTTGGGAATGGTGTTACCTCTTGGGGTACCTTGTAGGTATAGTAAACCACATATAAGATGGGTGAAAAGAACATTGACCAAGGAATTTTGTGAGGGCGTTACAGATTTGGGAGTTAATAATTATAGTAATGGTATCACTTTTGGATATATCCTTTCCTCTATTATTACATTTGGTGGTAGCGCCATGGCCAGGGGTGAACAAGCTAGAGAGTATTTTGGGTGTAGGTTGCAAATGTTATCTAATTCTACAGTGGCAGCTTTATGAGACATCACCACTCAGTTGGAAAGTATGCACAAATACCCCGAACAAACGAGATATGCAGTTGACTTTATTTTAGCTAAGAATGGTGGTGCATGCACAAGAATAGGAGAGCAGTTTGTAGTCGGTATCACAAATATGGAAAGGAATATCACTTGAATATTCTAGATATCCTGGAAAAATGTCTGAGGATTGGAAAGCGGTAATATAAGTTGGTCTCTATTTGGAGGTTGGGGTTAGATTGTCAAAAAAGTGATATATTTCATTGTACTCTTAATTTGTTGTTGTGTTTTGATTCAGTGCCTCCCTCTATGCTGTTCGTACTGTACTACTTTCCTCTCTCCCAAAACGGTTTCCATTCATGACACTAATGCAACTATTATGCTTCAGAAAGAGCTTGATACTATTATGCAAATTGATGAAAATGTTTTTGATTCAACTACTTCCCATTCAGGTTCTGCTCTTGCTTTTTCTTGTACTGATAATATATATTGAAGTTATTTCTTTCATGTACTCGTTATACATATATATATGTATATATATATATATATATATATTCACTAAAAAAGCATAGGTTTCAGGGACGTTATAGTTAGAAACTAGCATTAAAAAAACCTTACAAATTCACTCAAGAAACCATAGGTTTCAGGGACGTTAAAGTTAGTTGGACATTTCACTCGTACAAAACCAGAGAAATTCCGCCATTATAGTTAGTTCAGCTAACTATAACTCACACCCCTGCAATGTACTGCTGATAACGTCACATATTACATTATTCAGGACATGGTCATTGACATCACTGATGACATCTCAATTGACATCACTGATGACATCATCCAGTGACTGTGTTTT
This sequence comes from Triturus cristatus, assembly GCF_964204655.1. NCBI lineage: Eukaryota > Metazoa > Chordata > Amphibia > Caudata > Salamandridae > Triturus > Triturus cristatus. The sequence continues at coordinate 530,407,293 of NC_140593.1, read as the reverse complement.
TCTTTAAAGTTTAAATATGTATTATCCATATGCCAATGTATATTGAAGAATGAGTGGGTGTATAATTGTCTGAATGGAGGATTTAATAGGTGCATGACTGACTGTTTAAGTGAGTGATTAAACGTGTGTTACTAAATGCATTGGGTTAGTGACTAAACTGTGTGAATGTCTGTATCAGTCTGTCTGTTGTTTTATAAACTGCTCCATGGGTTGGTCAGTAGCTACATGAGTATCTGTATGGGTTATTGATTGGTTTCCTGAGTATTTGCATGGGTGCCTGTGTGTGTGGGTGGGTGGCTGGGAGGTGTGTAAGTCTGTGCATAGATGTTTGAGTGGTTGATTCACTGTGTGTATGGTTTCAAGAGTGCATGTGGAAACAGCTGTATGGCTGGGTAAGTGAGTGTATGGGTCTGTTGCTGAGTGAACAGATGTCTCAACAGTACATGTTCAAGTAACTACATATGTAAAAGGCAGTGTATGTGAAAGATGAAGTATATAAATGACTATACGTGAGAGGCAGTGATTGTGACAGTGGCTGTATGGATGAGCTTGTACTTGTATCAGTAATTGTAGAAGAGAGGAAGTATGCATTTTTTTTCTGTTTGAATAAGTGATGTGGTGTGTGTATAACTTTATAGGTCAGTAAATGGAAGTGTGATTGATTCTTTGCATGACTGACTAGGTGTGAGAGTAACTCTAAGGGTGAATGGTGGTGTGTGAGTGTTTGAAAGATGTAAGTATCATGCACACTGCCTGAGAAGTTTGTAACAACATTAGTGTACAGGCCCCGGTGGTCCAGTTTTGCCTGCACATTGTTGGAATGCGTGTGGTTTCTGTTGCGGTGATTGTGTGCAGTTTCATAATACATGTATGTAGTCAGTTGCCCCCAACACGTGCAGAAAGGCTGCTATGGCGTGGTTCCCTTGCTTGGTCTCCAGTTGTTTCTGCGCAGTGTAGGTGAAGTGAACATGCAGGTGTATCAAGCTGAAACGAACCCTGATACTTACAGGTCTAATACATCCTGCATAATGAGACCGTAACAGAAGTTTGTGTGATTGTAACATTCCTTTTCTTTCCTACAAAGGTTACGACCACACAAGATTCTGTTACGGTCATTTTGTGCAGGATTGATCATACCTGTAAGCATTCCGGTTTGTCGAAGTGCAATACATTATACCATATTATGTTTGTGACCAACTCACGCTTGACCATTATCTTCATTTATCCAACAGGTCTCTGAATATGGAGTTTTGAAATTTCCAGGACTATCTACAGTTATTTCGATCCACAAGTTGAAATTCCCCGTTGGCAGTGTCACTCATTGTTTGATGTTTTTGTGTTGTTAATTTATGTTTTTCTAATAAAGTACTGTTTTTCCACTACTGTTGACTACTAGACTTCATGACCTCGTGCACCCTCATTTCAGTGACTACAATCTTGGATCTGGAGCACAGAGGCGTCAAGCAATGCCCGGGGTTGGTTGTGCAGGAATATTACGTATTGGGACGAGCGGCTGTTGCGGATGCAGGGGCCCTAACTTGCTTTTGTAGACATGCATCCAAGACGTGTGAGGAAGTTTAATAGGGCTGGCTGTGAGATTCCACCGACTCTCGCAGTTGTTAATTGGAAGATACCAGAGGTCAACAGGTGCAGCACAGCCAGCAGCTTTGACTGCGTTACGATGTTGATTGTCCACTTTGTTGGTACCGGTAGCCTGTGGGCAATGTGGCAGTGTGCACAAACTTGAGAATGGGGCGATAATTCTTTCGACACTTTTGCTGCGCTAAACTGCAGATAACTCAGCAATAAGTCCCAACTGTTGGGTTATAGGATGGTTCTAAAACGAGCCTTTGTGTTTATTAGGACTTTGTTGTAGCTACATGCAAATCACGATAAAAAAGATTAAAAATCAAGAAAAGTGGGCAGGATACAAACACCCTGACGCCCCTAGGCCTGCTCAGGGGATCTCACTAAAAGCCCCAGGACCAAAAAAATATTAAGTATTTTTTTTTTTTAATGCGACTGGGTGCACGAATCTGGATGAAAACAATTTAAAAAACGATGGGGTGTATTCTCAAAAACTTATCGCTGAGTTAACGGCACTTTACCACAGCAAAAGAATTATCATCCCATTCTCCACCTGGTGAAAACTGCAGATATCGCCAGTTTTCCAGTGATAGCTTCCTCAAAAAAACATCGCTACCAATGAGAGCGACAACCAACGCTAATGATATGCAGCATAGGCGTTCCAGTGCAAAAAAAACCATGAAAACACCACTTTCCAATATTTTCAACAACCAGCGAAATCTGCAATACGATCCAAAAACATGGGATAAGCCGCATTAGCTGTAGGAATTTAACATTTGCCTTCTACTGGTGTAAAGCAGGACGACTACCTACAGTATGAAAGGGAGTGCAGCCCAGAACCACATCTGAAGACCAACACATGTCATAGAGCTACTGATCATGCAGCTCCGACACCCAAGAAGGCTACAACACCCATGGGCACCACCCCCAGGACCCCCCCCTCGGACCACCCCCCCTACTACCACTGAGGCAGCGCAGAACAGAACAGCGGACCTTCCCAAAACGGCATGGCCCCTCAGCCACAAAATAGCAGAACCAAGTATGTGTGAAGGAGGCAAGTCACCCATCAATAACAATGCACACAATGCCAAGTGTAGCGGTAATGTGCTAGACAGACCTCGCTATGCAGAGCACAGATCTCTCCATGTGTACATATACTGCTAGTGCTTGTTATGTTGTGGACAGTGGACGCAACCATGTTACCTCACTCAGTGGGGAAGATCTCGGTCATGTAGGTGTGTAATCACCCCCTGAAAGCAGAACCGGAAGTGGAGTGGGCTGGTCCAACGTACGCCACTCTAGCGTAAAAGTGTGAATAAATAGGCCGGAGCTCTGGGCGTGGTTCACTTCTGGAAGGCCAACGCATTTGCCAGAGCGGTGGCCCTCACCCTGCCATGAGGCCACCTCCATGACCTCTGGCCTCGTTGACACAGGCCCCCTGTGAACCCAGCAGCACAGCACCGCAGAATTATGTCTGTACAGACTACTGCCTTCGATGTACACTGCGGACAGCAGGGCTCACAATTCAGATCGAGTCGCGATTGCAGATGACGCAGTCCAGTAGGCAAGAGACATTGCTCCCAGTGCGGCCTGCCCGGACCATGCATCATCGCAGGCTGCGCACATGCTGAGTGCTTCAGGTGCCACTATCTCACTGTACCACAAGTCATTGCCACGTAGCCTTATTAAGCCAGAATTATTTAGGCAAAATACATTGCTACCAGTGCGGCCCGCCCGGAGCACGCATCATCACTGGCTGCGCACACCCTGAGTGCTTCAGGTACCACTGGCACTGACTCAGTGCACTGCAAGTCACCGCCACGTGGCATTATTGACGCAGAATTCATTAGGCAAAAGACATTGCTCCCAGTGCGGCCCGCCCGAACCACGTATCATTGCTGGCTGCGCACACGCTGAGTACTTCAGGTACCACTAACTCTGTGTAGCTCAAGTCAACACCACGTGGCTGTGGGCCCTTTCTGACCACCGCCTCTGGCCTACACTGCTTTCAGCAGGGCTCACAATTCAAATTCGATCTTGATTCATTATTTTCAGAGTCCAGTAGACAACTAACTATAAAGTCCCTGAAACCTACACATTTTGACAATGTATTGCATAAATATTTCATCTTTTGTTCCATACGCCTACACTGCGGTCAGCAGAGCTCACAATTTGAATTGCCTTGATTTATTAATTGCAGTGAGAATTGTACTCTATATCCTCGGATTTTGTCAAGAGGAAGTGACAAAAAGCATTCCTCGATGTCTGCGCTGACTACTGCCTTCGATCTTCACTGCGGACAGCAGGGCTCACAATTCAGATTGAGTCGCGATTGCAGATGACGCAGTCCAGTAGGCAACAGACATTGCTCCCAGTGTGGCCCGCCCACACCACGCACCATCGCTGGCTGCGCACACGCTGAATGCTTCTGATGCCACTAACTCAGTGCACCACAAGTCACCGCCACATGGCCTTATTGATGCAGAATTCATTAGGCAAAAGACATTGCTCCCAGTGCGGCCCGCCCGGACCACACATCATCGCTGGCTGTGCACACGCTGAGTGCTTCAGGTGCCACTATCTCACTGCACCACAAGTCATCGCCACGTAGCCTTATTAAGGCAGAATTCATTAGGCAAGACATTGCTACCAGTGCGGTCCGCCCGGACCACGCATCATCGCTGGCTGCGCACATGCTGAGTGCTTCAGGTACCACTAGCTCTGTGCACCACAAGTCACCGCCACGTGGCCTTATTGAGGCAGAATTCATTAGGCAAAAGACATTGCTACCAGTGCGGCCCGCCCGAACCATGCATCATCGCTGGCTGCGCACACGCTGAGGGCTTCAGGTACCACTAACTCTGTGCACCACAAGTCCCCGCCACATGGCCTTATTGAGGCAGAATTCATTATGCAAAAGACATTGCTACCAGTGTGGCCCGCCCGAACCATGCATCATCGCTGGCTGCACACACAATGAGTACTTCAGGTGCCACTAACTCTGTGCAGCTCAAAGTGAATGCCACGTGGCTGTTGGCCCTTGCTGACCGCTGCCTCCGGCCTACACTGCGGTTAGCTGGGCTGACAATTCAGATAGAGTCCCAATTGCAGATGACACAGTCCAGTAGGCAACAGACATTGCATTCAGTGCGGCCTGCCCGGACCACGCATCATCGCTGGCTGCGCACACGCTGAGTGCTTCAGGTACCACTAACTCTATGCAGCTCAAGTCAACGCCACGTGGCTGTGGGCCCTTGCTGACCGCTGCCTCCAGTCTACACTGTGGTCATCAGGGCTCAGAATTAAAATATAATGTAATCCATGTGCAAAAGGGAAGGTGCACCAAAATCAATATCCGCCAAGTGTCTCCAAACAATATCCTTTTAGTATCCTTGCTTCAAGAACTGGTTTTATACCAGTTATAGCTTTAGTACAATGACCAAATTCATCTTGCAAGTCCAAAGCAACACTGAATGGCAGTCTACACTGCGAACAGCAGAGCTCACAATTCAAATTCAGTTTTGATTTATTAATTGCAGAGTGAACTGTACTCTATGTCCTCGGATTTTGTCAAGAGGAGGTGACAAAAAGCATTCTTCGATGTCTGTGCTGACCACTGCCTTCGATCTACACTGTGCACAGCAGGGCTCACAATTCAGATCGAGTCGCGATTGCAGATGACGCAGTCTAGTAGGAAACAGACATTGCTCCCAGTGTGGCCCGCCCGCACCATGCATCATCGCTGGCTGCGCACACGCCCAATGCTTCTGATGCCCCTACCTCAGTGCACCACAAATCATGGACCCTTTATGATAGAATCTTTTGTGTATGATTTCAGACCTGCTGCCCCTACCTCAGTGCACCACAAGTCATGGACCCTTTACGATAGAATCTTCTGTGTGTTATTTCACATCTGGTGCCCCTACCCTAGTGCAGCACAAGTCATGGACCCTTTATGATTGAATCTCTGTGTGTGATCCGATGATTACTGTTGTACTTGTTGCCAGCACCAACCATTCCCTGAGGGCTGGCTCACATTCACCCCACACGCATCCAGCACAGACGTCACTGGACATGTGACCCTGGTAATAAAAAGGGCTGAGCGTGCCCATACCCAGTTCCACTATCTATCTGTGTCCGTGTGTTCATTATGTATGCATGATGCCCCTGGGCCCTACCACATTACATTGTGCTGTGGACAGCACACGCAAACATGTGACCTCTGGCAGTGGGGAAGACTTTGGTTATGTAACTTTATCTGGGTCATTGTATAACTACATGGGTATAGACTGGATCATTAGAGAACTGCAATGAGAGTGTATAGTGAATTTATAAGTGCTTGGGGATTGGCAGAGTGATTGGATAAGTACATATGTGGACGGAGCCTAACCCCCGAGCACGAGCTTGGCTCTAATTGGCTGCCCTCCATGTGCCAAAAACTGAAATTTGGGCTTTGCATGGCCCTGTATTTGCTACAGCCGCACTACTCCACTGAATGTTCAATATACATTCATATCCACACAGATGTGTCATGTCCATGATCTTTTATGTGTGGAACTATGGATGAATGTAGGGTCAGTTATTCCCCCTACCTTCCATGTTGGCCACGTTGTGGTACTTGGGTCACAGGGTGACACATTGGCTCTTGCGGCCCGGGTGGCGGCAACACTACAACAGGGAAACCTACATCAGTTGATTCCTCATGCAGCCCATGACGGTACCACGCCTAGAGCTCCAGAGTCATTGTTCACAGCCTCATGCAGGACTGGCATACGCCAGGCCAGCCCACTCCACCTACGCTTACAGGGAGGGACAGCAATGCTACATGGCCCAGGATTTCATTGTAGTGATCTGCTGGTCACAGGTCTAGTTGTCAGTATGCCAAAGCCACTCCCTGATGGCTGGTTTACACCCACACCACACCCATCAAGCAAAGGCGTGACAGGACACGTGACCCTGCCAATAAAAAGGGCCAGGCGCACGCGCTCGATGCCATTTCCGACCTCTCTCGGGGTGTATCCGTGTGGTGTGCTTGTGAGCATGGGGGCCCAGGGGCCTGCAACATCACATTCCGCTGGCCCGGAGGTGACATGATGGTGTCTGCACCACGTTACCCAATCATTAAGGGTCCATGACTTTTGGGGTACAGACTTGGTGGCACCGGATGCACTGCAACCGGCACAGGCACACCGTCCTGGGATGGTGACTTTCGGTGCAATGAGGTAGGGGCACCGTAACTGCTGAGTGGGTGTGCAGCCTGCAATGATGCCCCGTCCCGGCGGTCCAGACAGTTCAGGTTTTGTGTGCCCTGCTGGACCGCAGTGTAGGCCTGAGCCATTGGACAGTGGGGGCCTACCGCCGCGTGGCGTGGTCTCGCTGGTCACAGAGTTAGTGGCACCGCAAGGGCTGAGCGGGTGTGCAGCCTGCGATGAAGGCGGGTGCACTGGTATGTCCTTTGCCATGGCAAAATTAAGAACCAGCACCAAATGTGAGACCTGGTGGCCTGTGGAGCGGGGCTGAATGATATGGAGGGTGCCCTGTCCGCGGGCCCCGTGCTTGGGGCTTGCGGCGGCACATGGTGGGCCATCTTTTCTACAAGCAGGTTGTGGAAGGTGAGCAGTGAGGCCTGGGTGTGCAGGTACGGGCAGACTCCTCTGGGCGGTGGGAGTGGATGGTGTGCAGCAGCCTTGGTGCACAGGGGCGGGCAGTCACCTCTGGGGAGTGAGAGTGGATGGTGTGCAGCAGCCTGGGTGCGCAGGGGTGGGTGGACACCTTTGGGCAGTGGGAGTGGATGGTGTGCCGCAGCCTGGGTGCACAGGGGTGGGCAGACCCCTCTGGGCGACAGGAGTGGACGGGGTGCAGCAGCCTTGGTGCACAGGACCAGGCAGGCAGACACCTCTGGGTGGCGGGAGTGGATGGGGTGCAGCAGCCTGGGTGCGCAGGGGCGGGCAGACACCTCTGAGTGGTAGGAGTGGATGGTGTGCAGCAGCCTGGGGGCACAGGGGCGGGACAGCAATGAAGGCATGTGCAGTTGTATGTACTCTGCCATTACTGCTTCTATACTATGTTTCAGATGAGTCAGCTTGAGGGTTACAGTATGTTCTAGCACGTGGTTGGAGACACACCGGTGGTGGAAAGTTGAACAGTGAGGTCTGGGTGCGCGGGGGGGGCAGTCACCTCTGGGCGGTGGGAGTGGATGGTGTGCAGCAGCCTGGGTAGGCAGGGGCGGGCAGACACCTCTGGGCGGTTGGAGTGGATGGTGTGCAGCAGCCTGGGTGCGCAGGGGTGGGTAGTCGCCTCTGGGCGGTGGGAGTGGATGGTGTGCAGGAGCCTGGGTATGAAGGGGTGGGCAGACAACTCTGGGTGGCAGGAGTGGATGGTGTGGAGCAGCTGGGTGCACAGGGGCGGGACAGCAATGAAGGCCTGTGCAGTTGTATGTACTCTGTCATTACTGATTCTATACCATGTTTCAGATGAGTGAGCTTGAGGGCTGCAGTATGTCACGGCACGTGGTTGGAGACACACCGGTGGCGGAAAGGTGAGCTGTGAGGGTTTTGTCCACAGTGTTGGCACTCCCTCTCCCTCTCTTGTTCTCTCTCTCTCACACTCTTTCTCTCTCTCTTCCTCTCTCTCTCACTCTTTCTCTTTCTCTCTCTCTTCCTCTCTCTCACACTCTTTCTCTCTCTCTCTTCCTCTCTCTCTCACTCATTCTCTATTTCTCTTCCTCTCTCACTCTTTCTGTCTTTCTCTATCTCTCCTTTGATAGGCGCATGACGCACAATCTTATCTTGCTTTTTGTCTTGCAGGCTGTGATTCACAGATTTTCAAGGGATGACATGCAATGGCTGTACCTACTTTTATTTTGTTGTTTTCTGTAAAAAAAATGTTTTATATGTAAATCCATAAATGACTGTGATTCTCATTTGTCTAACCTCACGTGCATCTTGATTGTTATAATTGTGCAACATTAGCCGATTTGTTACGTTCCAGATTTCGGAAGGTTGCTGTCACATTTGTTTGTCGGGGGATCAGTGGGGATGGCAGACAAGGGGGTGGTGGGAAGGGGTGGCTGGGCACTCTTGTGTGTCTGAGTTGCATAATCGTTGGCTCCATAGCATCTGTTGTCATTCAGGTGTGGCTGTGGGCTAGGGTCCCTTTCATGTTGCAGGTTGTAGTCCGACTTTACACCAGGTCAGAGCAGGTGTAAACTTCCTCGTGCTAACACAACTTATTGCCTGTTTTGTGTTCTCTTCGCCACTCTTGCTGGTCATTGAGAATGTTGTGAAGTGGTGTGTTTGCTGCTTTTTGCACAGGAACGCCTACTCTGTATCTCATAAGCGATATTTGCCAGGGTCATCCGTGACAATGTTTTTTGAGGCTGCTATCGCTGGTAAACTGGTGATATGGGCTGTTTACACCAGCTTGTGAATGGTGTATTAAAATTTTGGCTGCGATAAAGTGCTGAGATGTACTCGAGTGCCGTGCTGAGAGCCTCACACCCTTAGTGTTCACACTAGGGGGTCGCGCTGAAAGCCGCACTAGGATCACGGCTGAAAAAAAAAAGTTCACTTTCATTAATTTACGTTCCCCCCTCGGGGACCCCATCCCCCAAGGCATGCCCACATCTAAAAAAATTTTTAAAGGGGAGAGGGGCCACATGGCCCCCCTCCCAGACCACCTCTGGCCCCAGGGACCCCTTCCCCTGGGGCCTGGCCTCTCTGTTGGGGACCGTGGGGGGAGCCCCAATGCCCCCACGGTCCCGCTGACTCCCGCCTCCTGCAGGAGCCAGCATTGCTTTTGGGCAATGGGAGCTGACTCCCGGAAAAGACTCGATATGTGGAAAGCACAGTCCTGGCACTCCAACTGCTCCAAGGAGTATGTAGCCAGGTACGGACCTTACAAGAAGAATGCGATCACTCGATTTGGTAAGTATGCAGTGCTTTATTTAGCCAATATCCTCATGAATTGTCAAAAAAGTGATATATTTCTTTGTACTCTTAATTTTTGTTGTGTTTTGATTCAGTGCCTCCCTCTATGCTGTTCGTACTGTACTACTTTCCTCTCTCCCAAAAGGGTTTCCATTCATGACACTAATGCAACTATTATGCTTCAGAAAGAGCTTGATACTATTATGCAAATTGATGAAAATGTTTTTGATTCAACTACTTCCCATTCAGGTTCTGCTCTTGATATTTCTTGTACTGATAATATATAATGAAGTGTTTTCTTTCATGTACTCGCTATATATATATATGTCCAAATATAGTAACCAGTAAATGCGCTCTCAGTAACACAGCACTCCACAGCAAAGATTCAAAAAGAGGTGTTTAATACGACGCGTTTCAGCTCCCAACGAGGCCTTGTTCACGTAATACCTTGTGCATACACGCCGGGTGATAGATAAAGTTAAATGTGAAAACCGACAAGGGACAACAGAAAACTTACATCCAGGTGTCCTACTTATGGCGGACATGTTGGAAAGGTGTAAAATACCTCGGGACTCAACATAACTGTGATGTACAAGTGCATGTCCCTCAAAACTAAATGGTCCAAAATATAAATAACATATGTATAACAATTGTGTCAAAATAGAATCATTCACAGTAATGTTAACCTGATAGAATATCACATATCACATACATTTCATATGTACGGTGGACATGTTGAATCGGTGTGCAACACATTGAAACCTAGCAAACTCGTGAAGTACAAATGCCAATCCCTCATATCATGATGTCAGATGCACACAATATATCTGTCATGAAAATTGCGTGGATAAAATCCATTCATGAAATTAATGACATGGTAAATTACCAAAACAGATACACCGCCGAGTCAAAAAATACTCACATTAATCTACGGCTGGTGTTTTTAAGTACAACATAAGTACATATCAACTTGAAGGAAAGAACGTACATAACAAGAGCTGGTTGCATTAGAGACCATTGTGGTGTGCACATATATAAAAGGACACAATAGTCATGTTTCCAAGAGAAAAGTGTTCAAGAGGATAAGGGAACCAATGTGTACTGCGCCTTGATAACCTGGAAACAGAGCAATTGTTCACAAGAATAAAGATATATATATATATATATATATATATATATATATATATATATATTGTCCTTATAATCGTTAAGACCCTTTCGTTATAGCATGAATGTAGCCATTTATTAGTTAATGACTGCTAAAAGGAGGGTCTGATAGAATTAAAATGTTTTACTCCCATATTAGTCTTATTTTACTTGACATTATGTTAGCATTCATGTAGCTATTTTGAAATAGATCCTTGCTGTATTCATACATTATTAGTAAGTGCAGATGTTATGTAAGTTAGGTTGACATCTGTGCTACCATTTTAGTTCTCGAAGATGCCATTTTGTATTATAATCAAAATTGTTACTTGCTCATTTACGAGAAATGGTCCTTGGTAAGTTTTGTTTCTCCAATGTTGAAACTTGCTCATTAACATATGCCTTTTCTGTTACATAGAGGCCTTCTCCCACCTGTCTAGCGGGGAGGATAGGCCAGACTACCTTGGATAGTAGATAACTCGTGCCAGGCTGAGGAATCAAAACTTATGTTCTGTACCCCCATTGAATTACGACAGCTACCAGTATTTTACCATAGTAGGCGGGTCTTTGTGGGTTCCGCAACATACATAATGTAACTTTATGCTTGTTAGAGTCAATCCCTCATCAGCCATCATAGGAGGCTGGTCAGACTGGACTCCACTGCAGTGTACTTTGTGAATAAACTAGTTTGCTTGTATTTTCTACTGCGTCATCCACTCTTCATTCTTGGAAGGCTAGAGGAGGTCAAGAGTGATCCGGTTGGCCCTAGTTGGGTCACTTCCTTCATGAGTACCATATCCCAGGGTCCTGTAATCGCTGCCAAAATATGTTGTCCATGTTGTGGCAAGCCAATCACGTAGGGGTATCTTTGGGGACTCCCTCCCAACAAGCCTTTTTGAGTCTGGATGTCTTCACCCTGTGCCCTTATATATTGCTTTAATTAATTTTCAGGATATAAGGGCCATGACTCTGAGTCCTGTAATGGCTGCTGCGCCATATTGTTCAGTTTGTGACCTACCATTCAGGATTGACTTGTCCCCATCTAAAGTGGCCAATCAGAGCATATCTAGACAAGTCCTACACACATAGCTTTATTATTTTATTCTTAATTTCTCAAAAATGGCTGAACAAATGTATACCAAGTCAAAAAAGCATGTTTTCTGAGTAAAGAATTAAGGGCAGATTTACTAACATGTTGCATCACAGATGCACTACTTTTTTGGTGCAGCCACAACTCAAAATGTTAGTTGTGATCTACAAAGCCACTTAAATCAGATTTGAAATGCTTAGCTTGGGATTTTTCCCAAAACGGAAAGCAAGGCATTGCATAGCACTGCCATGTGTTACTTTGTGTTAGGGAGGCATTCCATAGGTGGAGCATCAGGAGCAACAGGCATAGAAAGTGGAAAATGCTTTTAAGAATTTTTTTGTGCAGGAAGGTATGCCTTTTTGCATGAAAACAATCCTGCTTGTAAAGCAGGCACCCTTGCCCCATGGGGCCAGGGTGCCTGTGTGGGCGGTGGGCAATACACAGTGTGCCAGCAGTAGGAGACAGCAGAACTGCACCATATCTTAGTACACATAGCACATTTAAGCTGTTTGCCTTTCTTGAAATGCAGTGCAGTACAACAACTTGGCTTGCTGCCCTGCGTTGTGTGAAATGTAAGTAAATCTACCCTTTGGCTTCCTGCAAAATTTGGTATAAATCTACTCATCCATTTTCTCTGAATCACTTTCGAAAAATTTCCTATGGAAATTGCATGAAATTGTGTTTTGGGACCCCTCCTTTTCCACGGCCCTGCTTGACTGATCATCCCAAAACTTTCAAGGAAGGGGCTCAGGTGGATGAACTGTTTTGAGAAAGGTTTTTTGAATACTGCCAAAGTTACTAACTAAAGAAAAATGTTTCTGCCTGTGAAAAGTCTGACCTAACTATAATTTCATAACGGCTACCACCACGGAGCAATATAATAGACAGTGGTGGTTGTCACTGGGCAGTTACAGTTAGGTCACAGCTGGTTTATAAAAAAGGCCACGAAGAGCAGGGTGGGGGTATTGTGATTCTCCTAGTACTTGTGGGGGAGAGGGTTCCCAGAGGTATCCTCCTTGGGGATAAAATTACCATTTCCACTTTTCATTGCCCCATGGTAGTGCTGCAGGGCTAACAGAATTTTATTTTTAAAACACAGGAAGGTGACTATTTTTTAATTCCTCACAGGCTGTGTTAGGGCCTGTTGATTACATGTTTTCTTTATAAATTAATGTAGGTAGGGGGTGTATGTGTGCCCCTTTACCTGAAACAGTTTTTGGGCCATGGATGCCCCAACACCAGGGCGCAATGCAAATTATTTGTCCCAGGAGATCCCATTCCCCAGGAACAGCACAGAGTAAGTTGTGGGTGTGTTGCTCTCCCCCCGTGCATGGGGGTATCACCCCAGTGATTTCCTTTTCTGCCCACAAGGACAGGCTGGGGACTTCACTGCTCTCGCTCACTGTAGGAGCAAGTAGAACCTCTTCCCGTCAGTCAGCTGGGGGAAGAATTTGGATGCCGGCTCCAGCAAACTGCAGACAGCCAGCAGTCAAGGGAGCCTTTGGCCCGCCTACAGTCGCCAAATAAAAAAATAATCTAGCTGGGTGCTCCGGATTGTACTGAGTTCAGTCACCTAACTATAACTTGCATTCCCCTCATGCATGCCATGCATACCTCTCTGTACACCCGTCTTTCCATCTATCCATCTATCTATCTATCTATCTATCTATCTATCTATCTATCTATCTATCTATCTATCTATCTATCTATCTATCTATCTATCTATCTATCTATCTATCTATCTATCTATCTATCTATCTATCTATCTAAAGATAGAGAGAAAGATAGAGAGAGAGATATCTGTCCCTGCATAGTTTGTGCAAACGGAGGTGCACAGTCAATTCAACCACATTAGTGTGTGCTTCATTGTGCACAGTCTATTTACAGAGTGACCTATTAGTGCCTTAAGGTTCGGGAAAAGGAAGGATCTTTTAACAAAACTGCACAATGAGAGCCTTACACCAATGCTGCACGAAGGCCTGTAAATACCAACGACGGCTGGCATGGCTCGTTGGTGGGGGGCGGGTGCGGTGGTCGCAAGGGGGACTGTGGGGGTGGTGTCGCATTGGCAAAATAAAAAAAAACATATACTTACCTCAAGGCCGGGTCCTGCGTCTTCTCTGCTCCTGCTCTCCTGCCTCTGACAGGAACAGGAGGCAGGCAGCCAGGCTCCGTCCCCTAAGCCAATCACAATGCTGCAATGCTGTGATGTAATTGATCTGAGCACCATAACACTGCGCTCAGCCTAGGGCTGGAGGCGTGGGCATGTTGTCCATGCAGGCTCTAATGCAGCCTCCCTGGAGAACAGGAAAGTGCACATGACTGATTTGGGCAGTCCACAAGGGCTGACCAAACAGTGATTGCGCACTTAAGAATGAGCAAACCATTCCTTCCCTGCCCTGCTCTGTGAACAGAGCAGCCCCGTCTGCCCGCAAAGCAGCAGGACACATTAGGTAGCATAAAATTATGATAACTTAAAGTTATTACCAGTTTATGTTTCTCTTCTTTACACTGCTTAAAAGCAGTGGGGTGCCGCCCCTGGTAAATATACGACTCTGGCAGTGATTTAAGTGGCCAGACATTTTTATTGGAAGAGTGCTATTATTCTCCTATTTAAAATGGATCCAGTTGCACTGATCTGAAGTACTATTACACAGCCTGCTCCTTTAACAGGATTATACCTGTGATTCCCCATAGGTCACAAACCACAGCCTCCATCCTTTTTTTCTTGCATATTTTTGAAGAATATGTGAGGGCACTGGCTTATTTTTTACAAACTTCACAAAGTCATATTATGCATCTTCCACTGGATAAATTCATCACGATAGGTAATGTCCCCGTACAAATGCCCTGGTGCATTTTGGGCCTAGCTATTTGCAAAGTATTTCCACTTCTCAGGTGACAGATTAGACCTGGGTGAAATTTCAATTACGTTGGTATAATTCTCACAATTTGGTGACTTTCACGTTGTGTATTACGTGAAATTAGAGAAATTACGCCATTAAGCCATATTGCATGATTATGTTGCATTTGTGTCAAAGTTATAGAATTCGACTGCAGAAACTATGCGAGCATCCAGATCACAAGTGGATGTCATTCACAGTACTTTGGTGCTATTTTAGCATGAAATTGATCCACCCGTTCATAATGGAGATATTTTATGCTAAAATATATAGTGCTAGATTTTTTTTGTGCAATTACATACAAATTTGTGTAGTTTTCCTCAAATTTCTCAAAAGCAAATCCTGAGAATTTTACACACCCCTAGTTATTATGATTGTATACAAGTGGGCCTATAAAGAGTGGCAGAGGTAAAATGTAAGATAACCTCAAATGTGGTATGAAAAAGTTGCTCTAACAGGACTTTTTAGACGGTCAAAGATTGCATTTTAACTGCACTTTACGTTCACAGAATACCCATTGTTGTCTGCTGTATACACTGAAGAAATGTGGCATCAATCTCTGAGCACCATTTCATTGCCTGGTGTTTGCCAAGAACATACCTTGTCACTGTGCGTTAGGTCACATATTTAGCAGACATTTGAGGTAAAATCACCTTGAGGAGCAGATTATTTTTTGTTTGCATGGGTGCTTCCAATGCGCAAACCAGTGCTATGCAAAACAAAGGGGACAAAACAGGCAACCTGACCAAATTTCTCAAATATATTTCACTGAAAACTTGAGGCAGGTACAAAACAGAGGGGTAAATTTACTAGTATTTCGTTCAATGCAATGCAGCAAGGTAACTTGCTGTATTGCCTGAAAGGGAGTGTTGAAATCTAAATGTCATGCATTCACTCTGCTAGTACATTGTTCTGTGTAAAGTTAGCATTTAAGGCACCATTTAAAGCTAAGCCACCATTTTAAGCTATGAACAAAGCTGATTTCTGTCTCACTTTGTCTGCCTCGGCAGAAGGCAGCTGCTATGTTCTTTCTTTCCTGTATTCCTCCAAGGTTGAGCTTTGCTGTGCTAATGAATAGACTGTTTTTTGTCATTGCATACCTTTCTTGCTAGATAAGCCTGCTCCCACCCTTACAGCGGCGGGTACAGGCCGAGTAACCTTGGCTCTGAGATAACATGTACCCGGTCCTGGGACTGCAATTCATCCTTCTGTATCTTCTTTGATCTCTGGCTACCAACTTGAAATTTCCAGCCTGGGCATGTCATTAGTGATCCTGAAAATGTACATTATACGTTGTCCTGCAGGTAGAAGCCAGTCCCTCTGCAGCAATCTATTTTTTTTATTTTTTTATGCAATTTGCACATACTGACAAATAATTACAAAGAAGATCAGCACATTTACAAACATCCTTTGTCTTCTCAAGCCTGACAATAGTAAGAAAGGAACAAGAAATCCAACTTATATACACATTTCGGGATACTATATTCTCTCTCCCTCTCTCATTCTGGTCTCCCTCCAATTTGAAATGGGAGACCAGATAGATTTCCCAAAATCCCCTGTTTTCTTCCCCTTCTGAGCATACAGGGAGATCTCTATATTATGCATACCCAATAATCTGGAAAGCCACATTTGGAATGAGGGAGCAGTAGTATCCTTCCACCCGGAAGAAATTAAAATCCGAAGTACTGCTACAGAGATAAAAACCAGGGCTTCCTCAGCTTTTCCCAGTTTTAACCTATCATCGATGCCCAATAACATCAGGGAATGGGATAGATCGATCTTTTGACCTAGCAGCCCCTCCCAGAATTTTCCTATCTCACCCTGGATTACAGCTAACGAGCCACAATTAAAGAACATATGCAGCAGATCTGCATGGCCAGTATTACATCTGGAACATCTGTCGTCTTCCCTGACCCCCCAGGCATATAGCTTGGCGGGCGTATGATATAAATTAAACAGAGTTTTGTAATGCTGAGCCCTCAAGTTTGTAGAACGAAATATTTGTTTATTCAGAAAGAGGGCCAGATCAACATCGGGATTTCCTAATTTTTTGGCCAAAGCACGTTCAGTTTTTTCCAGATCATCCTGAGTTTCTCCCATGAAGAGCATATAAACGACTTTTAGCTTCTTACACCCTTTAACCAACAGGTCCATCATGGGAGATTCTGCCAGAGGTGAAATCCTCGGTCTTAATGCCTTCAGCGAACGCACTAGTTGGACATACAGCAACCAATGGTTTGAAGGGATACCAGCACTACGCTGCAGGACATCGAACCCCAGTATCCCGTCTTCCCCCATTATATCCCCTAATGTCTTAATTCCAAGGTCCTTCCATACCTGAAGGTTCCTATCTACACCCACCTGCGGGAATAGGCTCGAATTGCATAGATGGAGGTATGGGTTTATCTTGGGGATTTTACAAAACTTAGAGGTAGCCCTCCAGACCCCCCATACCCCTTCCAAGATCTTGAAACGGGCCCTCTTATAATATCTATGATCGACTTCACGCATCAAGAGGCCGAGTGCTTTTCTCCCCACTAGCAGCTCATAAATTGAGGGGGGCATCTGAATATCGTTATTTACTGTACTAGGACATAACTCTGACTGAAAAAGAATAGACATTTGCGTCAATAAGCAAGACCAGTGATAAAACCTCAGGTTTGGTAAGGCCAACCCGCCCCTTTCCCTAGGAAGTGACATTAGGTTCGTGGAACGCCTAACCTTCCAACACTGCCATATAAACCTTATAAAGATGGACTCCAGATTTTTGATTATCTTCTCCTCGATTAAAAGGGGTATGGCACGAAACAAATACAGGATTTTAGGGAACATTGACATTTTGACCCTCCCAATCAATGAGAGGTGTAATACATCAATTCTTTTCAGATCAGCTTCTATCGATTTACTAAGTGGAACAAAATTCTCGGCTACTATTTTATCTATTGAGGCATTGATTCTAACCCCCAGATAGCTCACTGAATCCACAAATCTGATATCTGATTTGATAATATTCTTAGTGCATATTATTTGCGTTTTGGATTTATTTAGTAGGTACCCCGATTGGCTAACAAAAGTCTTTGCCATTTGTGCCAGAACCAAAAGTGCTTGCTGAAGATCAGTAGTAATCACTGCCAGATCGTCTGCATACGCCAAGATCTTACTTTCGTAGCCATTACATACCACAGGGCTGATCCTTGGGCTCTCTAATATCTTCTGGATAAACGGATCGATGTAGAGAGAGAAGAGGATTGGGGAACAGGGGCACTCTTGACGCGTGCCTCTATTTATAGAAATTTCATCAGAGCTCTCCCCCATAACCACAACTCGCGCGACTGGATCTACATACATCGCTCTGAGTGCTCTGATGAATTTCTCCCCAAATCCTCTTCCCACTAAAATCCCCCAAAGAAAGTTCAAAACCACTCGATCAAAAGCCTTCTCGGCGTCGAGCAGGATCATGGCCATCTCGCCCCCCGCGGCGGCCTGGGCATCGAACAGAGCTATTGCCCTCCTAGTATGGTCCGTGGTGCCGCACCCAGGTACAAACCTGTGCTGCCACGGGGAGACGAGGTCGCCAATGATCCTGCCCAACCTTTTAGCCCAGATCTTGGAATATAGTTTAGTGTACACATTAATTAATGAAATGGGGCGATAGGATCCCGGTTTCTCCCTGGGCTTCCCCTTCTTGTGGAAGACTACTATATTAGTTTCCCTCCATGATTCTGGGACCACTCCTGTGCAAATTATACCATTAAATAGATCGATTAAGAGCGGGTTGATCTCAGATTCGACACATTTATAGACCTCCAGGGGGATCCCATCTGGACCTGCGGCCTTACCCATGGCTAGCTCCCGCAGGGCAGCTGTAATCTCACTCCCATTGATATCCATCTCCAACTCTTCCCTTACTGAGTCATCTAATCGAGGGCCGTTATCCACAAACTCTTCGCCCTAGTGATAATCCAGATTTTCCTCGGCATAAAGGCTTTGATAGAAGTTTTTGAAAACCTCTAGAATCTCTTTGGCTTCCGTGAATGCATTCCCATTATCTTCTATCCTAGAAATAATATTTTTTGCTTTTTTCTGCTTAATTTGTAGAGCTAGAATTCTACCAGCCTGTTCACCTGTTTCATAACGTTTAGCCCTAGATGATTGGTATTCACACATCGCCCTCTGCATTACCAGCTTCTGTAATTCCGCTTTAACTACCAACAGTTTCTTTTGGCTCTCATTACTGTCCCCACCTTGTGCTATATCTAAGGTATGTTGTTCTTCTGCGACTAATAATTTCCTCGTTAGTCTTTCCACCTCGCTCCTGTCCTCCCTTCTCAATCTAGCTGCACAGCTTATTGATTCTCCCCTTAAGGCTGCTTTAAACGCCTCCCACACCCCATTTCGTGACGTACTATATCTGTTGGCGGCAAAAAATTCCCCTACCCATTTCCTGATATGTTCTCTATTATCCGCCAATAACCTCCTTTCAAAGGTCCATCTAGTCCTTATCCTTTCTAACCCATCCAATTCATAAGTTAATACCAGCGGGTTATGATCCGACAATAACTTCGGAAGCTTAGTTATTCCTACCCTGTTTATTTCTGAGGATGACACAAAAAAATAATCCAACTTCGTATATCTCTGAAAGGGATTTGAAAAATATGTGAAGCCTGGGTTTTGGGGTTCTTTGACCCCCATACATCTTCCAACCCATGTGAGCTGATAAGAGCCTTAACAGCCCTGAAAACTCTTGGCTTCCGTCCTGAATATACTACGTTGTTACCCCAATCCGCTGAGATATTTAGATCCCCACAAAGTATTATAGGGGTTAACCAACCAGACAACTCTACTTCGAGGAGATCATAAATCTCAGGATCATCATTATTTGACCCATAGACTACACACATCGTAAAGCCCTTTTCCATCTCAACTAAAACCCATCTCCCATTGCTGTCCACTTTGGTCCGCCTGGCCCCTTCCAAGGATGTTCTGGCTAAAACTGCGACCCCCCTGTTTATCGAGGATTGTGTTGTACATGCTGCCAGCTCGAAGCCACTCAGAGACATGAGACTCCTTCTAGCCCAGGGGAGGTGGGTTTCTTGGAGACAGAGGACATCAAATCTATTATGTTTCACAAAATGTGCCCATTTTTGGCGTTTCCTCCAATCGTTCATCCCACCTATATTAATTGAGCAGACTCTAATGCTCACCATCGTGGAGGTCTACTTGAACACCTAGATCTACCTGCGTCTTTGACAGATTATCCGTTACTATATCCATAAGCTGACTAGAGAGACATCCAAAATAATCCAAACTGCATCTTTTTCCCTCGTTTTCTAGAATCACCACCACCCCCGCCTCCACCCCTTCCCACCCTCAGACCCACCCCCCGACTCGACCTCCACCCCCCCTACACCACCCCGCCACAACCCGCTCTGTGAAGCGCTCAGACCTAGTCTGTGCATGTGATGGACTAGCAGAGATCGCAGTGAGGACAGACAATTTAAGCAATAAAAGAAAAAGAAAAAAAGAACCCAAGACCACTGCAGAGACCCTTAGACCATTCAGACTGGTACGATATGCACAGCGCGATTCCCCTGCCGGACAATCTACAAAGCCATTTTCATCTTAAACGATAACTGGAGTAGAACTACCCCCCTCAAAATAGCAGTTTAAGGACTATTTGCCCAGAGAGTCCAGATACTCCTTTGCTTTAATTTCTGAGGCGAAGAATAGAGTCCTGCCTTCGTTAATTATTTTTAACTGGGCTGGATTTATCAGGAAGGCTTGGATCTTCATATCCTGAAAGGGTTTAATCATCTCCCTCAATCGCCACCTTCGCTCTACGGTCGTATGGCAATAGTCCGGACGCACGAAGAAAGAGACCCCCTCGCTACTTCTCCTAGCATCCGGTCTCACTTTTTCTGCGATGGACTGTCTCAGGATAAAGTTGCCAAGAAATATCAACACAGCTCTAGGTTTGTCACCTTCCTTCGCATTCTTCCGAAGTTTGAAGGTGGTACGGTGGGCTCGTTGTAGCTCAGTAGACCAATTCCAGTTAGAAAGCTCTGGAAATGATTGCTCGAAGAGTTTGATGATATATGCCCTTATATCAGAGCCCTCGACCCCCTCCGGAATTCCTAATACCCTCAAGTTGTTCCGGCGGAGCCTATTCTCCATCTCCTCCATTTTCCACTGAGGATCGACCACCTGAGAGGAGTGAGCATTAACCTTGCTGGTAACTTCAGCCACCTCGGTCTCCATTGTTACAACTCTCTCCTCCAGATTCGAGACTCTGTCCCCTATGTTGGAACAGACCTTAGAGAGTTTCCTAACCACGCTCTGCATCTTCCTCATTGCAGCCTGAGCTTTGCGATTATCCTGGCGGGTCTCTTCTCTATGTGCGACTATCTCTTGATGTATTGTCTCCAAGAGTGACAGATGGGCAGCGTCCATACTGGGGCTTCCCTGAAGAGCCAAGGCGGGAGAGTGATCCCAGCTTAGTTCTCAATGGGGGTGGCTCTGAACTTGACTCCTCGCGGCTACAGGAGGTCTTAGCGCTGTTGCCGGCAGATCTAGTTCTGAGTTGCTCTCTGAATCTCTCTCAGAATCTAAATAGGAACTACGTTCATCATCCTCGGACCAACCGGCCCCTTCGGACACTGAAAAGAAGCATTCGCTGGGATCTTTTTCCTTATCACTGAGAGGGCCCCCCAAGGCCAGGTCAATCTCAGTAATCGGGAGATCGGTATTAGCTGTGACTCCCAACTGTGACTGTAACTGTACCCTTGCATTGGCCATGTCACCGCCCTGCACGGAAATACCAGCATTGTCTGTCATTATTTCCTGGGACAGTAGCACATTCTCACCCTGGACCATCTCCTTAGTCGCCTCATTCCCCCCGGCCGGAGATTGGGCCGCGGGGTCGCCAGCCAAGATTGTGTCTTTAGCCGAGTGTAGTGCAGGGGGCAGTGTCTGGTTGGAGAGTTCCTCAGTGCTAAGGGGGGAGAACCCCCCCCATAGTGTTCCCAGCCTTAATCTCCTCATTTTGTAATTTAGTCGCTGGAGAAATACTGCCCCCCACCTCCTTAACCACCTCCTTCTCCTTCACCTTCTCCTTCTCCTTACCCGCTTTGGAGAAAATGTCGGCAATTGAGGCGATTGAGGCGACTGCCTGACGGGTTCTTCCAGTGTTCTGCTGCCTCTTTTTTGATTGTTCTGTGGGCATGTGTGTTACACGTAGGTCCTCGTTTCCCTCTGTCTCGATCTCAGCTCCTTCCCGCAGAACTTTTTTCTTTTGGGACACCATTTTTGATCCGGCCGCTGTTTTCGGAGCCATAGCTTCCTTCCGTCACTCACCAAGCCGACTTGATGAACTTGATAAACCCGAGCCGCTGCGGTGACCGCTTTCTCCCCTCTGCCTAGAGCGAGGATCCACTCCACTCCACCTGGACTCCACTCCACTCCGCCGCCTCAGGACCCGACTCCGCCCTCCTATGCTCCCGCGGAGTCTGTGACCAGACGAGAGAGCCGAGACCACGAGCACCACTGCCCGGGCGAAATGCTTCACGGAGCCGCGGCAAGTCAGTGCTATCAGCATCCCAGAATTATAGTAATATTCCTGGCTTCTGGGAGATCGTATCTGTGCAATCTAATTCTCCATCGGTCTCATATTCCTTCCTTTGCCCTCACTGCTCCGCTGCACCGGCCGCTACACAGCCGCCATATTGCCTCCCGTCCCTCTGCAGCAATCTAAGGAGGCTGGTCAAGCCAGACTGCACTCAAGTGTACTTTCAGTAAAGATCATTGATTTGTATTCTCTACTGTCTGACCGACTTTTCATTTGTGAGGAAGGCTGAGAGGTGGTCGCGAGTGACCCGGGTGACCCTAATCAGGTCACTTCCTTCAGTTGGCACCCGAACAGGGACTCCATCGGGTGGCCCATCCTGGGTGAGGAGGCTGGGCCATGTCGGGTTGGACAGGCAGATCGGTGATCCCTGCATGAGAGAGTCTTGTACTCGCAGCTGCCCCATCTGTCTGACCGGGCTGTGCCTCATCCAGTGGTCATTCCAACAGGGGTCCTGAACAGTGAAACCCTTGGATCTGACCGCTTGGTCCGAAGAGTCGGCAGTGGAGAATGAACTTGTTTGACCTGTGTGCACCAGGTGAGTTTGCTTTGGTTCTTTGTGAAGATGGCGCCATTTTGATTTGTATTTGGCATGGTCCGATAGCAATCTTTGGACAAGCGCTTTAATTTGTTTGAGTTCTTTATGAACATGGTACCACTTTGATTTGTATTTGATGAGGTCTGACGACCAATTTTGGGTAAAGAAATTTGCAAATATCTGCTCAGCATAAATAGTCAACTTGTTTTCTTTCGAAAAATGCAGTGCCTTAGCAAAGTGTTTTGTTTGGGCTGTTCTGCTGATGCCACAGTTGGAAGAAAGTCAGCCAGCGCCTCCGAAAGGAACCTCAAATTTTCACATGTATGTAAATATAGCCTTGGCGCTATTATGTTTAGTACGTTATGCCACAAATATACGAGGGACAATGGCGAGTTGCAGTGGCTGTTGACGGGCACTTTTGATGAACAGAAAATACATTTTCTACTGGAAAAATTGTTTGCGAAGAGGAGTAGGCAGTTGATATTTGATTCCCTCAGAATGTGGCAAAAGGAAGCTAAACAGAGATGAATGAAAGCAGAGAAAGAGGCCGGGAAGGGTAGAATGCAGACATTGACTCAGAAAGACATATCTCAAGATAGAGAGAAAATAGAAAAGGGAATAGAGTGTGTTGATAGGAATTTTAAGATTACAATGTGAAAAGTCTTATGTTGCCGGAGAAGAGAATGATAATTTTGTGGAGGAATTGTTGGATGCTTGACACCTGCCTCCATATGCCCCGCAGAGGGTATACTCCATTCTTCCCCCACAGCCCCTGCAACCCGGTTCTTCTGTCTCTGTTGTCTCTGCTACTGTTCCTCTGTCTGCCTTGGCCACGGCACCTTCTGTACTGTCTTTGTCATCACTGTCTTTGGCAACCACGACTGTTAACACTTCGGCAACATCTATTGTTTCGGCATCCCTTTCACCAGCTCCTACACCCATGACCCAGGTAGCAGCGACGCTATTGCCTGATAACTCCGTTATCACTCCCACTGTTTTCTCCTATGCCCCGATGTTGCAGAATCTTGAGACACCAGTACCCGGCCCTGAGGATAGGGACTGAATGAAATTCAAGGACCGGTTAGTGTGTACGTTGATACGATCTGATGTGGGGGAAGCTGAAGAAAAGGTGGTGGCTAATCAAGCATCCTAGTGGGCTCGTAACCCCATTTACAGTGTGGAAGATGTGTGGAGTGTAATGAAAGATTATGAACCTTTTGTACAGCAGCATGCTCTTAAGCACATGTCGGCAATGATGATTGGACTGTGGGAACAGTGTTTTAATGATATAGGACCTCAAATTATTTATGATATTAGGGGTCATGTATATGCTTCTGGTATGGCACCTGAAGAGGTTTTTTAGTAATGTCACGACACTGGTCACTTAGTGAAATAAGCTGCGCGAAGAGTCCGAAGACGGTATCCCAGTTTACGATGAGGGAAGTGCACCCCATATATCACCCTGAAATATCTGAGCTACGGGATCAGCATGATAATGTTACTAGATCACAGTGGGTTTATACTCCATGAAAAAAGAGTAAGGTTTTGTCCCTTAGGACTCAGCTACCTGACCCTAGAAAAAATCCAACTGCATATTATAAAGAATTGACTGAGGCTGCTTCATCGACAGTGATGACGCTTGGGGATATTGAAATGTCCTTTGGTTTCAGGTGCCTGTTGATATTTGGAGGCAAGTACATACATAGGATCACTTTGTGGAATTGGGTGGGACATGGGATCAGATTAAAGCATGGGACAAAGAAAGGAAGCCTGGTGAGAAGCCTAAGGCTGAGATACTAGCTTTGCCTTGTCGAATTATTACGTATATGCACTCTCTCATTCCACCGTGAAGGGTAGATTGGAACAAAATAACGGCATGTCATCAGAAGAAAGATGGGAGTGTGTCTGATTTTTTCACTCTGTTTGAAGGCGTATTTTGGGATTTTAGCAGACAGGATTTGTCGGTGGAGGAAGGCTTTTGATTGTTTGTCAATAGATTTGTTACGAACTTGCTTCCTGAGATTGCGACTAGGTTACAGGCTTCAGAGAGTACTTGGACTACTTCCTCCCCTTCTGTAATAGTGAGCATGGTGCAGTATTATGAGCACAGGGAGAAAGAGGAGAAGGAGAAGGTGGAGAAAAAGAATAAGGAATTGAAGATGATGGTGTTATTGCAGCAGGCTTTTAGGGGGAATGGTAGAGGATGTGGTGGTTCGGACCGACAGCTTCCGCGTACTAGCAGGAATACTACGCCTGTAGGACCGAATCAGTATGCGTACTGGAAAGAGGAGTGACACTGGCTCAGCGAGTGTCCAGTGCTTTTGCAGAAGGTGGCAGTCCCAAGGGGACGAGGTTCTTGTGGACCGGGTTGTGGAGACGGTGGCAAGGACAGAGTTCAGGTAGTTGGGACATCAAAAGATCGCACTGACCAGAACTACTTTCACAACCCTGGGGGCAAACAGTACTACCACGATGACTATGACATAGACAAGGTGACGGGACTGTCTCACAGCTAGGACATCCGGGGACAGAGTGACAGACCAGTTCAGATACCTGTAGATCAGCGCGGTGCTTATGTTACTGCAGATTTGCATGGCTCAGCGAAGGAATCTTTGGCTGATACAGGTGCCATGAATAGTTCTATTTCTTGTTCACTGGTTCTCTGGCGACTCTGTCTGGCCACAATAATGTTTCGGAAGGATTCTCTGGTGTACCGGTTGTGAGCCCCATTTCTAAACCTCTTACCCTGACTATATGTCCTTTTACTTTGGATTCACCATTTTTGTCGACATCTAATTGTGGAGAAAGTTTGATGGGCTTAGATTTAGAAAAAAAATGCATGCTACCATTTATTGTTCCCCGGAGGGTGTTTACATGACGATGGGCCTGAATGTAGTCAGCTCTAAGCAGTGTCTGTCCAAAGATGCACCCCTCCCTTCTGAATTTAACGATGTACCACCCATGTTGTAGGAAACAGGTGACACGGACCTAGGACTATTGCAGATACCCCTAGTTTCTATCAAAGTTAAAGACAATACAGTCTTGCCTCATATTCCTCAGTATAAAATACCACAAGCAGGGGAGCAAGCCTTGTTGCAAATTATACAAGATTTGATCCAGTCAGGGGTTGTCGAAGAGACGACCGCGAATGTGTGTAATAGCCCCATTCTTAAGAGGGCCCCTTCAGGCTCCTCTGATGATCATTCAGATGTTTATGGTTTTGTGATTGACCAGCGCGAAATTAACAAAATAGTTGTTCCTCAGTTCCCGGTGGTCCCTGACATTACTGTCCTTTTGACAATGATTCCTTCTACTGCTAAATTCTTCTCTGTCATTGATCTGAAAAATGCATTCTTTAGTATCCCAAATGATCCAGAAAGCAGGCAGTTGTTCGGTTTTACACTAGCTCGCAGAAGCTTTAGATTCTGTTGCGCTCCTCAGGGCTTTACTGAGAGTCCTAGTACATATAGCAAAGCTTTAAAAGCCCAATTGGATTCCCTCATGCTTTCCTCAGGTAATGTGTTGCTTCAATATGTGGACGACGTTCTCATCGCTTCTGACACTGAACAGGGTTGCAAAGACAGTACGGTTAAATTGTTGATGCATCTGGCTAGGCCTGGGCGGTAAATTCTGTTCCGTTCGTGGAATTTGCGGAATTTGGGTAATTTCGCGTTCTGCGGAGAACGCGAAATTGCCCAAAATTCCGCTTTCCGCGACTTCGCGAAATTTTTGCTTGTTCGCGTTCTCAAAATGCGTGTTCGCGAGATATTTCTCCCCGAGCACGCAAACAGCGATTGTGAATAGGAAAAAAGCATCGCGAACAAGCAATTCCGCGTGTTCGCGGAATTTCTGCGTGTTCGCGGAGATTTTTTACCGTTTGGCGGAGATTTGCGTAACGCGATTACGCAAATTCCGCCCACCCCTACATCTGGCACACCACTGACATAAAGTGTCCTTTCCAAATTTCAATATTGTCGACAGGAGGTCACCTATTTAGGTCACCTACTGTCGAAGGAGGGTAAGAGATTGTGTCCTGAGCACATCAGTACCATTGTTTAAATGCCTATCCCTCAAACTCAAAAGGATGGATGCGCTTTTATTGGCATTACTTCCTATTGTCTACACTTAATCCCTAACTATTCGTTACTACCAAAGCCTTTGCTAGCCTTAACCACTAAAGATGTGCATGAACCCTTGCCTTGGATGCCTGAATGTCAGCAGTCTTTTGATCAATTAGAAGTCTTTCTTTGCTCTGTGCCTGTGCTTGGTATGCCTGACTACGTGAAGCCGTTTGTGCTGTACGTACACAAGTCAGCTGGTTGTGCGCTTTCTGTTTTAACACAGGCCTTTGGAGGAAAGCAACAGCCATGTGCCTAATTTTCTGCAAATCTTGACCCTGTCACAAGAGCCCCCCCGAGCTGTCTAAGAGCGGTTGTGGCCGTCTCGATAAGACAATCGGCTAGGCTCGTACTTGATACTGACCTCACAGTCATGGTGCCCCATGCTGTGGATACCCTTTTGAATAAGGCTAGGACGCAGCACCTCACCAGTGCATGTCTGACTGGTTATGAGCTAACTGTCTTTGCACCACATGTCACGATTAAAAGATGTGCCAATCTGAACCCAGCCACGTTACTACCCCTCCCTTCCGAAAGTGAGGAAATTGACATACATGATTGTATCTTCTGGACAGAGGAAGAGACAAAAGGATGGGTAGACCTGACTGATGTTTCCTTATCAGACCCCCAAGGGGAACTATATGACAATGGATCTTGTTTCAAGTTACCAGATGGCACTTCAACAGCTGCATATGCAATCACGATGCTGCACGCGATAGTTGAGATGTTACGAGTTCCCTATCAGTCGGCACAAGCTGCAGACTTCGTTGCCCTTATTCTAGCCTGTGAGTTGAGTGAGGGACTGGCTGTCAATATCTATACTGACAGTAAGTACGTCTTCGGAGTCACCCATAATTTTGGATGGCTCTGGGCAGAGAAAGGGTTTCTCACTCCCCATGGGATGAAGTTCCAACACGGCCCCCTTATACTTAGGCTGTTGTCGGCTTTGACACTCTCCAAGAGATTAGCGATAATAAAGTGTAGAGCACACAGGAATATTACTGATGATGTAGGTAAGGGGAACACCTTTGCAGACCAGGCAGCTAAGGAGACAGCCCGAACGAGGATGAAAAGGATGTTTGTAGCAGGCCCCGCTAGGTGGGTGCCTGAGGTCACCATGTTTGAGGATACGCTGGAAAATGTCAAGGAGAAACAGAGTGAGGCAACTATTGAGACATTAGTGATCTGGCAGGAAAGCACAGCAAGTTTGGATGAGGATGGGTGTTGGACTGATAAGTCAGGGAAGCAGAGATGGATGTTACCAGATGCATGTGTCCTATCCGTAGTCACCATGGCACACGGGCCAGCTCATATAAGTGCTAAAGGTATTTGCAAGTTGTTAGGCACTGTATGGTGAAATGATAACATCCCAAAGACAGCTGCTACTTTGGTTAAATATTGTATGGTGTGTATGATGCAGAATCCAGGAAAGGGTACCCCTACACCACCAGATAATTTTGCACCTCCCACCTTCCCTTTTGAGGTCCTTTGGCTCGATTATATAGAAATGGACCGAGTCAACAATCTGAAGTATGTGTTAGTTATTGTCTGTGCATTTCGTAAATGGGTTGAGGCTTACCTTATCAAACAGAAAACAGCCATAGCAACTGCAAAAGTACTCCTGAAGGAGTTCTTTCCTCGTTTTGGCTTGCCCAGTTTGATTTGGAGTGATAACCGAAGTCACTTCAACGCGAAAGTTATCCAGTTACTATGTGAGGGACTGGATGTCAGACAAAAGCTTCATGCTGTGAATCACCCCCAGTCTGTGGGTTTGGTTGAGAAGTACAACAGTGGGCTTCGGGAATGTCGATGGCTGCGTACCACGCCGCATAGCCATACGTGATCTCTGCCCCCCGACCCACGGCAATGGCGATCTGCTTTGTTTTCTCTGTATCCGGGTGAGGAGGCGCGGAGACGCTGGTTCACTACCGACGGCTGCATTTCTCGTGCCCCCGGGAGGCGGAAAGCAGATGGCGGAATCTTTTTTCAGAGGTAGCGGTTAGCTTGAGGCGCTTGGCACATATGCTGGGATTATCGGACTTCGCTGGCTGCATTTCGGACATAATCCCCGCGCTTCGTACCTGGTGGAGGAAAATTTAGTACTGGCTACTGGTGAGGAGAGGAAAAGCTGCTGGTTAAAGAGACTGTAACTAATGCTGGAAATCTGGAAAACTTGAATGGCTGGTGTGAAAAAGAAAAAATAATAACACTGAAATTTGAACAACTTAACATTCTCTACGTTTGTCCCTTCTTATAGGGTTTTTTTTTTTAAGTAAGGTGTAGTAAGAAGCAGAAAGCCATATAATAAGGTTGAGCCCAGTCCAGTAGTTTTTGAAGAGATCCAAAGGGCTGTGTTAGAAAATGAGAAGGAATATGAATACGTGCCCTAAAGCCAAAAAGCGCCTCCTACTGGCTAAAGAAACTAGAGAACTGGCCTGCGGTGCCCTTAAGGACATTAGCCTGAAATCACCTGGCCCTGACTCTATGTTTGAGAGTTCAGAAGAAGAGGAGGGCACTGCAGCGATTTTGGTGGAAAGGGACGATAAAATAGAAAAAAATAAGAGTGCTTGTATCTCTCTGCCAGCTTTAGCCCTTTCTCAGATCGCTGAAAATCAAAAGAAGCTGAAAGTAATTAAAGAAACAAAACAGTTTCCAGTCTTTGCAAAAAAAACGGCAGCACTATCCTCCTTGGTTTTGAGTCCAGCCTTGAACCCTGCAGCAGTCTTGGTACTGCTGTCGACAGAAGGGGTCGTGTTAAAAGACTCCCAGGATGCCTCAAAAGAGATTGGACTGGTTTCAATTCAAGGCAGTACTGCTCTGACTACTGCAGAATGTTTGGAACAGGGGAAGGACTCAGATCCTCTGGAGGTTCTACAGGAGCCCGTCAAAGCAGTTGTGGATATTCCTCCTCTAATTATGCCTGTAGCAGCAGTAGCTTTATCTAGCTTGGGACATAATCCTCTAACTTCTCCTAGTGGAGGGTTCAAACAATCAGAGGCTACTGGACAAGAAATGCAGCATATTGGACTTCCTAATAAGATTGGAGGTGAACAACTATTATCTGCTCCGAACTTATCTTTTGTGTCCCCTCTCGCTAGTTTAAATTCTGTTATGGATTCAAACGGAGATTTTCAGCTAAGCATTAAAGATATGCTAAATCTAATATTAGATGAGATCCAGGACTTAAAAAGTTCGCAAAGATCCGAACTGGCCTCTATCCATGAAAAGATTAGAAAAGATCGAAGGGACAATGTTAAGTCTTCCTACGAAACTGCAAGAAGCAGAAGCCAGAATTTCATCATTAGAAGATCAAATGGTTATTGTATCAGAAAAAGTTAAAGAAGCCCGTAAAGATAAAGATACCCTGATAAATAAATTAGAGGAGTTGGAGAATCACTCTAGGAGATCTAACCTTCGAATTGTGGGTATACCAGAGGGTCTTGAAGGATCTCAGCCCTTGCAGTGGATTAACTCTTTTATTAAACAAAAAGTGGTCCCGGAATTCGACGGCGATCTTACAATCACTAGAGCTCATCGGGTGCCGTCACATCCATTCCCTAACTCCTCTCTGCCTCGAACATTCTTGCTAAATATTGCAGACTTTCGTGTGAAAGAAGTAATTTTATCTAAAGCAATTCAACAAAGACAGTTTGCTGTTAATGAGACAGCAAGTTGTCGTATCTTCTCAGATATGACAGCAGCTGCTGTACGTAGAAGAAAAGAATTTGTGAAAATGCTCCATCTTTTTAAAGCAAAAGGAGCACAAGCGTCGATCGCTCAACAATCTAAACTGAAAGTGTTGGTTAGAGGCAAATTTATAATGCTCCCTGATTTAGAGGAAGCCCAGAAGCTGTTAAAGGAAATTTCGTAGGGCCCTAAGCTGCATTAGTGGTCTATATTTAAGGAGGCTTTAGGTAAGAGAATAGCTGGATTGTGGGTGTTCCGAGTCGTTCTTAGAGGTTAGATCGTTATTTATGAGATGATTGAGTTTTGAGAAATGGGGGGTCGGGGGGGCAAGGTCACGGGGGTGTAATTCCAAGACACCCAGGTTAATTGGGGGAGGTAAAATGTGGAAGGTGTGGTGTTGGGGAGGGGTTCCACATTCTGCGAAGGGTAGGGGTGGTGGCATAGGGGGAAAAATGAAGTCCTTGAATTTTCGCTTTTTTTTCAATTCTACTGTAAAATTATAAAAGATAGGTTGAATTTGATTCAGAGGAAGGACCATAGGTTGACAAAGTTCAAGTCGAGCAGATTTGATGCCCAGTATTGAATTACTGAAGGTTATTTCATTTAATGTAAACGGCCTAAATAATAGCAACAAAATGCGGGCCATTGAATTATGGATTAAAACAGAAAATCCAGCAGTGATAATGTTGCAAGAGACGCATATTTCCGATATTAAGCTGCCTGATTTTCATATGTTTCAATCGTGGGCTTCGTACCAGGGGTTTTCTTCATCCTCTGCCTCCTTGAGAGGTACGGCCATATTTCTAAATAAAAAATTACATGCAGAGGTAGTGAATTTTGAAAAAGACCAAAAAGGTTGTTGGTGCTGGGTAAATTGTACCCTTAGACAGTTTAAAAAACCTATGACTTTTGTCAATTTTTATGCACCAACAGGAGATAGACTCAAAGTCTATGAGGAGTTATTTCAATCTCTAATTCAGGTACCTGGGGATCTGATAATAGGGGGGGATTTTAATATCCTTATGAATCCTTTATTGGACTCCTCCGAGTCAAAGCGTAAGCAGTGGAAACCTAGATCTTTTAAAATTCTACAACAATATAGCATTACTCTTGACTTACTTGATCCCTGGCGAATAACTAATCCAAGTAAATCCGCATTTACATGCTGGTCTGGGAGGTATCGTTCCTCATCTCGTATTGATTTCTTCCTGGTATCCCGGACGTTAGGCTTTAGTCATCAGGCTTTTCTTTTTAATGGATTTTCGGATCATGCGATGCTGAGGTTACAAATCGAACTGTCAGAGGTATCAAGAATCCCCAAAAAATGGTCTCTTAATTGACAGTATTTATATGATGAAATTTGGGTGGGTGCCTCCATGGAGGAGATTCGACATTTTTTAAGCCGAAATATGGGCACAGCATTGCTACATATGATCTGGGATGCACTTAAAGCCTTTTTCCGGGGGTTAGCTATTGGATGGGATTCTGAATATATTAAAAAAGCGAAGAAGGACAAGAAAGATTTGGAAGACATGGTGCAAACGGCATATGCTCTCTTCATAAAATCTCCTTCCCAGAATAATAAAAATCTGTTGAACCAGGCTAAGTATGATCTTACCTCTAATTATTATCCTCAGGAGCAAACAACTTTTCAGAATGCACAGCAAAAAATGTATGAGGAAAGTAATTTTACTGGCCGTTTCCAGCATGGCAGGCTAGGGAACGAGCCGCCTCAAATCATATAAAAGCATTAAGATGCCCGTTAACTCTTAGACAAAGTTAGGACCCTGCCTATATTGGTGAAATCATGGTTTCGCATTATGATTCCATATATGGCCACCAGCAAAATTTGGATTTGAATGCCCTTCAAAAATTATTATCAGAAAATAATCTACCTAAATTTACTGAGTTAGACAATCTTTCTATGGCCAGCCCTTTCGCAATGGAAGAACTTGAAAGGGTTGTTAAAAACTTGCCGAATGGCAAGGCTTGTGGCCCAGTCGGACTACCATCAGAGTTTTTTAAGGTTTTCTTTAGTTCATTTTCTGAATTTTTTCTTCAATTATTGAATTCTATGTTAGAGGGTGCGAAATACCGGCCAAGGCAATATAGTAAGCTTTTTAAAAAAGGGGAAAAACAGTGAAGATCCGAATGCCTACCGGCCGATAACGTTATTAAACTCAGATTATAAAATCTTAAATAAATTGTTATCACTTCGGTTTAATCGGTATGCAGATGACTTGATTCACCCGGATCAAAATGGCTTTATTGCTTCTAGACAATTGGCTACCAATATTCATTACTTAACGGAATCCCTTGACTATTTCAAGATACAGAAAATTCCAGCTCTCATTTAATTATTAGACGCCGAGAATGCTTTTGACCTCGTTGTCTGGGACACATTATTCATGATTTTGGATCAATTTGGTATCTCTTTCAAAATTATATCATTAGTTCGGAAACTATACCAAAACGCAGAAGCAAATGTCATTGTTAATACTTCAGTCGCCGGGGTGATTAAAGCACAAGGCAGGGGTGCCCTCTCTCACCGGTTCTTTTTGCATTCTTTATTGAACCTTTGGCGGCGGCCATAAGGAATTGCCCGATTATTTGCCCTCCAATACCGTCAATAGCAAAGTTAAAACTATATGCGGATGATTTAATGCTTATCAGCAAACCGGAATTGGAGGCCCAAACTAAAGCCTTTCAGCTTTTTGAAGTTTTTGAAGCCTTAGGTGGCTATCGTATTAACAAATCTAAAACAGAAGTTATACAATGTGGCGGAGACATCGGAGTCTTACATTGAGACATTCGGTCATGTATTAACACTAAGTCAAAAAGCTATCTTGGCGTACATTTCTCATGTTCACTCTCTGATTTATATCAGTTGAATTATGTACCGCTTTTGCAGAAAATTCAAAATCTTTTTGAACGCTGGGATTCTCTTCCCCTCTCTATCTTAGGTCGTGTTGCATTAATTAAAATGTCGGTTCTTCCTTTATTTAATTTTTTATTTTCAACTATTCCATGCACTTTATCTAGCGCATTTTTCAATTGAGTTGAGACTATGTTTACATCTTTGTTATGGGTGAAGAAGACTCCGCGCATTGCAATTAGCACTTTATATGAGGACGTGGATCAAGGAGACTTAGCACTTCCGAATCTAAGGGATTATTACTATGCGTATTTTGCGCAATATTTATCTAGATTCAAGCCTCAACCACAGAGTTATCCCTTTATCAATAGTTTGATGGATCTAATGCTCAAGGAAACCCAGATTCAATCCCCCCCTGCAAATTTTAAAATCACCTAAATTGGTTTGTTATAAATGTTTACACTGTTTAAGAGATATGATATTCCTGCTATTAATTTAGCTACACTACTCTCAGGGATTTTTTCATTGGCAGGGATTTCATTTTCCTTAGATCTTACTATGAAATGGGCTGCTGCTGGATTTTACAAGGTGTCGGATTTTTTAAAAGATGGAAAATGGTTTACTAAGAATGAAATGTCTAATCGGATTCCCAATGATTTTATTCTTCATGGGTCTTATACCATTTTATATAATTTTTTATTGGAATTAGATATCCCCCAAATCTGTGCACAAAGTCAATTAGTTAATGATTTGCTTATAGAAACTGTTAACAGAAAACCCGGTGCTTGGAAACAGTGTTTAGCATTTGCTAAGAGTGTGGATCTCGGAAATAAAGCAATCAAAAAATGGGCTGATCAGGAGAAAGTGGTGATGACTTCCGGGGTTTGGTTAATGATCAACAAACTTAATTTTCACACTTTGATGGGGCGCAAATTGGCGAAGAATGTTATTCTTTAGTAAATGGTTGCTCTATCGAACCCCCTCTGTTCTTCAAAAAATGTATCCTAATCACTCAGCAAGTTGTTTCCGTTTTATCAATCATCCAATAGCTAATTGGTCCCACATTATGTGGTCGTGCTTAAAAATTCAGAAATTTTGGGAGGATATTTTTGGCTTTTTGGAGAATGAATATGATTTACAATGTATTAGGACCGAGAGACTGATTTTGTTGGGGTATGATACAGATGCTTTTTTTCACCCCAAATGATTAAATTAGTATATATTGCAACAGCAGTAGCTAGATCACTTCTTTTGCAGAATTGGCGGACAGAAGTAGTTACATCAGTGGTAGAATGGTCCCGCAAGATGCAAAGGGTGAAAACAAGTGAATACATTTATGCGAGGAGAATTGTTAGCCTTAAAAAATTCAATAAAATATGGGTCTCCTATTTTTATTTTTTAAAAAGGGGATTTTTTGCTATTAACCCTGTGGAGGTGGTTTTTAGATCCTGATGAGGTGTGATCTGCTGCTTCCTGAACTGAATGTATTATTTTATCTTCATGTATTATGATGCTAATTGTTGGTCATATTTGGTACTGTTTTCAATGTGTTTTCTATGTTTTATTTGTCTTTTCTTGGACTTCTATAAAAAAAAAACTTTAATAGAAAGAGAAGTACAACGGTACTCTCAAACTGAAATTAGTAAAGATTCAGGAGAGCACAGGGTTGCAGTGGCCATATGCTTTACCATTATCAGTTCTGTCCACAAGAATGACAGCCCATTCTAGAACAGGACTGTCACCCTACGAGGTCATGTTTGGGTGCCCAGTAAATGTTTGGGGCGTCCTGCGACCTCGTCGGTTCTCAGAAATTGAATATCCTCTATTGGTGGATTATTTGTAGGAGTTAACTAAAAGTCTGTGTTCTATTCTCCAACGGATACAGGAATCCCTTCCACCAGTACCCAAGGGGCCATGCCACGACATTCGGCCTGGCGAATATGTACTGATCCGTAACTTGCAGAGAAAAAAGAACCTGGAGCTGAGGTGGAAGGGGCCCGTCCAGGTGCTCCTTGCCACACCCACAGCCATCAAGGTCACCGGCTGATAGAACTGGATACACTGCTCGCATTGCCACAGAGTGCCTCTTCCCTTGCCCTACGATCAGTGGGTCACTGAGGGAATAGGGGACTCGGAGATTGAGCGAGTCCCCTGATTTGTTCCCTTTTCGGATGCCAAGCTCACGTGGACCCAAACAGAGGCTAAGAACGATGAGGTGCTAAATGCAGCAGTGCCCCCGGAGATTAAAGCAATTCAAGAGCCCCCTTCAACTGGCCCATCTGCTTCTGACCACCTTTTTCCTGACCCCTCTGTGCCTCGAGAAGCTAGATACAATTTGCGCACTCGACGGAGGAACAGTGCACCAAAGGAGAAGTCAGATTAGTAGGGATGGACTGCAAAGATCAGGGTGTACCTTGCCCATGGTACCAACATTAGATTAGGGTTAGATTAGGTGCATTGTTCGGACAGTGGACAAGATCGATTGAGCGTGTTTCCCTGGAGGGAGGTACAGTATCCTGATTGACGTGGGATTTTCTTGAAGAGCTACTGAACAGCTCCACCAACGGTGCTCAAACGTGCCAACGTTGATGAACAATAGGAGTCTACCAGTTAGGCTCTAACCAACACAGGGAACAATTGCCTTTGCCATAAGTCTTATTGTATTAAAAGTTTTTCCTCTGGTTCCACTATGTTTCCATTTAGTCAGCCCATTACTGAGGAAGTACAGCCATTTACACCTCCGCACCTAGAATGGGGTTGGTCCACTAAAAGTAAAATAGTTTTCGTATCCATAATTGCAATTGCATTGATATTTGTGTTGTGGATATCTTGGTTTTTAGAGGAAAGGTAGCTCGCATGTTCTTTGATTGGGACAACACCCGTTCCCCCTGAACACATGCTTGTTACTTTGGCCCCTCACAAAGAGGAACATCAGAAAACTTATGCAGACAATGTATTTTTACAAATTTTGCATCAGGCCCATGTTACTTCCAATGCTACAAATTGCTAGATCTGTGGACTTCTCCCCTCAGTTACACATAGAAGTGATGTTTTGTTGTCGAATATTTCAGATCTTTTCAAACACGCAATAGTACTAAGGATAAAGCAATGCCAGTACCAGTAGTCAATACCATAGCTGGTTTTTGTGTTAGGGGAATTGGAAAAGTGAAACTGGGGAAGAGTAATTGCAATTACACATATACGTTGAGTACAATTAGTAGCCCGCCTTTTCTCCCACCATATAATGTCTATTTTGTTTGTGGATCCCAAGCTTATGTTTGGCTTCCTAGGGGATGGTCAGGTATATGCTATCTCTCTTTCCTTCTTCCCCCAGTGTATACGGCACTGTCCAATTACCATAAGGACAATAGATTGCAGCGTAGGGGTGCATACCTGCCCCGAGTTAGAAGGGTTATTAATACAGAAGACATAGATAAGACAGATATCACTTTGCAACAGTTCACAGATGCCATGAAAGGTATCATACCCTTTTCACAAGAGTTGTAGAAGGGGTCATTAATATGACAGCAGGGATTCTGATGAATATCACAGCTGAGCTCCAGGCTACAAGGCTTGTTGCTTTATAAAACTGGATGGTACTAGACGTCATCCTTGCTGACCGAAGAGGGGCCTGTTGCATCATTAGCAGTAGCTGTTGTGTATACATCCCAGGCCACACCCTAAATGTATATGCTGCCATACAGACGTTGCATAGGTTTTCATCCGACATACACCAAGAGAATGGTACCTGGACACTCTCAGGGTGGTTCTGGGGCATATTCGCATCCTGGGATTGGAAGATCCTTGCTTTTCTAGCGATAGTCGCTGACATTTTCCTCACTTGTTGCATCTGTATCCAATGTCTCCCAGCCAGTTGCTCTTATTGTATCACACTCCTCGCCCCAAAGCAGAAGGCGCCCATCCATGATACTAATGCTGTGATTATGACTCAGAAAGAGATAGATAGCATCATGCAGATAGATGAGGGTATATTTAAAGACTCCTCTTCCTTTGATACTGAATACATGGAGTGCTCTGAACTTTGAGGTTTATTTGTTGTGTACACGCTATACTGCACTCTATATTTTTTCACCTTAAAATTGTTAGCTTCTGCTAAAAGGAGGGTCTGTTGAAATGTAAATGTCATGCATTCATTCTGCTAGTACATCGTTCTGTGTAAAGTTAGCATTTGCAGCACCATTTTAAGTTGAGCCGCCATTTTGAGCTATGCTCGAAGATACTTTCTGTCTCACTTTATCTGCCTAAGCAGAAAGCAGCTGTGATGTTCTTTCTTTCCTGTATTCCTCCAAGGTTGAGCTTTGCTGGGCTAATGAATAGACTTTTTTTGTCATCGCATACCTTTCTTGCTAGATAGGCATGCTTCTGCCCTTACAGTGGCGGGTGCCGGCCGAGTAACCTTGGCTCTGAGATAACAT
Source organism: Triturus cristatus (assembly GCF_964204655.1). Taxonomy (NCBI): domain Eukaryota; kingdom Metazoa; phylum Chordata; class Amphibia; order Caudata; family Salamandridae; genus Triturus; species Triturus cristatus. The sequence continues at coordinate 530,369,364 of NC_140593.1, read as the reverse complement.
GTACCCAATCCTGGGACTGCATCTCATCCTTCTGTGTCTTTATTGTTCACTAGCTACCAACTGGAAATTTCCTAATCGGGTCACTTCCTTCAGGAGCATGTAGAAATGTGCCATATTTACTAAGATATGGTGCCCTTCTGCTCTCTCTTAGTGCTGGCGCACTAAGTGTCGCGTATCGCCAACACAGACACCCTTGCGGTATGCTGCAAGGGTGTCTGCGTTACAGACAGGGTTGCTTTTGTGGAGGAAGGGATATCTTCTTGCATAAAAGCAACTTTAAGAGGAAATGTCCTCTTTCTATGTGTGATGCAGAGTGCATCACACACAGAAAGAGGAAATAACTAAGAGAAAAAAATATATTTCTTCTTCTTACACCTCTGTCGGGTAGGCTTATCATTTTGGCACACACTCATGCTTACAAGCCTTTGTAAATCTGGTTCTGCACAAAAATCCATGGGAGGACGCATGAGAAGGCCCATGCTCCACCCAGGCGCGCAACACCCATTGGACTCAAAGGGCTTCAGCCCCCCCCCCCCCCCCCCCGTCGTGTGTGGCAGTCCGAGACGAGACAGCTTTCAAGGCACACACTACCGCACCCGAGCACTTCACAGGTCTTTAAAAGACCATTTGCATGTTAATGAGCCTTTGCTGTTGTTTCACCCCTTCTAAGAGCCCCTGCAGCTCCACTCTGATTATTGCTTAAAGATTCAGCCCCCCCCCCCCCGAAATCAGCTCCACTCTGCCTATTGCTTAAAGATTCAGCCCCCCCGAAATTTTCTCTTAGCCACCCCCCCCCCCCGAAATTTGGCTCTAGTTGCGCCTCTGGCTCCACCCATGTAGTGCCTCACTGACACACAGGAATGCAAGGCAACACAATCGCTCTTTTGTGTTACTTTATATTTACTAAACCACACTAAATTGGCTCGTGTGGCTTAGTAAATTCCAAAATATATTTTGCGTGGGGGCTGAACCATAAAAGTGACGCAACCCTGCGGCAAAATCGTGATAAGTCTGGCCCTAAATGTTCTTGCATCACTCAGTGCCAAAGCCTTGTTGATTAATACAATTGGGACTCAAATTGGCAGGACTATTGCAAACACTCCTTTCACACATAGCAAAGTTGCATGACCTAGGAAAATAAAACATTACACAGCCTTACTCTTGGGCGTTTGTCATAGCGTACAAAGCTGTACTACAAAGTGTACCTTGAATACAAATCTCACACAAGACACCGCTGTCTATTCTTTGCACTGTAGAGCCACGCTATGATGACGTCTATTGCGCGAGCGCAGCTGTTGATATCCTCAACGTTCGGGTCTTTGTTATATGGCGCAGCAACGTTGTTTATAGTTTGCTCAACGCAGGGCTGAAGATTTTCGCACAAACTTTTAACCTCTTATCGTTTTGTGTGTCTCATGAAGTATTGTTGCTGGGTGTAAAATATTTTTCGCACCCAAATATCATTAAAAGTCAGTTGCGACAGAAATATAATGACACATTTATAATGTTTAGTATTTCCGGTTTCAAAGAAAAGGAAAGGCATTTCTCTAAAGACTATCCCTGAATGGAACTTCGCATCTTAAATTAGCTTAAGAATGTCATGGTGGACAATTCAAGGTCACTTTTTCCCTGAAGGAAGAATGGAGGATGCATTTTGCATTGTTTTCATTAATTATGCATCTGTTTCATTACTACTACATTCGTTTAACCTTAATAAAGATGGAAAGAACCACTAAACTGCATTTTAGACCGATATTGTATTTTTAGGTTTTACAAAGAGGCAAGGTTGCCATGTCATTGCTGTAGCGATCGTAGAAAATCGATAGAATATTCTGCAGGATTACAATGTATCTTTTGCCTTCCATTGTCAGACCTGAGCTTTGAAACACTTCTGCTATCCATCCGTTTTACAGAACAAATCTTACTGAAAGCTGATATATACATATATACAGCTGTGACGTGTATAGGATATCTAATTAACTGCATTCATAATGGATTCATTCTCACAATCTCTAATTAGGAGGTATCACTTTAAAATACGCCTTACATTTTCTTTTACCAATTGCATTCATTAGCATTCTTTCTGGTTAATTTTACTGTGGATGGACTAATTCATTTCTTAATTGTTCATTACAGACCTTTTTTTGCAGCGAGATTGACAGGTGTGTGTGTTTGTGTGTGTTTCCCTATATGGCAAATCACTTTTATTGTCATGTTGCTGTGCAGTGCTTTTAAACTGAAGTCCATCCATAGCATGATAATATAGCCTCACTGAGAAGCATGATGGTACTCTCTGGACCCTTACACTTTGGTCATATATGAGAGTAATGTGAAAATGCACTTCAGCCCACATACCCCATTTAACATCCATTGCCACTGGTACAATTTCTGTGCCACCTTAATATAGCTTCACTGAAAAGTTAAAAAAAACAATTGGAAAGAGTCAATTCAAAGGTTTTTGGGAGAGAGTACACACATTTTGACACTGAATCGCAGTGTCACAGTGCAGAGGAGGAAATCAGAAGATTCCACGCAAGACAGCTGAACTTGCTACAAAGCGCCTACTTCAGTTTGATGCTGCTAGGTTGCCACTTCTATCTCAAGCTGTTTCAGAAAATACTTTCAGAACCGTGGAATACACCTGCAACTTGTTTGTTTATGGGGTCTTTGCAACAGTGGCTCATTCTTTCCAGGCCACAGCTTTGGCATTACATCATGGGTGCCAATTTTTCCTCCTTCTTCAACAATACAAGAACAATTCCCAAAGGTATTGTTATGAGTAGGAGTGAATTATTCTTGTGCTACTCCTGGCTTACTTCTGAATTATAGAAGCAATATATTTGTGATTCAGGTTCTCTGTCTCTATCTTTGCTGAATTTTGATTTGCATGGAAATAATGCAGAAGCAGCAATTTCCTCATAAATTCACCACAACTCCTGGAGCACCATGGGAAGCATTAACCTTTGAAACCTGACCAACCTTTATCCATTAATTCTTCTGCAAACCCAGGTCTGGATGCAATTCTGGATGAGAAGAGCGCTCTTAAATAATTTAAGGAACCCAGTTATAAGAAGTTAAAAAAAATAGGTGACCTGTGTCTAGCATTGGATAATATAATGGCTAAGCATGAACAGCACATCAGTATTGGTAGGGATATATTTCAATAGTAAGTCTAAGTTAGAAGAGGAAAATGTGTAACTTAAAAAAGATTGACCCAGTGAACAAAAGATTTGGTGCGCCTAAGGTGCACTTAAGTTGCACTTAGGTGTGCAAATGACAGTTGTTACAATTGTAATTCATGGTTTGCATTCACAAATCATGAATAAGCATTCATAATGCAATTCGCACTCCACCATATAGTGCAATATTGCCATGGAGAGAGTCACAACACTGACAATTTGTGGATATTCACAAATATATAGAAGGTACTTATCACAGTGTTTATCCTCAGACATTTGCTCCTGTCAAGGGGAGGGGTAAATCCCTATCTAGGATGGCTACGTGGGGGGGGGGGGCAATATTTCTCAAATTGATTTAGTCACAAAAGAAGGAATTTTTCGACCTACATTTTTTTCCCGTAGCGTATGTACAATTGTTTTTGAATTTGAATATTCCTGGAAAGCTGCAACTGCTATAGCCTCTTAGCTGTGCCTCTGAAATTTGAGATGTTGAAAAGGTTCATAAATGTATTATAATAAAGCATACAGATCACACAGCCTGTGGGTCAAGGTGATGGCCAACAGAATGTTGCCTTTGTGGGGAGACATTCTCACTGGAACCAAAATAAGAGGCTCAAATGGAGACATCTGCACAGAACAAAGGACTAAATAAAGATTTATTGAATGCACTGGTGAACGTTCAACTGGCCTATAGCTCAAATAATAGACTTCAGGGTACAAGATGGAAATAGCTATACTCAATAGAGTGACTATTCATTACCTTCGACAAAAAACTGAACATAGCCCTTATGTTTAACACCTAATGCTCAGCCCTTTATCATTATTACATATTACATTATTTTTACATCCTAGCTTCTCCCTAACTCCTTACAATTTACCCATAATCCCTTACACTTTATATCGTATCCTTAACTTCTTTACCTTTGTGATAACACTTTATATTTTACACTTACCTTTATATCCATAAGATCTTACCCCTTACCACCTTACGCTTAGCTCCTATCCTTTACCCCTAACCCCTTACTCTTAACCACTCTCCTTTCCCCCACCCATCACCACTTATCTTTTACCCCTTACGCTTAACCCCTGAACTGTACAACCCTATCCCTTTACTCCTTACTCCTTTTCACTCACTGTTGCCTCTTACAATTTCCTTATACCCCTTAACCTTAAACCTTTATCCATAACCCCATACACTTAACCTCTTACTCCTTTACATCTAACCCTAACTTTTCCCTTTAACCATTTGCCCCTCTCCCCTACATGCTTATCTGCTTTCTCCTAACCAAACCCTATTCTAAAAGATATTATACATATAATATTACTGTCATATTTTTCATCATATTACTTACACCCAAATAACAAACAAAAAGATGGTATACAATGAAAATGTAGTCCATGACAAAATGCTATCAAGGAAATTACATGAAAATATGTTAGCAAAATAAGCAAAGGAATAGCACAAAGTAATAGAACTTAGAAATCTCCTTGACACATGCAAAACCTCATTACTCCAGACAAACCCAGCCACTATAGACTTATCTTGACTGACAAAAACGTTTAATAAAAGAAAAACTTCCTTTATATCCTTAAAACAATATATCTTCACAGGCAAAACTCCAGCTATGACCCATTAAAGCTTTGAATATAATCCTAATCCTGGTTCTGTTAAAATGTTTGAAAGGATGAGACAAAATAGCACCAGTGCTAAGTAGAAGCATTACCATGATTTTTATCCCACCATGCAATGCGCTCCAAATACATTCTTCAATGCATACCTCAAACATATGTTTGCAGCACTCAATACTGCCACTTAGGAAACAGCAAACTAGTTTCAACCATCCTGATGTTCCTAACCAGAGGAATGTTTAGGCAAACTCCCAACATCATAAATGATTCACACAAAGCATACTCCTCAACAGTATACATCTTTCAGCTTCTAAAGACATTCAGTCTTCCATTTGATGACCTAGTCAACTCCTTAACCTTCGTCCATCTATTCTTCACCAGAAAGATGACGGAAAAAGCAATCACACTTCAAGATACCCGTTCAAAACAAAGCACTTTCCATGTAACTATATATCTAGATCAAGCCCAAGACAGATACTCTCCATGTCTTCGTGAAACCAACCCTACTGAAGTGAAAGGAATCCATGTCTCTTCAATTTGCTTGACCTTCCTGCAGACCTTCACACAATTGGTCACCAAACCCTCATTAACATCCTGCCTGGCCTTACAGGATTCACTGACACTACATGTTACATGCTGTCATTCTACTCATACTTTAGTTCAACAGGGACAGAAATACACCTCAATATACAACCTGCTGTTAGTGATCTGCCAAGTCCTTGAAGATCCATTCTCTCCTGCTTGATGAGCAACTTGAAGATGTCTAAAAGGAAAGATTAAGGATAAACCTTGAAAAGCATAGAATCAAGATGTACTAATTTGCAGATGAGTGGTTGATGAATTATTAGTGTCCACACACCCTTACACCATTTGTATTTAACGGCACGTCATCTATCAAACTGAAGTATGTCGGTGCTCCTAGCCCACTGCCTCCCTTGACCGGGGTCTTAGGTCTCCCAAGTCTCTCTCATCAACCTCATCCCACACAGCAAAAGGTGGCAACATCTCTTTGTAATGCCACGTCAATAACATCCTCACCATTATCTCATCTCACCCTCTCACCCTAACATTACAAACACACACACACCTGCACAGCTCCATGAAAACACTAACATCTTTTCCCTCTGCCTACTGATTTCAAGATAACTCTGCAATAAAACATTAATCACTGGCCACTTCTACTCAAAGACACCCCTACTACACTTTAGCAACATCACTGATCATGAATAAAACCCAAGGAATCAGCCAAGCTTGCTGCTCTTCAAACTGATCATGACACTGTGTTTAGCCGAGTTACATTGGTTTCTAGCGCTTCAAAGAATACACTTTAAGTCCTCATGTATAGTATTCAGGGCTCTGCATGGATCCGGCCCCTTGCCTTTACAGAAGAAATTGGCTTGGTACACTCCTACTCGTAGACTCCGCTCCTCTGCTGCCTGTCTTGCAAAGGTCCCTAGATTTAACAAGGTCAGAATGGGAGGAATGGCTTTCAGAACTGCCGCTGCGAGATTATGGAATGAGCTACCACTCGAAATTAGACAATGTAACACCCTTTCCATGTTTAGGAAAAAGATCAAAATGTGGCTGTTTCCTAGGAAATGATCTCCTGTTTTTAAGTGCGGTCCATTCGGTTTCTACCCTCTTCACTCTGTTGGTCTGCGTTCTGTATCACAGTGCCAGGGTACCCGTAGGGTGTTTGTCGCGCTTTACAAATGCTATATACAATACAATACAATACATTGTCTCCTACTTACTCAGCTTGCATCATACATGTGAAGAAACATGTCTATTTTTAAATAAGCCAGCCTTCCAGTGCCTACCCATACTCCACAACACTACCTTGCTAACTCTTGACTATTTGATCATTACAGTCACTTCCCAGTTGCTTTCAACTTTGTTGCCATCTACCATTTACCTGGACCCCATCAAACCGTTTCACGAGTCCATATAGAACATCTTGATCAATTGCTCACTTCTCCCTAATCATGATCCTCGTAGACTTTACACGAAATCTAAGGAACCTTACAAAAAACTAACTCTTTTCTAAGATTTCTGCAGACCACATGCTTACCAATATTCACATTTTTGCAAATTCACTCATAGGGTAATCTACTTGACCTCATATTGGTCTTTAATATCAGCAGCTTCTTTCAATCTATTCCTTTATATTCCAACTATACTGTCATCCACAAGAATTGTAGTCTATCTTCCCTGCAATCAAGTACCATATTGCTCATCTGAGGGTGAAAAATACTTCCAAGAGAAATACACAGATGTACTCCCCCTTCCTCCACTGTGGACTGGAGTCAAACTAAAAGACACACAAAGAGTTTTAGAGCAAAGAAATTCCCACTGAGATCCACCTTCTCTGCAATAAAGTACCATATTGCTCATCTGAGGGTGAAAAATACTCCCAGGACTCCAACCAAGTTTATTACAACACAGTAGGCCACAACCAGTTGCAACCTGCCGTATCCAGAGTCATGGTTCCCAAAATGCACCCTTGGCGGAGAAAGTTAAATCACACCTAAGGAATACAGCACTATTGTGCCATCCACTAGTGTGACTAGGAAAACATGGTCCCAGGCTTATCAATGAATCATGGTTGCTGCAGTTTTCAACCTGCAGCCCAACCTGTCAAAATAATCCTTTTTGACTGGAGAAACGTTTCCAATTATACATGACCAAGTCATACCTATGTAGGCCTTGCAACCACAAACCAGGAAGCATGGTATTTAAAAGTAATACATATAGAAATTTAACTTTAACATATTCTTACATTGACTAGCACCCAAAATCTATTTTTACTATAGCAAGACTGATTCGCTGTTATAACTGGCACGTTCTGGTTGGCTGAGGCGAGGCCCCAGCCAGGCAGAACCTACCACTCCTGTAAGGGGCGAGTGATTACACTCACTGTATAACATTCGCTCACCCTTGGGTACGTTGGCACTGAGCAGTCAGGCTTATAACAGAAACAATGAGTTAAGCATTGACGCAGCACTCTCACACATTAAATACACTGAGTGCCACAATAGAGAATTCATGTGTGGTGTATGTAAATAAAGTTTGTATTCAACACACATAATGATTAACCGAACATGAACATTATATATTTCTGGGCATAAATCACATTAGGAAATATCACTAGCAGTACTAGGCCCTACCGTGTTAAAATGACATCATTTATATGCACACTTAGGCAAGATCCTACTCGACCCCCCAGCACCCTTGTGTGGTGTGAAATGTTGCCAGATCGAAGCCCACCTAGGCAAATAATTATAATTCAATACCACACATTGATAGGTTATACCACAGATAACCACGCCGAGAGATCCCTGTGAGGATGATTTGTTTTGCACCTAATAAATGCTAATAATAATAATGATATCAGAAAGGTGTACACACAAATAATTACAACACTTTTATGCAGCACTGTGGGCCAAGGCCATACGGATAAAAAACAATGTCAAACATAACATTCTTTTGGCAAGGAATCAACATGTGGTGTAAGTAATAAAAGCCAGTCACTCCTACACACTCAGCACTGATTCACAGTGTCACTGATATCAGGCAGGCCCGTGTGCAGTGCACTCGCACACACACACACATACACATGCACACAGCACCCTAATGCGGTGCACTGATACCCGGCAGGTCAGTTGATAATGCACATGCAGACCCTGAGACCCAAGCCTTCCTCCACCAGTCAGCTAACTTCTACTACCCTACACCCAGGGGCTGGAGATAAAAATAAAACCTTTCCCTGGATCCTAAGCTGATTGCGGCCGGAGTCACACTTAATCAGAGTCCCAGGTAAGAAGGTGGGGGATAGGTATCAGGTCTAATAAGGCAGCAGTTGACAAATGGGGGTTTGGCCACTATTTGGGAAGTTCACCCATGGTATGTGGAGCAGAAGCAGGCTGAGGGCAATGGTTGTTCACTCAAAGGATTCCACACTGTGCCTTCCGGCACTAGCCCAGTTCTGGGAAGCACAGAGGGGTCATGTAGTCTCTTGACCCGCTTACAATTGTTCTCAAAAGCTTTCCTTAGCCAAGTCAATCACTCTCACCCTCCCCCAGCATGGTAGGGGCAGTACTGTCTGGTAAAACCAAATCGCTGGGGTCGGGTGAGGAGAGGGCCGTTTTTCTGCTGCACTGAGGGCACAAAAAGAACAAACGATGAATGGCGTGATGAAGCAGGGGAGCTTCTCGGAAGAAAGTGGCATTCAGTCAGATACACGTTGTTCAAAGTAGCAACCAGAAAATCTGGGCACCACGGAACACGAATCCACTCTTCTACACCTCCCTAGAAATTAGGCACAATATATGATGCATGTTGGCATGAGTCACCCCAGATAATTCCAGTGACATACACGAAGAGTTGCAAATTCCATACCTCCTTGGAAATTAGGCACATTGTCTGGTGTGCAGTGTTTTGAGTCACTCCAGACAATTCCCTTTGCTTACAAGGAAGAGCTGCAAATTCCATACCTCTATAGAAATGGAGCACACCGTCTGGTGTGTTTTGTTCTGAGTCACGGTACAAAAGGGGGTGGTGATGGATGGAGCATCAGAACCAATCAAACACTCACACCCAGTCAACAGATCTGGGTTTGATCCATCACCGTTCTTTAGCCCACTCTGCCACCCCAGTTCAGACATGACCATATGCAAATCAGTCTGACCCTGTGCCCCATGGGAACAGTCCAGCCTGAACTGCCAAGCCATGCCTTCCCTGGACCGGAAACAAGCTTCCTAGGACCGGTTTCTGGCATTTCAGCCGTCTTCAGCCAGGCTTGCTTGAATCCAGTGGCAAAGTGAGCAAGGAACTCACATCTGAGCATACCCTGCCAACTTACGGCGAACAAAGCGGTACAAAAGGGGGTGGTGATGGATGGAGCATCAGAACCAATCAAACACTCACACCAAGTTAACAGATCTGGGTTTGATCCATCACCGTTCTTTAGCCCACTCTGCCACCCCAGTTCAGACATGGCCATATGCAAATCAGTCTGACCGTGTGCCTCATGCGAACAGTCCAGCCCGAACTGCCAAGCCATGCCTTCCTTTGGTTTTTGCTTTGTTCTGAGTCGCACCAGACAATTCTTGTCACACACAACGAAGAATTCCAAGTTCAGTATCTCCCTAAAATGAGGCACACAGTCTGGTGCGTATTGTTGTGAGTTGCTCCAGACAATTCCGGTCACACACAGGTGCAAGTTCAGCAGGGCTGCACGATGTAGAATGAGGCACTACTACAAGCACGCCCCCATCTCTGAGAGTTACAACCTGTGAATTGGACACTCTATGCAATGATCATGCAGTCAGCATGTTGCATGAGAGAGATGCAGCATGATCGAAGAAGTGGGCCATGCAGGGTCCAGAAACCGGTGAATCCACTCACTCCCAAAAACATGCCTACGCACGCTGAGGCCCCATGATGTAGGGCCACACTCCTTAGATGTAGGCAGTACCTTTTTGATGCTCCGCACAAGGCAATCCGGTCCCAGGCACAGATCTTAGTTCCAGGCTCACAACGCATGACAAGTTAATATCCAGCAGATGATGTGGGCACTTAAGAGGGCACCGCTCTCCAGATGTCATAGGTAGATGCTGTGGGTCCCTAGTGGGAGGTCTTTGATGTCCCTGAGACCTCAAACAGAGAACATGGGGCAAGCCAACAAGTCCTTGGAGAGCACATTTCAGGGCGCCACACAGCAACAGGTAGTCAGCCCAGGCCAACCACTATTCAGGAAGGGTGCACGGTCCCTTCCAATGGAAGTAATCCTCCTAGTGCACAACAGATTCCTCTGGCAGTGTGCACTACGCAGTTCCAGGATCTCTGGTTCCACGTCCCCACAAGGGTACCTGTTCTCTACTGAAGTATGGTAACATTAGTTGTACTGTAGTGTGCCTTTGAAGTTGGGTGTGGTTCAGAGGATTTCCCTTTAAAACTCAGATGTCTCCCCAAAATTTCAGTCCTGTCTAGCATGGGGCTGTGGAATGCAGATCTTAATCTTTACCGGGCCATGATGTGGCTCCCAGAGGCCACGTGTCAAAACCTCTTCCTCCAATCTATCTAGCCAGGTCCTCCAATGGCAGAGGTCTGCAGTTGCATGCCCAATGTTTATAGCTGTCTCAGAGAAATGCACAGATGTACTCCCCCTTCCTCCAGGGTGGACTGGAGTCAAACTAAAAGACACACAAAGAGTTTTATAGCAAAGAAATGCCCACTTTCTAGAAGCGTGATAGCAACAAGGGGTTTGGGCCTAGGCAGCTGGACAGGGCCGTTGTGAACTAAGAAAAAAGGGGGATGTCCTAGCTGTCACATTCAAATGCTGCTAAACCAATTTAACAGACTAAAAGCCATCAATTCAATTGATATGGACTTAAAGTATTTATTTGCTACTTGGTTCTGTACACTTTACTCCACATTTAATCATGGGTTAGGTAAGTGCGGATATGTTTCAGTCAAGAGCAAATTATACATATTAAGGCAACAAATAAAACAAAGACATACAGACTTTGTGATGAAATAATGTGATGTAACAAACAATACATGAAGCTTGAGACATAACAACAATTATCTAAACAGTATATCACCAGTCTTAGTTCACAAACGGAGCAGTTACTAGGACAACTTTTAGCATGCACATTGTGTGGCAAATTCAAGAAGCTGCTACCCCCGGGTAAAAGAGACATTAGGTCCAGTAGTGAGACCATTCAAATAACATTTCTAATGGGGGAAACCTAATTTAAAGCCCCTGCGTTGTGTAATGCCACAAGTGGCATTTATAAGCTATTAATGACAAATGTATCTTTACCATAGGAGAGGGTTTGTCATTGTGAATCCAATGATAGGAAACATTATGAGGCTGCTCCACTGTAAGCCACTATTGTAACTTGAATAAATGTCAACCATTATCCCATGTTAACCTACTGGAAGAGCAAACGTCAGATGTAGTGAAAACACACATGGGCATTCTTCACTACCTGGGCAGGGAATACACGTGTACCTCTCCTGCCTTCACCTACCACTTGCTTCACCCCTTTAGACCTACCCCATGGATGCCCTAGTGGTAGTGAAAGGTCCCCTCAGGACTGGCCAGTGGTTTAGAAAGCCCAACCTGAGCATAAGTACAATTTCCCACACACAGGCCTGCAATGACAGGCTTTGACACATGATTAACCACACCATGGGTGCAAGTGTGCGCACACAGGCCTGCAAGGCCAGGCTGGAGACATATTTTAAAAACATCTTACATGCAAGTGCGCACCCCCAGGCCTAAAATGGTAGGCTTGAGGCATGCTTAAAAACATCAAGTAAGCACCACTTCCTACCGTGTGTAGGAAGGGCACGTGCACTTTCACACTGTGTTTACAGTGGGAAAGTGCCCAGGGCCACAAAAAGAGATTTATCAAAACCCATGTGCTGACCTCCTAGGTAGGGAAAACCCACATGGGGATTCTTCACTACCTGGGCAGGGAACACTCATGTGTACATGCCCTGCCTTTTGCCTACCGTTTGCTCCACCCCTCAGGGCTTACCCTAGTGGTGCTTTAGTGGTAGTGGAAGGCCCAATCAGGGTTGGCTAATGGCAGGCTTGATACATGTTTAGAAGGCTATTCTGGTGGGTGGCACAATCTGTGCTGCGTCCCACCATTAGCCATTGCAGTATCTGTCCTGTGATTGTGGGGTACCATTTTACAGGGCACTCACAGGTACCACACCTAAACCAATAAAGTAAGCACCACTCCCTAGCATGGGTAGGAAGGGTGTGGGCACTTTCACATAGCTGTACAGTGGGAAAGCGCCCAGAGTCCTAAGGACATGGAAAGAGAATCAACAAAAGCCACGAGGAGAAAAAGGAAAACATTTTAGGGAAATCCCCTAAGAAGCGCAATGTCCAACACTTTCCCCTGAGAAACAATGGGAAGTGGTATTAAATATAAACTCTGCTATCTCTGGATGTGGCCAGCTACAAATGCGATTAATTCACTATTTTCTGTTTATTAAAAGCCCAACTTAATGGTTGCATGCAAATAAATATTAGGGAAAGGTTCCTTTTGGAAATTTACCTTTGACCCGCCTGAAGTTCCTGGAGAGAAATTTGGATTTGATTTCCAACTGTAATCTAGCCAGTTGGACCAAATTTACTTCAAAGTTTCCATCGCTGTCACAAGCAAATGCTAGGTGACATCTGGAAAGGAATATATGACATTACAGCGCATGCAATTACAACACAGTCTTTACATTACAACTACCATTATATTGCATGATTTTACAACGCATGCCATTACAACGGATTTAAATAAAATTCCATTACAACGCATTTCATAACAACACATGCCATTACAACGTATACCATTACAATGCATAATACTTTTAGGGCAACAGTAGGGTTAGTGTTGGATAGTGTAGGGGTGAAAATTACTATTCCCACTCCAGTGAGTGCAACAGTAGGGTAAGTGTTGGATAGTGTAGGGGTAAAAATTACTATTCCACTCCAGTGAGTGCAACAGTAGGGAACATGTTGGATAGTGTAGGGGTAAAATTTACTTTTCCCATGTACCTCAAAACCCATACCGACACTAATACTAAACAAATCTCCATTACTTACCTTATAATGCGTTATAATGGCATGCGTTGTAATGGTATGCGTTGTAGTGGCATGTGGTGTAGTGACATGCGTTGTAATGGCATGCGTTGTAATGGCATGCGTTGTAATGGCATGCGATGTTAAGGCAGTTGCGTTGTAACAGTTGGATTGTAAAGGTAGGTTGTTGTAATGACTGCGTTGTAATGGATGTTTTCCTCTGGAAAGGCCCTAGCTTTTGCCCTCCTAGTTAGGCATGCACCAAACCCAGTGGGAGTAAGCTGCCCCCAGAACTGGTTTGAAGTGACCAAGGAGGAGGGCCTTGATCATTATCCTGGACATACTTCTGAGTGTGCACACAGGCTCTGCGCAAGGATAGAAGGGTTTTGCAATCTTAGATTATGAGATAGAGGGGCACTGTGGGACTGTATACAGTAGGGCAAAGAGGAATTGCTGAAAAACTGGGTAGGGTTACATCTAGAAACTCTTATTTCATTGGTTGAGCAGGAGCCAGATGTAACCCTCACCCAGAAGATTATGCCAGTCATAAATTTGGCACCCCAAGGCACCCTCGTCAGAACACTTTCTGGATCTGTGGAAGAACATAAGAGGACTGGGCCTGCTGTCTGTGACCTCAGGGGATCCTTAAATGGCTGCACCTGCTCCCCTTTGTAACCAGGACAATAGAAGTGGATTCTGAGGGTCGTTTGGCCGAACTCCTGTGTGGCTACAGGGCTACCAAAAGCTGCATGAGTCCCTTTCCTGAAGTTTCCAGCTGACCAGTTCCAACTGGACCAAAGCTGAACCCCGTTGGTGGCCTTTGCTGTATTGAGTCTTATTGACCCCTAAGCACTGTTCATGAGGTCCTAGGACCCTTGGCTGTGTGTGAGTACACTTCTCCTATCACTCCTGAAAACCTGAGACTTAGAAAACATTAGATTTCCAGACCTCTGGGATATCGGGACACACCACCAAGACGCAACTTTGCTTAGCTGAGAAATCAGGTTTCTCCCTCTCTGCGGTTTTCCACAGCAGAAAATCTGGTAAAGTGGACCCTCAGCGACAAGGTAACTGGCCTTGTTGGATACCGCTGCAGCCTTGCCCTACTGAAGAATTCCAAGCTCCAAAAAACAAATTAAGAGTCTGAGTATGACTCTGGCAGAGTGGGAGTGGGTCTGCCACACTGCCGCCCACACTGCCAAAGTCTACCGCCGGCCGCCTACCAGATTACAAGTTTTCCCATCGTCTCGCCGGTGGTCCATTGGCAGTCCCACGGTGGTGCCTTTGAAAAAGGCACCACAATGGAAGCACCAAAACCCATTCCTGCATGGAACGGACTCTGCAGTCTATGCCTTGTAGGAAAAAGGGGGGAAGGCACACAGGGGGGAACAACATGTGCCCCCCTGCATACAACCCCGTAGTCTGAGGCACTGGGTGACGCTGTAGGGCCCCTAAATTCCTTCACTGCCAGCTTTTTCATGGCAGGCTCATCGCCATGAAAAGGCTGGCAGTGAGGAAACTTGAAACAGCATTGCCAGCATTTTACTGCCTCATACCGCTGAAACACCACTGGGGAACGGTGGTTCTCCGGCAGTTGCAGTGGGCTTGCGGCAGTCTGATTGTGAAATTCAAAATAGGGTGGTCAGACTGCCAGTGCGGTGGTAGCCACGGCACCACCACGGGTTTGCCAGTCCCTAAATCTATAGTAAAAATCTTGACTCTGTGAAAGTACCAAAATTATCCGTCAGTGAGAAGACTTCTTTGGGTGTAAAATTTAAATTTCTCTCTCTCTGAGCGTTTACCATCAGAACCAATGGCTTCAGTGGTATCTTGTTCAACACCAATCTGGGACAGTTCCTTAGATACCTCCTAAAATTACACTTAATTACCTGAAAAGTTAATCCATATTTTGTGCTATATTTTAGCGTGAAAAAACCCTTGCATTAATTGATGCAATTTTGTACTAAAGAATTAGTTGATGAAAACAAAAGCACCACAAACAACAGCTGTTCATTTTCTGTTTTCCTGTGCATGTGTGGTCAAATTAAAATAGAACAGCTGCATTTTGGCAAAAAAACAAAAGTAGTCTGTGCTACCTTATGGGAGACTTCAACTAATAACACTTACATAAGATCAGTCTCCTGAGCTCCTGTGAAAATTACTATTCCCACTCCAGTGAGTGCAACAGTAGGGTAAGTGTTGGATAGTGTTGGGGTAAAAATTACTATTCCACTCCAGTGAGTGCAACAGTAGGGAACGTGTTGGATAGTGTAGGGGTAAAATGTACTTTTCCCACGTACCTCAAAACCCATACCCACCCTACTACTAAACAAATCTCCAGTACTTACCTTATAATGCGTTATAATGGCATGCGTTGTAATGGTATGCGTTGTAGTGGCATGTGGTGTAGTGACATGCGTTGTAATGGCATGCGTTGTAATGGCATGCGTTGTAATGGCATGCGATGTTAAGGCAGTTGCGTTGTAACAGTTGGATTGTAAAGGTAGGTTGTTGTAATGACTGCGTTGTAATGGATGTTTTCCTCTGGAAAGGCCCTAGCTTTTGCCCTCCTAGTTCGGCATGCACCAAACCCAGTGGGAGTAAGCTGCCCCCAGAACTGGTTTGAAGTGACCAAGGAGGAGGGCATTGATCATTATCCTGGACATACTTCTGAGTGTGCACACAGGCTCTGCGCAAGGATAGAAGGGTTTTGCCATCTTGGATTATGAGATAGAGGGGCACTGTGGGACTGTATACAGTAGGTCAAAGAGGAATTGCTGAAAAACTGGGTAGGGTTACATCTAGAAACTCTTATTTCATTGGTTAAGCAGGAGCCAGATGTAACCCTCACCCAGAAGCTTATGCCAGTCATAAATTTGGCACCCCAAGGCACCCTCGTCAGAACACTTTCTGGAACTGTGGAAGAACATAACAGGAGTGGGCCTGCTGTCTGTGACCTCAGAGGATCCTTAAATGGCTGCACCTGCTCCCCTTTGTACCCAGGACAATAGAAGTGGATTCTGAGGGTCGTTTGGCTGAACTCCTGTGTGGCTACAGGGCTACCAAAAGCTGCATGAGTCCTTTTCCTGAAGTTTCCAGCTGACCAGTTCCAACTGGACCAAAGCTGAACCCCGTTGGTGGCCTTTGCTGTATTGAGTCTTATTGACCCCTAAGCACTGTTCATGAGGTCCTAGGACCCTTGGCTGTGTGTGAGTACACTTCTCCTATCACTCCTGAAAACCTGAGACTTAGAAAACATTAGATTTCCAGACCTCTGGGATATCGGGACACACCACCAAGACGCAACTTTGCTTAGCTGAGAAATCAGGTTTCTCCCTCTCTGCGGTTTTCCACAGCAGAAAATCTGGTAAAGTGGACCCTCAGCGACAAGGTAACTGGCCTTGTTGGATACCGCTGCAGCCTTGCCCTACTGAAGAATTCCAAGCTCCAAAAAACAAATTAAGAGTCTGAGTATGACTCTGGCAGAGTGGGAGTGGGTCTGCCACACTGCCGTCCACACTGCCAAAGTCTACCGCCGGCCGCCTACCAGATTACAAGTTTTCCCATTGTCTCGCCGGTGGTCCATTGGCAGTCCCACGGTGGTGCCTTTGAAAAAGGCACCACAATGGAAGCACCAAAACCCATTCCTGCATGGAACGGACTCTGCAGTCTATGCCTTGTAGGAAAAAGGGGGGAAGGCACACAGGGGGGAACAACATGTGCCCCCCTACATACAACCCCATAGTCTGAGGCACTGGGTGACGCTGTAGGGCCCCTAAATTCCTTCACTGCCAGCTTTTTCATGGCAGGCTCATCGCCATGAAAAGGCTGGCAGTGAGGAAACTTGAAACAGCATTGCCAGCATATTACTGCCTCATACCGCTGAAACACCACTGGGGAACGGTGGTTCTCCGGCAGTTGCTGTGGGCTTGCGGCAGTCTGATTGTGAAATTCAAAATAGGGTGGTCAGACTGCCAGTGCGGTGGTAGCCACGGCACCACCACGGGTTTGCCAGTCCCTAAATCTATAGTAAAAATCTTGACTCTGTGAAAGTACCAAAATTATCAGTCAGTGAGAAGACTTCTTTGGGTGTAAAATTTGAATTTCTCTCTCTCTGAGCGTTTACCATCAGAACCAATGGCTTCAGTGGTATCTTGTTCAACACCAATCTGGGACAGTTCCTTAGATACCTCCTAAAATTACACTTAATTACCTGAAAAGTTAATCCATATTTTGTGCTATATTTTAGCGTGAAAAAACCCTTGCATTAATTGATGCAATTTTTTACTAAAGAATTAGTTGATGAAAACAAAAGCACCACAAACAACAGCTGTTCATTTTCTGTTTTCCTGTGCATGTGTGGTCAAATTAAAATAGAACAGCTGCATTTTGGCAAAAAAACAAAAGTAGTCTGTGCTACCTTATGGGAGACTTCAACTAATAACACTTACATAAGATCAGTCTCCTGAGCTCCTGTGAAAATTACTATTCCCACTCCAGTGAGTGCAACAGTAGGGTAAGTGTTGGATAGTGTAGGGGTAAAAATTACTATTCCACTCCAGTGAGTGCAACAGTAGGGAACGTGTTGGATAGTGTAGGGGTAAAATTTACTTTTCCCATGTACCTCAAAACCCAAACCCACCCTACTACTAAACAAATCTCCAGTACTTACCTTATAATGCGTTATAATGGCATGCGTTGTAATGGTATGCGTTGTAGTGGCATGTGGTGTAGTGACATGCGTTGTAATGGCATGCGTTGTAATGGCATGCGTTGTAATGGCATGCGATGTTAAGGCAGTTGCGTTGTAACAGTTGGATTGTAAAGGTAGGTTGTTGTAATGACTGCGTTGTAATGGATGTTTTCCTCTGGAAAGGCCCTAGCTTTTGCCCTCCTAGTTAGGCATGCACCAAACCCAGTGGGAGTAAGCTGCCCCCAGAACTGGTTTGGAGTGACCAAGGAGGAGGGCATTGATCATTATCCTGGACATACTTCTGAGTGTGCACACAGGCTCTGCGCAAGGATAGAAGGGTTTTGCCATCTTGGATTATGAGATAGAGGGGCACTGTGGGACTGTATACAGTAGGGCAAAGAGGAATTGCTGAAAAACTGGGTAGGGTTACATCTAGAAACTCTTATTTCATTGGTTAAGCAGGAGCCAGATGTAACCCTCACCCAGAAGCTTATGCCAGTCATAAATTTGGCACCCCAAGGCACCCTCGTCAGAACACTTTCTGGAACTGTGGAAGAACATAAGAGGACTGGGCCTGCTGTCTGTGACCTCAGGGGATCCTTAAATGGCTGCACCTGCTCCCCTTTGTAACCAGGACAATAGAAGTGGATTCTGAGGGTCGTTTGGCCGAACTCCTGTGTGGCTACAGGGCTACCAAAAGCTGCATGAGTCCCTTTCCTGAAGTTTCCAGCTGACCAGTTCCAACTGGACCAAAGCTGAACCCCGTTGGTGGCCTTTGCTGTATTGAGTCTTATTGACCCCTAAGCACTGTTCATGAGGTCCTAGGACCCTTGGCTGTGTGTGAGTACACTTCTCCTATCACTCCTGAAAACCTGAGACTTAGAAAACATTAGATTTCCAGACCTCTGGGATATCGGGACACACCACCAAGACGCAACTTTGCTTAGCTGAGAAATCAGGTTTCTCCCTCTCTGCGGTTTTCCACAGCAGAAAATCTGGTAAAGTGGACCCTCAGCGACAAGGTAACTGGCCTTGTTGGATACCGCTGCAGCCTTGCCCTACTGAAGAATTCCAAGCTCCAAAAAACAAATTAAGAGTCTGAGTATGACTCTGGCAGAGTGGGAGTGGGTCTGCCACACTGCCGTCCACACTGCCAAAGTCTACCGCCGGCCGCCTACCAGATTACAAGTTTTCCCATTGTCTCGCCGGTGGTCCATTGGCAGTCCCACGGTGGTGCCTTTGAAAAAGGCACCACAATGGAAGCACCAAAACCCATTCCTGCATGGAACGGACTCTGCAGTCTATGCCTTGTAGGAAAAAGGGGGGAAGGCACACAGGGGGGAACAACATGTGCCCCCCTGCATACAACCCCATAGTCTGAGGCACTGGGTGACGCTGTAGGGCCCCTAAATTCCTTCACTGCCAGCTTTTTCATGGCAGGCTCATCGCCATGAAAAGGCTGGCAGTGAGGAAACTTGAAACAGCATTGCCAGCATTTTACTGCCTCATACCGCTGAAACACCACTGGGGAACGGTGGTTCTCCGGCAGTTGCTGTGGGCTTGCGGCAGTCTGATTGTGAAATTCAAAATAGGGTGGTCAGACTGCCAGTGCGGTGGTAGCCACGGCACCACCACGGGTTTGCCAGTCCCTAAATCTATAGTAAAAATCTTGACTCTGTGAAAGTACCAAAATTATCCGTCAGTGAGAAGACTTCTTTGGGTGTAAAATTTGAATTTCTCTCTCTCTGAGCGTTTACCATCAGAACCAATGGCTTCAGTGGTATCTTGTTCAACACCAATCTGGGACAGTTCCTTAGATACCTCCTAAAATTACACTTAATTACCTGAAAAGTTAATCCATATTTTGTGCTATATTTTAGCGTGAAAAACCCTTGCATTAATTGATGCAATTTTTTACTAAAGAATTAGTTGATGAAAACAAAAGCACCACAAACAACAGCTGTTCATTTTCTGTTTTCCTGTGCATGTGTGGTCAAATTAAAATAGAACAGCTGCATTTTGGCAAAAAAACAAAAGTAGTCTGTGCTACCTTATGGGAGACTTCAACTAATAACACTTACATAAGATCAGTCTCCTGAGCTCCTGTGAAAATTACTATTCCCACTCCAGTGAGTGCAACAGTAGGGTAAGTGTTGGATAGTGTAGGGGTAAAAATTACTATTCCACTCCAGTGAGTGCAACAGTAGGGAACGTGTTGGATAGTGTAGGGGTAAAATTTACTTTTCCCATGTACCTCAAAACCCAAACCCACCCTACTACTAAACAAATCTCCAGTACTTACCTTATAATGCGTTATAATGGCATGCGTTGTAATGGTATGCGTTGTAGTGGCATGTGGTGTAGTGACATGCGTTGTAATGGCATGCGTTGTAATGGCATGCGTTGTAATGGCATGCGATGTTAAGGCAGTTGCGTTGTAACAGTTGGATTGTAAAGGTAGGTTGTTGTAATGACTGCGTTGTAATGGATGTTTTCCTCTGGAAAGGCCCTAGCTTTTGCCCTCCTAGTTAGGCATGCACCAAACCCAGTGGGAGTAAGCTGCCCCCAGAACTGGTTTGGAGTGACCAAGGAGGAGGGCATTGATCATTATCCTGGACATACTTCTGAGTGTGCACACAGGCTCTGCGCAAGGATAGAAGGGTTTTGCCATCTTGGATTATGAGATAGAGGGGCACTGTGGGACTGTATACAGTAGGGCAAAGAGGAATTGCTGAAAAACTGGGTAGGGTTACATCTAGAAACTCTTATTTCATTGGTTAAGCAGGAGCCAGATGTAACCCTCACCCAGAAGCTTATGCCAGTCATAAATTTGGCACCCCAAGGCACCCTCGTCAGAACACTTTCTGGAACTGTGGAAGAACATAAGAGGACTGGGCCTGCTGTCTGTGACCTCAGGGGATCCTTAAATGGCTGCACCTGCTCCCCTTTGTAACCAGGACAATAGAAGTGGATTCTGAGGGTCGTTTGGCCGAACTCCTGTGTGGCTACAGGGCTACCAAAAGCTGCATGAGTCCCTTTCCTGAAGTTTCCAGCTGACCAGTTCCAACTGGACCAAAGCTGAACCCCGTTGGTGGCCTTTGCTGTATTGAGTCTTATTGACCCCTAAGCACTGTTCATGAGGTCCTAGGACCCTTGGCTGTGTGTGAGTACACTTCTCCTATCACTCCTGAAAACCTGAGACTTAGAAAACATTAGATTTCCAGACCTCTGGGATATCGGGACACACCACCAAGACGCAACTTTGCTTAGCTGAGAAATCAGGTTTCTCCCTCTCTGCGGTTTTCCACAGCAGAAAATCTGGTAAAGTGGACCCTCAGCGACAAGGTAACTGGCCTTGTTGGATACCGCTGCAGCCTTGCCCTACTGAAGAATTCCAAGCTCCAAAAAACAAATTAAGAGTCTGAGTATGACTCTGGCAGAGTGGGAGTGGGTCTGCCACACTGCCGTCCACACTGCCAAAGTCTACCGCCGGCCGCCTACCAGATTACAAGTTTTCCCATTGTCTCGCCGGTGGTCCATTGGCAGTCCCACGGTGGTGCCTTTGAAAAAGGCACCACAATGGAAGCACCAAAACCCATTCCTGCATGGAACGGACTCTGCAGTCTATGCCTTGTAGGAAAAAGGGGGGAAGGCACACAGGGGGGAACAACATGTGCCCCCCTGCATACAACCCCATAGTCTGAGGCACTGGGTGACGCTGTAGGGCCCCTAAATTCCTTCACTGCCAGCTTTTTCATGGCAGGCTCATCGCCATGAAAAGGCTGGCAGTGAGGAAACTTGAAACAGCATTGCCAGCATTTTACTGCCTCATACCGCTGAAACACCACTGGGGAACGGTGGTTCTCCGGCAGTTGCTGTGGGCTTGCGGCAGTCTGATTGTGAAATTCAAAATAGGGTGGTCAGACTGCCAGTGCGGTGGTAGCCACGGCACCACCACGGGTTTGCCAGTCCCTAAATCTATAGTAAAAATCTTGACTCTGTGAAAGTACCAAAATTATCCGTCAGTGAGAAGACTTCTTTGGGTGTAAAATTTGAATTTCTCTCTCTCTGAGCGTTTACCATCAGAACCAATGGCTTCAGTGGTATCTTGTTCAACACCAATCTGGGACAGTTCCTTAGATACCTCCTAAAATTACACTTAATTACCTGAAAAGTTAATCCATATTTTGTGCTATATTTTAGCGTGAAAAACCCTTGCATTAATTGATGCA
The DNA here is from genome assembly GCF_964204655.1 of Triturus cristatus. Classification (NCBI taxonomy): domain Eukaryota; kingdom Metazoa; phylum Chordata; class Amphibia; order Caudata; family Salamandridae; genus Triturus; species Triturus cristatus. The sequence goes on along the minus strand of NC_140593.1, from coordinate 530,347,032 downwards.
ATTTTTTACTAAAGAATTAGTTGATGAAAACAAAAGCACCACAAACAACAGCTGTTCATTTTCTGTTTTCCTGTGCATGTGTGGTCAAATTAAAATAGAACAGCTGCATTTTGGCAAAAAAACAAAAGTAGTCTGTGCTACCTTATGGGAGACTTCAACTAATAACACTTACATAAGATCAGTCTCCTGAGCTCCTGTGAAAATTACTATTCCCACTCCAGTGAGTGCAACAGTAGGGTAAGTGTTGGATAGTGTAGGGGTAAAAATTACTATTCCACTCCAGTGAGTGCAACAGTAGGGAACGTGTTGGATAGTGTAGGGGTAAAATTTACTTTTCCCATGTACCTCAAAACCCAAACCCACCCTACTACTAAACAAATCTCCAGTACTTACCTTATAATGCGTTATAATGGCATGCGTTGTAATGGTATGCGTTGTAGTGGCATGTGGTGTAGTGACATGCGTTGTAATGGCATGCGTTGTAATGGCATGCGTTGTAATGGCATGCGATGTTAAGGCAGTTGCGTTGTAACAGTTGGATTGTAAAGGTAGGTTGTTGTAATGACTGCGTTGTAATGGATGTTTTCCTCTGGAAAGGCCCTAGCTTTTGCCCTCCTAGTTAGGCATGCACCAAACCCAGTGGGAGTAAGCTGCCCCCAGAACTGGTTTGGAGTGACCAAGGAGGAGGGCATTGATCATTATCCTGGACATACTTCTGAGTGTGCACACAGGCTCTGCGCAAGGATAGAAGGGTTTTGCCATCTTGGATTATGAGATAGAGGGGCACTGTGGGACTGTATACAGTAGGGCAAAGAGGAATTGCTGAAAAACTGGGTAGGGTTACATCTAGAAACTCTTATTTCATTGGTTAAGCAGGAGCCAGATGTAACCCTCACCCAGAAGCTTATGCCAGTCATAAATTTGGCACCCCAAGGCACCCTCGTCAGAACACTTTCTGGAACTGTGGAAGAACATAAGAGGACTGGGCCTGCTGTCTGTGACCTCAGGGGATCCTTAAATGGCTGCACCTGCTCCCCTTTGTAACCAGGACAATAGAAGTGGATTCTGAGGGTCGTTTGGCCGAACTCCTGTGTGGCTACAGGGCTACCAAAAGCTGCATGAGTCCCTTTCCTGAAGTTTCCAGCTGACCAGTTCCAACTGGACCAAAGCTGAACCCCGTTGGTGGCCTTTGCTGTATTGAGTCTTATTGACCCCTAAGCACTGTTCATGAGGTCCTAGGACCCTTGGCTGTGTGTGAGTACACTTCTCCTATCACTCCTGAAAACCTGAGACTTAGAAAACATTAGATTTCCAGACCTCTGGGATATCGGGACACACCACCAAGACGCAACTTTGCTTAGCTGAGAAATCAGGTTTCTCCCTCTCTGCGGTTTTCCACAGCAGAAAATCTGGTAAAGTGGACCCTCAGCGACAAGGTAACTGGCCTTGTTGGATACCGCTGCAGCCTTGCCCTACTGAAGAATTCCAAGCTCCAAAAAACAAATTAAGAGTCTGAGTATGACTCTGGCAGAGTGGGAGTGGGTCTGCCACACTGCCGTCCACACTGCCAAAGTCTACCGCCGGCCGCCTACCAGATTACAAGTTTTCCCATTGTCTCGCCGGTGGTCCATTGGCAGTCCCACGGTGGTGCCTTTGAAAAAGGCACCACAATGGAAGCACCAAAACCCATTCCTGCATGGAACGGACTCTGCAGTCTATGCCTTGTAGAAAAAAGGGGGGAAGGCACACAGGGGGGAACAACATGTGCCCCCCTGCATACAACCCCATAGTCTGAGGCACTGGGTGACGCTGTAGGGCCCCTAAATTCCTTCACTGCCAGCTTTTTCATGGCAGGCTCATCGCCATGAAAAGGCTGGCAGTGAGGAAACTTGAAACAGCATTGCCAGCATTTTACTGCCTCATACCGCTGAAACACCACTGGGGAACGGTGGTTCTCCGGCAGTTGCAGTGGGCTTGCGGCAGTCTGATTGTGAAATTCAAAATAGGGTGGTCAGACTGTCAGTGCGGTGGTAGCCACGGCACCACCACGGGTTTGCCAGTCCCTAAATCTATAGTAAAAATCTTGACTCTGTGAAAGTACCAAAATTATCCGTCAGTGAGAAGACTTCTTTGGGTGTAAAATTTGAATTTCTCTCTCTCTGAGCGTTTACCATCAGAACCAATGGCTTCAGTGGTATCTTGTTCAACACCAATCTGGGACAGTTCCTTAGATACCTCCTAAAATTACACTTAATTACCTGAAAAGTTAATCCATATTTTGTGCTATATTTTAGCGTGAAAAAACCCTTGCATTAATTGATGCAATTTTGTACTAAAGAATTAGTTGATGAAAACAAAAGCACCACAAACAACAGCTGTTCATTTTCTGTTTTCCTGTGCATGTGTGGTCAAATTAAAATAGAACAGCTGCATTTTGGCAAAAAAACAAAAGTAGTCTGTGCCACCTTATGGGAGACTTCAACTAATAACACTTACATAAGATCAGTCTCCTGAGCTCCTGTGAAAATTACTATTCCCACTCCAGTGAGTGCAACAGTAGGGTAAGTGTTGGATAGTGTAGGGGTAAAAATTACTATTCCACTCCAGTGAGTGCAACAGTAGAGAACGTGTTGGATAGTGTAGGGGTAAAATTTACTTTTCCCATGTACCTCAAAACCCATACCCACCCTAATACTAAACAAATCTCCATTACTTACCTTATAATGCGTTATAATGGCATGCGTTGTAATGGTATGCGTTGTAGTGGCATGTGGTGTAGTGACATGCGTTGTAATGGCATGCGTTGTAATGGCATGCGTTGTAATGGCATGCGATGTTAAGGCGGTTGCGTTGTAACAGTTGGATTGTAAAGGTAGGTTGTTGTAATGACTGCGTTGTAATGGATGGTTTCCTCTGGAAAGGCCCTAGCATTTGCCCTCCTAGTTAGGCATGCACCAAACCCAGTGGGAGTAAGCTGCCCCCAGAACTGGTTTGAAGTGACCAAGGAGGAGGGCATTGATCATTATCCTGGACATACTTCTGAGTGTGCACACAGGCTCTGCGCAAGGATAGAAGGGTTTTGCCATCTTGGATTATGAGATAGAGGGCCACTGTGGGACTGTATACAGTAGGGCAAAGAGGAATTGCTGAAAAACTGGGTAGGGTTACATCTAGAAACTCTTATTTCATTGGTTAAGCAGGAGCCAGATGTAACCCTCACACAGAAGCTTATGCCAGTCATAAATTTGGCACCCCAAGGCACCCTCGTCAGAACACTTTCTGGAACTGTGGAAGAACATAACAGGAGTGGGCCTGCTGTCTGTGACCTCAGAGGATCCTTAAATGGCTGCACCTGCTCCCCTTTGTACCCAGGACAATAGAAGTGGATTCTGAGGGTCGTTTGGCTGAACTCCTGTGTGGCTACAGGGCTACCAAAAGCTGCATGAGTCCTTTTCCTGAAGTTTCCAGCTGACCAGTTCCAACTGGACCAAAGCTGAACCCCGTTGGTGGCCTTTGCTGTATTGAGTCTTATTGACCCCTAAGCACTGTTCCTGAGGTCCTAGGACCCTTGGCTGTGTGTGAGTACACTTCTCCTATCACTACTGAAAACTTGAGACTTAGAAAACATTAGATTTCCAGACCTCTGGGATATCGGGACAAACCACCAAGACGCAACTTTGCTTAGCTGAGAAATCAGGTTTCTCCCTCTCTGCGGTTTTCCACAGCAGAAAATCTGGTAAAGTGGACCCTCAGCGACAAGGTAACTGGCCTTGTTGGATACCGCTGCAGCCTTGCCCTACTGAAGAATTCCAAGCTCCAAAAAACAAATTAAGAATCTGAGTATGACTCTGGCAGAGTGGGAGTGGGTCTGCCACACTGCCGCCCACACTGCCAAAGTCTACCGCCGGCCGCCTACCAGATTACAAGTTTTCCCATCGTCTCGCCGGTGGTCCATTGGCAGTCCCACGGTGGTGCAAATGGAAGCGCCAAAACCCATTCCTGCATGGCACGGACTCTGCAGTCTATGCCTTGTAGGAAAAAGGGGGGAAGGCATACAGGGGGGAACAACATGTGCCCCCCTGCATACAACCCCATAGTCTGAGGCACTGGGTGACGCTGTAGGGCCCCTAAATTCCTTCACTGCCAGCTTTTTCATGGCAGGCTCATCGTCATGAAAAGGCTGGCAGTGAGGAAACTTGAAACAGCATTGCCAGCATATTACTGCCTCATACCGCTGAAACACCACTGGGGAACGGTGGTTCTCCGGCAGTTGCAGTGGGCTTGCGGCAGTCTGATTGTGAAATTCAAAATAGGGTGGTCAGACTGCCAGTGCGGTGGTAGCCACGGCACCACCACGGGTTTGCCAGACCCTAAATCTATAGTAAAAATCTTGACTCTGTGAAAGTACCAAAATTATCCGTCAGTGAGAAGACTTCTTTGGGTGTAAAATTTGAATTTCTCTCTCTCTGAGCGTTTACCATCAGAACCAATGGCTTCAGTGGTATCTTGTTCAACACCAATCTGGGAGAGTTCCTTAGATACATCCTAAAATTACACTTAATTACCTGAAATGTTAATCCATATTTTGTGCTATATTTTAGCGTGAAAAAACCCTTGCATTAATTGATGCAATTTTGTACTAAAGAATTAGTTGATGAAAACAAAAGCACCACAAACAACAGCTGTTCATTTTCTGTTTTCCTGTGCATGTGTGGTCAAATTAAAATAGAACAGCTGCATTTTGGCAAAAAAACAAAAGTAGTCTGTGCTACCTTATGGGAGACTTCAACTAATAACACTTACATAAGATCAGTCTCCTGAGCTCCTGTGAAAATTACTATTCCCACTCCAGTGAGTGCAACAGTAGGGTAAGTGTTGGATAGTGTAGGGTTTAAAATTACTATTCCACTCCAGTGAGTGCAACAGTAGGAAACGTGTTGGATAGTGTAGGGGTAAAATTTACTTTTCCCATGTACCTCAAAACCCATACCCACCCTAATACTAAACAAATCTTCATTACTTACCTTATAATGCGTTATAATGGCATGCGTTGAGCTCCTGTGCTTAGTTGTTTCTTGACTCCTCCTTATCTTTAGTAGTTGCTACCACATTGAGGACACTCCTTCAACAAATGACCCTTGTAAGAAATTGGGTTACTGGTTGAGGGGTGTGAAACCCTACTCAAGCAGCAACCACAATCCTTCACAGGGTAAAGTCACAAGCAAATCCCAAATTAACTTGTTCTCAACCCCCTGGTAGCTTGGCACATAGAAGTCAGGGTTAACTTAGAGGCAATGTGAAAAGTATTTATGAAGCAATTCAAACAATAATAAACTGAAAAAAACACAAGAAAGATCTCACACCAACTTAGAAAAACAGAGTAAAATTCATTAAACAATTTAAGACCAAAATAACAAAAGTCCAATCTGTAGTACGGATATATGCAATTTTTAAGATTTAAGTGAAAATAGCACCAAAAAGCACAAAGCGTCAACTGTGGTTATCCAGTCGTGCTAGACCGGGACAAAGTTGCAAGTTCAGGCCAACCATGATGGAGTGCAGGCCAGCAACAGTGACCCAGTTGTTAGGCCTTTTGAACAATGTACTTTAAATCCTGTTTGTGGAGCATTGTACACTCCCGCTTCGAGGATGCATCACGCAGCAGAGGTGATGCGAAGTCTGGGTGTGGAGATGGGTTGCGCAGTGGGGGTTCCAGGAAGCTGCAAGGTTCTGCATGGTCATCGCGAATGCCACCAATAAGGGGCTTGTGATGCCAATTCCTACGTCAAATATGTGTAATGAACCTGCTGATTCTGAAGAAGATGCGGGACTGGCAACGAGGAGTCTTGCGTCATCTTCATGGATGCCGGAGACGAGGGGCATGTGATGCGAAGACCTGCATTAAGGATGTCTCGCACAGCAGCAGTAGTCCTGCATCTGAGATGCGGCACACAGCAGTTCCAATCCAGAGTTTTGCATGGCTATGCGTCGCGCTGCATCAGTTCTGTTAGGACCACAGCTGGACTGGCAGAACAGCCTCAGACCCACTTCCAAGGGTTTAGGACTGGAATTGAACTACTTAAGAGGGCAGGCCTCACGGCTGGCTGAGTCCTAGTGCTGGGGACAAGGTTGTTGGAACCTGTTCTGTCTCTAAGGATCTAACCAGAACACGAGGCAAGCCAACTAGGCCTTAAAGTGACTTTCGTGGTCCCGGGTTCATGATGTAGGTCCAGTCCTTCTCACTGAGGCAGGAGGGAAGCAGTGTAGTGGGGCTGCACAGCAGGGCAGTAGAGTGGCAGTCCTTCCTGAACCAAAGCAGCAAATAAGTCCGTCTTCTGAGTCTTCCACAGGTCCTGATGAGTACTTATGAGTTGGATCTGAGGGTTCATTATTTATACCTGGTGCCGTTTTTGAAGTAGGAGAAAATTCTGGAGGTTTCCACCCCTCTGAATTGTCAGGCATCCCCTTCCTCCCTGCTCTGGCCCAGCTTGGTTGGGGACACAAAAGACTGGTGACAAACCCTTAGTGAATGTGTTCAGGCAGAGACTTTGTGATGTGCAAGTGTGGTAGGTTACAGCTCCTTCCCCTCTTAAGTTGGAGAGGGCCATCCTGCCAACACTTAGCCTCCCTTTATCTCACTGTCCAGAAGCAATACCCAGAGACCAACAGCCAATTACACCTAGTCATGTCACCTAGAGAAAGGATGCAGGCAGCAAATGGTGAGGCCGAGAAAATGCCTACATTCTAAAAGTTGTGTTTTTTAGGATTGTGACTTAAAATCTGACTTTACCATTAAAGAGGACTTTAAAATACAATTCTTTAGACACCAACCTTAACCTGCCTTCCTGCTCCCAATTGAAAGTTATCACTTATTAAATGTTCAATTTTAACCAATGGGAGTGGTGAGCCTTGCAGTAGTGAAAAACGAATGTAAGAGTTTTTCACTACCAGGACATGTAAAACTTAAAAGTGCATGTCAAACATTTTAAATACACTGCAACCTGTCCTATGGGTTCTTTAGGGCCTACCCTAGGAGTGACTTCTTTGTATTGCAAAAGAAGGTTTAGGTCTGGCAGCAGGTTTATATTCCAGATCGAAATTACAGTTTGAAACTGCACACACATGTTCCAATTGCAGGCCTGAGAAATTGTTTACAAGACTACTTAAGTGGGTGGCACAATCAGTGCCGCAGGCACAGTAGTAGCATTTAGCTTCCAAGCCCTGGGTACATGGGGTACCACTTTAATAGGGACTCGCGTGTAAATGAAATGTACCAATTGGATACAATCTATTTCTACCATGTTTATGGGAGAGAGCACAAACCCTTCAACACTGGTTAGTGGTAAAGTCCTAAGGCCAACAAAAACAAGATCAGCAAAAATAGGAAGGTAAAGACAACACGTTTTGGGGAAGACCACCCTAAGGATGACAGGTGTAACAACCCCCTTCTCCAAAATACAGGAATAATTTATGATCCCTACACCATTGTTGTTCCTCCTTTGACAATGGCTCTCTTTACCTAGCTATCTGCATAGGTTCTGAAATGTGTCCCTCAGGATTATTACATTGCTCTCAGATTTAAATGATCATTTCTGCAATTTGACAAGCGTCGGACCAGAATAATCACAAAATCTACAAAATCTATGCATAATTCCGGTGGGCCTACCACTTGAGCCAACAGATCCTTCAACTTATACTTTACACTGCAATAGAAGAGGTGTGCTATCTTCTCCTCTGGCCACTCTGATTCAGCCACCCATCAATTGAAAAAGGTAAGGTAGGTAAGTGGGTCTGTATTTCCTTGTTTCAGATTTCGCAACTCAGATCAACTGATTGCATACATGTATGATTATCAAAACTTTTCTTTTATATCTGCCTTAAAATTCTGAAAGTTGCTCAAAATAAGATTGTTTAGTTCCACTAATGTGGTTGACCAGGAGGCCTCCATACCTCCTAAATATGAGAGAAGAGTGACACCTTGGAATGTTCATCTTGAAAATTTGTTGGACGACACAGCAAGTGCTACTGACACTGATTTAAAAGAGGCCACATTTTGCAGGTTCCCCAAGAAAATGTTCAGGAGGAGCTTGTGGAACCACCAGTGGTGTGATTAGATGAACCATTGAACTTAAATTGTCATTTTCGCCAACCAGGAATGCTTATGGTAAAGCTCCATTCGGAAAAAGTGTAAATGCTGCTGGTCTAATAACTGGTCTCACCCTTGTAAAGTGAACTGTCTCCAAGTACTGTCTGACCTAGTTGCACTTGCCTCCCATAAACTGTCTATTCCTTGAGATATCAATTGAATTTCTGTTTTTGCAAAGACACTGGTATTTCTTCTAGGCTTGCTAAAGTGACATCCAGTGAATTCATCTTGCCTAGGTAGGATTTTTAAACGTGGGATTGATATTATGTCAGGCTATTAATAAGAATTAACCTATATGCTTGATCCCATGGAGACAAGGTGTATTCACAAGATACTGTGTTTTAAATATTAATCAATGGTCACAAGATGCCCCAATAGGGTAAAGGGGAAGAGGACATGAGAGAGAGAGAGAGAGAGAGAGAGTGAGAGCAAAAGAGACAGTGGATCAAAAAGAGAGAGAGAGAGAGAGAGAGTGTCAAGCCATTGGCTGAGAACTTGTAGATGATTATATCTGAGGTCCTTTTGGCAATGTTTTCTCTGCTAGAACTACCATCAGTCTAGCTGCAACAGGAAAGGTACTTTTAGGTCCACAATTTACTATTTATTTTTAACAGCAATTTCTAATCCTCTTTATCCATTACCTGCGATTCCCCCTTTCTCCTCTCAGCAAATACAATTGTTCATCTAAGATGTCGTTGTCCTGATCTCAGCAAGCATTCTGGAAATAACCACACATTTCGGTAATGTTCTTTTATTCGTCTGTTTCTCATTTTTCTATTTCTTTATCTGAATTAATCATTACCTTTGACTCAACTGTCCTTCAGGGTGACTGCTTCATATGAGTGTTGTCCTTCCCTTAAACACAAAACGAATGGATACATAGCTAATTAAAATGATTTGTAGTTATAAATAAGCTATCTAATGTCTGTTATGTTCCAACTAGCTTTTTGCTTTTTATCTGAGTCTGAAACAGCACTGTTCACAGGTAAGACTTTTGCTCATTATCCTGTAACTCTGTTAGAGTAACTCAGTCTTTCTTTTTCTTTGCCAGGAGTTCAGGATTGCTGGAGTAGAGAGTGAAGGTTGGAATCTGAACTGAACTGTCCTCTGCTGAAGATTTGCCCAGGCTTCAAGGAACTGCTTGCAAGTTAGAAAACTGAATAATTTGCACATTATGAGTGCTGGGCCTGATTTAAATAGTACCACTCCCAACATGGCTGGGGCCCTCGCAAGATTATGTTCATCTCTCTGGAGCTCAGCAACTGTAAACGTGCCTTTCTTGAGCTGTGAGCATACTGGCCATCTCCAGTCTTCTTCAACCTCTGAGAGCATTGACATCAGCGAAAGTAACATATTTTGGAGTGAACCCTAAGGGCTTTTCGCAATGTTCTGGGGGCATATTTCCTGATATACTGCTGCATACACCTTGGGGGCATATAGCAGTGCTCAGAGGATATTCCTAATGGATTATTACGTGATCTGATTGACACTAATCATGGGGTTGCCATATGAGTAGGACCAACACGTTGTGCCCAAGACAGAGTTTTTGAAGGTTGATTGGAGCATGAAAGAACACAGCCTGCTCCTGCATTCCTGCACTGACCACTACATATTGACTAAACCCAACTTGCACCAAATCTGACAGATTTTGGGTGGCTCATACCTTGTGAAGGGAATTCAAGGTTATTTACGGTATCAAAGAACTCCTCCTTCTGTTGCTTCTTCTACTGTACATCCACTTTCCTCTCTGCCTCCCACTCCTCTGTCTCAGACTCCTCCACAACCTTCTCACCCATCACTGCAGTTTGCCCAGAATCCACCTCAACAGCAGCCATAATTCATTCTTATCCAGAATGGGCAAGAACTGTTCTGCTGCATCCTTGGACTCTATATATGAGAAGATCTTTTCCACATTCAAAACCCTTCCTGCCTGCAGAGATATGAGGCGTTTATTCCTCAGTCAAAATAGGATCAACCTACACAACTACAAAAGCTTGAATTTAAGAAAATATAAGAATAAATGTAAATAAACACTGCATCTCCTCAGATGTTTGGCAGGAAGTTCTAGAGACATGTCAGAGTGCTGGGTGGTGGAGATGGTTGGCAGAATGCAAAGGTACGGTGTATTTGGGTATGTTTAAGAAAACTAGATTCTCCGGGAATAGTAGGCTTGACTAGACGTATCTACGACTATTCAAGTTGGGCACCTCTTCTGTGTTTACTGTCAGAAGGTCCTATTCTAATATTGTGCCAGGTTGTTTTCCTGTGATATCATTCCCTGCATAGATCACATATAAGGGGACTTGGCATTTGGGCTATCTTCTTAAACCAGGATTCACCTTGGATCTGCTCTTAATGATCTTATGCTTAGCACTTTCTTAACTCTGATTTCAGGGTGGTTCTGGTGTCTTGGCAATTTAAAATAATTTATTGAGACATTCAAGTCCATTAAAGAGCAACAATGAAAAAAAAATACAAAGAAGTATACAAGCATAACAGTTTGTATGAATAGACAATTTGCGCAAATAAATAACAACACACTGTGCAGAGCAATCAATGCATTTAAATCATAAGATGGAATGAACTTGTAGCATAATATCTTTGAGATTCAGCAAGCTAGTGTCATAACATTTTTGCATTCAGATTGAAACAAAAGCTAGTAGCAGGCTATACCGCTTAATTGCATATGTATTTGCACCAGGGATGTTGACCGACCGAAAAAATCTGATCTTGTTTGCAATATTTAACTAGGTGGCTATTTACAAACAGTCAGAGATTCTTGAAAAAGAGCTAATGGCCCACCTGTGCAATTGATACATCTACCTCGTTGACATACAAATATACCTGAAGGTGCAAGCTTACGTACCAGAATTTATTTTGAAGGCAAAAACAATAAATATTTGAACACCAATTCATCACTTGAAGTACCGTGCAAATTACGTCTTGAACTGAATAACAAAATTGGGGGATAGGTAGCGGTTCTTACGAATCCAAATCATTGTCACATTTCGATCGCGATTAAAGTGCCTGTGATTACCTAGCAGCCTCCCCTTTTGTCCTCGCCCATTATTCAAGCTTTTACTATACAGTGAGCAAGGAGATGACCTGACAATGTTTATGCTGCTCTTTTAAAAGCCCTGAGGGACAATCGCAATTACCACTACACGGATGGCCAAAAGTTATAATGCCAAACACTGGAAAGTCTTTACCAACAGAGACTCACGCACACAAAGCGCTCCACAACATGGACCCCGAATACCTCAACAGCCGCCTCACGTTCCACACTCCAAACAGCCAGCTCCGTTCCGCCAGCCTCGCCAGCGTACCACAGATTCGCAGAACCACCTCCGGAGGAAGATCGTTCTCTTACCTGGCTGCCAAGACGTGGAACTCCCTACACACCCACCTACGACTGACCCAGGACCATCTCAACTTCAGGAAACACCTCAAGACCTGGCTTTACGAACAGTAGCAGCACCCCCCCTCCCCTCAGCGCCTTGAGACCCTCACGGGTGAGTAGCGTGCTCTAAAAATGTATTGATTGATTGATTGAGTTTATGTTGCTATTTTGAGTACAAAGGCTAAACACTTGGAATCCTTCTATGATAATCATGAGGACTGCTAAGTCCACTATTTGCTGCTTAGCTCCTTTTTTCGTATCTGGGCTGTTTACAATGAGAAAGCCACATACAAGAGGCCTAGACAAAGACTGAGGTTCTGAGTTTTTTGTCTGCTATGTCCAGGAATTTTATGAGGCTAGTAATTGTTTGAGGATAAGCTTCCTTCAGGAGAAATTTAACAGCCGCTACTATAGACGTGTTTCTTGTAGGATTATTAGGGGGCGTAGCAATCTTCTGCGCTCGTCTAATAAGAGAGGGCAAATGCAGACCAGGTGGGCTAGTGATTCCTGGAGGAGGCCACATAGGCGGCACAAGTTGATGTAGGGTTGGCGTATCCCGGAGGTAGAAGATCCAATGATGAGTAACAACCCATCCAGAACTTGGCAGAACTTCACTTTATAATACACTGAAAATTATTCAGGGTTCAGGAAGGCAAAAATACCATTGGCCACTTTAATATGTTTTTGACTTTGTCCTTGATGGGGAATGTTTGATAATCAGCACTAACGAGCTGTGAAAATTCAGATACATTCTTTGAAAATAGATCTGTTTGAATCCCTCTACATATTCCCAAAAATGTGGTATGTAGTTTTGAATCGCATGGGACTAAAAGGAACAAAATTCAACTAAAATCAACAGATCAATGGCTTCACTTGGTGTAAAAACAGCTTTCCTATTCGGAATATAAACATCATCATAAGTCAGCAGCTATGCTGGTCCACAAACCTGGCCCTTGCATCTCCCGTCAAAAGACACGGTACAGCAATTGGTAGAGATGGAGCTAAGGGCTGCCCATAGTGTACAATATCACGGCTCTTTTTTAGGATCGCTGGACAGTCGCTTACAAAAACTGCAGTCCCTCTGCAGTGTTCAATCTTGAATTCGGGCCAAATGAGTGCATTCGTGTGAAATTATAGATTTCTACTTTAAGACATGGACTCTGCGGCCTAAACATAAGTTAGCAGATTCAAACAGAGAAGGCTGTAAACCGGAAGTCAAATATGGGGGGGCACTTGCACCCAAGTAGCTTACTTTTTTCATTTGGGCACGTTAATCCTATTTGCAGGACGCTTCTCTCTTACAAATGAGCCTCTCCCCATTTCCATGTCCAACAAAAAGTAGCAAGCACTGTTCTGTAGTGATGGGGAAATGCCACTAAATGTACCAATTTTTGGTCACTGCATAATGGTCAGCTGTGTCCAAGCGGTTGACATATGTGGTTACCACAAACACAAAGCATACCACCAATTACATAACAAGACCAGTAAAGTTTCATTTTCCTCGGAAGAGGTTTATGATTAACCATGGGCGTAGTTCGCGAAATAGCACTACGCGAAGCTACGCAAAGTGCACTTCGCAGTACGCGAGCTACGCCTAGCTCTTCGCGAACTGCATAGTACCCTGTTCGCACTGTGCAAGATGCCGTTTTCAATGATTGCAGTGTGGACAAGCATCCGGCACTGTGCAATAATTGAAAACGGCATCTTGCACAGTGCGAGCTGTAGTTTTCTGCGGCTCGAGTAGATTTTTACTCGAACGGCAGCTTTCTCAATGCGGACTGGTAGTTTCTCATCGCGAGTGGTCGTGAGCATACGCGACCACTCGCAATGAGAAACCTGACCACCTCGCTTTGAGAATCTCGCCGGGATGTTTCTTTTACACGCTCGCGATCAGCAACTTGATGTTGCTGATCGCGAACAAGGAAAAAGTCTCGCCGGGATTTCATTTTGCTTGCTCGCGGTCGCCAACTTGATGTTGAGGACCACGAGCAAGCAAAAAATGACCACTGCACTACGCAATGCTACGCTACGCATGTTTGCACTGTGCTACGTGCAATTTGCGTAGTCCAAAGTAGCGCAAACTTTGCAAACACCGCGAGCGTAGCGTAGTGCTTTGCCCAGGCTTATTTATGATTACCAACCCTTTATCTGTTTATAACCGATTTAGGCAAATTTATCGCTTCTAAATAAATAAATAACTAAATATGTATTTGGAGAGAACAGTTAATGAGATGATTATTAATACTAAAATATTTTCTTTTTGGGGGGAGGGTAAGTAAATTACTTTGCATGGCATATATTTATGAATCGTTTTTTTATATGGTGACTGTTCATAAATATGTAAATTAACATTTTGGTAGCGCATGAGAAATAAAAGTGTGGGTCTAATTTATTGATTTTCATTCATAAAAAGTCTGTAGATTCCAGGCAGATGAGATACATCTTCCAATATGAGACCACAGGAGGTAGCCCGTAAACCACAGAGAGACTGGGGCAGTGCATTATATCATACGACAATGTCTCAACGTGGATTTCATTTGAGGAACAAATATAGTAAGCAAAATTAAATTGCTAAGGATTAAATCAGCGTAGGGAGAAACACAGGGAGACGTATACATGTAGGGTATTATGTATTTAGAGTCACTTAAAACATGTTAGACATATTGAACAGCATATGTACAATCACATGAAAAGAAAAACACTGCGTTACATTAATGAAATGTAACCAATGGGATACTGTGCACAAGTGCTCGTGAGGATTGTGACGGCGCAAGTGACACATGAAGTGGTATCTACAGTGGTGATGTAGGGCGCAACGAGGAACAAGGTGATACAACAAGTATTTACATATTTAAGACATCCAGGCAGTCAATGATAATTAAATTATTAAAGACAATAAATAGGATGTCCGTAACGCGAGGGCGCCAGAAGTTATGCTGTTGAAGTCGATGGCGTTTCGGCCTGCTGAAGTCTAGGCCATCATCAGGACTGGTTACATACAAATTTAAAGGCAGTGTGCGGAGAGAAATCGAAAGCGGAGTAGGAGCGGCAACGGAAGCAATCCGGGGGCCGTGTAGACAACCAATTGTGTCAGGTGGGGTCCGGAAGCCCATGAATGGGTAATGAATGAGTAGGATGCAAGTGTAGCCCGTGGCACGGAGGGTCAGGACGTGCAAGGTGCCGGTGTTAGTCCGGCGGGAGCTGCGAATTCAGGCCAGGGGGCGTAAACAAAGTAGGGTGGTGAGGGAGAAATACTGCATTCAAACGGGTTCCGGAAGCCAATAAATGGGTTATGATTAACTAAGGTGTGGGAGTAAATTACCAGACGAAGGATCAGTGCGTCCAAGGTGCCGGCATTAACCACAATTGGCTGTCTGCGTGGCCCCCGGATTGCTTCCGTTGCTCCTCCTACTTTGCGATCCCAGATCTAAATACATAATACCCTACATGTATACATCTCCCTGTGTTTCTCCCTACGCTGATTTAATCCTTAGCAATTTAATTTTGCTTACTATATTTGTTCCTCAAATTAAATCCACGTTGAGACATTGTCGTATGATATAATGAGATACATATTACCACTTCCACATTACACCATGATGGCGGAAATTCCACTAGCGGTAATTGGCAGATCTACTGCAATTTCTGGGAATCCACAGATTTTACTTCGCAACCCAACCAAAATCTGATCATCAACCCATGATGATTGACTCAATGAAGATCTTGGGCAGCTGAATGCAGGCTAAAAGACTATAATGTGGTATTAACAAGTCCTTCTACTTTCCTCTGTTTTACTACTGCAAAGTTACTCAGAATTGCAGCTTAACTCAGGTTCAGGTAGCAAACCACTAAACCTTTCAATGCAATAACTTCATTTCAAAGTGCGACCCGCTTTTCACACCATGCTCATAATTAACGTTATGTTTTACATTAAAACCCTCAGGGATGTGTCAATGGCCTCTGTTCAAGCACAGTTAACAGACTGGTTATTTAAATGCTACTGTCACTCGGTTACCCTGGCAACTGAGAATGACGCTCTTCAGAAACCCGTCTAGGCTACTTGAAATCTGTTATCGTTAAAACATTTTCTACTTTTCAATAGCACTAGAAAGTTCACGGTCAGGCATTCCTGTGCATTAATGCCAAGTTGGGTTGAGGCAAGGACGAAGTTTTCACCAGAGCTCTGACTATAGCATCAAATCCACTTCTCTCCAGCTAGTTACATTGTTATTTATTTCACGGTTTTAGAACTGAACATGCCACACCCAGACACAAGAAATTTGGGTATTTCAAAAGGTTGTAAAATAAACCTGGATATTGTTACTGATTTTGTAAACCTAAATAGAATGTGGTTGGTGCAAGGTAAGGTGTCCTGCATTCACCCGAGTGAAGAGTCACACGTGGTTTTGCAAAATATGCTAGCAATTGTATTGTAACGGTGCTATAAATGAAGTTATGTAGCCAGGGTTGGGCAGTGTGACTGGTGCGGCGGCACTGGGCGTGAACCTGGAGAGGGGGAGCTGACCTCAGGTAGGGGCGCTGTGCTTAGCAATAACTTACGATTTCAAAAAACCTGCAAATTCCTTGTGCATCCATCTTTCAGGCTGCAATAAAAATGTCAAATAAATCTTCTGACTAATGTTTCCATTAGGGAGAGAGAGTGATTGGAGTTGTCTGGCGGCATGTGCAAAAAACACATACGTGCAGATCACAAATCTGTGTTTTGTATGAAGATCTGAGTGGATTACTGCTTTTGTCACGAAGGGCCAGTTGTACGATGCTTACATTTTGCGACTCACAAAATGCAATGTACAACAATGTTTCAGACACTGTTTGTGATTCCCAATGGGGTAGCAAATTGCATGCCTCATCAATATTCATGATGCTAGCGCAATTTGCAACTCCATTGGGAATGGCTAGCACTCACAGGGATGGTGGACTGCTGGGGTCAGCAGACCACCATGTTTGTGACTGCTTTTTAAATTAAGCAGTTTTTTATTTTTTAAATGCAGCCTGTTTTCCTTAATGGAAAACGGGCTGCATTTAAAAACAAAAAATTAAACTTTTCAGTTCCATTTTTTAAGGGCAGGCAGTGGTCCCTGGGACCACTGCCTGCTCTTAAAAAATATTTTCGCACCCATTCACAAAGGGTAAGGGGTCCCGTGGGGACCCCTTCCCATTTGCGAAAGGTTTACCACCTACTTGAAGTAGGTGGTAAACTGCAAATGTTTGGCGACCGCAAATGTGGTCGCAAAACAATGGTACATATCATATGGACTCGCTATTAGGAAGGGATGCCCTCGGCATCCCCCTTACTAATAGCGAGTCACAAACGCTATTTTGCAAGTCTGTGGCTCGCAAAATAGCATTGGTATATACCACCACCGTTTTTTGCAGTCACAAAGAGGTTGAATACCCTTTTGCGACCGCAAAAAAACGGTCGTACATCAGGCCAAGAGATCCTTGTGTTACTGCAGTAGGTATGATACAACCGCACTATAGAATAGTGACGGTTACAAACTGTCATCAAAGAGCTGCATGCAAACTGCATTAAATAGTTAGGACGTTATATTTTTCAGAATATATGTCTTTACATCGCGGATTTTACACGTTTTTTTCCTTTTTCAATACCTATTGCTAATTTTGCTAAAAAGGGCTCGTTTGGGTAGATATATATTCTTATTAGTAAAGTCATATTTTACCAGTGCTTTAAAACAATTGAAACATATGGCTCAGAGGGGCTGCGAAGCGATAAGGGGTGCTTTTGCCCAGTGGTAGCCAGGGAATTTAAGGAGGAGGTCATGTGGGAGGGGGTGCAAAAACTGATTGCCAAACCGCGCACCAGCAGCGCTATAGCTGGCCCTGTATATGCTAACCCTGGGCGTAGTGGGCGTGGTGGGGCTACGCGGAGTATCATGGAGTGGGGGCAAATCTACGCACACTCCGTGTAGCCCCACTACGCGCCGCCCGCCTCCCTCCCGCCCTCTTTTAAATGCCCTTACAATGTTTAAAAGCATGTAAAAGTAATTAAAATGACTTTCCTGAGCTGCGGCGTCCCGGGGCTCCCTCTTCCTGCTTTATCGCCGACTTCTTCCTCACAAATGCGCATTTCTCGCAAATCTAGTATTTAGGGGGCACATTGATGAAAAGTTGCATCCGTAACTGGTAGACCAAGGTCCCCTTTCTCCCCAAGAATTGGGAAAGAAGGCAGACCACTGGGTAAAAACAAGGGTAACTAGAACGTCCACTGGGGGTGACCAAAAGAAAGGGGTTACAAAGCCTCCCCAGAGGAAAGATAGTGAACCCCTTAAAGATAAACGCAAGGAGACCCAGGTAGCCCCACAAAAACCTGTCCAGGAGGGTGGGCCCAAAGACACCTCACAAACTAAAACAGGGTACAAGGTAAGAATTGGGATCCCAACAGAGTATGGTGTCACAACTGTCAAAAGGCAGGACACCACACCAAGGACCCTAGCTGTACTAAAAATAAAGCCCCTAGTGCAGCTCCAGGGGCTACTAGTGTAGCTCCAGGGGTTGCCAGTGTAGCTTTGGAGGATGGTTCCTCAGTTGAGGAGTCTTCCTAGCCTTCAACTGGAAAATTGACCCAAAAGGTGAGCTGGAAATTCCAGAAGGGAGTAGACACTTCCACCACCTACTGGTGAATGGATTCCCAGCCACTGCCATGAGAGATACATTTGCCAGTCACACTGTGGTACATGACAGGTTGGTACTCCCACACCAGTATGTCCCAGGGGAAACAAGAAGAGTAAGGGCGGTCCTAGGGGGTGTCACTGTTAGGCCTGTGGCTGTAGTGCCCCTAGCAATAGCTGGGTCCCTTGGATGGAGAAAGGCAGTAGTCAGTAAAGACCTCCTCCTTGATTGTCTCCTGGGAATGACCACTCAGAGGTTGTTCTGAGCCAAAGAGAGATACTGGTCCAATGCCAGACCTCACCCAAGAAACCTGGGGGGCTTAACCTGCAGTTAGTGCAGCTAAGCCCCAATACAAAAAGAAGAAACAGTGTAGGAAAGGTGGGCAACTGTTAGCCACAGTTCCAGTGGGCCAGGAAGATTCGATCCCAGTAAGGGAGAACTCCAAAAGTGGCAATGGTAAAGTCCCCCCTAGCCAACAAAAATACCTGACTAGTCAGGCAACTGCCCAGCCTGAGATGAGGGCTCCTCAGCTGGCAGAACAAAGGGTGGAGGAAGGGTGTTCACTACCAAGTGTAGTTACCCCCCACCCTAAAACTGCAAACGGGCAGCCAGAACCCAAAAGAAGCCTGTAAGATAGCCCCTTCACTTACCAGTCAGGAGCTAAAGGTGTGGTTCTGGGCACTGACAGCTGTCAGCAGCCTCTGCTGGGTGTTGTCCTTCATGGCAGCACTGTCCTTGGCATGGTGGCCAAGCCCCTGCCAAATAGCAAGTTAGGCCCTTGACTCTATAGGTCATGGTAGGGTTGCTAAAGCTGGTGGTGACCTCTGTGGGTAAGCTGGGTTTTGCCCTTGCTAAGTTAGAATATGCAGAGGTGGGCACCCAAACTAAAAAGATGGGTTGAAGACACTAAAGAGCTAGGAAAGGAGCATTGGGAATTAGGTCCTAAAACTGTTGGGGTAGGCCAGCTCCCCAAAGGGACTGACCTGGGCAGAAGGATGTAAGCAGAGTAGGCCTTGCAACTTTCAAACCACTTCGTCTACTCTTCCTTGACTGAAAGACTAGGAAGACTCTCTCAGCTTTGGCAGAATCTCCTGGCCTTTGGGCTGGGTGGGGGGGGTGGCTTGTGTAGGAAAGTGGGTTTCTGTTGCAGTAAGCCCCCACCGTTTACCAGACTACTGATGCACTTTTTCTTGGTGTGCCCTGGGTCCCTGCCAATCAGGTTCCCAGGGTCCGTGTTCTTTCCCCAAAACTAACCCAATTGGCATGTCTGGCCACAGGTCACCCCCTGGTAAATGGTACCACAGGTACCCAGGGCACTGTGACCAGGGAAGACCTCTAGGGGCTGCAGCACTTATTGTGCCACCCTTAGAGGCCCTGTACCTTTACACACACACACTGCCTTTGCAGGCTGCGTGTTATGGTGCAAAACAAAGTAAAAAGTCGACATGGCACACATCCCTGTGTGCCATGCCTACAACCCACTGCCCTGGCATAGATCAGTCACCCCTCTAGCTGGGTGCCCTATGCCAGTGGAGAGGGTACAGGTGCATGAGCCCTGTACCCATTCAGTGTCTAAGTCCATTCTTAGACATTGTAAGTGCAGTGCTGCCATTAAGAGTATATGTGCTGGGAGCTTGTCATTACGAGCTCCACAGCACCATAGTGGCTACAATGAAAACTGAGAAGGTTGGTATCAAACTTCTCTGCACAATAAACCCACACTGATGCCAGTGTGGGATTTAATGAAAAATGCATCCAGAGGGCATA
Source organism: Triturus cristatus (assembly GCF_964204655.1). Taxonomy (NCBI): domain Eukaryota; kingdom Metazoa; phylum Chordata; class Amphibia; order Caudata; family Salamandridae; genus Triturus; species Triturus cristatus. Next base: position 530,327,068 of record NC_140593.1, on the reverse strand, counting down.
TCAGAGATGCCCCCTGAAAACTAACCCACCACTAGTGTCCAGGCTGAGTGGCTGCTTGCAGCTGCCACCACCAGCCATGTTTCTGGACTCCTGGGTCGAGAGCCTGCTGCTCCCTGGGGCCTGAAACAATGTACATCCTGGGACGAGGTGAAAAGCCTTCTACCCCAGGATGGGCAGGGTTCACGAAGGGAAAGCTTCAAAGGCATGCCGCCTTTGTGAGCCTCCCCAGACCATTTGCTGCTTTCAGCAACTGGCCCCACCTGTTCTACCCCCCCACTTTGGGCGGGAGAGCCAGCGGGAAAAACAAGTGAGGGAAAGAGGTGTGCCCACCTCTGCCAACTCCACACCTCATGTGGGGGAGGCGAGGTGAAGCACAACTCTGAGTCCCTGCCATCTTGAGGACGGGGAAACCAACCAACCAGGGACAGGCTCCTGCCCCCCTCCCACTGGAGGGTGGCACAATAGGGGGTGTACCCACCCCAGGGAAGGGACCCATTGGTTCCTGCCCTTTACCTACATGTAACACCTCTAAATCTAGTATTTAGGGGGCACCCTGAACCTTGCTTCCTCAGATCCAGCCTGACAACAAGAAGAAATGAAGAAGGAGGACCGAACAGCCGTGCAGCCAGCTGACAAGAGGAAGACGCCCACTGACTTGGCCCCAGCCCTACCAGCCTTTCTCCCCTCGAACCTGCTCCTGTGAAATCCTGGTCTGTCCTGCAGCCAGCAACCTCAAAAACCCTGGACCTGCCTACCTTCACTTCCAAAGACTGCTTTCCCGGTGAACACCGGATTTGTTCACCTTCAACCTATGGCAGCAGCCGGAGACCGCGAATCCAGCCCACTCTGCAGCTGTCAAACCCAGCCCATGCTTGAGTGGAAAAACACCAGAAAGAGGTCACCCCGGCGATCCTGACCCGAGATCTGGTGACCCCTGACCTGCCTCAAGCCTCCAGCCGACACCTGAAGTCTAAATCCAGAAGGCCCCCCTAAACCACGACCAGGAGCTGGTAAGAAGATCCGACCCCAAAAGGCACCCCTGCACTTAATGCCCCATGGCCTTGTGTGCCCAAACCAATGGTGCCTAACCAACCCTTAACTTCCCAACTTACCTCTCGCAGATGTGGTCGCACCCAGAAGTCCTTTGTCTCCCTGCCTGCAGTGCTTTTGCAAACCGGAGGTTCTCCATAGAAAACAACAGGGCGCCCGACGTTGAAACAACACTCTGCACCCGGCCGCCCCAGTGCCGCTGAGGGTGCACCTTTTGTGCTACTTTGACTCCCCTATTTGCCCTGGCCTAAACCCTAGGAGCTTTGCTCCCACAAACCAGTGCCCTGCTCACCAGCGGCCACCAACCGGAGGCCCCCTATCCCCCATTGGATAATATTGGGCCTCAACACTCAGCACCCGGCCACCCTAGTGCCGCTGAGGGTATAACAAGAGTGCATCACTGACCCTGGGGGACCCCTGTCTAACCCGAGAACCTTAACTCCCACAGTCGATAACTTACCTGTATACCGATAATCTGTTTTTCCGCCAAAGGATAACATTATCAATTTCTTTACTTCCAAAAAGTTTTTGTGTGGAGTTTTGAAATCTAAAAATGTTCTTTAAAAATCGCACGAATAACCAAAGTGTATTTATTTACCTGTTTGCATGAAATGACCCAGTGCTGAATCTAGGTATCCGAAAGTACAATATCGAATGGTCCCAGCAAACAATATTAAAACAGACAATACATAAAACGTTGTAGTCAAATAGAATTGACAACAATATGTGACAATACTGAATTGCAAGTGTTATTTAATCACACTGCTTCATTTGATAGAATACATCAATACATATGTCAAAATACAGATTCATATATATTCAAGTGCCTAGAAGAACAGTCGAAAAGAAGAAAAGAAAATGGGTGATTCTCGTGAGGATAAAAAGAGTGTGAGGAAGGTTGTGAAAGCAAGTAATGCCAAGTTCAAGTGACAAAGATAATTAATTATGGCCTAAATATTTCGCCAAAAATACATGTAATGTTCGTATCATTCAAAAGCTAGACCATCCAGTGGGAACATAGTCACAACTTTTCTGTTGTTCCAGGGGGGTAGCTCAAGGGAAAGAGTGTCGACGTTTCGACCCCAAGACGTAGTATAGGTCGTTTAGCACCTTACATAGGGGTCTTCCTCAGGACTGTGATGTGGAAAAAGGCACCTAAGATTCAAAAACACTCATTGTAAAATACGCGAAAAACAAAAATGTCCTAATTATTATTTAAGGCCAATGAATGGTCCAATTATTTACCGTAATAGGCCCTACAATGGGGCCTATGAAGTAAGAGAATCGGGCACACTGGCTTCAAGGATGTAGAGAGCAGCATCAACACCTGAAAAATAAGGTGTGATCTATAAGCCCAATGTCATAATTCAGGACCTTGGCAGTTGCCCCCGTATACAGTTGTGGTAGGAACTGTATCAGGACCGTGTCGACCTTTAAGTCAGCCAGGATGTTCCATAATTTACTGTAGACCACACAGTCGAAAGCGGCTGTGAGGTCAACAAATGCCAGATAAAATGTTCCTGGTTTAGCCAGGGTATATTTTCCTACTAAAATGCTAAGATTTAAGACTTGCTCATTTACACCTAGGCCTGCTCTAAAACTGTAATGCACAACACTTAAAATATTGTTATCTTCAGCCCATGTTTGCAGCCTATCTAAGACAATCCTTCCTGCTACCTTCATCATAGAGTCTACTAGAGATGTCTGTCGGTAGCATGCGGGATTATCACGTTCCCCTTTTTTAAATATTAGTACTATGACCGATTCTGACCAGGTACCAATGAAGCCTTTCATGCAACATGCTTGGAGGACCCTTGTTATGATTGGTGTCCATAGAGATGGAATAGATTTGAACAAATCAATTGGCACCCCATGTGGTCCAGGTGCTTTATCACGCTTGCTTGCCTTTATTGCCCCAATAACATCTTTATGTGTTATCTGAAAATCAATAGGGAAGGAAGCAGGGGACCCGTCCTCCTGCTTTTCTGCGCTTTCTATTGCATTTTCTGTACCCCCTTGCGATTCATACACACTTGAGAAGAAATCCACCCAGACTTTCTCCTCAGTTGCCACTTCTATCGTCGGCGCGTTAGTCTTAGTAAAAAATGGTGCATTTACCGCCTGCCAGAAAGAAGAGCTATCTTTACTTATGAAGGCTTCTTGTAGAGTGACCCAAGTTTTTTCTTTAAGTTTCTTCTGTCGTAATCTTCTGGCTTGATTATAAAGTTTCCTACATTCTCTAATCTCCCCCAGGTCTTTTACTGTCTTATGAAGGGCCTCTTTGCGCTTTTTATATGCTTTAGTACAATTTGAGTCAAACCACCCCTTCCTGTTAATGCAATTTTCATTAATTTCAGCTAAAAGCAAGTTTTGTACAGTTGAAGTAATTTCAGAAAATGCTCGCAATATATTTTCATGAGAGGTGGATTCCTCCAGGCACATTAAAATAGAATCATAGGCCTTAGTTACTATTTGTTTACTAAGCTCAGATGGATCGTGGCTAGGCCAATGCAACGTATATCTATTCAGTCTGCCCATTTATACATTTTGGGTCCAGGCTACTTGATTATTGTATTGCCTTTCTAGAGTAGTTGGAAGTGTGATGTCAATACTTAAGGGCAGATGATCTCTCTTGACATTTTTATGGATTTTATAACTCTTGATATAACTTGCATAGCGATTTGGGGAAGTTATAAAATCTATAGTGGATTCTAATCCCTTTCCTATAAATGTGTGCCCAAAATCCACTTTAGGGAAGCATAGATAATTCACAAAGCCAAGATCATATGTAAATAGAAACTCCTTAAACATCTCCCCCCTATCTGAATGAACAAAATGCATCGGGGGATCGTCCTCCTGTACTGTTAGGCCACACTTTCATAGCCCAATGTTAAAATCACCTCCCCATATGCTAATCATTTCAGTATCACTGGTTGCCTTTAGTTTACTGACATCTTCACTAAGCATCTTCATTATGGCCCCCAACCTTTCTTTTTCAACATTATTATAAAAATTGATAACTACAAGTGTATATTTGTAGTTGCATATCAATACTATTTGGTAGTAAATTTCAGATTTTATCATGTCAGACTTTGTTGCCCCAATCAGATTGGATACATAAACACAGATTCCTCCCTTCGGTCTACCGTGTATCGAGTGAATCGCTGGTGTATGAAATGTCCTGCAGCCGTTTATATGTACTTCGTCTATTGCCCAGGTCTCTAGCACACATAAAATGTCCATTTTTTCTATAAAATCTAACCAAGAGGTGTTATTCAACTTACTTCGGAGATCAACAATGTTCCAAAAAAGAACGTTTACAGATTTGGGTGGTGATAATCTAGAGGCAGAGTCAGTCTGACAAATTTGTTCGTTTCTAAGTTGCATATCTCGACTATGAGCACCAGACACACCCAATTTTATTTCTTCCCTTATTGTTTGGGCTGAACCAAAATCTTCTTTACCACATGACTCCAATTCCCTCGAGTCAATATGATCAGTCGAACTAGCTTCGCAAACAATCTGCGAGTCATAGCTCGTAGTGATTGTGCTTGGGTGTTGTCTGGGAAGTAGTCAGTCGTTTTCATCCAGTGTTTGAAGAGCGTCAAATCTATTGTGAATTCATTTGCTGACTGAGTGTGTACATCAAATGCTTAATACTGTCCTCTGATACTGCCTTACTGCTTGACCACTCTACCACAAATAGAGGGTACGGTTCTGTCTAACTTTAACCTCTGCCTACCTCTGGGGTCACCTGGACTCTATACACACTATACCTCATTTTGGTGTAGTATATAAAGAGCCAGTTCCTTACACTGACAACCCTAGAACCCTACTACATTCTACGTGACCATGACTACACGGCCACAGTTCTGTCTATGACATCACAACATCTTCCCCCTTCTTGACAACAAATGGCATAACAAGTAACACATAACAAAATAGAAAAAAAGAAATAAATCATTAACATTGTTCAATCAGTCTTTGAGTTTTTTTTTGTACCCTTTCTGTTCTTCTAAGAGGAATACAATCATTGACACCATCCTCTTGTCTATGCACTTCACTTGAGGGGCTTATAATTTTTTTGAAATGTGCCTTATTTCTTATTATCACTTTATTCTCATTCTGAGCAGTAACATCTGAACCCTTCACCTTAGTCACTTCCAAAGGAGACGGGTGAAATCTGCTCATAGACTTTCGTGTTTGATTTTTCCTTACCAACGCCAGATCTCTTATTTCATAGCTATCTCTGCGAACATACTTCCTTTGTTCAGCATTCTGCTTCATCTTTTCTTTCATTATCTCATCTCTCTTTGCAATTTGTGCATGTTCTTTAGGAGGTTTCAAAGGCATTTGTGGCAAACGTGTTTGTCTAGACTGGCCAAACATCAGCTCTGAAGGAGGTTTTCCAGTCGAACTGTGAGGTGTATTCCTGTAGTCACGCAACACTTAGCACACAGCTTGATTCACAGAAATGTCAATTCATTTTGCTCTCTGCACCCTTTTTTTAACGTGGCCATCAATCTTTCCACTATAGCATTTGCTTGTGGCCAGAGTGGGGTAATTTTCCTATGTCTCACATCCATATAATCAAGAAATGTCGTAAATTCCTTTCCATTAAAAGGTGGACCATTATTTGTTTTTAAAACTTTGGGTATACCCCAAGGGGAGAAAATGTCATCAAGAATAGGCAGTACCACATATGCAGAAGTGGATGACACTGTTTTTACAATTGGAAATCTAGCATATTCATCAATGTGAACAAATAAAGAACGCCCAGAATCTAGAGGTCCATAAAAATCACATGCTAGATCAGACCAGACAGCATCTGGCAACTTAGACATCCGCAATTCTTCAACAGTTCTCTCTCTTGTGGTGCACTGGCAGAAATGACAAGACTGCACAATTTCTTCTACTTGACGGCAAACGCCTTGGAAACCACACGTTTTTTCTTAAGAGAGTTTTTGTTGCTGATATTCCTCTATGACTTTCATGTGCAAGATTAATGACACATCTTTTTAAACTGCTTGGAATTACTATTCTCTTCCCTCTTATAAGAACACCAGAAGTGGCTATTGTCAATTCTGCTTGAATTTTTTTGAATGCAAGCACATCTCTTTTGCATACTCCTGGTTGGTCCATGGTGGGGGTGCCCAGTCTGGAGCAGAGGTCACCAACTCTAGTGCACAGCGTTTCCGGAGGAGGGGCGAGAGGAGTGGCGAGAGTTTCCGGAGCAGTGCGAGCAGTACGGAGGCGCTGTGCAGAGGCACATGCTTCTGGGGAACTGCGAGCCGTGCGGCAGCAGGTGGACTGGAAATCCGCTGTTTTCTGCTGGTTTCAGCTCTAGTTCCAGTCGAAGGCTGGGGCTGCCTGAGACCCCTGAGACCTCCCAAGATCCCTTGCAGTTCCCAACGGACCTCGCCGCGGACCACGGACCACAGACCGTGCCGCAAAACCCCCTGCCACACATCCTTGCCGCGGCTTCTTGACATCGGCGTTGACAAGGAGCCTCGGGCTAGGGTGAGCACCAGCCGACCCGCGAGCCCGAGCCTGTGGAGAGAGGTGGAGTGAGGTGACACGACTGCAGTAAGGTGGTTGAGGGGGCAGGGGGGCAATGAGGTGTGGTCCTTACAACCTTGCCTGACCACCCCGCGTCTACCACTGGGGAGGTCCTCCTACGCTTCTGGCACTCTACAGGTGCCTGCTGTCGTCCTCTCCCACCCTGCCGCCTTGCTACCCTTGCTGCCCTGCTGCTTTCCCCTTCACCTCAGAGCAAGCTGCTGGGTGTTTGGGGGTGGAGGAGTGTGAGAGCGAGCGTCGCTCTTTGCCCTCTTGCCCATCGTCCTCGTCCCCTGCCCACCCTCACCTGCCAAGCCCTACTGGGTCGGTGGAACTTGCAGGTGGACAGCTTGGGTGCCAGATCTACCTTGACCTGCTGGATACCACCAGACCAACCCCACCAAACCCGGAAAACACGGAACTAGGAGCTGATTTGTCATCGCCTGTCTGCCCGTCCACCCATCTGCCCGTCTGCCAACCTGCCTGTGTCAGTGTTTGCAAGTCGAGTAGCAGTAGCAGAAAGAGCAGCAAGAGCTACTGGAGACAGATCAAACAGCGTTTAAGCAGCAGACAGCAGACAAACCGTCAACTGTTGGAAAGCTAATCAAAACCCAATCTCGAAGAAACTAGACTGAATTGAACTGAACTGAATTGAACTGATTAACTGCCCTCCCATTGGCAGCTGACAGACCTGTATCAGGAAAGGCTCCCTGGCAACAAAAATGCAATGCAACGCAAAGGGGCAAGCGTGAGAAAGCAGGGCAGAAAGTAGGGCAGCTTCAGAGGATCTACAGTATCCCAACCATGAGGTCGGGCAGGAATAGGCGGCAGCCCGTGGTCGCTGTGCGCAAAGCCAAACAAAATGGAAAACCAAAACCAAGCGCAACAATTTTGGTAACAGCCACGGAGGAAGTAGAGGAAGTAGAGGCCCCCAGAAACCTTGCACAGGACCCTGGAAGTCACCTCGCCAATACCAACCAAAAATGTCCTCAAATTCCAATTTCTAAAGGACCCAGCGTCGTCCATATTTTATTCCAGCGGCAAAATTCTGGGCTTCAAGATCCACTTCTCCTCCTATTCCCTCCACAATCACCGACCACACTAGTCACAGTACAAGCTACAGTGGGAACTCTACCTGTGGTCCCTCCGCCAACATCAGAAAAAATCTGCAAACACAAAACTAACAGCCCGTCTGACACTCAATAGGGGGAGGTGGAAACGCGTGCTGAGGAGCAAGCGATTTGTCGATCCTTGTCCACCCTAACCTGCAACGCCATAACTGACTCAACCAATCTCAATAAGCGGAAGAAAGCACAAAACTTACACGAGTTTATAACAAAGAACAGCAAGGCCTCAGACTCAGGGCAGGAGGATTCAAGTGGACATAAATTGAATTACTCTCCTGAACCCGAACACGAACACCATTTCAAAGTCTCGCCTCAAAAAGAACCCCACAAATCCCCTCACGACCCGCCATTACATTAGGAGGCCATCAAATCGGCCCAACCGTCCTTAGGAGCGGAAACAGGGGGCGGCCAGGATATCCCCAAAGAGTCCTCTGAAACCTCATCGGATTCCCCGTTCTCCAGGGGAGGTGGGCAGGATCTCCTCTCCTACCTGGGATCACAGGAGTGGGCGGCCCTAATAGCATCCTACGCATTGGACACTCCTGAAAACCAGCTTCCGGCTACAGTCAGTATCAGTATAAATCAAGGTGTGAAACAAGGAAACGATCAAGAAACAGCGACTAACAACTCAATCTCACGTAAAAAAAAAACAACTCCTATTTTGACCTCAGGCTCACCAATTCACACTGGGAAACAGGCATTGAATACATGGGACATCTTATTAAATACAATGCAGCAAACTGTTGACGTACTGCATTACCAGTCAGACAAAATGGACCTGCAGTTGACACTATTAGACACTCTGGCACTCTTTGTGGGGGGAATAGACGAGAAACTAAGCCAACTAAACCTTTTAACAAGCAAAATTGAACTGCAGCTGTGGTCCTATTATTGACAAATTATCGTCACTCCCCTCAATTTTTTCCACCCTCACAGAAGGCCTGCCAAAGGGCCCAAATCAAGAGAAATCAAGGGCAAACTCAAACAAAGTTGTGCCCAATGAGTTACCGAATAGGGATCCCATTTCCCAAAAAAACCTTTGCAATAACCTTCCGTTTTGTCATGAGGGCAGCCCGTCCACTAGGACCCCTCAATTTTTCAAGGAGCAAACACCAAAGCAGAACGCTAAGCGATGCCGTCAACTTAGGAGAAAAGGTCATAATAAAATACCATCTTCGAGCCTCACAAAATGTTATCCTCTATTTACAATAAAAACATCACAGCAGAAAGCGCAAGAACAAACAACCATAGCACATGTCTCCGAAGTTTAGGGAAGGTCCAATCAGCCAAAGGAAACCTACTCCATGGAAAACATGAAGGCTATACAAGTGGAAACACCACCTTTGGAGGCAGTCCGCTTATCACTCTGTGGTCAAACCGACACCCAAGGCAATAGAAAACAAAAGCCAAACCAAAACAGGACGACAGCACTAATAGCCGAACGTCACAACCAATTGAGGTAAGGGAGCCCCCTCCTATCCACGATCCAAATCAGGAGTTGGCCTCAACCTTACATCTTCCACTTGGCGCAAATCCTAGCACACCAACCTTGCGAATCAAGCTGCCAGCTCACAGGATTATTCAGGACTCAACTAAGGTATCAGGGGAAGTAAATCAATAAAACGACAATACAAGTGGAACCTGTAACAAAGTGCAGAGAGCAGCTCATAAGCCAAGGACTACTACAATGGGGCACTTGGGTCTCTCCGTAACACGAAACTTAAATTCAGATCATGGCTTAGAAGGATGCACGGGCCCTAGGCATCAAGAGCCCCTAATCCTTGATATCTCCATTGGACCGAGTCAGCAATCCACTAACTGCATCAGAGAAAATCACCTGGGGACAAACTTTGCAAAAAACCCTCTAAATAACCAAACTAGGAACTCAGAAATTACTATCTTCACCCCAGAATACGAATCGAAAGGACCCTTTGATATCTTGAACAGAGGGAATATTCTTAAACTCCTAGGCACAATACCACCATTAAAAGGTACACGTTCTACTGATCTTCTTTCAATAGAATTCATAAAGCTGGACAAAGCACAAGGAATGGAATCCACCAAAGCCACCTGGAGGACCACCCAAATCACAAATAAAGTCCTGGATGAACAGGAAACCTTTAAAGCCTGGAGGATACAATCCACTGTGTTTTATAACACAGGATACCCATTCCCCTTACTTGATATAGCAAGAGAAGGAACAACCCGCAAAAGCAATAAAACTTTGCCTGTACTTAGGGAGGTCCGAGGACAGTCACCACAAAAAGAAAAGATACCAAACATACAAACGAGGAAATGGTCCCATGTTTGGTCACTTGGAAAAACCGCAATTGCGAACTGCGATGTGTATAAGTACCTAGGTGTCATGATCGATAAGGGGGGCCAATTCGCGAACCAGCTTAAGACCATCAAGAGGAAAGGAATGGCGATTGCGACAAAGCTAAGACAACTTAAAACAAAATTAATGCTTGATCATGTTCACTTTCTGTTTTTCCAAAAACAAGAATATCATCACTGTAATTCATTGAATTTTTTAGTGGTCTAATAGCATTTTTTATAATTTCTTGAAAAATCTCTGCAGCTGAGCATATTCGAAAATTGAGTTTTTTTTTTACAAAGGAATAACCCCATATGTGTTGAAAAAGTTATAATGTATCTTGATTTCTCATTAATTGGAAATTGATGATATCCTTTACAGAGATCCAGTTTCGAGAAAACTGTTACCCTATTTAAAATACTAATCATGTTGTTCAAATGAGGCCCAGGGTACCTCTCTCTCTCAATTGCAGTATTCGGTATCCTCATATCAACACAGATTCTAATCTGGCTAGAGCCCTTTTTCGGCACCACAACAATCAGAGACACCCAAGGTGTTGGGCCTGTAGCAGACTCAATTATGTCCTGTTTAAATAAAGAATTAATTTCCTCTTCAACTTCACCCTGCATGTGAATTGGAACTCTCCTATGCATTTGTGCTCCTGGCTTCACTTTCTCATTTATGTGCAACGAAATGGTCTGTCCTTTTAACTTTCCAAGAACTTTTGTTAAAACAGGAAACTCTTTTAGTACATGTTGTTCCATTGTCACATGAAACGTCATAGCCAACAGTCCCATTAACTGAGCTGTGACATTGCTTAGCAAACATGGCCCAGCAGTTTCTCCTTTCAATACATGTATTTCTTCTTTCAGAGATACTTTTCCATAAGATAAACTTTCTTCGAATTTCCCTAAACAAGTTACAGGGCTTTTCCACTCTGTTATTAGTGTTTTCATCCTTTTCTTTATCCTTTTCTTCACTTTTGCTGTCTTTCTTGGTCATTTGCTGAACTTCTTCTAACGCTTTAACACTTCCTTGCTCCATGTTATTTGCGTGTTTTTTGCTTAAGCATCAATACGTGCCATGCGTAGAATTGTTCTCAAATCGTAGGTTTTTTCAAGGAGTTTCTTCCTCAATTCTACTGAATTGCATCCTTGAACGACCCTTAGCCTGACAGCTTCTTCGTTATTAAACTTATCAAATTCACAAAACACAACTCATTTTTTTAACTTGGTCACAAATTCATCAATGGTTTCATTGACTTGTTGGAAAGTCATGTTAAAGGTGTACCTTTCAAATCTACATTTCTTTGTGGGTCAAATCTTTCATTCAAACTTTTCATGATGCCTTCATATGTATTTTTAGAAGCATCTGGGAATGTGACAATTATATCTTCCACTTCATCACCCACTAAATAGAGCAGTAAATCCTTTGCTTGCTCATCAGTATATTTTTTGCATGTGGCCTTAAGAAAATGTTCAAAATCGTCTTCTCCATTTTTCCCATCTTTGAGCAATTGTTTGCTCATCTGTAATATCAAATGGTAATGGTCTTCTATAGATCGAGCTGGACACGTTTTCCACTTCTTGTTCATCCATGGGTCTGTGTGTTGACACACTGTTTGAAATTTTACCCTCTTCTATTAGTATAGTATCCATTTTATATTGTTTAGTTGTGTAGTCTTCTTTAATTTGCTTAAAATTAAGTTGCTTAGTTGTTTAATCTTCTTTTGTTTGCTTAATATTGAGTTAAAACTGAATTTGCCTGACCTTAATATGGAGTTGTATAATATACATTCGCGATGTCCCAAAACGTGTCTGACTTTAAGATGGCCGCCGTTTATGACACATCAGGCGAAATCACGCGAGATTTGCTCTGCGCATGCTCGCATTTATGAGAAACAGTTTGTTCCTTGCGCTGCACTTCGGTAAGCAGTTCTTCTTTATTAAAATGTATTCAGTGCGTGATATTAATTTAGGCAATCACAACCGCATTAACTTGATCTCTTAATCTGACCACGCCGATTTTACTTGTTTCAAACAACGCGCAGCTAGCGCTCTTACCACAATTATAAGAGCAGGATGAGGCAGACGTGAGTTCGCATCAGCGCTCGTCGACAATCTGTAACGATGTGGAGCCTTAATATTAAAGATATTTATTGGACGGACACAGAGCAGTCCATTTGCTTCATGACTTCAAGTCTCCAAATAACTGACGACCCTAGAACCCTACTACATTGTACGTGACCATGACTACACGGCCACAGTTCTGTCTATGACATCACTACACAGTCATCCATCATTTCCCTCTTAATTTCTTCCTTCTTTTTTCCCTTTGTTCCTTTCACTGCTTCATTCATGCTTTCATCCTTTCATTCTCTCTTTTCGCCTCCCTTTAACTTTTCCTTACTAACTAACTTTCCACATATTTCTTCACTGCTTTCGCCGTTCTAATTTTTCGCCATTCAGTCATACATTCCTCTGTTCTCCCCTTCCTCATATTCTCTTTCTATTTACTCAGCTCTCTTTATTTCCTTTTTTTCTTACCTCTTCTTTGCCCGGCCACTCAGTTTTTATCTCTCCTTATCTTTTTCCCAATTGCAATAATTTCTTTATTTCTGTCTCCTTCAGGGTACTTAGCTCATTTAGCAGCCATTGGCTAATAAAGAACTATTGACGTTTTTAGTGGGACTCAACTTACCAGCCCATCGGTTTCCATGTAACCTTCTTGCTGTAGCTGCTAAAAAGAGGGGTTGAATGCGCCATCTTTGCTGATGAAGGGACATGATCTGCAACTGGTAGGGAACTGGGGTGGGGCAGCATGCTTTCATCATTTGCGTAGTAAACATCCATTTTCAAGGGAAGTACAGCTACACAGCAATATTAGGGTTAAATTCTGAAGTTGCAATGTGTGCAGGGATCACCAATACCAGTTGAAATGAGACTTTTGCCTAGTTCATGTGCTAAGCACATATTAAATTATCTGTAACAGTGTATAGTAATGTGGTATAACCAAGGTCACTAGAATCATGTGATTCTGCAGCTGGTGCAGTGTCTGCATAATTATGGAATTGTGACATTCGCAAAAAGGTCCACCATCAGCGGCATAGTTTCCAGATTTCACACTCCCGCCCCCCCCCCCACATTTCTTTTTTGTCATATGGATCAAAATCCATTTTTAAAAAGTGCCAAATACTGGTTCTGTGCAGTAACAGACCATTTTCCATATCTATGTAGTTACTTTCAGCTGCCTGTCACAATATGTAGGTGCTAAACGGGTACTAATGACATACAACTTTGTCCAGACAGCCTTAAAAGTTGCTGAAATGACAAAATAATGAAATAATACTGTCACAGATTGTGATGTATTATGCCACATACTTTGCCTTTTCTTGCTGCATAATTTAGTCAACCCTGCTGCAAATGTAGTCGACCATTACAACATAATTGAAGTGGCCATGGAATTAAAACCTATCAAAGTGTTGACATAGTATAGTTTTCCCTCAGGCAGCCTGACCTCTTCAACTAGAGTCTGCTGTTTGTTTGGGACATAATCTTTCAAAAACTCACGTAAACAACCAAGCCAATAGCAAGGCATTCTCTCAACGTCATACTTCGGATAGTGAGTCTCCCACTTCACAGTGCATGCTCCTGGCCAATTCAAATCTTACCTGATGCCATTGGCGGCATAGAATTGCCTCTGGCAGCGAATAGGAAAATATCACTGAAAATGCTCTTTGATTCTGGAGCCACCTGCAAATTTAGTTATATCACATTTGCAGAATCATTGTGATTTTTTTTTGTGAACAAGAGTAAAACATTGTGAGGGAGTTAACTTCTGGTCCTGCGGTTAGTACAACTATTGATTTTACTTTGATCATTCTAGATGGCCATAAAAACTACTCATGTTTTGATTTAATTGATGCACCCCAATTTAAGGGATTTTTTGAGATTTCTTGGTTACAGAAATACAATCCTAAAAAAAAGAGGACTAACCAAATTCTAAGTTTGAAATTTCAATTTTGTGGTGGAAATTCCTGCGAGCAGAAAGTTGAGTTGGGAAAGCCAGTGTAATTCTCTCTATTGGTGGGGAAAAAAAGACCTCCCCGATTCTTTGATAGGGCTAAAACGTCTACCTTGCCACCACATAGGCCCTTTGACTGCAGAGTTGGCTTGCAACCTATGGCTTAAATTCTGTGCAGCTGGATTTACACACTTACAGATAAAGAAAACTTAAACCTATGACATTATTTAGCCAAAATGCCTTAAATTGTGTTTATCAAATCGTTCCAGTCACCACCTTCATCTTCTTTGTCCCCAAAAAAGAGCAGGGGACACAATTTGTGTTCACTAAATTGCACTTACAGTGTGCTTACCATCTGATGCGTGTCCCTGAGGTTGACAAGAGGAAGACAGCTTTTAGAACAAAGTTTGTAACTTGTTATGCCTTTCAGATTGTGCAATCACCAGAAATATTCCTGTATTTTATTAACACAGTGCTGGGGGAATTTGTAGATCAATGTGTAGGCATGTATATAGTTGACTTACTTATTTACTCAACATTCTGCAACGTTTGCATGAGAATCATCTTCATGCAAAGTTGGAATAGTGTGTGTTTCACACTCAACAGGTAGTATTTTTTAGGTTTAACATAAACCCCACATGAATACAAATGGACATACAAAAGGTGGAGGTTATCAAAGTGCAGAAGACTCCACAAAGTATTACAGAGATATTAAGCTTTTTAGGGTGTGCTCATTTTTGTAGGCAATTTAATAATAATTTTTCTACTATAGTTGCATCCTTATTCAGAATCCTAAAGAAAGTTTTAGAATTCAATTGGGATGAGCAAGCTGAACAGACTGTCCAACAGTTGAAGGAAAAACTATTTAGTGCTCCATCGTTGTCAATCCAGATCCAATGCAACCTTTCAGTTTGGAGGCTGATACCTCGAAAGTCACAGTCAAGGACAGACTAGGATCGCAAATCAGCCCGGGCAATTAAGCCCGACCGGCCCCAGGGGGGGGGGGGGGGCAGGAGGGCCGGTGGGCACACTACTGTTGTGCTTTTGTTACAAGGGGCCGATTTGCTGCAAAACCGGCCCCCAGTAACACAAACGGCCCCAACTGGTCCAAAACCTGCCCCCACCCTTTCGGCCCACTGGGGAAATACCCAGTGCCCGCTAAGGCCAGTCCGGCCCTGGTCACAGTGGAAGGTGTTCTGTTGCAGCATAATTCAAAAGCTGACCAAACGGTCTCATTAGCATATTTCTCAGCCAAATGAAGCCCTCCTAAGTTGAATTATGCTGTGGTGGATAGAGAATAGTTAGCCATAAATGTAGCTCTTAAAGAGTGAGGCGCTACCTCTTAGGGGCACTTCATAAAGTGACTACATTAACAGACCAACAAAACCTGCAGTTCTTAAAGTCAGCTCAAGTCTTATCTGCTAGACAACTGAGTTGGGCTCAGTTTTTTATTGACTTGGATTTCATAATTCACTTTTTACAGTGTAAAAAAATGGAAAGGCAGGTGCTCTGTCCGTATTTTGTCTTGTGCTGATAGAACAAATCTCTGAGACACTTTCAATAATTTCTTCTGCTGTACAAAATTACAGCAATCACAGCATTTACACCACTTCAGCCTTCCTGCTTCAGAAGCAGGTTCATTTTCGTCCATGAGAGGAGTTGTTCACTCCTAATTACAGTCACTAGAATAAAGGCAGAGAGCCAAACTATTTTTAACTTCAATTTGATGTAAGGCAGCACAAAGTGAACTTTTGAAAGTTTCTTTTCTAGTACACTTAGCAACAATGTATTGTCACCATTGAATTCGATTTTTCATAAAAGGTAGAACATATCCTTTAAGCAAGTTTTTACAATGGTCTCAAGCTGAGTTTGGAAAAGAGACTATTATTTACAATCAAGCCTGTACACACAAAGTGTAACTCAACCTACATTCTGACAACCAATTTTAAGCAACTTTTCACTGTGGAGGTATCTTTTTTTATATTACTTACTATGTCACCCTTTTAGATATAATACAACCAGCATCTGTGGGCTTACAGGGAACTCATAGGGGTCCCTTTTTAAACATCAGAATGGCAAAGACGCAAAAGAAGATGGGAGGAATTTTTGCAAATAGCATAACCCAGTGGTTCCCAAACTTTTGACTCCCGATGACCCCCATTTATTCACTACTGGAAACTGGGGACCCCCAAACAATTTGTACAATTTAATAGTCTATCATTAAAACAGTAATTAAAAAATAAATAAACACACATGTGTGCACACCAAGCAAATATTCAAATTACTACAGCTTTTAATATTGCATATACGAATAATTTGCAAAAAATGAAAAACTTTAATGGGAAGATTGGTGCCACATCTCGGCAACTAACTTTTCAATATTTGGTTTTATTTTGCAGTACGAGGCTCCTGCCAGGGTCAGACTGGAAACCCCAAGCAGCCCTGACAAATGTTCTCATGCCAGTCCTCATATGGTGCACAGCAAGTGCAGCAAGTGAAACTGTCCACTACAAAAAGGGGGAGGGTGGGCGCACACTGCCTCACATCCCAGCACTCAGTTTGAACTGATGCATCATAGTAAATGCAGTGCATGATAACATTTTATTTTGTGTCAGGCTTTAGTTTGTCACCCTTGTTGGTGCAGCCAAAAGAGATACACAGCACTGGCTGCACCAACAAGGGTGAAAAAACTAAAGCCTGACACCGAATTAAGTGTAATCATGCACTGCATTTACTATGATGCATCGAGGCAAACTGAGTGCTGGGCTGTGAGGCAGTGTGCGCCCACCCTCCTCCTGTTTGAAAAGGCCCCCTTGAGCTAATGAGCTGACAAGCTCTGGTAGATGCACCTGCACCCAGCAAGTGGTACAGAGATCTGAGAAGACTTTAGGCAGCATTTCCAGCACCCCCAAAAAGAATGTGTTGCTCTCAACTGAAGAATGACAACTATCCTTAAACACATGTCTAGAGATACACAGCACTGCCTGTACCAACAAGGGTAAAAAACTAAAGCCTGACGCTGAATTAAGTGTGATCATGCACTGCATTTACTATGATGCATCGGGGAAAACTGAGTGCTGGGGTTTGAGGCAGTGTGTGCCCACCGTCCTCCACTACAAAAAAGGCTTTGGGAGGCTCTCCACCAAAGAAAATTTTGGGGAAAAATTATGTATTCTACAACACATTTGTCATTATATTTGGAATTGTATTAGCTTTTTAAGCATAGACAATGATGACCTTGCTATACACCAGGATACAACAATCTTTGTTGGGGACCTTCAATGATTCTCTGATTCCCTCACTATCACCCTCCAACCGTGCCTCTCATCTATCCATACACCCCTCTCTCACATATATTCTATTTGTTTTATTGCACCTCTCATACCAGTGTAGGATGTCAGAGCACTTTGCATCACACACATACAGAGACAATGAATCACATGTGTGTAAATTAGCATATGGAAAATATTACATAAGGAAAAGGGGACTACGAGGTGTAGGATTTACCTGTCATCCATACTGGTAGGCATTTTTTCACAGTGATTGGTCTTAGGAAGCACAAACTAATGATTCAGAAAATAACACAGTAGTTAGCGTTGACTTTAAAAATAAGAATTTATTTATACCCAAACAAACCTTTTTAGCAGCATCAGGATAACAAAAGACTGGGAAAAAATAACTTTCTACCTTATACCATGCAGTTTGCATGCAACTCTTTGACGGCAGTCAATAGCTCACTGTGCTAGATTACAATTGTAACTTATGAACTGCAGAGTAACCAAAGAATCTCTGTGACAAAAGCAGTAACCCACTGAGCTATGCACATAACATACAGTTTTTTTAAATGCACGATAAGCGTTCTTTGCAGCAGGCATGTATACCATATGCGCTCCCATAGATGAGTCAAATCTGCCACAGGATAAAACTCCCATCTCTTTCCAGCAGGTACATTAATCACAAGAGTAATTTCGACACTTTAATTGTTGCCGAAAAACTGCTGATTATACAAGGAACTTTACAGTGCTTTTAAAACTGCTGCCTGTGGACCCCCTGACAATGTGTCAAGGACACCTGGGGGTCTGCGGACCACAGTTTGGGAACCACTGGCCTAACCAATTGCTTAGGGTAGTATTCTAATCCATTGTTTTTCACCACTGTGCCACTCGAGGCAGAGGCTCGCCTTATGTAAATCACAGAGGGTGTGTGAAGTTAGGCACAATTGTGAAAAATTAGGCATGATTGCACGAAATGTAAATCAGTAATTTTTCACTTTATATTAGAGCAAAGTGCATTCTTGTGTCCATTTGTGTCATAAGGACACATTTAAATAAAAGCACAGTGAACAAAATCCACTTGCATAATGTTGCTCATGTGTGTTTACGGTATATTCTTACCAAAAATGATGTGTTTGCAGTAAATGTTTACCACAACCTGTGTGTAATTACACGAGTTGGCGTAATGGTGGAATTCTAGTGAACCGGGACCAGAAACAGGCATCCTGGGACTGGTTTCGGGGTAACACCCCTCATCAGCCAGACTAGCTTGCATTCAGTGGCAAAGTGAGCAAGGGACCCACGTCTGTGCATACCCTGCCAACTTAGGGTGAACAAAGAAAACACAAGGAGATAATGGGCGGAGCGCTGAAACATTTCAGACACTCACCCCAGTCACAGATCTGGGTTGAATCAATCATCGCTCTTTAGCTCACTTCCCCACCCCATTCAGACCCCGCCATATGCAAATCAGTCTTGACCCTGTGCCTCATGGGAAGAGTCTAGACTGAACTGCCAAGCCAGGTCTTCCCTGGACCAGAAACAATTATCCTGGAACCAGTTTCAGGGTAATACCCCTCATTAGCCAGGCTCGTTTGAATCCAGGGGCAAAGTGAGCAAGGGACCCACGTCTGGGCATACCCTGCCAACTTTTGGCAAACAAAGTATACACAAGGAGATGATGGGCAGAGTGATGAAACTTTTCAGACACTCACCCCAAGTCACAGATCTGATTTGAATCGCTTGGGGTATCATTCCAACCCATCATTTTTCACCCACATCTCACTCTAGAAGGAGGCTTGCCTTATGCAAACCCTGCTCCATCCCAAACTGCCAGGTGAGGCCCTTTATGAAGGAACACAGGCAACACAAGCAACCACAGATTTGTTTCTGTCTTGTTAAGCCTCATCAGGAAGGCATATCTTGAATCCAAAGGCACAGTGGGCAAGGGCCCCACATCTGAGCATACACTGACCACTTATGCAGTTAAATCAAACACAGAAATGGTGATGGTAGAAATACTTGCATATAGTCTAACCAATGGTAATCCCTCTGGGTATTGAAGGGCATCCTCTTCCTATTTGCAGCTTGGAAAGGAATGTATGAATAGTATATGACCACAATTATGATTGCAAACCATAAGAAATTAGTAATATCTAATTTCTTCATTCACATATGTGCTGTCACCAGGCTGGCTATTCTGCTACATTGAAAATGTTGAGGAACATGTTTGGAGACCTGCCTGTTCATGCTGTTTGCCCATCAGTCCAACGCCTCTATAGTCTTTTCGAAGTGGAGAAGTGTATCACTAAATATTGTGTTATTAAGAGGTCATGTGAAAAATGAATTATCGGAAAAAAAACAGATGGAAAAGAGAAAACAAGAGATTATGAGCATTTTAAGCAAAAACTATATATTTGTGCTCTTTTCACAGTAGAATAAATTAATAATAAGTTATGTCAATCTTTGAAATCGATAGGATCTGTCTGTGGAACTTAGCAGCACATAATATGGACTTCCTTCTTATAGTTTTGACTAGAGAATAATGCATTCCTAGTTGTTTAATATTTGAAGAATGCTCTGAATCTCTTGTCCCAATGTTCTATCTGGTTGTTCTGATGTGCTGCAGCCTACTGACATGTCTTTTACAGGTATAATACAATTTGTGTATTATCTCCTAATTCCCATTATGCTGACTTCATGTGCTTGATGTGCATACCCAATATATGATTGTTTGGAATTCCTACCCTTCCACAGGTGGTATTTCCTTCATTATGCTGTCACACTTAATCCAATTTCTCTCTTCCCCCTACTAAGCACGACTTTTTGAGAATGTGCAATATTTATGGAATATCCTACTTAGTGTGGATTTAGCTTTCCTGCATTCCTGTTGGGAGACTTGATATGCCACACTTGCCATATTGGAGGTGTGCACTTACTTAACCACATATGCTTTAGCATGTAGTTTGCAATGTTATGCCCCTTCGTATACAGTCTGTATTCTACTATGGGACATTCCACAAACAAATCATTCATCACCAACAAACACTATATTTACTTTCGGTCTTCTAATTGTTGCACCTACTCTGTGGGGTTTCTGGGGCATGTGGCACAGGGGCATAGGTCTCAGCTCCTAGGCTACAGTTGCCAACTAGTACAGGCCTTTTATGACAGGGCATTTTCTCCTCCCCTTGTCCCTCCTAGCACACTTTTAGTCATTACAGTTTCTACCTGCTTGTACCTCAAACCTCTTTGTTTTACCCTCCTCACATCCATAAAACTTAGAGTAACAGACACTGGCCTACTACATTTACCAACATAATTGCCCTGGCTGACAGTACATGTCCATACTTATATTAGTGAGGCTCTTACTACTTGTTTCCTTCTGCTTTACTTTTGGGAACCTTCCATGTAAGCAGGCTCTCCCATTATATGAAGAGGAAGGAAATCTTTCAATACCTTCCCACTAAAAAAGTTGACATTGTGCTAATCCAGGAGTCTCATCTATCCACACTTGAGTCTGCCAAATTTCAAAGAAATTGTATGGGTTCTGTCACTGGCAGCAGCCGGTCTGCAGATCACTATAATGCAAATTCAACTAAGGTCTCCTGCTCCAAAATGTGTGGAGCAGCCATCCTTATTCACCCCTCACTCCTCCAAAGGTTATTGAAAGCTTGTACTGCTGAAGACAGTCATTACGTATTTGCAAAGTGCCATTTCTTAGATATTACAATCATGCTGTGGTCTATCTTGGTGCCCAATCACAACAGGAAAGGATTGCTTTACTACCTAACTAAACTCATGCTTGAATTCATTAGTAATCAAGGTCATCCTGGAGGGTGGTTGAGATTTAACACCTTATACTTCACCAGACAAAACTAGGCAAATACATAGAAGCAATGGAGAAGATTGAGTAGCCAATCAAGATTAAATAAATTATCATAACCTCGTAGATGTTTGGAGTATGAATTACCTGATGTCCCATAACTACACCTTTTTCTCTGGAGCACAGGGCACGTCTTCCAGGATAGATTACTTCTTGGTGTTGGGCACTGTCCTCACAGTTACCCAAGAGTGTAACATACGGGGGGAGTGGTTTGCATGTCATGCTCCAGTTATCCTCCTTTTGGATCTCTAACTACCACACACCCCCTATATGCTGGTGTATGAGGACTAATGCATTCAAACGCTCAGAAGTCAAGAAGACATTTGCCAATTGTCTCCGTAGTTATTTACTAAATAATTCAGATTCTTATCGACAAATATATGACACACATAACACTCTTTCCACGGAAGACTCAATTGCTTTATTATCAGATCTGAAGCTCCCATCCTTGACAGAAGATGACAGGGAACTACTAGAAAGTGATCTTACCAAAGAGGAGGTCGTACATGCAATAAGAACTTTGCAATCTAGGAAGATAATGGGCCCCAATGGTCTCCCGATAGAACTTTACAAATTAAAACCTGATGCCATCGCCCCCCATCTGATACCCATGTACATGGAAAGTTTGGATTCAGGTAAACTCCCCCAAGACCAACGACTGGCCATGCTGGTATTTACACATAAAGAAGGCAAGCCCAAAAATTCATGCTCCTCGTATAGACCTATTTCATTAGTGAATGCTAAAGCCAAGATTTTGGCAAAGTTGTTGGCCTCTTGCCTGGTGGGTGTGATATCTAAACTGGTTCCTCTGAACTAGGCCTGGGCGGCAAATTCCGTTCCGCTCGCGGAATTTGCGGAATTTCGGTAATTTCGCGTTTCGCGGAGAACGCGAAATTGTCCAAAATTCTGCTTTCCGCGACTTCGCGAAATTTTTTCTTGTTCGCGCTCTCAAAATGCGTGTTCGCGAGATATTTCTCCCCGAGCACGCAAACAGCAACTGTGAACAGGAAAAAAGCATCGCGAACAAGCAATTCCGCGTGTTCGCGGAATTTCTGCGTGTTCGCAGAGATTTTTTACCGTTTTGCGGAGATTTGCGATTACGCAAATTCCGCCCACCCCTACTCTGAACCAGTCGGGCTTCATGCCCTCTAGAAACACATCACTTAACCTCCACCGTCTTCACAGGGTGATGGGACGTATAGATACACTGAGGGAAGATGCAAGGGTGGTGTCATTGGACGCCACCATGGCGTTTGATTCAATCGAATGGACATATTTATTCGCAGTGTTGGAAAAGCTGGGGTTTGGCCCTAATTTTGTTAACTGGGTAAAACTCCTATATTCCGATCCTCTGGCGCAGGTAGTCGTGAACAATAAAAAATCAGCGATCTTTGGCCTGCAAAGGGGAACAAGGCAGGGGTTTCCATTGTCCCCATTACTCTTTGCATTTACACTTGAACCTCTCGCAGCTTGGGTCCATAAAGATCCCATAATAAGAGGCCTGCTATGGTCAGAGGAATGGGAGGATCACAGCTTCCTTTATGCCGATGACATTTTGCTATACTTGGCGTCACCTAGGACCTCAACTCTCAGAGCTCTTAATATCTTTACTAACTTTGGCAAATATTTGGGCTATACCATCAACTGGGCCAAATCACTGATATTTGTACTAAGAGGTCGAGTGCCATCCCTCCCTGGGGACTGCAAAATGGCGGAGGCCGCAAAGGGGTTTAAATACTTTTAAATATATATCAGTAGAGATCCAAAACTATACTACAAACATAATCTCCTGCCACCACTGCAAAGACTGCGACAAGATGTAGGCCACTGAAAGACTCTCCCGCATTCACTCCTAGGTAGAACAGCCCTATTTAAGATGATGTCCCTTATATGTCCTACGCAACTCACCCAATCCTGTCCCCGCATCCTATTTCACTGTCATAGAGAGCACACAAAGAACATTGCTCTGGGTGGGAGGGACTCCCCGAGTAGCATTTGGAAAATTGGTAAGGGGATGGTATGATGGGGGGATAGGACTCCCAGACATAAAGAAATACTACTGGGCAGCCCATCTGGCACCCATCAATCAAGGTATATTCTGACCACAAGATGATCCGGGGTATAGAACGGATAGGTGACTTTTACCCGGGGGATCCTATACCCGGGCTCTCTACGCCAAACCGGGCAAGTTACAATTAACAGGACCAACATCACACTCAGTGCAGATATGGCATTGTGCTCATAAAAGTCTAGGATGGGCCAAGAAACTTACTCAGGCCACCCCTCCGTGGGACTCAGAGTGGCTGGGTAACTTAAGGAAATCAAAAGAATTCGACAATTGGGATACAATAGGACTGTCCCGGGTGGGAGACTTGTGGAAGGGCGGAAAGGTAGTAACATTTTCCCAACTACAGCTAGAATATGAGTTGGCCAACTCAGAGAGATGCAGATACCTACAAGTGCGTTACAACAAACAAATGATGGACGGAATGCTGACAATGTAGACATTCTCCCCCAGTCAAGAGATCTGGGTTAAATCCATCGTTCTTTTGCCCACTACACCACCCCAGTTTAGACATGGCCATATGCAAATCAGTCTTGACCCTGTGCCTCATGGGAACAGTCCAGCCCGAACTGCCAAGCCATGTCTTCCCTGGACCGGAATCAAGCATCCTAGGACCGGTTTCTGGCTATCAGCCGTCATCAGCCAGGATAGCTTGACTCCAGTGGCGTAGTGAGCACGGGTCCCACGTCTGGGAATACCCATCCCACTTAGGGCAAAAGGCGTTACAACAAACAAATGATGGACGGAATGCTGACAATGCAGACATTCTCCCCCAGTCAAGAGATCTGGGTTAAATCCATCGTTCTTTTGCCCACTACACCACCCCAGTTTAGACATGGCCATATGCAAATCAGTCTTGACCCTGTGCCTCATGGGGTGAGTGTATGACATTGTTCTGCATTCTGTCCATCAATTGTTGTTTTTGCAGTTGTCACCCCGAGTGGGAAGGGTATGCTCAGACGTGAGTCCCTTGCTCTCCATGCCACTGGAATCAGGCTATCCTGGCTGACGAGGGCTGAAAGTCCGAAACCGGTCCTAGGATGCTTGTTTCCAGTCCAGGGAGGACTTGGCTTGGCAGTTCGGGCTGGACTGTTCCCATGGGGCACAGGGTCAAGACTGATTTGCATATGGCTGGGTTCAAACTGGAATGGCATGGTGAGCAAAAAAACGATGGATTTAGGCCCAGATCTCTGTACTGGGGTGAATGTATGACATTGTTCTGCATTCTGTCCATCAATTGTTGTTTTTGCATTTGTCACCCCGAGTGGGAAGGGTATGCTCAGACGTGAGTCCCTTGCTCTCCATGCCACTGGAATCAGGCTATCCTGGCTGACGAGGGCTGAAAGCCCGAAACCGGTCCTAGGATGCTTGTTTCCAGTCCAGGGAGGACTTGGCTTGGCAGTTCGGGCTGGACTGTTCCCATGGGGCACAGGGTCAAGACTGATTTGCATATGGCTGGGTTCAAACTGGAATGGCATGGTGAGCAAAAAAACGATGGATTTAGGCCCAGATCTCTGTACTGGGGTGAATGTATGACATTGTTCTGCATTCTGTCCATCAATTGTTGTTTTTGCATTTGTCACCCCGAGTGGGAAGGGTATGCTCAGACGTGAGTCCCTTGCTCTCCATGCCACTGGAATCAGGCTATCCTGGCTGACGAGGGCTGAAAGCCCGAAACCGGTCCTAGGATGCTTGTTTCCAGTCCAGGGAGGACTTGGCTTGGCAGTTCGGGCTGGACTGTTCTCATGGGGCACAGGGTCAAGACTGATTTGCATATGGCTGGGTTCAAACTGGAATGGCATGGTGAGCAAAAAAACGATGGATTTAGGCCCAGATCTCTGTACTGGGGTGAATGTATGACATTGTTCTGCATTCTGTCCATCAATTGTTGTTTTTGCATTTGTCACCCCGAGTGGGAAGGGTATGCTCAGACGTGAGTCCCTTGCTCTCCATGCCACTGGAATCAGGCTATCCTGGCTGACGAGGGCTGAAAGCCCGAAACCGGTCCTAGGATGCTTGTTTCCAGTCCAGGGAGGACTTGGCTTGGCAGTTCGGGCTGGACTGTTCCCATGGGGCACAGGATCAAGGCTGATTTGCATATGGCTGGGTTCAAACTGGAATGGCATGGTGAGCAAAAAAACGATGGGTTTAGGCCCAGATCTCTGTACTGGGGTGAATGTATGACATTGTTCTGCATTCTGTCCATCAATTGTTGTTTTTGCATTTGTCACCCCGAGTGGGAAGGGTATGCTCAGACGTGAGTCCCTTGCTCTCCATGCCACTGGAATCAGGCTATCCTGGCTGACGAGGGCTGAAAGCCTGAAACCGGTCCTAGGATGCTTGTTTCCAGTCCAGGGAGGACTTGGCTTGGCAGTTCGGGCTGGACTGTTCCCATGGGGCACAGGGTCAAGACTGATTTGCATATGGCTGGGTTCAAACTGGAATGGCATGGTGAGCAAAAAAACGATGGATTTAGGCCCAGATCTCTGTACTGGGGTGAATGTATGACATTGTTCTGCATTCTGTCCATCAATTGTTGTTTTTGCAGATACCTACAAGTGCAACACGCCCTACAGAAAAATGTTCAGGCACGGGAGGCACTCCCTGAGGCCTCGCGATTGGAAGATAGACTCCTAGACGAATTTATGCCCATAAAAAGGTGGTATCACTGACCTATCGTAAATTGATTAATCACACTCCCGACCCCCTGGCCCTACTCCGTAGGAAATGGGAAATGGACCTGGGGGACCTTGACGAGGAGGATTGGATGGAGGCACTGGCCTCACCCAGTGAAGTCACCATCTCGACCAGACTCAAATTGATACAACTAAAAATATTACATAGAATTTACAATTCAGGGCCAGCTCTGGTCAAAATGGGCTACAAGATAGACTCAGGCTGTAGACGAGGTTGTGGAAGTAAGGGCACATTTTACCACATTGTTTGGGAGTGCAACTATATCAATAGATATTGGATAGAAATTCACCGCATTATGGAAGACACCCTGGGAAAGAAGCAGGCCCTAGAGTCCAAATGCTGCCTGCTAAGTATCTGGGAACCAACAGGTCTAGGTAACAAAGAGATCATATGGGTGACACTGGGCCAGATGGTTGCCAGAAGAAATATTGCCAGGCTTTGGGGATCAAGGGAAGCGCCAACACTGAATGCATCTAAAGCAGACAAGGACTGGTGCATTTTCCAGAAAAAAACAGTATATGTATCAAGGGGATGCCCGAAAAAATAGATGCAAATATGGGAAAAGTGGAATGTAACAGAGGGAATATCTGTACCCCACCTCTTTCACCCTCCCCCTTCCTCCCCTCAAAATTGAGAAATTGGTAGACAATGAAGTGGCAAAATTAACATAATTGACAATGGTGAGATTTGTATCATACCTGGAAAAATCATGCATCTCCCTTCATTCGGCTATGTGAGGTGTGTAAATCAAATAAATATGTTTATTATAAAGAATTATATATATTTTTTTTTAATCTGATTCTATGTCATCAGCACAGATTCAATGGGCTGTAGGGAATGCCACTTATAGGAGGTAGTTATGAGAGATTCTGCACTCACTAAGAGGGCCCTGCTGTATGCTCGTGTGGAAGCATAACCCCAATAGTCATCTAAATCCCAATTTTGGTGAGCCCCAAAATTTTACTTAGTTCGGCTCAGTGACTCTTATCATTGGTCTAGTGAATGGATCTCCAGCCTTTTTTGTAAAAAGAGCTACTTCATTCATCAGATTTTTTTTTTCTTGGAATAAACCATAAAAGCATAGTAACAACATAAAATACCGAAGAAATTCATCAGTAAAAAGAGCAGCATATGATGCAATACGACTGCTGTAAAGCCCAGAAATTCAACAACATACATAAAAAAGGACAACCATAAATATAAAGTGCAGAAGCTGGTTAAAAACACAATGTCAATTAAGGGCTAAAAACGAGAACACAAAAAACAAAACATAATACAGTCAATTAAAACAATAGGGATTGCCTAAACTGTGAAGCATGTTTAAAAATGGTGGCCATGCCAAAACAGAGTTCAGGGTTGGGAGAAACTGTAAGTAGAAGAGGGCCGGGATATATCGGGAGTAGGAATGGCCCTCAACAGTGTGATTAGGACCATTCTGGTGTAACAATTATAAAATCTGCAAAAAAAGGTGAGATGAGCTTGAGCTTGCAAGGAACACCCGTTACAAGGGCAAGCCAGGATTTCCTTTGGATTAAACTGACCCAACAGGAAATAAAGTTGATACCTAATCAATCCCAGGCTAAAGCTGCTATGAAGAACCTTATACCTTCCACTCGGCTCTGTAGCCAGCTGGGGTTCCATGCCAAGGGGGGTTTGTACCAACAGCTACTCTCTGTCAGCAGGTTTCTGTAGTTCTCACACCTCTCTGTCCTTAGTCAGGCTGTTCTTAAAAGCGACTTTTCACCAAGTTTTGTCCTTTGGACTGATGTGATCAGGCGAGGCAAAGATGTCTGGTCTGCCCACCTAATTACACATGTCTTTGACATACTTCAGCCATGGAATGTGAAGACCCGTGTTGCAACCTAGACAGTCCAGGATATTGTCCCTATTCAGCAAGGCCTCCTGGTTGCACCAGATTGAGCACCATAACATCATGGGGGGGTAATGGTACCTGCAACAAACAGCAGGCCCAGCTCCTCATAGATGGCATAGCTAGGTGACCCAGGCAACTTCCAAATATGCGTCTGCAAATCTTATTTTTCTTGGCCTCTAAGCTCTTAACTGCTTTGTATCCCCACAAACTGGCACCATAAGTGAGGGACAGGACACATTTCTTAGAATAAATCTCAACTCAAGCCATCACTGACATATTCCCTAAAGAGGAACCCTACAGAGTTACTGAACCTCTAGGATCTCTGTTTAAGACAGGCATCCCCAAGACCCACATGAGTTGAAGGAAATTCATGAGTTTGGGCATATCGTGAAGTGCAAAAGAGTGCAATATAACCTTTATCCACCCAATAGGCATTACAAACATTTTGGCAAGGTTTGTGTGCAACCCTAAACTGCACATAAAATCAACAAAGATGTTGATTGGAGGCTGTAGGCTGTTTGGCTGTTTGGTGTTCAAGACAATAAAACAGCATCATCAGCGTACAGGAAAAGGGGGACACGCCTACCCTTTACAGTCAGCGGGTCCCCGCCCCTGGCCATCAGCACTGCCTCCAGGCAATGTATAAAAGGAACAGGATTGGGGCAAGGAAACATCCCTGCCTAACCCCACGTCCCAGCCTAAAACAGTCCGTGCATTTGCATTCTTGTCCAAATCTAACAAATACTCTCAAATCATAATCAATGACATGTAGACACCAGGCCAGGCCACAGTCCCAAAGAAAGCAGAGCCTTCCAAAGTTGGGATCTGAATATGCTATCAAAAGCACATGACAGGTCCATAAAAGCAAGGTACAGGGGGCCATCATTGGCCAAAGTGCATTTAGTAATGAGGGCATAGAGATTGAGACATTGCTCTTGGGTCCCCAGCCCATGTCTGAAAGCAAACTGACTATTGGGGAAAGATTCTGTCCAAGACAACCCTGCCGATGACGTTGACAGTGAAATCAACAAGGAAAATGGGCCTAAAACAACAAGGAGAGGCCCTATCTCCTTTTTTAAAGATAGGAACATTAATGGCAGAGCACCATGACCTGGGCAGCCCTAGCTTGCAGGCTAAATTGGAATCGTTGGTTAAACTTGTGGCCCAAACATCGACCTCTAGTTTGTAAAGATCCATGTGGACACTGTCAGTCCCCGGGTCTTTGTGCATCAGGCTGTTGCAGAGCGCTTCGGCCACTTCTTCAACGGACGGCAAACTCTTTGTCAAACGGGAAGGAGGACAAGGGCATAGCAGAATCAGTACAATCATTCTTATGGTAGACTTGCTTAAATGCCTAACTCAAGAATCAGCACTTATATTGTTGCATATGTGATCGATGTCAATTTTGGTCAGTTGATAATGATTGACTGTTTGCCTGAATAAACCGGAGTTTTCTGTTCTGAAGGATGTGACTAAGGTGCACCAGACCTCCTCCTTAAGTTCTGCCTTCCTTCTGCAGATTGCTAACTTATAAGCCTTCCAGCATGCTACAATTTCAGCCGGGGCCCGTGGAGTTGCTTTCAGTGCCTGCATTATGCATCTGTTGCCCTTCCTGCAGTTCGTGTCAAATGAGGAATGAGCTTGACGATTGGGAAGAGGGATTGGCTTTGTCAGGATACTCTTATTAATAGACCCTAGAAAGACAAAAAATCTGTTCTACTAACAAAATGTTATATTCAAACAGTTGAAGAGCCCACTCAGATGTTCCACGCAAAGCCTGTGCATGACATCATGCCTAATGGCCAACTTGCAGGCTAACCTTAGCTCATTGCAACTTGGCAAGAGTTGAGACCCCCCACACAGCAATGTCTCACAAACCCGGCTTTGAGCAGAGGAATATAACAGAAAGAGGATTGTGATCACTATGGGGGAGGGTAACAATAACATTGCCATCACCCACACAGCCTAGAAGACTCCTACTAACAAAGATAGAATCAATGACGGAAAAGCGTGTTTCCCCCCCAAAAAAGTGAGAAATGTTGAACAATGAGGGGCGACCCAATCAGAAACATTACACAAAACAAACCTGGCCAGATGGGAAGTAGCAACTGACCTCTGTTGTCACAAGGGCAGAATAGGGTATCCATTGGGTTCATGATAAGCAGAAAACATTCAAAGTCAGGGCTGCCCCCCTCCCCTGAGCCCAGTTTAGCATCAAAATTCCCTGCCAAGACGATCTGGAAACCGCCATCACATAAGGAACAGCTGGATTCAAAATCACAAATAAAGTCAAAAAGATAAAGAAAGTTAAGCTTGGGCATGGAGGAAAAAATATAAGTATAGAAATTAATTAACACAAATTTAAGAAAGATTTTGACCACTATACCAAAACGCTTGAAGTATACTATTGTGTGAAGGAATGGGGAAGATGGTACCCAGCCTGAGCCCAACCCATGCCTGTTGAAACAGGGACTGAGTGACAAATAAAACCATTACAAAAAGCTCCCTTGTGGCCCAGGTCTTCTGTAAAATCACAAAATCACAGGAGGGGAGAAAGTCCAGCCAAGACTCATCCTGAATTTTGCTAGCAAGGCCAGCCACATTTCATCATAGCATTTTGACCCCCAAATTGATGCCTGACAACGCTGAAACGGACACAGGGCCCACACCCCCTCTCTGGTACCGGGCTGGTGTAAAAGGTGGATCAGTTACCCTACAAAATGCCACAGAGTCAGAACCCTTAGGACCTTCCAGTAATGCCACAGAGTCAGCCCCTTAGGACCTTCCAGTGACAGAGGGGAGGCACTTTTCAGTCAATCATTACTGCAGGTTGGTTACGGGTACGGAGAAAGAGGCACATGGCAACAGATTGCCAGAAAACAGTTCCCTTGGCGGCCTAACCCTGGGGGCAACCTCCCCAGGCGAAGAACCGTCATTTTGCTCTGCTTAGCAAGCCCCATATACGAGGTACAAATCAGCTCCTCGGCAACCGATTGTTTGGCAAAGTTTACGATGACACATCCCCCTCAAGTTCCTTTCTCATGGACACCGTGCAAACATAACATAACATAGCATCCGGGAACTGGTTGAGTTTGTGTCAAACATGTTGATTCAGCCAGTGGGTGACCTCAGACAGCAGTTGCTCTGAGCTTTTAGACACCCATGGTTTTAGCTTCAGAATATTAGTTAAGGTAAAAACATAGGGGCAAGCCACGGGTGGGTAGGTTGAAGACAACATCACTGCCTAACCTTTGGTGGTGGTGTTTTGTTCCAACTAACCCGTAGGATCTGCGCATTGTTTGGACAACATAAACTAAGGGCTTGGTGCTTAGACTGATTCCGAGCACCCCTGCAAGATATGTTGGCCTATAGACCAGCTAGCTCACAGTGCCACCATAAGTGAACAGTTTCTGAGAACCACTAAACATGACAACCCTGATTCCACAGGAATTTTGGAAACAGTAAAGAACCTTTTGCTCAGTCACTTATGCTCACTTGTTCTCAGAGAAATATACAGAGAATACACAGTGGGGCGTTTTCAATATTATTTATTTAACTAACATTATTCTTGCATAAAATGTGTGTGCTGCAATAATTAGGAGACAGAAGCAAATGAAGGAGATTACAAGCACGAAAAGAGTGAACAGTAGATACATTTCTACCATGCTGCTGAAGCAATGAATATATGCAGGCATATATGGAATGTGGTAATCTAACGCACTCCTACGATGCGGACCCTACACCAAGAGTACCTAGAGTGTGTATAGGTGTAGAGCCAAGAATCCCCCCTAGGGACGCTCCAACCCCATTACCTGATCGGATAGAGTGAAGGACCCCTACTTGGTCTCGAGTTGGATACCCATCACGGAATGTCAGACCGGTGTGTGGTGATTTCTCAGCATGTAGGGACCATCGGTGTCAGCAGAAGTTCCTCCGCCACCATTCTACCATTCCATCAGGATGCCTATTATTTATAATAAAAAGCAGCCTCCACGATGTGCGCGCTAGATTAGTGATGTTATGGATATGTAGATAGTGCTGTTGCCTCATTAATGAAGATAGGATGTCTTTTGTACCTAGTGCATATAGAGGCCTAGTTCATTTGATGTTTAAGGCATCATAATAATGTTACGCAACACTGGATGTAAAAGCAAAGTAGGTTCCGAAAAATGAATCCAACATTGTCGTGCATACAAATGTGTGCAAAAGATCACTGCTGAAATGCTATTTTCTAGGACAAATATAAGGAATTAGCTGCCTCACTACATGGGCCTAACTCGGGAATATAACATTGGTCCATATCAGGGGATAGGTAATCCAAAACCTGTGGGTTGACGACTGTTGGTTCCAGGGGGTGCAATTACTCACCAGGGTGGGAAAATGTAGCATCACTGTGTGAAAATCCAGGTAGTGTGAGAGTAGGTGGTGATGAGTACAGCCGAAGAGGGCCCCTGGCTAAATCAGCAGATCAGCCAACTGTGGGGCTGTAGATACAACAGTGGGCTGGTTAGCTTCCCTGGATCCAATATCTGAGCCGACCCCCAGAGTCATGGCCTTGGATAACTCAGATAGCTTGCTTTCAATAGCAGACACACGGTCAATTATGGGCAAGAGATTCACAGTCAGGGCAAATTTCAAAGCTTCGCTCAAGCCATTAGACTGGATGCCACACCCAGAAACTGGGAGCACAATGTTTGAAGTGC
Source organism: Triturus cristatus (assembly GCF_964204655.1). Classification (NCBI taxonomy): domain Eukaryota; kingdom Metazoa; phylum Chordata; class Amphibia; order Caudata; family Salamandridae; genus Triturus; species Triturus cristatus. Next base: position 530,294,496 of record NC_140593.1, on the reverse strand, counting down.
AGACAGGATTACCAGGTAGAGTGGTCTAATAGACAGGCAGCGGAGCTGTAGGTCTGGGCTGCTTGCCTTTCCATTTACACTTTGCTGGGAAGAGAATGGCGGTATTAAGGGCAGCCAATGTGGGGAGCGCGGTGGTGACACTGGCTGGTGACGAATGGTACCTTGAAGTAAGCATGCCATTGTTCCCTTGACCTCCAAATAAAGAATCCCCTGTGATGGCCAACTGTTCCCTGTGAGAAGCAAGTAGAGGTATGTCAGGGTTTTGAAAGGCAAGTAACATTCTCCTCTCTGAGAGTTGTAACGCCTTGTCTATAAAACCCACAGCCTGTGCAATAAAGTCATCCATGGTAGAGTTTATAGCTATGGAAAAATTGGCAACACCCAATATGTGTTTCACCATAAAGAGGCAGGGGCCCAAAGCCCACAGTCAACTAACTAAACAGGAGAGAAGATGAAGTGGGCTAGCACAAGCCTCCCAAAAGAATAGTGACAAGGTAAAGGCCACAAATTTTCAGTCAGCCAAAAAAATCTGAAAACCTTACTGATGACACGAAGGGAGCTCGAACATGATAAGCAAGGGTTCAGCTCCACCCAACTGTTCCTGGTGCTGACGGGTGCAGGGTGGGCCCGTGGGCCCACCCATGGGCCTACCCATGGCCCAGCCTTCCCCGAGTCATGGCACACAGGGATCCTGTGGAGAGGAAGTTAGTGTTGCGCATTGAAGCACAGGAAGGGGGTGAGCCAGCCTTCTCCCCCAGACACACGTTGGCACCTCCAGGCACAGCTCACCATGGGACTTAAAGTCCCTCTGTTGCGGCAATTTGGCGACATCCTAAGCAGCTGAAGCTCGCATGGTGCTTTGTAGTGCAGGAAGGGAGTGTGTCAGCCTCTTCCCCCAGACAAGAGCTACTTATGTGCAATGAAAATCCTCCCAAACTACTAATAATATTAGTGCTGTAATAGTGACCACATCAGTCGAGATCACCATATCGGCCACCAGGGGCGGCTGGTGACATTTGAAAGTGGTGGGGCATAAAATGTGTGGTGGAGCGCACCGCGGCAAGCAAACGAGCCCGATCGGCATAAGGGGGGGTTCGGGGGTTTCCCCCGAGAAAATGTTGAAAAAAAGAGTGGCCAAATGGTGCCTTTTCAAGCAAATTTGAGAAAGCAAGAAGGTTAAAAAAGCAGTTTTGAAAGTACAGTTATTACATTAATAAAGAGAAGTCAATGTCATTTAATAACATAGGTAGTTGCTTATTCACTATTATCACAGAACTTCATAACAGACTTCGAGATAACAATGCTGAGTACCATTCATACATAGCACATTTGACATCAAAATGCTTTTTTTTGTTTTTTTTAAAGCATTCACCTTATCTGTTTGAGCTCTTAAAATAAGTAAAGCAGTGGCAGGTGGTGATTTATCAAAGTGTAAAAAAGTTAGCCCCAAGTGAGCCCAACCGATATAAGTCAAGATCAGGGGGAGGGGGTTCTCGAAACTAACATTCAACACAGCAGAGGAGCTAGTCTATACAGATGGGTGCCACCCTGGACACAGAATCACTCTCTGCCAGCGCAAAACATGCTCTGTCATACAGAGCACACAGAGAGAACTCCTGACATACACACAACACCGTTCAAGCGTGCCATTAGAACACTCGCTACCGCCATTTGCCTTGCCTGACATACACAAACTTCACCCAGACAAAGGGCGTGTGCCATCGTATAAGAACCATAAGTGATTCTGTACAGCCATCCATACTAAACCTTCAAACAGCAAAAACACTTGCACACAACTCACAGAAGTTCAGATTCACCAACAGAGGAACACACCCTTCACACACACCTTGACTAACAGCAAGACTTCACAAGCTGAAAGAAGATTTCATGTAGAAAAACGCTTTTCATGAGAAAACCACCAATTCCCTAACCTTAGGTATGCAGATATTCCGCAGCGCTCTGCGCACAGGAGGTTTGGAAGAATAGCAGTGCGCACAAAACGTGAGTGAAAGTGTTATATTTATGTGTATAAAATCTGAAAATATCAGGCAACTTAATTTAAACCTGCGACTTTGATTAACTAATTAGGCCAAAAAAGTCGTAAATCTCCACAATACACAGACCTAGGTTTGTACCTGGGATGCACATACCTGTCTGATCTGCCTCCACCTGCAGAAAACATATCTGCGAACATTAGAAGTGATTGCTCTAATAGCACTGAATTAGGAACTTCTACTTCTAGGTGGCTCAAGTGCTCCAATCCTCTCCATGGGCATATTCTCACAATTTCTTTGCAAAAAGCATCTTTTGCAATAGATATAGCTGCACCTTTCAGTAAGTCCATTACTATTCCTTTCTGCAGCCTGGGAGTGGAAAGTTCCAGAGCACTTAGGATTTTAAACCTATTAGAGCTTGATGGAAAACCTTTTGCCACTCACCTGTCTGCCCTTAGCAAGACCGCTGAGCTCCTTTTGTCTTAGTAAAGATCAACACTGTCACGCACGACATGAAAACACTTCCCATAGAGACTTAAACCAAAGAAAAAAAAACAGTGTCCTCCCAACTACACACCCTACGCTGTGAAGCTTGCTATCTGTATGGGTAAGCGCTTCAACGCCCAGCATTGGGGTAGTAGGCGCTATACAAATGCTACAATATGTACCGTGTGCCCATGCAACTACCACAATAAAGGAATCATGGTCCATTGATTTTTGTCTCTGTGGCCCTTTGGTTAGGCGGTTCCTGTACCACTACAATATCTGAAGAAGGCGCTTCGTTTAGTAGTCTGTTTCCCACGGGAAACATTGCTATATGTACCAATATAATATTCCTTGTTAAATCTTACAATGGATAGGTCCTGCCCCGTGCCCCTCGTTGGTCAGAGGGAGCGACAGCGGGTACTATGGGCGTATATTAATTATGACAGTATTTTGGACATCTTTTTAATTATAAGCACATAGTTCAATCTACTGTTTGTTCAAAGACGTTGGAAGGGCGCCCACATATTTATAACAGCATCTGATATTACATGTTATTTATTAATGTTTTCAATGGTACATATTGAGGCTATCCTTATAACGCCTACACGCGGAATCAACATATTCAATCCTTCTTCCATTGATTCGGTAAATAAGCACATTACCCGAACCCCTGCCATCGCCGGCCCCTTATAACCCCCCCATTGCCGAGGCGCCAACCCGGCCAGATTATCCAGCCAAACCTGACCAACCCCAACCCAGCCAAACCACCCTAAAAATGTTAGGCTAAAATTAAAAAACTTACCTGACCGGTGACCGCCTCTTCTCCTGGCCCGCGTTGGCGCCTCTCTGCCCCTTCAAACGGTCCGGAACACCACGTCCACGTGACGCAACTGTGACTGGCAACCCGGCCCTCAGCCAATCCTGGCGCTGCAGCAGCACCAGGATTGGCTGACGGCACAGCCTACTCCTCGCCCGCCGCCTGCCCATTTGGAGACCGAGGGGCTCCTAATGGGCATGCGCAAGGCAGCAAAAACACAAGTACGCATGACTGGGCACGGAGTAAAAATTAAGCTCCGTGCCCACTCATGCGCACTTGTGCTGCCTTTCCCAAATGCGTCTGACAATGATGTCAGTCAACATGACGCCAGACCGCCCACGGTCCGACGTCATGCTGACTGACATTCACAGAGGAGGAGGGAGCTACGGGCGTGAGGCGCGGGCGGGGGGGCTACGCCCCCACGCCCCAATGGACGCACCACGCCTGTCGACCACCATATGCAAGATTACCAACAGTGATCACTTCAGTTCTTTAGGCAGAGCGCTAGCACTAATGTGAGAAGGCGTTGTCAATGTGGAATGCCTCTAGGTGGTTATGCATAACAGACATAGCCGCAGCTCTTCTGCCACCAAGGTAATAATACTTGCAATAGGAACATGTCTCTCCGATGTTGCATGATTTGTCACTCAAATATCTGCTTTGAATATATTTTAGCAATTCAGACATTTTTCCAAACATCAGCTTTTGAGTTCTGGATATACAAAGAGTTTTGTCTACAATACATACTTTCCAATTTTGGTATGCATATATTCATTCAACCAAGCATAAGCTGGTCTGCACATAGGAGAGCTACTCATTGGTAGCTGGAGAGCTGCCAGTAACTTATGAGCTACTTGTTTGAGAAACCTGATCTAGTGGTTAGAGACTAGCCTCTCCATCAACAACACAAATTAATCAGAGTAAAAGCATAATTAGAAATTGGAGCCACTCAAGAACTGAGTTATTGATCAAAATTAAGTTTAAAGGGTGTAATAAACAATTGTTAATTAAAACGTTACAGAGAAAATGTGCAATTCACTATAAAGGCTCAGATATAGAATACAGAATCATAAATTATAACAAAAATCCTAGTTAGGCAAATAATATCTCTCTAAATTTTAAGTGTCAGACTCATAAAGAGCACTGACAGCATCTTGTGAGGAAAATAATCTCAAAACAATCAGAGTTTTGGAAGGAAAACAGTAAGTCACCCCGATCCATCAAAACAAGGTGTTTTTATACACAAGTTATGCATATTCATTAATAAAACTTCAAACTTAGCATGGTATGATCATGGTTAGATCACATTGGCAAATCAAAAACATTTTTGTAAATTAGAAATGTTCTACACACTAACCCATTTCTTAAGGTAAGAGAAATCTTCCAATTTCATCCTCAGCAACTGTACTCTGGAGATGTACAACACAATATGAAACATTTTCTTAACAATATTTCATAGACTTATGTGCTTCTGCATGTGTGCATCAAAACTAGCAGCGGAAATCCTTTAAAATGAAACATGAGGTACATGATGGATAGTTTCATTCACAGTACAGTGCTTTCTAACACAACAGTCCATTACGTCATAGCTCTGTGTTCTGCAGAAAATGTCGGTATAGAATCCTTGCAGCCGGTAGCTGATTGGGAGGGGGGATGAGCAGGAGCAAAATAAGCAGAACACCGGAAACTGCATCCATTGTAAAATAATGTTGTCTTACATGAAAATGTGGCATAACTATACTACATTATTAATTACACTGCTAAATGAGATATTATCATTTTAAGTGCAAAATCATTAGGTAATATGTCACGGTCATAGGCATCATTAAAATTATTACTTCAAACAAATAATTTGTCACCAAAAAATTGCACATCAGAAAAAGCTTTGGCAGCCTGCCCCCTCTGATTATTTTTTAATAATCACTAAAAACCCATTATTAAATGTTGTTAACGAGCCATTTGTTTGTTGAAACATTCATCTTCTCAGATAATCATATATTCTCCTCCAATTGCATCAATTATTGATACATTCGATCCTTACAGCCATCCATTTTGACATTCATGTAACTTTTCCCTTTATTACAGCTTTTAGTCTTAGTAGTATATCTACTAATTATATATTCTAAAACTTTAGAAAGAGCAATAGAGCAATTGCACAAAACATCACATTTAATAAAGGTGCTAAAACCAATTGAAGAACAACACCACCAATATTACCTAACCATTCGCCTACTTTACCAAAGGTACTTTCTAACTCTCTTATCCAGGATCCTACACTCTCCCTCAATCCTGGCTCTTTCAATTATCTAATCTCATGAGTCAAATTAGTTATGCTAGTAATAAAAGAATCAATTGCTCCATATAATCAGAGATGGAAGTACTACCCCACTTTGCCTTAATTACATTACAAACTCCACCCTCTTTAACTAAAAGAATATCCAAGGCAAGATGGTTCTATATGACCATGGCCCTAATTGCTACCATCTCTACATTTACTAAAAAACCCTGCTGAATTTTCAACAAGTCTATCTAATACTGTAGACAATTTTCTGATTTTCACATCATTTATAGCTATAACTATTGGCAGAATAATTGCTCCTATTTGTCTAAAACCACTTGTCCATCTTCATGTCATATTCTTCATTTAATGTACTTCATTATAAATTCTATGGAAAAGCAAAGTCAAATAACAACCCCTCCCCAATTTCTTGAAAGGTTAAAATAAGCAGTCTTACCACAAACATAATAGCTTCTCCTCTAGACAAATGATCTCTGCTGACCTCATAAGATTGGTCACATACAGTTTCACCTGCAAATTCAACTCTCTCATTTTTCTTAGAACTACGCCTTCCCATGCACAGCTCGCCTTTTCTTTTCCCGTATACTTTAAACCCAGGATGCAAATCTAAGAATCTAAATTATTCCTCTTTTTTTGTTTCTTCTAAAGCAATCTACAGTGCCTCAAAATGTCTCACTATTTTCATATCACTACATTCTCTCATAAATCAAGTTCACTACTCAATAAACACAAATAATCTCTATTTGGGTTAGTAGCATATCTGTTTTGTGCAATCGCCCTCAAATATGCACCATACTTAAATTATTTTTCATTCTTATTAATGACCAAATTCTCCAAGGGCACATGGAAATCAGTTAACTAAGGATTAATAAATTCCTAATGATTAAAAATAGCTATACAATGTTACAAGACAGTGAACATGATATCTCTAAATTTACATTTGTTCAGCCTTCCCCTGCTTTTGTGTGAAGATAAGTGTACATATACCACTTTGTTCATCTTCATTATGTTAATGTATTCCCTAATCATGTTTGTATACACATTAACTATAAAACCAGTAGCTAAATATTCTTCATTTATTTATAATCTTCAAGATTAGTTTCAGAATCAACATTATTATTCATATAATTTGAAACATTTACCACACAAATCAGCAAGCACACCAACAGGCCAACCAATACTAACAATAATTAGCAGCATTATCCCTACAATTTTCCAGAATCTGCTGTTTCTCATCTTCTCGTTTGAGAACAAAAATCATTTTGCGGCCAAAAAAAATCTAATTTGAATTCAAGTTTTCTTTACAACATTAAGATTTACTTCTTGTCATCTTATTTCTTGAAAACAATAATAAACAAGAAAAAGGCCAAAAAGCATTTAATCAGCTTTTCAGTCTCTGTAAAAGTCAATATCTTGAAAATTCAAAGCAAATCTGTCAAGGTTTCTACAACAGTTTCATATACTAAAAAGTTTAGATTCTTTCATGGATCTTCTTCATTAGTACTGGATAATTAAAGTCTCTATTTCTCCTTTCAAGGAGGCTCTTCTTCAGTTTCTGTCTCAGTGTCTGAACCACTCTCAAAATATTATTGATTTTTGCTAATTCAAAAATAATCCTTCTCTTTTTTATTTTATTTTTCTAAAAGATTTCCTTACATCATAGTGTAAAATCAATAAACAAAATCAGTTGATTTCTATCATAAATTATACTCTAGCACACAGATTCATCTATAAGCTAACCAAGGAATTATAATATATAGCAAAAGCTTGCTAGCCTAATAATTTATATCATTTGATTAAGCCCAATATTAATTACCAGCATTAATAACATCCCATCTAAAATTCTTCTAGATCCTATTAAACTTTGGCAAAGGGAGGGAGCCTTTTGCTTTAGCCAAAGCGAGTTCTAATTCATATATTTGATAGAGAAAGGAGCACCATTCTGTATGTTTGGGGGCTTCGCTGAGACCCATGCTCGAGCTATACAGAGTTGGGCGGATACCAGCATAATCACAGCTAATTTCTGTAAGCCTCCTTCTAATTCATTTTTAACACCCATCATTTTTTCTTTCACAGATAGTTGTACAAGAAAGCCGAGACTAAGCAACATATCGTTAGTTACCCCATCCCAGAAATTGTAAACGGGGGCAGAGCACGAACATGTGAAGGACATCAGCAGCCAGAAGCTTACATTTAGGACATCTCATTCTGTGTTCCTGTCTATAGAGGAGGATACTCCCCATTTTAGAACTACCTCTGGAGCATAATATAAAAAGCAGAGCATATGCCACTGTTGCAGCTTGAGATTAATAGAGTGTACCGAGTGATCCAGTAAATCTAAAGCCTTCTGAGTCTCTCCAGCTGAGTCTACTCCATTTTATAGCTAATAGTGGGGTATCATCTATAATATATTGTGAAAATAGCAGATACATTGTGCTTATACTAGATTTAATACCAGATTTGAAATAATATAAAGAAACCTCTGAACTGTCGATGCCCTCACCGTGTCCATAAACCGTTCACATGTAGTCCCTCAGCTGAAGATATTTAAAAAAAGAGTGATGAGGCAGTTGATGAGCTTCCCGTAAATCATAAAAGGATCTAAAACCATTAAGATCAAATAGTTGGCCCATTTTTGTAATCCCACTGTCTGCCCAAGCCCTACAGGTTAGATCTTGAGGGATACAGAAAAAAGTGGGATTATCCCATATAGGGGTCTCTTTGTTGATAAAACCAATAGAGCATTTCTTGCAAATCCCCCTCCAAATATAGATGATATCCTTGAGTACTTTGAAACATACCCTCTTGAAATAGTTAGGATCATCTAGTCAATAGAAAAAAAAACTAGCTTCCGCTCCAAAGGCAGGTTGGTAGCAAAGTGGTGTTTTATTTAAATCACCATTTATCAATAGACTACGCAAGTGACCGGTAAACGCAGCCCATAAATACAGCTTTAAATCCGGAAGTGAGTGCCCCCGATTCTATAGAAAGATTTCAGAAGTCGGCTAGCACGGCTAGCTCGTCGATAACCACAGATGAAGCTGCTAATAACCTAAAAAAGGAATCAGGGAACCTCTGCGGAATCTCCCTAAATAAATAAATAAATTTGGGCAGAATATTAATTTTAATAATACTCACACGACCGATAATGGTGAGTGGAAGATTATTCCATGATTTTAATTTAATGGCTGTTGCTGATAGCAGAATATTATAATTTAATGTTACAATGTTAAAAACCACGGAACACAACCTAACACCTAAATAAATCATGGATGTGGTAGCTCCCTGAATTGGGGAATTAGGGGTAAAATTCAAAAGTACCTGTGTTTTACCCAAATTTAATTTGTAACCAGAAAATTCCCCAAAATACATGCTTCCTGTAAAGTCTGGGTAATGGCTGTTGCTGGATTGATGGAAAACATTGCTACATCATCGGCATATGTATTCAGTTTAAGTTGTTGGCCCTCGAATGTCGATGGTTGGATACCTATATTCCGAAGAAGGGACTGCAAATACACTTCTCTATATATAGAGCAAAAGGGAGGGGTGAAAGTGGACACCCCTACTTGTCCTACTATAAATACGGAAAAACTTGGAATAACTCCCAGCATACACAACTCAGGCACGAGGGCTCCTGTAAAGCACCTGAATCAGTTTAACAAAGCCCTCTCCTATACCGAAGGCATGCAGACTGACCCACAGGCAATCCCAAATGACATGGTCGAATGCCTTCTCCGCATCAAGTAATATCATGCCCATATTCATATTACATTTTTCCACAATATCAAATGCAGTAATTGTTGTATTAAAATGCTCTGTGGTGTCCCTACCTGGGACAAATCCATGCTGCTTTGTGGATACTAACAGTGGGATCAATGGAGCAAGGCGGCAAGCTAGGATTTTAGAAAAACATTTAGCATCTGTATTTATGAATGAGATGGGTCTATAAGAACCCACATAATCAGTGGGTTTATCCTTTTTTAGAAAAGCCACAATATTAGTTGCATTCCAACTATCTGGGATAGTCCTTCAGTCTGGATGAATTGTACAACATATAAAATTCTGTGCTCAGAATTTCTCAAAATGCTTTAGAAAACTATTAATTTCTGGATTCAATAGTGCTCATAGTCTCTTTCTGGTTAGCAGTGCTTTCGTTTACAGCCTCTCTTTATTGCAATATATTCATCTCTCTCTTTTTCAACAGTAGCTTTTGATTTTCATTTCCTTCTTGACTTTGAACTGAGCCCAGTTCCGAGCTTTGACTTGAACTTGAGCTGGGTCTTTGATCAAATTTGCTCTGTCTACTTTTTCCACTGTGCATCCTTTTCTTTCAAAAGATGCCTTTTTTACTTATATTTTCAATAGCAACTTATCACCACCTTGATCAGGGAATTTTTCTTATTTCCACCATTTATAATGTTTTCTATTGCAGTTTATGGAAGCCCCAGCAATTCCAGGTGATCACGTACTTATGTTTCACAAATTTACAATGAAAATAAAATAGTGTCCGAAGGAAAATTCAAAGCAATTGACATTCTTATTAGGTAATGATTTTACACAAACATAATTGTCTAAAAATACCTAGGGGCCGATTCCGATCCGGGTCGGAAAGCACTCCAACCGAGCCGGATCCGGAGTGTTTTCCGACCGAGCCGGAGTCCTGCAGTCCGACCGAGCGAGTACGATGTAGCCGTATGCTGTCGGACTCGGTTCTGTCGGACTCCCATAGAAGTCAATGGGAGTCGGTCGTACGACGCGTACATGGGCTCCCATTGACTGAATGGGTATGTCTCGAACAAGTGCGCCCCCTACAGTGGGTGTGCGTCGGTGCCATCCACGCCGTACATGCCTGTGTTGGGGAGACCCATAGGTCTCCCCCTGTGTCCGAGTCGTAGGGCTGTGGGTGTCAGGGGGTCCGACGCGGACCCCCGAAGTCCGACTCCGGGAGCTTTTGCGAGCCGGACACTCCAGCTCGCACAGGCTGTCTGACGCGTGCATCGTACTGGTTCGGTTGTAAATCGCACCCATTGCACGCCACGGTTAGCTTCCGACCGAGACGTACGGAGCGGTTGGGACCCGGAAACGACTCAGTCGGTGAATCTCACGTAGCTCGCATCGTACTTGCTCGCTTGTACAGTTGTACGAGTCGGCCGGAAAACACGCGCACGGCTCGGAGTTTTTCCGGCCGGATCACGTTCAGTGCCCTTCAGACCTGGATCAGAATCGGCCCCCTAGTGTTGAATTCACTGGGAACTGTATGTCTATAACCCTGATGGCATATATTGCATGTCCTCACGGTTTGGTGGTAATCTCACACATTTTCAGTTATTTTCATTATTGTGCACTGATTTCTCTGTTTTGCTTTACTTTTGGGTTTTGGGCAGTGGTCAACAATCTGAGTACTTGGTAATGGTTATATACTGCCTTATGTATTATTTAGTATCATCTATTTCTATACGGTGCTCCCTCATTATTGCTTTCAATATTTTTTCAGATCTTTGTTCTTTTTGCTCCAAACTTCGTCTTTCCTGATGATGACCCAGTAAATTGTAGGGGTCAAATGCTGTTGACGCATCATTGGAAAATTGGGGAATGAACATTGACTGTGATTGGTTCCATCCTAGTTTGGCACCAAATTGAATTTAAGACCCTTTGCTATTATGTTTGTTTACACTGTATATTGTTTTGATGTGTTTCTTTAGTGTAATACGGTGAGCACAAATTGTTTATTTGTACATTGTATTGTGATAATATGTTTGTGTAAAATCATTACCTAATAACAATTTTAATTGCTTTGAATTGTCTGTTAGGCACTGTTTTATTTTCACTGTATATTTGTGATATACATGTACATTATCTCCTGGAACCGCTTTGACTTCCATATGCTTTGACTGCCCCTGTTTCTCGGTCAGTAGAGCTGCCTCTATTGTGGCTAACCCTTGCTCTTTTGCAGAGCAGTAGCAATTCACTTTGATCACTTTGTAACTGGACTTCATCAATTTCAGGTTCTTCACCTGAAATGTTTGCTCATGTCTTTTCACTTTATCATCACCAGTTCCACAGAAATCTTCATCCTCCTCTCGATTTCTGTTGCAAGCCTGGATCTGGCTTTGAACTTGATGAGCGGACTGTGACTTTGTTCATTCACCTCATCCAGCACTTCAGCCGCATGCACTCTCTTTGTGTGAGCAGCATTGAGGCATTACTGCACACTTGGGAACAATATTTGTCATTGATATGATGTTGAAAGGGTCTTCCACCTTTCATTGAGAAAGCCCTTACAAATGTGCTTTCAGATAACCACCCAATCACCCATATTCAGACCATGGCTTGCAGTATCTTTAAAATCTTCAGTTGACATGTTCACTTGATGAGAGACAGATTTCACCTTATCAGCCAGACTGTTACAATAATCCAGAACTATGTCATCAGTTATTAAAACTAGTGCTACCAAAGATACAAATGCATGTCGCATTGTCTTGCCCATCAGGATCTCATGGGGAGTCAAGCCTGTCTTCCTGTCTGGAGTTCTTCTCATATTTCTCAAAATAAGAAGACGAGTATGGAGCCACTTCAGACCAGTTGGGACACAGACCTTTGCTAGTTATTCTTGAGTGTACCATTGGTACGTTCCAGTAAACCTGAGGATTGTGGCCAATAACTACAACAAAATCTCTGTTTGATCTCAAAAGTTGTGCAAATTATTTGCAACACTTCATTCTTAAAATGTGTACCACAATAGGTCTAAATAGAAGTTGGGAGTCCAAATCTTGGAATTAACTCTCTCAACATCAATCTGACAGCAGTAAGGCTCGGTGCTCTTCTTGTGGCAAAGTCTTCTACCCATTTGGAGAACAGGCAGACTATTATCAAGACTTTCTTCAAGCCATTACACAGTGGCATCTCAATAAAGTCTGTCTGCAGTCTCATAAATGGGCCTCCTGATTTGCCAATGTGATGTGTTACTGTAACAGTTCTCTTGCCCTGATTATTTAAAAGACATGCTAAACAACGACTGCATACATTTTCAGCAACATGTCGAAATCCTATGTTCTTCCAATATTTTCACAAAATCTTAACCAGGCTATCTCTTTTTGCATGAGTCTGATTATAAACATATTTACACATGGGCTGTAACGTTGAGTCTGGCAGGGAATATTTCTGTTCTGAATTTACATTCAAACTCTGGTAACCCTTTTTATTGCCAAATTTTCCCATTTTCCTTTCTCATTTTCAGGTGCATCCTCTTGAAAATCTCTTAGTTCATTCAAAGATGTCTGCATAGAATCCATAAAGAAGCACTTTAAATTATTCAAACTCTGTAGAGTATCATTTGTGAAGTCACCAGTATCGATTTCTTGAACAATTGACACTTCTTGAAGAGGGCAATATCTAGCCATGTGATCTGCCTATCTATTTCCCAAGGTGACATTAGCCTTGCCAGTCTTATGAGCTATGTACAAAAACACGGGCGCTTCTTTCGGTTTCTGAATCACATTCAAACAATCCAAACTATACATATTAATTTTTATTGGGACTCCTGAAGAAGTCATAAATCAACCCTTTGTAATCACAGCTGCGCATAATCCTGAACAACACCAAATTCATCCCAGCTGTCTGTATAGACCATCAAACTCAAGTTTTCTGACAAGCACCAATCTCTAATTAGGGTAGTCATTTCTGCCACTTTTGCTGATGTCACATTTTTTGAGGATGATGCTTCAAGTGTCTCTGGTATAGAGCATACTGCATAAGCAGTTTTCAATCCTCCATATTGGTCTCTCAAACAAGAACCATCACCAAATAATGTCAGATCTGCCAGTTCCAATGGGACTTCCTTTATAGGCAGTTTTGGTTCTGCTGCTGTGCTCCAGTTCACAATCATTTTTTAGCTTCCGTGTCTTCACAAACCTTTCCTGGAAACAGAAGCAGTAGTGCTGGATTTAGGACAATGGAAATGTTCTCTTCTGCAAGAATTGTTTGCTCATAACACTTCAATCCACTACTCATAATGTGCTGTGTTCTTTCCCTCTAGAAAGATTAAGAATCTTAAAGTAATGTTTGAGGATAGGTTTTTCATGACCAAATTAATTAAGTTACTTCATCTTGTTTCCATATACTGAGAGCACTGAAGACAGGTTTTTCAAAGAAAGTTTTTTCTTGTATCCCTCTGGGGCTCCAGAAAACAGTAATAGTTGTGTTTGTTTTATCAATAATTGATTATTGCTATGCTCTTTACATGAACATTCAGTAGAGACTGTCAAATAAACTTTAAATCCTTCAAAATGCAGCTGTGTGCCTTCTTCTATGTATCCCTAAATTTCAGTCTGTTTCACAGGCACTACCTAAACCTCACTGGCTGCCGGTAAAGAAAGATATCACTTTTAAGGCCTTCTGTATAGCCAATAAGACTGTTCACAACTATGGCACAGAATACTTGAAGCGAGGATTCCAGTGGAAAGCCCCGAAAAGAACTCTTCATTCAATCTCTGCAAAAAAATCTGGTGGTACCTACATTTAAAAGGACAACTTGGGGTGGTAGATGTTTTATCTTCACCACAGGAAAACTGTAGAATAGTCTTCCACTTTATTTAAAATGCCAAACAGCGTCATTCTTTTTAGGCAATTGCTCAAAACCTCTCTGTTTTCACAACCCCAGTTCCTGCATGGCTTGCAGTTGGTTAATGGTTAGTTCTAGCTTGATTTTACTTCATTACTGTATAGACACCTACAGGCATTTGCGCACCTTATAAAATATCAATCATTCATTCAGTCATCCATTCTTGTCCTTGTCAAAAGGTTCTCAACTGAATGAGGGATACCGACAATTAAAGTGCGGCCCATCACAATTCCTTCACTTTGCTCAATTGCAAAACAAACTGCTGCAACTGATTTCAAACAACCTGGAAGACTTAAAGCTACCGGATCCAACACACCAGACAGATATGCCACTGTGTGCATAAGTCCTCAATGTTTCTAGGTGAGAATTTAAGGTTCACATCCATCTTTTTCATGTCAAAATAGGAAAAACACCATATTGTGATCAGGCATCCCGAGTGCGGGTGCATGACACAAACACTCTTTCAATTTCTTAAATGCATCAAGGTATTCATTTTTAAATGGTACCAGATCCTTTACATCATTACATGTCAACTTCAATAAAGATTTTGCAATCGAGGAAAAATGTGAAATCCACTGACAACAGTACCCAACAATTCCAAGAAACATCCAAACCTCTCTCTGAGTGGTCAGCTGGCTCAATTTCAGATTTGCGGAAACAAGTTCTTTAGAGATTTTCCCCACACCCTTTGCAATATGATGTCTGAGATAAATGACTTCCTTCTCACAATACTACATTTTAGTCTGGGGAGACTTTATGCCCATTTTCAGGTGGGTGATTTAACAGGGCACTGGTATCCAGTTTACAGCCTCCTTCTTCTTAGATACTATAGACAAGTCATCTTTATGTTGAAGTAAAACTGACTCTCAAGGCAGTTTTAGACTATCCAAATCTTTCTAGTATATGGAAGAAAATGCAAGTACTCTCAGTATACCATTGTGGGATTCTAAACCACATAAGAACTTTATTTAAAAACTGAAATGCAAAGAGGTGGAATTGAGAAGAACTCTTAGCATAAGTCACTTACTGTATACCATTCTGCTTTTGATGAAATTTGAAATAATATTACTGCTGGGTTCGGTACCAACGGACAACAAGGCACATCTATTTTATTTGTTTTTTTCAGAGGTCTTGCAAGACTCTCCATGTGCTATTTAGCTTTTTAATTACCATCACTTGAGAATTGCAAGGATTTCCTAGCAGTTCTCAAAGAATTCCCTGCGAAATAAATTTTTCAATTACTGGTTTGATTCTTTCCTCAGCCTCTTTTGTAAGTCTGTACCCTCTAGTTCAAGGAAATAGTGCATCTGGTTTAATTTGTATTTTCACTAGTTTTCCTTGTTTAATCGGTCTAATTTCTTCGCCAGTGAAATCCCATGCCTCTTCTTTGACCGTATGTCTTAAATACAGAGGCAGGTCATATTTTGCCAAGACTGGGCACAAATCAACTATGGTGTCTCCTGAGTTAATTTCAAAAACTGAATCCTCATCTAGTATTTTAATTGCTACAACATAGGGTGTGAAATATATCACACAGCTCATTTTACAAAGAAGGCCCCTTCTGAGAAGATTAACAGGACTTGAATCGCATATAATAAACTAATGCTTATTTTTTAACTGTCCTATTTTGACTGGGATATCTGCTGTAACTTGATCCACAATTTCTTTATTGCTGATCTGTACAACCTGGACTTTTCTTCCTGAGAGGGGTAGGTTTGGGACTTTTACAGAGGAGACTGTAGAGCAGGTAGCCCCCGTATCAATCAGAAATAAAACGGGGTGGCCATTGACATCTCTGTCAATATATGGTAACTCTGGTCTGCCTCCAGTACTGCACCAAACAATCCTCCTCCCCCTTAGGCACTGTCATTGCAAATTACTCCCTGACATTTCATCATTCAAAATCATAGTATTTTTTTGGGTTCCCAGATTTGAATGGAATTTTATTTCTCAGATGTTGTCGCATTACCTGAGCTGTTGGCACAGACATTCAAAATAATTTCTCATTCTTCATATTCTGATCTGTATTCTGAATATTCAACATCTGTATTCTGCATATTCAACATCATATTGCCTCTCTGGTTTTGCTGGACTTGTTCTGAATTTACCTGAATCTGGTAGACTCATGTCTACATTCTCTTTTCTGATGTCCAATTCTCCCATAATAATGACATGCTGTGTTTTTTTTCAATTCTTTAACATTCACAGCCATCCGATCACCCATATCTTGCATTCCTTGATTTATCCTATTAATTCTATTCTGTACAAAATTCCTATTTGAACCCATTTGATTCAGTGATCCCTTTGCATACTGTTTTGTCTGAGCAATCATTATCTTCTCCTTTAACATATTTTCCCTTGTTTCAAAATATTAAGAAGAAAAGGGCAACCCAATAACCCCCTGTGGGCTTGGGTATTTGACAAAAAAATTGGAAAGGGCCACAAGGGGATAATTAATTGAAAAAAACGAATCAAATAGGTATATTAAATGCTCCAATAGGTAGCATAATTAATCAAACATGCAGTGCATGTACATATACTGAAATGTTTTGATCAGAGATGATCAAGGAAAGAGAGAAAACAAACACGACGTGAGTGAAAGTATGTCTATAAACAAAGATTCAAAAATGACAATGGAGTACAATATATGCAAAACAAACATTCATTGACCCTGACTGAACAAAGTTAAATAAAATAGTCATAGATCATGGGGCTATGTATGATCAGTCCTTTACGTGAAATCAATATTTAAAGAAAGTAGGTCCGCGAAACAGAATCGTTAATATAAATGTTGCAGAGAAAATTCATCATTCACCGTAAAGACTCAGATATAGAATAAAACGTCATAAATCCACACAGAAATCCTAGATAGTCAAATGAAATCTCTCTAAATTCTAAGTTTCAAATACCAAAAAGAGCACTGACAGTTTCCTAAGTAAGGAAATAAATCTCAAAATAATCAAAACAGAGTTTCGGGCAAAAAATCGAAAGTCGTCTCTGATCCATCAAAACCAGGGGGTTTTATAAACAATGTATGCATATTAATTCATAAAACTGCAAACTCAGCATGGTACGATCATGGTTAGATCACATTGGAAAATCAAAAACAATTTTGTAAATCTGAAAGGTTCTTAACACTAACGCATTTCTTAAGGTAAGAGAAATCTTCTGTTTGCTTCTTCATCAACCACACTTCAAAGAAGTGCAACACAATCTGAAACATTTTCTCAACAATAGCTCATCAAATTATGTTCTTTTGCATGCCTACATCAGAAGTAGCAGAGGAAATCCTTCAAAATGATACATCATATACACGATGGAAAGTTTCACTCAAAAAACAATGCTTACTAACACTACAGTTTATTTACATCTAGCACAGAAATTGTGGGAAGAGAAGACTCAGACGGATAGCTGATTGGGAAGGGATGACCAGGAGCAAGATAGGCAGAACACCACAAACTGCATCCATTTTCAAATAATGGTGTTTCGCATGATAAGATAGCAATCGAGAGCAAGATAAGCCGGACACCAGAAACTGCATCCATTTTCAAATAATGGTGTTTTGCTTTAAAACGTTGCATAACTATACTACATTATTGATCACACGTCTAAATGAGATAATTATATAGATTTAAATGCAAAATCATTAGTTCATCGGTTGAGGTCATGTGCATCATCAAAATTACTAATTCTCTCAAATAATTTGTCACCCAAAATTGCACATCAGAAGAGGTTTTTACAACCTCATCCAGGCCGAATAAGATGTAAGAAGGCATAAACTCCAATATAATTTCATTGTGCACTAAGTAGAAAAGTGTTGTTTGACTTAGCTGAAGCTATGCCACTATGAGAGAGGGGAGAAGGCTCCATGTTTTATTATGTTATATGTTATGTGTTATACGTTATATGCTATATGTTACGTCATGTCATGTTATGTTATGGTATGTTATGTTATGTTATGGCATGGCATGGTATAGTATGTTATGTTATGTCATGTCATGCTATGCAGGCATTACTTAGTATGGCATCGACTAATCCCCGGTGGGAAATTTCGGAGCGCTCCTGGAGAATGACACTCAGAATTTCTTCTTGTGGCCCAATTAAAGCAGAGGGAATCCCAAGTACCTATGCTAGCCATCCGATCAGCTGAGTATGTCTTAATGACATAACCACTAGATTTTGTAAAAAGGTTTCTCTTCTACAGTAACACTTTATACTATTTCCCCACCAGCCAATACATTGGCTATACAGAAAGAATTCCAGCAGCTTTTACAAATTATGTCTCTGACTGCAGGATATTAAAAGCTGCTATCTCTAATATGCCGACTTGCCTCTCACCTTGAGGTTTTCTAGGCAATTTTACAAGACCATTAAGTCTCTGTCATTGCTACTGCTCTACAAAGGGTTTAAAGAAGCCGAAGACTCTTGCTTCCTGAGTTCCTGTTTGATAAAGCAATCATATCCCTCCTACCTAAAGCTGGTAAGGGTCCTCTCGAATGCCCCAGCTATATACCAATATTCCTCATTAATGTGTACCTGTAAATTCTTGCACAGATCTTAGCCACTAAGGCATGGAAGGTGCTACCATTGCTAGTTCATGAATTGTAAGTAGGCTTCATGCTTGGCCAGTCCTCCACAAACCACATGTGCATTGCTATCACATCTTCTTTTGGACATCAAGGACCTCCAGACAGATATTCTGGTCTTCTCCCTGGATGCAGAGATGACTTTTGACAGAGTCGAGTGGGTATAACTTTTCTGCTCCCTTGAGAGGGTCAATCTCAACTGGGATTTTATCTTTAAAGTGTGCTTGCTGTATGATGCACCAAATGCATCTATCGGGTGCAGGGGGAATTTATCTCAAATCATCACAATTTGACAGGATACTAGATAGGTCTGCACATTGTCCTCTCTCTTTTATGTATGGACCCTCGAGACACACTGTCTGCAGCCATTTGCTTATCAATTATGATATCAGGTCTGCCCTCATCCATTGGCCCTATCAAATAATTTCTGTACAAAGACCACATTGTCTTAAGCATTAGAACCAGTCGGTCTCTAGTTTCACTGTTATGTCTCTTATCCAGGAATTTTCCTAGTTCTCTGGATACAAAACTAACTGGACCAAATGCAAAGCGTTTCCCCCAACAAAGATTACAACTTAGGTAAGTATCCATGCTTACCAAATGAGATTGGTTGCCAGGGACCTTACCTACTTTTTAAGATCAGCAGTGGTCTGGAAAACTTGTAAGAAGACAAAATAAACCTGCTCAGTAAGTGAATGGCATCTTACTTTATCCATGTGAGGGTAGGCATAATGACACTTGCCTCCATTATTATTAAGTGTATGGCAAGCTACTGATCTTCTTCAAACGTGATCCTCTTTGCAGCATAGGTTCTGATATCAATTAATTTATATGGGCCTCTTCCAAAACCGAGCTGAAACCTGGAATGCTATGGGCGCATATTACATGAGGAAGCTTACGGGGACCTAATATGATTGTGTATTATGTGCATCATTTGCCCCAACTAGCTTCTTGTCTAATTGTAAACCTGGATCACAACACTCTCCCACATCGATCATGTTTGAAAGAAACATATTATGCTGCTCTGGGAATATGCTTGCATTACACAAAAACCTCTCTTGTAAAGGGAAAACTCATGTTCCATTGTAACATGCATGCTGACGGTGTGGATGAAATGTTATAGAATTCTAAGGACTGATCGACTCTTACACGCATCTGCACCATTGTGGCACAAAGCAAGCTTATTGGTTAATTTTAAAAAATGTGCGGGAATCTGTGGCTCAGGGAATCATGAAAATAAATTACTTACTGGTTAATGGATATCTTAAATCCTTTAAATATCTTCAAAACAAATTTACCCATTAGACTATTGTCCCATAGCATTTGTTGGTCCGTAGCTTGAAGTGCTCTCATACAACAGTCTCCTTGACATGTGCTGGCTTGAGACCTCCCTCTCTGCACAGTATGCTCCAGCTTTGATCTTCATTTGACCCCTCATTGCTCATACCTCATTGTTATTCTCCATTACATTGAGTTATCGCATGACTTATGAGATGTGTTTCTGTGAGAAATTGAGTTGTTGGTTGAGCGGGATATGAGCCCTTTTCAAGCAACAGCCACTATCCTTGTCAGAGTGAACCACAAAACCTGTGAAGAACCCTCTGGTAGTTTGGCACCAATGCAGTCAGGCTTATTTTAGAAGCAATGTATAAAGTATTAGGCAGTACTCATAATCAAAGAGCAACGAAGTGAAAACACAACACAAGAAAAATCCGACACACATTTAAAAAAATTAAAAAGAAATTGGACACCAAAACAACAAAAATCCAATCAGTAGAACAGGAGATATACAATTTTTAATAACTTAAAGCACCATTTGTGTTTATCTGGTCGTGCAAGACCAATGTAGGTCACAGACTCAGGCCAATCACAATGGAGTACGGTCCGATACAGGGACTAGGCTAGTCCATTTGAATAATTTATCTTCTAAAGTCTAGTGCAAAGAGTTCCATTTGCTGGGGGGATGCCGCAAGGAGCAGGGAAAGCATTTTGGTTGGTTGTCACTGTAACACAGGCCAAGCTTCGCAGATGGTCATCATTGTAGCGTGAAGATCTTGTGGGGTTTTGTGTACAGTCGTTGCTGGAGATTCATGTTGGTGGTCACCACGGTCTGTTGATGCTGTAGCATGAAGTGCAGATTGTGCTTTTCTGGATGTTGCTGGCAGTTGCTTTAATACGCTTTGCATTGGTGTTTGGTGCCGGCAGCAAGGTCTTGGTGCAAATGGGCCTGTTCATGGTTATGGAGAGCACAAAACATCAGGATTTCTTCTTTTTGAGTCAGAGCAGTGCACTCTGATGCCAGACAAGTGTCTAGTACCTGCAGACACACCTCTTGGGGATCAGGGACTTACTCTTGCAGAGGCCAGCAGGGCTCAGACACTTCCAGTTACTGGTCTAGTTGCAAGTCCAAGCAGCAGGTCAGCTGGGTAGATGTAGGGAGGTCTCTGGAGCTTGTTGTGCCCCTGTAGCTTAGAGAAGGAGGTCAATCAGCTGACCCTTTGAGTCACTCAGCTTGAGATTAATGGAGCAGGTTCACTCTTCCTTCTCATACAGCATGGCAGGCCTCAAGCAGCAGGGTGTCCTTATTCTGTAGTAACCACAGGTCCATGAGTAAATGTATGTAAATGTTGTAGACTTGTAAAGCGCACAGCTGCCCCAGCAACGGGGCGTCCCGGCGCTGTAGACCGCTGGGGAACCCGTCCTGGCTATCCCTGTGAGATGGTCCCTTTCTGGGTATCTCCAAGGTGAAACCAGGCATCCCCGGCGTCTGTGGGGGGCCGTTGTAGAGATGAGGCAAGCTTAATGCCCAGAGTTGCCGAGTGTGTTCCTGGTTAGAGTAGGTACCGAGGCGAGAATTATCGAGTCCGTTTTGACCCTGGTCCACGACCCTGCCGCGTCGGGAATTGAACCCTGGTCCCTGGCCGATTCTCTGCTTACGGGTCTGCCGCCTCTAACCAGTGAGCCACACCTCTGTACTGAGTGTACTGAAGATCGTGTCTGAGGGTCCCATATTCATACCTAGTGCCCCTTTTAAAGTGGGAGACGTTTCTGGAGCGTTCCCCCTACAGAGGTGTCTGAAATTTGATGCCTCCCTCCCCTGGTCCCAGTCTGTCTGGGTGCAAAATAGACTAGTGTGAAGTCCTTTGTGTCTGAGCTGAGCCAGTGCCTTTGACGTGCAAGTGTGGTAGGTGACAGCTCCTCCCCTCTCCCACTATGTTCTATTCTGTAAGCACTTATATAGTACATGGCTATCCTTAGGCCTCCCAACACTGTTAGTGCTGCACAGAAATAAATTCACAGAGACAAATTCTGGAAAAGCCAAGTTTTTAGTCATTTGTGGAATGAGAGTTCCTTCTTAGCAGAGGGAAAAGAGAAGGGGAGG
This sequence comes from Triturus cristatus, assembly GCF_964204655.1. Classification (NCBI taxonomy): domain Eukaryota; kingdom Metazoa; phylum Chordata; class Amphibia; order Caudata; family Salamandridae; genus Triturus; species Triturus cristatus. The sequence goes on along the minus strand of NC_140593.1, from coordinate 530,272,312 downwards.
CTATTCCATAGTTTTGCTGCATTGTATGAAAAAGATCGCCTTTCAAATGTTTGCCTCCTGATGATAGGGATTTTGGCAGGATTGGCATTAGAGGAGTGTAACGATCTCCCAGGTCTGTAGGGGGAAAGCAATGATGGAGCGATTGACGGCCCTTTATCTAGAAGTGCCCTGCGGGCAATGCAGAGAGATTTAAATGTAATCCTCTCTGTCAACAAAAGCCAGTGGAGGAGGCATGGGGCTTGTTGCGCAGATTGATTTCTTGGTATGTTATATAGGATTCATGCTAAAGAGTTCTCTACCACCTGAAAATTCTTCACCATGGCTTTGGGTGCTCCCAGGTAAAGTGAATTGCCGTAGTCTAGGCGAGAGAGGATAAGCGCCCGGACTACCATTCTTTTTTAGGTGAAAGGAAGAAGGAAAAGAAATGTGTGCAGAATCCTCAACATGCTATAGCAAATAGCAGCTAGTTATATGGCTTGATAGTCAAATTTGTGAGACTCGTCCAGCCACATCCCTAGGCTCTTTTTGGCTGTTTGTTTGGTTGGAGGTGGACCTAAACAGCACGGCCAACTCAGATGTAAGAATGGTTCAGGGCTGTTGCCCAGAATCATAAGCTCTGTTTTGTCCTCATTTAAGTTTAAGACACAAGCTCTTCATCTATTAGCAATGTTCTCTAAACAGGGACCAAGAGAGGGGGGCGTAGAACCATCTGTCTGGGTTAGCAGAAAGACCAGCTGCGTATCGTTTGCATACTAAATGACTGAAACCCAAAAAAGAGGGCAACACCAGCAAGAGTTCTTCTATATAAATTAAAAAGAGTGGGGCTCAATGATGAGCCCTGTGGTACTTCACATTTGAGGGGAAGGCCCTCAGACGTACAGTCTCCCTCAAAAATCTGGAACGTCCTTTCTTCCAGGAAAGACTTAAACCAGAGTAAGGCAGATCCCATAATTTCAACACTCCATAATCTACAAGAATGTTGTGGCTTTTGGTATCAAAAGCTGAACTGAGATTTAGGAGGATAATCGCTGCCGAATTTCCTTGATCCAGTAGTCTTTTAATCTCTTCTACAAATGCCATTAGAGCAGTCTCAGTACCACGATATGGATGAAATCCTCTCTGCGTAGGGTGCAGAATGCCATGGTTGTCTAGGAGTTCTGAGAGTGACCGATTAGTATGTATTTCTAGTACTTTACTTATCCCTGGCAAAAGAGAGATTGGGCAGTAATTTGCTGGATCAAATGGGTCCAAGTTTGGTTTCTACAAAATTGCTTTCACCATGGCATGTTTTTATACCACTTGGATCCTGTCAGAGGTTAAAGAAAGATTTGCCATTTCGAGCAGGGTGGGAAGAATCACCTCTGCTCCTTTGGCCAAAATGTGATGAGGGGCCACATCCCTAGGGGGGCCCAACTTCATTCTGCTCAGAATGACTTAGAGGCTCTAATTGGTTAAATGTGGGAACACACTCAGCAAAGGTAGGTTAGTATCTAACACATTTTCCATAGGCTTCTTGAAACCCAAGTGGGGGATCAGTTGAACTGCATCGTAAATTTTCTGAATTTTCCACTGAAAGAATTTCCCACCATCAAGCTTGGATGGCTTATCCTGGCAACACCCAGACCCTCTATTATGATACTGTGTGGGAGTAATAAACAAAGAGCACTACAGCTAGTCATGTGACCCTGGATACAGGCTGCAGGCTCCAAGTGGTTATGAAAAGAAAATGGCAACTTTTTAAAAGAATTGTGCCTTAAAATACAACTTTACCATAAAAGAGGGCTTCAATTACAATTCCCCAGACACCAAACATGACCTTCCTATCTGCTCCCAATGAAAGGTTATTACTTATTAATTGTAATAAGGTAAACCTATCTTATCCTATAGGAGAGGTGTGCTTTGAAATAGCAAAAAATAAATATGAGAATTTTCACTACTAGGACATGTAAAAGTTAAAAGTTCATGTCCAACTTTTTAAATACAATGCACCCTGCCCTGTGGCTGTTCACAGCCTACCCAGGGGTGACATATGTATTAAAAAGGAGGGAAAAGAGTTATTTTCTAGGTCGAACTGGCAGTTAAAAACTCCAATGGCAGGCCTTAGACAGGTTTTAAAAGGGCTACTTAAATGAGTGGCACCACAAGTCCTGCAAGCTCATTAAAACATTTAATTTACAGCACCAAGTTAAATGCAATACTACTTTATTAGGAAGCTTTAAGCAAATAAAATGTGCCAATTGTCTGTAAGCTAATTTTATGATGTATGAAGGAGAGAGCACAAGCACTTTAACACTCGTTAGCAGTGTTAGAGTGCATAGAGTCTTAAAAGCCTACAAAAACGGGTTCTGAAAGTAGGAAGATTAAGGCAAAAGTTTTAACAGTCTTGCACTGGGACCTAAGACTCCGATGACTGAGCAATTTCCTCACTCTTCTTTTAGAAGTTATCTTAAACTTGGTCTGAGACTCTGCACCAACTGTACATATTGTACCTCGTGACTTGGGCATGAACTCTACTTACATGTAACCACTGCAATTGTTACCACATACTTAATTCTTTGTTGTTTTTCTTAAATACTAATAAAAACTATTGCTTTAGAAAATCATGGTAACAACTTCTGTAACACATATGGAGGCTACGTCGGTAATGGTACACACAAGAAAAATGTCTACACACAAGACAGTGTTGATTTAGCATTTTTCGTTTCCACATACCACAGCTCTTTGTGGCACTTTGCTATTTTAGAGGATAGTGACCTTAGTTCCTTTAAATTAATTAAAAGCAGAGGGGAAATTGAGCACATCTGTTTAATGAACCGCTTCAGACAATTAAATAAAAAGCAGGCATTGAACTACCAAATTTAATAGGCAATAGCAGTCTTTTAGAACATAGCCCTGCTCTAAATATATCATGGGACACAAAGGGAAATTATTATGGTCCGGACTTCTCTATTCTTGTGACGAGCACAGAATTGCAAATTAGTAGGGCAGGTTTTGTAACAGGGGCGAACTTCTAAACTTCAAGAAGTAGGAAAAAAGAATTCAAGGACTAGGAGTGTTGCGCAGAAAAGTGCATATACTGACACATGCCTACAGACAAGCAAACAAGCATGCACCCACACATGCATGTATGCACGCGCACACATATAGTTAATGGATTTCTAATACCTGGATACCAGGTGATTAATTGTATTTGATATGACAGACATATTTTATTTAAAGGGTCAGAAGAACTGGTAAATGATGATTGATTACTTGCAATAGATATTACAGGAATATTGTTAATATTCTGAGTTGTTAAACTACTGGACGAAACGGAGTGGTGTACATAACCAGCTTGACCCAAGATGCTATTTTTCTATTGGAGATGAATGGAATGATTATGCTGAATAGAGCGTGGGCAGACAGATATATTCATGCACATTCCACCCCGCATGCATTAGCATCACAGGTTGGCGGGAGAGATTTGAGTATCTGTTTAGCTCCTATTGTAATAATGGCAGATCATCTGCTGAGGAAACAATGATTAAAGTGTGTGAACATGCCGATTAGTCATTCTGAACATGGCATTTACAAATTGCAGCAAAGCGTGCACTTTCCACCTGTTTCAGCTTTTTGTCCGCTATGATTTACAAAGAGAATGTCAAGAGAGCTGTGTTAATGAATGAATATAAATCTTAAAAACAAGATTTAAGCTTTTATGAAAGACCGTTGTGTAGGTAATCTTGAATACAATTATGGTTCCCGGTGAACATAATTCAATCAAATATCATGACTTGCTTTATTATATTATAACCAAGAAATATCACAATAGCACAATTCAAAAACTGAAAAAGGAACAGAAGAAATGCATAAATCGAGCAGTTCCGGAATTAAATGCAGAAATAGTGGCAGTGTCCACAAAATCCAAACAAGGTCATACCAATTAAAAAACACTTTTTCACTTATTCTAGCTCTGGTTTTAAGGGCACGTGCCACCATTTTTTGTGCGGATGGTATAACATTAATTAGCAAGCTCTACTTTCCATATGACACAGCACAGTCTGATGATATGATTAACACCATTAATAAACATAATTAACTCCACTTTATCTTACTAAGCTAAAGTTGACACATTACAGCAAAATAGCTTAGATCTTGGATTTGAGCTGTCTTGCATTTACAAGCATGGTTTTCTCCAGTCTTGGTGCTTAATCTGAGCCGGTGGTTACCGGTGGGGACCACCGGAACTTATTTTCAGGGATCAGCACTTATTTTATCGCCGTTATCTATTTACCCAGAGCAAGAGCTGGAAAGCACACAAATCGGAAAGACATAGGAAGAGAAAGACGCAAAAAAAAAACAGAGGGGGAAGGCAGGAACCTGTAAGAGTGAGATAAAGGGCAGGGAGTATCTGGTAGTATATTAAAGAGGCATAACATGGATGCAAGATCATCCAGTCTTGGTGTGAAGAGTGCGTATGTTTAATTGCACCGGCCGTGGGCTTCTGAGCAGAACTTCAGACACCGGCACTTTTACTCTTACAAATTAGACTCTGTCCAGTCCATATCTGATGCTGAACGCTCATAGCACTTTGGTTCCATCTTTCAGATATAAAGCTCATATCTGATGGAAGCTTGGACTACATTTTAAAAATAATTCATGCGCAGTCCCCTAGTGAAAAACTATGGCTATTTAATCAGCACTATATTTGATAATAGGCCTTCATTTTCCCCATTTTGGGGGTTTTATGAGATCATTGAAATTCTCATCATCAAGATGTTAAACTGATTGTAGCCATTTAAATACCTAGGATATGTAAGGAATAATGCACATGAAGCAGTTATGTTAGATATGTTTAATGAAGATGGCAAGCTATTAGTATTTTTAGTTTTTTTTAATTAGTATTTATATAGTGCTTACTATCCCTGACAATGCGCTGAAGCAATATGACGACATGTAGCACTCTACTCCATTGATAGTCACAACATAATGAAGTTTGTCATGCATAGGAAATTACAATACCGCCTAACAACTTGTTATGCATTTAGAATCATTTCATCCTGTAATCTGCAGTGCAATATGCTATATAACCGTGTTGCAAAATATCATGCAATTCATTTACTGGAATGTAAGCTTCATGCACGTTTTCATGCTGCATGTTTTGAAGAATGTCAGACATTCCTGTGTTTTGTTCTAGTGATAGCTCATGATGTGGTCTAAGATTTTGAAGGTCGTATTGCGATTCATCCTAGCAAGGGCATTCATGAAGTAGATTAATAATAATAATAATAATAATAATAATAATAATAATAATTCAAAAATTAACTGGAATACTACAAAATATTCTTTCAGTAATATCTCTTTCTTGTGAAGAGGTATCATTTGATTTCACTCCTATTGCCAGCTTAATTAGTTCTGTTTAATTCAGTCATGTCTGGCATATCTCCATGAAGAGCTGTTTATGGTAGTCTGAACTTCAGCATTTCATGCAGCCTCCTTGTTTCTGTGTCTTGTGGTTTAGGAAAGTTCACATCAGTACTTGCATAGGTCATTATCATTCCTATCCCTATAGCGTGGTATGAGAAGTTCTGTCTTGACATTTCTTGCGATATTAGGTAAGGAATAGCCAGGTCCTTACCATCCTCCTGAACTCCACATTGTTTTTAGCAGCTCTTATCCATACCTGCAGCGACTTCCAGAATTTTGCAGCTTGCACCGAGAAAGAGGTACCATCTGACCTTCTTATCAGAAGGTGGTTTGTTTAGCCGTGTAACCGGTCAAGGCCACATAGACATTTTCTGGGAGTATTTCTTGTGCCTTACTTGAAGGAAAGCTGAGCTTTGTTCGTTTTGAGCTTTTGTGTAATGCAGGGGATAATGAAAGAAGCTCTTGTGGAGACACGGAGCCGGTGAAGGACGTTCATGACAGCAGAGATGTGGTCCTGTAGGTTGAGGTGTAGAATTTGTCTTGTCACTGCGCTTGGACTTTTTCATTGCCATCACAGAGATGAAAGTGAACTTTAACATTATAATCCATTTGCACAGTCCTATCACGAAACAACAAGGGAGGTCATTGCCTGGATCTTCTTTCAGAATCCCAGCTACAGGAAGATATGTTCCATCATTTGCCATGTATGAAATACACTTTTATGGCATTTGATTCACTTGATTGTTCGGGGATAGGGCTGAGTCGATGGAGATTCCTAGATTTCCCACTTTTGTTAATGTTGATGCTAGCGCAAGTTCATGAGACCAGGCAGTCTGTATGATTTTAAAATTGTGTCAAAAACATTGCTAGACATTAACATAGTTACTGTCATATTGTGATGCTATTTATATAATGGAATCATTTTTCACAGGTAAAAACATCCATTGCTAATGATTTTTAGTATACTTGCATTTAATTTTAAGTTTTTAAATATCATTATATATAATATCAGCCTGTATATATTTTTTTTAAGTTATTTATTCTGTTTTTGTAATGGTATGTATATAATTTAAATACATTAGGAAAAATAGCCACCGCCGGGCCGGCTGTGGAGATCGTTCCGCCATCGTCATGAAATTTACCCCCGCCACATTATGATGGCGGTGGGTATCGCGGCAGACGGAAAGTCCGTCCGCCGCTTTTCCACCAGTAGCAATCATCACGATTGCCTGGCGGAGCGGTCAGCATGCTCACAATGGCGGCGGAGCCTAGCAGGCTCTGCCTCCACAATTATGTTGGTGGCAGAAGCCAGCCTTTACGTGGTGGTTGAACCGCCATTGAAAGGCTATCGCAGAATGTCTTCAGGGGCCTGTTGCGGGCCCCCTTGTGTTGGGGGAGTTGTGGGGGCACTGGGTGGGTACCCATGTCACCCCCCTACATTTCACTGCACCAAGTGGCAGGCACAGTGTAGTGCCTGCCACGTAGTACAGTGAAATGCACAACACGCTCTTTCTAACATTGCAGAGGTGCTGCTGTCAGCAGCCACCGCCACAATGTTAAAGGTGCGGAATCAGAGCGCAGCGGTGGCGGTCCCATCATAATTGTATAAGCGGGACCGCCGCACGCATGGCGGTCGGACCCAATCACCGCTACGGTGGCGGGCAGACCAAGTCCGCCCGCCACCGTAATGATCCCCTTAGTACAGACACTGGGCGAGAAATGTAAAAATGTTTTACATTTTAGAATTGTATGTATTTCTTTGTTTTTATATATTGTTAGGTAATTTTTGTGTTCAGTTTGCTTTAATTGTAGTTTCATAGGTTTTTCACTTAATTCTTGAATTTATTTTTCCAATGTGGTCAACTTTGCAGTGGAAATAATAAATCTAACCCTCCCTCAAAGTCCATCACTTTTCCCAATGTGAGTACATTTGGAGTAGGATTAGTAAATTAAGCCCCTCAAAGACCAACACTTGTTAAGTTTAGAGTGTGAATAATAAATTTGACTCACCCCAAAGTAGTACACTTTCTCTAATGTGGTTACGTTTGGCATGAGAATACTTAACGTAAGTCAGACAAATAGTATTTGGTTTAGATGAGTTTGGTACCATACAGTTAATATAGTTTTGTTTTATTTTAGAATTATAAGGAGTTTGTTTACAATTTTTCCAATTTCTAACAATTTTTGCATAAAAAAGCAGTTTTTTAAAACATTTCTTGTGACATTCAGATACGTAAACTTTTTATGTACCTGTTTCAGTTCTGCAATGTTTCTTTATATATAAACATTCTTTTAAACTTTTCATAGAAATTTTTTGCATAGTGTTTTTAACAAATAATGTTTATGTTTTTGCATTTCATATTGGGATTGTTTCCATTTTTATTATATATTATATATTGAAAAATACTGCAAGGAAATTGTTTTTATTTAATAGTTGTTGCATCTATTTAAATTTTTCACATATGTTTTACATTTATTAGAATAGAAATACAATAGTAACATTTATGTATTGCATTGGTTTGTATGGAAAGAGAATATTTTTTTATTTCCAGAATTTCAACATTGCTTATTATTTTCTAGTCTTTTTTCATCACTTCCGAACACCAGTGGGTCAGCATGTTAGTGGTGTCTCATTGCTGTTCTCTGGTAAAGGTTACGTTTAATTTTCATTGATTTTCTATACTTAATGTGTCAGAGGGGAGATAGTATATTGTTAATATTCGTATGTTTGTGTACTTTCTAGGGTATAGCTAGTGAGGGATTTTACCTTAGTTGTTTTAGATAAGTGCACTAGCTCTTAAAGTAGTTTAATTGTGTATGTATTTTTAACTTCAGAACATGTGTTACATTGTAACTATTTTAGGCATTTTGATCTGATTGTTAGTATTTATCTGGAGTATGTTTGTTTGAGGGTGAGTTTTTCTGTGTTTTCATCTGTAGGTTTTCTATTTTCAGTCAAAATTCTTTTTTTGTATAGTGAATGCATTTAGTTTTTTGTATCGGAAAATGGTTGAAATGTTTTTGTCAACGGCTTATTTTTTATCTTTTTTTTGTGGTTTCCATGGAGCAGTTTTTTATGTTTCACGTTTTTTGGGTCTTGGATGGCTTCCTTAGATTTTATTTAGTTATATTGGATGGGTTCTATGTTTGTTGTATATTTTCTTTTTTTGGGTTATATTTTTTACAGTTTTTTGGGAGCTTATATTTTGATATGTAAGTTGTGTTTTCTATGGTGGACATCAAGTACAAAATAGTGAGTAATTCTATATTCAAAATTATTTATTTATTGCCTGGGAATTTTTTAATGTATTGCATTTGCTCATATTTACTCTTTTGTAACTGTGTAGCTTTAGTGTGTTATATTTTGTACTGTTTTTCTACCATGTTATTTAATCTTATTGTATATTAGTTGCTTTATTTGGAGAAAGTGTTTTTTATGTATAATGATTATTGTAATTTGTATCATTCTGAAATTATGATTCTTTTTTGTATTTGTATTTAGATTGAAACTGTTTTAAATAATTTACTATTGACAAAATTCTTTATTTGTGGGTGTTTAATTTGTTCATGTCAGGTTTTAATTTGCTTTCTTTTCTTGTGATTTTTTTTATAGTAGTGTTCTAGCTATTGTTTGCAGTAGTCAATTCTAGGCTGCAAGTAAATAGTCATGCTCTGCTTGCTAGGATTTGGTGCATTTGTTTAGTTTGCTTGGAGATTTTTAGTTTCAGTTGTGCTAGGGATTGTTCTATTCTAAGTTTTAGTAGCTTTGTTCTTTTTAGATTATTTCTAGAAATTGGTAGTTTTGAGTGGTTTTTTCAAGCGCTCCCTGGAAGAATTTGGGCCACTTTTCTACTGGATTGATAGTTTTCACTTTTTTGAGAAATGGCACTTTGGTGAACATTCCACCATGGGACAGTGGCAGCCCATAATTTTAGGAGGGAGGGGGCACACGGTTCACACACACACATAAAAAAACACACTCACGGCCATGCATTCACATGTGCGTACACACACACAAACACATCCATGCACAACACTCATTACCAAACATTCATACATACAAGCATGCACGCACCAAAGAATAATTAAAAAACACACACACTTACCTGCAGGTCTGCCTCGGAGGTATCAGGAGGCTTGGACAATGTTAACGCAGTGTGCGATGGGGTCAGTGAGACTGCTGACCCCACCCCACTCTGTGATGAAGTATCACTGATTGAAACCCAACCCTGCGCACTTCAGGACTTAAAACAGAAGCGCCCAGGGTCGAAGCAATAAGTGACACTACCCCTCGTCACTGAGGGGAGGGCCTCGGGGACCTTTGCTGAGCTGAGAAGGTCACGCAAACAGGACTGTGACATCCTCAGCCCAGCAACTTTCAGTCCAGGCAGCCAGGAGCCTGCGCGTTTAGCGCTTGTCTGGCTTCTGGCTGCCTGACCTGAAAATGAACAGTATCTGCAGGCTGACCTTTGTTCAGCCTGACAGACACTTTTCATGAGGGGCAAAAGGTGGGGGGTAGCCCCTCAGCCCCAAAGGACTGGCCGTGGCTGCCATGGGATGTGAAATTTGGGTTGCTGCCTATGTTCTGATTGGTGCAAGCAACCAACTTACATGTTTTCAAAATACTGCAGTAGGAGTGAAAGGTTCCTTTTAGTTTCTTTGGTAATGTGGGAATTATATTAGAAGGTTGTGATGTTTGGAAAGCTGCCTTTTTTTCAACTACCCTTCCCAGGGAAATCTCACTGTGATGTGGGCCCTGCTTAAATTTAGAATACAGTGTTTCTATCCAGCATATTTAGGTGAAGTGAGTTGATATTAGATGCCAAGCATTAAAATTTTGTGACTGAAGCGTGCCCACTGGACCACATCTAGATCTACTGTCTGCCTACTCCAATGTCTGCCTAGCTGGTTATGGGTCCTGCCAAGGTTTGTTTCTTTTATTAGCAATTTCTACCTGTATTCAACCTGTTTCTAAGCTCCACCAATATTTAAATATAATGGGGAAAAGCATAGGGCGATTGTGAGACCTGTTCTTGGTTCCTTTTGGAGTAGGTGGTTACTGAGAAGTTTCCATTATCCTTGGAGGACATATATATACCATTGTAGTATCTAGTCTTAAGACAGGTACATTTCATTGGGATTAATTAGTTGTCTTCACCACAGAGATAGAGAGAGAGTTCTTGATGTTTGAGCACGTTTAAAAATGTAAAATTATGTTGTATGTAAAAAATACTTTACTGAAATGTACAAAGTTGCTGGCTTCAGCCCACATGCAAAGTCTTACAATGGGGAATATGCATCTTTAATGATCAGGGAAGGTAATGCACACAACTCAGAGTAATACAATTCCACATGAATAAGCCCTGGTGAAAACAAGAGTATAAATACAACAGAATACAATATATTCAAAAGAAATACAGTAGACAAGATGCACAAGAGACTCAATCTTTTGTGAATAGCTGTATAATAATACCAAGTATTACTATAGCAACATGTAAATTTACCTTTTACAGATAAAGCAGCTCTGTATAATAGTATGGGGGTCCCTTCTAAGGTATCAAATAAAGGACAGCTACTACTTCTGGAAAATGTTAGTATGATGAAAAAGAAAAGAGAACAATGCTGATCCAAGAAATGGTGCTGATCAACCTATTCAAATTCAAACTTTATCTGGGCAGGAAAATATGTTTAGATGTTGCACCTTCACAATGAACAAAATTCTATTGATGACCACAACTAAAAAAAAGTCAACTTCCCTCATGTTATCTGCTTTTTGTGAATAATTTGTATTTCAAATGGTGGCTGCATGGCTTATTGGTCGTTACTTTTGTCTTTTTAATTGATTGAAATTAGGATGTAGACTGCAGATGGGAGGAGAAAAGGGCCTAGCTGACAGGATCTCTACCTCGAATGGCCTTAAGCAAGGCTGTCCGTTGGTCCCTTTACTCTTTTCCCTGTATGTAAGTGACTTACCAGCATGTCTAGTAGGTATAAAGAATTTCCCACCTAAAATAGCTTCTTAAAAAAATACATATCTTAACGTATGCTGGCGATATTGCCATTCTTGACTTAACCCCGATCGGTCTACACCATAATTTAGATGCTCTTTCCGCTAACACTGAAAAAACATCTTGAAAATAAATATTTCAAAGACAAAGGTGTTCCCTTTTAGGGGAAAGAAGCATCATATCCACTTTATTTGGAAACTAGGTGGTAAATTAGTAGAGATGATAAAGGAGTATGTATACTTAGGGAGAATATTTTCACAGACATTGGAAAATAACTCTCATCCACTCCACTTAAAATCAAAAGCCACAGGCCATGTAAGTGCTTTAAAAAATGTGTACACTTCTCAGGAAAGAGACATTTCCAAGCCCTCTTAGAAATGTATTGAATAAAGATCCCACCTAACCTGACTTATGCTTTAGAATATTTTCCAGAAAAATAATTGGTATTTTTTGCATAAATGTGAAGGGAAATTTATATGGCAAATGAGGACTAACAGTCAGGCTACTCCAGTTCAGGCTCTTCGACTAGAATTGTCTCTGAAAAGTTTCTATACAATTGCACTGGCCAGTAGCATTAGGTGGGCCTATAATATGCTACATGCAGAAAAAGATACAGCAAGTACCTTACTAAAATTCAAGATCTTTGAAGGGGACTCGGGTGATAATACATTTAACAAAAATCTTGCAGTAGATCTATCATACTTTAAGTGTACAACCTCACTCCTACAGACCTGGCTGCAGGCTCACTTTTATTTCTAATTGACTCCACCTCTTAGTTTTGATTTAGATTTAGCTCATTGTTCTCAGCTATCTCAATTTAGGTCTTATTCTGCCTCTATTGAATATACGATCTCTCAGCAATATTTGAAATTTACTCTCTCACATAGTGTGCGATGAAGTATTATTTTGCTTTGTTAGGGGATTCTCCCTCTGAATTCCCATACCAAATATTAGGATGACACCACTAGAGATGCAGGAATTTGTAATCTTTGTAATGGAGGGGAACAAGATCTAGTTCACATGATATGTATCTGTCCAAATAGAGAGGTAGTAGAAGCCCGGAATCGTTTTTTAAATCGAATACGTTTTAGAAATAATGTACTTAATGTGAAGGATCTGATGGCTCTTATTAATTCTCCGCCAAATGAATTTGTTTATAATATTTTACATAATCTTTTTAAAAATCTTTCTTACCGTTGTATTAACATTTATTGAATTTATGGTCAATAAGTTAATCTACTAATGTCTGTTTAAAAAAATATATATTGTTAATCTCAGTAGAGGTCTAAATTAATTAATAAAAATACTTGATTTGATTTGATTGAAATTATGGACCAGTTTTATCAATGCTTTGCACTTGTGCAAAAAGGATACCCTTCCAGTAGAAAACCTTTGCTAGACTTCAAGCAAACACATTTGCACAATAATGCAAAGGTGTGTGCATGGTGTTAGGCAGTCTGATTGTGTGCCAGCACTTGGAAAGAGAGCACATACTCAGATAGGGCACTGTCAGGCTTTCTCTCTTTTACACAATGCAGCATAGCAACTTTGGTTGTTGTGCTCTGTTATGTAAGATAGTAATACATTTTCTTAAGGCACGATCAAGAGTGGCTGAATGAGCGTGTGCAGTAACTCCTCTTTACTTCCATAGAGAAATTCTGAGTTTTGCGGTCATTATCAGACCTTTTACAATTTTTCCCAAGTTTTGATGTGGTATACCGCCACATCAAAACTTGGGAAAAACCGTAAAAGGTCTGATAATGACTGCAAAACTCAGAATACTCAGATAAACACTAAATTAGAATTTTATACCTCATTTGTCGAGTGAAACTGAGAATATGAGGTATTTACTGCATCTAATAAATTCTTAACAAATGTGTTAGTATTTTACAATAAGTTAACTGTTAGAGGAAAATCATCTATTGTTATTATTTGACTTGAAGTCATGGCTATCATCTGCAAAAAGAAGGATATTGACGTGTATTTGAAAAACAGTGACACAGCCATTCCTCAGATGAATTTGTTACACCTGTGCTGACAGCTTACCTGAGACAGCAGACATGTAGGTAAAGGCAATGCGATTATCACAGTCACATTATCACAAGTTTCTGAGCTTAGAACATGCCCGGATATAGTTGCAGCTTAGGTTGCGAAAGGTTTATCACAGACACCTGGAGGGATGGTAAGGGCTTAGGAGGTGAGCTAGGTAGGAAGAGCAGCAACTTCATGTGTCCTACTCATGCCATGTGTGGAATGCCAAACCATTAAAATCCCAAACTGACTTAGAAACATAGACTAGCATTTTATAAACAAAATGACTCAAAAATTACCAAACAAATCAAGAGGAGAACCAAGATGGGGGAGAGGATGTAGCCTTACGGCTAGAACGGTCAACCTTGAACCTGGGGAACCGGGTTCAAGTCTTGGCAACGACACTCAAAATCCTGTGATTTTGGGCAAATTACTTAATCTCCCTGTGCCTAACAAAAATGAATGTGTCCATCTGTAATAAAACTGGTGCTCAGTTAAAGTGCCCGATATCCCGGGTCTAGTTCGCATCATATAAAACTCTAAAACAAAATGTTTTAAAGATATTAATTTTTTACGCTTTACGTAGAAATAGCAGCAATCGGCACTAAGCACCAATAAAAGTGTCTTGTGGTGGCAGACCGGGACCTGTTTGCAGTTCCAGGCTAGCAGCGATGGATCATCCTCATCAAGGATTTTACTTTCTTACTTAAAGACTGATTTAATTATTGGCAGAGTAATTACCGTGGCCATAGCCAGTACTTTATTCCCTCTATAGCATATTTAGAGATGTCCATGCTGCTGCGGACATCTTTAGCATGTGACCTCGGTTCCTGGCAATGCATTGTCTGTTTGACTTACAATTTTTTTTATTTTCAAAAAGAAAATCCCAAAGCGGGATTTTGTTTTTGAAAATAAAAATAACATGGAGCCCTTCTCCATGGGAGCATTCTCCCTTGGTATGGGGGTCATTTAAAAGTTCCAATCTAAATATGGCAGGCTGACACATCATCAAACATCTGACAGCCTTCACTCCAATAGGCCGTTGGAGGTGTGTGTAGGTAATGGAGCCAGAGTAGGTTCCGCCATCTATACACTGAACAACACTTTGAAATTAAATGAAATAGGTAGACATCCAGGTTGGTGGAAAGGATACTCCATCACTGTTGCGATGGAGTACATTTGCCACAAACTTATAAGACAAGCCTTTAGTCTTTAAAGTCGCAAAGTTTCAGGGCTTCTGGAATAAAATCATCTCGGACACTTCTGCGGTTTCCAGAGCCTCATGGCCAGACCTTAGGGCCCAGGACTCACTATAGCAGAGGCCACCATAAAGGTCCTGTCCAGGTCCAGCAGCTACTGGCAGCTGGGCACTCAAGGGAAAAAGGCTCTTGCAACATTTTGTAGCTACACAGGAGGTCAGCCTACTGAAACTTAGAGTCGACCTCTTTGACCTGGAATAGAGGGAGTGCGTACAGTCTTTCAGCGCTCTTCTCAAGTTGCAGAAAGCAGGTGTAGTCCATTTCTGATATTCTATGGGTACAGAAAGTGTACTGAAATGGGTGCCTGGGTGTGCAACATGTATACTTTGTACCAGCTAGTGGTGGGGGTGACTCCTGGGCACTCCATAATCAATGTGATAAATGTTCTCAGATTCAACCCAACACACCTCGTCAGTAGTTCAAATTTGCATTACTGCAAATAGACCCAACATTCAATGTCTCAGGGCATTTTCAAGATGGTGAAAGTCTTCAGCCACACTAAACTGGGGCTCTCAGGGTGGGGGATGTGGGCAGGGAGTGTCCTAAAGTAATCCTAGTGTCCTCCCACATTTACCAATAAAACCCAGTTTGAAGCAGGCACTATACCCACAACAAACCCAGGACAAATTCTGGTAGGAAAAAACAAGGTTCTCTAGCACCCAGACAGGGCATACACAATAATTGTCCTGCTATTCTGTTGTCTCCCTTTCAAGTGTGACCTAGTATTTCATGTTGCTCATCAAAACTGTCAAGTAGGATTTGGCAATGTTGTGTCACAACATGCCCATAACCACCACTGTGAATATTCTGTGGAGTACAGGGGAGTTATCACTGTCCCTTCATGTCAACCTATTGTTTGTTCATAGGAGGCATTTCATTCCTCTTTTGCACCTAAACTCATGCTAAGTACAAGATGGGAGAGGTTTCTGAAGAGTTAATACAAATTAGCCTCCAGGAATTTTAGACATGCAAAGGGTAGCTTTTGTGAAGTTACTTTTCCTAAATATTTATTACAAATCCGAGGTCACCATTGAATTGGATTTTTGTTAACTATTAAAAGCAATGGTTTTCTTTTTCTAGCTGTTCCCTATCCTCAGTTAGCAGAATCTGCATTTTTTCAGCAGTCTGGTTTTCTGCATAAGACAGCTAGGCCTGCAACAGTGAAAAAAAGCTTTTTAGGCATTGTAACATTAATTTTTCACACATCCCACTTTTAAACACGAAGCGAGTGCCCTGTGTGAGATTTCTAATACAAGATTAAGTTGAATCTTTCTCAATGATGTTCAGTACCTCTTTTAACTATATAACAAAGGGGTCATTATCGGATGATGGACTTGTCAAAACACATTTGTTCCCTTGTATTGAGTTGAGTTCAAAGCCCACTTGCTGAAATTTTTGTCTCAGAGTTTTACTCCTTGCAGTCAGAATCTCTTTTGGGTCATCTGATGGATATCATGGCTTGGCTCTTTTTTCTGTGCTGATGTCAGGTAAAGTGTTGTGCCTTGCTTGCCTACCTCACATAAGTCTTCATCTTGAATCAAGAACTAGAAGATTGCCAAGAATGATTTTGGCACCTTTTCCTCCTGCCTGGGACCCTTTTAAGGAGCCATTTGATACCTTTCATATGCACTCTTAGGGTGCCATGGCTACTGGGAAGGGTTGCCCTTTCTTTGGGCAATCACCAAGACAACGAAACAGACTGTCAGATAGACCAGTCTGTGACAGAATCATTCAAAACAATAAAATACCTTTTATTCTACCTAAGATTTGAGATTGGAAAAAAGAAAATGCTAGAATTTTAAAGAGGTAACTGTTTGCTGGCATTTAGCCTGAAACTATAAAAAATTACTGCAAGTAGCATGTTGACACATGGCCATTTGTTTTGAAAGGAAGAATAGAATATTTGTTCTCCAAGCTATGTAATAGTAGTGGTGCGAGCCATATGCAATGAATGTCTGCAGGGAGAAAGCTGTATCACAGTAATACACAAATGTAATAAGCTGTCACAAAAATTATGCATCTCATTAACCAAAAAATAAACATTTGAAAGCAAGAGTTACCCAAAGTGTGCACCAACTTAAATCCTCATGGTATTGAGCAGCAAAACACGGCAGAATTAGTATCAGCAATAGAAGGTTTTCATGAAGGAACTGCTTATCATATATGTGACCTTAGGGATAAGAAGTGAAAGCTAACTGAAAATTATAGCAATGTTATTGCTATGTTTGTGGTATTATATAAAATATATAGCGACTTTGCGAGCAATTGTTCATCATGAAAGCAGCACTGAAGCAAAATGTCACATAAGACTAAAAACTAGCACTCTAGGGAGCACCCTGTGTCCTGGCTGGCTGCATTTTAAATCACTGTATTAACACATTGGAGAAAAGTTCTCTGTTATAGAAACCTAGTTTGATACATCAGCTAAACCATCTGTAAGTTTACTATGCAAGTCTATAGGTTAAGTGTTAAATAAATAAAAGAAGGAAGGTTGGGAGCACACTGCCTCACATCCCTGCACAGTTCACTCTTTGTATTATGGCAAATGCAGTACACAATTAGCACTTACTTCAAAATTAACTGCAGCTTCTCATTAAAGTTGGTGCAGATAGTGCTGTATATCTCTAGACACATAGGTGTTTCTGGAGTTTGTCCTTCATCAGAACCGAGCACCAAAATATAATCAGTGGTTACTGGAAATGCTGTCAAAATCTTCACGGGTCACAATACCACTCAAAGGCTTAAAGGTGCATATCCAAAACTCATGCCTGCTGGCTCAAGGGAGGCTTTTAAACTGAAGTGAGGTTGGGAAGAACACTACCTCACATCCCAGCACAGTTCGACCTTTTGCATTAAGGTAAATGCAGTACACAATTAGCACTTACTTCAAAATTAACTGTAGTTTTTCACCAAAGTTGGTACAGATAGTGCGGTATATTTCTAGACACATATGTGGTTCTGGATTTCATCTTTCCTCAGTAGAGAGCAGCAAAATGTAATCTGGGGTTGGTGGAAATGCTGCCAAAATATTCACAGTTCACATTACGATTCACAGACCCACAGGTGCATTTCCAAAGCTAGTCAGTTTGCTAACTCAAAGGAGCCTTTTAAACTGAAGGGGGTTAGGAGCACACTGACTCACATACCAAAATATTTCTCTCCTTTGCATTATGGTAAATGTAGTACACAATTAGCACCTACTTCAAAATTCAATGTAGTTTTTCACCACAGTTGGGGCAGATGGTGCTATGTATCTCTAGACAGATATGTGTTTCTGGATTTCTTCCTTCATCAGTCGAGAGCAGCAACATTTTATCTGGGGTTGCTGGAAAAGCTGGAAAATCTTCACAGATCACAGTAACACTCACAGGCTCACAGGTGCATCTCCAAAACTCATCAGTTTGCTGGCTCAAGGGAACCTTTTTAACAAAAGGGGGGTTGGGAGCACACTGCCTCATAACCCAGCACACTTGGCCCTTTGCATTACGGTAAAGTCAGAACACAATAAGCACTTACTTCAAAATTAACTATGGTTTTTCACCAAAGTTGGGGCAGAAAGTGCCGTATTTCAGTAGACACACGTGTTTCTGTATTTTGCACTTCGTCTGTAGAGAACAGCGACATTCCATATGGGGTTGCTGGAAAGAGACCTGGACTCCAGGGGCCTGCCCTGAGCACCATGATGCAGCAAGAGAGACCAGGAAGCGATTAGCCCAGATACCTTGGATCATTTTTCTGACATCTTGAGAATTTGGACACATCACCAAACTGCTCTGGGGTCACTGGAAATGCTGCCAAATACTTCACTGGTCACAGTACCACTCACAGGTGCATCTCCAAAGCTCGTCAGTTTACTGGTTCAAAGAGGCCTTTTAAACAAACAGAAGTGGGTTGGTAGCACGCTGCCTCACATCCCAGCACTGTTCGCCCCTTTGCATTATTGTAAATTCAGTAAACAATTAGTGCTTATTTCAAAATTAACTGTGGTTTTTCACTAAATTTGCTGCAGATAGTGCTGTATATTTGTAGACACATATGTGTTTCTGGATTTCATCCTTCATCAGTATAGAGCAGCAAATTTCACCTGAGGTCGCTGCCAAAATCTTCACAGGTACCAGTACCACTCACAGGCACACAGATGCATCTCCAAAGCTCGTTAGCTTGCTGGCTCAAGCTCACAGATAAAAATGCATTGCTAAAAATATCTTCGTACATGAAAAACCATGTTAAGAAATACTGCATGAAAGGGCGCCAGGGCTTTTCCTGATAAAACCTAACAAACAAAAACCACCATATAAGCTATGTAAGTAGGGAATAATAGGAACCACCAAAAACCAATAATTCCATTGAATTTCAACCAATTTACATGAGCAGTACATTTATAAAATAGTTCACTGTCACAGTTAATTTCTCAAGTTAGCCAAATACACCCCTGCGAAAAACCAGGCTAAAAAGAAACAAGGTTTTGGTGAATCCAAAAGTTACAAGTAAAGAAAGGCTGGTCTCACTTGATAAAAATCCAGAGGAGCAAAAAGGGGCTGAATATACTTTTGTCTTAAGGCTGACCAGTTCTAGCAAATTAAAATAATAAGCAAAGTGTTAGGTGCAGAATTCCTGTCACTTGTGCAAAAAGGACAGTCTAATGGCTTATGCCACCCCATCAACAGCTATATATGTGACCTATATTAATTGTACATGTATGAACGCACTACAAAGCTTTGTTAAGATCTGCGGCTGCTTTGAGCTACATACATGCTCTACTGATAGTCCACAGTCATTTATAATTTGCTATGCAGTTTTCTCCTTATGTGATGTACAAGGAGATGCATATTTTCTGTTAATCTAGACAATTTTCATCTCTTTATTTTTGTTTTGTAATGTGTGTTGGTCAGTGGAAACCCTAAAACAAATAATAATTAAAAAACGAACTAGGATATGGCATTTCAAAAACATGTATTTGAGGTGGTACGGTTAGACACTTCCCAGAATAATAGTCCACTTTCTCACTGTAGCTAATTGTGAAGAATGCTTGATTTAGCTTTATTCTTTTCTGGACAGTTCTTCATAAAATGCACAGATCCAGAGCCTATAGTTGGCATCATTTATACAATGTTATTTAAGTATGTATGTTTCACAAGATAACAGTTATGGAATTGTGTTAAAATAGTAAGGTGCATGTAATACTTTAATAGCACCTAGACAGATGAAGGCTCTACGTCTTTGCCTTTTGCAGTAGTCATTTCATCAGGTCTTCTTGCCTAAGTTGATACACCCCACTTTCTTCAGGACATGAGAGGTCCCTCCAAGTGAAAAGTAATATAATACAGGGTGAAGGGAAAAGAGGGAGACATCATATCCCGCTCGAGACAACTTGGAGTGTTATAAAATCCTCAAATATTAAAATGAAGAGGATTATACGTTGAAGAATAATACCACAATATCTATTCGCCACTGATTTGAAAACAAAATAAAAGGGGAGGTAAAGAAACCAATAAGTCTTAAGAAAAAACTATGTTTTAAAATGTCATATCCTCAAGAAGGTGGGGTGTATCAAGTTATATCCACTGAAACGCCGAGTCGACAATTTGTGGTATAAATTTGCAATGATTGAGAGATTTGATAACAGTTTATTTTGCAGTTTTTTAAATTAGAGATTTTTGTCTGCATATTAAAACAAACATATTCTATAGAATATTGAAATGCACTAGTGATGGTTTTATAGACATATATATGGGTCTCAAGATGTTTGTATTGTGATACAATGAAGAATATAGTATATTTTTAACTTTGTAGTTGAGAGTGTTTATTTATCTTGAATAAATAAGCCATTTTTGCATATAACAGCGTTCAGTGTATAGAATCGATAGTACCCAACACTCCACTTATCATAATGGAAAACTTGTACCTTAGCAATCACCTTCAAAACACAATCAAAATGCAGCTTTTCTCCAAACACGCACTTCTTAACCCCTTCGATGCGTGTGACGGAGCGGTTCCGTCATACGTATCGGTCGCGCTGTGCGCATGACGGAACCGCTCCGTCACGGCCCCGCCCGCGCAACGAACCTTCAGCACGGCACGGTAATCCGCGCCGCGATGAAGGGGTTAATACTTCCACAACTTCCACAGAAAAACAGTAAAATCCTAAGACATAACCATGAGTCAGTCACCACCCCCTTTTTTCTCCCACCATTCTTATTCTCTCTCGTCTAAAAGAAAATAATTTACCACCTCTATTTCCGCATTCCCAATCAAGTAAACAATACCCTCAATCTTTAATACAGAATGCATAATTCACAACTTTTAATTGGACACTTCAACAAGCCTTCACTATCACTAACCTATGTGCCTATCCTCACCAAAAGCCTTACAACACAACCACAGATAAATTATATTAAAACTCAGGTGCCCACACTCTTCCACAAATAATGCAACACCAAGACTCCTTAAAACCTATTTGCATACATACATTTTCAAGATACACTATGCACAGCACTTAAAAATATTCAATGAGCCTACTTCCATAACCTCATCACCTTTCTTCCTTCACATGCTGAATGAACAACATGCTCAAACAACAATCTTCTTGTTCCTTCTAGAAATGTGTATATTTTCTTTCCACATCAGACTTTTCAACCTACTTCTCTTCCAAAATCACCAAAATAAGGCAAACATTTACCTTACTATTTACATCTACTCCCCTCCTTTAACATCCCTCTGTTTCTCAATTGCACTTGGCTACTTTTTCGGACTTTACTCCTATGTCCCTCACAGAGCTAATTTCCATTCTTAGATCTGCTAATCCATCATGTCCACCTTCTTATTCTTTCATTCCTCAAACTATAAAACCTCTTACTCTAACCTCCAATGCACTACTCTGTCTAACCTGCCTATTTAAACACTCACTCTTATCTGGTACCTATACCACATGTTTTATACCTGCTGTAGTTCTACCCTTATTAAAAACAACCTAATGCAGATCCAGCCTTCCCTTCTAACTATTGATTGGTGTCTACATCCCTCCTTCTCCAAAACACTTGAACAGCTTTTTTCAACCACCTGGTTCACTAACCAAATTTTAACAATCTGCTCATTCCATCCAGTTTGGCTTCTGTGCACTCCATGACACTGAAACAACTCTCACGCACACACATAGCTAACTTTATTACCTCTGCCCACGATGACCAACTCTCATACATATTCATACTCCAATGTCTGCCTGCTCCTTTTTACACCAATCCTCACACTATCTTACTTTGCACCCCACTGACCCTTGGCATTTCAGGGTTTACACCGGTTTGGTTCTTCTCCTACCTCTCTAGAGGTTCTTCCACTGTAGATTTGCAATCCAACAGTTCACCTCCCACCCCATGTACAGCTGGTGCCTGTTATAACTGGGGGTCTCTAGTTGACAGAGGTAGGTACCTTTGACCAAATAGGGACCCTTGCTTCTAGTGAGGGTAAGGGGGATACACACTTTAGATAACCCCTGCTCACCCCCTTGGTAGCTTGGCACGAGCAGACAGGCTTATCCAAAGGCAATGTGTAAAGTATTTGTACTAACACTAACAGTAACACAGTGAAAACACCACAAATGGACACCACACCAGTTTAGAAAAATAAAATATCTTTATCTAAACTAAACAAGACCAAAACGACAAAAATCTAACATACAGGAACTCAGTATAATGTCCTTAAAAAGGTTGTTGCAAAAATAAACTTGTAGATGATAGATGCAACACTTTAGTCTCAAAGTACCTGGGATGCGTAACGCAAAGCAAACAAAAGGGGCGCAGAGAAGGCGATGCTACGATTCTTCCGGCGCTCCAGTTCCGATGCGACAAGATGGCACCTCGATGCATAGCGGCGATCCAGTGCTATGCGGCAAAATGGCGTCTTTGTTGCGATGCAACAACGTGGAGGCAATGCGTGCAAGCCTGACGGCCGTGTGGCGAACTCAGTAGTTTTCTGAACCGCAACAGGCCCTGCGACACGCTTCCCTGGTGATGTGATGACACCCTCGGTGACGGCAACACGCTTCTCCGGTGTCACAGTGGCGATCAGCGGCAGCGTGCTTCCTCAGCGATGCGATGGCCTTGCGACACGCTCCTCTGGTGATGCGACGGCACCCTCTGCGAGGGCGCCATGCTTCTCCGGTGATGCAACAGCAAACAGCGGCAACGGCGACATGCTTCCTCAATGATGTGACAGCGTCTGCACCGGCAGTGTCAGGCTTCGCTCCCGTTGCGTCACGCTTCCAGCTCCCCACAGCAAAAAGGCCTCACAGGCCCTCCTGGCAGACTGGAACTCCCAACAAGGAAGTTCAGGGAAGCTGGGGGTAAAGTCCTTTTGTGCCCGGGACTTCAGACACAGGAGGCCAGCTCTTCTCAGGCCCTTGGAGACTTCTCTTCAGTTGGACACAGCACTCAGCAAAGTCCTTCTTCAAGCAGGGGGGACACAGCACACATTAAAGTCCCTTGGTCCTCTACTCAGTAGAAACAGCAAACTGCAGGCCAGCCCTAGACACACTTGGGCAGTACTTCCCCTCAGTCTCTTCAGCTGATCTTCGTTGGCAGGGATTGCTCTTGATCCGGAAGTAGTCTAACCTTCAGAGGTTTCAGCTCCCATATTTATACCGAAAAGTATTTGTTCTCTATGTGTGAGGGGTCCTGGACACAGTCCAAACCAGTTCTGGGGGCATTCTGCCAGTGCACATCTTCTACCTTTGTGAGTGTGGGTCAGGGCCATCAGACATGCTGCAGGAGGTGGAGTCAGCATTGTGGAAGGCAGAGACAGCCCTATTTAGGCCTAGGTGCTACTCCTCCCACCACTTCAAATGCAGATAGATCTATTCAGCCTAGTGCTGACTCACCCAGACTCCTGGAGCCACACCATCCCCTGTCACTCTCAAACCAGACAGTCAATCCACAAACAGGCAGAGGCACACAGAAAGGTTGAACAAGAAAATAGCCACTTTCTAAAAGTGCTATTTTCAACCACAAAATTTAAAAACCATAGTTTCTAAAAGATGTGTTATTAAATTCTGAGTTCAGGGATACCAGACTCCAATTTTCTATCTTGCTCCTATGGGAAGATATGCAGGTAAACATGTTACACAGCATTCCCCATTCTGTCCTATGGGCAAGTTAGCCTCTCAATAGTGAAACACGAAATTGGCAGTATTTTACTATCAGGACATGTTACCCACACTAGTACATGTCCTACCTTTCACAAACACTGCACCCTGCCCAGGGGGGTACCCTGGGCCTACCATAGGGGTGTCCAATGTGTAAGAAAAGGGAAAGGTCAGGCCTGGCAAGTGGGTACACTGGCCAGGTCAACATGGCAGATAACAAACTGCGCACAGGCACTGCAGTGGCAGGCCTGAGACACATTTTTAGGGCTACTCATGTGGGTGGCACAATCAGTGCTGCAAGCCCACTAGTAGCGTTTGAATTACCAGCTCTGGCATACTCAGTGCACTTTACTAGGGACCTACTGGTAAGACAAATATGCCAATCACGGATAACCAATCACAATAACAATTTAGACAGGGAGCACCAGCACTCTGGCACTGATCAGCAGTGGCAAAGTGCCCAAAACATCTAAGCCAGCAAAACCGAATTCTAGCACAGTGCCAAAAATACAGGAGGTAGAGGCAAAAAGTCAGTTGAAACCATGCCAAGGATGCCAGGTCTAACAGTGCCCTAAAGGCTCTGCCAATTTGCCTCACCCTTCCTTACACATCATCGCCTTAGTTGGTGATACCATTTTCTTATTAGTGTTCTCCTACCACCTATATGTGGATGATATACAATATTCTTCTGCTTCCCAATGTTTCCATCTATTATACAATCACGACAATCTGACTGTCTTTTTTACATGTGTCTCAGGATTGCCTTCTGCATCCTCATACAAAAATGTGCTAAACAGAGTTTCTGTACTTTCCCTCCTCCTACAGAACTTCCCCACTCCTAGCCCTGTTTAATTCCCACCAGTCATGCTCACTTGTACCACATCATCTAGAAACCTAGAGGTGCTTTTCGATCCATCTATGAAGAAGCATTCTTTTCATCACCACTACGACCACTACAGCAAGATATCAAATCCTAAACAGCTGCAGAATCTGTCCTCATAACCACTTCTGCACAGCCAAAACATTGATTAATTAATTGGTTACTAACAAAATGAAAAATTGCAGTATTCTGTTTGAAGACCTGCCCCACCAAGTCTCAAACATCACTAATAGGGTACTACCCAGCCTCCCCGCA
This sequence comes from Triturus cristatus, assembly GCF_964204655.1. Taxonomy (NCBI): domain Eukaryota; kingdom Metazoa; phylum Chordata; class Amphibia; order Caudata; family Salamandridae; genus Triturus; species Triturus cristatus. The sequence goes on along the minus strand of NC_140593.1, from coordinate 530,247,337 downwards.
AATTCTTCTACTTCATCCTACCAGCATCAAGCAGATTGGCTTTCTACTAGCTATATATGTATAAGGGTAAACCCATCCAAAAGGCAGCGGAGCACTGCATACGGTCAAATAATGTCCTTCACATACTCTTACTGCTATTCTTCAAAGCTTTCCATGGATCACAAAACACTACCTTTCAAATAATCTACTGCAATTTATCCTCACACATCCTGGGATCAGCCAGAAAACACATCCCAACATCACCAAAACAACTGTGTGCAGCGTCAACATACAGGTCCTTCCACCTTCTTCAACCTACTCACTAAATATGCTCTAACACTTAACATTGGTGCCAGCCCCATTTTACAGGAGTTTAAAACAAAACTAGAAACACCTCTATTAAAGCTTTAAGGCCATGGAGGTTACATGTTACCACCAAGGTGCTGCATAATGTAAATATATTAATTGTAGGGCTATAGCTCACTCTAGGAGGCCTTTAAAGTCTTGTAGATACTCTTCTGTACAAGATTCAGATGTCTGTCCTAGCTGTTCTTGTTTTCCAAATAATAGTTTATGTACTCTTTCCACTTTCCAGGGCAGGGAGTTGAACTAACAAGGCAGCACCAGTGCCCATATGCTGAGCAGCACAATTGGGCAGGGGAGACCAAGAAGAAAAGAAACTTATAGTAATACAGGATGGAGTGTAGAAGGGAGAGAAGGTTGGAGAGAAGCACATGCCAGCAGAAAGAAGCTCCTATTGAACATCCCCTTAGCAGCTCTTTGGGGAGGGGAGACTGGAAGAAATGTAAACCATTAGAAGAATGGAATGGGGGTGTAGGAGGAAAGGAAGACTGGATGGTGGACAAATGGAAGGGCCAAGCTGCCAGGTACATAGCTTGATCAGTAAGATTGGCGGTGTGGCCTTCAGATTTTATGGCACGACACGGAGGCCAACATTATGCAAATCTACTTTATTGCCATAGCTCAGCAGTAACAATGAAGAGAATATAGAACTTCAGTAACATTACATTAGAGAATAAAGTCTGTGAACATGCAGCCATCTTCCTTCTTTGTTGCTGCTGCTCACAGAGATAAGTACCCTCATTTCATTTGTGCCTACTATTTCATGTATATATGGAAATGTATAGTTGTTTTTTCTGATTAATGCTTGTATTTATTTATATCTTGCATGACTGGGTCCTATTGACCCTACCATGTGTTTATTTCTCATCAATAGATTTTTCCTATGAGCTTTTCTCTTTCCTGAACCATGTCTCTTTGAAGACCTTCTTAAATTTTCTTATTCTATTTCCCCTGTGAATCTCTATTTGTCTTTGCGCCGCGCCGATGTATTCTAGTGGGCCTTACTGCTCACTTTTCACCTATGCGTGTTTTGAAAAATTGGACACGAGCACTAGGCATTGCCTAGCAGCGCTCTGAACGCGAGCCAGGCCTGCCATTTCAACCGCATCCCTGCCTCTTTTACCCTGAGCCCTGCCGCACACCGCGCTGACTTTCCGGCTGCCACGGTCTTACCTTGTCTTGCCCGTGTCCTCCTGAGTATTTCCCCGGCTCCTCAAACACGCCGGCAGTCTTCCTTCCCCACCACAATGCGCATTTCAAACGCGCATCGCGAGGAGGAGAAAATTAGAGGAATGGCCATAAGAAACAACCACGCATGTAAGAAACGTGCGTTGATGTCATAGTTTCCGCAAGCAACACTTGGCAGTTGCTGCTGTTACACGCGATCAACTGCAACTGTTCACACGTATTTTTTTCACTGGTTTTCCCTCAGATACATTTAGAAAATTAACCCTTTCAAATTAGAAAATTTAACCTTTTCCACTTATATCTTGGCCCTAAAAAAAAATATTTAATAAAAAGAAAAGGGGACTATTTAACACCATATTAACCCTTTATTCTGTATTTAAAAAAAAAAAAGAGAGACAAAGGTAAAATTACTTACCTAACTTAGTATATCAATATAAATTTCCCCCACAATGACTCTCATTCCAGACTCTATCCTTGAAGGTAAGCTTGAATCTATGGTCTCCAAGGCCATGGATAAAGCCAAGGACTCTTTTAAGGAGACAATAAATAAAAAATGTGAAATGCTGTCAAAGGCATGGCCCACCACCTGTACTGCACAGCTTCTGGGTGCAAAAGAAGGGGCAGTTAAGGCCCCAAAGAAGAGAGCTTCACCACATGGCACTGAAAAAGGTGCTAAAAAAAGCAAGAAAACGATAAAGGCAGCTCACTCACGCTTCTTATGCGGTGACCAGAACGATGCCTCGGGCATCACACTAGGGCATAAAACAGGCCCTGAACTCCCTATACATATTGATAGTGATGATGTGGCCGAAATAGATCTTTCGTGCTCATCAGGCTTTGATACAGATTCAGAAGACATGGGAGATGAACCTGTGGAAAACATTGAAGAGGCAGACAAGTCCTCAGACCCAAAAATGGGTATTACTGATCCCTTCGGGGACTATATGTTCGACCCGCTTTATATCAAACATCCCCTTTCCCCTGAATGGCTACCCTCCCAACACGTAGCGAACTACATTCGTTTTTGGCTGAGAAGGGAGATTCCCAAGGATGTGAGATCCAGACTGAGGTCTGAATGCCCCCGCCCTTCTCTCCCAGACAAAATTGCAATGACCCCTGAACTTGACCCTAAGGTTGTTGCCTTCATCGCCAAGGGTGCCAAAGACCCTAGAAAGGGGATAGATAAGAGTCTTAAATGTTGCCAGGACCGACTCCTCAACGCTATTGGACCTCTAACTAAAATATTTGACTTAGCCGAGAGTGCGTACATCGATGGAACCCCCATCGACCCTAAGGAACTGCGCGAATGGGTCCAACATGCTATCTGCCTCCTCGGCAATGCCAACACTGCCATTTCGAATGAACGCAAAAAGGGCGTTCTCCTTAAGATTGACCCATTACTGATTGAACTGCCAAACAAAGAGGGAGGAGCCTCCTCACAAGGACTCCTCTTTGGAGAAGATTTTATTTGTGACATGGCTAAATATGTTGGCACATTTAGCTCGATTCAGAAGTCACAACGTGACATTAAAAAAGTGTTCCAGGACAGAATTTTTGGAAGGGCCGAGAGAATGCGGGGGTCGGTTCCCCGACCGAGGACAAGCTACCTCTAGACCCTTTCTGGGACAAGGATCAAGATATCAACAGTCGTCCTTTTACCAGAACCAACCGTTCTTCCCTCAAGGACAAAGAAACAGGGGTAGACCATTTCGAGGTGAAATAAGAGCCAGCAGAGGTTTCTCAACAGGTAAGAATATCAAAAGACCACTAAGACCACTAAGATACCCCCATAAAGGTGGGAGGGAGACTAGTCCTTTTCTCTGGGAACTGGCCCTTGGTAACTCAAGACCCGTGGGTTCTCGAAACCGTGAAGGGTTACAAAATAGAATTTACAGACCCTCCCTTGCAGTCAAAGGCACCTCGCGAAATAATCTTCTCTCAAGAACAGAGAAATCTAGTATCTCAGGAGTTGAAGGACCTTCTGACAAAAGGGGCTATGATAGAGAGTTCAGAAACAGGTTTCATCAGCAATATATTCTTAGTAGAGAAGAAAGACAAGAGGCCTGCCATAAACTTAAAAAGTCTAAATGGATGGGTGTCCTACCACCACTTCAAGATTAAGGGAATACACCTCCTAAGAGATGTCCTGAGAAAAGGGGAATGGCTAACACGTCTAGACTTAAAGGATGCCTATTTGACCATTCCAATTTGGCCCCCACACAGGAAGTTCCTCCAATTTACTTGGGAGGGAAAACTCTGGGAATGTTGCACTCCCCCGTTTGGACTATCATCAGCCCCCTGGTGCTTCACCAAGGTTCTACGTCCAGTAGTAGCGTGGCTAAGGTAGAGAAGTGTAATTTATCTGGACGATATTCTTATCATGGCTTAGTCCAAGGCGACAGTCTCTCACCATACAAATCTTACTATTCACCTTCTGTAACATCTAGGCTTCGTCATAAATGCCAAGAAACCTTGCACCACACCAAGCCAGGAAACTCAATTCCTGGGCTTCATGGTAAATACAGTGTCCGCAGAACTTTAATTACCAAGGGAAAAGATTAAGAAACTCCAAAAGGAAGTCAAAAATATACTTTCTTTGCAAGTCTTTCCCTTGAGACTCTTACCCAGGTCTCCTCTCCTCAACCATTCAAGCGATCTTTCCGGGCCCTTTACACTACAGGGCCCTACAGAGACTCAAAGCGAAAGCTCTGAAATCGTCTCGGTCTTACACTCAGATGACCTCCTTGGACGAAGAATCGAGGAAAGAACTATCTTGGTGGCTGAAAAATGCAGAAGCCTGGAATGGCAAAGCCATCTTTGGGGAATCCCTAGATTTGATAATAGAATCAGATGCGAGTCTAGAGGGTTGGGGTGCCACATGTGGCAACTTTTCGACAGGAGGTCTTTGGACACCTGAAGAGAAGGAACTACATATCAACTGCCTGGAACTCCTTGCAGGCTCCTTTGTGGTTCTGATTTTCACCCAGAACTCAATGAAGTGCTCGATAATGTTACGCATGGACAATGTCTCTGCAGTAAGATACGTCAACAAGATGGGGGGACCACATTCAAAGAGTCTTAACGAAGTAGCAAAAGTCTTCTGGGACTATTGTCTGACCAGGGGACTGTCTGTCACAGCGGAACATATCCCTGGTTTGAACAATGGAGTAGTGGACTGGTTCACAAGGAATTTCAGGGATTCCAGCAACTAGAAATTAAACAGAGAGATATTCATGACAATCCAAGACACATGAGGTCCCTTCTGGACAGATCTTTTTGCAGACCGAGTGAATACTCAATTGATGAATTTCTTCAGCTGGAAGCAGGACCCTCGAGCAATAGGGGTGGATGCCTTCCTCCAGGACTGGCAAGGCTTAAAGTCATATGCCTTCCCGGCCTTTGTCATGCTTCCTCGTCTTCTTTTACACGCTCGCCGATACCTTCAGAACATGGTGGTGATAACCCCCCTTTGGAGGTCTCAGGCATGGTTCCCTCTCATCTTGGAGATGGCTGTGGACTTCCCTATTCTAATACCTCCTTTCGGGGAACTACTCCAAGGTCCTCACGGCAAATCTCACCCTCTCATAGACCAAGGTCTATTGATTCTGACGGCCTGGAAGATTTCAGGTGACAATGGCAAATCCCTGGCCTTTCGGCACATGCTTTCCAACTCATATCTGAGTCTTGGGCATCCGGTACAAGGAAGGCATATCAACTGGCTTGGAATAAGTGGGTTCGCTGGTGTCTTCAACGACCCTACGATCCCGTTTCAACTGATTTAATACACGTTGTTAACTATCTATCAGAACTCTTCGTTTCTGACCTAAGTTATAGAACTGTTAATGCCTATAGATCAGCAATAGCTGCAGGTAATTCCTTAGTTGATGGTGTCTCGGTTGGAAAAAGCCTTTTAACAAAAAAGATTATGAGAAGCATGCAAATTCTTAATCCTCCAACTGCGAAATATTCAGCCTTATGGGACATTAAATTGGTATTACAACTTATTTCTTCTTGGGGAGATAACGCTAACCCTCTCTCAAACGCATTTCTTGTAAGCTTACTGTATTACTTTGCTTGGTTTCTTTCAGACGAACCTCAGATGTTAAGGCTTTAGATGTTTCTAACAGGTCTTACCAACCTGAGGGCGTTTGTTTTTACCTTAAGAAGAGAACCAAAACTATGTCTTCCTCTATTTTCTACCCTTTCTATCCTCTTAATGAAAGTCTATGTTTTGTTAATTGTCTCAAAGAGTATGAAAAAAGGACGGTAAGTCTAAGAGGAGTTGGAACTCAACTGTTGATTTCTCACAGATCTCCTCATAATGCAGTTCCTTCTCCCACACTTGCTAGATGGGTTAAAGAAGTGATGAGTGAGAGTGGTGTTGACTTTTCTATTTTTAGTGCGCTCTCTGTTAGAGGTGCTTCTACTTCTAAAGCTTTTATGCTAGGTGGAGGACTCCAGGATATCCTTAGAGCAGCTGACTGGTCAAATGAAAACATGTTTAAGAATTGTTATTTCAGACCAATCAATAATGTGATTGATAATGTACTTGCTTCACTTTGAACTTGCATAATGTTGGCCTCCGTGTCATGCCATAAAATTTAGATTTTTCACAGCCTGGTGGGCAGAAAATCTGGATTTTATTAAGGACAGGGAGGCCAAGATTATCCCTCCACCTTGTAACCCTCCCTAGGGATTTCATATTTTGACCTGGTGTGTCTTTTTTCTTACAGAATAAGAAGTCTTCGGATTGTTTAAGAATGGAGTTATTCGTTCCACATCAATTTAAAATCATGTTTGTTTCTGAGTTTATTTCTTGTTCAGAGCTCCTGACAAAGAAGGAAGATGGCTGCATGTTCACAGACTTTATACTCTAATGGAATGTTCCTGAAGTTCTATATTCTCTTCATTGTTACTGCTGAGCTGTGGCAATACCGGAGATTTGCATAATCTTGGCCTCTGTGTCCTTAATAAAATCCAGATGTTCTGCCCACCAGGCTGTGAAACATCTAAATTTCCCAACAATCATGCGGGCCTCTAATGTTAAAATGCGCTATACGACACACAGGGTGGACGAGAGGGGCATGAGCGGCAGTGGAAAGGAATGCAGATCGGTAAGATACTAAGTGAGAGAAACTACAATAATTTGTAAAATAACCCAAAATGTTTTGGATGTTTCAGAACATATGAGGACAGATTGTGTGTGTGTTTTTGTCTGTTTGTGTGCAAAAATTACTGGTGAAATCCGACAAACACCTCACCATACCCTGAAGCCAATGAACATCTAGGAGATATGGGAGATTCAGGGTCCCTCATCACATTCAGCAAGGGCCCCCCATATTTGTTGTTACCCCACTGGAAGAAACCATTGCTTTTTATTGTTTCTGTATTACCTTGTTTGATTGCGCTGTTTTCTCAAGTTTAGAAGTCACTAGTTATCAACAGATGGCAGACCTGTCTTTCATGTCCATGGAAGTACAATAAACAAAATTTGCAAATTTTCGCCTACAAATCGTTCTTACCCCTCCATTCCCTTTTGTGTGGCACATGGCGTGTGGAAGAAAATGTGGAACCAATAAGATTATTTTACTCCAATGTGTCTACTCACACTCCCCTGTTAAGTGCATCATAATTATTAATCGGGAATTTCAATTTCCAAAGAACGCTTGCATTGAAATATTTAATAAATGACGTCGGACAGAGGAAATATGTGATCTGATCAACAAATTTCCAAAGAATGCTTGCATTGAAATATTTAATAAATGACGTTGGACAGAGGAAATATGTGATCTGATAAACAGTCACGTGCTAAAATAGTTCCCACTATGTTCATAGCCCACAAAGCCATTAACGAGAAGGCCAGGATTGACATTTACATCATAAATAGAATTTTTTAGACTACTTACAAAAATGGCATCATACGCATATCTTCAGAAGCGTCAAACATTATTTAGAATTCTGAGAATATAGTTATTCAGACTGTGAGGATATCGTTCCATAGTCATAGGGTAGACTAATTAAGCATCCAAATTGAATACAACCTTTAACAAAACGCATGTTTTTTCATGTGCAGCTTTGTCTCAGACTTGCTTAAACCAACCTACGGGTTAATTGGCTCACGGAAATGCCCTCTGTAGATGTGTAACCATATTTTTGCAATTACTCCTATTCATGCATAGTTCTGTGTTCAGTAATTAGTCAAAAACTACTAATGTCGTCTGCCTTTTTTCATGATTAATTATTCAAAATTTCAAATGACTTAAAATATTGTTAAAAATGTAGGAGGTCAGTATTAATATACTGCACCCAGTTCTTGCAAGTTTGATGAGGTTAGCAGAAGCTATAATATCGCAATTTAATACAAAAGCTTCATTTTAATTCATCAATCTTAAAAACGAGTTTCAGTTCTGATTAACTGAGAAGGCCTCAGGAGGAAACAGCCCCATGAATGAAATGTCCAAATTCATAAACTTGAAGTTAATAATCATCAAAAAGTGCACAGGTTTTAGCATGTTCACCAACTTCCTGCATCCTTCAGCTTTTCAGAATTATATTTAGGACAACAGAGAAATCCCATGGCTGTAGAATGATCAGCAGCTCTTAATGTAAATGCTAAATTTGTAACTACAAGGGGCAATTAGCATTATTTCCTCTTGGATTTGTATGTCTAACTATTGCACGTCTGGGCATTTCAACCACAAATATTTATGTAGGATACCTGGAGAAAATATACAAGAATGTATATGGATTTTGGCGACGTAACACATGAAAGAGGGTGAGAGGTGAAATAAGTAAGTGTAGAATGAGTGTAGGGCAATTCAACAAATATTACTCCCCTGTAGTATTTTTATTATATAGGGAAGCCTGCAATCCCTGGATATAAAATTAATGTTCTTACAATAGTCTGGTTGTCATATCACTAGTAAATTGTAGTAACAAAATAAGGGAGCTGCTAAATTATAATGCAATGTTGTTGTTCAATTGTGATTTCACAATGCCAGCTGGCAGAGTCAGCAGCTATGAAAGGCAGGTGACTGAGCAGCATTGCAGCTTCTGTTCAAACAATGAAAATCAGCTCCAGCTTCCGGGCTGTTTTCCAAAAATTACAAATCATTAGCAGAAAGGAGCCACATTTCACCATATTTCTTTTTTTGCAGGGCTATAGTTCAATAATAGAAAGAAAGAATCACTTAGCATATTCCCACACATACAGAGCTATAGCTATTTTTGAAAATGTCTCTAATCAAACTCCAAATTAGGAGGCATATTTAATCAATCAATCAATCAATCAAATAATTTGTAAGGCGCACTACTTACCCGCAAGGGTTTCAAGGCGCTGAGGGTGGGGAGTGGGGGGGTGCTGTTGCTACTGGTCGAACAGCCAGGTCTGGAGTCCTCTCCTGAAGGTTAGAAGGTCTTCGGTTTTTCGTAGGTTGAGGGGGAGGGTGTTCCAGGTCTTGGCGGCGCAGTGGGAGAAGGATCTGCCTCCGGCTGTGGTTCTACGGATACGTAGGACGGTAGCCACTCGCGCCACTGGTGCGTTACTTTTTGTGATGTACCGGCGGCGCATTTTGCTGCCTCATATTTACAAGGACGTGTAAAGCCACGCAGCGGGGCTTTTCGTGTCCTTGTAAATATGACCCCTTTTCACGCAGCACTTTGCGTGAAAGGGGAATTCTTTAGGTGTTGCTGTGGGTGTTCCCACACAACACTCATGGAACCTGACACATTCTCATATTTACAAGAAATCATAAACCAGGGAATGCATTAGAATGCTATGCCTCCCCAGGGGAGGAGTACGGAGGCACAACAAGGAGAAATGTTTTTATTTCTCCTAGTTCTTTCTCTTTTTATGTGTTCCGCCTTCTGCAGCACACATAGAAAGAAGAAAACATCTCCAGTGATTGTTTTTGCGCTTGAAGGTGCCACTTCCTGCACAAAAATAATCTCCCCGCAACCCAGGCAACAATCTCCCTGCAACACAGGCACCCTTGCACCATGGTGCAAGGGTGTCTGCATCAGCGCATAGCAGCCAATTGTGCACCAGCGCAGGGGAGAGCACAGGGATCCATCATATCGTTGTAGATGTGACACATCCCTGTGCTTTGAAAGTGACTCAGTGCAGCACAGCAAAATGGCAAACGTCACCGCGCTGAGTCACTTTCTCGTAAATAAGGCCCCATGTATTTTTGCAAGAAATGTTTAGTTATATATAGGCGTGTTCCATTTTTCACTATATATTCTGTATTTATTCTATGCATTGACAGCCATATTTGTTCATTTGGATGTGCAAGCGACCAGGGATTTAGGGTTAAGGATAGTAATGTGACCACATATTAGAAGGAATTAAAATACCTCCTACCCATTCATTAAAATGATACTGAAAGTGACCCCAGAGTTCCATGGTCTTTTAAAATAATTCCTTGAGACTTGAAATATCTTTCAGTCTATTGCAGAGAGTACCTTGTCCCACATATATTAGACAAGGATTTGCCACCGCTTGTGTCATTGATACCAGGGTGTGAGGCTGAATAGGACTTTCAGCTAGGATGAATTGGTCATTATTAATTGGTTGCAAGGCAAGCATGAATGCAGATGCCCGCTGCCTTGAATTGAAGGCCCAAGGGCACAGACTAAAGTGTTTTATTCTGCTTTTGAAAAAAATGCATATGTGTCATTTTTTAATCATTATTGGAAGAATGAAAGGCTCAAGTACCGACCTACACGTTTTCACACGAACACCGAGGTCTATTTTCCTGAATTCATGTCCCTGAGGTACTTTCCTAGGTGGCTTACATCATCTCATACCTCATAACACGATTTAGCTATAATCCCCAAACCTGATGTGAAAATTATGTCTGCTGCTGAATTCATCACTTCTGTGACTGCGGATCCAACAATTGTAGCAAAATCTTCTTTACTTAAGTTGCAGGCAACTCTTGACAGTGTTAGGTGTAGGTATGTATTTACTACATGTCAGGGAAAGTGCATGCGTTATCAAGTATGCTTCACATACATAGAGAGACTTCAAATATGTTAAAAATATGTAACAACCTAGGCAATTATTTTTAACATTCTGCATAAAATAGCAATGATATTGTATGCTGATGTTGTTCATTGCGAATTGTTTTTTTTTTAAACTTTATGTACGCATCCTAAAAAGATATTTCTCTTGTAGGGAATCATGTAGCTCCTTGAGGTGGTCTGTTCTGTATGAGCAATAACTCCCAAACCTTTTAGAACCACATCCCACTTTTTAGAAGGACAAACTTCTGCGACCAAATTAGCTTTAATGGGAATGATGCGGGTGATTTTTTAGTGCAACTAAAGCATTGAGTGGTAGCGCCCTGTTATTTACAGACGCCACAGTCTGCATTAAAATGGCCACTAAATTTGCACAGATGTACAGTTTTGCTGTTAAAATTAGATTGCACCCAAATGATAGTGTGGAAATCGTGTCTCAGTGAAAAAGTATCTTTTGTGCATAACCAAGTAAAGTGTATTGATTTGTTTTGATCCTATATAAATCCTTGCTTCCTTCTGATTTCAGAATGGAAAAAAATCCCTTTTTTTTGCTTTCCCAAATGCTGAATGTGTACAGCCAGGGGCGTCATGAGCCCTCCGCTTTAGCAGCTACAGGCGGGACTGGAGATCTTGATTGTCCTCTTCTGTCTGCAACTTGGCTGACAAAGGCTAATAGTTAACGTGAAAGGAGGGTGAGTGAGTGAGTGGATGTATGGATGGATTGACGGGTGAATGGGTGGATGGATGGTTGAAGGAGTAAAAGTATGGTTATAAGGTTGGATGAGTGAAATAGAAAGAATGAAGGATGAGTAAAAAGTAGGGTGGATGGATAAAAGGATGGATGATGAGTCAATGTGTGGATGGAGAGATGGATGATGGATGATTGATGGATAGATGGATGAGTGAAATGATAGATTTATGAGTGAAAGGGCAAATGGATGGATTGATGGATAAAGGGTGAAGGGTGAATGGGTGACTGAAAGGGTGGATGACTGAGTGAAAGGATGGCTGAATGAGTGAAAGGGAGAATGGATGGATGGATGGTTTGAAAGGGTGGATGGATGGATTGAAAGGGTCGATGGATGAGAGAAAGTGTGGATGGATGGGACATTGAAAGGGTGGGTGGGTGGATGAATGAATGGGTGGATAGAAGGAAGGAAGGACGGATGGATGGATAGGTTTGGCGATGGATAGGTTTGAAAATGGATGAGTGGACAAGTGGATTGATGAATAGTGAAAGAGTGAAGGATAGAAGAATGAAAGGATGACAGAATGTAATTGTGGACTGGTTGATATGAACAGGTGGATGGAAGGATGAAAGTATGAATGGATAGCTGCTTGTATGGAAGAGACAAGAGTTCTTCTTGTGCGGGTTCTGATGACTTACTTTGCCTCCTTGGCGCAATAGGAGCTTTGGTCTAAAGTGTGGAGTATTTTAATTTTCTGGCTACATCCTTGCTTACGGTTCATTTACAGGTATTTACATGTTGTTGTGTGTTGCAAAATATGGCACCCTTTCTAAGCAAGATTGTTACATAATTCACTTCACTTTTCTTTCTCTGCCTGCAAAGTTATGGTATTTGTAAATGCCAACCCCCATGTTCAAAAAACAGAAGTAGCACTTTCACAGAAGACAGCCTGAAAATGTGTCCTCTGTCTTTGGATTTGAAGTGCAGCAAATATGACAAGCTATAGATAGAATTTAAAGGCATCTTTATTGCTTTGACATTCATGACCCAGCACAAATCAGCTCGCGACACACCAGTGGGTCACAACCTACATTTTGGGAAGCACTTTTATAGAGACTTCTGTAAGTGCAGTTATTCATCTATCAATCCAACTATAACCATGCTGTACATGCAACCATCCTCAGCATCCGTTCAAGTGAGTATCATGATCTCTGCCACTAAATCTTTTACATAAGAAAATGATATCCTCAAAGACTTTGAAAGACCCTACACAGAGACTGTTAGAAATTGGGTTTCTAGTTGGCAGAGCAATGCACCCTGTCCAAGCAGGAGCCAAAATCCTTGTCAGGGTAAGCCGCATACACAACCTAAATTAACCTATGCTCACCCCCTGGTAGCTTGGAACAAAGCAGTCAGGCGTACCTTGAGAGGCAATGTGTGAAATATTTGTGCAACACTTCAAACTGTAAAACTCTGAAAACACCACATAAACACATACCACACCTAATTAAAAATAAGAGCTTAATTTAATGAACAAAACAGGACCAAAACACCAAAAATCCAATATATTGAACGAGATTTATGAATTTTTAAAAAATAAATTGAAATGTAGTGCTTAAAATCATAAAGCGCCTGCCAGGGCAACCTGGTCTTACTAGACCGGGTCAAATTCAAACGTCCAGGCTTACCTTCATGGAGTGCGTGTCGGCTACAGAGACCAGCCTTGGCCTATTGTAAAGTACCTTGGTTGCGTTGTCGAAATTGAGTTGTGCAGTGCAGAGGAGGAGGTGCGCTGTTGCCGATTCGTATGGTGAAGACGATGCGTCGTCTCAGAGCTACGTAAACTCGATGATGTATCTGAAATGTGTCACTGCACCATACAGTCAGTGATGTGTGGGAGTCAATCTTGCAAAGACGGTGTTGTGTCACCAGTTGTAGAGATGCGCCAGTTCTAAGTTGCTGCGTCAATGGAAATCTGTGTATTCTGTTGGAGCAGCACTTCAGACCCAATTCCACAGAGTACAGGACTGGGTTTGCACCAATTGACAGGGCACACTCACAGATGGCAGAGTCCACAGTGGTTGGAAGTCTTTGAAGCCCCTGAGACTTCAGAACAGCAGGCAAGCAAGCCCTTTGAGTCACTTTGGTTCCTGGTTCAAGTGATGTGGGTCCAGTCTTTCTTACCCAGGCAAGGTGGGCAGCAGGCAGCAGGCCATCACAGCAAATAAACAGTTCTTCCAGAGCAACAGTCTAGCAGATTGGCAGTGCTTCAGCAGCACAGCAACCCTTCTTGCCGGCAGAGTATCCACAGGTTCAGAAGTGCACTAGAGTTGTAGGGTCAGAATTCCAGTTTTCATACCCAGTGGTGCCTTTGAGGTGGGGAAGGCTTCAAAGAAGGGTGTTGAAGTGCACAGAGGTCCTCCATTCCTGCCCCGGCTCCAGGTTCACCAAACGGGGTTAAGCAAACCTATTCAGGTGTAACTGTGAGGCTGTGTCAGCTCCTCCTTCCCATCCTGCCCAGGATGGCCCATCAGGATGTGGATGGCCCATCAAGTCATACCTAAGCTCCCATTGTGTGTGGCTTTCTAGAGGGATTGCACAAAGTCCAGCTGTCACCTACCCCAGATGTGTATTGGAGACAGGCTGCAGGCACACAGGGCTAAGAGCAGAAAAATGTAATCTTTCTAAAAGTGGCATTTTTAAAATTATAATGATAAATTCAATGTTTCTACTAAAGAGAATTTATCATTACAGTTTCATAGGTACTAAACAAGCTTAGTCGCCCTAGAGGTGGGAGCAGTGAATATCCAGAGAAGAACAGATTCTTGTACAAGGCTGGTAGTCAATCTCATCATTAACAATAATTTGCCACATTAATTGTTGGAGCCTATGAAATCAAGAATCGAATCTGCCTCTAATAGGGACTCTAATGGTACTCCCCTAAAGATGAGGATTCAGGGAGCCCAGAAAAGAGTAAAGGGTAGAAGGGCAGGCTTAACCTACTTTGGTGTTAAGAGTAAAGTAAATATTATCTGTTCTTTTACAAATGGAGAGATATTTGAAACAGAATCTGGCTCTGAGATTGCTGTCTGGGAGACATGTAGTCCAGTCCAGATAGACCATTGAATGGCAGAAACTAAATGTGCCATAGATGAAGATTTGTGCTGTGTGCCAGACTTGTAGCCCTCAAGTACCAGACATGTATTCTGCCTCAATGTAGAGAATCTCAGCTATAAAGCAAGTCTCAGGGTGTGACCACTGTCTAATGGATATGTGAGTGGACACAATTTCCCCACAGCATGATTCTGTATGCCCCAACCTGAGGGCACCTGGAGGTGTAGAAAGCATTCAGGATGTCATATTGTTAACCTTGCCATCTTTTGACATGGTTTTCTCTGTCGTTTTGCTTCTGGTCTCCTGCTTTTGATTGTGGACTGAACTTTGTTTTTCTGTTGTTTGGAATCTGGGCACTTTACCACTGCTGGCCCATGCTAAAGTGCATGTGCTCTGTGTCTAAAATGTAATGTAATTTGGTTTTAGGCAGGGTAGTACAAGTTTTTGTCAGTATGGAGTGTAGCGTACGAGGAGATCAGGCTGCCGCGTGTGGCTCCTAAAGGTAACTGCTCACAGATAGATTTTTCGGCACACAGGGTTGGTTAACTTCAATAGGAAAGGGGGTTAATTAATAGTGAATTTTGGGGAAAGTGGGTAGAGGGGTTTGGATTAGGAGAACGAGCGCCTTATATGAGTTTTCATTCGTTTTTACACGATTCACGTTGTGGATATTTTAAATTTTGGGTTTTGAGATGGGTTTGTGTACAGTGGGAATGAGTTCAGTTTTCATTAGTTATGTTTGGGTGTCTTCTTTTAATTCAGGTTGGGGCATGTTGAGAGGGTGGTCGGGGTGGGGGCAGAGCACGTTGTAGTACATATGTTGTAGCACATAATGAGCTGGTATTGAACAGTTGGTTGAGCTGTTTTTTATTTGTTTCAGTGACCCCTGACAAAGAGCCTTAAGGCTCGAAATGCATTGGGTGTAATGAAATGAGTCTACTCTGATGAATGATTGACCCTCATGTGTCGCTGTAAGAAGCCTGGATGGGCATGCAGGAGACATTTGAAAATGTATAAATAAAGGATCATGGTGTAATCACGATGTCTCCGCAGTGATTTAAAACTGCATGGATGACCTACGTAAGAAGCTGGTATAATTATTGGTATACTTCAGTCACAATATTGGATCACACATTTTAAGGAAATATTCCTGCACTCCGCAGTGTGACAGACCGGTGCGTAAGCCACGTGCCTTTTGGGAAAAACTTTTAGAAAGTTGGCATTGTCTTACTTTTACCATTCAGTGCCTCTGCTATCCCTAGAATACATGTCTGGGTTGGATAACAGTTGGGCTTTGTGAAATCACTCTAGACAGTCACACACAAAAGGGAGCTGAGGTGTTCCCTGCATATCCCGATGGCCCATGACCAGGCTGATGGGTCTTCCTGAGCTAGAGTGGTGGAAGGAATTGACACTTGCATCGCAGTAGGGCTGTGCCTGTCCCCACACAAAGAGCTGTTTACCCCCCTGTAGTGTGTCTGAAGCCAGGGCCAGGAAAGGTATGGTCTTGTGCACCACAAATACCTTCCTTCGAAGTCTCCCTACTCAAAGGCCAAAATGGGTATAGGTCCTTGACTTCTGACACTTTAACAAAAAGAAACACTTCTGGACTGACAGCATTCTGCCAGGAGGACGAGCTGTTGGACCGCCAGGAGGAACTGCCACTTTGTTGCTTGCTTTGCTGTGTTGGCCTGCTGTCTGCTGATTCGTGCCTGGGAGTGAGAGGACTGGACTTTGCTATATGCATCCTGCTTTCTAAAAGTTTCTCCAAAGGCTTGAGTTGGGCTTGCCTCCTGTTGGAAGTCTCAGGGCCATCAAAGACTTCACCTGCATCTTGCTACCAGCACCTGGACTCCTCTGCGGTAAGTAATGACTTACCAAGTGATGCTAAACCCAGTCCTGGACCCTTGGGAGCGATGCTGGTGCTTCAACCAAGAAATCTACACATTGACTCTAAGCACCTCTTTGGAACTGGCGCATTCCAGAGAAAATCGATGCATCGCTGCTGCCTGCCCCGAAGCAGTGGTCCCCGCGCACTGAGTTCACAACGCAACGTAATGATTGTGACTTGATGTCAATATAGTGACATATAGAGTCGTATCTAGATTAGGTTTGAGAGTATAGTAGCTTTGCCCTTGGAAGAGACCTGTGGTTACAGTAGTGTCTTATTTAGCCCTGGGTGGGGTGCCCTAGACTCTGGCCGCTTAAAAGAGGCCAGGTCAGAGTTCCATGGTGCACTCGTTTGTGGAAGGCAAACTGGGAGGGTGACAGTGGATCAGCGGAGGTAAATCATCTTGCAAATGCTGGTGCAGAACTGAGTGTAGCCTGAGAGCTGTGTTAGAAATGTTTAAGCCTACTGAGTTGATGGAACTCTATCTTTAGGATTCTGTTGTCCCTTGTATGAGGTGAAGAATGTTGTAACCGTCTCTGTCAAAGGCAATAAAGCTCTGTGTATCTTTTCCCTACATGTCCCCTGGGAGAACACACACTAAAAGGAGAAGGAAGTGTTCTAGTGAATGTGCCTGAGAGAACCACTGATGTAATAGGACTGAGAAATGTGTTTTTCCAAGATCATAGGGGGATGAGCAGTTGCTGGTGAGGCTCCAGAACCAGCAGATAATTCATTCCCAACCCCGTCATCTCTCAACTCTCTATAGTTTGACAGGAAAGAGTTATAAGAATATAGTCATGGTTTACGTAGAACCTGACATGGCACCAGTTTAGGATTATGGACTGTATCTTCCTCATTTCAACTGAGTTCATTCCTAAATGCATATGCATTTTTGCACACCATCTTCAAAACTTTTGTTAGTCTCTTGCTTTCTGCTTTTTCTTCAAGGATAGCTACAATATTGTCAAGGTGGTGGTGGGGGGGGGGGGGGCGGTGGAAATCACAGGGAGCTGCCAAGTGCACATTTGTGGCTCTAAAGGCCTCTGTGGGACCTTTCACCACAGCCTCACTGGAGCCTAACACTACAAGAGGCCTTGACAAACTATTGCTCAGAGGAAGTGATTTAATTTCAAGTGCCGTCAGGAGGTCTAGGAGTAACAGTGTTAGCACTGGAGGACAGAAGAAGAAATCCACAGAGCTGAGAAAAGGAACTCATCGTATAGGTTTTTAGGATCATGAAACAAAACAAATAGTGCTAGTGCTACAAAACACGTTCCCATGAAAGTAAGTGCACCTATATACTAACAAAATGGGAATGGGAAGGCTGGTACTTGTATCCGGATTCACAAGGTTATAACCAGTGGCTGGAAGGTTTACCCTTCAAAATAACCTGCTTAACTTACTCCAGAGAGAGGACTTGCCGGTAGCCCAAAGAAAAAGAAAAGTCCATCCTCTCTGTTCTGAATACTGCTATTACTGAATAGTGGTAAGTACTGCCTTCAACTCGGTTTTGAATTTTTGCCTCCAGCCTTCTTCTCCAGAATAGGTAGATTCGGATTCCTTGTTGGGTGACAGGGATGTGTGGACCCATTTCCTGAAAGGAGCTTCCATCTCGAAGGAGCTTTTTCCAAGAAACCTGGCTGTGGTTTAGTATTTACAAAATGTTAGTTTTGCTACATATTAATAACAACTTTTTAATCGTTTTAATACATATAAAATATGTCTTTGTGCAATTTAAAATTCATAATAACTGCAAATGTGTAGATTGCTTTTTAAAATGTATAGATAAATTAACACTATATTTGCAAATCATATGTATTTCTATTATATATCTATCTTGATTTAAATCTATCTTGATTTGTAGTTGAATATCAGAATTTTTATATTCATTGTTGCATTTATGTAATGGTTACATCTATCTCTAGGAATTAAAAATTGTAAAAGTTAGTAAATGACTTTTTATATTATAAATGTATTTAAATACATTACATTTTTTAAGGACAACGCATGTTTTAAATAATTTATTTATGGCATCCATTTCATTCAAATTCATATACTTATCAGTGCAATGTCAACATTTTCCTTCACAATATTTTTGTATCCGACATGCTAATGCTTTACATTATACGCAGGTAAACTCAATATTTTTGTGGTTAATATTTCATCATGCAACTGACACTACGTTATTGCTAAGCTGTTGAGTTCTGAGCTCTTTTTCTCACACTACCTCCCTATGAAGCCTGTGACTGCTTGCTTCTTTGAGAGTGAAGTGTGGAAAATCTTATATTTTGCCCGGTTTGCAGATTCACAGTAGGCAGGGCCAGACTGGCCATAGTTGATATTGGGCATTTCCCTGAGAGGCTGGAAGGGTGGGGGCAAGTTTGCTACTGGGGCCGGTTTTGCGACAGTGCTGCAATATTGGCCCCCCGTAACAAAAGCAGCAGTGCTTCTCATTTGCATTCACGCCCTCCCTCCCTGGGGCTTGCCAGAAAAAATTGCCAGGGCTGCTTTGGTTTCCCAGTCTGGCCCTGGCTGTAAGACAGAGCACCAGACACCAGTAGCAAATGACTGCTGCCACCGTGGCTGAGACTCAATAGCTCCTGTCTGTTCAGTGGCCCCAGAACAGAGTCCGACAGTGTGACATCGTTGATTCAATGAGTAAAGAGGAACAGCACAATCCTCCTATAAATATACTTTATTTTTCTTGAAGTTTGTGAGTGATTACATTTTCTCCTATTTAAAAATAAAATGGGCAGGAAACAGAAAATCTAGCAAAGGAGCTTTCTATGCTGCACTGAACATTCGGTCACACATCAGACTTAAAATAAACCTGCTGTTTTAGACGTAATATTTTTGTTCCTTGTGAGGACATAAGAACCAATGAACCAATCACAAAACAATAAATATTCAAAACACGGGTATATATAGAAAAAGGTTTTATCTTTTCATAAAATTAATCAAGGGTACTACACAGTTATACAAACAATGTAACAAGAGGAAAATAAATACAATTGTATAATCCTTCAATGTCACTATTGTAAACACTTCTTTTCATTGTACATTATTTTCCAGAAGAGAGTGTGAATGTCGACGTTTCAGTCTCTATGCATTTGTCCATGAGACCATCTTCAGGACTATCATAAATTTAACAGTTGACCCCTGAATGGTGTTTCCAAAGATTCAAGATTTATAGAAAACAATTGATACGCATATGTCAAATCGATCGTCGTTCTGTAGCTCTACTTTGTTTAAGGTGAATAATCGTCAAAAGATACAGGTAAGTGAACTCTGGTGCTTTTTGGACAGTGTAATTAAATTTCCAGTTCCCAGCAACTTCTCAATTGAAGAAGTTTATTCTGTTAAGTTTTGTAGCGCAGCGAAAATTCGGCAGTCTGCAGTCGGTTAGACTGCCGAATTTTCGCTGCGCTACAAAACTTTGCTTTGAGGATGGTTGTGAGTTGGTGGCTGATATCCTTGCCTCCAAGGTTGAAAAGGTCGTGTCATTCACTGAACATAAATGTTTTCCTTTTGAAGAATCAAAAAAGAAAATTCTACATTATATGAAAATAATTTTGAATTTCGTTTTCTCTGATCCTAAATGGAAATGTGTGAGACCCCTTTTGAAGGGCCACTGGGCAAGCAGGGGCTATTTGACCTCAGCCGTGTGGGCATAAATCAGTTTCAGAATGCCTCTTTTAGATCTGGAAGCCCTCTCTCAATTCAGTACATTTGTTCTCTTTTCAGATTCAGTCTCACCATATGCCGATCTTCCTTGAGGCCGGGCCAGGTGGGGCCAAGGCTGGCGGTGGGCAAGCATCACCTGCAGTCTATCTCTCCCGCTTCTGGGAGTGAGTGCACTCTTTACTCTGCTGCGGCCTCCGGCCTCCGTCAGTCCTGGGAGGTCCTGGTGTAGGATTACTCCAGCTCTACCGTCGAACCAGAGGCACAGGCAACTGGATATGGTGGTTTGATTAGGGTGGGTCATGACACTTTGGGTCCATTGCATGGGAAAACAGTCATAGGCGCACTTCTCTGGCCACAGCGGCGAGGATAGCTGTGACACCCTTCTCTTGGTCACAGCGGTGGGACAGAGATTGCCACACTTCACTTGGCCACAGTGGCATGGACAGCTGGGGGCACACTTCTTTGGTTGCAGCGGCGCAGGGAGTTGGTTAGTTTCCAAATTAAGTACTAGCGAGACTATCCAGAGACAATATCCGTGGAATAGCTGTCTGACGAATCCCCCCCATACCCCACGATACCTGACTTTCAGAATTCTACTCAGTGACTTCCTCTCCAGAGTGTTAATTAAATAAATAACAAGATAGCTAGAAAATGAAAACATTGTCATTCTCATTCAAAATACGCCCAAACTATCAACTTGTTTGCCTTCCAAAAAGTGTTTGGTGCATAGTCCTTGCCTGCAACGCTAAATCCTGCGTTCGGGTTCTCATTTCAAAAATGTTAGAGGCAATATCTAATAGATCTTTAAAAATAGCGCTTGCGCATTTCCGCAGTAAGCAGTTTTTTTTTTATTTGCAATTACATTTTTATTTCGGGATTTCCATGGCGTTAGTTTACAGCTTAAGCATACATCTTGTAATTCTCTGTATAATTGTATTTCTCTTTTTATGACAGCGTTGTTTCCCGCCTTCTGCTAAGAAGCGTGTAATATAGGCAAAACTTAAAGAGGTTACACATCCCTATTTTCTTTTTTTTTTTACGAAGAACAACATTGTATTTTATCAATAAGTATACATAACGATCGAAGTTGTTAGCAGGTTTAAATTGGCACTTTCATTCTCGTTCTTCACAGGTACTGAAGTACTCCAATGTGCTGCAGTTGCCGCAGGACAGCGGGGAGCTGTCCGGTGCTGACCCAACGTGACTGGAAACGAAGCCTCGAGGGAGCTGTCCAGCACAGAAGATTCTTTTTGACCGCGACGGCCCTGAGCCTCTTCAGGAAAGATTCTAAATAATAATGGCGTTTTTTCGGAGTGGGAATGGTTTAAATAACACAACGCTGAACATGGCCGTCGCTCTCATGAGATTTGGAAAATCTCGTGGAAGTGTGTTCTAAACAGATGCATATTGAATTCAAGTGTGAATATACTGACCTCAACAGAGTCCCTCTGACTCACAGAAGTTCACTAAAAGTCTCTGAATAAGTGCTGGTGGCAGTGCAGGGGTACTAAGTATGTCTTGAAGGAATTAGCCTCGGGACTTTTCAGGCCTAGTTGTGTTGTCCACATGAGCAGGCTTGGCATGCCAATCGCTCGCCTCTGTCCTCCTTCCTCTGGCGGATCCTGCCAGGGTTAGGGTCTCGCTGCTTCTGACTCTTCCTTGACTCTCTACTATTGTAGGGTTGACAGGCTCCTTCCCTCTCTCCGAAACCAGATTAGCTTCAAGGCATGTCAGGTCAGACGGGCCGCTTCTTCCAGCAAGGCAGGTCTTCGGGTGACGTCTCTCACCCCTTGGAAGCTGGTTGTCAACACTAGCTATGGTTGCACAGCAGACATTTGAGTATTCTGTTGAGCACTCACTTCCTTGGTCACAACTTGCAAGTGGAGCATCAAGTGCATCAGTACGTCCCACTTTTGTCTTGTCAAAGCAGATAGGAGATGTGCATCCACTGTCTGCACTTTCAAAACTGGTTTAGGGTGTTCTCATTTCAAGTGCCCTTTCCAGGCTGCTCTCCAAGCACAGTCTTTGTGTAGTGTGATGCTTCTCACAGTACAGTAGTCTCCAGCCAGAAGCACCCATAACAGAGGCACCAAGCAGTGTGAACTTTCTGCCCCTGACTGCACTGAGCAGTGATCATGGGAAAGACACACAGCTTTCCTTACCTATGGTTTCTGTATTAGATTGATAAAAACAGGCTGCAGTCCCACTCTCTCCCCACCATCTACCACATGTAAGGGCTATAAGAAGACTTATCAACAGCTTGTCTAAACAAAAGGCCGAATTGAATTACAATGAGCCTTATCTCTTCTGTTAGATCTGTCATCCTTAGGGTGGTCTTCCTCCAAACTTTTTGCCTGCTTACCTCCACTTGTTATTGTATGTTTTGTTGGCCATAGCACTCTGAGCACTTTTCCACTGCTTACCAGTGTTAAAATGCATGTACTTCTCCCATAAACTTGGTGACATTGGTGTATAAATGATTAGCATATGTCGTTTACTATTGTAAAGTGGTATACCATATACCCAGGCCCTGCAATCTGAATGCTACTAGTGGGCCCGCAACACTGGTTGTCCCACCCACACAAGTAGCCTTTCAAACCTGTCTCAGGCCTGCCATTGCAAGGCCTGTATGTGCAGTTTTTTGCCACTCCAACATGGCATTTAAAACCACTTACCAAGCCTTAACTTCCATTTTTTACACATAGTTCACCCCTAAAGTAGGCCCTAGGTAGCCCTTAGGGCAGGGGGCTGTGTTACTAAAAAGTATGACATGTACTTTTAAGTTGTATATGTCCTGGTAGTGACAAACACCACCTAACTATGTTTTTCACTACTGTGAGGCCCACTCCTCTCATAGGCTAGCAGTGGTATTTCCTTAAAACACATTTAAGCTGTAATTCCTGATTAGAAAGGAGTAGCTGCACCATGTTTCATAGCTTTAGAATGGTAATGATAAACCATCTTTTCTGGTGAAGTTGGATTAACATTTCTGTTTTAGAAATGCCACTTTTAGAAAGTGGACATTTCTCTGCTCTTACTGCTATGTGTGCCTTGCAGCCTGTCTCCAATAATCGTCTGGAGTGGTTGACAACTACACTTTGTGCATTCCCTCTAGACAGTCACAAGCACCGGAGGGTAGGTGTGATAGAGAGTTCATCTGTACTCATCTACATTCTGATAGCTCTTCCTGGGCAGGAAGATGGAGGGGTGGCTGACATACCTGAATAAGCAGTGTCTTGTGTCCCACACAAAGTGTTGATAACCCCCATATATATCCTGGCAGATAAGGCTGGGATGAAAGGGGACCTGTGCACTTCAAGGGCCTGCTTTGAAGTCATCCCTACTTCAAAGGTATATTTGGGTAGAAGTACTGGGTTTCTAACCCTACCAAGACAGTACACCACTGGACCTGTGAAGAACTCTGCCAGATGTAAAGACTGCTGTGCTACAAGAGTTACAACAAACAAATGATGGACGGAATGCTGACAATGCAGACATTCTCCCCCAGTCAAGAGATCTGGGTTAAATCCATTGTTCTTTTGCCCACTACACCACCCCAGTTTAGACATGGCCATATGCAAATCAGTCTGGACCCTGTGCCTCATGGGAACAGTCCAGCCCGAACTGCCAAGCCAAGCCATGTCTTCCCTGTTTTTGCATGTGCTACAAGAGTTGGCACTTTTGCCTGGCTGCTGCTTCTTTCTCCTATGCTGAGTTGCCATGCCTCCTGCTGATTGCTGCCCTGCTGTGGACAAGCACTAGACCCATCTCACTTGAACCCAGAGAGACTCCAAGGGCTTGCTGGCTTGCCCCCAGTCCTGAAGTCTCGGGCCATCAAAGACGTCCTTCGACTCTCTTGGCAGGGATGGCTCTGCCATCTGTGATCCCTCTCTGCCAAGTGATGCCAATTCAGTCCGGGGCCCTTGAAAGGCGATTTCTGCTGCCCAGAACCATCAAAATTGATGCAGTGATGACTTTGCGGTGATTGGAACCATTTCAGTTACCTTTGATACTGACGTAGGAGCCGATCGGCGACATCACCTCGAAGGACTGCATGGCTCGGCGATGATGGGGAACAGAACTAGATGACAACACAGCACCTGCATCCAAAAGGGGTTAGACATTGATGCCTTCATCGACTGCACTCGGCGCCTCCTTGACTTCTTTCATCAAGTCTTCCATGTTGACGCTTGTTCCATCCAAGGTACTTTATCAGCAGGACCTGTCTGAGCCCTGTAGCCGGCCTACCCTCCATCTCGGTCGGCCTGAACTTTGGGTTTATTCCAGTCTAGCGTGACCTCAATTAACCCCTTAGAGATATTGACATCTAAGCACCATTTTTTTGGTTTATTCTTCAAAAATTCATAAGTCTGGTACTACGTGTTGGATTTTTGTCATTTTGGGCTTGATTTTCTCACATAATTATTCTCTATTTTTCTAAATCTGTGTTGGGTATTTTTGTGGCAAATTTTATTGTGTCTCTGTGTGTGTTGCACAAATACTTTGCACATTGCCTCTTTAGATAAGTCTGACTACTCTGTGCCAAGCTACCAGAGGGTGAGCACAGGTTATCTTTTAGTGTGTATCTAGCTTACCCTATGATTGTGGTCCCTACTTGAACAGGATGCATATGTCTGCCAAGTGGAGACCCAATTTCTAATATCCTCTCTCTGCACTATATGGTCTAGGCCTCCTTCCTCTAGTTTCAGGATTGTCAGCAATACAATTCCAGTGTCTGGAAAGACACTTTCACCTCAATCTTGTGAACAAGGCTAGTTCAGGGGCACTCACAATTAACTCCACATTATTCTGCTGACCCATACACAAAATACATGTACCATACAGTCATGTGCATAAACATGTGCAATATGCACTTATCACCAGGACCTGGGTTAGCACACAAGAGCAGAAAGTTGCACAAGTGGGCCAGTAGACCTCCACTTCAGCAACACATATAAAAAGGTCTGATTACAACTATGGAATCACAAGAAATAGTACACTGCCACCACCATGCTGCATGCTAAATCTATGACAGGGACAGTAGACCACTGATAATGTAATGAAGGCTTGCTTGGCATGACCATCCAGGTCGCATGTCAATTCAGAATCTCACCCACATCAAATGATAGACTTAGGTCTCTTTTTGCACACACACTGGATCAGTATGGGTCTAGGATCAACAATCAAAAGCCAGCATACCAGATACTCACAGATGAGTCTCAGGGCAGGGGAACATCACTGTACACAATGCAGAGGACATTCCCATACCTACAACATGCATATCAGTTCCCCTCAAAAACTGTTTCATTTGTGGGTACTGTGGGTACACCAGAAAATATTTGTGAATTACATGGAAGTCTTAAGGTATTCAAAATGTAAATAGAAATCATATGAGCAGATTTTTGTCTTTTGACAGCAGAGTTTGTGGATTTGGCCAGTAGATTGATGAGCAAAGAGTGTCGTTACAGGATTTGTAGATGTGAGGTAAAAAAAAAAGCCAAAAAATGCATTAATGTGTTTGCAAGATATTGTTGGTTTGTTAATGTTTGTTCTGTATCATTAGCAAAACCCTGTCGGCAAGCTGATACAGAAATGAAATAAGCCTTCATAATTATCACAGCGTATTAAATATGTGTTTATACAAAAGAACATCCTAAAACACATGAATGCAGCACTCTAACCGATGCCCTTGAGGCAACAAACGTACAACAAAAAGAGGCCAATTGTGCAAGAAAAATCAAGTCCTGATTCACAAGAGTCAGACTACCGTATTTTTATATGTAGACATATCTCTTATACATGCAGAAGTTTTGGCAAATATAAAGATTTTTCCAATTGTATATGAAATATCTACTGGGTTCAGGGAAGTGACACAAGAGGGATCCTTGTAATGTAATAAGGTGAACACTGGAAGAGTTGTAACTTTGTGGGCAAACCAAAAAATTGCAGACTGCTCCACAGACTTGTGCACGGCTAAATGTACATCCAAGCAACATCAGGTAAAGTGACGTAGGGACATTTGGGGAGAGAATGTGGCCAAACGGCTAGGGTGGTTGACCTCGGAGCTGGGGAAACGGGTTTGAGTCTCGACAGGGATGCTCAACATTCTGTGATTCTGGGCAAATCACTTAATTTCCCCGTGCCTAACAAAAATGAATGTGTCCGTCTGTAACATAACTGGTGCTCATGTAAAGTGCTCTGATACCTTCAGGCCTAGTGTGCACTATATAAAACTCCACACAACAAAAATAGAAAAAGAGGTAAGGTTCACACAAAATCCTGCATTTTTGGAAGAAACAGGTTTTCTTCCTTTATATAGGCCTGTGTCTATGTGTAAATGTGGTAATGCAATTGTTGCAGTTCATTCCTGCAAGAGTGAACATGCACTCACTATAAAAGAAAAAGCTTAAAGCTGCTTCTGTAGTAGCAATCCACACCACTGTTAGATTGGGTAGGGGATGGAGAGGTGCAGATCTGGTAATCTGCCACCTGGTCTTTTATTTAAATGTTTCTGTTTATTTAAGAAGGAATTTGTGACATGCAATTTAACAAGGAAGTTTGTGCAGTACTGCTGTTTCACATTTAGTCACTTCGAAGTGCGCGCATGATATATCAAATTCTAAGAAAATGATCAAATTAGCTAGGGTAGAGGCTAAAAAATATTCTTCGCTTCCTTTAAGGCAGACTCTCAATTGAAAGTCAATGTAAACCATTCCATTTTTAGGAGTTACCTACATAAATTTGGTTTGGCTGTGCCCTCAAGTTAGTGTTCAAGGCATTTCAGGGTTTCAACCCTTAGACCTACAGTAAGCCTTCCCTGTTTGGTTGTGCTTTAAATGCACCAATCCCAGGTTGAACTATAAAGCATATTACCTGTAAGTCTCCCAACCCCCGACCAATGTGCAGGGCAAGCAAACACTGCATCAGAGACAGAGACCAAAGAAACTGAGCAACCCAGAGCACACAGACCAAAGAGCTTTCATTATTCGACTAGCCAGCCTTGAGCATGAGAAGGAGGGGGAAAGACATTCCGGGCCTGGTTCACTCCCTGGCAAAATGTCTTCATGGAGACACCTGAACAGAACATTGCACAATCTCTGCAAGAAATGTGCATAAGCACACAAATATAATGAACTCGGTGTGCCTTTCTGAAACGTATGTGCAGTTTTATGTGTGTGTGCGTGTGTGTGTGTGCGTGCATGTGTGTGAGGTGTGTGTGTGTGGGGGGTGGGTGGGTGGGTGTGTGGAGGTGTGTGTGTGTGTGCATTTGTGTGTGCATGTTTGTGCAGATATAAAGTACTTTCATTTTAAGTAAAGGCACTTAGAGGTCCAAATGGTTTATTGAGTTCCGATCTCTAATTCTACATCATCTCTCTGACTAAACCTTGAATTTCTCGACTTCCTAGCCTGAAAGTAAAATGCTAAAGTGGTCTACTTTGTGCCCAGTTTTGGGTTCAACAGTAAGGTTACACCTGGGTCACCACTGATAAAAAGGCTCTGATTGTCCCAACAGGAGTCCAGTAGCCCATATGATTCATGGAACTCCTGAAAAGGTTCCCACCCATGCTCTAGCAGAGAGCTGCAGGATTCTGTTTCAGGCCATTTTTTTTAGAGACCGTCCTAGTGCATCAATGCTCTAAATTAAACTCCACAACCTGCATGTGGGATGGATAGTTTGATTGTGGACCACTGACATATTTCACATTGTGTGTGGTACCCAGTCTCTCTTCTAGGAAAAGTGAGGCTGTTTGTTCCAGAAAGGACTTCAGAACTACTGCTCAAACCCTCATACACTCAATCAATCAACTAATCAGTATTTGTATCGCGCAACTAATCACCCTTGATGATATCGAGGGGCTGGGTAGTAGGACTCAGTTGAAAAGTCAGGTCTTGAGTCTCTTCCTGAAATCCTCTATTGAGGGCGATGTCCAGAGATGGAGGGGAAGGCCGTTTTAGGATTTGGTGGTGAGGTAGGTGAAAGAATGGTCTCTGCTGTGACTTTGGCAGAGGCGCTGGGTATGTGCAAGGGTGGTGGAGCGAAAGTCTCTGGCCAGTCATTGGAAATTCAGGTGGAGGTTGATGTATGCTGGTCCTAGGTCATGGAGGGTTCTGTAGGTATATGTCAACCTCTTGATTTGGCATCTTTTCTGGACGAGGAGCCAGTGGAGGTTCCTGAGATGTGAAGTGATGTGGGTGCATTTGGGCAGGTTGTGGACGGATCTGGCCACTGAGTTCTGTATCGTCTGTAGCCTCTTCATGAGTTTGGTAGTAGTTCCTGCATACAATCATTGCTGTAGTCTAGCTGGCTGGTGACTAGGGCTTCAGTGACAGTTTAACTCATACCAGTGGGGAGTCATTTGAGGATTCTTTGGAACATGCGGAGAGTGTGGAAGTAAGCAGAGGAGACTACGTTGATCTGTCGCTTCATGGTGAGCGTGCTGTCGATGATGATGCTGAGGCTTCTGGCATGGTGTGTTGGTGGAGGAGTGGGTCCTAGTTTGGTGGGACACCAGGTGTCGTTCCAAGGGGAGGCGTTGTTCCCAAAGATCAGCATTTTGGTTTGACATTGTTGAGCCTCAGACAGTTGGTCTCCATCCAGTCTGCGGCGTTCTTTATGCAGTTGTGGAAGTTGGTCTTTGTGGTGGTGGGGTCTATGTGGGTTCTGACAATGTTGGCTAGAGGTGTCATGTAGGAGTTGAAAAGGGCGGGTCTAAGGGGCACACCTGAGGGACACCGCAGATGGTGCTCTTGGGTTCTCAGGTGGGCGAAGAGAGTTAAGTGGATTCTCTGAGTTCGTCCCATGAGGAACGATGCTATCCATCTGAGGGCATCCTTCTGGATCCCGATGTGGTACCGTTTCTTGATGAGAGTGTGATCGGATATGGTGTCAGACACTGCAGAGAGGTCGAGGAGGATCAGGGCTGCTGATTCTCCTCTGTGGAGGAGGGTGCTGAGGTATTTATTTCACCCATGGCAGCAATTTTAGCAGTCTTGGTGCTGCGGTTGGTGCAGAAACTGGATTGGGAGGCATGGAGCAGGTTTTTCTCTTCAGGTATTTGGAGATCTGCTATTTGATGGCCTTCTCAATGACATTGGTGGGGAAAGGGAGCAGTGAGATGAGGCGGTAGTTCTAGAGTTCGCTGAGGTCGGCGGAAGGTTTCTTGAGGAGAGGTCTGACCTCTGCGTGTTTCCATGTGTTGGGAAAAGGGTCTGTGGCAATGGATGCTTTGATGATGGTTGTGAGTTGGTGGCTGATATCCTTGCCTCCAAGGTTGAAAAGGTGGTGAGGCCTGGGGCCAATGGGTGCTCCCGTGTGGATGGAGTTCATGATGTCTGTGGTTCTGTGGTACATGGTCAGCTGTTCCCAAATGGTGAGTGGCTGATCAGCAGAGGCTTCTGTTGGAGCGAGGAGGGTTTAGAAGTCAGTGGGTTGGGGCTCAAAGTTCTTGTAGATAGTGGATATCTTGTTGTGGAAGTAGTCTGCTAGAGCATAGGAAAGTTCCTGTGATGGAGGGATCGTGTTCTTGGTGGCCTTAGGGCAGGAGAACTCTCTATCAATGCTGAAGAGTTCCTTGGTATGGTTGGTGCTTGCTTCAATGCCGTTTCCCAGGGTGTCTTTTTTCTCATCGGTGAGTCGCTAGTGGAATTTTTTGAGGTCTGACTTAAAAGTGGCTTGGTCTGTTGTGTCTCCACTGATGTGCCATCTTATTTCTAGTTATTTGCTGCTGCATTTCCTGGTCCTGAGTTTTGGCGTGTCCCAACTGATGTTTTTTGGTGGCTCTGCAGGTTGTGGCTTGTTTGATGGGGGACTTAGTAAGCGGCGTTGGTGATCCAGTTGGTGAAGTTCTTGACTGCTTGTTCCAGGTTTGTTGCGGGGTCAGAATCAGTGGTATTGAGGGCATCCCTTCATTGGGTCTGTGTCACGTTGTTGCAGCTAAAGAAGGGTGCATTGTGGGGGTTGGTGGTGTTGCATGGCGATCCTACGATGGTGAAGTGGACGATGGAGTTATCGTCTAGGTGAGTTATGTGGTATGGCTCTATTTGACTCTGTCGCAGGCTGCAAAAATCAGGTCCAGTATGTGTCCTGCTCTTTCTGTAGGACTTGTGACCAGTTGAGTCAGGCTGATGTTGCCTATGCGTTCCTGGAGGTTAAAGGAGTTTGTGCCTGTTGAGTCATCCAGGTGGAAGTTGAGGTCTCTGCTTGTACTTGATGGCTAGTGGGGAGATGAAGTTGGTGATAGCGTCGCAGAAACCAATGTGTGTTCCTGGGGGTCTGTAGGCGAGGTTGTCTCTGATGGTGGTTCTGTCATCAGTATGGAGTTGGTAATTGAGGGTTTCCATGATTGAAGTGGAGTCATCCTCGGTGGTGGTGCTGCAGATTGTTTGTTTGTGGATGAAGGTGACGCGTCCTTTGTGTTGGTTAGTGCAGACTCTGTGTGTCATCTTGAGCCGTTGAGCATTGCTATGGTGATGTTGTGGCGAGGGAGGGGTTAAGCCAGATTTCTGTGATGAAAATCACATCAGGGATTAGGGTGGAGATGGTGTCCCAGGCTTTAGAGGCGTGTTTGCAGAGAGAGCAGGCGTTGAGCAGGAGGTATTGGAGTGGTTCTGGGGGACTTGCGGTCAGCAAATTGTGAGTGGCGTGGGGTTCAATGAAGGTCGGAGGTCCTGAGTTGCAGGTGAAAAGTTAGCTGTGACAGGTGAACAGCCCTGCCATTGAGCAAGGGGAATTGAGGCAGCAGTTGTTGTGGCATACTGACTCAAGGGCTTGGAGTTTGGCAGTGGCGTACCTGTGAGTGGTCAGACGGCCAGGGTTCCTGGTGCTGGGTGTGGTCTAGGTGTGATGTAGGTGTGGACAGGCGCACATTGGCTTGCCTTTGGTGCAACTATGCTGAGGCCTCCATTAAGTAGGTCCTATGAAGGGAGCAGGATGTTTGGTGGTGGGAAGTGGTGAGGCAAACAGACCGGAAAAGTGGACGGCTCCTGGTGGCAATTAGAGGGGAAAAGATCTGAGCAGCTGAACTGTAAGCACTGCAAAGTACTGTCAGCAAAAATGCTGGGCAATGGAGAGATATAGGCAAAGTCAGGAGACCTGCTACGTGGATACTGGTCGGGGATCTGCTTAATGGGGTCGGGTTGCAGCCTCCATTAAGTAGGTCCTGAGTGGGTGGCAGGAAGCGGAAGGAACAGGTGGGAAAAGTAGGCGGCTCCTGGCAGCAACTAAGGGGAAAAAGATCTGAGTGGCAGAACTGGAAGCACTGCATAGTACTTGTGGCAACAACCCTGGGCAAGGGAGAAATGTAGGCAGAGTCAGAAGACCTGCTACGTGGAAGCTGATCAGGGACCTGTTTAATGGGGTCACGCTGCTGCCGCCATTAAGCATGTCCTGGGGGGGACGGGGCACTCAGTGGTGGGAAGCGTGAGGGCGAACGGGTGGAAAAGCTGGCGGCTCCTGGTGAAAATTAAGGGGAAAAAGATCTGAGTGGCAGAATTGGAAGCACTGCAAAGTACTGGCAGCAAAAACCCTGGGAAATAGAGACGTCGGAAGAGTCAGGAGACCTGCTAAGTGGAAGCTGGTCGAGGATCGCACACGTGGATAATGGTAATACCCTACTCCATGGCCTCCTAGACTTCACTCTAGCACCCCTTAAGTGCATCCTACATGCTTCAGCATGTCTTCTCCATGGACTGAATAAATATGATCACATCACTCCCATCCTGCTGGAACTCACTTGGCTCCCCTTGCTTGGCTGAACCATCTACAAACCCATCAAGGCCAGTACCCCCACTTATCTTCTGACAAGCTCATTATTTATGGTGGTTCTTAGACTACCCACAGCCAAGATACAAATAGACTGCCGACTTAGACGTGTAAAAAAAAATCACTGGCTGCCTTTATGCTTGTCTTTGATCCCGTACAGTGCTCCGCTGCTTTCTACTTGGTTCCCTCTACAGAAATGCCACATAAATATGACTCCTTATGTCTGCATCTGTGCAGAAGATTCAACTTCAGACTTTCAGAACGACAGGCAAAATGTAAGATCGACCACCACCAAACAGCCTCCTGGGTGAGCCATCGCACTCCTCCAGCACCACTGTACTGAGGTTAGCTCGGGGGGATTCTAAATCTGGCCTACAAGGTACACATCCACTTCAGCAGTAAGCATTCAGCCGTGGTCCGTGCAGGTAGGAACGGTGGGGCACAGTGGAGGGGAGATTGCGACAGACAATGAAGAGGGAAAATTTATTATTTATTTAATTTTCCCTTGTGGTCCTCTGTCGAATGCCGCCCCCAGCCGGAACCCACTGCTCTTAACTGCATGGGCCGCTCCTGTTCAATTATCTCACAGAGATAGCTAGCCTGTAACATGCAGGGGGATAATGGAAATGCACCATGTGCTAATCATTATATACTTTTTTTTGTATGTATGTATTTGCACGTGGATGTGTTTTTCTCTTGGCCATCGCACTCTTCCTTTTTAGGTTTGAACGTGCCACGGTGTGTGATTACTTTCGGTTGCACGCATGTAATCACACAAGCGCGCGCATACATTCAACTGGTTTAGGTTCTTTAGGAATAGTTAATTTTTACTTGTCATATTTGAGAAAGTGTACAGAAACAAACCATCCACGTGGCTGCATCTCAGAAGATAGGAGGTGCGGTGTTTTGGGGTGTATGATTTGAAAGTACCGTGCAAAATGTCCCAGCACAATTATTCTGAGGAGAAAAACTTAACACTGATGTAGCACGCTCAGCCCGGTGCTTTCAACAGCCAATGAAGAGACAATAAGTACAGAGTTAAATAGGATATCGCATTATTCCCCTATACAAAAAAAAACGTTCACGTTGCAGAGAGTATGGGTGGGAAACAATGCCTTCCAATCAGTAACTGCCCTGAACCCAGTCAAACCCAATCAGAAAATTGCCTGAAGTGGCCAATCAAGCCGCGCATCACATCCCGGCATTCCTTACCGGGAGGGAAATGTCCTTAAGAGATTAAAACAAATGAGGTACCATTCCGCAAGCCTCAGGCAGGCGCGGGCTGGCAGATGAGAGAGGGGATGCCAGAGGCAGCCAGACAGGGGAGCCAGAGAGTAACAGCGGGGGAGGATGCTTGCACAGAAAGCGAACCAGCATTATTAGTCTGGGACACAACTGCTGCAAAGAAGACGGCACGGGGAAATAAACTTGGCTTCCAAGGGGGGATTTCACTTTCTACCCAGACTGGAGCTTTCCTCGCTTGATCCTTTTACCTGCCAACTTTGCTCTCACTTTCTTGCGCAATAAAACCACTTTGAGCGCGTGCCAGTTCGACTCGCCTTGTGGTCCCGTGTAGCAAGAGCTTTTTTTGGCATCAGGATCGATAAAGCTTTCTTTTCTGATCTTCAGTCGGACGTAATCATCAAAGCAGAGGTCATGGCTGAGCGCGTGTACGCGTGAGGAGGAAGGCGCAACCCGCCCAGCTCACGGCGTTTCCTTTCACAATGCAATGACGGTCTGATCCTCGGCACCGCCGTTGTTGAACCTTGATGCTTGGAGCGCTCGGGAAGCTGCAGGTGTGCAGAGGGAATTCAAACTCTCAAGATACGTGCTGCGAATTGCGGATACTTCCCGTATCTTTGTAATACCAGGGCTAAACACATCAACAGAAGGCAAGCCGGCAAAACTCAAGGCACTGAAAAGTAAATAAAAACAGCCGATCAACTTACTGCAAAAATGAATCAAACAGCTGGAGCTTCCAATAACGTAAAGTGTCCACATAGCGGGGGGAAAACGCCGAAGGTAGGTGGATTCTCAGCTTTTCAAGATTGTTTGCCTTTGAAGTTTGTCCCGGCAGCTACCTGGCATGGGACAACGCACGGGGATGGTGCACACGTTTAGCCCATAGCCATATTCCGTCATTGAAAACATTACAGCTGCAGCCATTTGTCTTGCTTTGTGGGGCACTATGTCATTTAAACAGATGACACGGTTTACATTATGCATGTGCCGATGAAAAGAATATACAATTGGAGGAAGTGGTAAATGCACTCCGTGTTGAACAGCTTTTATATCCCGAAGCAGCGGCGCGTTTTGTTCGCAGGTATATTCCAATTAGTGTTTTCGAGTACCGAGGAAAGCCGGCGCGAGGACCAGTGTTTTTGTGATAGGGTGGAACAAGCGCGCGTACTTCTGATAAGCTGCAGGTGCAGCCAGCTGTACCGCTTGCACACAGAGCGCAGGTGGCACACACAGATTCGCTGTATTACACACTGCTTGGGGTGGGTCTGCTGTTTACACCTTTCCACGCGCCACCGGCGCTCGGGGCTGCTTTGATCTCAGCTGTATCTAAGCAGGGTGGAGTATGGTGCCAGGGGACCCCGTGGCATTATTGGCGGGGCATCTGGTTGGAAGGCTAACGGGATGCATTTGGTCACATTGCTCGCTGCAGGGGAGTGTCGCGCGCTGTGGAACCCCGCGCCGGTCACCGAATGAAGCGCGTGCTGGGGTTGTTGGCGCGTGCCGGGATTCATGTTAACTCAGCCGGTTATGGTTGTTGCTAGCAGTGACCATACATTCCAATGCAGAAGTGATTGGCACTACGCGTGTGTTGTATGCATTAACCGTTCCTTGTACTAGTACCTACATGACACTAGGTAACGTGAGGCGACGTCATAGAACATCAGGGACGAGTACAGTACAGTGGCGTATTAAGGGTACAAATGGCTTAGTCCAAACAAGGAAAATGGACCACCTTTCACTGGCTTGATAGTTAAAAAAAAACGATTATTTTGTACTCCCCTCACAGTATTAAGGTACACCCTAAACGTGGAAATAATTAAGATTACCTTTAACTAATCGTGCAGTTCCAACAGATGTTTAAAACATTACGCGACAGATGGATTAATTCGCGTGTCTACACCTTTCATATTGATCCATGTGGTCTGCTGTAGTTCCCGGAACAGACGTATTTATCAAATTGCACGTTGTAGACATAATTTAATACCTCCTCTGAATATTTAAAGTCGAGGTACATGCACAGCATTTCAATAAGACAGACCGGTGTGTTTTACACCACGTTATTTAGACTAGAAGTGAACCACAGACTCAGCCAATCACGGTTACATTTTCTGTAACACGGCACAGGTGGCTGTAGTGGGAGCATGTGTACCACGAGCACATTTCATTGCTATGTTCTCACGTGAACTGCATATGTTTACCTTTGCAAACTGATGCATGTTCAGGGTTCTTTCTCTGTGGTTGCCAACTCCAACTAAGCCAGTTGGAGTTGGGAACTGGTGGAGAGAGGACCGCCTGGACGTGGGCTCCTTTAATTGAATACAGTAACTTCTGTTCAAGAAACTCCTTCACGCCTCTCCGCCTCGCCTGTTTAAGGAGGCTCACCACTTCAGCGGCCCTTGAGTGAAATCAGCATGGGTATAACCTCTTGAGGATATCTGTCTCTGCTGGCCGGAAGCAGCACCCTCTTCATATAAGTCGAACACCACTCAGATGTGAGCACAATGACCGCTCTCCGTTATGGAGAAGTGCAAGAAAACAGGTCAGGTTACTACACAAATAATCAACACAACACGTCTTTAAGTGACATCACCATTTGTGTATTTAACTGTTTTGTATTGCACTGGCTTGTCACATGAAGCAAGTTTGATATGCTGGCTTGTGTCGTTGGTTTAATCGTATAAGCGCCTCCCAGTGAGTTGGTAGGTGCAGTGAGACACAGAATGAGAGAGCAGCCTGTTGGATACCTATCTTGAAGGAAATTAATGGACTCCCTCTGGTGAGACTGCCAGTAGACGTTTTTGTACACTAGTGAAGTTACAGAAGAGATTTTGTTAATGTTCCAGACCAGTTAAATAATTACATGCCTAGTCACATCAGCTATGGTAAGGCTTTCTCAGCTTGAATCAAACCGGTGACTGGACAAAGCTTGCTGATAGGTCAGTGGCTTTGTCCTATCAGAGAGTATGCTTTCATTTAGTACCTCCCTGCTTGTACTTGTTGACGTGACAGAACCTGGCAGCAGTGCACATGCCATGTTGGACCCGTAGTGTTTCTCTTGGCTACAGGGCTTTTATTCTGAAAAATCCAGTCAAGAAATGCACGATTCCTGTACAGACATGGCACAAACCATCTAAGATCCCCAGAGTATGAAAGGTCCAAAATTTGGGTCACTTAAGACCAGACATTTCAGGGCACTAAAAGTGAAAAGCTTTACAGGCAACAACACTATGTGACATACTCATTACAAGGATACAGGGCAGCCTCTGGAGGTCTAGGCCTTGTCTACAAGAGATGAGTGATCTGACCTAACACTGCGAAGCCTTTTCATCCTAATCAAGGCAATGGCTTCACAAAGACTAGGCCCACTCAACCCAAACACAACTGCTGAACCAATATCTAAAATCCGCATATAAAAAAGATTATCGTATGTGCTTCTTTTTCTGCAATTTATCGTTGACCATTTTAGATATTGTTGGAACAGAGTAGTGCAGCATGTAATTCACACTATGATCACCGTAACTCTCCTTTCTTTCCATACACGTATGACAAACCTCTAAACGTATGTGCAGTTGCAGTAAGATTTGTGCTAAAACCTAAGAAATCCTGCATTCAAAGTTTCAGAGACCCTGGTGATATTGAGTATCCATCCTCTAATGGACGACACGATGTACTACGGCTCTACATCGCGATTCCACCAGAATTTGGAAACGCATGCAAACATTGACTCCAAAGGGCTACCAGGTGTTGACATTTTCAATGTTGTGACCAATAGAAGTAAGTTGATAATGGTATTCAGGTGAATCCATCCTGCTCATCTGGTGAAGACCCACTCACCATAATGCATATATTATACAGTTGTCTGTCTAAGCTTGCTAGGTTGAGCAAGAATTTGTCATTTGATTACAGTTGATGCTGTCAATTAGGGGCATTTATGGGCAAAGGCTTTTTGCCTCCGTATTCAGAGTTGTTGGGAAGGGGTGTGTGGAGTCATACCATTTATGATAAGGAATGATGCGTACCCAGTTGTGTGAGTTACATTTTTTGGAAGCGGTCTGTTTAAGGCTCAAGGTATCATGTTGTCATAGATGCAACAGGTGATTGCCATGTTCTGATGCACTGTTGGGAGACAGGCTCTCCAGCATTTTTGAAATAGTGATGGAAGACAATTCTGTGTTTAGGATTCCACAAGGTCTTCGTCAAACCAAGGCTTTGCAGGGAAAGGGATTGTAGTGGGTGGATCTGTGTGTATCATGGGTATCAATTAATGTGTAACAACATTAAAATGTTTTTATATGTCAACTTTCTTATATAATTATTAAACATTGGAAACACTGAAGAGTTAAAAAGATGTAGTTTTTCCCAAATCCAAAGTGGACTTCTGACCTCAGTTATTGATTCCAATCACAAACTCCTGACCCTATGTTTTGAAGGTTCAACGATTCCATAAACAGTTGAGACTTATGTACGTCTGAGTGGTCACTTTCCGCAAAGCTACCTGTGACACCACAACACCCAATAGGACGCTCATCCAGACGAACAAACTTTTTTGCTTAAATCGTGATGAACGCATAATCAATACTTGATTGTGCTGAAAAAATACTGTAGCTCATAAGCTTTTTAATTGCTATATTTGCCTCTATAACACTTTACATTTGTCAGCACCACAGTGCCTTCTTTTCATGATGGGGTTACGTTTAGCTGATTCTGGAAAGTACTGATGATACAGGAATATTAGCTTACTTTCAAGATGGAATAAATGACAGATCCTGGTGGGTAGATGGACGGACTGTCATTCACATGAAGACCGTATGCATCATGCTTTGACCATTTGCAATCTACCTTCTAACACATTGAATCTGTAATTGGCACTTATCTTGTTCAACCCAATAAAGAACAACTCATCTCAGCCACCAACCTATTTCTTGGAGAGTCTGGAATCCATAGTTCTACTGATATTATTTCCCCTGATAGCGTGGGCATCGCACCACCTCCAAGACAAAGCTGGACAAAATAATCAACCACTTAGTAACGATTACTCTTGCTAATTGGTGCACCCTTTGCTAGACCAGAAATGTACATATCAAAGGAAGCAGTGACACCAAGGAAAATATTCTCATGAAAATGTCCCTTTAATAAATGTCACTACTTTGAAAGGCAGTGCTTTCGTTAGCTTTGCGTCATAGTCATATAAATCCTTGACTTACTTACTTACTTTAAAATGTCAGTTAACTCATCCCACTAAGTATGTCTTCATTCAATAGTATCGATCAACAGGCATGAAATGAAGCTTTGCTATTGAGATGCTGCATCTCTTATCTCCCATGGCCAACTTTCCAATAATATTTTACTGCTTGAAGACAAAGGACTTTATGTACAAAGGCTCCATTTGCAAAATTGGTCTTAAATTTTGCACCGACTTTATGCAAATGCAGTCTGATTTTCAGTGTTTAATTTGAGCGGGTGGTTGCTGGTGCTCAGCACCTGCACTTAATCATCAACACCAGTGCTTTTCACGAGCACCAGTTAAGGACACATTCAGTTACAGGGAGATTAAGTGATTTGCCCAGAATCACAGGATGTTGAGCTGGCACTAAGACTCAAACCTGGTTTCCCAGTTCCAAAGTCGGCAGCTCTGGCCATTACACCACATCCACTCCCCACTTTCCTGTCTAGTAGTTAGTTTTGTTTTAGCCGGTTCTAACAGAAGAAATGGGCTGTAGCAAGGTGCCTACTGATGAAAGCCATAGCACTTGTTTTTGTTTTTAGAAAAAACACTGCTGGTTTTGCTAACCGACCTATGTAAAAATATTTTGGTTCACAAAATACTGAACCATAGGGGGTCATAGAACGATCTGCCTAATTAATACTAATTAGGTAGGTTGCAACTGAAATCCTCTGTTATTAGCTCCATTACAGGGTCAATGGCCTGCAAGAGAGAGAAGACCATCATCCCTGTGATTGTGTTCCTAATTAGAAAACAAACCTGGACTGCTTTAAAAAGAAAATAAAGTTTTCCGTTATGGAAAACATAATTTAGAGTAGTGGGAAAAGAATTAGGAGTGTCCTCCCATTCAAAATAAATCAGAGTGCATTCCTTTTGTTGTTTTTCATGTGTTCCTTTATTTTCCGAAGGATTATTCAATATTCCAACAATACTAAAAAAAAGTACCACTTGATATACAAGCAACCAACACGTTTTTCCCTCCCTGTGGCTATTGAGCCTGGGGCTTTCTCAAGGCTGCGAAAATGAGAGCAAAGAACAAGTGGCAGTCAATAATAGAGATTCTGTATTCTGATAAGACCATTACCTCTACGTCCCTCGACTTCGACCCAGTCATACTTATAAGTATGACTGGGTCGAGGACGAGTAGGACTAGGAGTAATGGGGATTACCGGTAAGTGATCATAGCATTACCTCTATGTCCCTCGTCCTTGACCCAGTCATCACTAATAAGTATGACTGGGTCGAGGACGAGTAGGACTAAGAGTAATGGGGATTACCGGTAAGTAATCATAGCATTACCTCTACGTCCCTCGTCCTTGACCCAGTCATCACTAATAAGTATGACTGGGTCGAGGACGAGTAGGAGTAAGAGTAATGGGGATTACCGGTAAATAATCATAGCATCACGATGGCGTGGAGTGAGGGAGCACCCATGAAATCTGTGCAGAAGTTAAGACTGTATTTGAAGTGTCTAATTGTATCCACAAGTATTATATCTATGTTGTGATAGTAGTGCTACCAAGATCAAAGCCTATCAGACATCCACAAATTCTCTTGCCAACTACTATAACTATTCATTGTATCCTATTACAGCTTCATCGGCATCCCTTGTCCACCAGAATACATTCTGTAAAAAAGTCCCAACAAGGCTCCAGGCGGGGTCACTCCTCCAATAAGCCATTTCTCCAATAAGAATGCTTTGCAAGTGTTAGCTTACATTTCAAACTTTCAACCTATCCTCAGTGACTGTCTTGAGCAGTGTTCAGTACTACTGCAAATTATCTCACCTCTTCTTTCGATGAAGTCTACGTCTGGTGGTTTTAGGGAGCAGTACAGGAGCAGTCTCCATAACAGGGTACAGAGAGGAGGGTAATGCTCAGTCTGATTGGCTGGATTGTTTGTTAAAAAGAAGAACTGCTCTTTGCCTCTTGATCTTTCTTTGGAATTGTCTTAGCGGATAACCTGTGCTGCTGAACTCTGCTTTGCCCCCTTTCCTGTGCCTAATGGTACTCACAGTTTTAGGCTCCCCACTAGCAGAGAATTCTATGGTGCTGCTATCTGGTAGAACATGGTAATACCCCTGCATGAAGACGGGACAGAAGAGGATAGTTAGAAAATGAGTCATTATTTGTGTGGGCTGCACAAATAATGGGCCTACATTTGTCCTCCACTGAGAACCAAACAGTAGTGCTTGACTCCCCTAGGGTAGAGAAGCAGAGCAATCCCGAATTATAAGACCTACTCAAGGGACGCGGTGTGGGCTAGTAATCACCATCCACAGACACACAATAATAACACTAAATAAATGATTGTCCAGTCTGGGCTTTTTCATTTGAAAATGGAAAAGCACATTAGACACTCAATACTACAGAGCAAATTACAAATATACATAAGCTGATGGAAATACTTCTTGAAGATATTGTGTACTAATTCTTTTCCCTCCCAATGGGGGGGGGTCTAGTACCACAACTTGCACGTCTAAATATCATCTTGCCCTAAACGCAAGGATTGAACATAACTTGGGATAAGAGCACTTAATACTGGCACCAAAGTGAGCAGCTGTCAACTCACCTCATTATCTCAACAGGAAACAACCTTTACAATGCAGTCATTCCATCGCACTACATGTACAACGCAGTCATTTTACATCGCAACATCCTTTACAACGCATGTCACTACAATGCAGCCATTACATTGCATGTCACTACAACGCATGTCATTACAAAGCATGTCACTGCAACGCAGGCCTTACATCGCATGTCATTACAACGAATACCATTACAATGCATATTACACCTACACTATCCAACACTTACCTTACTGTTGCACCCACTGGAGTTAGAATAGCAATTTTTACCCCTACACTATCCAACACTTACCTTACTGTTGCACCCACTGGAGTTAGAATAGCAATTTTTACCCCTACACTATCCAACACTTACCCTACTGTTGCACCCACTGGAGTTAGAATAGCAATTTTTACCCCTACACTTTCCAACACTTACCCTACTGTTGCACCCACTG
The DNA here is from genome assembly GCF_964204655.1 of Triturus cristatus. Lineage (NCBI taxonomy): Eukaryota > Metazoa > Chordata > Amphibia > Caudata > Salamandridae > Triturus > Triturus cristatus. The sequence continues at coordinate 530,206,154 of NC_140593.1, read as the reverse complement.
GAGTTAGAATAGCAATTTTTACCCCTACACTTTCCAACACTTACCCTACTGTTGCACCCACTGGAGTTAGAATAGCAATTTTTACCCCTACACTTTCCAACACTTACCCTACTGTTGCACCCACTGGAGTTAGAATAGCAATTTTTACCCCTACACTTTCCAACACTTACCCTACTGTTGCACCCACTGGAGTTAGAATAGTAATTTTTACCCCTACACTTTCCAACACTTACCCTACTCTTGCACCCACTGGAGTTAGAATAGTAATTTTTACCCCTACACTTTCCAACACTTACCCTACTGTTGCACCCACTGGAGTTAGAATAGTAATTTTTACCCCTACACTTTCCAACACTTACCCTACTCCTGCACCCACTGGAGTTAGAATAGTAATTTTTACCCCTACACTATCCAACACTTACCTTAAATGCAATGTAATGGCATGCATGGTAATGGTATGCATTGTAAAGGTATAATGCGATGTATTGGAACGCGTTGTAAAGGTAGTTTCTAAAAATGCAATGTAGTGCCCTGCGATGTAAAAGAATGCGTTGTAAAGGATGTTGTGATGTAAAAACTGCGTTGTAAAGGCATGCGTTGTAAATGTATGGATTGTAACGTCATACATTCTATCTCAACCAGCATGTAATCATAGAAAATAAAAGCAAAAATTACATACAACCATTACTGATGGCATTTAATACAGGCAATAAAGCATGAAAACGTTGATCATGTGGCAGTCTCATTTTTTAAATAAAGCATTCAAGAAGAAATGTCTATGCATGACTAGGCTGCATACTCATCATAACTGTTAGCACGAATAACACAATTTAACCACAACCCCTAAAAAGCATCACCTTTTTAGTTACATCACTATGCAACTATAAACTTTCACCCCAAAGGGTGTTTACAGCATACATTTTTAATTACATTCAGCATAAAATACTGCTCTTTTAGCATCCCTAAAAGACATAACTTTTGTAACTGCACCTCTATGTGCAATTACCAACTTTCACCCCTAAAGAGTGTTTACACAATATGATATCACACATGGAACAAGTCAGGCAACAAGGACTGCAGCCATAGTTCTTGCACCTAGAGAGCACAGCCCTCCCAGCTATAGAGCTAAAGTTCCACCCTAGGAAATGTTTGAAAACTCTTCAAAACCCTTGAGGGGTTATTCTTTTTGAGTCCCACCAAACATTGAGTAGGAATAGTGAATAATTTTTGAGGGAGGCTGTGCTGTCCCTGCAGCTGCCCCACACTTGTATATCCTTTTGGTGGTGACCCCGCTCTCCTGGGGCAACCATGAAACCAAAACGAGTGAGTTGTAGGTAAAAATGTGGCAAGGCCCGCAAGGCATTATGGGGTGCTCCTCATGCTTCTTAGAATATGTGAACAGCAGCTCTCCCGCTGCACTGTGTTTTTCTTTTGCGTTTCAAGTGGCCTCGCACCATGGTCCTTGCTTTTCTTGGGATGCCCTTTCCCACCAGGGCACACCGTTGACAGGCTTATGTTGGAGAGCATCTCAGGGAGCCTACCCCCAGCCACTCTCGCCAGCTTTGTGCATGGCCGGTATACTGGTGTGCTGCTGCGGGGCCAGCATTTCATTCTGGTCTGCCTGCTCCTGCGGACAAATGCGGACTGTGCTACTGGTCTTTCCTGGATGATGGGCCACAAGAGGGAGCACAGCAAGAGGACCACCTCTTCAAGTGCCGCAGGGGCCCAGGGATCTTGGGGGAGCACAACGGTGCTCCTCGCATACATTTTTTCAGCAGTGCCCAGTGATGGGGCCCTGTGCCTTTTCTCATTTGCAGGAGACACAACAGCGCTCCCGCAACCGGTAACGTCTCGGGCCCAGTTTTGGGGTCCTGGTCCTCCTCACCTTGTTGGGGAAAAGGGCAAAGGCGCTTCCCCTTCACTTTTTGATTCTATGGGGCAGACCCTGGACTACCCCGAGGGATGAGAGGACCAGCTTTAGAGCCCCACGCGCTCCATTGCTGAAAGTAGGTAAAAGGTCACCAAACTTCCCCAGGCCTCCCGTGTGATGGTTTGATTTTAGATTTGAATATTATGTTCAAGTCCTTAGTTTCACTGTTTGATGTCCAATTGGTGATTTATGCCATAATAACTAGGCCTGGGCGAAGCACTACGCTACGCTCGCGTAGTTTGCGAAGTTCGCGCTACTTCGCACTACGCGAACTGCACGTAGCACAGTGCGAACACGCGTAGCGTAGTGTTGCGTAGTGCTGCGGTCATTTTTTGCTTGCTCGCGGTCCTCAACGTCAAGTTGGCGACCGCGAGCAAGCAAAATGACATCCTGGCGAGACTTTTTCCTTGTTCGCGATCGCAAGCATGGAAAATAAACCTCCCGGCGAGATTCCCAACGCGAGAAGGTCAGGTTTCTCATTGCGAGGGGTCGCGTATGCTCGCGACCGCTCGCGATGAGAAACTACCAGTTCGCGTTGAGAAAGCTGCAGCTCGAGTAAAAATCTACTCGAGCAGCAGAAAACTACAGCTCGCACTGTGCAAGATGCCATTTTCAATGATTGCACAGTGCCGGTTGCTTGTCCGCACTGTGCAATCATTGAAAACAACATCTTGCACAGTGCGAACATGTTACTTCGCAGTTCGCGAAGTGCTATGCGTAGCTCGCGTAGTGCGAACTTCACTTTGCGTAGCTTCGCGAAGTGCTACTTCGCGAACTACGCCCACCCTTAATAATAACAAGGATCTTCCTAAGTCCTTAAAGATAATGTGGCTTCTCAGTGGTGTGGTTTGTATTACTTGAAAAATATTTTAAGTTTTGTGGGAGTGTACAGTGAAGATGGTGCTGCGGCGCACCACATTTGCACAAGAGTTTGTTTTCTGGGATCTCCCTACGTTACGGCAGCTGACCGCATCGGGCGATACCAGTGCCTGGAGAAATGGAGGCTGTTTGACCCTAGGCGATCTTTACCCCATGACACTTTTATTACCTTTGAAGCTTCCCAGGAGACCTTCGAGCTCGCTGAGGGCGAGTTCTTGATATATGCAAGTATAGTGGATATTGCATGTGAAATCTGCCCCACATACCCTGAGGCCCCAGCCTCATCTGAGTTGTTCAGGACGCTCCTGGTGCAGACATTTCGTTTCACACCTATACAGGGCCATGATTGCGGACCAACTTCAGACAACACCTTGGGCTAAGGCAGCCTGGGAAGCTGACCTGAGCACTCCCCTGGAGGATGCCCACTGGAAAGGTATTTGTGCACTGGTTAAACAGGGGTCATGTATACACGGTTCAAATTGGTACCATTTAATTATATCATTGTACATATGTCATCCTGGTGTTCCTTCATGGAATGGACCCCTCTAGATCAGACGGATACCACCACTGTCTGAGCAGTCCTGCAGACTTTCTCCCTTTGGCCTGGAATAGCCCCCCCGGTACATGTGTTTTGGATTGCAGTAGTACAATGGTTGGAGTGCATTGGAGGAGTCACAGTAGCCCTAAGTCTGGACATTTGCCTTCTGGGGTCCATAAGGAAATGGAGGGGAGATAAAATGGAATGTAAATTTGCACAATTGGCACTAGTGTTAGCGACAAGACGAGTGGCAATCGCATGGATGAGCTCCCTGGGCTGCGAACATGGGATAGGCATGTCATGGAGTGGGCGGTAGCAGAGGAGGTCAGGCTCCGCCAATACAGGAGAGATGAGACTCCTGGTGAGAACCTTCAAACATGGAATGGGTTCCTTGCAAGGTTTGGAGAGGAGGGAGAAGGAACTGGGACGGATGGGCGTGATTCTGAAGTCTAAAAACTATACGTAGCTGTGAAAGGAGGGGCGGGAGTTTGGGGGAGTAGATATGACTGATCATTACTCCTGATGTCATTTTCGCTTTTATGTGCCTGATGGTCCCTTTGTATGCCAATGTCCCTGTTTTAGCCATGATCTGAGATGCTATTTCACTCACCCGGATTGTTATTGGTACAATGTTTGTAATGCACTACTTGAAATGAATAAATGATCTTTAGAAAAATATTGTAAGTTATTTTATAAGGCTGATGAACAATTTATGTAAGTTTCTCTTCCATGAAATCCAGTTGGAAATCAATAAATGTGGTGCACCAATAGGCCCCCTTTTCTCCTCGCTGACAGCAGGTCAAAGAGATGTCTTTCGTTGAGACGGGCTGTAGAAGAGGTATTCGCCAAAACCACATAGCCATGTTCTACTACTTTAACCTGCTAACTATATGTTACTATGTGTGGGTGTGATATTGTTAGGTAATCACAGACTGGACACATTTTGAGGAAGTGTTGTGAACATTTGTGCTGTTTAAGACGTAGAAAAGGTTGACTCGTTAACTTCTTCTTGAAGGCATTTTGGCTTAAAGCCCAGCCTGGCTACCTTGGTAGATGGGGCTGTGCATGAAAACCTATGGATGTTTGCACGGATCTGTCCAAGTAAAGCTCCTTTTCACACAAAGCGACACAGAGCAGTGCAGAGCGTTATTTAGTGCTGAGAAAATGGCACTTTCCTGGTGCAAAACACATAGGGGCAGATTTACAAGCCCCTTGCGCCACTTTTGCGTCACTTTTCCCATGTTAAAAGTGACGCAAAAGTGGCGCAAGGGGCTTGTAAATCTGCCACATAATGCGCGGCATAATAAATACCATGAGCCGCTTTGCATTGGCGCAAAGCTTTAGTATATCTGGGACTGTGTGAGTTAGTTGCACCAGCATTGAAGTAAGTGCTACTAAGGCCATCATTATGAGTGACCCGATAACGTCTTATATGAGTGGTAACTTCTGAATTATAAGTTTTGCTATTTTTATCACACTAGTTACATACTGGGTGCAATTTTTAAAAAAAAGCATTAACTGGATCATTTTGGCAGGCCAAACCTTCCAATATTTTTCTATAGAAAAATTGGCAGCAAATAACAAAATATGTCTATGATGCCTGATTTTAGAGGCAAAACCCGTAATATGTGAAAATTATTGCACACGCTAAATTACATAGACTGCTGGCTCAGTTTTTATCTTGCATGATAATAATCGCACACAAAACTGGGCAGCTTATAATGAGGGCCTTAAGGTCCAGAGTTAATTATGGGGAAAGACCTACTAATTCAATAGTATGTACACGCCATGCATGGAATAGGCTGGCCAAGGTGATTATGTGGGGGAAGGAGTTTGTTGCATTGGGTTTATACTGTGTTGCTTTGCAGTCTCTGTTTTTCTGTGGTTTTGCATTGTGCTGTTGCGTTGCTTTATTTTGGTTCTGTTTTATCACAGTTTTATTGTTTCTATACTGTTGCATGGAGTTGTGTATTTTTTGTGTCACTGTGTTATGTTGTGGTGTTCCTCAGTTATGTTGATTGTTGTGTTGGTGTTTTGTGTTTGATACTATTTTGTGTTGTTTAACTGGTGTATTTATGTTTTATGTTGCAGTATTTGTGCTTTTCCTTCGTGGGGTTGTTCAGGTTTGTTTTATTTTGTTGTATTAGGTGTTTGTGAGCTTTTGATCTACATTAATGTGTTATTACCGTGTGTTAGTTTGTTATAAAGTTGTCCTTTATTGCACTGTAAGTATGTTATGTTGGTTTTAAGTTGATGTCGTTCTTTGGGTCTGCTTGAGCATTTCTATGTTCATTGACAGGCCTTCCGGTAATGTTGTCACACCGATATGTCTTAAATCCTACGCAGGCATCATCAAACAAAGGAACATTTTGCAGTACCTGTTGTTGGTGTTTTTTTTATCAATGCAGGAGTGGATAAAGAGTCTAGTGTTGTTTCTCTGTGCTGGATGACTCTTTAAAATATGTCAGGGGATTTTATGATGAGATATCCAGGAAGTATTAAAAGCCACTGACATTTAGCACTTGTGGTCATCGACACCATCTTCACACAAATACATCTAATAGTTTCCATTGCAGTAGGCATTGCTTGTGTTGGGATTCTAGTAGTTTCAATAACCATAAGGCCAGTTTTAATAAATGTTATTGGTTACTTGATTTCTTACCTATAATATCCCTTAACATAATTGTTCAGTGAATCCATAGGTTTTGTAATCATATATTTGCTATTGTTAATTTAAAAAGTTTCACATGTGACTGAAGGTGATGTCCATTTAGCCTACCCAAAGTATGTCAGCTGCCTGTAAAACCTAATTCTTTTAGAGCAGTTTCCTAGGGAAATTGTGCTAGAAAATGTACCATAAGATCCCATTCACAAAATAAACACAGCTGAGGAGAAATCACTGAAATAACACACGGGAGACTCAGACTTTTTTGGGGAAATTATAATTAATGGGATTATTTAATTTCTTCCTCTCCAAAAATGTCTGTAAATCTATGTGTTTTTAGACTGTATCTTACAGAAATTGGCTAGTAAATGAACCACATAGCTTTAATTTTCAATACTTTTTATGGGTAGGCGTAGCGCTTTCAACCCTAAAATGGTCGCTCGTGTCCGGTCTGATCACCACACTCTTTTGATGTAATTCCAGGCAGAGATCTCACCTCATTCATTTCAAAGCTCACCCATCTCCATGCTTAAGGAGCTCTCACCACATTGCTGTTAGTACGGTTGATTGTGGCCAGTAGTCACAGTGTCATAATATCGATGTTTGAGGTACTCCTTATCAATTTCAGCATTGGGAAACTGAGCAGCAGCTGTGTGCATGATGTTAGTGCAACAACAAAGAATCCCAGTCTATGTTCAGCTGGCGAGTACTGCATACTGAACTCAGGTAGCATAGGCAGACGAACAATTGGGGGGGGTGGGGCGACATGGGCTAGCCATCATTTTCCTGGCTTGCATTAGGGCTCATGCAAGGCTTGCAAAACTAAACTTGTTATAATCCAACACACGTTGACATTTATATTTTTGAGGTTAGATTTGATATTGGTAAGTCTTGGAAAGGGTAGGGGTTGGGGTTTTATGGTTCACAGGCAACATTTATGGACCCCTGACAAGTTTGCAAACAGTCTACTGTGAGCTCTCCTTTGGTTCATAAATATACTCTATGTACTTCCACTATAGTCCGTATTTCCTGCATATGTATATGGAAGACAAACGGGGCCAAACGGAGAACACAAACCAGCCTGGAAAATAAGTCAGGCTGGCCCTCGGGGGGGGGGGGGGGGGATGCTGGTGGGAAACACTGCTGCTGCATTTGTTACAGGGGTTCGATATTGCAGACCACCCCCCAGTAACGAAAACGACCTCCACTGGTCCAAAACCGGCCTCCACTCTTCAGACCCACCGGGAAAACGCCCAGTGCCTGCTACGGCTAGTTCGGCCCTGAAGACAAACGAAATCCAGAATCTCAGTTTTAATTTCCCCAATGGGGATTAGTTTGGCAAAGGCTTCTTTGCCCTTTTCCCTTCACAGAGTATTCGTAAATACTAGCCCAAGAAAATTCCAGATTGATTTAGATAAGAGACAAGAGTTAATTCATTTGTCTCAAGTCAAATGTATCAATCTGAACAGATATCCTTTATCCCAATTTTTTCAAAACATAGACAAAGCAGAAGATTGCAAACATCTTTTCAGAAGTGTGTGAGGGTAATACAACTCGAGGGGGAAGCCCTCTATAATTATTGCATGTGATTATTGAGTGTACCATCACCTGTGATGTGAAAACGTGATAAAGGTGCTGTACATTTTTAAAACATAATCTGTTGTGTGCAGCAATGGTCCATCAAGACATTGTGCGGACAATCTGAAGTTAATTGAGTTAATTCACTTCTCCAAAGGTCCAAGGTGAATAGCACAGGGAAGGGATTACTGATCAAAAGCTGGGGAACTTAGGTACTCTTTCGGGATCTCTTATTAGCTGCCTGCCGGTCATGGGTTCAGGAGCCCTGCTTAATTTGCAAGAGCAGTTGATGTGTTTTGATATTGGTACCTTCGAGTTATCCTCAGTACAGAGACTAAGTGTCACATCTTAATACTTCTGTTAAGAGAAAAATCCTAATTTGTCTCTCTCTTCTCTTAATGGCTGGGTATTGGTGCCTTTAGGGGTTTGAAATCCATGGGTAGGGGTGGCTCTCAGGGTATGATAACCCGGGCGGTGTGCTTCGGTGTTTTAAAATTGCTCGAGATGGAAGCTTTGGCCAGTGTGGAAAATGGGCAACTACGGATATTTATATTCTGCCAACCAAGGCGTGACTCAGTAACGGGTTACCTAACTCTCCCTAGTCCTATGGGCACACCATCAACGGCGGCTCCTCTGCAATGGCGGAGGGGCGTAGCCCCACTGCCTGGTTCAGAGCCAGCAAATGAAAAACAAAACAATGTTCTGGCATCATTTTATTTAGCATTTGCCAGCTCTGAGCCAGTGCTGTAGGGGCGGGCCGAGGCACGGGAGGGGAGAGGAGGAGTGCTACATGCACTCCACTCCCTAAGTGCTCACGTGTGTTTGGCTGGCCGTCTCAAAACACACATGCACACTGAGGTATTCTCCAGCCCAGCTGTACTGAGCAGCCGGGCTGGAGAAACCCCACAGACTCACACGCCTGAGCGGAGCGTCTTTGTAACCCGCTCAAGTCCATCCCCGCGCTGCCCTGCAGCACAGGGATTGGATGGGCGCCTGTCCCAGGAGCTGCTGGGACCAGGCAGGAAGAGGGGAGGCAGCGCGAAGCTGGGAGCAGGCGGCGGTTAAAGGTACATTTTTTGCTGTTTTTAAATAAAGTATTTTAAACCCCCTCCCCCTTCACCTCCACACGCGAACCCTCACGTGTTCCCTCCACCCACCCCACCATCCATTGTTTATGGCGGCCACCACTGCGCACCATACTATATGAAACTTTCAAATTCACTTCATTGGACCAAATCCAAGTCAGGGCAGTGGTAAATTAATTATATTACTGTGCAGCGATCTGGTATCATAACAAAAATTGATGCTGTGTTTTAGAACTCTAATATGATGCACCATTTAGAAAAAAAATTGTCTCGCGTTTTCTACTGCTGGAGCTCTGCAGGTAACACCTTTGCTTTCCAAGAATTTCATTATACCTTCTTCTGTCTTTTAATAAGATGTGCAGGAAATGGACACCGTGATATTTTTATCTTTCTATTGATTTTGTTTAATATTTATTGTTCTGTCAGTAATTGTGGACATTTCCTTGTCCTTTAAACTATTTTTCAGAAAATAACTAAAATATTTTTCAGTAGAAAGGTTACAGGTTCATTTTGTTATACTCCGAGCTCCCTTCGCCTTCTCCAGGTAACAGTTTCAGGGTTGTGGTTGTAGGGTGGGAAATCCTGCATTGCTGTAAAAGAATCCAATCCCCAGTGACTTCAGTCGTGCATTGCACATGTGCAAGGCATTTGCATGCGAAATTCCCACAAGAGACTAGAAACTATTTTGCAGTGTGCACCATACAACAATAACTCGCAAATATAAAAAAAAAACATGCGTGTGTTATTGAGGATACAAATACTGGTTAGACATATATGAATCCGATCTGTCAACATGATTGAGCATGGGCACAAAATGGGAACGTCTCTGTGATAAGTGGGCCCTATAAGATGCCCCACTGTGTCTTATTTCCCTCTTGTGTAACTTCTCATGGATCTAACCCGGAAGCAGTTTTCAGTAGATAAAAAAGTTGTTATCGTTCGTGACAAATTGCATAAACATTGTTGTCGCTCAAACATACAAGAGGTTTAAACTATATTTTTGCTAATTAATTAGGCTCTACTTATTAAGGAGAGTTTTAAAGAAGTAAATGAACATACAGCCCGGATAATATGCCATGAATCTTTAAGCATGGTTTTCTAGCTGGTGTTCCCTGTGTGCTACTTCCGCATTAGTCCTATAGAGCAATGAGGCATTCAAGAAATGAATAACTTTTATTGGTAGCATTGACTATCCTAAGTGATGAACCTAAAAGCCTCCTTTGTAAGAGGGGCTTGGGAAGCACTGAATTTGAATTATAACAGCACAGACATTGGATCGAATTATGCTTGATTGCATTGCTTTCTGTATTTAATCTATATTTATTTGGCATAATGCTGCAAAAATTCCTTTCACTATGATATAATTGTATTTTTGAATGAAATATGACATGTTGGAGCGTGTGCAAGATCTCACCAGCGGGAGTGCATGCACTGTGTAGCACCTCTACCAGGCGGCTATCCTAATGCCCTTCACCGTGTCGATTTCGCGAAAAAAGCAAATATTAACTTGCGTGTAAAGCATAACAGCTTAGCAAACGAATGCAGGTCCAGAATGCCAGGCGATGAGATAGAAGGCAGATCATTCCACCATATAAAGTCTGAAAGAGATGGAGGCTGAGAGGGCAGCGTGGCTGATGCAACATTGCAAAGTGAGAGCTACTGGCAGCTGAAAGCTGGTTCCGGGAGGGATGCTGACATACTAGAATGCTTTCAGCAGAGCTATTTTGATGCTCCCATGGTGCCATGAAGGTAGTCTACAGTGGCAAAAGAAGCAATGCCTGGCAATGTAACAAGTGAACGGGATGCGTTGATGAGCGGCAGTGGATAGGCCTGGCTCCAGTGGTCCGCGGGCCCCATGGTCCTGCTTCTGGGTGCAGAAGGGTGGCAGCAGTTGGGTGGACCTAAAGTCAACACGCCAATGAATGCAGAAGGCCAGACGAGGAACATTGACTGAACCCATCATCAGGATAAGGAAGTACCTAACATGCAACACTGAAGGTCTGCTTACCAGATTCCCTCCGGGTGGTGCAGGATGGCTAATGAGAAGAGGAGTGCAAATTACACACCAACATAGGATCCATAATATGGTCCTCCTGAACTGCCTGTGCGCAGATAAAACGAGGACTTGCTTGGCATAAATAATAGCTAACCACAGAGTCCCAAAACACAAATAGAAACCACAAATAGAGGACAAGGCCCTAATACCAGACCCAAACTATTGTGAAGCTCTCTGAAGTAGAAGAAAGGCTATGGATCATACACAAACTCTTGTGTCACTGACAACCATGATTACCAGGAAGGAAGCATCCAAGCATAACAATGTGCATTTACTGGAGCTTCCCAAGAAATACATAGAAATACCTAGTGGAAGACTTCACGGAGGACCTAATCCCGCCATTGTTTGATGACACTGAGTTGTTCTAAGAGACGCAGATAGACAGAGCGCATCACTCCCAAATCTACTGGCAGCTGAAGGGTGCTCTACCCCGCATGGTATGATACAAATGCTGCTGTACAAGAACAAAGGGTGTGTTTACTCACAGGAGTGAGCAAAAAGGATTGAAGTGAAACACAATTAAATAAAACAGGAAGTGACATTCCTTACACACTTCTTCCACCAGTGTGCGTGTGCATTGTTGTGAAAGTGAAAATGCATTTCTTTGATAAACCAGGGGATGCCTTATGCAATATTGAAGAGCTAGCACACCCGTAAAGGGTGGGACAGTAAGCTCCTCTCAACAGCGGCGGCTCCTCCGCTATGGCAGAGGAGCATCACCCCACCTGCCAGCAGACAAAAAAATGAAGAAGAAAAACCTGATAATAAACCTTTGTTTGTTATCGTTTTATTTTTTTTCTCTCGGAGCCGAGACTTGGGGTGATGGGAGGCTGGTGGAAGAGTGGTTGCACTTCCATCCAGTGCGCATGATGGTCTGGCCAACCGTCTCAGGACAGCCAAACCGTGATGCGTAGTGAAGGTCTCTACAACCCGAACTGCGTCGCTGGGTTGGAGAAAGCAGGCACAGGCTCCCAGTCTAACTGGGAGCACAAATCATCAGTGCTCAGGCCAATCCTGGCACTGCTTTCGGCAGCATGATAGCAGCATCAGGATTGGCCGCAGTGGACTCTGGGAACCTGTGCGTGCAGTGGAGAGGAGCTCGATGCAGCAGGTAAGTGTTTTTTTACCTGCCTCGTCATTCGTTAGCCCATCTCTTACCCCCGCCTCACCACTCTTTCGACACACCAGTCGCTACTGCCTCTCGATGACAAGGTCCTCATTATGATCCCATTTTTTGTGCTGCCCCGATGCAGAAGGAATCTGTGCATTTATTTTTTGTGTCTTTAGGGCCTACTTTAACTGGAAATGTCTCTTATTTAGTACATGATTTGCTAACAACAAAGCTCAGAAACAAAGAAGCAATGGCTGCCCTGTGTTTCTAAGCTTTGTTGTCAGCAAAAGATACCATAACTCAGAGATATTTCTAGTTATGATATGAACTGAGGACGGTGGAAGGACACTGTTTGCCACAAGGTATTTGGAAAGTGTGCAACATTCGATACTTGGTATATTAAGTGATATGGCGGATGTGGCTGTTTTAACGTCAAACGCGAAAAGAATACATATCGCAGTGAAAATAAAGAGGATACGCTCATATGTCCAACAACATGCAGCTACTTTAGTAATTAGTAATGTTGCAGAAAACAAATGTATCACACAAAGAACATGCTAAATAAGCAGCCAAATGGGGAGATCAAATGTGCCACTGTTCCTCTATGACTAGTGCTAGGGGGTTCTAATTTGGATGGCAACATCTGTCTCTTTCCAGATGTTGAAAGTGGTGACTAATGGTAGATACATATTATGACAAATCACTTACTTTTTGAACGTTGATGTCTTCAAAACAAACAATTAGCTATTTTCTAAGTCCATGGAGCTGGTTCTGTTTAAGTATGTGGTATATAGTATGTTTTGCATGTGCAATTTCCGCTGTATATTGGATCCTGCATTGGATAATTCTAGGGGCACAAATAGACCCTGAGTTTTGCATCACATACATTACACAGAATGATGAGGGATTTGTGTTTGACTGAATTGTAGAGTGCTTAACAAGGGGTAGAGAAAGGGAGCTCACACTACCCAAGCCCACACGATTCTAATTCCCAGATAGATTATGCAATAATTAACAATTTCGACTTTGGGTCAGTTGGTGAGACAAAGTATTTGGAGAGAGCACTGTCAGACCATTCCTGTCTAAAAGTGAAATGGAGACCGGTTGGACACGTTTTACTGGTCCCTTCATGCCAGCTCCAGCCATGAGTGTAATCAGATACCCACTCTAGAAGAGAGATGAGTAAGGCGATTAAACAATACTTTTAATTAAATGAGAACACAGTGGAATCGCAAGTGTCCCTATGGGAGGCATTTAAGATTAGTATAAGAGGGAAATGGCAATATGTAACAAGACGACATGATGAAGGCGACAAGGCGGGTCGAATGCTGGCATGGTTGGTCAATAAAGAGAAGGGAGGTAGAACAATTAAAGCTATTAAGATTGCAAATAGTTTTATAGAAAGCCTGCAAGAAGGTATCAATAATAGATGTAGACAGTACTTTGCTGAGCTCTGTTTACTGACACATCCTCGAATTGCGACAGTGATGCGCATGGTACTAGATGAAGCAGAATTGCCTTTGGTCCCATCCAAAGACAGGGAAATGTTAAATACGCCTATATCAATAGAAGAAATTAAACGGAACACACACAATAGCTTGCACCCAGGGTCTTGGCAGTATACACCGAAGCAATGGAGAACAGGGTGTATTAAGGAGTGTTTAAATTGCATTTATATAGCGCTTTCCACCCCTAACGAGCCATAGAATCACTTTACGGTGAGTACAACACAATCCAGGAGCCCAAGGTTAGTGGTCAGAACATTAGTTATTCGGGTTACTTTTTTATGCTTTTCCATGCATTCACTCCGGTGTCTTTGTCATTGTGAGGATTTGGGTATAATATATGATATGGCTGTGGGGCCTTGATGTGGAATAAGCTCGCAAAACCTGTCTTGGGTCCAGTCAGGCAGGCTCATTTGTAAACTGTAAACTCAACCATGGTTAGCGATGGCTTTGAGCAGCGAGGTCTATGTGTAAATCATTTAACAGCACCAAACAACTAAATAATAAAGTCACTGTTAGACCTTGCATCTTTAGGCATGTTCGCCTGTCTTTCTGCATTTTGCCCTCCTCTTTTTGATAGTATGCTGGTGTTAGAATCCGGGGTCTCTGGTTGGCGCAGGTATGCACTTGCGACAAGCAGGGACCCTTTTCATCTAAGTCAGGGAGTAGGATCACCTCTTTAAAAATAACCCCTGCTCACCCTCTAGGTAACGTGGCGCGAGCAGTCAGGCTAGATTTCCAGAGGGCATTAGGTTAAGCATTGCAAGTTGTCCCACACAATAATCACCACCCCACCACACAAAGACACAAGGCTGTAGTTATATCAAAATAAAGTTCTTTATATAAAAGATTTCTTTGCAGGCAGGTTGATAAAATACAGTTCTCTTGTAAGTACTAATCCAGTTACTCTTTAAATAAGGTTCCAGTTACTTTCAAAGCTTTTAGGCAGTCCACAGTTCTTAAAATGGCACTTTTCTATTAAAAATCAGCTCCTTTGGGGGGTTGGGTGCTTCATAGAGCCTCAGGTACGCTTCGTACCGCTTTTCTAGTACGTCGTGCCGTTTCTCACGCTTCTCGCTTGAGGTTCGCGTCTACCGGCCTCGAACCAGACGGGCCGTACCTACGTAGGTCCGCGTCGAACAAGCTTCGCTTGCCAAGTCCCACGCTTCCCGCGTGAGAGCCGGCAAGGCTTTTCAATACTGTACGGTCCGTACAGTGAAGGAGACGCGCCGTACACAGGCTGCAGCACCCGTACGGTGCGAACAATGGCAGTACGAGTCGAACTACGGTACCAGACAGAAGTATTTGAAAGGCAGGTACGGCTCCAACTAGGATGCTTCAGAGGCAGTACGGGTCAAACTACGGCGGGTACGGTTCGTACCACGGGGCACCAGTCTTAAATATGGCAAAGGCCGGTACGGCTCGTACAAGGTGCACCACAATCCCCAAATACTTCCAATGCAGGTACGGCTCGTACGAAGGTCAGTACGGGCCGTACTTCAGCGCGCAAAGCCACAAATACCTTTGTTCTTCACGGGGATGGTCACGGCGGCCTCGGGTTTCCACGGTGCGGTGTCCCACGTCGCGGTGTCGTCCCTCGCAGTCAGAGGGCGGCGGTGCTTCGTGGGGCACCCGAAGAAGGTCTCAGCCACACGACCGAGGGCAGAGGAGGGGAGAGCAGCTCCGGGGCAATTCTCAGCGCCTTGCAGCGCGATCGGCTTCTCAGTTGATCACAAGGGTGCACAGGGCCTCGTGGTGATCTCCACGGCACAGGGTCGCCAAGGCTCGGTGCGCAGGCCTTCAGGTGCCTTTCTCCGCGTTGCGAGCTACGGCTCGGAGGGGCTGGTACTTGCGGTGCTTGTGGTAGTCCTAGGTGGCAGAGGTCGCGGTGTAGAGAAAGGGGGAGAGGCACACAGGTTCTCTGGGGATCAGCGTCACAGGATTGCGTCCAGCTACTTCTCCTCTTCTGGGGGATAGGTTGCGCCCACTGTTCCTGGGGCGCAGATCAGGGGGCAAGTTCACAAGCAAGCCCTTGGAGATTGTTTAGCACAAGTTGATTCAAAGTCTTTTTCTGTAGTCTTTTCCTCTCCTTCCAGCAGATAGGCACCCACTGCAGGCCAGTCTCTCAGGCAGAGAGACAGTATTCCTCCTTCAGCTTCTCCAGGTCCTTCTCCTTCAGGTAGAGGTTCGTCATTGCGTAAACAGGATCTGATTTCTTAGGAGCCAGGCTCCTTCTTTTAAAGTCCAAATCTTTTGTTCTTTGTCGCCAGGGGGCCCAGTTTTGGAGCACTTTGTTGTGGTGGCTCTGCTCTTTCCTTTCAGCAGCAGGGCAGAGACATCAGCCGCTCCACAGTGGGCGGAGCCGGCTTTGTGCTGGCAGAGCACAGGTCTATTCAAGAGTCAAGGTGTACTCCTCCCACCCATCCTGGTGTAATCTCTCTACCCACCACCTGGCAGCCAGCCTGTCTCCTGGAATTCCCCAGCCCTGCTCTTCACTGTTGCTAGGCAGAACACACACACACACAGTAGAGGCGGACTGAAATGGACAGGTCAGTAAATACTAACTTTCTAAAAGCAGTATTTACAAACACAGGATATTAAAATAAACTTTACTAAAAGAAGTATTTTATTATTCTGAGTTCAGGCATACTAAATATGACTTTCTACCATGCTCTATGAGTCCACTGGGATTACAGCGTGTAGTAATTCCAGCAGCCCATTCTGGCCTATGGAGAGCAGGTAGCCTTCAATAGTGAAAAACGAAAATGGCTGTAATTCACTATTAAGACATGCCACACACATCAGGGCATGTCCTATCTTATGCCTACAATGCACCCTGCCCTTGGGCCTACCAGAGGGGTGACTAATATGTAGTTAAGGGAAGGTTTAGGGACTGGCAAGTGGGTGCACTTGCGCAGTCAGCGCGACAGTACCAGACTGCGCGCAGGGTCTGCAGTGGCAGACCCTAGACACATTTTACTAGGCCGCTTCTGTGGGTGGCACAACCAGTGCTGCAAGCCCACCAGCGGTATTTGTATTTACAAGCCCTGGCACTCCTGGTGCACTTTACTAGGGGCTGACAGTAAACCAAATGAACCAATCATGGACACCAATCAATGTATACATTTTACCATAGGGAGAGCATATGCACCTTAGCACTGATCAGCAGTGGTAAGGTGCCCAGAGTCATAAAACAGCCAACAACAGGTCAGAAAAAATACTGGAGGAAGGCAAAAAGTTTAGGGATGACCCTGCAAAAAGGGCCAGGTCCAACAGCTGGACTTCGTTTTTGCTGGTTTAGTATATCTGCATACCTTTTCACTGCTATTCATTGCTAAGGTGCAATTGCTCCTACTGTAAATTGTGTTATGATTGGTTGTCCCTGATTGGGATATTTGATTTACTGGTAAGTCCCACGTAAAGTGCACTGTGTGTTACCAAGGGCCTTTAAATCAAATGCTACTAGTGGACCTGCAGCACTGATTGTGCCACCCGCACAAGTAGACTTTCAAATGTGTCTCAGACCTGCCACTGTAGTGTGTGTGTGCATAGTTTTTAACTGTCATGTTGACCTGGTAAGTGCAACCACTTGCCAGACCTAACCCTTCCCTTTTATTACATATAAGCCACCCCTAAGATAGCCCCAAGATGGTCTCATGGGCAGTGTGCAGTGTATGTGAAAGGTAGGGCATGTGCTGGTGTGTTTTACATGTCCTAATAGTGAAATACTAAGTATTTATTTCACTATTGAACTATTAAAAGGCTGTCTTTCCTATAGGTGATCATTGGAGCTGCCTTGTAACTTTTTACAAGTGCAACTTTCAACTGGTAAAAGATAGATAAATTGAGTTTAGGTTCCCTGAGCTCAGACCTTACACTGATGCAGCCTCTCTTCATGCAGATTCAAAGGCAGCAGGGCAGTCCTCTTTAGGTCCTCTCTCTAAATCCAACGTGCACTGAAGCTCAGAGTGCGAGGGAGGTCAATTATATCCCGGGTAGTGCACTGAGGGGCAATATTGTCACTAGCTAATGAGCTAGTAGGTCCCCTCCTCTTTGGTGACAAAGTTCCTGCAGCGTGTGACATTTGGTTATACCAGAGTACAATATTCTTGCCACTCTCAGGATGTCTGAACCTTCCTTTGACTGTGAGGGGCTTGATAGCCCACCCTAGAGGTGTGGCTACCTAAGGACTACACACCTACTGGAAGACTGGTTTGGTGAGGTGTTTTTCCTCTCAGTTCCTCTCTCAAACTTGTCTACAGGAACAAATGACATCCTGCTCGGGAGTGTTGTTACAGGTGGCCCTTCAAAGGCAGATTGCCCTTTCAAGCTTGCCTTCTGGGCTAGCACCCCTGGCAGCCTTCCTAGGAGAGGTGGTCACTCCTCACTCTGTGGCAACTGCCTTAATTCCTGAGTCTGGGAGTCATTTACACATGTCTCCAAGAGAGCAGAAAGCTGTCTGTGTGTCAGGGCCTTTTTGAGACCACTGGACTAGCTGGAGCACAGAGTGGCAACTTACTAGAAATTGCTTGACTTTAAAAGTGACATAAATCTCGACCTGGGCATCATATCGGATTTCCTACCATGATTTATTTGATACCTTACAGTTCCCAGTTAGGTAGTCCCATTCAGATGTTAGTCAGGCTGGTATGCCAGTCAGTAACCCTGTGTTAGCTAATGGGCCACTAATTTTCCTCAGCAAAATGACAACTTTCAAGGGTTTTTACTGCTAAGACCTACATAAACATATATGTCTATCTTAACAATATACGGCTCCAACCCATTGGGTTCTATAGGCCTTCTTTAGGGGAGACTTACATATATCATTAAAAGAGGGTGGCTTTGCCATTGGTTTTATTAGCAAAGTCGAGCTAGCAGTGTACACACTGTTCTTTCAGTCTTTAGTGCCTGGCTGGTAGTCATTTTGTCATTTGTCACTCAGAGTAGCACAGTGCTACAGTTAGGCCTGGGCTAAAATTCTGTTCTGCTCGCAGAAATTGCGATAATTTGACATTTTCGCGTTCTGCGGAGAGCGCGAAAATGTCAAAATTTCCGCAACTTGCATTTTACCGGAAATGTTTTCCTTGCTCGCGCTGTAAAATAATACATTCTTGCGTGTGCGTGATCGCCTTACCTGAATTCCCGCGTTCGCCGACAAGTTTTCCCGATCCGGTCGCGTTCTCCACGAGATGTTGGATTGTTGGTAGCCATTTGCGCTGTCTCGCGACAGTTCGCGCCCGCAGTAACGTCATTCATCACGCGATCACGTCTTTCTTCTCGCGATCATGCACCGGGAGACAAGTGAAAACAAGATGGCCGCGCCCGCGAGCAACCGCATGGGTAAGTTGGCGAGCCGCGACCACGCAGAAAATACCGCGAACGGGCGGGTAAAAAACTTCAGCATCTTCGCAATATTTCCGCGTGTTTGCGGTGATTTTTAACATTTTCGCGATAATTTGCGAAAGTGAATTTCGCAAATTCCGCCCACCCCTCGCTACAGTCCTGGGTGGACACCCTGCTTTACATGCTTTTGGTACCCTGGGTACTGTATACTAGGGACTTATACGTAAAGTCAGCCCTTGCCAATTGGGACATCTAATTTGGCATACCGCTTGTAATGGGTCAGAACACTGGCACTGGGGTCTGGTAAGCAGGCCTCCGTGCACTCTCAGAGTGAAAAAACAGAAGTCAATAGTCCAAATGGCGGCAAAAAGTAGAGAAGAATCTACAAAAATCCCTGTTCCCCTACATGAGTATTAGACCTGGCATCATTGGCATGAGTCTCTCCTCCATTTTTTTCTGTTTGCCTCCTCTGTTTACGATGTTTTTGCTGGATTATTGCTTTGGGCACTGTGCCACTGCTGATCAGTGCCACAGTGCAAGTGCTCCCTATGTTAAATTGTTACATTGATTGGTGTTACCATGATTGGCTTGGTTGACTTACTGTTCAGACCCTAGTCTAGTGCACTGCGTGTGCCAAGGGCGTGTAAGTTAACTGCTGCTGGTGGGCTTGCAGCACTGGTTGTGCCACCCACAGAAGCAGCGTGTAAAATGTGTCTCAGGCCTGCCACCGCAGCGCCTGCGTGCAGTCCCTGACTGCCATGTCGACTTGGCAAGGAAACCTACTTGCCAGTCTCTAAACCTTCACTTTGCCACATTTCAGACACCTCTATGGTAGGCCCTAGGGCAGGGTGCATTGTTGGTAAAAGGTAGGTCATGCCCTGATGTGTGTGGCATGACCTAATAGTGAATTACAGCCATTTTCGTTTTTTACTATTGAAGGGCTACCTGCCTCCAATAGGCCAGACTGGGCAGACTGATTATTAACTCCATTATAATCTATCTGACTCAGGGAGCATGGTAGCATGTCGAGTTTAGTATCCCTGAACTCAGAATTTAATAACACACCCTTTAGGATGGATGGTTTTTCAATTCTATGTTTGAAAATAGCACTTTTAGAAAGTGGCTATTTTCTTGTCCAACTATCTACCGGTCTCTGCTGGTTTGGTGTGTGTGTCAGGGGCTGGGTGGCTCCAGAGGTCTGAATGAGTCAGTGTGGGGTGAATGGGGCGTTTACACATAGAGTGAGGGAAGAGTAGCCTGCCCTGCCTGACACAATACTGGCTCCGCCTCCTGCTGGGCGACTGATAGCCCTGCTCCTGCCAGTGACAATACTGGCTCCGCCTCCTGCTGGGCGGCTGAGGACTCTGCCCTGCTCAGTGAATGGGCCAGGTGCCTCTGCCTGGCAACACCCACAACAAACCTGAGATGGTGGGAATTTCCCTGTTTGGACAAAGGGAACAAAGGAGAAATGGGGTATAAGAGAAGGACCCCTGAACCAAGAACTCAGATCACTTCTGACAAGGAAACCTGTACCAAGGACAAGAAGCCTGCTGATCTAAGTACTTGCCTCCCCTTTCTTCCAGAGTGCTGTTTTGCTGTGGAGGAACCTGAAAGCTGCTTCTTTATTTTTGCCAAGGAACAAGGAGAGAGGAACTTGGTGTGTACTCTCTGAACACTTGCTAGGAAATCTCCAAGGGCTGGAAGAGTGCCAGTCTCCTGCTGAAGTCACATGGCCAAAGGACTTGACCATTTGCTGAATTGCTGGAAAGTGTTGTTTCCAGTACACAAGGGAAAATCTGCAGTCTCGACGCCGCCGAATCCAGCTCGACATCGTGAGTAACGGCTCCAGTGTCCCGAGCCTTCGACGCCGGCCGCCGGGCCCGATCGACACCAGCAGCAACGCCAGTGAGCAGTGGGTATCGGCCCCGGCTCCAAGTGACCCCGTCTCGACGCCGGTATCGACGCCAGTGAGGAGTGAGTATCGGCTCCACCTCCAAGCGACCCCGTCCCGACGCCGCTGCTGAACGCATCGACTCGACGCCCTTCTCGACGCCGTGAGCGCCGCTCCGGCCCGACATCCCCCGACACCGCTGCGGATTGACCCGACTCCGAGGCACGATCGATGCCGACCTCGACGCCGACATCTCGACGCCGTGGATCATTGTTTTCTTCGTTTCTCAAGGTACTGTACTTGTGGGGTCTGTTGCAACTCCAGGCTCGACGTAGCGCTCCTCGCGGTCGACGCCGAACCTTGGGAATCTTGTAGACTCGACGCCGTGTGACTCCTGTGGGGGTTACATTGTTGCCAAAGAACTGTGCTCAGAAGAATACTTTGCTAAAGAACTATTTGCCAAGAAGAAACCTTACTTGGACTATTATTTTTCCTTCCAAAGAGTATTTATTAAGACTGTGGTATATTTTTGTCGTTATTTGGTCTTGTGCTAAGCCTTATATAAAAATACTATTTTTATAATAACTTCTGTGTCGTGTCCATCTGTAGTGTATTCACTTTATTACTGTATGTGGTCATAAAATGCTTAACACACTGCCTCTGAGATAAGCCTGTCTGCTCTGCCAAGCTACCAAGGGGGTAGCAGGGGTTATCTGAGTGTGTAATCCCCTTGCCCTGACTGGAGTTGGTAGGTCCCTATTTGTCAGAAGTGTATACCTCTGCCAACTAGAGACCGCCGGTTCTAACAATGAGGATAAGATGAATGTTCTATGTGAACTGCATTGCAGCTTTGCAAGGTAGTGTGTTACCAAATTAATGAGATTCCTCCCAAATTAATTATTCACTTTCTCACAGCCTTTTTCAAATACCACTTAAACAATTCAGTTACACGCTAGATGTAGATATGGCTTTAAACTGCAATATTGTTTGGAAAAGTAGCCGTTCAGCATGTTTTCTTCACACACAAAACCTACCCCGCAGCTTTGGCTGGTCTGTGGTACATTAGCAGATGCTCAGTTGGCAGTTTCCTAAAGTGCGCGCGAGAATGTGCAAACGTCATGGAGAGCTGATTTTAAACTCGTTTAAAGGTAGCTACAACATTTATGTAGGATGTATTGGGCATTGGAAGTGTGTTGCTGTCTTTTCCCAAAATGTCAACCTTTATTCAGTGTATGCATCTGTTATTTTTCATTGGTGATGCACGTTTTAAAAAGAATTTCAACCTGTTTATCACAGGTTGACTGTTCAGTCTCTAAGCCCAACAGCTCTGTATCCAAGCAACGGTCACAGTGTGTGACTTATGGGTTTCCATTTTAGCTAAAATAAATCACCAATATTTCATGATGAGCTCTTATCTTTAAAGGTGCTTTCCTGATATAGACGGCTGTTGTCAAGTTGGCTTTGTAAAGGTATATTTCTCAATTCCCCTGGATTTCTAAGCAGATGTGACTGGATTATGAGATCACTGGAGCTTAAATACATTTAATACACCCACAGCTGTCACAGAGTTTCCTGCTGACATTATAAATGGAATAAGGATCCCGATGGCTCCGTTATCAGATTTGACATTACAAAACAGAAAGGCCTTTTCTTTGCTATGATATAAGTTTTTATATAAATATATGTATACTTCAAGTTAATATGTAATTGTTTCTTGAATTGAATCCCCCAAAAAGTTTAACTGATTTTCCCAAATAAAAAATATGAGTGCGGTTTTCCCGTGAAAAGAATCATCCCATTTAAGTTCTGATTAACATTTATACAAACATAAGCTATGGAGGATCATTTCAATGACAATATTAATCAAGTGCCTAGAAGCAACTAAATCTGCTGTGCACACTTTATGAACGGCCACTGTCCCTCCTATTAAAAACTAATGCAATTATTAATTCAGTTATACATTTATAGTTTTATATAGTGCTAACATGCTGCCTTGCAGCCACTTTCAAGCACTTTGTTACAATCAAAAATATGCAACAAATTAGGGAGACCTAATGGATGACTAAACTCCATCGAAAATATTACTTTTTTTCTGTGCATTTTCTGTACTGCTTTTACCTTCTACTCATTAGTTATGGCGTGTAAAGTTCAATTTTCAGCAATCTTATAGTGGGAATTCCAGTGATTTGCTGTTGTATTCATGCAGCTAGTTCACTTTTTCTGTCACCTACAATTGACCTAATGTGAGCCTGCAAGACTCAATCTATGGGGCAGATTTGCTAAGTTGTCATGCAGTGCCGCCCAGACACCAACATTGCCGTGCTGTGCTGTGTTGCGTGAGAGGGAGAGAGCAGGACTGCACCATATCTACTGAGCTATGGCACTCCTCCTACTCTCTTGCTTTGCGCTGGCGAACAATGAGGCTGCCGTGCACCGTACACACATTTTTGTGTAAATGCAGCTGTGTGCTGTCTAGCATAGGTCTTGTATTGACAGGGTACCCTTCCAGTACAAAATACTATGCCTAGACAAACTTTAAAACTTTTCCCACTTTAGATGTGCACTGTGCAGTGCAGCACACATGCATTGTCAGAAATGTTTGCAGAAATAAAAAGCTTTTTTTTAAATGCAAATACCTGTTTACCATCGTTACTAGATCGGCCTTTGCATCCAAAATCATGGGATGATTGCATGGGAATGTCCATGTACTGTCCACGGAATCCCCCTTTCATGCAAAAAAAGCACTTCTTCGCATCACTTTCGGACAAGACTCCAACACCAAACACATCTTGAGCTGGAAAATAGATTCCCAATAAATATTTTTCAATATCTTTCCGAATTTTTGTGGCTCAAACCAGGCACAAAATGTTAGTGAATACGCCTCTCAATGTTTCTATACATTTGACCTGGTAATATTGTTTTTCCCACTGAATTGAAAAGCAAACATTTCGGAAGTCCATATTCGATCTGTACAGGTGTTGAATTGCTATTAGGGGTGGACGGAATTTGCAAAATTCACTTTCGCAAATTATCGCGAAAATGTTAAAAATCTCCGCTAACACGCGGAAATATCACGAAGATGCAGACGTTTTTTTCCCACCCGTTCGCGGTATTTTCTGCGTGGTCGCGGCTCGCCAAGTTACCCATGCGGTTGCTCGAGGGCGCGGCCATCTTGTTTTCACTTGTCTCGCAGTGCATGATCGCGTGAAGAAAGACGTGATTGCGCGACAAATGATGTTACTGCGTGCGCGAACTGTCGCGAGACAGCGCAAATGTCTACCAACAATCCAACATCTCATGGAGAACGCGACCGGATCGGGAAAACTTGTCGGCGAACGCGTGGATTCAGGTAAGGTGATCGCGCGCACGCGAGAATGTATTATTTTACAGCGCGAGCAAGCAAAAAATTTCCGGTACAATGCGAATTGCGAAAATGTCAAATTATCGCAATTTCCGCAAGCGGAATGGAATTTTAGCCCAGGCCTAATTGCTATAGCTTCAGGTGCAATCACCATAATATGGAATGGGACTCATTGATCCTCCACGTGGCACCTACTGGTTTACCCCGGTGATCATTTACAAAACTCAAATCACATAATGCAGTGGTTCTTAGACTTTTCGATTCTGCAGACTTAATTGAATCACAACTTGAAGTCAGGAATCCCCAAACCATTTCTATGATTTCCTGCCTCAAAAATAATACACGAACAAGTTCTCACTATATGTACTCGGCACACCTACATTTCTCTGATACTACATGCCTAAACATGAGCACAACTTGACTACACTTCACCACACTACACTAGGTCTTATTAAAAATTAACAGGTAATCCTATGCAGTCAGAGCTCTCACCAGAAGTGGTGAGAGAGAAGTGTTAACTCGATTGGCATTGGAAAGACACAGGTCAGCAATCAACTTGATTGCTTAAAAGCTAGGCATAAAAGCTAGAAGTGCAGACCTCCTATTGGAAAGTGTCTGTGGAAGTGCTTCAGGTCTGCAGAAAAGTAAATGCATGCCACCTTAATAATATCAGAAGTGTCGGTGCCTGGAGTCTGTAAGGGCCTTCCCTTGTAACGCAGTGGAGGCAATAATGTGCAGCCTGGAATGGCCATTTGAGCAGCCAACCTGTGTATAGATGCGTGGATCAATTGGCAGTCAAAACACTGCCTCTCTAAGTGTGTTGGTGCATGGAACACTGCCTCTCTAAGTGTGTTGGTGCATGGAACACTGCCTCTCTAAGAGTGCTGATGCATGGAACACTGCCTCTCTAAGAGTGCTGATGCATGGAACACTGCCTCTCTAAGTGTGTTGGTGCATGGAACACTGCCTCTCTAAGAGTGCTGATGCATGGAACACTGCCTCTCCAAGAGTGCTGGTGCATGGGACACTGCCTCTCTAAGAGTGCTGATGCATGGAACACTGCCTCTCTAAGAGTGCTGATGCATGGAACACTGCCTCTCTAAGAGTGCTGATGCATGGAACACTGCCTCTCTAAGAGTTCTGATGCATGGAACACTGCCTCTCTAAGTATGTTGGTGCATGGAACACTGCCTCTCTATGAGTGCTGATGCATGGAACACTGCCTCTCTAAGAGTGCTGATGCATGGAACACTGCCTCTCTAAGAGTGCTGGTGCATGGAACACTGCCTCTCTAAGAGTGCTGATGCATGGAACACTGCCTCTCTAAGTGTGCTGATGCATGGAACACTGCCTCTCTAAGAGTGCTGGTGCATGGAACACTGCCTCTCTAAGAGTGCTGGTGCATGGAACACTGCCTCTCTAAGTTTGTTGGTGCATGGAACACTGCCTCTCTAAGAGTGTTGATGCATGGAACACTGCCTCTCTAAGAGTGCTGATGCATGGAACACTGCCTCTCTAAGAGTTCTGATGCATGGAACACTGCCTCTCTAAGAGTGCTGATGCATGGAACACTGCCTCTGGTACACTGCCTCTCTAAGTGTGTTGGTGCATGGAACACTGCCTCTCTAAGTGTGTTGGTGCATGGAACACTGCCTCTCTAAGTGTGCTGATGCATGGAACACTGCCTCTCTAAGAGTGCTGATGCATGGAACACTGCCTCTCTAAGAGTGCTGATGCATGGAACACTGCCTCTCTAAGAGTGCTGATGCATGGAACACTGCCTCTCTAGAGTGCTGATGCATGGAACACTGCCTCTCTAAGAGTGCTAGTGCATGGAACACTGCCTCTCTAAGAGTGCTGATGCATGTAACACTGCCTCTCTAAGAGTGCTGATGCATGGAACACTGCCTCTGGAACACTGCCTCTCTAAGTGTGTTGGTGCATGGAACACTGCCTCTCTAAGTGTGTTGGTGCATGGAACACTGCCTCTCTAAGTGTGCTGATGCATGGAACACTGCCTCTCTAAGAGTGCTGATGCATGGAACACTGCCTCTCTAAGAGTGCTCATGCATGGAACACTGCCTCTCTAGAGTGCTGATGCATGGAACACTGCCTCTCTAAGAGTGCTAGTGCATGGAACACTGCCTCTGGAACACTGCCTCTCTAAGTGTGTTGGTGCATGGAACACTGCCTCTCTAAGTGTGTTGGTGCATGGAACACTGCCTCTCTAAGTGTGCTGGTGCATGGAACACTGCCTCTCTAAGTGTGTTGGTGCATGGAACACTGCCTCTCTAAGAGGGTTGATGCATGGAACACTGCCTCTCTAAGGGCCATATGTAGGTAAATTACATTTACCGATTCTTAAATACCGAATTTTACCGATTCGGTATTTATGAATCGGTAAATGTAATATAGGTAAATAATTACCGATTCGGTATATGTCGGTATTTTAGAATCGGTATTTACCGATTCGGTAATGGCAACTGGCTTCCCATTCATTCCTATGGGCCTGGAGGCCCATAGGAATGAATGGGACGCCAGTTGCCATTACCGAATCGGTAAATACCGAATCGGTAATGGGGGAGGCATCATCATGGGTGGCAGGGTGTCACATTGACACCCTGTTGCACCCCTGATTCGTCCATGTGTGCACATGTGGCGCATATACATGCCCTTAGGGCATGTATGTCTGCCACATTGCACACTTCAAATGGAAAAAAAATGCTTTTTTACAGGTATTCGTCATTTACCATCAACTTTTAGTTGGTGGTAAATAACGAATCCCCACACCAACGACACACTCCCCCTACATATCATTTCAGGATTCGGAATTTACCGAATCGGTAAAATTACCGATTCGGTAATTTTACCGATTCGGTAAATTACCGAATCCTGAAATATGCCCCCTACATACCAAAAGCCTAAATACCGGTCGGTAACGGGATATTTACCGAAAATCGGCGGTTACCGACCGGTATTTGGCTTCTTACATATGGCCCTTAGTGTGTTGGTGCATGGAACACTGCCTCTCTAAGAGTGCTGATGCATGGAACACTGCCTCTCTAAGAGTGCTGATGCATGGAACACTGCCTCTCTAAGAGTGCTGATGCATGGAACACTGCCTCTCTAAGTGTGTTGGTGCATGGAACACTGCCTCTCTAAGAGTGCTGATGCATGGAACACTGCCTCTCTAAGAGTGCTGATGCATGGAACACTGCCTCTCTAGAGTGCTGATGCATGGAACACTGCCTCTCTAAGAGTGCTGATGCATGGAACACTGCCTCTCTAAGTGTGTTGGTGCATGGAACACTGCCTCTCTAAGAGTGCTGATGCATGGAACACTGCCTCTCTAAGTGTGTTGGTGCATGGAACACTGCCTCTCCAAGAGTGCTGATGCATGGAACACTGCCTCTCCAAGAGTGCTGATGCATGGAACACTGCCTCTCTAAGAGTGCTGGTGCATGGGACACTGACTCTCTAAGTGTGTTGGTGCATGGAACACTGCCTCTCTAAGAGTGCTGGTGCATGTGATTTTCTAGGAAATCATCAGCAATTCATAAGTGTTTTTAGTCAGAAAGTGATTGCTAGTTCAGGTTGGAGCATGTTTCAATGTGAACTGCATACATTCGCACATCCTCCATCCAGAGCTAACAGTCAACATCTGACTAGGAGCCCTTTTAAAATTAAAAAGCTGCTGATTATTTTTTAAACATATCTTTATTGGTTTTATTATTGTATATATATCAAATACATTGGAGAGGCAATACAGTAGAGTTCAAGTATTATTGTTACTTGTTGAAACCATTAACCTTGTTGGAGGACCACCTTTAAGCAGTTATCTAACCTTAAAATGCTAACGATTGTTCACAGAAAATAATGGCTACAGGTCATATGCGTCCATGGGCCTCCAAGGGTCTGCAGGCCACAGGTTAGGAACCTCTGACACAGCGAGTCTGAGATGGCAGGGGACCAGAATATGCCCTATCCATAGTCTGGAATGTTGTGTCCTAAATACAGATTACAAATATCTTGCCCAATTGGAGGCAACAATAGAAAATCTACACTCAATATGAAAGTATTTTTGTAGACTATATTTGGGACACAATATTTCTCTCAGACAATCTTTTTGCTAACGGGTTTCTGACTTACAGCTCACTGTGCCAAACCGTGCCCTCTCTGGGCTAGTAGGGGGCACTCATTAAAGTTTGTGTCAAGAAACAACAAAGTAAGAAACCATTTCGCACTCATTTTATGATTTATTTAATTCTAATCATACTCACTGTAAGTGTTTTGGGACCAATGAAGATGGAGAGTGGCTCTTTTCCCATTTAATCATGAAACCTATGCATTTTGTGCAAGCAATGTTGAAGGTAATATTCATCTCAGCATGTTCGGCTCCAGCAAATGTACGACAGCAGGAATTCAAGCTCCATTCAAAGATTCATTGTCTGTGTTCTTATGTTTAACAGAAGTAGACTGTTCTGCTCTAGCGAATGATAATTTCTGTTGCCAATTACCTGAACATCAATTCCCATCATCGTCAGTGTTCACCTCAGATGGTTTGGTCCTGTATTGTTCTGATGCATACAGCATGGCACAGCTCCATAAATGCACAATTGTGAATGAGCTTTTAGTCTAAAAAGCATCATTTTGCATTTTTTATTGAGGATGTTGTGATTGCAAATATATTGAATGCTATTCTTCCTAGATTAGTTCCAGGGTGTCAGTTTCACCTCAGTCCTATGTGGTTCTCTTTCAATAGTTTTCTTCACTTTTGCACTTAAGCCTTTGGGTCGTGCTCTTCACTTAAGTGTAGCCCCCCTTCTGGATTGGGGATCTGCTAAGTGGTGAGTATCAATGTCAATTTAATTTTAGGCGTATCATAAATGCAGGCTTTGTGATGTCAGGTGGGAGGCATATAACTCCACAAAGTGGTTGCCCCATGCTTGCTTTACTGTTTAATAAGCTATATTTACTTGTGCCGGCTTGGAACACATAGAAGTTTGACCAAAATTCCCTGTGTTACAGGAGATCAGGTGGCTCTAATGTACACAAAGGCTTCATTTCGCACATTTCGGGGTTTCCATGATTGTGACTGTCCATGTGCAATGATTTGCCTGGATGGTAAAAATGCAACTGCATCTTATACCGGTTGGCTTCTCAACCACTGAAAAATATGTAACAGGTTATTTGAAGGACTCTGTGTAGATGTCCCTTGGATACCCAAGATACAAATAGGAGAAACAATGCGTATACAACCCAGGACATGGTGTAAGTAACAGGCTCTCAGCGCCATTCTGGTATCATGTGAACATCCACATGACTGAGGAACCATCACTCTCTCTGTCCATAGTTCTAAATACCCTACATCATACACTGTATCACTTGGCACCATCTTCAAGTAAGAACCGGTATGTGTGTGTGCTTTTTAAAGTCCAATGCCCATTTCTTTGCTTGATAGCCTCTTTTAGCACCCCTTTGGCATCGCGCCGGGACACTCACGAGTATCCGAGCGTGTTATAAATGGATATAACATAACATAACATAACATAACATGCCAGTAACAAATATGGATCTGCCTTCCAGCGTGACTCTGCTGCAGTAGATAACTGGTTAACCAAAGTGAGTGACTCCTTGGACAATGTAAACTCGCACGGCCTAGTTAATGGGCATCTTGACAACCACATTAGCTCGTTGGTTTCCCTTTGAAGAGTGGGTAGTGTGCAGTATTCCAGCCCAAGTACATCCACTGACTATCAGACATGCTTGATGGCCTGCCATGCCTGTCAATCAGAAGATCCACGCTCCTGATCCCACTTAGGTTTTATCTTGAACTGTCTCTTGAAACCGTTTCCTCAATTTATCTCTACTGTCTCACTAAAGACTATTGATCCCTGTGAAAACCGCAAGAGTTTTTACAATACAGTCCTCTACCTGTTCTTATCACACATTTTCTAATGAAAATATGTTGATTTTTTTCCCATAAATCTTCTTGTATTTTAATGATCTATATAGTAGAACATTGATTACTGAAGATCCATATGCTTCATACATTGGTTTATAAATGAAAATGTGAAAAAAGTATTACCACTGCCCGATTTCTTTTTAAGTGTGCTATTGTTGCAGTTTGGTTTTCTATTCCTTTGCTAATTTTATCAGCTCCCATTCCACAATTAGTATCTCAATTTATTTCATATGTTCGTCAGCTGCCTTTAAAGTTTGCAGTGGTAGGCGGTTTTAGGGAAATGTTAGTCAGTCGGTGCTTAATCTCTTCTTCTTTGTTTTACAAATTAACAAACTTTTTCTTAGGAGAAAACCGCCTCCTTCCCCCACTAGCATCCCCAGTCTCCAGCATCACCCACTTCTTCCACTAGCACAAACATTCCCTGTAAAGAGAATGAAACAGCTACATTGTAATAAGAGCACAGTCAGGCATGGGCGGCTCTTCCACAATGGAAGCGTAGCATCCCCCTACTGGCAGAGCCAGCAGCTAAAAAATAAAACAATATTTGATTATTGTTTTATTTTTAAGCAGCTAGCTCAGCCAGCGTATGCAGGAAAGGGTGGGGCTGGGGCATGAGAGGGGGTAGAAGGTATGTTTTGTGCACACTCTAAGAGTGCATATGTGTTTGGCTGGCCGTCTCAAGCCGATAAAAACACACATGCTCACTTAGGTTTTTCCAGCCCGGCTGCCTTGAGCAGCTGGGATGGAAAAATCCCACAGACTCACTGACCTGAGCTGAGCGTCTTTTCAGCCCACTCAGGCCAATCTCCGCGCTGCTCTGCAGCACATGGATTGGACAGGGAGTCTGATGTAGCCCCAGTGCCTGCTGGGATACGGAAGAGGCAACACCCGGCAGGACGCGGCTGGAAACTTACAGTAAGTTTTTTCTTCTTTATTAATCTCACCCTTGCGCTCCCCCTCCTGCACGCCCCCTTCCCTACCCTACAAACTTTTGTATTTGGCGGCCCCCACTGGAGCCGGGTATCCTCCAGGTGGATTGAGAGGGCTTTGCCACCAAGAAAAAAATGATAAAATGGGATCAAATAGTGCATTTTACAGCCAAATATCAATTGCAATTTGCTTAAAAAACACATACACTTCGAAAGGGAGGCAGTTCAGCTAGCACCAGCAGAAATACTGTCACACATAACATGACCAGTCACACACACTATGGGTGAGCGAGCAAGCTCCTTTTGAGAGGGTCTGTGTGCCTACAGCTCTGAAGACATTCTTTCAACTTTGGCATCTCATTGTTGTGTTGAGAAATTAGATCAGTAATTTTAATGTTGGTGTCTTCAAAAGTACTTTCTCTGGCCTAAATTGCAATTTTTACAGCAATTGATAGTCTCTTTGCAGATCCTCTTGTTTAGCAGGCAGCTAATTCAGTTCATCCACTACCAACCATATTCAACTAATTTAGCTGACAAACTATTTTTGCATTGGAGTTGGGAGGTTTCGGGCCCAACCTCATTCAAATGGAGTAATGAGATGATTTTTGTCCTGTTTTCTGTTTATTTGATGAAAGTTGTTTGACCTTTCTCCTATATATTAAATATCAAAATATATATGTTAAGAGGAAACCTTAAACTATTTGTTAAGCATTCTGTTTCTGGCCCAACCACCTTCAAATGGAGTCATGAGATAATTTTTGTCCTGTATTCTGTTTATTTTATGAAAAATGTTTGGGCTTTTTCCTATATGTTAAATATCAAAATACATATTTCAAGAGGAAACATTAAACTGTTTGTTAATCATGGCATCCTTGACGAGGTTTCCTCCTAACTTTTTACCTTTAGGCCTCCTGTTTTTGCTGACTTAGTTTTTTCTGGCCCTAGAACTCTACACACTTTACCACTGCTAATCAGTGCTAAAGTGCTTGTGCTCTTTCACTAAAACATAGTAACATTAACTTATACCCAAAAGGCATATTTAATTTACTTACAAGTCCATGGTAAATCACATTACAGGTGCCCAGGGCCTGTAAACTAAATGCTAAAGTTCTCAAATAAACAGTATGCGTTCTGGTACAGTGAAATATGCTGGAACAGTTCAAAATAGCTGGCAGGTATGAGAAATCTTGCATGGGTAGGT
Source organism: Triturus cristatus (assembly GCF_964204655.1). NCBI lineage: Eukaryota > Metazoa > Chordata > Amphibia > Caudata > Salamandridae > Triturus > Triturus cristatus. The sequence continues at coordinate 530,174,117 of NC_140593.1, read as the reverse complement.
CTTAATGAGCAGCGTCCAGATCTATCCCGGCGTGGACCAGAACGCAAACTGTTTATTTGAGAACTTTAGCTATTTCACTACTTTGTTAATAGGTTTTCCTCTAAGAGCTTTAAAAGCATTTGATATTCGACTGAGGAGTTCTCATTTGATTCCGTCGCTCGATTTGACTACATATTTGATTCTCAGAATCTAATCGATACTTTCTTGGTCAACACATGGACACATATTGATTTTGAGATCTTAAGGGGGAGCACCTATGGTTCGTGTTACACTTGCATGGTCTGTTCAGAGTCGGTACATTCCAGCGCAGATTTTCGTTGCCCTGATGAAGTTCCCAGTGTGGGAATGAAACTTGTTGGCTGAGTGTCTCAGTTTGCTGAATCCTAAAACTTGAAAATAAAGAACTTTATATATTTTTATACTACTACCTGCCTATTGGACTTTTCGATCTGTGCACCCCCACATCACCATTAATGATTTTCTTACAATGTTTGAATGACTTTGCTGTTTTGTGATGTTGACTTTTCTTTGATTTGTATTTTCCCTCACATGTGGGCAGTCCAACTTGCACATATTCTCTGAACTAAACATCTGCATGGCACAATTATCCTATTTATTTGTAGTATTTGTGGAGCCCACTATGACCAGAATGGAATCCTGGTTCTAAATCTTCTTCACTTTCACTTGAAACTGATACTGAAGAACTTTTGACAATGATTTAGATGACAATCAACTTCATTTGGTGTCAATTCGCCTCAGCTGATGTGGTCGCTTAGCCTTGAGGGCGAGCACCGGACGTCACTTCTGGAACATTCGGGTGACCATTATGTCTTCGCGCCATGGGGCACTTACTTTTATCTTGGCCTTGCAGAATATTACCAAATGGTTCTCCTTCCAACAGCCTTTGCATATCCGTCCAATGGAAGGACATTTACCATTGTTGGAAACTAAAATCGAAACTTGAAGCACAACTCCTTTTTCTGTGGAGACATCACTCTGTGTCCCTCTACCTTGTGCTTCAGCTTACTTTTCAAGCTCATCACTGACTCACTCTGGGCACCACCGGCCTCCATGTCAGCAGCTTGTCGAGCAGCACCTTGTTCCGCTCCTGTAGCCATGAGAATCCACTACAGAATAAGAGTTTCTCTCAGCATTCATCGTCTGAATGAGTCTGGCAGGCATCTGTCAATAACTCAGAATCATATAGCTTTCTCATCATTAAATTAATTGAACTTACAGTGTTTGATGAGCATACCCAGTCCCTCAACAAATTACTCGATGGTTTCACCAACGTTCTGTCGTTCTTTCCTAAAACTTTACCTTTCGTAATCTACATTCATCATTGGATGGAACTTGAGACTCAATGCTGCTTTGATTTGACAGTTTGTAAATTAATCAACTAGCTGCATTCTCTGTATGACGACCTTCACCAGCAAGATGTCTCTTCTATCACATCAATGAAATAATCAAATGCCTCTATCCAGGCAGTCCATCTGTCTCCAATATTTAGCTTTTTGTCGGTATCCAATGGTGGTGATGGTTCCAAGAAGGCAACGGCATTGTGACAATTTCTGAGATTGGCTGACAACAAAGGTGGAGTTCTCTCCTACACTGTCTGCTTCATCCATATTATCTCTAAGGCCCTGTACTGGCCTCTGGGTCAAATTGGACAGTGCGTAGAACATTGACCTCCCTCTTGGTCTCCGTTAGAGCCCGTTACTTTCCTGGAGACTTTTGAAGTTGTTCTGTGCTGCCACCTACTAGCTTTGGTGGTGTACCGCTTTGGGCACAGATGGCTCCGTCAATACAACCCCAGGCACTTCTTCACACAGCGCTGTGGTATGATAACTCTCACTAATCAGTTCTGGTAAGCCGAAGACTGTTTCTTGTATCTGTGTCACTTTGCCTTTTGGTGAATCTTTGTACTGTCTGACACCTGGTTGATCTCTGCTTTAGGCACTGCTGTTCACAGTGTCACTCTTTGCTGCGCCTTCAAAACCTGGTTGTATCCGCCTTTTGCATTATCACTCCATATCATTTATATTTTTAGATTGCGTAGTGCAGTACCTCTCTTTATGACCTTACAAGCAGATTCCCAGCCAACGATGTGTAGACTTCTCAATGTAGCTTTCGTTATCTTCAAATGCTTCACCCGTAATGGAGTTGCGTTTTGACTCCACATACATTAAACGTCAATTCTGAACTTGACAATGGTACACGTGGCATGCGTGGGCAGTTGGCTGGGAGAGCATTGTTGATCTTGTGTTACTTTTCTTGTTGCCAGTTGTAGCATCCCCACCCAGCCTGGGCACTCGCCAACAACTGCTCCACACACGGAGCTTAGTTAACCGTGAACTCAACATTCTAAACCTGCATTGACTTCATTAGGCTATAATGCTTACATCACAGTTCTACGAAGTCCATCAGGAGCCACAAGGGTTCCGTCATTGCTAATTCACACAACACTACACTAGTGGGTCTGCAGCACTGACTGTTCCATCCACTTCAGTAGCCCTTTAACCATGGCTCAGGCGTGCCATTGCAGAGCCTGTGGGTGCAGTTTTAAACTGCCATGTCGACCTGGCAAAGTAAACCTTTTGCAGGCCCAAAACGTCCTTTTTCATACATATGTCAACCCTAAGTTAGGCCCTGGAAAGCCCCAAAGGCAGGGTGCAATGTACTTAAAAGGTTGGCCATATACTTTTAAGCTTTAAATGTTGTGGTACTGAAAAACTCTTAAATTGATTTTTCACTACTGCAAGGCCTATCACTTCCTTGGGATAACATTGGAGTTGCCTTATTATATTTTATAAGTGTAACTTCCAAATGTTAAAAGAGTTCAAATTTGGTCCTTGGAATTCTAATTTCAAATCCTAACTTATGGTCAAGTCAGATTTTGAATTACAATTCTGAAAATGAAATTTTTAGAAAGTTCTTTACCACTGGAAGGTATATCCCATGTAGCACTCCGCTTCACCTTCTTTTCCTTCAATAAACGTAGTCAAATTTAAATGTTCAAACATATCTGTTTAATCTCGCGGTATGCAATTTCATGAACAGATTCATTGAATCAATATCTTCAATTTGAATAATTCATGATAGAAACCATTAGTGGTACGCTGTTGTAGGGTCACAGGGTAATTAGTCCCCAGTGCATTTCGGGGCGTGCCCTTCAGGGGGTTCTCCCTGTAAACAGAAATGCGAACTCTTAATATCGTCAGAGCTAGAATGCGTCAACTCAAAGGTAAAAAAACTGTTGTGTGTTAGACATGCAGTTGGTGGACTAGTGCACTTTATATATTTTGCTATCGCATCAGGTTTGCTTATTGTGAGGAATGCGTAAATAACGTAATAAGCGGCTGCTATGTCAATAAGGTGAACTTCGCTCGATGTTTTGCAATGGAGTGAAATGAAACGGTATTTTGTACTAACTTATCCGGTTACGCTTACGTGCTCTAATGTCCAAAATAGAACGCGGCAAACCCAACTTAAATACTGTGGTGCCAAGTGATCAAGCGTCCGTGAATAAAACAAGTGCAACCATTAAAACATGCCCCAATGTATGTTTATCTTAAGGTGGTCAAAACGTTAGTAGTGCTGGCGTGCTCGGATGTCACAGATAAAAAAGAAAGTCAGTATGAGAGGTGAACCCGAGCGTGTTCTCCGAAAGTCGTTCTCAGTAGTGATAGAGTTGTGCCAGTATTTCAAAGCTGAATTTCGGCTACAAATAGCCTAAAACAAAAATGGAAATAGTCTAATCAATCGTACCTGATTCTACCCGCCAGACAGTATCTCGCTTACCATGTTCGGTCTTCGGAAGTGAAGAGTAGCCAACCCGGAAGTGCATGAAATAGTGTTCGTGAACCCAAAACATAAACACAAAAGAAGGACCCTGAAGTGAGTGCTAGGTTTTTTACTACGAGTAAATCACCGTACAGCAAAACCAATAAAGCTTGACGAACAAACACATTCAAGAGGCTGCCGCCTGGAGTCAACGTTCTACACAGATACATATTACTGATGTCATAAATGCTGCAAAAAATAAGGCCTGTAAATAAGGAATTTGCTGCATGGATTACATGGGTTTAGTGAAAAAAGTATGAACATAATAGTGACCATAGTAGTTGCTGAATGAACCAACGTGTCAATGCATTTCACATGGTGTACATGATAGCACAGAGGTACGAAATAGGGTAACTGCAAAAACAACAATATACATGATTATAGATAACAATTAAATTCCACGCGGTCATTCAGACCTTTTGGATGTAACGAATCCAATTTATAAATCCAAAATAGTTTTCTTTCTAATAGGAATTTCCTATTATCTCGTCCTTCTTTAGGTTGAAATTGTTCCAAAATTAAAAAACGAAGTGGACTGATGTTATGTTTGAGTTTGTTGAAATGTGTTGCGATGACCGATTTGGGATTATTTAGTCTTATATTGCTTTTGTGTTCTGTTATGCGAGTTTTAATTTTGCGTTCTGTTTTCCCCACATAAGTGAGTCCACAAGGGCATTTTAGTAGGTACACCACAAAGCTGGTATCGCAAGTTGCCGTAACATGTAAATTAATAGGAATACCCTGTGTTGGATGTCTCAAGATGGTACCTTTTATAATGTTATTGCAACTTCCACAATTCAGACATGGGATAGTGCCCTTATATGTGTCTTTAAAAACTTCATTTTTGCGCTTCAACAATTGTTGCAAGTTCACTATACGTTGGAACGCAAATATTGGACACTGATCAAAGATGCCGTTAACATCTGTTTCTGCTTGTAGCATTGGCCAATATTTTTTGATTATTTGTCTGTTCTTTTTCCTTTATTATACACAGAAGTAATAAGTTTTTGTTCCTCAATCTTAACTTCAACATCGAAGAAGGCAATCTTATGTTTGTCCGTTGTGTGCGTAAATTGAATGCGATCATCAATATCATTCAACATCTGAATTGCTTCCAGTAGTTTATTTTCTGAGCCTTTCCAAATTAGGAATATGTCATCTATATATCGTAAGAATGTGATGATATTGTCTATCCAGTTTTTTTGAGAAAGGATGTGTGTTAATTCAAAATGGTGCATATTCAAATTTGCATACGCAGGAACTGCGCAATTGCCCATTGAAGTGTCGTTCAGTTGAGTAAAGAATTGGTTGTTCCATGTAAAATAGCTATGATATAGGGTGAAGTGCATTAATTCCATTAAAACATTTTTTAGATTGTTCTTTTTGTCACTTCTTAGGAGGAGATATTCCAGTGCCTGAAGGCCCAAATTGTGTGGAATCGAAGTGTATAATGACTTCACGTCTATTGTACATAGAATGTATTCAATGTTGTCTTCCAGTTTAATTTTGTCCAACTTTATTAAAAAATCAGTCGTGTCCTGTAGATGTGTAGTCATTTGTCGCACTATTGGTTGTGAGTGGCGATCGATGTATTTGCCTATTGGTTCATGTATGGAATTTCGAGTACTCACAATTGATCTGAATGGTGGATTATGTAAATTTTTATGAATCTTCGGTATCATGTACAGATCGGGTACACTGGGATTTTGTTTGATAAGAATTTTTTTGTCTCTCTCATTGATTGTTCCAGATTGTAAGGCTTTATCAATTATGGTGACTAAAACATCTTTGAAAGCTGTTGTGGGATTGGAGAGTAGTTGCATGTACACTTTTTCGTCTGAAACATGCGAGTGGACATTATCAAGATAAAATGAGGTGTCAAGGATTACAAGCGCTCCTCCTTTATCTGCCTTGCAGCATGTGATGGTCTTATTATTAGCAAGATTAGAAATTGCATTACGTTCTTTTGTTGTCAAGTTGCTGTTTTTCGATGTCTTGAGTTTGAATATGTCATGTAGTTCTTTTTGTACGATTGTCTCAAATGTATCTAGAATTTTGTGGCTCACAGGTGCTTGGAATGTACTGTTTGGTTTAAGGTCCATCAGTGTGCCTTGATTTTCAGGTTCTGTGAATGTACTGACATTCTTAAGAAAATGTTTAAGACGTAAGGTCCTCATAAACTTGAACAAGCAAACTTGTGTCTCTAATTCGTTACTCTGATAGGTAGTTACATATGACAAGCCCTTCTGGAGTGTCTGATTTTGAAAACCGGATAACTCCGTTTTGGAGATGTTTATTACCAAGTTTTCTGACTCCTGGTTGATTTTGCGATCGGTATTGTGGGGTTGGTTGTGCTTTGACCGCCTGGATCGCCGGGTAGGCCTTGGCTTCTTCCTAAAAAAGAACCAGTGGCACTCCCATTTTTTGATGTTGTAGGTCGGCTATCTTGTTCAGCATTAGGATTTCTAGATGTTGGGCCTTTAGATTGTAGATTAGGTTGTGGTCTTTGATGAGAATCCTCTGATGATGATGTGTCGTCAGTAGATCGATTACCAAATTGTCATCGTTGTCTGTGTGATGCATACTCCTCTGCCCAGCTGTAGACTTCGCCTAGTTTATAATCTACGGTGTCCCATTTAAATTTGCGTAGTTTTCTCTAATTTATTTCAGTTGTATGCTTATCCAACTGGGTGTTAATGTCCTCTAATGTCTTTTGCTACTCATCCGCTGGCATTTTATCACTAATTTCCTGTTTAAGTTGTGCCACTTCTTTCTCAAGTTCTTCCAATGCTTTGGAGAGCTCCTCAACGATCAGTAAAATTAAATCAAGAGAACATTTATTGAGAATCCCATAGTTCGGTAAATCGCACGTTGTTCTTACATAATGTTGATTTAAGTGGTATTCTTAGTCCTCTCGGTATTCTTTGAACTTTATGATAACGTATCAGTGTGCTGGCATGTAACCGCTGGTTTATTTTTCTTTTTGCGGCAAATAACAATTGTTTGATGTTTGACTGTATTGATCCTGTACTTGTGGAGACAAATTCAGGCTCCTGGATTAAAGAATATATCCGATTCGTATCTTCATTAGTGAAACCAAATGTATCGGCTTTGTTGCCAGTAATATTAGCAATATCTTCATACAACATTCTTATTTTGGGTGTGTACACGATGTGATCAGACCAAAGATAATATACAATTGCGATGTCGGTCGCACTCCGTGTTAATCGTGGTAATTAGGCTAATGTCTTTTTAAAAAATCTTCAGGTCCTGTGGGATCCTGCCACCTGATCAAAGAGGTGTCAATATGAATAGAGAAATGATCCTTCACCACTGGAAGGTATATCCCATGTAGCTCTCTCTATTCATATTGACACCTCTTTGATCAGGAGGCAGGATCCCACAGCACCCGAAGATTTTTTAAAAAGACATTAGCCTAATTACCACGATTAACACGGAGTGCGACCGACCTCACAATTTTATATTATTTTTAGAAAGTTGCCATTTTCTTGCCTTAGCCATTTGGTGCCTGCAGCCTGTCTCTGATCACATGACTGGATATAGTTGAGAGTAGGAATTTGTGTATTCCTCCTAAACAATAACACACAATCACTGGCAGTATGGGGGGAGGAGCTGGCCCCAGCCTCACTTACACCTAAATATAGGCTGATTCCTGACCCCACACAAAAAGGCTCAACAACCCTGCATTGTCATTTCAGTCAGCTTGAAGCCAGAGCAGGGGAGGCAGGGCATCTGTGCACTTCAAAGACATGCCTCTAGAAGCTTCTTCCCACTTCAAAGGCACAACTGTGTATAAAAGAAGGACCTCAGACACCATCACTTCAGTACACTTCTGGACCTGTGGATACTCTGTAAGGAAGGACTGCTGTGCTGCTACAAGGAATGGATGGTGTGCTACAAGGAACTGCTGACCTGCTGTTCTGACCTGCTACCCTCTTTCTTGGGAAAGACGAACTGGACCTGCAGCCCAGGGCTCCAGAGTGACGCAAATACTAATTTGCCGTCTTCCTGATCTGAGCCTCAGGGACATAACAATCTCCCCACAGCTCCTGGACACACTATCTTCAGTGACTTCCTGACCCCAAGCAGCGCCTCGCAGTTCTTGAGCCCTTGGTGTGGCTCTTGAGCTCTTAAATTCAAGTTTTTGGGCTCTTTGTGACCTTGAATGGACCATTTCACACCGAAACTGTGCCTTTTACACGGAAAATCAGCACAAGCCACCACAAGTTCATCTCTTCACACAGCAAGCATCAATTGCTCGCAGGGACCGACTACGCGAAGCACCAGCCCACCTATCCGCAATGTCCGGTCTGCTCCTCATGCCACACCAACCACCACCAGCGACATTATCCTTGCTTCCGGCAAACTTCAGAAACCTTCAGCATAACTAATCTTGGACTGTATCCGACCCACGCTCTATTGCAGTCAGCATAAACATTTGAGTTTGACCCGGCACGACCAGATATCACCGGTTGGCGCTTTATGCTTTTAGGTGCTATTTTACAATTTATTCTTTAAAGATTCATAACTCCGGTTCAACTGGTTTTATTTTTGTCTTTTTGATCTTGTTTTTTTAATTTAAATTAAGTTTTATTGTTCTAACATGGTGTGGGATCTTTTTGTGTGGTGTTTTCACTGTTTTACTGTTTGAAGTGTTGTAGGAAAACATTGCCTCTAAATTAGGCCAGACTGCTTTGTGCCAAGCTACTGGGGGAGGGGTGGGGGGGAGAGGGGAGCACAGATTCATTTGGAGTTTGCGTGTGCCTTACTCTGAGTACGATTGTGTTTGCTGCTTGACCAGGGTGCACAACCCAGTCATACTGCAAAGTGAGGGGAAAAGAAAGATAGCGGGCAGACACCACTGAGAGCGCTCTCTCCTCGGTCCCCTGCCTTAATCACTGCCACACACTCGTTCTGTTCCTTGGGGCTCTGGTTTGTTTAATGAGGCTTCCCCATTCCCGGGGCTTCCTGGATAGCAGTGCTAGCCCCTGGCGCATCTGCCTCTCCCGGATTGCTTCACTAATTGTTATTGCTGTGCAAACCAATGATGACAGACTGCTGAACAAATCAAACATTCACCCTCAGTCAAGAGATCTGGGTTAAATCCATTGTTCTTTTGCTCACCATGCCACCGCAGTTTGGACCTAGCAAAATGCAAATCAGTCTTGACCCTTCTCATGGGAACAGTCCAGCCCGAACTGCCAAGCCAGGTTTTCTCTGGACCAGAAACAAGTATCCTGGAACCGGTTTCAGGGCATTACCCCTCATAAGCCAGGCTAGCTTAAATCCAGTGGCACAGCAAGCAATGGACCCACGTCTTAGCATACCCATCCCACTCAGGGGAAAACAAATGGTGGACGGAACGCTGAACAAATCAAACATTCACCCCCAGTGAATAGGCCTGGGTTCAATCCATTGTTAGTTTGCTCCTCTTGCCACCCCAGTTTGGACCCAGCCATATGCAAGTCAGTCTTTACCCTGCTCCTCATGGGAAAATTCCAGCTTGGACTGCTAAGCCAGGTACTCCCTAGACTGGAAACTAGCATCCTGGGACTGCTTTTGGGGTATCACCTCTCATTAGCCAGGGTAGCTTGAATTCAGTGGCACAGCAAGCGAGGGATCCACATCTTGGCATACCCCTTCCGCTTATGCTAAAAAATGCTCTGCAAACAATTGAAAACGAAATGCTGAACAAGTCAAACATTCAACCCCAGTCAAGAGATCTGGGTGATATTCATTGTGCTTTTGCCATCATGTTCACCATATCACTAGAGTCAAGCTAGCGTTGCCGATGATGTTTGATACACCGGAACTGGTCTTAGGATCCTTGTTTCTGGTCTAGGGAGGACCTGGCCTGGCAGTTCGGGCAGAACTGTTCCCATGGAGAGGAGGGTCAAGACTGATTGGCATATGGCTTGGTCCAAACGGGAATGGCATGGTGAGCAAACAAATTATGGATCTAGGCACAGATCTCTGTACTGTTGGTGAATGTTTGACATTGTTAAGCATTCCATCCATCAATTGTTCTTTTTGCATTTGTCAACTTGAGTGGGACGGGTATAACCAGACGTGAATCCCGTGCTCAGCATGCCACTGGAGTCAAGCTATCTTGGCTGATGAGTGGTGATACACCATAACCGGTACAAGGATGCTTGTTTCTGGTCCAGGGAGGACCTGAGCTGGCAGTTTAGACTTGACTGATAAAGACTGATTTGCTTATGGCTGGGTCCACAGTGAAATGGTGTGGTGAGCAAACAATTATGGATTTAGGTGCAGATCTCTGTACTTCGGGTGAATGTTTGGTATTGTTTAGCATTCCATCATTCAATTGTTCTTTTTGGATTTAGTGCAAATTGTTATGGCACCATCCAAGACAAGAGCGTCCTGAGAGCTTCAGCTCTGCATAGTGCGGTTGGCTCATGAAACGCAGCAGAGAGGAGCTCCACCTCTAAAGGTAGTCAGAGGATCCTAAAGCTACTTCAGACCAATTCAGTGACCAGTATGTTATTACACAAGTGCTAGGGGGATGGATTAATCCCCAAGGCAGCTCCACTGATCACTGAGCTACTGATGGATGCCGTCAGAGTTGAGGGTTTGAGCTCAGCTCCTCTTTTGGCTTCTTCTGTACTCTCTCCAACATCTGGCAACATTGATACTGTCACCTCGCCAGCTGCCTTCTAACAAGGTGACTGATTAGCTTTGATTCTCTTTCTAACCCCTCCATTTTCTCTGCTATTAACAGGATACAGCAGGCTGAGCTCTCTAATCTGGACGGAGTTTAGGAGATTGCTAGCTCCCCTGCAATGGCCATTGTCCTTTCCCCCTCTGAGACGCGACACCAGTTGGTAGCCCCTTGTAATATCGTCAAGGGTAGTCAACTAAAAGCATTGCAGATAGACTATGGACTTCCAACAGTTACCTTGGGCAATAGTGATTGATTAGCTACTGCAGTTGGCTAGGTTAATGTTTCTGGAGGGGCTACAGGGAAGCCTCACACTGTGTCTACATATATTGAGCAGCAGCAATGGAAAAAATGCTGGTAAAATCAGGATTTAGTAAAGGCAAGAAGAGGCAATATATTCAGAGGAACTCTGGGTTCAGCAACAAGTATGTACCTCGAACTAAGGGTAACCCTATGGGCAGTCTCTTTCAATAGTGGGTTACTTATAAGGTGAATTAAAATGCTACAACCCCCCCAGCTAACCACCATGAACCCGAGTTACAACCTCTCGGGTCTTCAGAGAGCTATCTGTGATGGTCGGAACCTCAAGGCTGCTGTTCTTGTTGGTAGTTCATCCCCATCTTGCTGTATGCTCAATCAAGTTCTATCTCAGGTGGATGATCTAATGTCTGGGCTGGTCTCCGGTGAATTAAATCATACTACCCCCTCATCTCAATGCCAGCTCTGTCAGTGAACAGACAGCCTTTATTGGAGGCAATCTCTCTGTTTATCCAACTCCTGCTGCCTCTGTCTTATCCCCAATCACCAAGCCATCACTATCTACCATCATACAACTTACGCAGGTCCATGCTCTGAAGCACTGCAGCATTATGCTCAAGTTAGAGCTGATAATCAGCAGCTGCTGCAGTCTTTGGCCGAGGTGAATGGGAAAGTCACTCTTCTGTCCACACTGGTTGTGGAGCTCCAGTAGCGGGTCGCTGGCACCGAAGAGGTCTGAACAGCCTCAACGAAAGCACTGAGAGAACATGAAAGCCGATTAGCCTTAGTTCATTCAAAGATAGAAGATTTGGAAAACCGCCAACACTGTAATGACTTAAAGGTCTTTGGTATCCCGGAAGGAAAGGAAGGAGTTTACCCCCGGCAATTTATCTTGAAGTTATTTGTGAGAGCCTTCCCTGATTTACTGGACTAGGGCATGGACTCCCAAATCCAAAGTACACATTGCCTACCATTGACCCGTGATTTGACCAAAGCTATTAGACTCCACCCCAACCGTACTTTGATTTATGTGGGCAATCTTTTGCTAAGACAAGCGATTTTCCTGAAAACTCGATCCACAGCATCAATCGCTATTGACTCCCTGTTCGTATTTTGTTCGATTAGATTTCTGCAAACTAACCATGGATCATTGATGGAAGCTGAATCAGATGCATTGAGCACAGTGGGGGTTTAAGTCTTCCTCCAAGAGCCAGCTAGACTCAAGATTGTCTGAGACGGCTGGACACAGATATGTTATAATGAGTCAAATAAGGCTTAGATTCTTAGCCATTGACAGAGGCAGTATCCTTCACCTTGATTTAGTTTCTTGATGCTTGTTTGTTACTGCTCTTAATTTTTTTATTTATGTCCATATTTTTCATTGCAACTTTTTCCAGGCTCTTGTCTTTTCATGTGTTTTTCTTTTCTTGCACAGAGTTTTCAAGGTGTAGCAAAGTAGCAGTAGTTTGGAATGCTGTCCGACCAGTCGCAGCCTCTACACACACAAATATAGTTGAGGTAACTAAAGTAAATAAGGTGATTACAATGTGACTAGCTATAGATAAATATATCATATCAAGTTTATAAGATATGCTGCGCCAAGAGAGGGAGCCAGCTTCCTGATATCTTTGTGTTACTCACTGTGCTCTAACCCATAAACAAACATACGCCTCCTACAGAGCACGTCTTAAAGGGCACAAAGGCTGCAATTACAAAACTCCTGAATTGCATGGAGTACACAAAAGCCTTCTAGCAGATGACTGAAGCTAAATCTTGTCACGCCAGTCTAGAATGGAAAAGGTTGTGGAAAGCTCTGGTGGGCAAGGGCAACCATTTGGAGTTGCCATGGAAACTCCCTGCTCACCAATCTCCCCAATCTCCCCAATCCCCCACCACAACCCCTGGCCCTCTCACAATCTGACACTGAAACACAGAAAGGGGAGGGGGAGCTACAGGGCTGTGAGGCTGGCTGATCAGATGTCAGAGTCAAGTGGGGCCCAAAAGTGGTTGAGGAGTCAGGGGGATCAAACCGGAGAACACTTGTTTCAGTGGCGACTTCAACTTATTCTTTGGTTTTGTCATTTCTGTTTCTTTTTGCAGCCTTGACCCTCGTTCCACTGCACATTACAGGCATGAGCACAGCCTCAGCTCAATTTCCACAATGCACTCATAGGGGAGGAGCCTATTCAGCCATTCCTACTCTGGCCTCTCCATTAATACGGTGTCTAATGTAACACTGTAAAAAGTCATTTCTGTCTCAACATGCATCTTAAACTGGCATGTGGATCACCCCATCTTCAGGTGTTCAAGAATTGGTAAATCCATAATCTCTCTCTCATGGGTCTCTAAAACAGTGCCCACTACTCCCTCTGCCTGCCTTAAGGATCATATTTGGCCAGCGGCTCATCAGATATGTGTAAATGTGAGTCATGAAACAGAGCGATCAACATGTCTGCGTCAATGTTCATCATGAACCTGCTCTTTCTCCGCCGCCTCAGGGTGCAACAAGAACAAGCATTTGCCCCAAAATAGACTACATATACTCATCTCCTCAAGGTGCTTCTAGAACTAATGCAGTTATTGCCTCCATTGAGGACCAGTAAGCCAGCATCTGTGCATAGGGGTATATCAAACACCTGTACATTCCATACCTCTGCTTTATGTTTCATTGCCACAGTCCGACTTACCAATATCTGCCTCAGGGAGCATGCCAACCAGTATAGGCTTCGCCATCATCTCAAGAGGTTGTAGTGGGCAAGGCCAGGCTCTCAGTCTGGAGCAATAGTATTGGTAAAACGGAGACTGAGGCAGCAGGGCAGGTGGACTCTCAGTAGGCTGGTAGTGAGAAATGTCGAACACTGCCAGAATTCATGGCAATAGTCCACACAACACATCTTTTGGTTGTTTTTTCCCAGGCTGCAACAAACAAACCAATGCAAGGCCTGCTGAACTGAGTGACGAAAGAGTCGTGCTGCCTTCACCAATCAGCATGGAAGCAGTCGGTAAATTCAACTACCCTGGCGGACCTGCCACACAGATTGGCTGGTATGGGCAAACCAAAGACCTGGAAGAACAGGCAGATGGCCCACCCAAAAATTATTCAAACAACGGCGCTGTCATCTGCTCGAGGGGCAAAAGAGTCCAGATCCCCTAAATTAAGTGCCTTTGGGGACCACCAGCACCTAACGACTCAAAAGAACTACTTCCTTCCCATTCTTCGGAGTGCTTGGTTCTTGCTTGTTGCTTTATCTATTCATAAAAAGCTAATTGTATCCTCTGCATTTTGCAGGATGTGATTTTTCTAATTCTCCACACAAAGGATTGATATCTTGTAACAGGTGAAAATGCAATCCAATAGTGATCATTAACATGTCGACAATAACAAAAGGGTATACTTACTGACAAATGGTGTTTTTATAGACAAAACCCAAATCAACATATTTGTTTGCTAGAAATGATAGATTTAGTAGGTATTATAGGGTGCATAAATCATGTCTTCTGCAGCAATATTCACCGAGCCGATACGCACAGCACTGCATCTGTCAAATCATATTTTCCCCAGTGTATTCTGAAATGTGCTTGAGAATATGCATTAGTTTAATTATGGCTCATTTATCAGAATTAGAGGAAGCCACATGAAAGTCACTTCCTTTTTCACGCAGACGGCAAAATGTGATGGATGAAAACTCTTGAATCTTTGTTAGCCATTGTAAGTACTCTGAGCGAATTTCTGTCCACTGTTTTAGAGCTTGTTGGAAAATGGCCATTTCTGCAGGGTCACCTCCAAACGTTTTGCCTTCCTCCTCCACTTGTTCTGACCTTGTTTTTGCTGGTCTTAGTACTCTGAGCACTTTACCACTGCTAACCAGTGCTAATGTGCTTGTGCTCTCTCCCTAAAACATGGTGTTATTGACTCATCCCCAACTGGCATATTTAATTTACTTATGTCTCTAGCAAAGTGCACTACATGTGCCCAGGGCCTGTAAATTGGACTGTCGCACTTATTGTGCCACCCACTTAAAAAGCCCTCTAACCATGGCTCACATCTGTCATTGCAGAGCCTGTATGTACAGTTTAAACTGCCATTTCGACCTTACAAAATAAACCTTTTGCCAGTCTCAAACCATCCCTTTTTATACATATATGTCAGCCCTAAGGCAAGCCCTAGACAACCCAGACGGCAGGGTGCAAAGTATCTGAAAGGCAGGCCATGTACTTTTCAGTTTTATAAGTCCTAGGAGTGAAAAACTCTCAAATTTGCTTTTAACAACTGCAAGGTCTATCTCTCCCATAAGATAACATTGGGTTTATCATTTTAAATTGTATACGTGTAATTTCCAATTGTGAAGAGATGGACTTTTCATGCTTGGTGTCTCTGGAATCACAATTTAAATCTAAACTTATGGTGAAATCGGATTTTAAATTTTAATTCTGAAAATGGCACTTTTAGAAAGTTGGCATTTTCTTACTTTAGCCATTTGGCCCTGCTGCCTGTCTCTGATCACTTGCCTGTGGTGGGTGACAGGTGTTCTTGATGTATTACCCTTAGACAGTTATACACAATGGGAGCTTATGTGTGAGTTGATGGCCCATCCTGACAGGATGGGATTAGGAGCTGGACCCAGCCTCACTTACACTTGAATAGGCTGTGTCCTGTTCCCACACAAAAGGCTGCATACCCCACTGGATTGAGTCTAGAGCCAGGGCAAGAAGGGAGGTCCTCTATGCACTTCAAAGGTCTGTCTTTGAAGTCTAGCCTATTTCAAAGGTATCAGTACTGGACCTCAGGCACCACCACTTCAGTACGCTACTGGACCTGTGAAGACTCTGCCAGGAAGAAGTACTGCTGTGCTGCTGAAGGGACTGTCACTCTGCTGGACTGCTGCTTTGTTGGACTCCTGCTGTGCTGGCCTGCTGCCCTCCTTCCTGGATGAGGAGGACTGAACCTGCATCACTTGGTTCAAGAGTTCAGAGTGGCACCCCAAGGGCTAGCTGGCTGGCCTCTGATCTGAAGTTCCAGGGAAATGAAAGACTTCCAACCACCCTGCTTCTGCACCATCAACTCTGCCATCTGTGAGTCTGCCCTGTCAAGTGGTGTTACCCCCGTCCTGGACCCTTGAAATTGGGTCTAAGGTGTTTGCTCCAGCGGAAGTGTATCTCCATCTTGCTGTATGCTCAATTAACCTCTCTATTAGTGGGATGATCTAATGTCTGGGCTGGACTCTATTGAATTAAATCCTGCTACCTCCTCACACATCTGAATGTCAGCTCTAAGCAGACAGCCTTTATCAGTGGTGATCTCTCTGTTCATCCCACTCCTGCTGCTTCTGTCTTATCCCCAACCCCAGAGCCGTCACTATCTACCATCATAAAACGTACGCTGATCCAATGCTCTAAAGGAATGCAGCATTATGCACAAGTTAGAGCTCATAATCGGCAGCTGCAGCAGTCTCTGCCCGAGGTGACTGTGAAAGTTGCTGTTCTGTCTACACAAGTCGTGGAGCTCCAGCAGAGTGTCGCTGGTGCTGAATAGCTCGCAACAGAACATGAGAGCTAATAAGCCCTAGTTCAATCTAAGAATATTTGTAAAATCACCACTGCTGTAATGACTTAAGGGTCTTTGGTATCCTGAAAGGAAAGGAAGGAGATAATCCCCAGCAGTTTATTGTGGAGTCTGCATAATGTAAGACATATAAACATTATATAGATTGGATTTTTTTTTCTCTCAGGGAAGGACCTTGTAAGCCCTCCACTACGCAAGAAGCCTTGCTGGGTCACCTCATATTTCAAAATAGGACCTTATTTTATTTTTATTTATTTATTTTATTTATAAAGTTTTATATAGCGCGAACATGAACCCAGAGGGTATCAGTGCACTTTACAATACACTGTTTTTAAACATTCGATGATTGGGGTAAAATACATACATTCGATAATCAAAAATCAATACAAAAGAGGTAGATAGTGGTATATGGATAGCATAGGTGACTAATAGTCACCAATGAATTAAAGTCTTAGGATGTGAATTTGTTAATTAGAAGCATTTTTACTTCTTTTTTGAAGGAGATAAAGGAAGAGATTCTGCATACATCTGGAGGTAAGGAGTTCCAAATCTTCAGTGCAATACCTGAGAATGCTCTTCAACCAGTTCTCTTATTGTGGAAGGATTGTGGTTTCAGTAGTAGTGAACTCACACTTCGCGATTGTCTGCATCCTCCCAACCACTCTAGCTTTTGTGCTAAGTAACTGGGGGTATTGCTATGCAGGGCTTTATGGTTCATGCTGGCGATCTTTAGTTGTATTCTTGCCTCATAGGGTAGCCAGTTCAGATCTTTTCAAGGTCGGAGAAATGTGGTTATTTCTTTTAGTTCCAGAGACCAGTCTGGCCGTAGCGTTAAGAGATGCCCTCAGCGGGGACAGCTTGTATTTGGGAAGACCGCAAAGAGTGGTGCCTCCATAGTCCAATCTTGGTAACAATGGAGCTTGTACCGCCATTTTTAAGTCAGTCTGTGGGAGGAAGGGTTTAATTTTCCTTAGGATACTCATCTGAGGATTAGCTTCCTTGGTGGCATTATTGATTTGCGCCTGCATATTTAAATGTTTGTCTAGGGTAATTCCCAAGGATTTCGCGGAGTCAATGAAATGGAGAGCTCAGTCAAAGGAAGTTAGATGCTTCAGCCATAAGTGTTTCTTGGGTGTGTGATTGGGGGGGAGATGAGGAGGAATTCAGTGTTTTTGGTGTTAAGCATGAGGTGGTTGCCAGTGAGCCAACTTTGAGTATTATGTAGAATAGAGTTGAAGGAGATGAAGTCATCTGGAGAGGAGATATTCATATACAGTTTGTGTAGTCTACATATAGGTGATATAGAATGTTTGCAGAGTTCAGCGCGTTTGTCAGGGGTTCCATGAGTAGATTAAAAAGAATGGGTGATAGTGCTAAGCCCTGTGGAATCCCTAGAGTGATCATGGAGGGTTGAGAAAGTGATTGCTTCATCTTGATTTTTAGGGTTTTGTTATTTGCCAAGGAGGTAAACCATTGTACCACTGGGCCAGTTAGGCCCATCCTTCGTTCCTGTAGGGACAGTAGGTTGTCATGCTTAACCGTGTCGAAAACGGAGGATAAATCAAGAAGTATCAAAAGACATGATTCATTATGGTCTAACATTTTTAGTATGTCATCCATTATGTGGGTGAGTGCTGATTCAGTGCTGTGACCTTGACGGAAGCCGGATTGGTGTTTGTCTAGGAGGTTGTAGTTCTCGATGCGGTTGCATAATTGAATTTTTACACATTTTCCAGCAGTTTCGCCAGAGCGGGGATGTTGGATATAGGGCGGTAGTTGTTGAGATCTGAGGAGAGGGAGTTGGCTTTCTTTAGTATAGTATAGGTGTGGCCTTTACAATCTTTGACCATAAGGGTAGAATATAAGTTTTTATCATTTTGAATAAAGAAGCAGGTAAGGGATCAGAGAAGTGATTGGAGGGGTTAATCACTAGAAGAGTGTTATAGATTTCATATTCAAGGATGGGCGAGAAGGTGTGCCAAGAGGTATTGTTTTTTGGAACTTCAACCGGAATACTAAAATGGACCTTGAGCTGTGAGTAAAATGTAGACTCATGAGCATTAGTTTGTGGAAGGGCATTCTTAGATTGAATGTCGTGTTCAATGTTTTTTTCTTTTCTATTAAGAAATTGGCAAGCTCATAGCACTTAGGTGTAGCCAAATTGCTTAGTTCTATAGCGTTAGGAGTTTTGTGCAATTGTTGTTTGACGATTTCGAATATTTTTTGGGACGGTTAATGGCTTGGTTCTGCTGGGTTTTGAAGAAGTCTGCCTTAGCCTATAAGATTTTCCTGTTGTATGAATTCCTCAGCGCTCTAAGGTGATATAGGTGATCAATGGAGGGTGCTGATTTCCATATTCGCTCAGCTGATCTTAGCTTGCACTGATCAGAGTTCAGGTTCTCATTGAACCATGGTTCAGAGATTTTGGAGGAAATTTTTTTTTCTTGGAGAGGCACTGTAGAGTCAAGACTTTCAAGCATAGTGGAATTGTAAAAGTCTGTGAGTTCATGGACATCAACCATGCCTGTTGTGGAGATCAGGGCGGAGTTGCATCGGTTTACCAGGGTGATGGGGTTAATATTTTGGATATTCCTTTTCCATTGTTTTGTTTTTGTAGGTTGGCATTTTTTGGGAATTACCTCAATATTGATGGAGAAGAAGATGCTGTAATGGTCAGTCCAGTCACATGGGATAATGGATTCTAATGATACAATGTTCGTTTTTGCTATGATGAGGTCTAATCTATCTCCCTTGCTGTGGGTTGGACTGTCACAGAATTGGGACAGATCCTGATCTGACAAAAAGGATTTAAGACAGCTGACATCATGATCCCCTGTGATGTTCCAATGGAGATTGAAGTCTCCCAGAAAAATCTGCGGCACTTGTGAGTTGTCATTGGACGATATGACTTGCATTTACTCATCGATGAACGGAAGATTATCACCCGGTGGGTGATATATTATGTGAAGTTTGCTGGTGAGGCACTTGTCATATGAGATGTTGATACAGAAATATTCACAGGAGGATAAAGAGATGGAGTCTGCTTGATTGACTGAGATTGTGTTTCAATACATGCAGGTTAACCAGCCACCTGGTTTCACGGTTCTGTCTAGACAGATTATATCATGACTAGGGGGGACCAGTAGGTCTAGGATGGGAGAGGTGGAACTATTTAGCCATGTTTCGGTAAGGACGATAATGTCAAGATCATTCGAGAGTATGAGATCGTAAATGTCGGGAGCATGGTCGCAAGCAGATCTGCAATTGATGAGTGCACAGTTCAGCTTGCTAGTCAAATGGGTGAGAGCAGTCTGATCTCTGTTGATATTTGTGAGGTTTTCTCTATTTATGGATCTGTAGTTGTGAGTAGGTTCTGTGTAGGGGTTGGTTTGATTAGTTTGGATACTGCCTCATAGAGACTTACTGCTCTCTGTAGGGCTGGCATAGGATAGGAGGAGGTCATATATGTCATTGTCAGATAGTTCAGTGATTAACCTCCTAGGACGAGATGGGTCATTGGGGGAAGGTATCTTACTCTGTCTAGAGTACTCAGGGTGTGGATTTTTGGTGATGTATCTGTAAGTTTGGTAACTAGTTCGGTTCACTGTGGCACTATTGGCTCTTTGTGGGTTAAGTAGTTCCTTGGTGATGGTTGGTAGATTTTGCATTTCGTCCTTGAGATGGGATAGGCCGATGGTTAACTAGTTGAATCGTCCGGTCCAATCAGAGTTAGGATAATTAGTTATGCGTAGAGTCGTGTGTTTTATTATAGGGGGTCATCCGCAAGCAAGGTCTGGCGTCATTAGGTTCCGAAGGGGTTAATTGATCATGGAGTTTTGTTGGTGGGTCCGAATGAGTGTGGGAGAGGGCCTTGCGAGGTGATAGCATGGTAGGGGCGGATGCATCCGAGCAGGGTATAGTTGAAGAGTGGTGAGTTTGGATGAGCGGAGAAAGCATCAAGGGTGTTAGGTGCTGCTCCTTCATACAAGAGCTAATGTTGTCTTGATCTCCTGGTTGGGTAGATGGATTGTTTTTAGAAGAAGGGACTTTGGTTTCTTCCTCTATAGTTTGTTGTCGAGCTTCCTTGAATTTACTATACGTTGATGCTTTTGGCTGGGGAGATTTCCAAATTCCTCAGACTCATGATTCAAATAAATTATGATCTTTCCTTTGCTTATTTGACTTGTTTAATTTATGTAAACATTTATTTAAAAGCAAAATAAGCAGCAGGAATTGCAGCTTGGGCTTCACAGAGTTTTCAAGGTGTAGTAGCAATAGTTTGGAGTGCTATCTGACCAGTCGCAGCCTCTACACACAGAAAGATAGTTGAGGTAACTAAAGTAAATAAGGTGATTACAATATGACTACCTACAGATACATATATCATATCAAGTGTTTCAGATACGCTGCACCAAGAGAGAGAGACACATTCCTGGCATCTCTGTGTTACTCATTGTGCTCTAACCCATAAAAAAACATATGGCTCTTATAGAGCACATCCTAAAGGGCACAAAGGCTGCAATTACAAAATGCCCGAATTAAACGGGGTGCACAAAACCCTTCTGGCAGATGACTGAAACTAAATCAGGTCAAGCCAGTCTATAACGGAAAAGGTTGTGGGGAGCTCAGGCGGGCAAGAGCAGCCATTCGGAGTTGTCACAGAATCTTCCTGCTCACCAATCCCCCCAACCCCCCCACAACTCCTGCCCCTCAGACAATCTGCCACTGAACCACGCAAAGGGGAGGGAGAGCTACTGGTCTGTGAGGCTGACCTATCAGATGTCAAAATCAAGTGAGGTCCAAATGGGGTCGTAGACTCAGGGGGATCAAACCAGACAACACTTGATCAAGTTATTTAGAACAAATGGAGGTGCACTAAACATAGAATAGAGAGTCCAAAATATTTCTCTTTTTCTTTGTTTGACTTTTATTTCATAGCTGATAAATACACAACAACAGCCAACGCGTTTCGTTCCTTTAAAGACAATTTTAACGGAACTTCTTCAGGGCTCGAATTGATAGCAAGGCAAGTTCAAACTTTATATTTGATGAATCGAGAGTAAAAAATAGACGGCGAATCCCACTTGATGTGTAGGAAATCCAAGATATCTTTGTCGGTCGTGGAAGGTTTAGATATGTATAAAAAAAACATTGGTTCATTTTAAAGATGAAAAGCCCATTGTAAAGTTGACTATCAGATTTCCTTCTCACTCTCCGATTCACCGGTCGGTGAATCGGAGAGTGAGAAGGAATCGCTTATCAAGGTGAATGATCGATGTTTCGCATTTATAAGCTGAGTGACCATCTATGCAAATTAGCATTTCCGTCTCAACTTCTAGGAGCTACTCTACAGATTTTCATCACAAATCTGATAGTCAACTTTACAATGGGCTTTTCATCTGGGCGCGCTGGACTTAGTAATAGTATAAATTACTATTCCTACTCCAGTTGGCGCAACTGCAGGGAATGTGTTGGATTTATAATCCAACACATTCCCTGGTCTTGCACGCCACCTAGCGCAAGTCGTAGAAACGACTTGCGATGTAAAGCCACTCGTGGTAACAACGCGGTCATTGTAATAACCGCATTGTTACCTACCTGCGTGGTAACAGCAGCGTTGTAAACGCTGTTTCCCGGTAAAAGTAGATCACACAGTGAAAGCAGGAATAGGTCAGAGGCATGCACACATACAGGCTGGAGATCTTACAGGTGCTAGTAAAGTGTAACTGTTACTTTAGCATTCAAGGTTGTAGTGGGCATAGCCATACTCTCAGTCTGGAGCAGTAGTATTGGTCATCGGAGACTGAGGCGGCAGGGCACGTGGACACTAAGCCGGTGGTAGCGAGAAATGTTGAACACTGCCAGAGTCCATGGCGATAGTCCACACAGCACATCATGAGTTGATCCTTCCCAGGCTGCGACAAATAAACCAATGAAAGACCTGCAGAATTGAGTAACGGAAGGGTCATGCTGCCTTCACCAATCATCATGGAAGCAGTCTGTAAATCACACTACCCTGATGGACCTGCCATACAGAGTGTGCCATGAGTGGCAGGTATGGGCACAACAGCCCTGCTATTCGCTTAAGGGGCATATCCCCTAATTTAAGTGCCTTTGGGGACCACCAGCACCTAACAACTCAAATGAACTACTTCCTTCCTATTCTTCGGCGTGCTTAGTTCTTGCTTGTTGCTTTACTGGCTCATAAATGCGAATTGTATTGTCTGCGTTCTGCAAGATGTAATTTTTTCTGATTCCCCACACAAAGGACTGGTTTCTTGTAAAAACTGAAAATGCAATTCAATAATGATCATTAACATGTCGAACAATATTAAAAAGGTATAATTTCCAGCAAATGGTGTTTTTATAGACAAAACCCAAATCAACATATTTGTTCGCTAAAAATGATAGATTTAGTAGGTATTATAGGGTGCATAAATCATGTCTTCTCCAGCAATATTCACCTGAACGGATACGCAAAGTAGTCCGTCTTTCAAATCCTATTTCCCCCAGTGTATTCTGAAATGTGCTTCAGAATATGCATTAGTTTCATTAATTGCTCATTTATCAGAATTAGAAAGCTGCACTAGAGGCACTTCCTTTTTCATGTAGACAGCAAAATGTGACGGATGAAAGTTCTTGAATCATTGTGAGCCATTGTAAGGACTCTGAGCGAATATGACTTAATTGTTTTAGAACTTGTTGGAAAATGGCCCTTTCTACGTGGTCAGCCCCAAACTTTTTGCCTTCCTCCTCCAAATTTTATGACCTTGTTTTTGTAGCCCTTAGGACTCTGAGCACTTAACCACTGTTAACCAGTGCTAAAGTGCTTGCAATCTCTCTAAAAAATGGTTATATTGACTCATCCCCAACTAGCATATTTAATTTAGCAGGACCTGTAAAGTAAATACTACTAGTGGGCCTGCAGCTATTTTGTGCCACCCACTTAAGAAGCCCTCTAACCATGGCTCAGGTCTGTCATTGCAGAGCATGTATGTGCAGTTTAAACTGCTATTTCGACCTTGTAAAATAAACCTTTTTACAAACCCATAACATCCTGTTTTCTACATACAAGTCACCTCTAAGGTACATCCTAGACAACCCAGAGGGCAGGGTACAATGTATTTAAAAGGCAGGCTATGTACTTTTAAGTTTTTCATGTCCTTGTAGTGAAAAGCTCTGCAATTTATTTTTCACTACTGCAAGGCCGATCTCTCCCGTAAGATAACATTGGGATTACCTTATTACATTTTATATGTGTAATTACCAATTTTAAGGAGGTACACTTTTCAAGTCTCTGGAAGCACAATTTAAAATCTAAACTTATGCTGAAGCCGGATTTTAAATTATAATTCTGAAAATGGCACTTTTAGAAAGTTGGTGTTTTGGCCAATTGGTGCCTGCTGCCTGTCTCTGATCACTTGCCTAAGGGTAGGTGACAGCTGGGCTTGGTGTATTCCCCTTAGACAGCCGTACACAACAGGAGCTTATGTGTGTGAGTTGATGTCCCATCCTGGAATGGATGGGATGAGGAGCTGGACCCAGCCTCACTAACACCTGAATAGGCTGTGTCTTGTCACCACACAAAAGGCTGCATACCCCAGTGTAGTGAGTCTGGAGCCAGGGCAGGAAGAGAGGACCTCTGTACACTTCAAAGGTCTGTATTTGAAGTTTCCTCAACTTCAAAAGCACAAATAGGTATAAGTACTGGACCTCCTACACCACCACTTCAGTACACTTCTGGACAGTACACTTCTCTGCCAGGAAGAAGGACCACTGTGTTGCTGAAGGGACTGCCACTCTGCTGGGCAGCTGCTTGTTGGACTCCAGCTTTGCTATGTTAACCTGCTGGCCTGCTACCCTCCTGCCTGGTGAGAAAGATTGGACCTGCATCACTTGGTTCAAGAGTTCAGAGTGAATCCAAGAGCTAGCTGGCTTGCCTCCTGATCTGAAGTTTCAGTGAAATAAAAGACTTCCAACCACCCTGCTTCTGTAATCAGACTCTTCCATCTGTGGGTCTGCCCTGCCAAGTGGTGTCACCTCAGTCCTGAACCCTTGAAATTTGGCCTTAGGTGTTCAATCCAGCAGAACCATGGCATCCTCTGTCGAACTGACGCATCACTGCTGCTGCGCGGACCAGAACCAACACGTTGCCTCTGCTGCATAGATTAGAACTGGTGCAGTGCCTTGCTGAGTGGATCGGGCACCAACACATCGCAGCTGCTACAGGGATCAGACCTGATGTATCGATCACCTTCAGAACCACTACTGTGGGACATTCTTCCAGTCGCAACGTCTTTGCACCTCCATCGACGGCAGCCTCGAAGACAACACATAACCTCTGCATCGCAGCTCCCTGCTCATTGGAGCGGATGAATTACCACTGCTGTGCGAATAAGGACCAGCACGTTGATGCCACTGCGTGGATTGGCACTGATGCACTGCCTCAACAGCACTACGCATCCTCAGCGTCCGCACACCCAGTATTAAGGTACTTTTGTTCAGTGGGCCTCACTGGGTCCCTGTATCCAGCTGCTCTCTATCGTAGTCAGTCTGAACTTTTGAATTTGTCCTGGTCCAGCACTGCCAGATAACCCAAATAGTGTTTTTTACTCCTAGGCGCTATTTTTACCCGAAAGCTTGAAATTCGATATCTCAAATTCTGCTCATTGGATTTTTTTCATTGTGGTCTTGTCTTATTTATTAAATCAGGTTCTAATTTTTGGCCTGATGTGGAACCCTTTTGTGTGGTGTTTTCACTGGTTTACTGTTTGAAGTGTTACACAAGATATCGGTTCAGATTTATAGGTTCATGTGCAGAAAGCCACACAAAGTAATGTGCATCAGGGGAGTCAGTGTTGAACTATTTGGAACAGAAGCTGATTTTCAAGAGTGGGTGCAGCCCCTGAACATTATCAGACAAGATTTCTGCAACTGACATTATGCTCTCTTGAAGAGGACAAAGGCACTATTTTGTGAGTTTTGTTTATGCCTCGGTCCCATGTAATACATTTTCTCAATCGGGACATTCAAGCAGATATCTTAATAAGGATGCCTTGTTCCATTGGCACAGTGCTGGTATGGTGATATGCACACTGCGGTTTTTAACACACGCCCAGCTTGACAACGACTTAGGTTGAGATTGAATTGTTTTCTAATTGCCCCGCTAATAAAGAGAACAAATGCAAGATTAGCCTGCTGTGGCAGCAAAGCCCCCTCACGGAAGCATAATCAAGGGTTGCTCTGTTCAGCTAATCGTAAAGCGTGGAATTTTGTCACTGATAGAACCTTGAAAAAATTGCTCGCGACCTGTGGAGAGCTTATTATTTAATTGGCATCTGAGACAAATAAATATTTCTGTTTCTTTTTTAACATAGCAGGATTATGTATTACTTCACTGTAAATCTGTAGTGCTTTATCCATTCACCCTTTGGGTGACAACTGCATCAAAATATTATTTTTGCATTGGCTTAACATAGAGAAAAGGTATATCTTTCTATATATGGTTGAAAAGGCCCTGCGCATACATAGAATTTTAATTTACCACATTTGCATTCCTTGGTTTACTTTTGGTTTTGCTGTCATTTATTGATTCAGACATTAATGAGATTCAGGTTTTGAACCACCCAGCTGGACAATTATTTGGCCAGCAGGTATATTGAATGTTTACTCTCACAGTAGGCCATCTTGGAGCGGATTAGGCTTTCTTCTGGTAGAGAAAAAAGGTGGAGGAGACAGGCCTAGGCATGCCCTTCTCATAGAGGCCAACAGGGCAGGAAATCCTCTGGCACTACTTACATCAAGAGATCCCTTTGTAGTTTTGAGGAAAAAGAACCCCTTTGCAGTAGCAGTTAGTGGGGGCTAAGACCCATAAGAAAACTATTGCAAGCCAAGAGTTGATTTTGCCATCTTGAAAAATCTCATCATGCTGGGTGAAGGGGTGGACCAGCCAGTGGACTGCTCCTAGAAAGTGTCTGCCATGGGTGGAGAGTTAATGTAGCATCTCTGGATTAGGTAGAACCTCCCATCTTCTAGAACTCCCCACCTCCACCTGTAAGCCCCTGCACATGGGAGAAACTCTGAGGGGAAAAATGAAACTGAAGAAGAAGAGGAAAGACAGACCTTGCATGAATGTAACCCTGTGTAGCGTGAAGGGATACTTTGGACTTGTACTTTTTGGACACTGTGGCTGTTTATTTCCAGAGCCAGTGGCACTGGGCGTCCTCTGGAGAAGAATAGAGGGTGGACTTGTTGGGGGGCCTGAGGGTAAGGGTTCCCTTATACTCATGTGGGCCAGTCCTTGCTGAAGGTGACCTGAGAAGTGGTGCCAAAGGCTGTTACCAAACACACAGGTACCCTGCAAGTGGCTGTGAGACCTGGGGAGTGCAGGTGGGCGGTGTAGTCTGCTTGGAGGGCCCCAGGGTGTTTACGTTGGGAGACCCCTGGCTAACTTCCCAGCAGCTGGAGAAAGAAGGGCACAGACCTATACATTACTCGCAAGAGCAATGTAAATTAAGACAAGGTCATTCCAAAGGTAAGCAAATTGTTAGAGTCCAGGAGGCTCTATGCACACGCACCTGGAGTGTACAACTAGGAGCAAAACATAATCAACCACCACAAAATCAGTCCAATGCTGACTAAGATATCCACCTGGCGACACTGTACGAGTGAGCAGCTTTTCTGAGGCCTCCACACCAAGTCAAGGTTTACTACAATTTTATGGTTTTGCCTCACAGGGAAAGCCAGTGTCCTGAGAGAGGACCAACCTGTGGAGAAAAAATGCCTGATGATCCCCTTGCCCAGATCTCATTACATTTGAGAGGGCCACTGTCCGGGCAACAGCGCCAATTGAGTGTTATGTTCTCCTCACCATCCATGTCATAGGGCACCACCACAATGCCAGGCATCCAGGGCTGGGGTCTCCGGAGGGCCTGAAAGAAGTAGCACAAGACCTACAGTAGCTGCATGCCTCCCCACTTGCTCTCCACACAAGGAAAGTCACATGGAGAGGGCAGAGTGATACAAGAGAAGAAAGTCCCCTTTCTTGCTGACAGAGAGTCTTGCCAGCTTGCATGTTGAGCCTATGAGGAGGAAAGGGCACCCGCGCTTCATCACTGCTGAAGTGAGCAGCCATGTTTTTTATTTTAAACAGCTCTTTTTTAAGTTTTTGATAAAGTTGCACAGCAGTTGCATGTACAGGCCTCAATGTTACACACAGAGATAAGCATCCATACAGTGACATGCTGCTGTAATCACAGAAATCTAAGATATGAGCCTTGTTGGAACACAACAAATTCAGAACAGGCTGTACACATATAAACCAGTACTGCATACATAACAATGACCACTATATCCAGCAACATGCTGAGGCATACATACAAAGTGCATACATACAAAGTGCATTGCTAATCATAGCCCGGCCAGTCAACACCTTATTTACCAGTGCTGTTCACAATGCCCATTGCCCTCTGGGTGCCACCCTGCCCGACCCAGGCACTCCAGCCACCACCCATCTCCCCAGAGTGAGTGGAGAGAGTCCCACACCCCTCAAAGGAGAAAATATACTGACAATTTTACACCTAGTGGCAGAATGTACAATCTCAGAAACCTTAAACAGATCAGGGGATAAGGTTAGCAGATTCAGCCTGCGTCGCCATCAGGTGGGCATCCCATCCAATGATAGCTGTCCCCCGGCCAGGCGGCCTCTGTACGCGCATCAGCACACTTATTTCTTCAGTGGCCCACTGCACCAGATCCCTTAACCAACGTTCCGTCGTACGGGGGGGTGACAGGTGCTTTGCAGTGTATGTCTATGTTAGGCCTCACCAGTACCAGAGCCAGATCTATAATTCTAGAGGCGTTCTTTACCTTTGCTGGCCTCAGGAAATGTCCCACAGGTATGCTGCCGCAGTGGTGGGCACAGGTCCCGTCAGCTCCATCAGCAGGTGCAGCAGTGTCCAACACTAAGGGCCAGATGTACCACCTGCCAATTAGCGAGTCGCAAATTGCGTCGCATTTGCGATTTGCTAATTGGGATGCACAACAGTGTCTGAGACACTGTTTGCGATTCCCAAAGGGGTCGCAGATTGCATGCCTCATACATATTAATGAGGCTGTCGCAATGGGCAACCCCACTGGGAATGGCTGGCACTCCCAGGGATGATGGCCAGCTGGGGTCAGCAGACCTCCATATCTGCGACTGCTTTTAAATAAAGCAGTTTTTTTTATGCAGCCCGTTTTCCTTAAAGGAACACGGGCTGCATTAAAAAAAAAAAATGAAACGTTTTTGTTTCATTTTTTAAGGGCACGTAGTGTTGCGGTAGCAAAACATTCTTACATAGGCGTTGAACTCACTATTAGGAAGGGATGCCCTTGAGACGCCCCTTCCTAATAGCAAGTCGCTAACCCTATTTTGCGAGTCACTATTTAATTAGCAACTCGCAAAATAGGGCTAATACGTAGGCCACAGGTTTTTTGCATTTCAAACGGGTCTAAAACCCATTTGCGCACGCAAATAAACATTGTACATCTGACCCTAGGTGTTTTATATGGGGACGGTCCCAGGGTATAGGAAAGAAGTCCGCTTGTGTGAGCCCCACCTGGGACAGTCATCTGTGAGTCCTGGATATTTTGCTAGACATGCTGGTGATGTACGTGCAGTGCAAGAAGTCCAGCTGCATATATTGAAACCTTTGATTGAGGCTCACTAGTATAGTGTATTGTAGGATCCGATAACTTTCTTTATCGGATATGTCCTCCCCCAGCATCTGCTCCCACTTTACTTGTGAGCAGTTATGTTAAAAAGAAAAGCACACACATTGGCAGGTGCTTGATTTAAGAAAAAAGAGAAAAAAAGGAAAAATGTATCAGCCCGCGGTGGCCAATTCAAAGGGCCTACCACTAGTGGCAAAGGAGCATCCCATAATAGACAGCAGCCCTTGAAAAATGGGCATATGAGTGTGGTGCTACACCAGAAGGGCAGGGGCACCACCAAGAGAGCCTGCTACGTGTGTGGGGGCACCCAAGAGAAGCAGTGAGTCTCCAACATGCAGAAACAAACCCAAACACTTTTGGAAGGTTGCCCTAAATCACCGCGGGGGGGTTGCTAGATGTTTTGCTTGCAATACAAACACTTCTGAAGCTGTGGTCTTTGTTCAGAGACTGTTGGAAGCACGGACCTTTGTCTATGATGACTGTGGTGGCTTTACAACCTTGTTAAAACTATATAATAGACTCTTTGTCAGTGTACGTTTTGAATATCGAAAGCGGTATTGGTATGTGCACCATGACAGTAAGTCACTGCATATATTGTTTTATGTTAATGAAAGCTAGTACCCTCTTAAAATGTTTTGAGCATCAATTTACATTATTTTGACTTAATTTTTGCTTTGATTGTAATGGTGACATCCCGGTAAAACCAGAATTCCTGGCTTTTCATTAATGCACCCCTTAAGGTTTATTAGGCAAGTGGGGGGTTATGGTGCCTTAAGAGTTAGGGCTTGCTTGTACCGTTAGTGGAGCCTCCAGCTCAGGCAGTTCAGGGTACGTTTTGGATGGCTGCCTGACATCTGGATCTTTCATTAATGTCCACCCCCTGTTGGTTGTGAGGTCCTTTAGAGGGTATCACCATCGGTAACTTCACCTATAATTCTGTATTTATTTGTTTATTTTTTCATACTATTGAGTAGGCCTGGGCTAAAATTTCGTTCCGTTCGCGGAAATTACGATAATTTGACATTTTCGCCTTCCGCGGAAAGCACGAAAATGTCAAAATTTCCGCATTCCGCAGCTTGGCGATAATTTGTTTCTTGCTCGCATTGTAAAATAATACATTCTCGCGCGCGATCGCCTTACCTGAATCCCTGCGTGTGCCGACAAGTTTTCTTGATCCGGTCGCATTCTCCATGAGATTTTGTATTGTTTTTAGCCATTTGCGCTGTCTCGCGACAGTTCGCGCCCGCAGTGACGTCATGCATCGCGCGATCACGTCTTTCTTCTCGCGATCATGCACCGCGAGTCAACTGAAAACAAGATGGCCGCGCCCGCGAGCAACCACATGGGTAAGTTGGCCAGCCGCAACCATGCAGAAAATCTCGCGAACATGCGGGAAAAAAACTTCCGCATCTTCGCAATATTTCCGCGTGTTTGCGATAATTTTTAACATTTTCACGATAATTTGCGAAAGTGGATTTCGCAAATTCCGCCCACCCCTACTATTGAGTAGTTTGTGCATTTATGTAATTTTCCTTTTCATAACAAAAAGAAACTGACTAGACCGTAATTCGTTAAGGAGTGTTAATTACATTGATACGTTCTGAGCCTCCGGCCCATAGACCCTCTATTGAGTTAGCCCCTTTTTTTGGGGGGGGGGGGGGGCGGTGGCACTTATAACAGAAGACTGCCTGATCTGGATTCCTTACAGATATAAAATGAGAGGGGCTACTTTTTGGTCTCCTTAAACAGCCCGTTTCTGCTTAACAATTTGCACAAAGATGGAAATGAAGTAACTAAGTTGGAATTTTCAAGCAAATGCTGCTTTTTGTGCAGATGTATTATGTTGTTCAAACGTTATAAGCAATAATCAGCAAAGCCATTTCAAAATGCACAGTGCAATTTAAGAATAACTACATATTTGATAAAGCTTACTCTATCATACGTGGTTAGAGATTCCAATTTGCTCAGTTCACCTATAACTAAAAGAAAAATCAATTTTGAAATTGTACATACACTACGAAAAAAGGTGAAAATAATCACATTTTAATACCCATCTAAAGTAACCCTGGTGAATGCTTACTTCACCTGTTGCAGCCCAGAAACATTTTTTTTTTTAATTTTGAGAATCAATACCTTCAGTTCTCCCAACACAACATTATTATGGATGGATCAAACGGCTCCACATCATCTTTGTCATGCAGTAAATATGTATTTTTGTGTAATTTATTTGCTAAATCTTTCATTTTGTTCTCAATATTAAATTACGTTATCTTCTTGCCTGACATTGTGTTTAATTTTTAAATTGTAATATTGGGTGTCCTGTAATAAAATGTTCCCAATTGATGATCTTTTTAAGTAATCAGAAATATTATTTCTTTTGTCCAGGTGCCTTCAAAATTCTAGACTGTTTACTGCAGTTTAAGACCCTAATCACTCATACTCCATGTCAAATTTAATAGTAAAAGTGCATTTGTTGCGGTTTCATTCACTGTGGGATTAACAGAAAATAGGTGGGACAATACAGGGTTCATCTAGAATGATACAATGTAAGTCGAACAGACTTCACATACTATTGCGAGTTGGGCATTAGTGAAGGTAAAACAGCTACCTCGAAAACATGCACCCCATCAAGTGTACCTGAGGCGTGGCAAAAGCCATCACTGTTTGTCCTGACAACCTAGATTTTTAGAACTTGACTGATTGTCTAATATTACAAATCAGTTGAAAAGTAGAATATCCATTAAACACAACGGTCCAGATTTACGAACGCCTTGTATCAGGTTTGTGTTACCTTTCTAACACAAACCCACTGCAATGTGTTATGTTGGGATTTATTTTGTGTTGGAAAGTTTCCAAATTAACGCAAAGTTGTGCTATGCACTGCTTTGCATTACTTTGTATCAAGGGATCTTTCCATGGGTGGTGCATGGGCATGTACTCATCCTTGGATTTTGATGCAATTTACTATCTACAAACAATCATAGACAGGGATTTGTATAGAAATTCTGTACCTTCTTGAGGTGGGCGTAACAAGGAGAAATGTTTTCATTTACCTCGTTTTTCCTACTTTGAATGCCTGCTGCTTTGTACATCACACCCTCAAAGCAGGAAAAGTGTTAAAGAATAGTTTTTGGACTGGAAATATCCCTTTCTTGTACAAAAACTATCCTTTGCGGTACGTACATACCCTTGCACTATGACGCAAGGGTGTGTGCATTGGCTCATTGCAGCCGAACGTGTGCACCGGGAGAGAGGACACCAACACCACATCTTAATTGTCACTGTTGGGCTCTCTCCCTTTCATGAAACACAGTGCAGCCA
The DNA here is from genome assembly GCF_964204655.1 of Triturus cristatus. Classification (NCBI taxonomy): domain Eukaryota; kingdom Metazoa; phylum Chordata; class Amphibia; order Caudata; family Salamandridae; genus Triturus; species Triturus cristatus. The sequence goes on along the minus strand of NC_140593.1, from coordinate 530,141,715 downwards.
TCTTAGTTGCTGTCCTGTGTTGCATTACTTCTTAGTAAATCTGGACCAATATATCAGAATAGAAAAGGGCAAACAGGTCATATGGAAAATAGTCTTCAAATATCATTATTTGGTTATAATCATGACCATAAAAGCACATAAAATCAAAAGCAAGACCTAACATGCCTAAAAACAACACACACATCCGATAAAATATATGTTACAGAAAAAAATACAGCAGCAAGATCCTGTTAAAGTAGCAACTTACCTGGCACGCTATTAATAGCAACAGAATTAATCAAACATGGAGCCCCTCACTCTCATCACATCTCTTAAAAAACAGGACACTGGGGCGTGGTCTCGCTACGCATGGAGTGAGACGCACGCCAAAGGAGCTCTGGCCAGCCGCTGCCTTCTTAAGCTTTTATTGCGGCAGAAGGGCTTTCCCGGCGACGCTGCTTGGAGTGCCTGGGCGCCGGAGGTGATCGGGAATCTTTTGCCTGTTCGGCGCACTCCCTTGAATTCTGGTGGTGGTGCTCTTGGCAGCTCTGGTGCCGGGGCCCGGCTCGGTGCCCGCAGCCGCCATTTTCTGTCTCCCAGGCCCCAGAGAGTTCCCAGACAGTGAGGGCCTACTTTGACATACGACACCCCGGGGAGCCCTGCCTCGGGACCGGAGCAGAGGTCTAGCGGCTCGTTCCCATTGCTTTGGCGCATGGAGGGTGTGTTGCCCCATGGCTGCTGTAACCACCGCCATCTTGGGTCTCCCAATGCGGTACGGGAGAATGGGCCACGGAGCCCTTGGCTGACTTCCCACCACATCCATGCAACGCTGCCTGGTGCGCCTGGACACCGGAGGTGATTGGGCATCCTTTGTCTGTTCTGTGCACTCCTTTAACTGCTAGTGGCAGTGCTCTTGGTGGCTCTGGTGCTGGGGCCCGCCCCAGGTGCCTGCGGCCGCCATGTTTAAACTCCCAGGCCCCAGACAATGGGGCCTGCTATTGGCACACAGCGGCACCCTGGGGAGCCCTGCCCGACTCCCTGGGGACCGGAGCGGAGTTCTGGCGGCTTGGGCCCATTGCTTTGGCATGTGTGTTGCTCCATGGCTGCTGTGACCGCCTCCATCTTGGGTCTCCCAGCGCGGCACGGGAGAACGGGCCACCGAGCCCTTGGGTGACTTCCCACCACAGCGTCAGTCCTCTGGAGGTCCTGCAAGGCTGCCTTCCATGATGAGGTGTGTGGCGACTCACACCGAATCCCTCCCACCGACTCATCTCCTCCTTCTGCCGACCGCCCATGCCGCACCTCGGCCCTGGGCTGGTCTTACTGCCACCCTGGTCTCTCCCTCCGGGTCCGGCTCCTACAGGGCTGGGGGAACCACTGCACCTGTTGAAGATTCACAAGGGATTCACGAGGTTCCTTCCTTCATCCTGCTTGTGACCCCGAGCCTCTCGTGCAGCTCGGGGGGAGGCCTGGGGGGCCTCGGACTCTGAGAGGACAAGCTATTGATACTTGTCCCTTTGCCGTGGATTGCCCTACTCCCCCACACTTCGGTGGCTTCTACTATATACAGGGGGAGGCACCCAGCCTCCGGCTACACTCTTCTGCCCCGGCTCCACATTCGGCGCATGGGTGCTTGAGGGGTCATGCCACACTCTAAGGCTGGGAAGGACACAGCTGCACCTCCGAAGGACAACCCTGTGATGGCCCTGTGGAACAATCCTGTCACTCAATCCTTCATGGCCAACTTTTTGATAGAGCTCCAGTCTGAAATTGGATCTCTCCGAACTGAGGTACAAACCTGCATTAAGGAACTCAGGAGAGACGTCAGTGAAATTGGAGGGAGAGTAGATGATCTTGAGAAGACGGTCGACGCTCGCTCGGAGGATCAAGAGAAACTTTGGCAAAGATTGGCCCCCTTGGAGGAACAACATATTGAGCTCCAAATGAAACAGGAGGACTTAGAAAACCAGAGCCGCCGTAACAATCTGCGCATGAGGGGTGTTCCGGCAGGGGCAGAACGCTCTGACATTATTAACTTACGTTGCAGATCTGTTACACAACATCCGAGGGAATGACGATGCCTCTCCTCCCACGCTTGATAGAGCTCACCGTGTGTTAGGACCTTCTGGTCGCTACGGTATTGTCTCCGACATATTGGCCAGGGTCCAATTTTCCACGGAAAAGAAGGCCATGTTCTTAAAGGCAGCATGTTCCAAGGTGGAGTTAACCTACAAGGTCTCTCCCATACAGCTATTCCAGGACCTTGCTCCTACCACACTTCGTTGCCGCAGGGACTTCAAACTCGTCACCGACAAACTTCGAGAGCTGGGCATCCAGTACCAGTGGGGCCGTCCTTTTGCACTCCTCTTTCAATGGGAATCCAAGCGCCGTGTGCTGCGATCCTTTCAGGAGGCCTCTCAACTGCTCCACCTTCCAATCACCTCTCCACCGTCCAGCCCTTCACGACTGCCTTCTTTGGGCCAAGAGCCTGCGAAACCGCAGTGGGCTAGAGGGCTCAGACCGCGGCACCTGTCTAAACGGGGGAAGCACTCCTCTTCTCAAGCCAAACAGGACATCATTTAAAACCTTCACTCCCTGGACAGATGGCGTCCTCCTCCCGTTCTCAGCCTAAGGAGAACTGAATGAACAGCCACATCTCAAAAGGCCACTATTCTTTTTCGTCCTCAGCAGTTCCCTGTGGAGACGGGGTTGGATTTTCATGCTCCTTGCTTGTTCACTCCTTGCCCTGAACATAACATGGCAGCAGTGCCAGTGTGCATCTCCTGACACCAGTGCTGATTCTCTGAGACCCGCTCCCCCTCCTATTCCTCGGAGAGTGACATCTCTGGGATGGCTTGTGCCATTGAACCTAGCTTGCTCCTAGACTGGAATAGGTCATGTTGGCCACATTGGCCGTTGTTCAAATTGGATATTTTGCTTTTCTTCTTTCTTTCCCCCTTTTCTTTCCTCCTTCTTTTTTCCTTCCAGTCTGGAGGGAGACAGGGTTTTGCTAAAAGGTGTGCGGCATTTCTCAATGGAGGGCTGTTAATTGGTGTATTGGCTCCTCTTTACATTGTGCTGGGCATTGTGATATATTCTGGCTGTGTTCGCTTTTTTAGAGGTTTGACGGGGAAGGTCAAGGGCTCTGCCTAAATTCTCACCACTCATGATGGTTTCTGTATGTAGTCTGCTCTTACCATGACTTCTGTAACCTGTTTGAAACTTCTCTCCCTTAATGTAAAATGTCTTAACTCCCCCAACAAGCACTGCCAAATTTGGCGTTATTTATTACAACAGAACCCAGACGTGATCTTCTTACAGGAGACTCATCTGTTAAAGGTAGACACTTCCCGTATGGCTCACCCTAAATATCCCCTCCAATACTGGGCATCTGCACCTACAAATACAGCTGGGGTGGCTATCCTATGCAGAGTAGGTATTCAACAGTGGGTTCCCAAAGTGGTTTGTGTTAAAGATGGTAGATTCCTTAAATTAGAGGTCCGGATCGGGTCACGGACAGTCAAACTTTGCAATATTTATGCTCCCAATCAAGCACAGGATCTCTTCATTAGGGAACTCCTACGGGAACAGATAACACATGACGACCACCAGCTTATTCTGGGGGGTGATTTCAACCTAGTGTGGGATGCGGGACTAGACCGTAGAGATGGCTCGTTCCATGGGGCGGGGGCCATGTCTGCTTCTCTGAAAAAACAACTTGCTGATCTCGGATTACTAGACACTTGGTGCTACCACTCTCCATGTACGTGAGAATACTCCTATTATTCACATGTCCATTGTTCCTACTCTCGCATTGATTATCTACCTATTTTTTCACACTCCCTAATACGTGACGTCCTCTCAGCATCTATGTCCGATATCTCCCTCTCGGACCATGCCCATGTGGAACTTCTGTTGCACGATCACACACCTCACTCACATCATCCTGCCCGTTGCAGACTCCCTCCCCAGGTTCTCTTGGACCCCGTGGACGTATCTGAGATCTGTGATGCTATCATATCTTATTTATCGTCCAATGATCAACCTGAAACTCCTTTGCCCGTAGTCTGAGATGCCTTTAAATCCACGATTCGGGGTCGTATAACCTCTATTGCGATAGCTGGGTTTGAGAGGCTCGCCTATTTGAGCACAATCTGTCTCGTGACATAAAAACGCTGGAAAAATTAGATCAGGAACATCCTCTTGCCCTCCACAAGCAACACCTGGCCATGCTTCATGGCCAGCTGTGGGCCAGTAGGACTAACAAGGTGGAGCACGCTCTCTTGGAGTTAAAGCAAAGATACTATGTAAGGGGGAACAAAGTGGGAGGCTCATCGCCTTCGGTTGTGGCCCACAAAGGCTCACATTGCTAAAAAAGAATTGAATGATGGCACGTGGGCGACCACTGAAGCCGCTAAACAGAAAGCCTTCCACGACTATTACTCATCTCTTTACGCCCGGGATCCACCTAACCTGGATCAGATCCAGGCAGTACTGGGGGAATGTAACTGGTCTCCGATCGGTAGACACCATGCACAACTTCTTGAAGACCCACTTACGCTGGAGGAACTTACTGGTGTACTAAAAGACCTCCCCCTTGGTAAATCCCTGGGCCCGGATGGCCTCCCGGTCTCTTTTTATCACACTTTTCTCCTGCAGATACGAGAGCATTTACTTTGCCTTTTTAACTCTTTCTCAGATACTGGAGGACCCTCCACCTCTATGGAGCTGGCCGAGATCGCACTGCTTCTCCAAGCCAGGGAAGGATCCCACGTTATGTTCCTCTTTTCGCCCCATCACGATTTTAAACACGGATCTCAAACTCTATAAAAGAATTCTGGCCAAACAGCTCGACCCACATCTACCTGGGCTTATTGAGCCAGATCAGGTTGGCTTCATCCGACATTGTGAGGGCGTGGACAATGTGTGGCGCATCGCTCATTTGGTCGGGAAGGCTCACCACTGGAACATACCCGCATGCTTATCACTCGATTCTGAAAAAGCATTTGACCGGGTGGATTGGGTCTTTGTTCGGGCCGTCCTGCATAAAATAGGGTTGGGACCCCAGATGATTGCCAGGATCATGGCTCCCTACCTCTCACCTCAAGCCCAGGTTTGGGTAAACTCAAAAATGACACGTCCTAATTATGTCCACAGGGGCACCCAACAGGGATGCCCTTTATCCCCCCCCCTATTGTTTGCACTTGTCGTAGAGCCTCTCGCCGTCATAATACGCCAGTCTCCTGACATTACTGGCATTGTTCTCGGAGGTGTGGACCATAAAATAGCTTTGTTTGTGGATGACCTCCTCCTCACATTGTCCCGCCCACAATCCTCTCTACTCGCCCTTTATATGTTGCTTCAGTCTTTTGAACTTGTCTCGGGCCTCAAAATCAACCACGCAAAATCGTGGGCCTTGAATCTCACAATCCCTGAATCTGAGATCCCCGTGCTTCAGTCTCTTGTCCGGTATCAATGGGCCTCCCATTCCATTCGGTACCTAGGTTTCGATTTGACCCCTAACCTTGACACGTGGTCACAAGCTAATTGCAAAGAATGTAAAAAGGCTGTTTTAGAGGATCTGCGGATGAGGAAATCTCTCCCTATTTCCTGGCTGGGTCGCCTGAACACAGTTAAAATGTAGGTGCTACTGAAAATATTGTATCTATTCCAAACTTTGCCCACGCCTTTTCCACAGCACCAGATTCAGAACCTTCAGCGCACACTTACTAACTTGGGCAACGGCCGTGCTTTTCTAATAAAATACTTACTCTACCGCGGGACAGGGGGGGGGCTGGCATGCCCCAATTTAATGGAGTACTATTGGGCCTCTCACCTTCATTTTATTTCAGAATCAATTGCGTGGGGGAGCAAGAAGGTCTGGTAGCACATGCATAGGGCGGTGGCCTGCAGACCCATGAGGGATCTCGCCTGGCTCTCACTGGAGGCTCGCCCGCGCAGCGCATATATGGCAATCCCAACAAAAACTGTGCTGGATATTTGGAAAAAGCTCACATTGTCCAGGGGTCTCACTTCTTTCCCTTTCCCTCACACCCCTATTCCACGCAACCCTCACTTCCCGCCTGCCCTGCATCCACACTCCTTTTTGGCCTGGTCAGATGGGGGTGCCGGACACTCCGGGACCTTTTCAAGGGATATATCTATAAATCCTTTGAACAATACAAACAGGAATTTCTGCTTTCCGATGGGATAGACTACAGTATCTCCAACTTCAGCACTGGGTACAGGCGTCCTCTTCCACTCAGGAAGCCACCCGCCCTTTTACCCGCTTTGAACGGCTGGTGTGTTCCTTTGACGACTCCAGGGGTCTGATCTCTCGCACATATCAAGTTCTTCAACATGCCCCCGTACTATCCCTCATAGTTATCAGTCATGATGGTAGTCCGACACCTCTGCAGACATCACGCCTACACAATGGGACCATCTATGGCGCGACATCCCAAGGGTTTTCCACAGCATCTCTCCGCGGGATTCTGCGTACAAAGTTATGACACAATGGTATTTCACCCCCCATAAGTTGCACATGTTCCCCAACTCCTCCCCTATTTCTTGGTGCTGCACGAGTGCTGTTGGAGATTTTCTCCACATTTGGTGGCATTGCCCGCTTTTGACCACCGACTAGAAGGAGGTCCTTAGTCACATCAAACAGGTGATGGGTTACCCATTGCCCGAAGCCCTGTCGACAGTCATCTTAGGCCTCAAGCCAGTGAACCTACTTGCCATGACGCGCAGGGACTGGCACCTAAGCTTACACATGCTTGGCGCAGCTAAACAAATCATAGCATTATACTGGAAGAAGGCTGAAACGCCTCCAGTGAATGTCTGGTTCACTCGCCTGTGGCATACTATGGCTATGGAGTTACTCACGGTGAGACTTCAATTTCGTGACACTAAATTTACCAAACTCTGGCAATCATTGATAGATTATTTTTGCAAACTTGACCATGCCCATCTTCAGCCCCCGAAGCTTCGGGCTTTAAACTTATTTGAGGATAACGTACCGCCCCTGTTGCCGACAGACTCTGGGGGACCAATAGAAATGCCGGCTAATATCTCCACACATGGGGTTGTTTCTGTAAGTTGTCACGTTCCTCTCCCCATGTCCATTTCCATTCACAGCTGGTCGGTTTCTGGATGCGGGATGCTGTGTTCACTGCGCCTACACATTACGCAGCTCTCTCCTCCAGTTGGAGCCCTCCATCACCTAGCCCCTTCCCACAAGCTGGTTAGCCTTTTCCTCTCCCAGGGTAATGCCCTTGACCAATGATAGCTTCGTGACGCATCAAAGCTTTGCTTTTTGTGCTTTCATTCGCTTATCTTTTGGAATGGTTAATGCTGCGCTCCTCCCTTTCCTCTTCCCTCCCCTTGGTCCTCTCTTCCTCTTCTTTCCGTCTTTTGATATCTTGATTGTTGTATCGCTTTTTGATTTGTATTCTCAATAGACAGATTTGAAACAAAAAACAGACGCTTTAAAAATAACGTTTGTTAGAAAGTAGCTGAAGGAACATAAGAGTGGGTTTAAACTTCCATAGATTCAGGAACTTCAGGTAAGGCTTCATATAGATTCTCCTGTGGGACTTAAAATAACTACAAAACATTTAAAAAATGAAGGGTGTCCTGCAGAGGCACATTGTCGCAGCCGCAGGGACCTAGAAAACCCAGAAGCCCTTAATCCCTCAGAGTCCAAAAGGTGATGCAGCATATTAAATCTAAATCTGTCCCTGTCACTTTTCACAATAAATAAATAAGGTTTCATGTACTAAACTTGCGTTATAAAAAGTTGTCCCTCATCCACTTCAAGTCTGCAATACTCAAAATATGAGGCCTATAAAATAAATCCTGCCTACCCAGGCTACTGAAAACATTCTTAATATATGCAATCCACAGGATTATAACTGAATGATCCAAGGATAGACACTCCTTGAGGATGAGCCTGTTCAGATGGGATTTGTCTCTGGTCCAGACCTTTATCCAACAGAACAATAGTCTCAGTGCAATCATATCTCCTATATACTGCACTCCCAACTCGTTGTGCATGCAAGATGCCGGAGTACTTTGGGGTACCTGGAGCACACGCCCTAGAAACGTATTTTCAATAGTCTGGATGCTACCCACTTTTGTGTAACAGTAAGCATTCCTGCTATATAGATTCATTGAGACACACTTGGCCAGGTATACCATGGTTAGGATTCTGGTTGGGCGGGTCAGACATTTTGACAGTGGCATTCGCCTTGATGAGCTCCCTTGTCTTGTTTTCAATCATGGACTTTCACTTTTTATCAGAGTTAAACAACACCCCAAAATAAGAAAAGACTGGGACTTTAACCAGGGTATGAGAGTCCACCTTAAATGTTTTGGATCTGGTACTCCTCAGGCCCACAACCAGCGTATAAGATTTAGTGAAATTGATTGCAAGGTTCAAACTGCCAATAAACTCTGCAAACTTGTCTAGTAACAACTGTAAACCGAGAGCAGTACCGCCATGAGGCCCGAATGTTCGGGGTACAGTGATACCAGAAGCAGTCTTGACCCAGCCTTTGGGCAGTCATCCCCCACAGAAAGAAAGGCACGCTCCAGCCCATTAACATATAGAGTAAACAAAAAGGGGGCAAGAACACACCCATCAAACCCCCTTGCTAGTGTTGTAAGGCTGGGTGCAGGCCAAACCCAGGCTGTTATGTGTGCACGTAGGTCTCTTAAAAGCAGCACAATGTTAGAATCCAGGCCCATCGAAAGAAGTAAACACCACAATTTCTCACAATGACCCTGTCAAAGGCGAATGTTTAATCCGTAAAGGCCAGGTGGATTGACAAGCGACAGTATACTTGTTTATGACCATGTATAAATTTAGGCATTGGTCCATAGTTAATCTACCCAGCCTAAAGTCGTATTGGTCATCTGAAATTGTATTGTTCTCATCTGCTCACCCCATCAACCTATCTAATACCACTCTATCCAAACCCTTCATTGCTGCATTGATCAAGGATATTGGCTGACAGCATTAGGGATTGTCTTTGTCTCCTTCATTAAATATAGGGATAATTACAGCCGTAGACCACGAGGAGGGGGAACCCTCCCTTACTGAGGCATTTAAAACCATTGTCAAAGCTAGACCCCAAAGCCTTGTTTCGCGAAAGCACCCAAATACCCTTGCTAACTTCCTCTAATGCAATAACCATAGTAGCTCTTCCCCCCCAAAAGCACACCGAATCCACAATATCGCCGTTAAGCTAAAAGTTATAGACCCATTCAAAGTGCACCACCCACTGATGCTCAGTAATATGATGGCAAAAAGCAGGACTATGATCACTTGCGAGGCAGGTCTATTTATTACTTGCCAAAACAAAGAGTTGTCCTTAATATCACAAGCTTGGGCTTGATCATCCCAGACACTCTCTCTTAGCCTGGTTTTACAGCATACGAGTTCCACTTTATACATGTTACAGCAAGCTACAACACAATCCTTGTCTCTAGGTACCTGCTTTAAGGCTATCTTCAGACTGCGAAGGACCTTATAGTATTTGCAGTTAAACCATTAAGGTTCATGGGGGCCTGGTGTTTGTCAGAGGAACCTCAAGGAATTCAAAAACCTTGTGTGAAATACCCTCAAATGCTGCTAAAATAGACCAACTGGCGGCACCTAGATCCAAGCACATAAAGAGCTCATGCTTGCACCCTAGGAAAAGAGAATTTGTAAACTTTGTGGGGTCTACCTAAGGCCATCTTAACTACCTACCCGTATCTGTTGCACTAATCTCTGCCTCGATCTTGAGGGGGAACCTGACACAGCTGGATATCCCACCAATCACCGGAGAGAGTGGAATATGATTGCTAAAGGGGTTGTGCGCTATAATAAAGTTAGAAAAACAAAGGAACAAGTGAGCTGACACAAAGCTGAAATCAGTTATAGTTGCTCACGCCCTAACCTTAAAGGTAGGTAAAGTACAGGGACTGATGGAATTTCATGAGTTTCTCCAAAGAGTAGACAAGGTTATGGTTGCTTAACAATGCACTTAACTCGAAGCCTTCCCTGGTATGCACCAAATGTAACCCCTTTACCAGCAAACATTTGAGCTTGGTGTTAATTAAGTCCATAGAGAACTCACAAAGGTGGCAATTAAAACCTCAAACTAGAATTACTTTATCTAACCCTTACCTATGTCCTGACAATGTGTCAATAGATAAGCTTAGGGTTCTAAGAGTAGATAACTCCTTGGTCCAGGCTGTGGCATTATAAAAGTTGATTTGAGCAAAGGATGTAAAGCCACGAACAGTTAACTTCACACTGATAACACATGTGAATCCCAGGCATGATCCTTAATGTGTTCACCTAAGTTCAGTGAGACAAAAGTAATCACCTCCCTATAGCCTGCCATACACCTTGGACACAGATGGGATAAAATAATTTTTGTACCCTTTCAGAAAAAAATGGTTTGACTCTTCCCACATTTCCTGGAGACAGATCATCTAGTATTTCCTGACAAGGGAGACCCAGTGATCATCATTAAATTTGTCTGACAGACCCACAATATTCCAAGTTAACAATAGGAGTTCCTGATTGTTACTGACTGATATATATTGACAGGGTGAATTGGGGGGTGGACAACATGAGGCAACAACAAGGAAGATTGTATACGTCTGGCACAAGCCTTCAGGTTATATGGAGGAGAAAATCAAATTCACAGACATTGCAGGGGACACTGACAGAGCAGGGTGGCATCTACCCTGAGGACCCTGCCCCTGGAAAGCCTGTTTCCTTATGTTCATATGAACCATTTCCAGCTTGTAAAAAAAGCCAAGAGAAAGGGCCTGGATGGTAGTCGGTCTGGGAGATCTAAATTACCCTAGGGTTGTCAGGACTCGTGCTGCACTGGTGGCCCTTTTAAAAATTATCACCACAGAAACCCCTGCCTACCTCTTCACATCAGGCTCTAATCAATTCACTCTTCTCACCACAGTGATGGCGCCATATATCTGTGTAGTCTGGTTAGAATGCCTCCTTAGTCAATGTACTTCTTTATTTTTATGCTGGTAAAAAGATTCCCACATTGGCCACACTGTTCCAACACATACTCTTACACACATTCCCTTCTCAAGTATTCTACTCCTTTTCATTAATCTAGAATTGTGACTTTGTGCATACTGATTTTGATATTTTCTTATCTTTCATTCAATACATCACACTTAACCCCTTGTCAATTTGTCCTTTCCATTCAAACTGGCACCGCCACAGTGCATGGCAGTATCCAGGAACATGTGTTGGAGGAAGCAAGTAAAGAACATGTTATGGAATTACAGAATCACACAGCACTTCATCAAAAAGAAAGGGATTTCCCCAGTAACTGAATGCGGTGTGATTCTGTAATTCTATAACATGTTCTTCACTTGCTTCCTCCAACACATGTTCCTGGACACTGCCAGCTGGAGGTTTTCTCTAAACACCCAATTAAAACGGTCTCACGGGGTGATATACCACTGTCCTGAAATGTTTAACTCCTCAATTTTGGGGAAATGAGTCAACTCTCCGAACATAAATTGTGGGCCATTGTTGGTCAAAATTACTTCTGGACAACCTTTCCTCCTAAAAACATCTTCACAAAAAGAAATCACATTAGAAGACTTTACTTCTCTCATGAAGGCTGCCTCGGGCCACTTTGAATTGTAGTCCATCATCATCACCACAGCAAATCTGTCATTGGAACCCAAACAATCGAATGGGCCACATATATTTATGGAAATCTTTTACCATATTCGTTCTGAAAATGCAATGGGATTTGTGGGTGTATCCTGCAAAGTGCGACTTGTTGCTGCATGTACATGGAATACAATTCCAGACAATTAATTCAATTCGTATATCCATGCCCAGCCACCAGAAATCAACACAGGCTTTCTGCTTCATAGCTGACATGCCGCCATGACCATTATGTAACAATACCATTAGTCTCTGACGTAAATTGCTTGGTACAACTAACCTATCACTTCTCACAATTCCCTCACTACTGACAACTCATTCCACACATTCTTGAAGTCATGTAATTCTTCTGACACTTTCCAACCTTTCAGATGATAACGACTTCATCAGCAATCTTAACTCCACATCTTCCGACAGTCCTGATGGCACCCTTGCACACCTCAGCTATTTCTGCCACATCCACTCATCATCCTCAAAACCTGCCTCACAGGCCAAAGGTAACCTTGAGAAACAATTGGCATTGATATTCTTTGTACCCTGCATAAACTTGATGGAAAACATGAAATCTTGAAGCTGAAATAACCACTTGGCAATACGCTGGGGCTCTACTAGTAACGGTTATGGAAAACAAATCAAACAATGGCTTGTACTCGATTCGCAATTCAAATTTCATTCCTCACCCAAAGGTTCTAAAATGTTGTATACTCCGCCAACAAGCCAATTGCTCTTTTACGATGGTGGAGCACATGCTCTCAGCACCCTTGCGTGTCCGAGAAGCAAATGCCACTACCCTCTCATGCCCAGCCTGCATCTGCATTAACACTGCCCCCAGTCCATAGTTACTAGCATCAGTTACAATGATGGTTCCATCATCAGGATTGAAGGGTTTCAAAACCAGAGCTTTGACAATAGAGTCCTTTACAGTGTCAACTGCCTGTTGACACAATGGCGTCCATTGAAATCTTACTCCCTTCTTCAGAAGTGCGTGCAACACATAAACCTTCTTAGAAAAATTATCCGCAAACTTAGATTAGTACTCAGCAAGCCCCAAATAAAAACACAATTGCTCCTAGTCTTGAGGAGATGGTGCCTTCTTGATAGCCTCTACCAAGTTAAGCTTTGGTTTGACATCTTCGTACGTCAGAGTATGGCCCAAATATTCTGCCTCCATTATCCCAAACTTGCACTTGTCCAACCTGATGGAGATGCAATCTTTCCAACACTTCCATCAAAACACTCATTCTGTTCCTTATTTTCACCCCAAACCAATATATCATACTGAAAAACCAGTACATTAGATATGCCCCGCAGTATGCACTGCATGATCCTCTGGATGACTACTGATGCAGAGGGAAGTCGAAAAGGTATGTGATTGAACTGGTACGCCCATTCGGGAGTTACAAAGGGTGTGAGATGACTGAACCCTGGGTGTAACTGCACCTAATGATAGACACTCGATAGATCTAGGGTAGTGAAGCACCTGGCACCTCTTACAGACATCAACATCTCTTTTATTCGTGGAAAGGGATGCCAATTATCCTATATACTTTCATTTAGATCCCTGAGATGTACAAACATGCACATCTTGCCATTGGTTTCCTTGGCTAAGACAATGAGGCTCTACCATTCAGAAGCTTAGATTGGCTCAATCACACCATTGTCGCAAAACCACTTCTATTATTCTTTTAACTGTTCTGGCAAGGCAAATGGAACGTTTCAAACTTTATGCACCGTAGGCACCACATCATGTTTTAGTATTATCTTACACTTGAACTTCTTCAAGCAACCGAAATTTTCAACATACAAATCTGGAAATAAAGATCTCCATCTAGTCACATTACTCTGCACCATAAGCTAAACCCGGTCAGGATGGTTGGGATTTAAAACCATGCCCAAAGCTCGCTGTTCCTTCCATCCCAGCAATGTTCTCCCTTTTCTGACCACATAAACCCTTCCTGTTGCCTTCCTACCTTGGAACTCCAATTCTGCTGTGAAATATCTCACCACCGGCAATTTACTTCCACAATACCCTTCTGGTTCTACATCAGTAGGACACAAACCACAGTTGTCCAAGTTCACCAATACAGATTTGTCCATCAAATTAAATGGTGAACATGAGTCAGCTCATACTTGCACCTCCATGCTCTTCACTTTAACAGTACACCTTGGAGAATGGTATGCCCCACTTGTTATATTATATTTGCTTTGTGATTTCACACCACACGCTACAATCTCCTCAACATCATCATCCATGTTTACATCATGCACACTCTGCAATATTTCGCCCTCATTAACCAGATTAACTCTATGTTTGGTATTGGAATTACCAACCTTTATACATTATTTGGAGAACAGCCCCACTTTCTTGCATCTGAAACATTTGACATTGGAAGCAGGACAATTACTCACCTCAGCAGTATATTTCAAGATCCCACAATTATAGCATGGCCTCCTTTTGTCAGACTGATTTTACTGCACCTTTATCAATAGATTCACTCCCAGTCTTAGATGTGGATTTGTGCAGGGCATTTACATTAGTAGTTTCTATCTGTTCCACCCTTTCTTTAGATTTGTCACTACTCAATTCCTTAATGTAACACTAAGTATTCTCCATATGCCTTGGAATGTCTATTGTTTTCTCAAATTCGGGATATTGCAGGTCTAATAACTTAATTTGAATATTTGAATAATTTAGTTCTATTGATCAACTGATTATTATTTCATCATGTAAGTCTCTGCACCTACATGAGATAGCCAATCTCCTCAACACCATAATATATTGTTCAATTGTTTCCCCATACACTGGAGCCAGTGTTCTCCTCTAATGCTTAAAGCATTTAAGTAATCATCCTTTAAGACATCATCTGCATCAGAACCCGCATCCACATTTCTACTCTAATTCACAGGAACTCGTAATGTTTTTGTGGCTTTGCTTCCTTCCACGCCTAAGCCATGTTTTGATATGGCTAGTTTCCTTTTTAAGACAAATCCATCTCCTCCTATGAACTTCAAATATGTTTCAAATGTTTCTTTCCAGTCTTCCCGCACCATACTCTGAAGCCCTGGTTCTTCCAAAAATAGCGAGGAATCAGGTATCGATTGTACAACCATGATACTCTAGACCTGCATGTGGTATTAATTGCGGGTGCAAGCAATGTTCACTTGAACTGTAAATTGCAGGCACTTTCTAAGTGCAAGCAAGTGTAAACTGTGGGCACTTCTTATATGCATGCAATACTTCATAAAACAAATGGTAAATTGTGGGCACTTTCTATGTGCCAGCCCTGTTCAACATGCAAGAACAAGCAGAGTTACATATGCAAGATAACAAATTCTCTTTCTTCTTAAATAGATGGAAGAGGGTTTTCTTACACAGACCAGCAAGTTTTAAATTCTTCAAATTCAGTCAATAAATAAAAAAATGAACACTAAAATACACTTCTCTGCAAGAAAAGTTAGCGTTTCAGCTCTGGCTGAACTGCTCTTCCAATCAAGATCCTCATTGATTGAGTCAGCTGACTCCTTGAACTTTCTTCATGTCCCTCAATTCCTGTAATAACCCAGCTTGATGAATAATTCTCCTCCTCATGCCAGTCCTGACACCAGAGGTGGCTCGATCGCTGGTGTGCTCCTCACCGTTGGCACATGCGAACCCCAGCCGAGGCTCGAATGTGCCCCAACAACCACTGGTAGGTGCCCTCCTTGCCTTAAATGTGCCAACAGTACATGCGCAGTGGCCTTCTTCTTTCTGTCAAGCATACATGCACTCGCTAGGAACGCGTCCACAAGCTTCCACTCGCGCAGCAGTAGCTTCTCATCCGTGTGTAGGCAGGGGCTCACTCACAGCACTAAACAGGCATCCACATACGCTCTAACAGTTGGCTTTGTGACAAGTTCATCTGCCTCAAATATGTCACTTCCTCTTGCAATACTTGCCGCACTGTCCATGAGGCTGCTGCCTGCTTCACCAGTAATCACAGTCAAGTGACAATCATTAAATATAGTCACAAGGTGAAATCGGAGGTCGCGGTACTTCTTCAAACTGGACCCAAAACAAATAATCCGCCACTGAGTGTCACTATCTAATAGATCCCATCCTCGCCACCAATTTTAAGAAGAGGTCTTTCAGGAGATGTGAGATAAAAGTAGTTTCAGCTATCAGTAGTGACAGTTGACAAGCAGCCTCCTCACCATCAACTGTCAGCTCCTGCTAACAAGAGAATTCTCTCTAGCCTACATTTCTAGCAGGAGCTTGAGTAGTAATGGTGATGATGATAAACGACATAAGAATATAACAATAGTCTTTATATAAATTCTATACAGGGATAGGGAGATTATCTGAATTGGGGGTAGCATGCTACTGGAGCTTTGTTGAGTGTGGGATGCACTGGGCAGATTGGAAAAGTGCTATTTATTAAAACAGAATAGAATCAGTAAACTATGCCCTGCGATACTCTGCTGAGATTTTAGTGACTAGGATAAGGTTTTTCACTGTTTTCAATGTTATGGACAGGTTGAAGAGCATTAGGAAGGCTGACACATCACAGTAACCAGAGGAAACAGGATGTATCAATATTAAATCGAGCTGCTCTGCCTTAGGGTGACTAGCAGGGCCATAATCATTGCTTGTTTCACAAGAGTTGATTGTGTTCTAGGAGAGGACTATGTTGCAGGTTTCTCGCTTATGTTTGTTGCTGGTTAAGTAAATAAATACCATAGTTTTGGTCAATTTTAGTGGAGTGGAACTTGGACAATAAAATAAACTTAAGGGTACCTGAGACAATGTGCATCTTTGAACCAAGAGTCACCGTGTATTTAATTTAACCCTTCTGGGCCAGATGTACGACCAATTGTAGCATGCACAAATGGGTTAGCGACCCATTTGCACATGCTAAAATTGGTATGGCCATACACTAACACAATTTAGAGACTTGCTATTTGGACCACTGCCTGCCCTTAACCCCTTCGGTGCTGCGGACGGCATTGCTTGTAGTGTGGGTATATATGCATGAGTTGTCTAGCAAGGGATGAGGGGGAAAATACAACGTATTACAACTAGGACGTTCCCACTCCTGGGAACACCACAAACAGTGTGAAAGGAGTCCATGTCATCAGCAGTTGGCCATTTCCGTGCTAATTCATGAGTGAAGACAGAGCTCCACCATTTCAAAGAAAGCATCAATTAAGAGACAGTAGTGCAACTGGGGTTTGCCAAGTCTGAGCTGGGGGTCCGTCAACAGTGTACTGAATGTCCATCAGGTAAGGCTAAGTGTATCTTGGTGTTAGTCATTATCAGGATCCAATATGCTGTCCCAGCATTGTAGTTGGTGTAACCAGACCATTCTTTCTTTGCTTCTTTCCATTTCAGTGGGCTTGGCAAAGTATTTTTTCACTGATCGTGATGACCACTGCAGTTTAGTGGATGAGTGAAGTGGGCTGCGTGACTTGGGATTCTGGGTCGCCTCCCTTGGTGTGTCTGAAAGCAAAATCTAGAGGGGGCTTCCCCCAAGGTGTGGATAACTTGGGTCTTCTTGTTCCAGATGAAGATAATTGGAAAGGGTGCCTCCACTTATAACTGATCCCTTTCTCCCATCGAAACGCTGTGGAAGGGAAAAACACTCTAGCATTATTGGAAAAAGTTCTTAGAACAGCCACACCTTTGTGCCCTCAAAGGTAATAGCATTCTGATATTGTAAGTCTGTCACAATGATTTATTTCTGTCTGTAGTAGTGAAGGAAGGTCAGGGTATTTTGCGGTATGCCTGGGGACTTAGTGGGATGACCCGTTCTATGACTATGATCCAACACAATGTCCTTGTCCCCTAGCTCTGTTGCCACCTTTTGGAAGAAGCGGGGGACATAATCCTCCAGTTTTCCAAGAGTCTGACTGCAACAGAGCTCCTTTAATTCAATCAATCACATAATTTGTAAAGCGCACTACATACCCGGGAGGGTTTCAAGGTGCTGGGGGGGGTGTTGCTGTTACTGGTCGAAGAGCCAGGTCTTGAGTTGTCTCCTGAAGGTCAGCAGGTCTTCCGTTTGTCGCAGGTAGAGGGGGAGGGTATTCCAGGTCTTGGCGGCACGATGGGAGAAGGATCTGCCTCCGGAAGTAGTTCTCCGGATGCGTGGGACCGTGGCCAGGGCGTGGTCAGTGGAGCAGAGATTCCTGTTGGGTACGTAAGAGTCGACTGTTGAGATAGGCTGTTGAGATAGGCTGTGCCGGTTTTGTGGAGTGCCTTGTGTGTGTGGATCAGGAGCTTGAAGGAGATTCTTTTGTCGACGGGGAGCCAGTGCAGGTTCCTCAGGTGGGGGATGATGTGGTCGCGGCGCGGGACGTCGAGGATCAGGCGTGCAGAGGCATTCTGGATTCTCTGTAGTCTGCTGATAAGCTTTGACGAGGCTCCGGCGTAGAGGGCATTTCTGTAGTCGAGTCTGCTGCTGACTAGGGCCTGGGTGACTGTTTTCCTCGTGTTTGTTGGGATCCATCTGTAGATCTTGTGGAGTATGCGGAGGGTGTTGAAACAGGTGGAGGAGACTGCGTTGACTTGTTTGGTCATGGAAAGTTTCGAGTCGAGGATGACTCCCAGGTTGCATGCGTGGTCGGTGGGGGCCGGGGGGACCCCAGTGATGTGGTCCATCAAGAGTCGTCCCATGCGGAGGGGTTAGACCCGAGTATGAGGATTTCTGTCTTGTCTGTGTTCAGTTTGAGGCGGCTGTCCTCCATCCAGTCGGCGACGGCCTTCATTCCCTGGTGGAGGTTAGATTTGGCAGTGAGGGGGTCCTTGGTGAGGGAGAGGATCAGCTGAGTGTCGTCGGCGTAGGAGATTATTTTGAGGTCGTGCTGTCGGGCGATGCGTGTTAGTGGTGCCATGTAGACGTTGAACAGCATCGGGCTGAGGGAGGATCCTTGAGGGATGCCACAGATGATCTCGGAGGCCTCAGATCGGAACAGGGGGAGGCGGACTCTCTGAGTTCTGCCAGAGAGGAATGAGGTGGTTCAGTCCAGGGCTTTGTTTCGGATCCCTGCACTTGCGTAGTGTGCAGTGGCAGACGATGTTGAAGGCGGCGTAGAGGTCCAGGAGGATGAGGGCCGCCGTCTCGCCGTTGTCTAGCAGGATCCTGATGTCATCTGTGGCATCGATGAGGGCGGTCTCGGTGCTGTGGTTGCTGCGGAATCCTGATTGGAACAGGTCCAGGATGTTGTTGTCTTCGAGGTGTCGGGTGAGCTGGGTGTTTACTATTTTATCGATGAAAGGAAATGGGTCGGAAGTTCTTGAGGTCGCTCGGGTCCGCCTTGGGTTTCTTTAGTAGGGCGTTGATCTCTGCGTGCTTCCAGTTCTCAGGGAAGGTGGCGGTCTCGAAGGAGAGGTTGATGATTTTGCGCAGGTCGGGTGCGATAGACTAGCTGGCTTTGTTGAAGATGTGGTGCGGGAGTGGGTTGGGCAGGGAACCGGAGTGGATTGTTCCCATGGTCTTGATTGTGTCCTCGATGCTCACGTTGGCCCAGGTTGTCAGGGTGTCGTGGGCGGTGGGGTGCGGTGGGTTCGGTGCAGTGTGGTCGGCAGGGGTCGTACGGGGTCTGAAGCTGTCATGGATGTCGGTGATTTTCCGGTGGAAGAAGGTGGTGAGGGAGTCGCACAGGGCTTGCGATGGTTGGATGTCGTTGGTATTGGAGCTGGGGTTGGAGAGTTCCTTCACGATGGTGAAGAGCTCCTTGCTGTTGTGCGCATTGTTGTCAAGGCGGTCTGTGAAGGAAGTTCTTTTGGTGGTCCTGATGAGGTGGTGGTGGTTGCGGATGGCGTCTTTGTGGGCAGTGCGGCTGTCTGGCGTCTTGTTGCTGTGCCATATGTTTTCCAGTTTCCGGCAGGTGCATTTGGAGTCGAGGAGTTCCGGGGTGAACCAGCTGACTCTTCTGCTGGTGTCTCTGTTGGTGGGGTTTTTCAGCGGAGCGACGGTGTTGGCGCAGTCGTTCATCCAGCGTTCGAGGGCGAGTGCACCTTCATCCGGGTTGGTGGGGTTCGTCGGAGGGTTGAGTGCGAGGCTTGTCTGTAGTTGTTCTTCAGTGATTTTGCCCCAGCGGCGGGGGGTCTGTGGGGTGCGGTGGTGTGTGAGTGGTTTTCGGAAGGAGAAGTGGATGCAGTGGTGGTCTGTCCAGGTGAGTTCGGAGGCGTGGCTGAAGGTGACATGGGGGCTTGAGGAGAAGATGGCATCAAGCGCGTGGCCGGCGATGTGGGTCGGCGTCGTGACGAGCTGTTTCAGTCGGAGGTTGGCGAGATTGTCGATCAGGGAGGAAGAGTTGTTGTCGTTCTCCAGATGATAGTTCAGGTCTCCGAGGAGGATGTAGTCGGTGGAGGTCAGCGCATGCGTGCTGATGAGGTCGGCGATGGAGTCGCAGAATTGAGGCCGGGGTCTTGGCGGTCTGTAATTCTGATGTTGGAACAGCGCAACCTATTTTCTAGCCATCCAGCTGGTATCGTAGTTCTTTTTTGTATCATGCAGTTCTATTAATTCACGGCGATGGTTGTCGAGTTCCTCTTCGCGTGAGTTGCTGGTTTGTTCTAGATTGATCACTCTTTGACCCAGTTCTGCCAGGTCATTCCTAATGTCTTTGATGTCTGCTGCCATATCTTGCTTGAGGGCTACAATTTCGTCTCTCAGTGTGCCAAATAGATTCTCCAAGAAGGTGCGGGTAACCAGGGCCTCCTCCTCTGATGGATCTGCGGTAGTTGTGGCCGCCTGCAATGCTGCAGAAGACGAGACATCCTGAGTTTCTGCACGTTTTTTCGTTTCATGTTCATTAACCATGCCCTTTAAAGTAGTATCTTTCTTGTTGCGGTGCGTGGCCATTGCACCATCATGAAGTTGTCCTGAGGGTGAGGACAGCTGGTTACCACTGCAGTGGGTGCCTAAACCTGCTCCAGTGTTGCTCCCAGCCGCCATCTTGGACATGAACTCTGGATTTGACATATTATAAATTGTCTCTGAAAACATGCCCCAACGTGATGTACCAAGAATGATGCAGCAATTTAGTCAAGTATGGAACACTGGGTGGCAGCTTAAAGTGTTGTTTTTTTGGGGATCTCTGCTCTAAATTGACAGCAGGTTCTATCCTCCCTAAAAGGACATTATGTCAGGCAGGCTGTGCACTGGGACCTTTAATATTTTGTTCTGGAAAGATCAGAATATTCTTAGATGTTTAATTCCGATTAATGAGTGAGACAGCCTGTGGACTTTTCCTGCAGTGATGCGTTTTTTGACATCCTACTTTCTTTGGCAACATGCTCCATGAATCCCAGTAAGCATTTATGTCTAGCGACCGGTCTCACTGACAAAATTGAGAGAATATGACTAGACCAATAAGAACAGGAGGTACAGCTTTCTTACTTGATTACATTTTAAGAACGTGATTAAGCTTTGTGAGAGGAATGTTCCCTCATACAGGAAGTTTGCTTAAGCTACTGAAAGGGTATCCTTCATCAAAATCATCTTTTTAATCGAGAATCTGAAGAGACCCTAAGTCAAAAAAATTTAATTCTATATCCCGACCAAGGACTTTGAGTGAGGTAAGATTTCTCAGAAACATAAAAATGGGTTGCTAGACACCAGCATGGCCCTTTTTTTTGCTTCATTCCATCCTTAAATCTGAATCTTGGTCCTCCCAACCCACCTGCTTGCTCAGAAAAGGCCAATCACTCATGCAATAAGACACAACACTCAAATCTAATTTACCAAGTATATAGTTTAATGACTACATAGAGCTGCCTCTTTAGTAGTCACAGGTCAGGTGTAAAGAGACTGTCTCCCTACTGCCTTGGAGATTTAGGAGATAAAAAACACTGCCACAGAATCACATAATACCAGTGACCCTGATGATAACATCACCCACTTAGACCTTTCCCTTCACCTTTGCTCTCTGTCTTACTCCTGGATTCCAGCACATCCCTCTCTAGAAACCCATTCCCTTACAAGTGGGTTTGCACTGGGCCAACAGGCGGTACTCTGTGTGGGGCCTGCTGGCAGGATGCAGCAATAATAATAATAGTAACTTTTTATGTAGATCTTCATACCAAACCTATGCCATTTGTTAGCACTGTAAATAGCAGGTGTTACATACACAATTAAAAGCTGCCTCTCGGACACACAGAAGGCTGATCCCGCATTGCCATGAGTCAGATTTGGAACTTGCCAGACACCTTGGGGCAGATTTACAAGCCCCTTGCGCCACTTTTGCGTCACTTTTAACATGGGAAAAGTGACGCAAAAGTGGCGCAAGAGGCTTGTAAATCTGCCCCCTTATGTTTTTGGAGCAAACGTTAAACTCACTGAGTCATTCTGCCTGCTTAGGTCGGTAAAACTCATACTTTATTAGAGTTCCACAAAGGTGTAAAACAAACGGTCAAATCCTGAAGAAATGCCACAGAAAGAGGCAAACAGGTTCGGAGAGGCAACGGTATTATTGCAAAACGTTGCGAGTTGCTGAAATCATATTTCTCCTCTTTTTTTAAAAAAAAATAAAACCTTAATGTGGGTCTCAAAATGGCTGCCAAACAGAATCAAAAAGAAACAGCCGCCCTTTCATGCACCGGTTGCCCCTATGAAAAATTAGCCTTCGGAAATACAAGACGTCAAGTTAAAATGAATGTTTTACCAGTTACATTTCCAAAAGGAGACCAACCATAAAATACCTGCAAATTGGATTAGGGTTGCCTTGTAAATTCAAAGCATTGCACTTCCAGTGTGCTGATAAGGGAAAAATAAATTGCTCTGCAAAACCTCCGAATAGTGCTGTTTGTTCAAAGAATGCATACAATTCGTTTCCTCCTTTGAGTAGTTTTCTTTTGTGTTCGCTCTATGACAATAGCATCATATTCGAAATATATCATCAGCTACTTAATTCAACGTAAGCGTTTTCTCGTAGCTGGGTTACTGTAGAGAGAAAGTAAAATACAGCTTCCTTTGTGTTGTTTCTGTACCAATGTTCTGAGCAGAAAACATTAGCATATCCTGTTTCTTAGCTAAACAACGCAGATTGCCTATTATCTTCTTGTTGTTGTCTTCATTTACATTCTCATTGTTTGTCACCTGCATCTCTTTTGTAAATGAATGCATTAGCACGTATTAAGTTTATACCTCACTTGGAGTCTGACTGCTGTGTTCAAGGACTATGCACAAGAATTGCAAAAAAAGTACATCCATGTGGGTTCTGTATGGCAAGTTTCCTGCAGATCCGTCAAGCAGGAGGCAAAAAGAGTGGTCAAAAAAGTGACATTTCCCACTTTAACCTGTTCTCTGATACAGAAAAAATGGCTGAAAAGAATTACACTCCTTCCCTTCTCCTGACCCATCTGCCTGAAACTTGTCATGCCAGACCCAACTCATTTGCACTTCTTATGGAAAGTTTTGTGTAGATTTGACAGATATTACAAAAACAATAACATTATTTTTAATTGAATCTCTTACCTAACCATAACTAGAGATAGGTGCTCGATATATATTCATAGTCAAAACAGTTGCTGAAGTGGTTGCCCTTATGCCACTAGAATGCCAGTGCTCAGTTGTTGGTGGAAATCCAAGATCAACCACTACTCACACACAAACATAAATAAAGGTAGACAAATAAGCATGTACAGGTGCATACGAACATTCCCATGTGCTTTTAAGTCCCATTAGGCACATCGAGTCAGGGTACTTAAAGGATTTCTAGATAAATGCAATAGCACTGTAAAAAAGACAGCCATGCAGCTGCAGAAAGTTTGCATACCTCAAACAGAGTCTAAAGGCTACTACTGTTACATTATTACTGGCCTGCACACAAAGTTCTCTAAAGGAATAACTGGAAGCATTTCTCTGAGATTACACTTGAACAAGGTCAGTGGTTAATGTTCAGAAAATGTTTTTTGGGAAGAGTTCTTCAGAGAAAATATCTTGTTGGCTCAAGTCTAGAATAAAGAATGTGTGAAATACGTTGACCAAAAGAGTGTTTGTTGCATGGAAAAGAGAGGCTTGACCATTCCAGTTAGTTAAAAGTAAAGTACTATCCAAGTCATCCTCTGCAATATTACATTTTCATAACCGTTTGGGGGGACAGCAATGTAGAAGCATACTTGAGAACATACTAAAATAAGGTTATCCCGGCAGGCTTTTGCGAAACTGAACTTTGAGGTATTGCAAATGTGAACAATAATGTGCCTTAGAAATTAATTTTTGGGCATTTTTTGGGTGTTGATAATTTTGCACCTCTAATTCTTTGACAACTTAGCTAGAAGTGAGTGTTATTGAAGAACACATCCGCAAGCTCCACTCATGATTTCTACATGTTTCTGATATTGTAAAGAAGGCTCATTTGTCCAGTGGACAACTAAATGATAGATTACAATATCCTATGGGAAGGCCATCCTACTGTTGAAACCTCTAAAGAAAACTTGAACCAACGTTGAAGTGCCCTGATACTTATTATGAAGGACTACCTAGGGAAGCTGAATTGGCTACAAGTAGTACGGCTAGTAGGAACTTCAAGCTACAAAAAAACTTCTTGAGACTTGGAAAAATAATAATATATAGTTATCACAAAGTGGTTTCCCCTATAAAGATAAACATTTGTTTGCAAATATGAATATAGATCTTACCATGAAGTGGATAAATACGCTTTCGTGCAGATGTGCAAAATGGCTAATGTGATATAAACGTGCATTTATTTTGTTTGTGCATCCAGTTTACAGGTGCATTGGATGAAAGTGATTAAAACTGTGGATTGTAATGTATGGACAGGCATCTACTTATGTTTTGTAATTGAAACCTTCTATAACAAAATTAGTGCAACAGAATAGGTTTAGAGTACAGAGTAAGGGCAAAAGTACTAAACAAATCTTTGATGAGGAATAATAATAATCTATTTTATGCTTTGTGGTAATCTGAAACAACAGCTGCCAGTGCTAGAACAGGCTCAGATCTTAGTACTTGCTGAGTAAAACTGAGACATTACACTGCAGGGCTGATTTTATTTTATCATGCTGTGATGTCAAGCCTTTCTGTCTGTATGGGTATCATCTATGCACAGAGATTCAGTCTTTTTTGTATTTTGGTTATATTGTTGTTTAAAAACGGAATGATAGTTATTGATATGTTGAGGTGTGGTGTTGTGGGACTAATTGTGCTCTGCAAATAAAAGGTAAAGCTATGCTGCTCTAAAAATGTTTGATGTTTTGATGACCCAGATTCTGACCAAAAAAAGAGTGAATTTGGTGTCCATTTCACTTTTTTTTTTTAATATGCTGTGCTCCTCACAAATGTTATCGTAGGGAGAACTTACGTTTACTGCAGAAATGGACTGTCCCACGCAATGAATCAAGTGTGTGAAAGATATGATGCTTTGGACCTTTTTACAGTCTGGTCAATGTACTACCTGACAGATTTGAATTATTTCTTTGAAGATTGGATTTATTCTACCAGTGCCCAAATGAACAAATCCGTGCACAGTGACAAAGATAAAATCAAATTCTGAAACAAACAGGTTGTGCACTGATCCACAGAGTACCATGATTCCTATATTCATTGTATAGCTTTAACATACTTTCACATATGAATACTTCAAACGTCGCTCCTGAAGCCAAACCCAGTTTATATTAAGAAAGAGAAAACTGTGTGCCAACCTAGCAGAATTCATCAGAACACACTGTCCAATTCATAAAGCTGTTAAAAAATCAATGTTTCACAGAATCAGGATTTATTGAATTATAATTTGCACGGTGGTCTTATAATATCAGAAAAGCTTTCAAAATGATATTGAGCTATTCAAAATGTGGAGAACACCCGCAAACCTGCATGTTATTAGTTATTCATAAACATGTGCTGATTAGTTTCCCACTGCAGGAGTAGATAACTTTTCATTCTGGAAAATGGAAGGTAACTCCTCATTCTTTGAGGAGGAGGCTTCAGCATGATGGAAAAAGAGTAAAAACAACATTTAAAATTGCATGGTAATCCTCCTAAATATCAAAGCTATAATATTGTGGTATACAAATATGGGGGACAAAAAAATGAATTCAAAATATTATACAAACATATATATAAACACTTATATTTGTCAGTTTGTTCTTTGATATCTTGCTTATGATATTCTTGTATCTCGATATCCTTAGCCTCAATATTTAGTAGTACAATCAAATTTTACAGCATATTTATGCTTGATTTGCTCACTAGATTGTCCACCTTGTATATCGATGGCATAAGTGAGTACATCTCAGGCTTTTAGCAGCAAAGGTTTGTGACATATGCTCAAAGAGAAGGCAGAAATAACTTGAACGTATGTTACACCTTGGCAATACACTAATTGCAATCATGCGTAGTTGTATTTGAGTGCATATGTACAGCCTTATGCCGTACATGGAAAGAGGTAGATTTCAATCCTGCTGTTTTTAGCTTTGAATGTATTTTGTTTGACAATTCTTGCCTGAATAATGACCAAACTACTTTTTCAACAATAATGACTATAGAGGGGATGCCCAATGTATGTGAAGGAGGGCAAAATCATTGGCAGATTTTAGGGATATCCACCTAAAATAGATTTGCTTAAAACTTATTTACATAGGCATTGGTTAGCCGGAATATCCGCAGTTGATTTGGCAGCTCTGACCCTCCAGACTTTACATTTCACACCCATGTAGTATCTGATAATTACCTGTTTTTATGCGATGCTCTTAAATTAGGTACTGGGACTCAATTTACCACTCTCGGAAGAATGGAAGTTTGAGTTGTCTTTGCCTGGAATCAAATTTGTGGCCTGTAGATCATCATAGATGCCAGCAGCAATTGTTTAAGAGACAGACCTCCCTTTCTGGCATTGTGAGTCTCTAGGATTGACCAGCCATTACTTTCAAGGGAATCAGGATAACCCTATGTTTCCAATCTACTCACAAAGGCGGTGCTAGTAGTAATGTTCCAACTGTTACATTTCCGTGCATATGAATTAAGATTTTTTTATTTTGTATTGTGAACTGTTCACTTTCACACATTTCAGTGCAAGAGAGGAATAATTACTTTTTAGTTTCTTAACATCTCAAATTCATTTTTTGGAGTATGGAGTTACAGTTACAGTTATAAAAAGTGTTGCAATGCTTGGTCCATATGCTTCTAGTGGTTCTGCAGCTCGCTCTTACCTTACCACGCTACCCTGCCTGCTTGCACAGGCTGCACAGAAATCCAATCACTTAGCCAGGATTGCAATATACATTTGAAGCTTTTTCAGGTTCTTTTACCTACTATCTATTTCATAATCTTAATCCTAATCAAAAAATCAATGTGTAAAGTATGTGTACTGTCACGTCCAGTCTACATTAAAGACCATGAAATCAGATTTCTAAAAGAGAAGAAATCAATTATTCAGTGACCTTGAGACAAACGATGGTTGTGAATCACGGAGTCTCCTCTTAGCAATCTAGGATGACAAACCTTTTAAAAACGATGTCTTAGGTATGTAAAATGTGCCTAATTCGCACTTTAATTATATTGCTTCAAAGTAATGCAAATCTAGGAAATCATTAAGGCGCTAATCATTCAAAATGAAAAGAGAAATGTTTATTCCAAATAAATATACCATATATTTATAAGATGGGATCTGTCTAGTTCAGTTAAGAAATTACATTTCAATGTACCAATGAAGAAAAACTCCATATTGAGCAGATTTTGTACTTTCACAAAAAATGTGTGCACAGTGCAGCTATGGGTATGTGTACTGTGCAAATTATTTGATTCCTACAGGATGTGCAAAATCCTGGGCTTGATATGGTAGGGACAGACAGAAGGATGTTAGCTATATGTTAACATTTAAATGCAGCCTCCATTGGCCATATTAGTTTTGCCAGTCATGGGCCGACAAACTGAAGTGTGCATACACCACACTTTGTACTTGTTACTGTTACACTGGACCTCCTAAATTAGTGTTCATTTGGTTGGTTGTGTTTTAGAAGTTGTTAATGATGTGTACCATGGGAAAGATACTTGAAAATGAAGCTTTATACCTACTCCACTTGTTATTACAACATTCATAGCTGGAGGAACAAATGTCACAACACGAAGAAGGGGTGTATTTTCAGGTACCTTGGGTTCTATAAAATTGTATTTAATGGATTGTTTATTTTGTAATTGTATGTAGATTATTTAAGCAAATGTATTTATAAAAAGTTGAGATTTTTTATATATGATATATATTTAAGAAAAAAGGTGTTCCCTTCGGAAATCACTTTGGGCCCTGCACTCGGGGTGGAATCTCCGCAATGAGAATTCTCATTGCAGAGATTCCACCTGAGTGCAGAGGCTCCCTCAGGATTGCGGGAACTCTGCCATCAGTGCAGAGGCCCTTCGTGAATGAGGCCCTTCATCTTGGCATGGTCTGTAAATGGACACAACATTATTTTGTATCAGGTAAGATCATGAAACATAATGAGGTACTAGACATGTTTTAAGTTAACATGACCTGTTGCATCCAAATATAGGAGAAAAAAATAGTGAAAGAATGTCAAAGAAATGTTGTCAGATAAATGTTTATTTAGACTTTTGGTCCATAAACGCATATCATATATAGAACATCTCAACTTTTTATAAATATATTTACGTAAATGATCTACCTAAAATTACAAAATAAACAATCCCTTAAATAAAATCTTATAAAAGCCAAGTTACCTTAAAATATACTCCTTCTTCTTAACGCAACCATTACCATGACATACAAATAACTGTCATCATAAATTACCTAAAAGTTCCTGATCTATATACACATAAAAACCTTTTTGACTGTGATCATAAACCTTACAATGGCACATGCTATATCCAGGTAATGCATTCCAATTAAAGGTTTCACAGCTTGTACATGTTTTCTAATACCATATTTTTAAACAATTAGGCGTGAAAACATCTTCCGTGCAGTCAGAACCCTTAAACAGCCCACAAATATGTGCAAAATATTGCATTTAGTGCCTACACCTCAGGTGCAATTCCCCTCAGAATCAATCGTGGCCACTTCTATCTTATCATTGGTATAGCAGGGATTAATTCCGTCCCTTAACCTTAACAATTCACTTCTGAGCCAACTGTTGGATAATACATCCATATACGGGAACCATTGTTCATTTTGCCACGAGTTAAACATTAAATAAACTGCTTTTTTCCCCTCAAGATATTGTCGATCAAATTCTCGGCACAGTTCCTTGCCTAATACCCTGCGGTTACTCTGTGCAATCTCCATTGCAGTCTGCAGGCACATCTTGACTCTCATATTCCAAAAGGTTTTTTTCTATAACATTTCTGACCCCCTTTGCCCACTTCAATTCACTTTGCTGTATATCATTTTTGCACCATTGGGATACCTTTTGCTCCTCCCCAGTAATTAGGCGCTGCCAGAATTTTATTAATGCCATACGGACCATTATGTTTCATGATACCATGTCAGTCTCCATTCTTATGGCATGGTCAATATGCTTTTTAAACATTTCCCCTCATTGGCACCCCACTCACTTTTACCACTTGTATATAACAGATCTGCTTCATATTGGAACTGCGGGGGTACCATGCCTACATAAGCTTTCAAGACGGGCCAATCTGACATCTCTCCATAGTCCTTATTAATTTTTTCAGGCCACTAACTGAGGCAAGATCTCTTACTCTCAGTGAATCCAAATGGACATTCCATTTTAGCCGACTTCTCAAACCCGACCCATACATTTTTATATTTCTTAACTATTTCCAGTTTAGTAGCACTCAAGAAGCAGCTAAATTTTGTCGTTTTTTTTTACCAAAGCTCAGTACCTTCGTTTTCTCCATATTTACTATTAGCTTTTATGGCTACAATATTCCATAAACACGTCCAGTTTTTTTTGCAGACCTATCTTTGTCTGGTCTAAAATTATGAGATTTTGTGCATAGAGAAGACATGCAATAGGTTTGCAGTCTAATTTGGGGCTGATGCCCCGAGCCACCACCATGGGTGATGTTACATCAGCTATAAATAAGGAAGATGTGAGGGGGCCAAGACACGCCGCTGTCTCAATCCATTTTCAATCAATATTTTCTGCGTCAAGGTCCCCTCTGTACCCATAATGACCTGAGCCCAGTTATAGCTGTGTAGCTACTGGATTATAGTCAGGAGTCTCTTGGGGATTTCCATTCCTGATCAGTGCCTCCCATAGATGATTCCGGTCCACCCGATCAAATACCGCCCGGAAATCGACCAAGCAGCAAGACAAACTGTCCCTCTGCTTCACCGACTTCCATGCAATGGACTAGAGAGAGAAAGAATGATCAATAGTAGAGTGACCTTTCATGAAGCCCCCATGTTCAAGAGGCACAATGTGGTTTATTTCAGCCCATTCCTTAAGCCTTCCCAGAATAATTTTGGCTCAAACTTTTCCTCCCACATCCAAAAGGTTAATCAACCTATAGTTCTTCAGGGCCTTTAAATCTCCCCATTTATGGATGGGTCAAATGATTGCCCCTCTTCAGTTTTCCTGGATCTAACCTGTGTTAGGTATACCAGCAAACATTTGAGAGATTTCTGCCCATCAGTCAAGCCAGGTCTTTATAATAACTGCTGCGAGATTATCGGGTCCAGCTGCCCTAGTCAGGTTTAAATTTGCTATAATGCATCTGACATTACTTGCCATAAAATGGGACTTCATGTCCTCATCAATGCCTGACCAAGGAGTAACACTCTTCATTACAGGCTCTACCATTTTACCATATATTTCTCTGAAGTACCCCTACCACGCGTCTTCTGTCACCACGCAATTCATGGACCCCTGTATCTTACCAGAGCCTTCCTGAACTAACTTCCAAAACTTTTTTATGGTTTTTGTTTCTATTGCTGCCAATAGGTTTGCCCAGCATTTCTCTTTCTATGTTCTTTTTTTTCCCTAAAAAGAATTTTATATATTTTCTTTCTTCTGGAGGCTATTATATCTCTCAGAATCATACCTTAATTTGTGGCTTCTTTCTCCTGTTCTTATCTGCACCTTTAGTTTCCGGCATTCGTCATTAAAACAATCATTTACTTTGGTTCGGTTTCTCTGGCTCCTTTATCGCCAGTTTCATTCCCTTTAATTTCAACCCTTAAAAAGTGGAAGATATTGCTGATTGCAAATCAAACAATCCTATATTATTAATAGTTGTGCTGCTTAATATTTGGTTCTGCTGAAATCTAACTAATTTTTCCATACACTCCTCGGGCATTCTAGTAGTGAGATCCCTAGGATAATCCATTCGTACAGGGATTACTGTAACTCTCAGGATTTTTTTTTACCTCTTACTAATTCAAGTTTTAAAGGATACTGATCTCTTCCCTCAACTTGCACCACCTCGAATCTCCTTAGTCAAAGTTCAATGTGTGCATGAAAATATAATCTATAGTGCAAGGTTGCAGCTAAGGAATGAATCTGCCTGTTTACAGTTCAGATACATGAGCAATCTTCCCTTCCTCATAGGAAAAATAGGTTTTCTGCTGCATAACTGTATCCCCTTACAATGCTATCACATGTGGGGGTAATTGGGGTTTGTGTCTCACAGAGACTACAAACTTAGACCTACAGTTTGTAGGTCTGAAAGTCTGCGTGCATTTTGTGTGAGAAACTGTCTACAAATGGTTTGTGAATATCCGAAAACTGCGAATAATGCAAGGCCACACATGATCCATAATTTCCTTCCTCTTTCTGGGTAAAGAC
The DNA here is from genome assembly GCF_964204655.1 of Triturus cristatus. Taxonomy (NCBI): domain Eukaryota; kingdom Metazoa; phylum Chordata; class Amphibia; order Caudata; family Salamandridae; genus Triturus; species Triturus cristatus. The sequence goes on along the minus strand of NC_140593.1, from coordinate 530,110,318 downwards.
AAACCTTTTCAAAGTGGTGTTTCTTATATCAAGAGTGGGTTTGTGGTGAGGTTGGTATGAGGGGTGAGGACAGAGAATTACGTTAAGTGCTGGACGTAGATTAGTGCATTTTGGACTAATTTCTGTTTTGCACAGCATGCAATGCTCGTTGTCATAATGGGAAGCATTTCATATATTTTATTGCCAATCTCATGTTCATTTTTAAAAGGGTGAATCATCCATAGTTTCCCAAAGATGCTCAGGACAGCAAAGTATTTTAAGACGTAGGCATTCTTGGCATTGAAACAACTTGTTAAAAACGTTCTAGCACTGTCAATTGAACAGTATTTTAAAATTAGGAGAAATAATGGTTGGTGGGTTCAGTGACTTAATATCGAGAGACAAAATATCAACTACACAAAATATCGACGCCAAAATATAGAAAGACAGAATATCGACTCCCTATCTACAAACAGGTAAGTACTAAAATATCGATTCCAGAATATTGACTCCCTATCTACAAACAGGTAAGTACTAAAATATCGATTCCAAAATATAGAATGTTAAAATATAGTTAGCTAAAATATCGAATTTTTTAAATGTATTAAAAATAATATAAAAGTAATTAAATATTAAAAACAATTAAATAAAACATACATAATATAATATAAAAAAGCTTAAAATGTAAACATAATAAAAGTAATGTAAAAAAAGTAGAGATTTTGTTGGATAGTGAGAGCGTAAAAATTACTATTCCCACTCCAGTGAGTGCAACAGTAGGGAAAGCGTTGGATAGCGTAGGGGTAAAAATTACTATTCCCACTCCGATGAGTGCAATAGTAGGGAAAACGTTGGATAGCGTAAGGGTAAAAATTACTATTCCCACTCCAAAGAGTGCAACAGTAGGGAAAGCGTTGGATAGCGGGAGGATAAAATTTACTATTCCCACTCCAGAGAGTGTAACAGTAGGGAAAGCGTTGGATAGCAGGAGGGTAAAAAAATTACTATTCCCACTCCAGTGAGTGCAACAGTAGGGAAAGCGTTGGATAGCGTAGGGGTACAAATTACTATTCCCACTCCGGTGAGTGCAACAGTAGGGAAAACGTTGGATAGCGTAGGGGTAAAAATTACTATTCCCACTCCAAAGAGTGCAACAGTAGGGAAAGCGTTGGATAGCGGGAGGATAAAATGTACTATTCCCACTCCAGAGAGTGTAACAGTAGGGAAGGCGTTGGATAGCGTAGGGGTACAAATTACTATTCCCACTCCAGTGAGTGCAAGAGTAGGGAAAACGTTGGATAGCGTAGGGGTAAAAATTACTATTCCCACTCCAAAGAGTGCAACAGTAGGGAAAGCGTTGGATAGCAGGAGGGTAAAATTTACTATTCCCACTCCAGAGAGTGCAACAGTAGGGAAAGCGTTGGATAGCAAGAAGGGAAAAATTACTATTCCCACTCCAGTGAGTGCAACAGTAGGGAAAGCGTTGGATATCGTAGGGGTACAAATTACTATTCCCACGCCAGTGAATGCAACAGTAGGGAAAACGCTGGATAGTGTAGGGGTAAAAATTACTATACCCACTCCAAAGAGTGTAACAGTAGGGAAAGCGTTGGATAGCAAGAAGGGAAAAATTACTATTCCCACTCCAGTGAGTGCAACAGTAGGGAAAGCGTTGGATAGCGTAGGGGTACAAATTACTATTCCCACGCCAGTGAATGCAACAGTAGGGAAAACGCTGGATAGTGTAGGGGTAAAAATTACTATTCCCACTCCAAAGAGTGTAACAGTAGGGAAAGCGTTGGATAGCAGGAGGGTAAAAATTACTATTCCCACTCAAGTGAGTGTAACAGCAGGGAAAGAGTTGGATAGCGGGAGGGTAAAAAATACTATTCCCACTCCTGAGAGTGCAAAAGTAGGGAAAGTAATGATTTATTTTTAAAATAGGATTACATTAATTATCAATACCAATAAGAAAGTTAATTAAAAATAATTACCAATTAATAACAATTAATTACATTGAAAAAAATTAATTAGCAATTAATACAAATTAATTACCAATTAATAATTATCAATTATCAATACACATAAATAAAATAAATATTATTTACTTTATTACAATTAATGTACTTCCCACCCAATTCCCCTATAAAACCACAACCCACTCCCAATAATAAAGAATACAATTAACATTATTATCAATTAATCAATTAATAAAAATAATTTAGCAATTAATAAAAATTAATTAGCAATTCATACAAATTATTTACCCATTATTACAAATTAATTACCAATTAATCATTAATTATCAATTAATTATAACTACACATAAATAAATCAAAAATTATTTACTTTATTACAATTAAATTACTTCCCACCCAATTCCCCTACCAACCCACAACCTGCTCCTAAGAATAAAAAATACAATTAACATAATTATCAATTAATCAATTAATATAAATTAATTAACAATTAATAAAAATTAATTAGCAATTAATAATTAATTATCAACCAATTAATTATCAAAAAATATAAATACATTTAATATTTAATTAACCATAATTAAATTACTTCCCACCCTATTCCCCTATAAACCCACAACCCGCTACGGAATTAAATTATGCAAAAATTAAATTACATAACATTCATTCGTTTAAATAAATTAAACATACATTACAAAAATAATACATAATTTTAACACATATACTACAAAACATAACACTAAAATTTTTTCGATATTATGGTAATCTATATTTTTAAATTCGATATTATGGCAATCTATATTTTAAAATTCGATATTATGGAATTCTATATTTTTAAATTCTATATTATGGAAATCGATATTTCGTACCCCAATTTCGATATTCTGACCTATCTATATTTTGATAATTCGATATTCTGTCCACTCTATATTTTAACTTCGATATTCTGGGCAGTCGATATTTTGGAATCGATATTTAGGTGCCGATCACGATCCGGTAAAAAATTCCCCCGTGCGACTCGTATCCGGTCTTTTTACCCTACGAATTGTACAAGTGCCGTACGAACTGGCAATCACGATTCGCATGGTAAAAAGTCCATACGAACCGCATTGGGAATATTTCCCCACACGTCCTCGGGTCGGAAAATGTGTCCGATACGTCCTCGGACGATTTACCGTACAAACGTGAAAAGTCAAGTCCGACCGAGGAATCACGATCCATCCCGTGCGTCCGAACTCACAACCGTATGGAAAAAACACCGTCCGCACCGAACTCCTACAGCAACCATGGAGACATGTGCCCGCATACGCGCCCAACACTCCCCCCAGCCCCCGTACGTCCGACACGTACCCCCCCGTGTATGTACACCCCCACCCGTCTAGGTACACCCCAGTACGTCCGAGTCCTACCCCCACACCTGTACGTGTCATACCCCTGTGTACCCACACCCCAGTACATGTCGTCCCACCGTCTATGTACACCCCAGTACGTTCCAGTCCTACCCCCACCCCAGTACGTGTCGTCCCACCGTCTATGTACACCCCAGTACGTTCCAGTCGTACCCCCACCCCAGTACGTGTCGTCCCACCGTGTACCTACACCCTAGTACGTTCCAGTCGTACCCCCACCCCAGTACGTGTCGTACCACCATCTATGTACACCCAGTACGTTCCAGTCGTACCCCCACCCCAGTACGTGTCGTACCCCTGTGTACCCCCACCCCAGTACGTGTCGTACCACCGTCTATGTACACCCCAGTACGTTCCAGTCCTACCCCCACCCCAGTACGTGTCGTCCCACCGTCTATGTACACCCAGTACGTTCGAGCCCCACCCCCACCCCAGTACGTGTCATACCCCCGTGTACCTACACCCCAGTACGTTCCAGTCGTACCCCCACCCCAGTACGTGTCGTACCACCGTCTATGTACACCCCAGTACGTTCCAGTCCTACCCCCACCCCAGTACGTGTCGTCCCACCGTCTATGTACACCCCAGTACGTTCCAGTCGTACCCCCACCCCAGTACGTGTCGTCCCACCGTGTACCTACACCCTAGTACGTTCCAGTCGTACCCCCACCCCAGTACGTGTCATACCCCCGTGTACCTACACCCCAGTACGTTCGAGCCCCACCCCCACCCCAGTACGTGTCATACCCCCGTGTACCTACACCCCAGTACGTTCGAGCCCCACCCCCACCCCAGTACGTGTCATACCCCCCGTGTACCTACACCCCAGTACGTTCCAGTCGTACCCCCACCCCAGTACGTGTCGTACCACCGTCTATGTACACCCCAGTACGTTCGAGCCCCACCCCCACCCCAGTACGTGTCATACCCCCCGTGTACCTACACCCCAGTACGTTCCAGTCCTACCCCCACCCCAGTACGTGTCGTACCACCGTCTATGTACACCCCAGTACGTTCGAGCCCCACCCCCACCCCAGTACGTGTCATACCCCCATGTACCTACACCCCAGTACGTTCCAGTCCTACCCCCACCCCAGTACGTGTCGTACCATCGTCAATGTACACCCCAGTACGTTCCAGTCCTACCCCCACCCCAGTACGTGTCGTACCACCGTCAATGTACACCCCAGTACGTTCCAGTCATACCCCCACCCCAGTACGTGTCGTACCACCGTCAATGTACACCCCAGTACGTTCCAGTCCTACCCCCACCCCAGTACGTGTCGTACCACCGTCTATGTACACCCCAGTACGTTCCAGTCCTACCCCCACCCCAGTACGTGTCGTACCACCGTCTATGTACACCCCAGTACGTTCCAGTCCTACCCCCACCCCAGTACGTGTCGTACCACCGTCTATGTACACCCCAGTACGTTCCAGTCCTACCCCCACCCCAGTACGTGTCGTACCACCGTCTATGTACACCCCAGTACGTTCCAGTCCTACCCCCACCCCAGTACGTGTCGTACCACCGTCTATGTACACCCCAGTACGTTCCAGTCCTACCCCCACCCCAGTACGTGTCGTACCATCGTCAATGTACACCCCAGTACGTTCCAGTCCTACCCCCACCCCAGTACTTGTCGTACCACCGTCAATGTACACCCCAGTACGTTCCAGTCCTACCCCCACCCCAGTACGTTCCGGTCCTACCCCCACCCCAGTACGTGTCGTACCACCGTCTATGTACACCCCAGTACGTTCCAGTCCTACCCCCACCCCAGTACGTGTCGTACCACCGTCTATGTACACCCCAGTACGTTCCAGTCCTACCCCCACCCCAGTACGTGTCGTACCACCGTCTATGTACACCCCAGTACGTTCCAGTCCTACCCCCACCCCAGTACGTGTCGTACCACCATCTATGTACACCCCAGTACGTTCCAGTCCTACCCCCACCCCAGTACGTGTCGTACCACCGTCAATGTACACCCCAGTACGTTCCAGTCGTACCCCCACCCCAGTACGTGTCGTACCACCGTCAATGTACACCCCAGTACGTTCCAGTCCTACCCCCACCCCAGTACGTGTCGTACCACCGTCTATGTACACCCCAGTACGTTCCAGTCCTACCCCCACCCCAGTACGTGTCGTACCACCGTCTATGTACACCCCAGTACGTTCCAGTCCTACCCCCACCCCAGTACGTGTCGTACCACCGTCTATGTACACCCCAGTACGTTCCAGTCCTACCCCCACCCCAGTACGTGTCGTACCACCGTCTATGTACACCCCAGTACGTTCCAGTCCTACCCCCACCCCAGTACGTGTCGTACCACCGTCTATGTACACCCCAGTACGTTCCAGTCCTACCCCCACCCCAGTACGTGTCGTACCATCGTCAATGTACACCCCAGTACGTTCCAGTCCTACCCCCACCCCAGTACGTGTCGTACCACCGTCAATGTACACCCCAGTACGTTCCAGTCCTACCCCCACCCCAGTACGTGTCGTACCACCGTCTATGTACACCCCAGTACGTTCCAGTCCTACCCCCACCCCAGTACGTTCCGGTCCTACCCCCAACACAACCTCCTAAGTACGGAGCGCACCCCAGGCCCCAACATCACCACCGCATGTACGAGTCGTACCAACCCACACACAAGGACAGCACCGTACAACCAAATGGCCCATGTACACACCGTACACACGCTCAAAACGCACGTACACAACCAGGACAAAACAAAACAACACAAGAATACACCATTCGAATGGCACAAAGCCACTAAACATGTCCAACAACCACTAAAACAACACATTCACTGACCTGCAACTGCCAAAAACAAACAGAGGCCAAATACACCACCACTCCTTATAACCAACCCACCCAAGATTCAAACACAGCCACACCCACCAATGGACCAATAAAAAGGGCCCACACACACAAACCATGAGCCTTTGCAACAGACTCACTGCTGCCAGACACCACAGAACCACACTACAAGCTACACCACATCTTACACTTGCACAGCTTCACACAACCACCCTCACAAACACCCCCTCATCACATTCACACACACACACACACAACCATCCACACACCCCCCAACATCCACACCCCCCCCCCACCATCCCCACCCACACCCCTCACCATGCCCACCACCAAGAATCCAAAGTTCAGTAACCGAGAATTGGAGGTCCTTGTTGATCAAATCCTCAGAGTCGAGCCACAGATCTTTGGAACATTGGTCAGAAGCACCAGCCTGGCAGCAAAAACTGCCATGTGGCAGACCATCGTCGATGCTGTGAATGCTGTTGCGGACACCAGACGGACCAAGCAGGAATGCCAGAACAGGTGGTACGATCTGCGGAGGAGGGTCCGAGCCAAGAGGCAGGATGAACACGACCAGGCCAACGCCACCGGAGGAGGGCCCTCCCGCAGACCCGTACACTACCATCCCTGGGAGGAGAGGGTGATGGCCATACTGCCGGTGGAGGCAGTCGAAGGATTAGAAGGACTCCGAGACCCAGGTGAGTACACAAACAACGCACCTCACAAGGGGGGAACGGCATCCACAACCAACATCACCAACAGGCACGCAACCACCACAAGCCATCGCATGACTCAACCACACTCCATGAGCACGCACATGCCACTGCTGCCACCATGCCCCATGCACCCAGCTGGACAATGGCAAGTCACAGGCCACAGAAGACAACAACACATGACACGGTAACCCGGATGGCGGCAGGCTGGGCCCAAAAAAGCACATAGTGCAACTCAGAAGCAGACAACAATTCACTCTACCCATATGGCCTAGGTCACAGCCAGACAAACAGTGTGTCCCAACACAGGAATGACTTGCCAGCAAATGGCGGACGCCTTGCATCAACACATGGGGGTGAAGGCACTGTTTTACACATGACAGCAGCTAATGAACAGCCAACATTGTGAACGAGTGGCAGCACACACCACCACAGCAGCAGCGCACAGACACAGACACTACACCCAATGGGTGCCTGGAGATCAGAAACAAACTCACATCAACAATCCAAGGGCCACTCAAAGATCTGCTAACAGTGTGTGCCCAGGAAGCTGGGCAGAGGTGACAGAGGGTGACACACGGAGGGAGGGAGAGGGGGACAGAGAGGGAGGGAGACGGACAGAGGGAGGAGGCTGACACACGGAGGGAGGGAGAGGGGGACTGAGAGGGAGGGAGAGGGGGACAGAGAGGGAGGGAGAGGGGGACAGAGATGGAGGGAGACGGACAGAGGGAGGAGGCTGACACACGGAGGGAGGGAGAGGGGGACAGAGATGGAGGGAGAGGGGGACAGAGATGGAGGGAGAGGGGGACAGAGAGGGAGGGAGACGGACAGAGGGAGGAGGCTGACACACGGAGGGAGGGAGAGGGGGACTGAGAGGGAGGGAGAGGGGGACAGAGATGGAGGGAGAGGGGGACAGAGAGGGAGGGAGACGGACAGAGGGAGGAGGCTGACACACGGAGGGAGGGAGAGGGGGACTGAGAGGGAGGGAGAGGGGGACAGAGATGGAGGGAGAGGGGGACAGAGAGGGAGGGAGACGGACAGAGGGAGGAGGCTGACACACGGAGGGAGGGAGAGGGGGACTGAGAGGGAGGGAGAGGGGGACAGAGAGGGAGGGAGAGGGGGACAGAGATGGAGGGAGAGGGGGACAGAGAGGGAGGGAGAGGGGGACACAGAGGGAGCGAGACACAGGGAGAGCCAATCAGCCGTGTTGCGTGTGTGAATGTCTGCTCGTCAGCAGGTAGACTGCGTGCATGTAGACAAGGGTGGCCAGTGCCAGAAGCCCCCCTCTTCACCATGGCAAAACACATGGCCATGTCACAACCTGTTCACGAGCACAAGGACAGCTACCTGGATCATATAAGTGTGTGGATCCACTCCATGTGCACATGTACAGTGCATGGCTCGCCACACCTGCCCACTCCACTGCTGACTGCAGTCACACTTGACGCAGCAAGTAAGACTGTGCCACACATAGTTAAAGGGGCCAAAGTGGTGCCCAAGGGACACACCCATGCACAAGTGCACTGTGAGTGGAATGCAAGACCAATCCTAATTCCAAGAGGAAATGTGCCAACTGTGAAAATGATGAAACATGGATGTTGCATGGACAAAAATTAACATTGTCTCTCTCACACACAGGTCAACGTCGTGGTGCACCCCCCAACACTGGGGGGGAACACTCACAGGACCTGGATCTGCAGGAGCCCGATCCCACCGGCAGCGACCACTCTCACCACTCTGCGGACGACCCCGACCAACCTGGCCCCTCTGGTGTCCAACCACCTGCAGCACCTGCGTCAGGTACAACTGTGCCAACCACCACCCCCACTCCTGCCACATCCCAGGAGACACCCAGGATCCCTGCCCCAACACCACAATGCAGCCAGGCTCGCCAGGAGGGACACGGTGTCCCGGGCACCCAGGAGGAGGCAGGCGACAACGCCAATGCCACCTCTCAGGGGTCCCGGAGACCCCATGTGCCCACAAGTGCAGGCCAGGTGCAAGTGGGCAGGGGTGGTGGGAGTGGAGGACGGCGGAGGCGCGAGCCTGACCAGTTGGCTGGGGATCCGGTATTTTCCCATGTCCGTAACATCCTGGACTCATACCGGCAGGACACCACGGGCATGGCCCAGGTTGTGTCCGTCCTCGAGGGGATCAAGGCCCAGCAGGCCCAGCAACATGCGGAGCTAATTGCCTGTCTACTGGTACACCAACGGAGGATGGAGGACAGACAGGCTGAGCAAGTGACGGCATTCCAGGGGATTCACGCTACACTCCGTCGGATGGCCGACACCATGGCCAACCCTCCCTGTGCCAGAAGGCGGAGAACATCACCACCCACAGGGAGGGATCAGGAGGAGGAGGAGGAAACATCCGACGGAGCATCCCAGACGTCGTCACGGCCTGCTGGTGAGGTTCCCCGCAGGAGGCCGGGTCGTCCACGGAAAGGACCGTGAGGGTGGCTGCTACATCACCATCTCCCAGGACACCTGGCCTGGCACCTGGCCCACTGGAGCAACAGCATCACAGCATCGAGAGACATTCTCTGCCACATGGCCCTGCTGGTCACTGGCTGACCAATGTTGACAAAGACTGTGGCATGGACTCTGAGAATTTCCAATGGCAAGGACCCCAACTCCCCTACTGAACTTTGGATTCAAACATCCCGGAAAGACCCTTACTTAGCCCCCCCCCCACTAATAAATCACACTATGATGAGTAGATGCCTGCTGGTAGCATTATTAACTAACATGTGTCTTGTAAAGTCAAAACATGCCTGAGTCATCTTTTGTCTTCAACCATCCACACCCTGGGGCCTGAGTCCGGCACAGGACACATGGGTCACAGTGTGTTAGGCAAGACAGACATGGAGCACCATACACACCAGTGATGGGCCCAACCAGCTGAGGGGGTTGCCGAACAACCGTGCTGACACACACATTGAGTACAGCAACTGTCATGCGCAGTGGTCAGGGATCCAGTCCAGTGTCCTGGGGGGCACCCAGGCATGTGTACACAGGTGGCAGAACCATGTCCTGCAAGCCGGAGTCCGGTGGATGCCGAGAATGGGGGCCTGGCCAACGTTGGATGCATGGGGATGGCACATGTCACAATACCAACACAGTCATGGACATCATGCCCAATACACAGTCTCAGCCCACACACACAGCTTGCATCTTGCAACTCGACACATTGACACATAGCAACAATCAGGGAATACCATGCCAGACATGCAGGATGCACCGTGGCAACACACCAGCATTGACTGAGAAGAGGCACCTTGGAGGCATAGGGACACCTTTATTAGACATGTATTCGGGATTGCAGAGGCCACTCGAAGTACACATGAACACATCATGTGGAGTAACATGTGGGTCCAACACTGGCACCCCCCTTCTGCAGCACACATGCGTGTTTGCCATGGAAGTGGCACACAAGCGTCGGGTAACAGCTAAATACCCACAGCTGCACACGGAGAGCCTGCCATACACCATAGATCCGCTGATGTCGAAGTCCCACACCATGTCCAGCCAATGCTAACCGTATGTGGCCAAGGGCAGTGTCACACACATTGATGCCATCATCACAATCCCCTATCCCATCACTGATGCCTGTCAACCAAGCAGACCATCTATTCAGGTGTACACAGCTGCATGTCGTGTCCCATGGGGATGCGACATGGCTGCAGAGGAACAACACATCGACAGGGGCAGTGTGCATACATCGTGAACAACTGCCACACCCAATACACCCCAGATGCATCCCTTACCCCATGGAGACTTCCAAACGTGTCCGTGCCTGTAACGCTGAGTCAGCCCACGATGTCATGTCCATGATGAATAGCAGTGCCACAACAATGCAACCAGCAGACGGCATGTGCAGGAACCTGGGGAAGAGAGACACACAAGAAGTCAGCCACAAAAATGCACAGCCACTTGCATGTGCATTTACTCGACACATGTATGGATGACAACATGCTAGGTCATTATAATGACTGGGGAAATACTACCATCACTGGCACCATCACTCCAGTGACACACCCACACACACCTCTGAGTCACGTGCCATACATGCAGGTGGAGACACACATCACAACGCATGCCACACGGGGACCAATGCGTACACACTCAGACACTGGTACTCACCACTAAGCAAAGAAGTCGCGTATGAGCCGAGTCCGGATGTCCTCTTGCGGCTCCACATCCTCCACATCACTAGCCCAATTGCCAAGCCCTTCGTCCTCCACGGGTGGATGGTCCTCGTCATGTTGATTCAGGATGAGTGGCACAGCTCTTTCAACTGCCATGTTGTGCAGCATGCAGCAGACCATGAAGATCTTGCAGACCTTTGCCGGGGCATAAGGGAGTGCACCGCCGGTCTTTTGGAGGCACCGGAATCGGCTCTTCAGCATGCCAAACGTCCTCTCTATCACTCGCCTTGTCCGGCCATGGGCGGTGTTGTAGCGGAGCTGTGCCGGCGTGATGGGGTTGCGGAGAGGTGTGATCAGCCATGGCATGTTGGGATAGCCAGCGTCCCCTACATGGGAAGCACATGGTCATCGTTAGAAGTGGTGAAGCGGTCGTGCTGGTAGGCGATACAGAATAGAAGACAGACAGACTGTACCCACCTACAACACATGCCCGTTCGTTGCGCAGCTGCATCATCATATCAGGCATCCCGCTACGCCTCATGATGTAGGCATCGTGTGCTGATCCTGGAAAACGAGCACAGACATGTGAAATCACCATGTTGGAGAGACACACCACAAGGGCATTGATGGAGTGGTAGTGCTTCCGATTGCGGTACGCCACCTCCCGTGCGTGTGGTGGTACCAAAGCTACATGTGTCCCATCTATGGACCCTATGACATGGGGCATCCCTCCCAGGGCATAGAATCCACGCTTGACCTCAGTCATCTGTTCAGGGGTTGGGAACTTGATGAAGTCATCCAGGTGAATCAACATGGCCTCCAAGAAATCATGCAGCACACCGCTGAACATGCTCTGGGACATGCCACCAACATGAGCTATGGTATTTTGAAAGGTACCCGTGGCAAGAAAATGTAGGGCAGCCATTACCTTCAGCTGGGGTGTCAGTGCCGTAGGATACCTGTGCAGCGGTTGCAGATGTGGTGCCAGTCTCGCCGTCAACTCCAGAATCAACGGTTGGGTGAAGCGGTAGAGCCGGATGCTGTCATTCTCCTGCATGGCAGCCAAGTCTGGAATTATTCGGGCAAGAGGCGGCGCTCTGCAGTAATTTGGAAGTGACAAGGAAGAGTGAGTGCACCACGACAACAACTCATGTCTACTGAGCACATGTTAATCTGGCAATACACACATGCTACATAGGGAGTCAGGTATGTGCTACATGGCCAGCACACGTATGGATGCAAGGTGGCACTCCTTCCAAGACCCAGCTACACACGGAGATTGAGAACCTCCCCATGCCATGCCATGGGAATAGCTGTGTCCCAGTGCAAGTGAACAGCCAGACGCAAGACAGGAGTGACATACACCCACACATCAGCAGAAGTAGGATGCCGATTGCAGAGACTGGTCGCGGAACACTGTAGCCACAGGTCACATGACATTACACTAGGACAGCCCACACACCTTGCCATGAAGGTGCACATGTCATGACTCACCACACATTCCTTGTGAGGATGCAGACATGGCCTTGTCACGCTACTCCGTGTCCCATGCATACATGTGCACCTCACATCCGATACCACATGTGGCATGGTGTGCGGAACAGTGTGCAATGACAATCTACACACAGACACATGTTGGTTGCTGCTACGGCTGCAGCTTATGAGGGTGCTACAACATCAACCTGATGTAAATCCCCCACACATAAATGAGATAGTCACATTGTGCACTGTGGGTAGTGACAAGTCAAGTGTCATAACCCCTGTACCGGGCATCATGGGACACTTCCGTGTGTTGGTGTCCGTGCCATGCCAGTGACGCTTACCCCAAGTGTGCAGTCCGACATGCACACATGTCAAAGGAGTCAAGGGCATGGCTGGCACACATTGCACCGTCACACAGTACACCTATACACATCTCATCATACATCTGGTGCCTTCTCCACTCAGGAGTCATGTTCCACATCACAGCCTGTCACACCTGTGCCCCACACATGTAGTAATGCACAGACGATGCCTTGATGTCCATTCCTGGACAAGTATGTCCATCCATGGACAAGTATGTCCATCCATGGACAAGTATGTCCGCCCTATTCCTACCTGTGTGTCGCCTATCACCACTGTGATGTGTAAAAACCGCCGTACTGCTGCTAAGAGGGCCTGTGTACGTTCCCAAATCACTGTGGGAGTGCTGCCGTATGTGTACCCATCGTGATGGCGAGCGTACAGGCATTTGTACGGTCCGTACCACTACGAGTACGCATACGCGTGCAGACCCATAGTGATAGTGAGCGTAGATGCGTGTGTACGGCCCTGTCACAATGTGTGTCCTCGCGTATGCGTACTCGTAGTGGTACGGGCCGTACACACGCATCTACGCTCACTGTCACTATGGGTCTGCACGCGTATGCGTACTCGTAGTGGTACGGACCGTACACACGCATCTACGTTCACTATCACTATGGGTCTGCACGCGTATGCGTACTCGTAGTGGTACGGACCGTACACACGCATCTACGCTCACTATCACTATGGGTCTGCACGCGTATGCATACTCGTAGTGATAGTGAGCGGACATGCGTGTGTACGGGCCGTACCACTACGAGTACGCATACGCGTGCAGACCCATAGTGATAGTGAGCGTAGATGCGTGTGTACGGTCCGTACCACTACGAGTACGCATACGCGTGCAGACCCATAGTGATAGTGAGCGTAGATGCGTGTGTACGGGCCGTACCACTACGAATACGCATACGCGAGGACACCCATACTGATAGTGAACGTAGGCATGCGTGTACGGGCCGTTGCAACGCATTTGGGGTGCCCTAGGGCCCCGAAACGCACAGTACCTGTGTGTGATGCTCCAAATTACATAGGGGACAAGTATTGAGGCCTACATGCATGCTGGTTGTCATGGAGACCAAGTTCAAAATCCGAAATTGTTCTGGAAGGTGCACAGCAGAAGTCAGTTGGAATTCCTCTACATTGTTGCAATGTGTTTGTGGGTCTGACATCATGCAGGAGAATGAAACCGATAGAGAACCCACAGACTTCTAGGTTTGAAGGGATTGGTGGAAAAACAGGATGCAAATGTGAGTGACCAATCACTCTGTACTCCTGTGCATGAGACAGGGCAGAAAGGCAGATGTAAGGCAGCCAGGTCCCATGAGGGAGTACTTGCCTGCACATCTTTGCATTCGTCGACCCAGCTGCTGCTACTGATTCCCTGGAACCATGTCAAGGGCTGTGGAGAGGACACAGCCATTCACCCTGGAGGAGAACATGGCTCTGCTGGATGTGATTCTCCCACAGTACTCCATGCTGTATGGGCGACCAGGGTATCAGGTGAGTGCATAGGCCACTGGCACAGACTGTCCCTATGTTGTGACTGTGACTTCTGGCATTGTGTCCTGGTGTGACACACATGCCATGTACTGTAGGGGGGGTCCCAGGGGGGGAAGCCTGATGTCTCCCAGCAGTGCCCTGAGACAGGAGGGGTGGGTGTGGAGTCCTCCCAGCAGTGCCCTGAGACAGGAGGGGTGTGTGCCTATCACTCCCAGCAGTGCCCTGAGACAGGAGGGGTGGGTGTGGAGTCCTCCCAGCAGTGCCCTGAGACAGGAGGGGTGGGTGCCTATCACTCCCAGCAGTGCCCTGAGACAGGAGGGGTGGGTGCCCATCACTCCCAGCAGTGCCCTGAGACAGGAGGGGTGGGTGTGGAGTCCTCCCAGCAGTGCCCTGAGACAGGAGGGGTGGGTGTGGAGTCCTCCCAGCAGTGCCCTGAGACAGGAGGGGTGGGTGTGGAGTCCTCCCAGCAGTGCCCTGAGACAGGAGGGGTGTGTGCCTATCACTCCCAGCAGTGCCCTGAGACAGGAGGGGTGGGTGCCTATCACTCCCAGCAGTGCCCTGAGACAGGAGGGGTGGGTGCCCATCACTCCCAGCAGTGCCCTGAGACAGGAGGGGTGGGTGTGGAGTCCTCCCAGCAGTGCCCTGAGACAGGAGGGGTGTGTGCCTATCACTCCCAGCAGTGCCCTGAGACAGGAGGGGTGGGTGTGGAGTCCCCCCAGCAGTGCCCTGAGACAGGAGGGGTGGGTGTGGAGTCCTCCCAGCAGTGCCCTGAGACAGGAGGGGTGTGTGCAGAGTCCTCCCAGCAGTGCCCAGAGACAGGAGGGGTGGGTGCCTATCACTCCCAGCAGTGCCCTGAGCCAGGAGGGGTGGGTGTGGAGTCCTCCCAGCAGTGCCCTGAGACAGAAGGGGTGTGTGCCTATCACTCCCAGCAGTGCCCTGAGACAGGAGGGGTGGGTGTGATGCACAGTGTGAGCCTTGATCACTGATTGTGACATTGCCATCATTCCACCTGTGTACCCACTATGGCACGTACAGCTTTTTCCCTCACCAGGGGATGATGTCCCTATGACAAAGGTGCAATGCGTTGGCTGCATGACATGCCTTGTTGTAAACAGCTAATTTGTTCTCATATGTCTCTCTGTGACATGTGGCTGGTGTATTGATGTGGTGTCACTTGTTCTTCCTCACAGGTAGGCGCCACTGCCAAGGAGCAGATCTGGCTGACCGCCGTCAGTGCCGTGAGGGGTGTGGATGGTCGGAGGCGGAGCCTGCCCCAGGTGAGGAAACGCTGGCAGGATATCTGGTGCTGGACGCGGAGGATTGCACGGCTCCTGCTGGGGGACTCACCTGAGAGCCACAAGAACCGCGGCCGCCGCCGTCTGAGCCACCTCCACAGGCGTGTGCTGCCGGTGGTCTTTCCAGACCTGGAGAGGCGCTTACAGGCGATGCAGCAGCCGGAAGGGGGTAGGTACATGTGCGTTTGTTGTGTGTCACCGGCATTTGTAAGGGCACGGTAGCATTAATTCACTGGCAGGGTTTAAAGGTGCTGTGCAGATCCTGTTTGCCCCAGTATAGCGCTGCGCCCCTGCCACCCTTCGCCTCCTTGCAATGTGTTCCCTGGTCTGTGTGTGGTCACTCCTTCACAAGGTAATGTAGGCTGGTGCTTTGTCCACGAGAACAATGCCTGTAGCATCATGTGTGGGGGTGGTGTGTAACAGCTTTTTGGACCTTGGCTGTGCCCTGTCAAGTGCACTGCATGTGGGTTCCATGTCAGTTGGCACTGATGCTGACTCCAGACATGGGAGTTGGTCTCTCATGTGTCATGCCTTACAGCGCGCATGTCCTATGTAGTGGCCTGTGACATGATGTGCATGAGTGTGCGATACGCATAGTGCAGGGATGGTGGCGTGTGTTGCAGTCATTACCATTCAGTAGCATGTGGTTGCGTGGCCACTACTGTCCCCTGGAGCACCTTTTCCTCAGTGGTGTGTGTCATCATAAACGTGGACACTCTCAGTGTCTACAGCGTAGGTTGTGCTCTGTGCCATTGTCCCCTGGCACCATGTATATAGACGTGCTATTTTGTACAGGTGTCCACTGTGCAGCCTGACCTGATTGTCCTTCTTCATACTCACAGTTGGCAGTGCCTGTGTGTCTTGTTATACTCATCTGAGGATGGGCACTGGTACCTCATTATTTGTACAGGTGCACCTTGGCTGTTTGGCGTCCAATCTTGCATTTTGCCTGCCCCTGTGTTTATCACCCAGACTATGAGATGTTGGTGCCACCTGTGTCTCAACAATTTGCCTCGTGTAGGGGTTGGTTGGGGCGGGCAATGCCTATATGTAAAATCCTGATTTCTACTTGCTGGGTCTGGGCAGTGTGTGATGTTTGTCTGGACACACACGCAAGGTGCAGTGACCGAGTCATGTTGGGCATGTTTCCAGCATTACCTATGCAGCATGTGTCTCAAGTTCGTGGATATGGTCCCTGGTCATCGGTATTTTCACCGACGCTGTGTGGTGCAGATGCAGTGCTGGATTGTCCCCAGGGCCTGGGTGCTATGTCAGACTACGTTTCCTGTCTTGAGCTATTGTCTCATGCTCTCCATGGTGTTGCAGTGGCATGGTGGCTCAACCAACTGTGTGTTTCATGCCCTACATCGGTACCTTGTTTAGTAGATGTCAGGGATCTTCCTTTTCAGGCTATGCAATGTTACCTATGTAGATTGGACTCATGTGACTGATGTGTACAGCTGTCTGATTAATTTCTGTCTCTCCACCCTGCCCACAGCATCGTCGGGGGACACAGAGGGAGACATGGACACAGGCAAGGCGGAGGGACCGAGCACCAGTGCCAGCCGTGACATCGGGGCTGGCACATCGAGTGGGACAGAGGTGGAGGATAGTGCGGCCGAGGACCTGTCGACTGGCACGTCAGAATACGAAGCTGACAGGTCCGAGGAGGATGTCTCCGAGTGGGCGGTGGCTGCACCAGCAGCTGACAGCGGAACAACACCTCGCACCGCCCCCTCAGTTCCCATCAGCCGCCTCCCACTTGCTCGTGTCCCTTCCCAGCGTGCCCGGTCACAGCATGTCTCCTTCCTGCCAGGCACCGCACCCCCTGCCCCTGTCTCCACTGCTGCCGCCAATGCAGAGTCTGTGGACATCCAGCGGCAACTGCAGGTTGGTCAGGCTGCGATCCTTAATGTCCTCCATGCCCACGGCAAAACCCTCACCAACATCGAGGCATTCTTGGAGGGCATTCATTCATCGCAGGCTGACCAACGCAACTTGCTGAGGTCCATAGACTCCACACTGACTGCAGCAGTGGGTCTCCTGCAGCGCGACCTCCCCCCACCTACCCCTGCCCCATCCACACTTCCCACTCCCATGCCTGTCCCACGTACACCCAGACGTCAGCATGCACCCACATCAACAGACACGGGCACCACACCAGCAGGGAAGGTCCACCGCACTCCTCCTGACACGCACACACAGGGTGAGGTAGGCACACCCACTGGGTCGGGGGGCAAACGTGTGACACGCAGCCATAGTGGGAGTCCGCATTCCACCCAGTCCACTCCCTCCAAATCCCCTCCCCTCAGCTCTCCTGGCCACATCTCCCCCAAGGACTCCTTCATGGCCGCTCTGTCCCTGAGCCCCACAGTTACACCACCACGCAAGCGGTCAAGGAAGTCCTCGGTCAGGGTGGTTGAGTCTCCCCCCCTGTCTCCACCCTCCCCCGGTGGCGCTGCGACCCATCCCTCTGACCCCCCCCCTCCTTGGGGCCTGAGGTCCCTTCGGGTGCAGGGGACTCCCTGGAGGACCTTGCAAAGGTGTGTAGTGCCATCCTGGCCTCCGCCTTTGGCACTGACCCACCCCCTGTGGTGGAGTCCTCCATCCCTGCACCCACAACGCCGCCCCTTTGCCCTGATGTCCCTGCGGTGCCTGTTGCTTCCCCCCCCCCCCCCTGATGCCCTCACCAGTGTGGAAGACGATGCCATTTGACTGTGCAGGCAAGGTAGGGGACACGCATCCCACTGTGTCCCCCATCCAGCTGAGAATCATTGACTGCCCTATGGGCTTTGTGAATATTGAACTGCCTGCGATCCACGGACATTGTGCTCATGCTGAATAAAGCATAATTTTGTTTTCATTCTCACACTACTGCTATGCTGGTATTGGTGTTGGTGGGGCTGCTACATGGTTTTGGGTGGTGTTTAAGGGTTTGGGTGTGTGGGATATGTAGTAGTGTGCTGCTCATTGGTGGGACCCTGGGATCTGTGTGCCATCACAAGGTGTTGGCTAACTTTCTTTGTTCATGTAAGCAGTTACTGCATGGTGCACTTGTCCCAGGGTGTATTCCTTCCTCTGTGTACCCAGCTTTCTTCCCTGCAGGGTGTTCCCAATGTTTAGCGCAGAGCTGTGTCTACATGAGCTGTGTGTGTGACGGAGCCCTTCTACTTTGGCCATGCATGCAGGGCCATTTCTCCACCTGCAACAATCGTGGCATCCTTGGTGATCACTGTACTTGTGTGTGGAGTCTGTTGACATGAGTTCATGGGGACATGTTCCCTTGTAGGCAGTATGCATGTGGATAATTCTGGCCTCACACACATGTGTTACACCCCTCCTGTCTCAGGGCACTGCTGGGAGTGATAGGCACCCACCCCTCCTGTCTCAGGGCACTGCTGGGAGGACTCCACACCCACCCCTCCTGGCTCAGGGCACTGCTGGGAGTGATAGGCACCCACCCCTCCTGTCTCTGGGCACTGCTGGGAGGACTCTGCACACACCCCTCCTGTCTCAGGGCACTGCTGGGAGTGATAGGCACCCACCCCTCCTGTCTCTGGGCACTGCTGGGAGGACTCTGCACACACCCCTCCTGTCTCAGGGCACTGCTGGGAGTGATAGGCACACACCCCTCCTGTCTCAGGGCACTGCTGTTAGTGATAGGCACCCACCCCTCCTGTCTCAGGGCACTGCTGGGAGGACTCTACACCCACCCCTCCTGTCTCTGGGCACTGCTGGGAGGACTCCACACCCACCCCTCCTGTCTCAGGGCACTGCTGGGTGGACTCTGCACACACCCCTCCTGTCTCAGGGCACTGCTGAAAGGACTCCACACCCACCCCTCCTGTCTCAGGGCACTGCTGGGAGGACTCCACACCCACCCCTCCTGGCTCAGGGCACTGCTGGGAGGACTCCACACCCACCCCTCCTGTCTCAGGGCCCTGCTGGGTGGACTCTGCACACACCCCTCCTGGCTCAGGGCACTGCTGGGAGGACTCCACACCCACCCCTCCTGTCTCAGGGCACTGCTGGGAGGACTCCACACCCACCCCTCCTGTCTCAGGGCACTGCTGGGTGGACTCTGCACACACACCTCCGATTTCAGGATATGTACGCTTGGAACATACACGGTGGGGGTATGCTCAATGCATTCGAGGTGAGGGTACGAGTCTACTTACACTGTTGGGGTGGGGGGTACGCTCCTTGCATACGCGGGTGAGGGTACGGGTCGTACTTACACTGTTGGGGTGGGGGTACGGTCCGTGAGTCCGCGGGTGGGGGTAGGAGTCGTACTTACACTGGTGGGGGTGGGGGTACGGTCCGTACGTCCGCGGGTGAGGGTTCGAGTCGTACTTACACTGTTGGCATGGGGGGTACGCTCCATGCATACGCGGGTGGGGGTACGGGTCGTACTTACACTGTTGGCATGGGGGGTATGCTCCATGCATACGCGGGTGGGGGTACGGGTCGTACTTACACTGTTGGGGTGGGGGGTACGCTCCATGCATACGCGGGTGGGGGTACGGGTCGTACTGACACTGTTGGGGTGGGGGGTACGCTCCTTGCATACGCGGGTGAGGGTACGGGTCGTACTTACACTGTTGGGGTGGGGGGTACGCTCCATGCATACGCGGGTGGGGGTAGGAGTCGTACTTACACTGGTGGGGGTGGGGGTACGGTCCGTACGTCAGCGGGTGAGGGTTCGAGTCGTACTTACACTGTTGGCATGGGGGGTACGCTCCATGCATACGCGGGTGGGGGTACGGGTCGTACTTACACTGTTGGCATGGGGGGTACGCTCCATGCATACGCGGGTGGGGGTACGGGTCGTACTTACACTGTTGGGGTGGGGGGTACGCTCCATGCATACGCGGGTGGGGGTACGGGTCGTACTTACACTGTTGGGGTGGGGGGTACGCTCCTTGCATACGCGGGTGAGGGTACGGGTCGTACTTACACTGTTGGGGTGGGGGTACGCTCCATGCATACGCGGGTGGGGGTACGGGTCGTACTTTCACTGTTGGGGTGGGGGGTACGCTCCTTGCATACGGGGTGGGGGTAGGGTCCGTACATATACGTCCCCATGCTATGTGATGCTTGTGCGGCCCGTACCCAGGCCTTTGCCACGTGGGTGCGATCCGTCCCGCCATTGTTGGGGTGACGTGTGTGGGCGTGGTACGACTCGTACCCACGCTCTTCAGGCGTGGGTACGGGACGTACCTGTCTGGTTGTGTTGCCGGTTCGCGTGGTGACGGACTTCCGTTGTGGCGGTCGCTGGCTTTTCAGGACACGCCCCCACCCCCTCGTGGTGACCAGGGCATGGGAGTCAGGTATGTCCAGGCCATGTGTGGTGTGTGACTTATGTGGTTGTTTTGTGGCCTGCCCTGGTCCTGCCACCCCCACCCCACCCCACTTTCCCCCCTCCCTTAGTTATTCTGACCTTCTGCGGCGTCTGCGTCGTAACCTGTAGAGGAGGTGGACTGCTATGAGGGCAGGGATGACTCGTAGGTTCGGGTCCATGTCTGTCCGTCGCGTACTGGTACTCCTTGATCGCGTCGTCCTGTCGCGTACGGGTCCTCCTTGATCGCGTCGTCCTGTCGCGTACGGGTCCTCCTTGGTCGCGTCGTCCTGTGTGTCCGTCGCGTACTGGTCCTCCTTGTTCGCGTCGTCCTGTCTGTCCGTCGCGTACTGGTGGTCCTTGTTCGCGTCGTCCTGATTTCCCGGCAGTTTTTGGGTGCCGGAAAATATTCACCGTGCGGGATGACGTCGGTGCGAATCGTAATTCCTGGGTCGTGAATGGCTGGCTGCGAGCGTCCCGACGTCAGGTCGGCGCTTTCCCGGATGGCATTGGTAGGGTTTTTTTGTTCGGTCGGGCTTTTTTACGATTCGTACGGTGATGGTGTACCCGTGCAAATCGTAATTCCTTGTTTGTATGAATTGACGACCGGGTACGCGTCGGACGGAGAATATGCTCCGTCCGACGGTTCGTACCCGGTTTTTACCGGATCGTGATCGGCGCCTTAGGGTGTTCACCGGTTGGTGAGCCACCTATTGTGGAAATGAAAATTGTAACCCAGGTGCTAGGAGATATTTGGAACTAATGTCGTATGAATTTACTGGACGTCAAACATGCATCTACTGGAAGTCAAACATGAATTAGGCGTAACCAACTACGGGCCTGATTTCGATGTTGGTCAGTGTTGCCTCCGACCAACACCATTTCGGTGTGGGACCATAGGTTGGCGGTTCCGCACACCTTATTAGGATGCGACCGGTTTTGTCCGAGTTCCATTTCAGACTGTTTTTCTTCATCCAATTCACTATATGCGTCATACACTCCTTGAAGGTTTGGCCCCCTTCTGCCACTTTAGATGTTATTTGCACCACAATTTGTGTGTCTTCCGCATATGAAGTGACTACAAAGCCGTAGCTATGGGTTAAATTGGCCAACGGGGCGACATAAATATTAAGAGTGTTAGGCTAAGTGAGGAGCTCTGAGGCACCCCACATGAAAGTGAGGAAGGATCGGAACCAAAGTCACCAAAAGCAACAACTCGATTTCTATCACGTAAAAAAAACAAAGAAGAGCAAGTGATACATCTTTAAGACAATTGTCTCAAGCCGGCAAATGAGAGGTGAATGGTTGATTGTGTCAAAAGTGGCGGATAGATCTAAAAGAATCAGCGTAGCTTTTCCTCCGTTGTCAACCACCATCCTTACTTCCTCGGAGGCTGTCCCTAAGAGTGACTTCGAACAATAGTTTGACCTAAAACCATGTTGAGAGGCATCCAGGAGATGATTTGAATCTAGAAAGGCCAACATCACCTCATTCATTGCTTTTTCAAATATCTTGGCTGGCAATGGGAGGCGCGAGATAGGCCAACGGCTTTTTGCATCCATGGAGTCAAGGGACACTTTCTTAATCAACTGGATCATCGATGCTTTTTTCAAGGCTACTGGGAACTGTCTTTCTATCAGAGTATTATTGAATCGTTCCCCCCATGTAGAATGTGGGTAGGGAAAGGGTCAGATGGTGCCCCAGATTTTGTGGAGTTGATAAGTCTGGCTACCTTCTCCACAGTGAGTGGAGAAAACATTGTTTCTGGGTTTTTTTATTTGTCCATTGCCTATGTTAACTTTCTGCATTCCTATGGATGGATTAGCAGGAGTGAAGGCATTCGTAGAAGGAGTGGTGAAGACCTGAAAAATGAGATTCACCTTGGCATGAAAAAATGTGGCCAATTTGTTGCAGAAGGATTGGTCAAGCAGAAAGCACAGGCATTGTTTATATTAGCCAGAGATTTCACAGTTCGGAAATGTTCCCTGGTAGAATCTTTTGCTAGGCTGATTTCCTCGCTGATATATTTTGATTCTGCAGAAATGGTTAAGGCCTTATATTCATTAAGGAGAAGTTTGTATTTCATATTTTCTTCATGAAAGTACTCCTTCCTCCATCTGCGTACCTGAAGTCTACACTAATGTTGAACCTTCAACCTCCTGGGAGTACTGATGAGCTGAGGGTCTTTCCCTGTGCCTTGTACCCGTTTTCTCCGGTGTCAATAATGAAACTGCAGAGTATATCCAATTTACATAATTGGCAAAGTCTACTTCAATTTACTTCTGAGTGTAGGTCTGGAGCTCAGAAGGTGATTATTTAATTCCCTGGGGTCAATATTCTTCCAAGGTCGAAATTTGAATGTAGTAGCAGTGTTGGAACTACAAAAAATATTTGTGGAGACTTTGAGTAAAAGCAAAATGGCCTTCTGTTCTGTTCATGATAAAAGCAGCATTTCTTAAAAGCTAAAAGCAGAGTTATTGGTGAAGACTCCATCCAGGATATGGTTTGCCTTGTGGGAGGAAACATTGACAATTTGTGTAAGATCAAAACTGTAAAGGCTGTTTACTAGACGTTCAATGTCGCTTTTTCCACGCAGCTCTAGATGAAAATTAAAATCACCAGGATAGGAGAAATTAGCAAACTTCATGCAGAATTCTGTAACATCCTGCAGAGTTTGGACAAATTGGTCTCTACGACCAGGTGAGCAGTATAATCAGATACCATTAAAAAGATTTTTATCTTTAAACTTAAACAAGAGGGCTTTACAGTCAAGCTGAGTATTGGACTCAAAGGTGACCTTAAAGAAATTGCAATAAATAATCGCAATACCACCGCCACTTTTACACTGACAATCAACTCCATCAATATTGATTGAAGGTTTCTGTGACAAATATGATATCCAATGTGTGCTGATCCACAAAGTCAGCAAATGCATATTTATTCTTTATCAGGGACTGGGTGCTCAAAAGCACACATGAGACTACCTGCTGAGAACCCTTCCTTTCAGATTTTAAGACAGAAGAAGACTGAGAAATATTGTGAGTAGAGCGATATGTATTACCCAGTTTAAGGCCAAACTTACACCCTGGACAACAGTAGTGGCCCGGATTACTGTTAAAGTCATAGATACCACAGTGATCGTGCTTACCCCCATTGAGAAGTCCAAAAAAGCTTTCTGTGAATCTGATCAGGTGGAAAAATGGCCAGGGGTCCTGGCGCACTGTGCAGTCTGGCCACGGACGGGTGCAGACGGCATTGAATTTGTCCCCCCAACGCCGAGCCCTCTGCAGCACGTCTGCGCTATCTGGTCCTTGAAAAGGGCCGGCATCAAGGGGACATGACTGGGGGCATGGTCAAGCTCCGAGAGGCAGTGAGAAGCTTCAGAGGGAAAACAGGGTGGAGAAAGGAACAAATCAAACTGCGGTCCAGCAACCCCATTCACAACAAGCAGGCTCCCCTGCAGGTGAAAATTACGGGTTACTTAATTCTTAATTAAAGAGAAATTGAGAAAGGAACAAACCATACAAGCATTGAAAAGGCACTTTAAGCCTAGTACATGGTGCATAACACATAGGAGCCAGGCTCCTCCAAAATGGCTTCTGAGAAGCCTACAAGGAAATAACTCGCCATGAGTGCAATGGGAACCATCCAGTGGTCACTACAGTAGTCTTGTCTGATGTGGTAACTATTACAACACATAACATTAGTAGCTCGGGATGGTTTCATTCACTATAAGTAGCTGTTATTTATGAAAAGCTTGTAGATCTCTGATCTAACTAAATAAACTAAACTTGTAGATGCTTACTTTGATGACAACTCACTGCCACCAGACTTAGGGACTCCTCCCATTGCACATCATATTTGATCAAATTTGATTTCTGTTGTTGACATGGATGTTTCACAAGGGTTGATCATAATTATGTGTTGTCTTACTACAACATTTGTAGCCAAATTCAATGACTATTGCATACCAAAGAGCAGCCAGGTGATCTGAGTGGGAGATTAGGTGTGGTTTATAAAAAGCTGCCATATTCGAGAGGTACAACGAATAATGTCATTTTAGAATCATAAGTCAAAGAAAAAAATAATGTCCTGTACCACACTATAAAAAGTTCCATGTGTGAACCTTATAGTTTTAAACAAAATTAACAAGAATAAAGGACAATATTGCTTGCCCGTCTAAAATGAGGATTCATTCTTCATTAAAATACAGACTATATTGAGTAATGAGGATAAACTGGTAATTGGAATGTTTGTGATCTGCTGTTGGAACTCCATGCTTAAATTACACATACATCTATGCTTAGTATTCAAATGCCTTCCTTGGAGTTACAATGGAAAAAGAAAAAAAAAATCTGCATTAGTTTACTAAAGTGTGCTTTTTAATATTGGATGAATTCCTGTTCTTGGAAAAACAGAAAGAAAAATACACAATTTACGTTTCGCAGTTTTCCAGACAAAGTTCTGGTTAGGTGATGGTTCAATCTGAAAATGCCTCCCAGGAATTGTGTAACAAGATGTATGCTGTGGCTGTGTGCCCTGTACTTGACTGCGCCCTGCACTCACAATGTTCACTGCATGACTTTAGAAAATATATGGGGAATACCTTGTGCTGACATGTGGTGTAGCCTATGCAAAAGCTTGTCACACATATTTTCTTTGAGTGGCCCTGGTGCGTAATAAGGTCAAAGGCAAACATTTGACGTGATTTACGTCTATTATTAGTGGGAAAAACCTTCAACGTCTCTAAGTCTATTCTACATAAGCTCTCATTTTCACATCCCTTTCTACTTTAATGTGCATACATTCATAGCGCACACTTTGATAATGGTGAGTTGTAAAACTGCACACGCCGAGTTACAATGGAGCATTCAGAGTGCATGTCACATGGGTGCAGATTAACAACTTTAGGTAATTCAAAGCTTTATAGAAGCGCAGAGTGTTGGGGTGGCTTGTCTGACACTTCGGCACTGCCTTCTGGGCCAGGATGAAAACAGTACTGAATGGGCCCTTTTTAGGTCGCCCGGATTGTGAGCTTTGTCTCTCTGAGACATGCTGTAATCACTCTATTGGCTTTCAGCCCATCCATTTGCTTTTTATTGGCTACTTCCAATGTTGGGTAAAAAGTCTTCCTTTCTATTGGCTGATGTGTCTTTTTAGTTCCTCCCTTTTGCTCTTTTTTACCACCCAGAGAGTAGTGCCTAAGTTCTGATAACTTTCCACTGTTGTGTTCATGTGTTTGGTCTTGGAACTATTTTCTTTGTTCTCTGCTCGAGTTGAACATACGTGTATATTTTGTTTGCAGCTTTTTCTTGCTTGGGTCTGAAATTATAGAAACGTTTGTGCCTTTCTGACAGCAACGTGTTTTATTTTATTACATTGTGTGCAATGTATGTATAGTTACAGTTTCTTTATGTTTGAATGGAATGTGCAGTGCAGCGCTGCACACAAGTCCCACCTTTTCCATGCCCACAATGCCTCACAACCCCTCGCTGCTTGTAGAGAATTGTATGATAGGTGCAAAATTTTACAAAGACACATACGCCTACTGATGCTACCTGACAGTAATGTGTGAACGAGGTTACTGGTTCAAAGGAACATCTAGTAATCTCTTCCACTGTCTGATAATATTCCTTTTTAACAATCTATCTAGCAATATATTTGCCACCTCTCTATTCAGCGATCTAGCTATCTATGTAGCTTTCTTCTGTCGGTATGTATACCTGTCGTTTTGCTTGTCCCTCTGTCTTGTAACTGCTCCTCCATCTGTGTCTCCTTCCTTCCTTTTCGCTCATCTATCAAAATATGTATCTATCCAAATTTATCCATCCAATATATATGTTTTATCTTTGTTAGTCTCTCCTTCTTTTACTGATCAAATTATTTTCACATTTCCCTATACTTATTCACCACTAAATCCCTTTTGGGTTCCTGAGTAGCGTGCTACTTGCTGAAAAGCACTTTGACGCTTCACCAAGGGTAGTAAGCGCTATATAAATGCAATTACAATTACATTACACCACATACATCCACAACACTCCAAACAAAAACACATGAGTAAAAGACATTATCATTTACAACGCCAATAGCTCCAACTCCCACAAATGTGAGACCTATTACATTGAAAATGCTTGTTGTGTTCTGTCATGTTCAGCAGGACCATAAATGTGCCCCACTCACTGCCACTTTCAAGCCGGTGTGTCATCCAGCGCCACAGTGCCAGACATGCCAGTCCAACACTAAAAGCGCACATGGAAGCATGTGACAGTTACAGGTTTCCAGGTATACGCATGAACAACTATGGTAAATTCCATCAGCTCAATACAAATGATATTTTGTGCATGGGAAAACTCTGCAGCACAAGAATCAATGCTCTTGGTAACTTTTTTCCCCTCCATGTTGAATTTTTTTTCTAATTTGAGAAACCTTCTCCAATACCTAGACCAATAAAGGGAATGTTTCCTAACCCCTTCCCATTCTGGAAAGGGAGTTAGGCCCAGATGTATAAAGAGGCAGGTCACAGAAAGTCACACATTTTTGCAGCCTATTTCTGATTTTGTGATGCAACTTATATACTAATAGGTCGCAAAACAAAACCTCTAGTCACAGAGGTCACAAAATGTCATGCCTAATGGATATTAATAAGGCAGGTTGTTTACTGGCTAAAAACACAGGGAAGGTAGCCTGCAAGGAAAAGTAGGCCATCATCCTGTGTTTATACTCATAAACATATTTTTTATTTTATTTTGTAAAACATCTCGTGTTGTTTAAAGGAACTGGTGCTGCTCTGAAACAAAATGCTTTCCTGTTTGTGAATACAGCAGGGGGAGCAGACATTGGCCACCTGGACCACTGCTTGTCCCCGCAGAGGTCATCTGACACAAGGTTCAAAGGAGAAGGCGTTGCCAGAGGACTCTTTCCACTTTATTAGTCAGTTACCACCTTGTTTCAGGTGTTGTTAACTGGTAATGTGGTTGCAAACTATTGCCACATTCCATACCCATTTGCAATTAGGTAGTAACGTCCCTTTTACACCCGTTCCTAATTGCGATTCATTATGGGTCGCAAATCCCATTTTGTGAGTCAGAAATCCATTTATGACTCACAATTTCTTGTTCACCTGGATTGAGAGCGCAACATGGTTTCGTACCTGACCCTTACTCAGGCCCTTGGCAAGAGTAAATTTGCAACAATTTCATGGATCGGAAGGAGTGGGAGAGGAATTTTGTGATTAACCAATAGTAGCTGGAAGTTCACGAACCCGCGGGACGTTCCCTCCCTGTATGGCTCAACCCCAGCAACAGCCCTGTTTTTATATTACTCTCACGAGAATGTTTGTGCGAATAAAACCTTTTACTACATAAGTGGTTTTGCACTCATAAAAATGGTTTTATGTGTGTAGGTAAAAGATAGTCATGCTGATAGCTTAGAGAGTCCATTGACCAG
Organism: Triturus cristatus; assembly: GCF_964204655.1. Lineage (NCBI taxonomy): Eukaryota > Metazoa > Chordata > Amphibia > Caudata > Salamandridae > Triturus > Triturus cristatus. Next base: position 530,081,834 of record NC_140593.1, on the reverse strand, counting down.
GGCATTTTAATCGTGCCTAAATTCTGCATCTTTTGTGGGTGCAAGTACCTTTAAAAGCCAAGAACTGGTTTTGTGACAGTGCCCTTTATTATTTGTCTTCGTGAGGTCAAAAACGGAATGCCATTGGCTTCTCCACTCTCCCAGGCGCGCATTGACATTATTGATTTATCTATATTTATTTACTTATCTCTTAAGGCAGTGATAGAAGTGAGGGAAGTTACTTATATAACCGAATTCACGTTGTTCCCATCCACTTAAAGGTACTTCCTTTCTTCTCAGTGACAAACCTAGTTCATAGTGAGCTTTTTATTGTATTTAATTTTTTAATATTAACTTGAAATACCGGTATTTATTTTGCCTACACTCCTTTTAAAGTTTATGGTATGAAGTGGTAAAATGGCATTTTAATGTTGTCACCACCTGTGATTTGTGTGCTTGGTTAAGTAGTAATTTACTCTTGTCTCATTACAAAATTATTGCAATGCAACTGAAAGGCTTGTTCTCACTACCAAAACCGATAACTGGGTGAATGGTAATGTAAAATTTTCATTTGAAGCCTATGGTGACCATGTTTAAGGGGCAGATTTTTGCTTTTCCTTTTTCCAATAAAAAAAGAATAACCGTGGCACCAGTCTGCAATGGCCAGCTCTATTAGCTTTGCCATTGCCTGGTTTGTTTGTTGTTTCAACGCTTTACACTTCCCCTCCCACTTAGCAAAAAAATAGGCTTTTGAGAGGCTAAGTGTGGGACAAAGCGTCATCAATTTGAATTCAGTGGGTGGTCAAAGTCAAAGGGTGCATGGTAAGTGGCCCCAGGGCCGCTTTAGTGCTAGTGCTGCCCAGTGCAATCATAATGTTTGCCTCTTCCACACCCCATGATCGTCCCTCAGATTCTCTCACCATGACCGGGCAAAAGTGCAGCTCATCTCTCCAATCATAAGTTATTGCTAAAGACCGCTCCCCCCCTGAGGTCAGCTCCCACTCCACAGGTCAGCGCCCAATGCAGCCGCAACAGTCGCAGTGCCCTAAAACCGGCCCTGAGTGGCCCCCCTGCAGAATGTACAGAGGAGCCCATGTGTTTACCATATCTCATAGATATTCATTGGCCTTGTGTGGAATGGTGTCCCCTCTGAAGGGTTTTAGGACCCCTGAAACATTGGGGCCCCACTGCACCTCAGGGGCTTCAGGAGCCTGCGTTATGTCGCTCTGCATGGTGTGCAATCCCCTACCACTGAAATTTCGCTCAATAAATGTCCATGTTATCCATATTAATCACGGTGTAGTGTTTATGACTTTGAAAATAATTTACTGTAAAGTGCTGATTGCACATCTTAGCCTAATACATAGTACAGTAGCAGGGCCTCCATACATTTCTATATTTTTAACTTGAATCGCTTCATATGGCACTGTGCTGATAAACTCAACATTCCAAATTTGCATACACAGCCAACGTCCCTCAACAACGGTTCCTTGCATTTAACTTTGCTGCCTACAAGCTCAAAGATATATTGTTGCGGTATTAGCAGCGTTCTTTTTATTAGCACCAGCAGGGGCGGGGCAGAAAATCATGTATTTATAAAAAATGAAACACCCCTAAGGATTTTCTCAGAAAAGGCAACAATAATTTGCCTAATATCAAAGTTTGCAATTTGTTTCCCTTGAACTACATGCATTAGCTGAAATAGACCGGCGGCAATTAAAAAGAATCTGCAGGAGAAAAAAAAAGCAAGGCACACAGGCGACTAGTCTCCTGGATGGTTAGCATGCTGTGAAATTTTAATGTGACAGTTAATAAACTGTGAAATTTACCTCGGCATCATCTTCTTGATGTCTTGAAACACTTTTCTTCTCATCTTCTAATTAATGATGGATTTAGGTCAACGGCTTTGATATTAATAATCAGCCTACTAGCACTGCATGGGCTGAGGCATTTAAACGCATAAGAACATTGAGGCCTCCTTCATTTTGTATTGATTAATCAGGTTAAGGGCCAGTGAGCATGATATATTGGTTGCCAATGAGACACTATGAGGCTGGTTTCGAGCACAGCTGGTGGAATTTCTCTCTGCTGATTTGGCAGGCAGAGGTCTGACCTCCTCAGGCAGTGGGAAATTCTGCACTTATATAGGTCACCACCTCACCATGGCAATAGATTCTTTACCACTTCTGGGGCTGTCTCCACCGTGAGAGGAGCACAGTGGATGGCAAACATTCGGTGGAACATCCTCTAAAGGCAACACAGAAGACGGAATGACTGACGCTAACTGTGGGCAGTAAAAACATAGCCCAAAGCGAGTGTACTATTGCAGTGCCCATACATTTTTACTCAATACCATGCTAGGGGTATTATGTAGAATGCTGAGGACACCATACTTAAAGTTGTGTGAATGTGATGGCCTTTGAAAGACTTCACTCCACCAGGAACTTTGACAGACCAGTCACTCTGGATTGGGTAGTAGCTTTGCTGCCAGCTGTGAAGGAGTTGCCACAGAACCATGATGGGTCCAGTGGCAATCAAATAATTGGGCAGTTCAGCCTCCAGAAGTTATGATGGAGACTACCTTATTTGACGCAATTTCCATTATGGTCCTCGTACAAATCAGGCCACATTTCTACTTATGGGAGCCACTGCTCGCTCCTTAGCCTTAAATTAGTGACTATCAGCGCTGTAGGGGTGGGCGGAATTTGCTAAATTCACTTTCGCAAATTATCGCGAAAATGTTAAAAATCTCCGCAAACATGCGGAAATATCGCGAAGATGCAGAAGTTTTTTTCCCGCATGTTTGCGGTATTTTCTGCGTGGTCGCGGCTCGCCAACTTACCCATGCGGTTGCTCGCGGGCGCGGCCATCTTGTTTTCACTTGTCTCGCGGTGCATGATCGCGAGAAGAAAGACGTGATCACACGACTAATGACGTTTACTGCGGGCGCGAACTGTCGTGAGACAGCGCAAATGGCTACCAACAATCCAACATCTCGTGGAGAACGCAACCAGATCGGGAAAACTTGTCGTCGAACCCGGGGATTCATGTAAGGCGATCGCGCGCACGCGAGAATGTATTATTTTACAGCGCGAGCAAGCAAAAAATTTCCGGTAAAATGCGGATTGCGGAAATTTTTACATTTTCGCGCTTTCCGCGGAACGCGAAAATGTCAAATTATTGCTGAACTGATTTTTAGCCCAGGCCTAATCTGTACACTAAACATAGTGGAACATGTTCAGTACCCAACTTGAATACGGTTCTTCATTAATGTAATAATGAAAACGTGATATTCCAAATGAATGCAAACAAACTGAATGTGGTGGCAGATAATTAGGGTGTCATCACCAGATTGTAATATTTAATTTTGACAGTGTTAACTTTAAAATAATTCTTCACTGTCTCCTTTTTCAAGCTTGGATCTGGGCAATGTTGTTGCAGTGAATGTCTCACTTTCTTTGCAAAGCATAGGATTCTTACATGTGAGGTCCTAGTGATCACCGCTTTCTGTTCACTAGGTCTCGATGAACGACTTTACTCAATCTCGATTGACACACATTTTTTGGTGAGTCAAGATTCAGTGAACCTCTGAACTATTTCAAGACCAGATTCAATAAGTTAGAAAAGTCTAAAGCTTGCTACCATATCAGGGAAGTTTGTTCTGTCTGTTGTTTCTAGTTATTTCGCTTGTTATTCCGAATCAAAATCATAGACTGACTCGATTAATTGATTCATCTACACATTGAGTGACCTATGCTGTTTCTCAGTGATCACACTGATTTGGTCTTCTGTTGAACATCTTTGCAACCCCTGGTATGCCTTCCAGAGCTGTAGCTGGCAAACTTACAAATGCACATGTAGGAGCTTTCTTTTAAGGCTGCCAAGTCAAGTTCTCGCTCATGTTCCGTACTCGGATCAACACGAGGAGCGACTTCCCCTGACCGGTGTTCACGCATCACGAATCTAAGACTGTGTGAGACACTTGGACCTTTTGGATACATGCACGACTATAGTGGATGTCGCTAGAAACAGAAACCCCCTTGTGGGTTGGAATTATCACCACAATATAAAGATATACATAAAGAAGACATAGTCTTGATAAAATCGTGGGATGATTTCCCTTGTAAGCGACGAAACACGTGTCGGCTGTTTGAAGGCTGTTTTAAGATCTAAGGAATAAAGAAAAAGAACAAGAATTACTTTACTGTATTGAATTTGTGCTCACATTCCGCACTGTGATAATCATTGTGACATGACTTTCGTGTGCTGAGGATTTCGTTTTGCATGTTTAGTTGGCTTAGGTCAGCTACTTTTTTGGGGAGATCGGTGGTTCTCCTCACCTTACAGCGCCAAGACAAAGATAGGCATTTTCATATCAATATTTGTGATATTCTCCTGAGTGGCGCCAGTTTCCTAAAAAACAATACCACTGTCCAGTAGCGTCTGCTTCTGTTCTAGGCAGCCAGAATGTACCTCAACCTCCCTAGGAATGACCATTTCAAGCCTACTCTTAAAACTATTCACTAGCTCCCTGTACTGGATACAATTAAATCCAAGTGCTTTGTCAACATCCACGAAACATGGTTGTGCAGCAGCCCGGCATACTTGCAGAAACACCTCACTTCATTCCAACAGGAGACCTTTATTTAATATCTGCTCATCATAGCAACCAATTGTCATTCAAGATGAATCTCAGGGTCAGAGTTCTGGGTGTGTCTAGACCAGGAGTCTGAAGCACCCATGGCCCCAACCTTAGAGCTGAACCAAACCACTAGAGTTTCAGACACTCCTGACAACTGGGCCTTTCAGACTTGTCTTTTTTTTGTTGTCCTCATTTGCTTCATTCACACCATTTCACTTGCATTACCAACTGAAATGTCCAGAACCTCATATGCTGAAGCAGGTGTGAGAAGCGGGTTCACATACTGACGGCCTTGGATTGTGATCCCCCCTTCTTTCTCCCCAAACACACCATCTCTACGTGTGGGACTACAACCTTTTAAAGAGGCGTCAGCCGAGGCGGAGAACGACTTAATCATTGGACCCCTACTCTAAAGGTCAAGTTGGTTGCTCACACCAGTTCAGGAGGGGTGTCCAAAATTCATATTTTGTGACCCTTGTCTGAAATATCCAAGTTAGCCACATTTTTCACAGAGATTAACCAGTCCTCATTCCTTGATGGGGCCTGTGACACCCAGTGCCTGCAGATCTCTCTGCGAGCTAGTAGAATAGCATAAAAAAACAACTTTGCATTGTTTTTATTACTTACAGATTGTGGATCCAAACGTCCAAAAATAACTAATAAGACACTTACCTTGATTTGTAACTTCAAGGAATTTGACAGAGGTTTACTCACAGCCTCTCAGAATGAGTGAATCTTTGGGCAGAATAAAAACATATGGAGGTCATCTTCCTTCAGACTGCCACATTTCGGACATGCAACATCCCCTCCTTTCCTGAACTTGGATAGCCATTTCGGAGTCTAGTAAGGCCCTGTGAATTGTGAATAAATGATTTTTCCTCAGGTATGCAGGTTTTAATATTTTATACAAAGTAGACATAGATACTTGCCATTGATCTTCCAACGTGGTCGCCAGCAAGTATCTTCCCCAAAGATCAACCGGGAGAGTGAAGTCGCCCCCAGCCCAGAGACCTTCCTCAAGTTAGTTGTATTCGCCTATTTTTGTGTCTGAGGCCTGGTACCAGTTCTGAACCTGAAGATCTTTTAATCTTGAAAATCTCTGGCCTAATTTCTGAATACACCATTCCCACGTGACCAAACCGTCTTCGTGGATGAGATGCTTCCACCTTAATATGCCGGCCTCTCTAAGTGGAATAGCCCACGCATCCTTGGTCCCTTCTGGTGAGCCCAGAGAGTATCAAATGGGGGCATACAAACTAAAATATGGTAATCTTATAGCCTTCGTGATTTTATACCAAGTCTCAGCCATACCCCTTAGGATCTTAAGCCTGACTTTTTTAAAGTAGTTTGGATCTACAGATTTGTACATGAAACCCCCTTCCCCTACGTTTTCTTTCTTCAACAGCATCTCAAAAAGCTTGCCAATCTCCGATTTTGTGGGTCTGTCCAAAAACATTCTTCCGTACTTTAATAAGAAGGACCAGCAGTAAAAAAGCAAATCGGGTAAGGCTAACCCACCTTTCTCCAGCCTCCTTCTCAGCTTATTCCACGCAATCCGTGGCCCTTTAGAGGACCAAATGAAGGAGCTGATCTGACGCTGGATTTTTACAAACCACTCTTTATGAAAAGGTAGTGGGATGGACTCAAAAACGAAAGTAAATTTTGGGGAGAATAACCATCTTTACGAGGTTAACTCGACCAAACAATGTTAACGGAAGATATGCCCAGTTCTTCAGCTAAACCCCTACCTCTTTTTTCACTCTTTCAAAGTTTTCTTTAGTAAGTTATGCAATATCATGGGTGATCTTAGCCCCTAGATATCTCATGTTGTCCTTACATTTTACTTCGCCTACCTCAGAATTCCAGTTATGACCTCCGTTTTCTGTTTATTAATGTCATACCCTAAACTTTTATCAAAGTCGGCAGTAACTGCTAGAACACCCTTCAATGCACTGTGTATGTTGGTAGTAAAAATTAAAATATCATCTGCGTAGAGATCAATTTTTTGCTCCAGCCATTGTATTGAAATGGTAGAATCTCAACTTTCTTCCTGAATCTTCTAGCCAGTGGCTCAATATATAGATCGAAGAGTACAGGGGATAGGGGACAACCTTGAAACATGTTTTGTCAGGACCGCATTAACTAGAACCCTGGCTACGGGAGTGGCGTAAATTACCTCTAACATTGTACAAACATTAGGACCCAAGTTGAAAGATTTAGCCACGGCTTTTAAATAGACCCAGTTGACACGGTCGAAAGCTTTGGCAGCATCTAGTGCCATAACTGTCAAAGGCAGCCCATAGGTGGTGGCCAGGTCTATGGATCCTATAACCCCTTTTGGTCCTCATGTACGAGAAGAGGCATAACCCTATTTAACCTTTCTGCTATGGTTTTTGCAAAAAGTTTATAGTCACAGTTTAAAAGCGATATAGGCCTGTAAGAATCGCAGATCTTCTGACATTTTCCCAGTTTTGGGATTAAAGTGATGGTGGCCTCATTCCACGAATCCGGTAGTTTTGCTTCAGTCAAGAAAATGACATTGAAAAGTTTGACCAAAATGGGGCTTAATGTGCTGGCTAGGGCCCTATAAATTTCATGGGGCAGGCCATCTGGGCCAGGAACACTCCCTCTTTAGCCCTCCCCAATTGCTTTCTCTAATTCACCAAGATGTATCTTCTCATTCAACTGCTCTTTTATCTCTCATTAAGGGATCAACGGGGTCCTGACTCTGATACCTTGAAAAAGAAGATCCTGTCCAGGGCCTTGACTAAGAAGACAATGGAGATTGATAGGGTGTCGTATGAAGTGTTCGATGCCACTCACTTCTGTCACACAAGGAGGTAAATACCCGTAGGGATAGGCTATGTTTAGGTTGTTTATTTTGGTTGTACAGGAAAACAAACAAGGTCCAATGTGACGCTGTTCCTCCTGGTTGGGTTTCTCCCGTCTTCACCAAGAGTTCCGTCAAAAAGAGGGAGTGGAGTTGCTGTTGTCTTGCTTCTGCCGTCGTCCCAAGACTCGCAACCGAGAGGGGAACCAAACAAAACAATCCAGGGTCAGTCCTACGGAAGTGTGATGCTTCCTGGCAGTGGGAAAGGGTGTGAGGGAAGATTCACATACAACCCGGCACCGTGTGAGTTTTAGCGTGTCCTCCCTTTAAATAGATTTCCTCCCCTGCCCATGCCCGGAAAACCCCTGGAGTTTTGCCCATACCTTGTGGAGCCACTCTCCGCCAGGATAGTGGCGGGGCAAGGAGCAGTCTCGTTGGCCTCCTGGCTTGACGTCCGCGTCAGGGGCAGCGTCTTTGGTCTGCTCTCTCTACGGCCCCTCGGCTTCCTTCGGCTTCTGCGTCTCTGGGTCCTCTCCCACTGGAAAACTCGCTTCTGCTTCCATCATGGATGCCTCTCCTCTTGTTGCGCCGTGCGTCTTGTACGACAGGATGGCTGAGGTACGCGTCATCAGCCCCGCCCCTTGGAGTTCTCCGGGAAGGATACCGTCAAAGGGCTCCAGGCCAGCCTGTATACTGGGTGACAGTATGCCGGTAAAAGTCTCCGTGGGGAAATACGGTAGCTCAATCCAGGATTCCTCATTGGGATCCTGACACATACCCCCCCCCCCCCCCCAAGGATTTCCCCGATCGGGGGAAAGAGGGAACCGTGAGAGATAGTTTGCATTGCCCTGTTCACTGCCTTTCCTGTGGAGGACCTCAAAGCGGAATGGTTGTAGGGCCAAAAACCAGCCCTTATTCCTATGCAACCAGGTGAGGGGTGCGTGGTCAGTATACAGTGTAAAAGAGCGTCCTTCCAGGTAATACCATAGTTTTTCTACACTCCACTTCAGGGCCAGGCATTCTTTTTCTATTGTAGGATAAGCTCGCTCTCTAAGGAAGTGTTTTCTACTTATGTAAAGAATAGGCTTTTCTAGCCCGTCACTGTCTAACTGAGAAAGGACGGCCCCTATTCCTACCCCTGAAGCATCTGTCTGGAGGATAAAGGGGTGTTGGAAATTTGGAGGGAGTAACTCTGGGGAAGTGGTAAGTGTGATTTTTAGTTTCTGGAAGGCCTGGAGTTCTTGTGCAGACGGAGACCTAAGGCGGGAGGGTGCAGTCGTTTTTTTAAGCAGCTCTGTTAGAGGCGCAGCGATGCCCGAAAAGAGGGGAATAAAGCGTCTGTAATAACCGACTAAACCAAGGAAAGCCCTCAACTCCTTTTTATTGGTAGGGAAGGGAGTATCTTGTATAGCCCCAACTTTTTCGGATTGGGGTTCTATTAGCCCTCTTCCCAACACGTACCCCAGGTATTTGACCTTCTGAAATGCAAATCTAGATTTTTTTGTGTTGATATGCAAGTTGGCTCTTCGTGGCTCAGACAGGATGCCAGTAAGATGGGGGTGATGCTCAGCCCATGTTTTACTATACACGATGATGTCATCAAGATAGACAAGGAATACCCTAGATGACTTCTCAGAAGGGTATCCATGAGCTTCTGAACACTAGCGGGGGCACCATGTAGGCCAAAAGGCAACACAGTGAAGTAGAATAACCCATCAGGGGTGGAAAACGCTGTTTTCTCTTGGTCCTCAGGATGTAATAGAATTTGCCAGTAGCCTTTTGTGAGGTTGATAGTGTAAATATAACGAGCCTCACCTAGGTGCTCGATCAGTTCATCTACTCATGGAAGGGGATACCCGTCCTGTTTTTATATCCAGTTTACCACTCTGAAATCAATACAGAATCAGGTACTGCCATCAGATTTGGCGACCAGGACAATAGGCGAGCACCAGTTGCTCTTTGAGGGCACCACGACTCCTAGGGCTAAGATGTCTTCTACTTCTTTTTTCAGGGCCGTTTTGCGTGCTTCAGGTACCCGGTACGGTTTTTGTTTAACAACGACTCCCTCAACAGTGGGTATGGAGTGGGTTGCCAGGGTTGTCTTACCTGGCTGATCTGAAAATACGTCAGAGAACGAACGTAGGAGGTCCTTCATTTCCTCTTTCTCTTCGGCTTGTAAATCAGGGCTAAGGAGAGTGGCATCTACCGTGGTAGGGAGTGGCGCAGCCAGTAACATAGTACAGGGTTTGTTAAGGGCTGGACCCAACCACTTCTTTAGTAAGTTCACGTGGTACATCTGGGTTTTTCTAGGGGACAGGCGTAGCACATATGTGGTTTTACCTATCTTCCTTATCACCTCATACGGTCCTTGCTACTCTTTTTTTAATTTATGGGTAGAGGAAGGGAGATGGATCAAAACCCAATCCCCTGTTTGGAACTCTCCCCACTTCTTCCCCTTGTCATGGTGGTATCTTTGCTGGCCCTGCGCCTTTTCTAGCATGTCATCGGCGATCGTTCTCAATTTATGAAGTCGTGCCTTTACTTGATTGGCGTAATCAAGTAGGGCTTGAGCTTCGGTTACACCCTGTTCTTCCCAGCTTTCTTTTGTGATTTCCAAAAGGGTATGTGGTCTCCTCCCAAACAAGAGTTCGAACGGAGAGACACCCAGACTGCTTTGGACCGTGCTGCGGATGACAAACAGTGCAAGAGAAAGGAGTTGGTCCCAGTTCCTTCCGTCCCCTGTTAACAGTTTTTTAGGGTAAGCTTTAGGTTTCCATTGTACCTCCCTACGAGGCTGTTCATTTGGGGGTGGTATACGGACGTTTTAATGTGTTTGATGTCTAACTGGTTACAGACCTCCTTCATCAGTCGGGTTACGAATGGCATACCCTGGTCTGTGAGAATCTCACGTGGAAACCCCATCCTGGAAATCACTTTGATGAGCCTCTGGGCTATGGTCGTAGTGGTGGCAGTTCTTAGGGGAAGGGATTTAGGGTAGCTTGTGGCATAGTCTATGATCATAAGGACATACTGGTAGCCCTTGGTGGACTTAGGGAGAGGACATATAAGGTCCATGCCTATTCTCTCGAAGGGATGACTGATTATGGGGAGGGGCTGAAGTGGTACCTTTGGAGGGACATACGGGTTCCGTTTCTGACAGATGACACACTCCTGACAGTATTTCTTGATTGGGAGATATATACCTGGCCAGTAAAAACTGCTTAGAATCGCCTGACTGGTTTTTTCAGCCCCACAGTGGCCCGCTAGAAGATGGGAATGGGCGAAAAATTAAACCTGGCCCCGGAAACTAGCCGGAACCAGTAGCTGGGGTTCTGCTCCTTCTTTAGCTATCCGATAAAGAAGTCTGTTTTGTTCGACAAAACAAGGGTAGGTTTTTCTCGGGTCGTCTTTTGTCTCCTACGCTCTTTGCCATGCATTGCTAAGAGTACTGTCATTTAACTGAACTACCCTAAAGTGTTTGTCCATAGCCCAAGGTTCAGAAGCCACCAGTTTGTTGTGAGGGCAAGGCACGGGGGAAGAGGTTTTCAAAGCCTAGTTAAGAGTGAGGGAATACAAGGATTATCTACCCCTGTGATGAGTGGTTCGGGAAGAACAGGGAGAACCCCCATGTTGGCTGTAGTTTCTAGGCCTGTCTGGGTTTGAATGGTTAATCGGGCTACAGGATACTCTCTAATGTCCTCATGTACACAACGTATGTTAACTGTCTTCTCTGGCATTATCCGGGAGACCGGGACTATCTCCTCCCGGGATACCGAGTGTTTACATCCCGAGTCAAGGAAGGCTGTTACTTCTTGCTGGTTTACTATAACCCTCTCGTAATAGATATGTCCCATCTCTTGAGCATAGAGGACGGTCCGAGGAGCATAGCTAACGTCCATGGGCTCTTCTTCGGCTTTGTCCCTTTTCTTCCGGCAGAATCTGGCTATATGGCCCCACTCGCCACACTCGAAGCACTGTGGACTGGACAGACCCAATTGGTCAGGCCTCCCGTGTCGGGGTCTGAAAGGCTTCATCAATGGTTTTATGGGCCTTCTCTCGGTTTTGGATGGTGGGGGCCCTCTTTGCAGCTTCTCTGGCTCGCTGGTCAAAGTGCGGTTTTGTGCTCGGGTAAAGGAGGTAGCCATTTTGACAGCGTGCTCCAAAGTCAAGCCGGCATGCTGATGAAGCCATCTTTGGGTTCTGTAGGGCAGGGCTTCTAGATACTGTTCCAGATAGATCTTGTTCATTACCTCCTCTATACCGGTCTCTAGCGGTTTAAGCCACCTATCAGCGGCGTCCTTTATTTTGTAAAATAAGGTCTTTGGGGTATCTCCTGGTAGTCCCCGCTCTTGTCGGAACTTGAGGCGATGTGTCTCATCGTCCACCCCAAGGTGATCCAATATACTGCTTGACCATGCTGTATACTGCAGTGCCATCCTTGTAAACGACCTGGTAAGCAGTTTGTGCCTCAGCAGTGGGCAAAGGAGGCATGTGAAAGGGCCAGAGATCCGTTGGCCATCCACTGGCCCTTGCGGTCCTTTTGAAATTCAAAAGGAACGACACGGGATCTTCTCCGGGGACATATTTCTGTAAAGGAACCACAGTACCAGGAGGGGCAGGGACTCTCCCTTGCCCAAGACCCACAAGAAGGTGACTCTGTCCCTCAGCTAGTTTAACCATATTGTCTGCCTGTGTCTGAATGTCCGCAGAAAACACAGCCCTGTCTGCCTCTGCTTGGCTCGTGCTCCTCTCTATGGCTCCTTCCAACTTGGCCTGTCCTTCCTTTAGTTGGTAAACGAGGTTCTCCATCATATATCGATGGTATTATGCCCACATTCTCCACCACTTTGTAGTATGAAGTGATCGATGCCACTCACTTCAGTCACACAAGAAGGTAAAGACCTATAGGGAGAGGCTGTGGTTAGGTCGCTTATTTTGGTTATACAGGAAAACAAACAAGGTCCAATGTGACGCTGTTCCTCCTGGTTCGGCTTCTCCCGTCTTCACCAAGAGTTTCCTCAAAAAGAGGAAGTGGAGTTGCTGTTGTCTTGCTTCTGCCGTCGTCCCAAGACTCGCAACCTAAAGGGAAAACCAAACAAAACAATACGGGGTCAGTCCTACGGAAGGGTGATGCCTCCTGGTAGTGGGAAAGGGTGTGAGGGAAGATCCACTTACAACCCGGCACCGTGTGAGACCTAGCGTGTCCTCCCTTTATATAGATTCCCTCCGCTGCCTGTGCCCGGAAAACCCCTGGAGTTTCGCCCGTACCTTGTGGAGCCGCCCTCCTCCAGGAGAGTGGTGGGGCAAGGAGCAGTCTCGTTGGCCTCCTGGCTTGACGTCCGTGTCAGGGGCAGCGTCTTCGGTCTGCCCTCTCTCCGGCTCCTCCGCTTCCTTCGGCTTCCCCGTCTCTGGATCCTCTCCTGCTGGGAAACTTGCTTCCGCCTCCGTCACGGATGCCTCTCCTCTTGTTGCGCCATGCCTCTTGTCCGATGGGACGGCTGAGGGATGCATCATCAGCCCCGCCCCTTGGAGTTCTCCGGGAAGGGATTCCGTTAAAGGGCTCCAGGCCAGCCTGTATATGGGGTGACAGTATGCTGGTAAGTGTCTCTGTGCGGAAATATGGTATCTCAATCCAGGATTCGTCATCGGGATTCTGACATGGTTTGAAGTTAGATCTGATGTGTCAAGTGCAACCTCCACCAAGCAGGGGGAGCTATGGAAGAGAATCGAACCATTAAGGAAGCTTGGTGCATCGGTACAGTTAAAATTCCCAGCTATGTTGAAGGTGATGCTTGACAATAAGATGCATTCCTTCCGCTTTGTTGAAGAGGTTCACAAAGTTATTGAAAATCTGCAACCTGGGCGTTAGCAAATGAGGGCACAGGAGGTTAGCGCTTCTGATTCTGGAATACTAACATTAGATTCTGGCGTATTTAATGAATTTTTCCTTTATTTTCAAACACAGGTTCTTACGAGTGGGGTTTGATGCGATCTCGGGGCACCCATAGGGCTTTTTGCCATGAAAAGTCAGGGAATGGTTTTCCACGGTCGGGGGGGAGGAGGGAGGATGCAGCGGGCACAGGGTGGGGAGCATAAGGGAAAAACAAAAAAAAAATATTTCTCATTTGACTTGCTGGCCTTTAACTTGCATCCATAGCTTAAATGTAAAAGGGACCTCAAGGGCAAGGGTGATGGCTAAGAAAGATGCAAATGAGATAAAAATCTTATCTTGGAATGTGAACTGTCTGCGGGTGAGGTGAAGACGTGAGAGAATACTGCAGTATTTAAGGGACTGTCCTGCGCAGATCATTATTTTGCAGGAGACTCACCTGACGGAGTCTGAGAGCTGGCAGTTTTTTAAGGCGAAAAGGTGGATCTCCCAAGCAATTTTTACAAAGCAGTCTGCAGTCACTAAGGGGGTGGCGCTTTTGGTGAAACAGTGGAGGAATCTCGCCATAGAAAGTATAGTCTCCAGCATTGTGGGTAGGTGGCTAGTGGCAAAAGTTAAAATCCACGGGGACAAGTACACGTTGGTGGGTTACTACGATCCAAAACAAGATGACACGGGCCCCCCGGAAGCTCTGTTTCCCGAGTTATTAAACTTCCCTGACCCGATTATTATGGCTGGAGATTTTAATGCTGTACTGGATCATAGGCTAGACAGATCCCAGAATAGCAGGGTAATGGTAAACCCCAAAATGTCTGCCTTGATATGACAAGTAATGACACAATTAGGTCTTTGCGACATCTGGCGAGATAGGGCAGGCACCCAGAAAGGTTTCACCTTTCATAACAAGAAATACAGACACAATTCTAGGATCAACTATTTTCTAATGGATAGTAAGTTAAAGGACTGAGTTTTAGATATTAACCACATAGGGGTACATCTCTCAGACCACTCAGCAATAATACTTCATATAAAGTTGGGTGAGGGGATGGTTCAACCAAGATGGACATTAGATCGTACGATCTTATTAGATGAAGAGACTCTAGATATTTTAAGAGGTGAGATAAAGGAATTTTTCGACAGTAATTGGGGTACGTCTTCGGCTGGTATAGTTTGGAACTCATACAAAGCTTATTTGAGAGGCAGATTGGGCACCTTAGCAGCAGCGAGAAGGAGATCATATTACAATAAGATACTAACACTAGAAGAACAAATCCAGTCAATTGAAAATGACTTGATTAACTTAAACATTCCGGGTGATCAGGACATAAGGCTGAAGGAAATAATGGAAACTAAGGCGAAACTGTCAGCTATTATACAAGACGGAGTCATGAAAAGATGGGAAACTAGTCGGCTGGCCCACTTTGAATGTGGTGAAGGTTGTAGTAAGTTATTGACCTGGAAAGTTAAGAGTGACCAAGTGAGAAACAGGATCAAAGAGATTAGGTGTGAGCTAACAGGAACAATGCTTGGAGATAACCAGGCCATTGAACTAGCCTTCTATAGATACTTCGGTAAAGTATATCCGGAGGACTTGCAGGTCACGGAAAGACAGGCTTGTCCTTTGTTAAGTTTGACAAAGCACAGGGTTGTGTTGAAGAATATCGGAAATGGTTACTCACCTCACCTATCGGTACTCTAACTTCATCTTCCAACTGCTAAGCTGCATTTCCTCATCTGCCAGCACTCTGAAGTTAATGAACGGCTGCATTCAGTGCTGCACTGACATGTTCAGGGAATACTGAGGCAGGTTGAAGACATGGAGATATATGTACAGAATGATTTACTGTACAGGCACCCGATTTTGTGTCCATCATTGCTGTGGAATGCCCTCCTACACCAAGGCAATGGGAAACCATCTGCTACACTTATATTCCTGGACATCTCTCCAATAATCCCTCCATCCATCATAAAAGGAGCCACTTTGGTGGAAAAATATTCAGCCGTCGTCCATATCAGGTTGAAATATTTCCACCAACAAATGTGGGCACTGGAAATGTTCCCCCAAATTTCAGATTAATTCTGGGAAATGATTCCCCACTTTTCTAGAGGCACTGTCCTGGTGTTTTCATAAAAATCTTCCACCCTTTCCATAACAAATTTTCACTGTGGTAACTTTCCAGACATGATGGCAGACCAATCACTGTAGATCAGCATGTTCTATCATGGTGGTAGGGTTGAGCCCACTGATTGATAAAGAGGTTGGGGGAGCCGATTGAATTTCCACTGGGGTCCTTATTCAAATTAAACAAGGTCACAATTGGGCGGATATGGACACAAGGCCAAAGAGTGAATTGTGCCAGATTCTAGGCAGATTATCCAGCACTAAACTCATATTTTTACAAATGTTGCAAATACTCTCTGATTATTTTTTCTTAAATAATTGTTAATATTCTCATTATTTTTCAAAGAGATTGACAATGTTAAGATGAAGAAGGTAATTTGGCCCATGTCTTCTTGTCGTCCAGCAAGCATGTGCCATTTAAAAAATAAAATATATTTTAAAAGACCAACACTTGTAGGATGTCTTTACACTGATTTTGAGTTTGAAGGAGACTTTAGCTGATGGGAACATTTCCTTGGACACGCCCATTTCGCTAGAATCCTGTAGTATTACAATGGCTTTTAAGTGACCTTAATTGACGGTAAAGCAGTGCGACTCACACAAGCCTCTTGCCTGGATACTGTGAGACTAAACTCTTGTCATGTATAAACTATTTCTGAGACACAAAAACAAAATTTGAGATAGATGAGAGTGAATAAATTGAGACTGGTACATTCAGGGCCGAGCAGGCATATAGGGCAATCGGGCAGTGCCCGGTGGGCTGGTCCGATTGATAGATCAGTGTGTTGGCCGGTTTATAGCCGATTGTGGGCATGTTTTATAGCCTGGTGGGCCGGTTTTCACTGTTGATTTCCCTGATATTACCATAACCATTGCCTGAAGCAAACACACATGCTTTCAGTCTTTCATCCCTAGCAAAATACCCATGCGGCGTCTTTAAAAGTTCAACACTGGCTGGATTTACAAATGTGGCACTCTTTTTTTTACTTATCTATTCTCTAATGGGGGCTACTTTTAATTTGGTGCCCGGGCCTATTTTTTGTCCCAGTCTGCCCCTAGGTACATATCCGTGCATTTCCATATGAATTACTTTCCACGCGACACATCTATAAAAGTTAAAGATAAATAAAAGAAAAAATGATCATAAAACCAGGAGCATTTTGTCAACACGTGGCACAAAGGACAAAGAAAGGCAGGATATGTTCTCTTTTGGTCCAATTCACAGTGCAAGTATCTTACACTGAGTGTGACTGAAAGAACATATAAACATAAACAAATTCTCAGACCAAAAAGCCACACAACCATTTGTTCTGGCTCCACCTCTGAGCAGAGTAATTTGATAAGTAGTTTGCTGTACTTCCCAGAAACGTCCTTTCTTCTATAAAGTAAGTAACCCAAATATGGAGAAGTGTTGGGCAACTTTTTCACTTTTTTAAGCATTAGCTGAGTATCTTCAGATGCTGGGAATCTTTGTAAAATATCATCACCAAACCTTAGCCTGTATACTAAAGTTGATTGCTTTGAAGTTTTATGCGTGTGTGCATTGTGAAATGCAGACCTTTTCTCTTAGTTGCAGAAGTGATTAGGCCTGAGGGAAAATGGTTCACTTGAGCCATGTGTCCATTGTTTCTGGATCATCTGTAAGGAGAGTCACCTGAAAAACATTTCCCAGCCCGTTCGAAGAACTGAGTACAACAATTGTTTAATGTTTGTTGCTCTCACATAGAAACTATCAATGGCTGACTTTTTCATCTTTGCCAGGCATTGCAGCATGGTTTTCATCTAAAAAGCCACTCTGAGTGGTCAAAATTGTGATGGCAAATTTCATTCAGGATAGTAAATATCCTGTGGATTGATTGCCTCATGGAGAATGCTCATCCATAGAGGTGGGAGGCACACAAGCATTTTCACAGGACAGTAGACTGTCCTCCTTCTCATCAGGACCAGTCCCAAAAACACCAGTGCCAACCAGTGCTGGAGTCTATAGAGTACAATAACATGTGTGTGTGGATCATCTGTGCATGAATTCTGACAGGAGGGGTAGACAAGCAGTTACCAACTGTTTATAGCAAAGTACTTTGCCACACAATGTAAAGAGACAAGCAACGACTACCCCAATATATGGATATTTGTTAGAAATAGAGTCGTGATGACCAAGAGTGCATGCATGCTCCATCTCCAAGGGTCAGGAGTAAAGTTGTGGTTTACACCATCACCATTGGTTCTACGTCACGGTTAGCCAAAGCAATGAATTCAGCAGCTTACTTGAAATGCCTGTTTATCTCTCTTCTTGGTAATGCGGCCAGAATTCAGGATTCTTGCAGCAATATAGTTGCCATATCAAGGTGGGTGAAGCTCAAGGTCGTCTGTAACAGGGGAGAGTCGCATAGGCACCTTTTCCCCCGCGTTCACAGCGCTGGTATGCAACCATTTAATTTGTCTCTGATCCACAGTGAAAGCCAGTCGAACAATATTTTCAAGCTCTACCACAATTAGTCTGACATGCAATATATGTAACCTGTCATTGAAAGTCTCTGTATCCCGCATCCTATATATATTCTGAAAGATGTTTTCCTACTCCTTTAGCAGGTAAATGTTACCACATTCATGTGTATCAGATGTCTGTGCCCAGAAAGCAAGTTAATATCTTCCTGGGTCCGTCGCCTAGGTGCTACCATATGATTCATCACCACTCATACATTTATGATTATGATGGATAGAAAGTGTCCTCCTGCCCCCAGAACCAGCAGTCACAAAAGCAAAGCATATTGCCACTGACTATAATACCACAGCTGGAAATGTTATATTCATTAAAGGTTCAATTGGCAACACTCTTAGCACAAGGACTCCTTTGCATAATATCACCAGTTACAATAATCTGAACAGTCACATGCTAACAACAAACTATCTTCCTAGTGACAACACAGCTCAGCTTATTTAGAAATAACAAGTGACAGTCTGCCTAACGCAAAGCCACCAAAATGTTGGTCAATTTCTTTTTGCTTTGTCAAGCAATCTACAGACTCATTTAGAGATTTGTCGGCGGAGTTTCCATCTAAAAATGTGGTGAATTTAAAATCTCAATCCATTACCAATGAAGTAAAGGTCCTAACCGATGTAGTATCCAAGCTTTGCACACTGTTTAATTTCAGGCAACAAGTGGGACAGCCCTTTGGTCGGCTGCATCAACATTCTCACGCTAGGATATTTTTTTAGATATCTGCAGCCCAAGATGCAGCCAGGACACTTGTGTCTTCCCTGTGTGGGCTTATGGGTTTGTTAGATCTTCAATTCCAACCTCAAACCGATTTTCCCCTTTGACGGACCTGGATTCTAATGACTGACTTGTTCTGGCTTCTATTCCACCCAAGAAGTCAACAAGGCTATCAAAGTCCCTCCTTGTCCCCGCAGGTCCCCTACCAAAAGACTTGGGGCCCCATTAAGATGGCGGGTGTTTTTGTCCGCCCACCACCGTATCAGAAAATGGGACCGACCACCAGAGGTGCGGCGGTCCCATGAGGCCAATTAGGATGCGCCCGGCACACTGCCTTTAACATTGCGGCGGGTGGTGCTGTAAACAGCTCCCGCCGCAATTTTAACGAGTCATGTTGTGAATTGCCATGTAGAAGGGTACCATAAGTACCTCCCAAGTGCAGCGCCCACCCCTCGGGGGCCCGTAACGGGCGACCAATGCAATTTACGCCGGTCTTTCCATGGCGGCGATAAAGGCCCTGAAAAATGCACATCATAATATGGATGGCGGTGCCTGCTCGGATGACACCATTTTGTGCCCCAGATCCGCACGGCAGGCAATTTTAATGATTGCCTGCCGGCGGAAAAGTGGAGGACGGTCTTTCCATCCGCTGCGGTACCCCCGCCATACTAATATGGTGGGGGTAAATTAGGTACAGATGGTGGGCGGATCGCCACAGCCAGGCCAGCGGTGGGGATCTGCCCGCCATCAAAATAGGTCCCTTGGTTTCTGGAAAAGAGCATGTCACAAAGCTTGTTATTTGGAACATTGCGGTTATTCGGTCCAAACAGCAGGAGTTGGAATGGATGGACTTTGTAACTAAATTTGACATTATAATGTTGCAAAAGACTTGGTCCTCAAAGGAAATTGTGTGGGATAACTTTGAAAGCTTTTTAGTTCCTACCATTGCTTCACATGGCCAGAGAGCGTGGGGTGCTTAAGCTATTTTGGTCAGAATTTCAAAGCTTTATAGGATTGGCCCAATTGCATGTAATCATAGTGGGATCCAAATTCTGTGGATCGTTTCATTTAATAAGTTTAAATTCTTTCTTCTTAATATTTATAATTCAGTCTTTAATGTAGAATGCCAGCTGAATATCCTGTTTAAGGTACTATCAGTTCTAAATCAAGGTCTTTAAGCCTCCCCATTCATTTTCATGTAGTTATAGAGGGCCGATTTTAATGCTATGCTGGGCATGAATTCTACATTATATGATCCCTTTTTGAAAGCTGATAATCTGTTAAGTTAAGTTGCTTAACTCCTTATGTAACTTTGGTTTACTTAATACAGCAGAAAGCTTGGGAGACCTTCAAAAACAGCCCCCTATGTTTGTGGGTTGTCACAGTCATAGATTATATTTTCATCTCTAAGAATATGGAACCTTTTGTTAAGTTGGGAAGGGTGACTGAAAATAACTCTGGTGATATTAACCCTCTTGAGCCTGCCCCTTACCTACCAGATTGTATTCAATCTTCTTCTCCCCGGGTGTCACTGGTTTGTCCCAGAAGAATAACGGGTTCAGGTGAAGTTGCCTAACGCAAAGCCACAAAATGTTGGTCAATTTCCTTTTGCTTTGTCAAGCAATCTACAGACTCATTTAGAGATTTGTCGGCGGAGTTTCCATCTAAAAATGTGGTGAATGTAAAATCTCAATCCACTACCAATGAAGTAAAGGTCCTAACCGATGTAGTATCCAAGCTTTGCACACTGTTTAATTTCAGGCAACAAGTGGGACAGCCCTTTGGTCGGCTGCATCAACATTCTCACGCTAGGATATTTCTTTAGATTTGTGGGTTGTCACAGTCATAGATTATATTTTCATCTCTAAGAATATGGAACCTTTTGTTAAGTTGGGAAGGGTGACTGAAAATAACTCTGGTGATATTAACCCTCTTGAGCCTGCCCCTTACCTACCAGATTGTATTCAATCTTCTTCTCCCCGGGTGTCACTCGTTTGTCCCAGAAGAATAACGGGTTCAGGTGAAGTTGGAGAACTATCCACATCCATAACTTGTTGAGCTCACTTGTTGGGTCTAACTTTGATTTGTTTGTTAATTGTTTGTAAAGTTATCACTCCTCACCTTCTGATCTTTTAGATGCATTCAGGGTTTTGAATTTGGCTAATAAAAAACACTATTCTAGGCAATTCAAGGGATAAATTGGCCTTAAACCATGGTGGTTTGATAAGGATTGCAGAAATGCTAACGGAAGATTGTGAGAAGCCCTTGTTGCTAAATCCAGGCACCAGCAGTGCGTTGCTGAGACAAGGGCCATTTATAAACCGCTAATCAAAAATAGGAAATTAGCAATCAAAGAGTCAATATGGGAATGTTTCATTCATACATATAAATCCAGGGACTCTAATAGATTTTGGGCAATTGTCAATGGAACGAAGTCCTCATCCCCCATGACGGAGGGGTTAGGATATATTAGTAATCCCGATAAATGGTTAGAGCACTTTAAAACCATCTACTCATTTGTGGGTAGCCCTGTGGCTGGAGAAATGGAAAATGTACTACAGTTCCCACTGGTGATTAGTTTTGGGCTGGATGAGGTTTCTGCTGCACTATTGGCTAGCCCATCGAATAAGACGCCGGCCCCATGGACCTTTATAAGGAGAACAAATAGTTGTGGGCCCCCGTAATTACAAATGTTTTAAATGCAGCAGTTTCTTCCAGCATCCCTTCTTTCTGTCAAACTGCTACAATTATGCTTGTATTTAAGAAAGGCAATTTGATAGGACCCCCATTGTTTCAGGCCCATTTTGCTCTTGGATTCTGTGGTTAAGATTGTGGGGAGCATTATTTTGCACAGAATTGATTGAGGACTGGGTAGAGCAAAATGGCTCCCTTTGTGCCGCCCAATATGGTTTCATGGAATGCTTGAGGACTGTGGCACAGTGTTTAAATTTGCACCTTATTATCGGAAAATATGTGACTGCAAAGAAGGACCTTTTTATTTGACCTTCATAGATCTTAGAAGTGCTTTTAACCATGTTATTCAGCCTAAGCTATGGAGTATTTAAATTGACATTGGCCTACACTTACCTTTGGTGGATTTTCTCTGTGCTTTGCATAATGGGGTCACTGCTTCAGTAAGATATGAGACAGAGGGGGAATGCACAGACCCCTTTGGCCTCTCTCGGGGAGTCTGCCAGGGCTGTGTCTTGGCCCCTATTTTATTTATTTTATATAATAATGGTTTACATTCTTTTTTAGTATCACTGTGAAAGGACATGCCGAAGATAAAATTTACTTTTTTTCAGCCCTGCTTTATGCCGACGAGGCAGTCTTGTTTTCCCGCACACCAAACAGTCTTGGTAATGCTTTTGTTGTTTTTATGGACAATCTTGATTTGGAAACTAATATTGCCAAGGCCCACTACATGGTTTTAGGGAAGCAAAGTTGCTAAATCAGGCTGATCTCCATCAATGGAAAAACATCACAAGGGTTTGTGAGTTTCCTTATTTAGGGATCACCTTTGACTCAAGGAATAGTTGGCTACCATGCCTTGCAAACTGCTGTCTGTATTTTAATCATTCTGTTGGGGTTTTGTTTGGGCTGGCAGCTACAGTGGGTTGTAAATTGCCCCTGTTGGAGGTATATAGACTGAAGTGTCTGCCAGTTATGACTTATGGGGCAGCTATATGGGGGTATCCAGATTGCTAAAAAATCAATCAGAATGAGAACCGTTTCTGTAGAAGATTATTAGGCCTTGGCTCAAACAATTCACAATTTTTATTCCATGAGGAGTTGGGCTTATCATATGTGAAACATCTCATTAAACTTGTTCCACGCCTCTAATCGATGGCCCTGGAGCAATCAACATACAATATCCGTGAGGTGATATTAGATTTCTTAAGCTGTGATGATGGACAAGAGATCCCTGGGTTATATAAAGAGAACCACGGAGGCTCTGGGCAGGCCTGATTTGTATTTCTCTCCGCATAGGCTGGGGCAGGGGTAGCACAGAACGATCAAGGTATTATTTATGAGATCTTCCTCTATCCCCAGGGAGCGGCGAGAACTGGATAGACCGACTTTGAGAGAATATCAAGCCATCAAAGCCAGTGATAGTCTCAAGCCTTACCTCTCCCTGGTGAGAAATGTATGGGAACGGTTCCTTCTAACCAAGTTGCAGGTGGGCACAATGCAAAGTCATCTCTGTTTTCCAAGAGACCAATATGATTTGAAAAGTATATCAGTTTTCCCTATTTAGGGCTTTCCATCGCACTTACCTATTACCTATTCTTAAAGCTTACGGGTTCTGACAGCACATACAGACCAGCATTTTATTTTATCTGTATTGGTTTCTAAAAATAAGTGCCCTGCATTGGTGCAACTAGATTAATTTTTAGAACCCCCTTTAGTCACATTTGGCCTTTTATTGCACTCTGTTTTGTGGTGGAAAGGATATGTTATGGCTGTATTTTGCTATTTGCTATTTATGGTCTTTGGTTGATTTTATAATGTGTTCTATTGTTGATTCTCTATGGTTTTTAATGATCGAATAATGATAAAGATTCGGATTCAGTCAGGCAATTTGAAATCAATGCAAGCAAGCCACGTTTACTGCTCTATTACTATATTTACTTGATATATGTCTGGCTCCGGTTAAATATATCTAGTGCTCGATCAAATGGACTGTAATGGGTTTAATCTATCAATTTTTCTGACAAATTGTCATGCTGGAATATTTTTACTGAGTGAATTTATTGTTCAATTTTTGTGCCATGTTTTTTATGTTTGCTTGTGTCTTTATGGTCAAATTTTGGCCAAATAAAGGTTATTCTATTCTATTCTAAACTAAGGCAGTAGTTGAATCTTCCCCAAAGTGCCTGTGAAAAGACCTACTCTGAGGGGAAAACTGTCAACAGAGATGTTGTCAATACTCTTGTGACATAATGTACATTTCACCCTCACTGTATGAATCCACAAATTAATAGTGCATTGGTCCAATTACTTTAATACTTTCATGTGCATCACGTATTTCCTAGCATCATAGGGACACATATCATCTTTGATTGAAAGTCAACTACTTTATTCATGGTGATATATTACAATGCCAACTCTCCCTGACAAGTGGTGGAACACCAACTGTGGTGGACGAACCACCACCACCACCTTTAGTGGTGATGGTTCCTTTGTTGTCCAACTTGTGTTTAACTCTAAACTGGCTGCTCAAGCTGTAAGAGGCAAGAACTGCGGGCCTGCCATTTATGAGCAGATTTTCCATTACTGCCCTCTTCAATATCTGACAGATGTATAAGTAATTCCAAGATGCAGTTTCTTGCCCACCAGCTCAAGTGGGGCTGTACCAGCAGCAAGTGAATATCATTAGTGGGAAAAGCACTAGCTAACTTCTAGGCCAGTAACGTCAACTTCCTTGAACAAGGTGGATATGAAGGACAGTGCATCAAGAAAGCGCTTATTACTTGATCATAACATTACACTGTTGCTCCTTTTCCACGTGAGCACAAGACTGCCAGGGGAATAAACAGGCATGGCCGGTACAGGTAAGAGAGGTGGGGCGGGGCAGGAGAGGAAGTCGACATATGACAGGATTGGAAATATAAATAAATAAAACTACTTACCTACTCGGTGATGCGGTGAGTGCAAGGTAAGTGGTTATATGTATTACTTTTTAAAATTGTCCTCATCCCTTCCCTCCCTCCCGCCCGCCCCACCACTCTTACATGTACCGGTCGTGCCTGGGAATAAACCACATTGTTACCAACAAAAAATGTTTGATGACAAAATTCCCATAACGTGGAAGATGACATATGTACAGACAAAGAATCCGTGCTACCTTGCACTTCAACAAGGCTGGGACATTTGCTCAAAACAAGTGAGAGAATCAACAAGTTTCTTTACGAATGAGCTACTCAAATGGTGAATGTCGTTCTATAATGCATCCGTGATTCCAGGTGTGAGCTACGGACCTTCATGTGGATGAGCGCGGATCATTACCATATTACAGCTAACTGTACTGTTGTTAACTATGTCACGCAATCAAATTCCCTCCTAAGAAACGTAATGATACAAAGGCGTTTGTTTCAGAACCTTGATTGCATTTTGGAAGTTGAGATAATTAAATTGTTTATATCAAAATAGTAGCCTGTTATCAAATTGGGAACAATTAAACATATGTCCTCCGAAGCATTGCAAAGGACAACGTGTGGTTTAGAAGTTAGGGATAAGAATGCCAATCTGTAATAGTAAATTGCCAATTGATACATTTCACATTATTCCTCCTTGTAAAAGTCATTGTCCCTGTCTCTTTGATTGTGGCATCTGTCGATCCAGCAAATAGTATGCTGTTCAGAGTAACACCACTCATTTGTCATTCATGTATGCCACGCCATGAAAAAGTTTGCGTTTTCTTCATTATCAACAGATTTTAGTGATCTGTAAATATCTCCCTATGTATCCTCACTTGTCCTGTTTCTGTTAAGTTATGATAAGTTCCCTCCTTATAATTGCCAATGCTTCCCATAACATCCACCAGTTTTGTGTAGTTAATGATCCTTCTTTGCCACAGCTTGTCAGCTCATAAATTACGACCCTCCATTTTCCAGTCTCCATTCTTTGAATCCATTTCCGTGATCTGTTTTAGTCATTGTACAATTTTGTCTTCACCTATCCTTTCGTTTTAATCAATTCTCTTCCACCCGTTCACCAGTTATCATTTTAGCACCCTTCTCTTTATCAAGTATTCTGCTTTCTCAGTCCATTTTGCTCCCATGTCTCAAAGTTTAATTCAACATTTCTACATCTGGCCTTCATATTCATTTCCAAATATTTCCTTAATGTAGTCCCCTGCTTCCTTCACTGTGTTTTCAGCTCACAAGCTCCTTTCTCTGTACACTACCTTGTAGGAATGTATTTCTTTATTTGACACTCATCCTGCCACTGCACCCTCCCAGCTCCATCTGGTTTGTTTTAGGAATCCTCATTTCTCTATTTCTCACCCCATGTCCTACTTCCATAGATATTTTTAGGTATGCATTAAAATACAGTTTTTCATGCATCAACCAATGTGAACCTTGAATATGCAACCCACATAAACATTTTAGGGATATGAAAACATTATTTGTCCTTAATAACAGTAATAATAAATATCATCAGGCCTACTTCTCTAAGCTTTTATACATATATGCATGTTCCATTGAACCTCAGACAATAGGAAGATGGGATCAGCACCCCGGGGTTATCATGGGTCCGTCCAAAAATCATATAAATGAATGGTATGTAATGTCTTTTTGACACAACCTCATGTGCACATTGATACACAAGCTAGATACATTCTACATTGTAGCCAACATTCATTCTTAACAACATAGAAAGGGTGCCACCATTAACATAGAAAGGGTGCCATCATTTTCCAGCTGTTGATAGGTGTGTGTTCTGTGCTTCCTGTACACCCTTTGGTATATTGGTGTTGTCTACAAACCTGATTTCATTAATTCAGTGGCTATTCTCATCAAAGTGACAGCAGAGCTATCTAACTCATAGTGCAATTAAAATCCACATGACAATATCAGATACTGAAGTCAATATGGAGACCAATTGTAGATATCCTGACTTTTCAATATTCCTAATTATATTTTAACATATATTTCAAATATTCAAACAACAGTTGTCTTAAGTCAGACCAGACAGGAGGTATTTTGAAAAGTTTAGCATTAGGCGCACTTCTCCAACTAATACAGTTATTCCCCAACTTAACAGCAAACTTACCCTAAATGGATGACTCTTGTGCACCAAGAGTCATTCAAGACTGCACATTGTCTTCATCAAATATGTGCTTCTTAGCACAAAGTTTTTTTTGTACTGGAAAATAGACCTTCAACTAACAAAAATGCCATCTCATGGAGGAAACATTGGTGTTCCTAGGCTACCATTCATGGTTTATATTGCAAGGCATTCTCTACTAAGGTTGGTAGACAGGGGTCTGCCTAAAAAACTGCCTTCTTGAGGCAGGCGCTAACAAGGAGAAAGGTTTTTATTTCTCCTTACTTCTCTCATGTTGCTTGTGTACTGCACTGTTCAACACACATCCAATGTGTATAAAGTTTTAAAGTTAGTCTAAGCATAGTATTTTGTTCTGGAAGGGTGCTCTTCCATACAAAACCCTGCCAGGTATCTGCACACACCTTTCCACTGTGGTGCAAAATTGTTTTCATGATGCTAGGCAGCCTTTTAGTGCACCAACGCTACTCAATAGAGCAGCAGCCTCATATCTTAGTAGATATGACATGAGATGCTCTCTCCTCATAGCACAACACAGCAACCTTTGTTGCAGCGCTGCAAGGCACTACATTTGAATACATTTGACCCCAAGTTGTTTGCCATGCTTCTAGAGTATGCAGTGTCGTGAGAAAAGCATATTTCATTCCAACTTTACCTTACATGGATAAACATGAACTGAAAGGAAAAGGTATAGTTGTCTTACTTTTCATTTTATTCCACCAATGGGCTGACACTTTTTGTCTCAAAACGAAAACTTAAAAGCTCTTAAAATGCAGCCAGTATGAGAGTTGTCTATTATATGAAGGGGGACTGGAATCATGTGATTCTACTGCAGCAGTAGTTTCTGCGTAAATATGGATTTGCAGATTTCAACAAAAATGTTGTTTCTAGTTCACACAAAGCAAACACATGTTACAAAAATAAGTGCTTGGGGTACCATGCAATGGCAAGCTCTTATGCTGAGTTTAACTATCCACCTTTCCATTTCAAATTGCTGTATTCAAGTGATTGTATTCAGATGGTTAACTGGCGCTAAAGACATAAACCTCTGCCATGCTAAAAATAAAAAAACAAAATAGAGAAATACTGCTGCAACATGATGTGCAGAATTATGCCCCACAATTTGTCTTTTCGACGTGCATGATTTACGCAACAATGCAGTGATCAATTGGTATTGATTGACCAGTAATATTGCTGCTGTACTTTCCCTTTATAAACCCAATTTGAATTGTGCCTGTCATCTTCTTTATTATCTCCTCCAACGGTATGTCAAAGACATTAGCTAGAAGTTCCACTGGCGGCTGGCTTGTACCGAGGGTGGTGAGCCGGGGGTAACAAAAAAGAAATAAAATAAAATAAATTCACTTACCCCACTAAAAAGAAATTAAAAAAAAAATGCATTCACTTACCTCCTCAGCGCAACGTGCTCCCCCTTCGGGTGTCTTCCAGGAAGCTCCTGATGCAGGAAACTGCACTACCCAATCCTGGCACTGCTTTCACAGCATGAAAGCAGCACCAGGATTGGATAGAGCATGCTCTCCCAGCGCTCCTTAGAGCATTGGTGACCTGTGCTTTCTCTAACCTAGCTGTCTAAGAGAGCTAGGTTAGAAAATTTTAAAAATCGCATGATTGGATGGATATCCTAGAGGGCCGGCCAAACAGACATGCACATTTTAAAGCGCATAGCTTTCTGCTACCACTACTCGGCGGCCAGCCGCGGCCCGTGGAGTGAGTTCCGTGGGGCGGTAAGGCGGGGCGGGGGAGGGGCAGGGTGGGGGATTCTAAAAACCGGAATATGGATAATTGCAGGTAAGTAAACAATTAAATAAATAAATAAAACGAATTTCGTAGCGCGCGCTGCATCGCATTTCGTTTTAGTTATTTAATTATTTACTTACCTGCAATTATCCAGATTCCTGTTTTTAGAACTCCCCACCCTGCCCCTCCCCCTCCCCGCCTTACCGCCTCACGGAACTCCCTCCACGGGCCGCGGCTAATGGCGGCACTGACCCCCTCCCCTTCCCCCCATATCATGACACTTAGTTCGGGACAGGTTGCTGAAAAATAAAATGATGATAAATAAACTTTATTACCATTTTATTTTTTAGCTCTGGGACTTGTGGGGCGACTCCTTCGCTCAAATGGAGGAACCGCCCATGAGTTCTACATCCACATTCAAGAGGTTTATGAAGCGCTGTTGCGCCTAGTGTATTAGTTATCAGCCTGTTACTTTGGTAGCATAGATGAAATTACTCAAACTTTGGAAATCGAGGAAGAATAGAGTGGTCAATGACTGGTTAGTGAATTTGGTGTTATTACCTAAAACTAAGCTGAAGAACAGCAAGAAAAGTTGAAATTATAAAAAATGTGGTCCGTATTTTATGTATTGTATACCATGTGGACATGTGGATTTTTGTGTGCGTTTTCCATATGTATGCTTCCTGCTGTCTCTCCTATTATCTATGTCTATTTTATGATCTCTCTCTCGCTCTCTTTCGCTCTCTCTACTCTATCATTCCACTCTGTACATAACGGGAAACATTGTAATATGGTTCTATGTTTACATTCAGGAGTTCTAATCACATCATAAACTACAAGGTCAAAGGTCAAGCAGTTTGTAAATGTCCCCAGAACGTCCCCATAGCAGCACAGCGCATGTATTTTTATTTTATTTTAAATGATGTAGTAATTGAGTCTAGTACGTTTTTTAGCGGGATTGTAGGAATTTTTTTATCAAATTCAGATTCAATTTTAGTCTCTTTCCTGAGACTTTAGTTATGTCAGTAAATGTTAGAAAAAATCTTGTTTTTTCTGTGAGCGAATAGACATGTGCTTATGTGGCATGCGGTGCACTAATTTTAGTAAAATATTACATGGAAGGCATCATTTTGGAGAGATAATAAAAACGTTGTTTTTTCCGGAAATGTGCTTTTCTCTTGTGGTGCAGCGTGATATTGTTAACATATATACGTATAAATATTTAGGAAATATGAGGAGAGACATTTTACGGGAGCTTAATTTCAAAAGTATCAGTTTTTCGGACCTATAGAATATTTTATTTTATCAGCAATTGGTTTAGCATTTACCACTAACTGCAGGAAAGTACAAATCAACAGACTGCATCTAACTCTTCTAAAACATATTATGTTTATTTTCTTTACGGCTTTTGTGAAAGCAGTCTGTGCTTCTGAGCGAGGACGACTGGATTGTGCCAAGTCATCAATAAAGGGGGGTGACAGCAGTTTATATTTGGAATATGTTCAGCAGGGTTGAAAAGGGAAAACAAATCTCAGTGATTAACGTTACATCTTCTGTTGATCACAGGGTTCTGCATAAACATGATCCCACACTCAGGATTGATTGTTTCATTCTGGCTTTGAGAGTTACAACTACCTTTATCGGACATGTTTCCAGAAGTGCTATTAATTGCCTTAGCGGGCAAGTCTGTGTTTGTGAACTGTTTTTAACAGTAAGAATGAAAACTACTTGGTTTATAATCAATATTAGGTTTTCATTCATTTTGAAAAGCTGCATTTCTGATAAATCATGCTATGGCTGAGAAATACAGAAAATATATCGCATGGACGAACCCATTTCTGTGATGGGTTTTGAAAGAGGGAGGGGCTCTGCCTGAGGCATTTACAAAGTTCGCGATGAATTTATGAACCCCATGACACGATACATTTAAAAAACCGTGTCCCTTGTCCTGTAATGGCAGTTCCAAAATCAGAGCCTTGGGCATGCAAAACCTACTGAGAGTTTTTCGACTGGAATCGGATGATAGAAAAAAAGCTCATTTGTCTATTCAACCGTATTTATTTTTTAAATATGCATCATTGATTTGGAATCAACCCAGGACCAAGGATAGTATTGGGACTAATAGCATGGATAGTTCTAGTTTTTCAAGTCTTTCAAGCCCCCACCCAAAACAGTTTTGTGATGCTAATTTCTCAAAACTACTGGATGAATTTATACCAAACCATGCAAAGGCATTTTACTTGAGTAAATCCAGTGTTCTCATGGAACTTAAAATGGGAAATGTCCCCAACTTTGTTTTCCGCCATTTGACAGATTTGCACCAACTTGTCATATATATTTAATTTCCTGGTGGTCTCCAGTAGGAAGTCATAGTTAGGACCTTTGTTTCCTTCATAGGAAAAGCATTTTTTGACTTGCTTATAACTTTGGCGCCTTTTGACAAATCTTCATAAAAATTTCCCAAAAAAGTGGCATGATTCGTCTAGTTGTGCATGGAAAGTTTCTGAGTGATCTGTCAAGCGGGAGCCAATAAAAAGGGGGGGGGAGAGTGGCATCAAAAAATGTGCATTTCCCAGAGGGATTTGGAACACGACTACATCTCGAACTACTGGAGGAAATTGCGCTAAAGTTGGCAGAGAGGCAGTTCTTGGTCCAGAAAGAGCCCTTTTTGAGATTTGGTGTAAATCCGTTCAGTAGTTGCAGAGTTATTAACAGAAAGTTTAAATAGTATATTTAGGGACATGGACCCTCTGTGAATCCCCGGTGGTGGATCGGCAAATTCATGAGCAATGCCGTGATTGGCTGACCACAACCTGACAGGGAGGTTGCGGCAACCATTTATAGTATTGGGGAATGGTCCTGGGGACTTAATATGTTTCTGAAAAGTGATTAAAGGGGTCAGGGTAGCGGTACCCTGACACCATGGGTGTTTTGGATGAATGTTAGAGTGATCTATGTTCGGTACAAAATGGAGTTATATTGTTTTCTTTTCCTCTTCGAGAATCGGCGAATCACCTGCGAGGCTCAGCCTGCCCTGTGTAAATCCATGATGGATCTGCAAATCTTTATACACTTTGAAAAAAACACTGTCAGACCCACTCAGACACCAACACAGGTACTCTCACACTCCTTTACAGACCCACACAGGCAGTCACTCACCAAATCACAGACCTATGCAGACATTCACACATCCACTCACAGAGCAATGCAGGCACTGTGAGACCTACTCACAGAACCACACAGGCACTCACACACCCACTCACAGGCCCACACAGACCCTCACAGACACTAAGACACCTACTCACATGCCCATACAGACACTAACACACCCACTCACAGAACTTCTCACACACTCATAGACCGACTCACAGACCCAGACAGACACTCACACAGACACTCATAGATCTATGCTGGCACTTTCACACCCACTCACAGACCCACACACCCAGTTAGACTTTCACTCACAGATCCACACAGGCACTCACAGATCAACTCATCCACACACACACACACACACACACACACACACACACACACACACACTCACAGATCTATGCACTCATATAGCCACTGATATACCCATGCTGGTACTCACACATCTACTCACAGACCCATGCATCCACTTACCCACCCACTTACAGGCCCACATAGGCACTCACCCACCCACTCACAGAGCTATGCAGGCACTAAATGACCGACTCACAGACCCACATAGAAACTCACACATCTACTCAGACACTCACACATCCATTCAGAGTCTCACTCACACACTCATGCACCCACCCACAGACCCACACAGACACTGACACACCCACTCAGACACTCACACGCCTACTCATAGAGCCACACAGGCACTCACACCCACTCACAGAATCACACAGACAGTCACAGACCCTTTGAGAGAGCCATCCAGCACTCATGCCTCCACTCACATATCCATGATAGCGCTGACAAATGCACTCACAGACCCACACAGGCACTCAGTGACCCACTCATAGATCCATGCACATCCACTTATATACCCACTTACAAACTTTCACAGACACTTGCACACCCACTCACACACCTATGAAGGCACTCACAAGCCCACTCACAGACCCATAAAGGCAGCCAAACACCCACTTATCAACTCACACAGAAACTAACAGTCCCACTCTCAGACCCACACACACACTCACAGATCCATTGAGACACTCACATACCCATTCACAGACCCACACAGGCACTCATGCACACCCACTCACAGATCCACACACAGTCATACATCCACTCACAACCCCATTCAAGAGCATCCTAAATGTGTTGCTTTGTATTGAATGTGTGCTTTTAGTTTGTGGGTCCACGACAGATCCATGGAGTCGAACAAAAATGTAAAAAAATTATTCAACAAGAGGATGAACCAACGTTTGGGGAAAAGGGCGGCTCTAAAAGAAGCCTCTATGTTTATGTTGTGCAGATAGTAACCACACATAAAAGAGAATGCAGTCTTTCAAGTTGTTCAGGAAAACCCTGTTGCCTTTTTCTGTGAAATTAACACTATCATTTTTATATATACCGTCTATAGCAATGCATAAATTGTTGTTGTAGATTGAGCCAATGCTGTGTTCTTTGATGAATGCAGGAACAGTTTTTCTTGGATTTGTCGATCTGTGGAAAAGAATTCATTTTACCACTTCCACTTCTGCCTTTAGCAAATGTTGGAGAAGACCAAGGCAGTGTGTGGGAACAGTGCCATTATTTT
The DNA here is from genome assembly GCF_964204655.1 of Triturus cristatus. Lineage (NCBI taxonomy): Eukaryota > Metazoa > Chordata > Amphibia > Caudata > Salamandridae > Triturus > Triturus cristatus. Next base: position 530,048,867 of record NC_140593.1, on the reverse strand, counting down.
ACCAGAGGGATCCTTCATTAGGATTTCCAGCCCAACCCCAGTAATTGTGCCTAGGTCATTTCATCCACAGTGCACAATCATGAGGTGTGGATGATGCCAATCCATAAAAACAAAGGTTACATGGATGTTATAGTTAAGCAATAACATTTAAAAACACATAGAAATTCACAAAAAAAAACCAAAGGTTACAGGGATGTTATAGTTAGGAAATAGAATTTAAAAAACCTTAGCAATTCGCTGAAAAAAACAACGGTTACAGGGACAATATAGTTAGGCTCAGAATATACATGCAAAAAACCATAGAAATTCAGCAGTTATAGTAACCTAAGCTAACAATAACTCACACCCCCGCAATGCACTGCTTATGACCTCACATATTACATCACTTATGACCTGGTCAGTGACATCATTGAAGGCATCACTGATGACATCATCCAGTGATTGTGAGTGTTTTATAAACATTTATGAGTGTTAAACATATATATTAAGGTACTACAAGAAATAAAATAGTATACTTTGTGTACTACTAATAAGTGATACTATTTCTAAAATATATTATGTGAGTGGCAGTGTGACTGTGTGTATCCGTGTGTGAGTGGGTATGTCAGTGGCTGTATTGGTGTGTGAGTGGCTATATAAGTGGCTGTATGGGTGAATAAGTGGGTGTATGAGTAGTCATATAGGTAAATACGTGGGTGTGTGTGTAACTGTATGGGTGAGTGAGTGGCTGTGTGAGTGTGTGTTTGGTTAAATGAGTGGGTCTGTGAGTGGCTGTATTGAAGAGTGAGTGTCTGTGTGAGTGGTAGTACGGATAAGTGAGTTGACGTGTGAGGTCTTGTATTTATGTGTGAATGGGTATGTAAGTGGTTGTGTGTGTGTGTGAAAGTGGGTGTGTGTGATTGGGTGAATGAGTGGCTCTGCTGAGATGCTGTATGGGTGAGTGAGTGGGTATGTGAGTAGCTGTATGGGTGAGTGTGTGACTGTTTGAGGAGGTGTATGGATAAGTGAGTGGCTACATGGGTGAGTGAGTGGGTGTATGAGTGGTTGTGTGGGTGTGTGAGTGATTCTATGGATGATGTCATCAGTGATGTCACCACTGATGTCATTTGAGATGTCATCTGTGATGTTACTGACCATGTCATGAGTGATGTTATATGTGAGGTCATAAGTGTAGAATTGTGGGGTGTAGGTTATAGTTAGCTGCAGTAACTATAACTTCCTACACACATATATGGTGAGAAAACAGAGCTTTTTGCAGTGTCCCCCTACTATTTGCACCCTATTTGGACTACTAGATGCTGGTTTGCTGACTCTGATTGTGGCCTGGGCTCTGATAACCAGAGCCAATGCTCTGGTTAAAGCGTACATGGTAATTAGGTGTAATTACAATTGGTACTAATAACCTACCAATAAGTTCCTAGCATATATATATATATATATATATATTATTATTCGATCAGTGACAAGATCATACAAACATATAATACATAAAATACAGCAAATATAAATAGATAATAATCAGTGCAAGGATTTAAGAACACAAGAGATAAAAGATTATTTAAAAGAATATAGCAGCTTGAATCACCCATCCTAATTTGATGCAGAGTAAAAATTAGTTACAATCATATAATAGCAAATATTTGTTAGAAAGATGTCTAAAATGTCGAACATGCTACACAGGGCCTCAGTCATGGCTATCTCCTAGAGTGCCTCCCATCCCGGTGGAAAGAGTTCTTTTAACCACCTTGGCCCTCAACCACCAGGCATAAAGAAGGTATCTGGATAAAATAAAAACAAGCCTTTAGTAGTGTCCGAAGTAAAAATACACAAAACATTTGAGTGGCAAGTAAAAGACAACACACGGCATGCAGGAACAATCCATTTTTTCCTCAAAGTAGCATAAGCAGGACAAAAAAAAGATAATGAGCAATAGTTTCGGAGGCAGAATTACAAGACGGGCACACAGAGGTGAGAATGGAGTTCAACCATTTGCTTCTCACAGCGTTTAGGGGAAGGGTGGCAAATCTAAACTGAAATAAAATGCATGTGCTTGCGGGGGTTCTACATCATCCATGTACATTTCAAATTTGGAGCACTTTTGACATTTAAAAATTGAGTTGTTAAAATACCTGGTGACCTTAATTCATTACGACCAGTAATAATGAAATTCCAATACATTATTTTTAGTTGAGGAAGCATATTCCTTGATATGGAGCGAGGGTCATCCCAGAGGGTACTCATCCCTATTTTTAAAAGCCACCCCTTGACCTTCCCGAACCATGGCAAGAGACCTGATTTCCTTTGTCTGGACAGCAATTCTTTCACAGCGTCTTTTATGGGTATTTGAGTTTTGCGGGTCCATAGTCTTACCCAGAACACAAGCACCTTTAGGGCAGCACAATGGGAGATTGATTTTAACCCAAGGTCAGTGGGTAGTGGTTATAGGGGAGTATTCTTTGGGATGTTTAAAAGAGCTGTTAAGAATTTATTTTCAGCATCTTCTAATTATTTAGTGTCCTCTAAACCCCAAAGTTCTGCCCCATAGAGTGCTGCGCCCAAGCCCTTTGCCCTATGTTTTTCTATTGCAGGGGAAACTGGGCAAAAGGCTGAACGTTTAACAATTGCACCATCAACTTGATATAATGTCAAAACACTCTCTAAAATTTGGGGGGGGACCATGTCAAGTTGTCGCTAATTCGGACGCCTAAGTAATCGAAGGTTTCAACCTGCTCTAACAGTTGTCCTTCCAGCAGCACTTTTACCTTTGCAGATTTGTAGGGGTTGAAGACCATATACTTAGTTTTGAGACAGTTGATTTTCAAGCCCCTAGAATCACACGCTTTTGAAAATTTAGTTGGAACATTTTGGATGCCCTTTGGGGTCTTAGATACAAGTAGAATGTCGTCACCAAACAAGAGCTAAGGTGTTTGCTTATCACCCAACTTCGGTGGGTCACCACCACAGTCATAAAGCTCATTTATGAGCTCATTCATGTATAGGGTGAACATGGTTGGAGCTAACACGCACCCCTGGTGTACTCCTTTCCTAATTGAAATATTTCCAGACTGCCTCCCTTCTCAGTTCCATCTGACTCTGGCATAATTATCCTGGTGTAACCTGGTTAAAAGGTGGAGTAGGGCATGGGGAAGTCCCATGTCCCTCAGGGAGGTCCAGAGCCGAGTACGGTCAATGGAATCAAAAGCAGTTTTCAGGTCAACAAAAACTACGTAGAGATGACCTTTCTTGAGTGTGACCTCTTTCCATATGTGCATTAAAAAATGAAATACTTGGTCTAAAGTGCCAGTGGCGACATGAAACCCCGCCTGCAGATGCGAGATAATATTGTTGTCCTCTACCCAATCTTGAATACGAATTTAAATAATTTAGTAAACATTTTTTGAGCCACGTCTATGAGGCTTATGCGCCTATAGTTTGCGGGGTCACCTTTATCCCCTTTTTTATGTATGGGGATAATTTTGGCACCCTTCCACGTACCCAGTATGGGACCTCCACGGATAATAGCATTAAAGACAGCATGAAGCAGGGGACCCCAAATGTTGGGTTCTGATTTATAAAGATCTCCAGGAAGTCTATAGAGCCCGGGAGCTGTGCCAATTTGGAGTGATGTGATTGCATTCTTGACTTCCATAAGGGAGAAATTCACATGCTCATTTGGTTCAGACTCCGCGTTTTGGCCCCTGGGTACATTCCCTATAATACTCACTACCTCACCATCCTCCGAGGAGTATAGGGCTTGAAAATACCCTTCCCAGGTGTGCGGCTGTATGTAAGAGTCATTTTCGGCAACCTGATAGATTACCCCCTTAGAAAGGAGATGCCAAAATAAGCGGCAATCTTTTTGCCTAGAAGCCTCAACTAGGGTGTGCCAGCTGTCGGTTTCCCAGTTACGATTGGCCTCCCTTTGTATACTCTTGTAGTTCTTCCTTTTAGTCAATATATTGAAACTCGACCCCTCCTTTACTGCCTCCCTCAGTTTTGCTTACCTGCATTCCCTATTATACCAGGGTTCATTTTTCTGCTTGTTCAGGAGCACACCTCCCTTACATTAAAAAAGGGCGAAATATTATTCAACAGGTCTAGATAGCTAGCTAGAATGCTATCATCATTTCCGTTAGCATTTGATACCTTCAGTAGGAATTGCATCACCTCATTGTAAATTCCGGCAAGGAGCTTGCCATCAGCAACTACGTTTGGCCACTTAATTCTTTTGTTGTTGTTTGTGGTTACTACCTGACCCCTCGTTAAACTACATTAAGATTTAATAACCGGCATCTCAGAACAACATAAAAGTAGGGCATTATGGTCACTATTCTTTCGATCAAGAACGGCCATATCAATAACTTGTGGCCAAAGATCGAAATCGACTAAAATGTACTCTATTCTACTTCTGGGGTTCCTCCTCTTAAAGGTGTAATCTGACCTAGGGTCTGAAGGAGTCCTCCCATTACAAGCCCGCACCCCATAGGTAAGAGTAAGCGATAAGACTTGCTGTGCTGCACAAGTACATTTTTTGAGTGGTGGGATTTGGAGCTTTGTGATACCTCTAGCAAGTTCCTTGTATATGGTAGGGCATGTAGGCTAAGAGGGCCAGGGAATTTAATGCACTTAAGTATGCACTGCTTTGGTGCCTGCTGTAACTGTAAAGGCAGCTGTGCTTTGTAAGCCACTTCTAAAATAAAACTATGTTCAAATTTGACTTTAGAATTAAAGTATTTACAAAGTCTTAAACTACCTTATTTTTACATATAGGTCACCCCTAAGTCTTCCCTAGGTGCCACAAGGGTAGGGTGCATTATATTAATAGTCAGGGACAATATGAAAGATGTTTTATATGCCCTGGTGAGAGAAATACTGCCAATTTATTTTTCCCAATTGTAGTACATTAGCGCCATAGGCTAACATGGGAAGGCTTTAGGAAACTTTAATAAAGTCTAACGTTTGACAGGTGTGAGCTAAAGTAATAATTCAAAGTATTTAAATAATAGTTACAATAAATTCAAAAGCTTGCCAAGGTTTGTTTTATTATAACTATTGCAGAAAAGAAGTTGTAAAACCTGCTTTTCTGAGGTTACCAATTCCAGCCCTGTAGCAGCCTCTTCTGATTGGCCAGACTGATGAGGTGAAAAGTGGCCTGGGCTGAGACAAACACGACATCTGGTGAGAGGAGATATGCAGCAGCAGATGCCAGCACAGGAAGGGGGCTGGATAGCCAAACTGGTCTTCAAAAGGAGAAAGACAGTGAGGACAGGAACCAGGTCCACCCCCACTTCCTGTACCCCTAGACAGATGGGATGCCCTGCAATTGAATATGGAGACGGGCTGGAAGTGGAGTGTAGGAAAAAGTTAGCCACACCTGTGGGTTGGGTTAGCCAGATGTGAATATCCTGGAGACATTTTATCCATTTTGATTTTGAGGGACAGTGTTTTTTGGGGCATAAATATACCACACTTCTAAGGATGTTGTTATCACAGAGGGTGGCAACCTGCACACCATTGGTCAGCAGTACCCCCCTTCTTGCCAGCCCAGAAACCTAGATAAATATGGATGAACTGCCCATCACCTCAAATCCCTGCCTGGAAATATTAAGAGAAGGACTGCCCGGCTGAGCCCCTAGTCTGCACCACAAGAGGACTGCACTTTTAAGGACAGACCCTGCTGCACATTTTGAGCTTCACAAAAGAGGACTTTGCCTTGCTTCAAAAGGATTAAGTAGTGGACTTCCTGCAAGCAACAGGTACAAAAGAGCTTCAAGAAGTCACCTGCATCAGCTCCATCAAGACAAGCCCAACTGACCAGCTTCACCTGGGCTTTTCAAGGATTTGAACAGTTGCATTGTGGGAATTGTAGTCCCAAACCCCCAAGTGGCATATTAGAGCTTCTGGACCCTTGACTGTTGTTGTGGACCCTCAAATACCCAAAATAATCATATGTAGAAGAAGTACTGCCCTGCTGGACCCTTGAACTGCACAAGAGAGGATTGCACTGAGAAGGACAACACCTGCTTTGCTCACAAGGCTTCACATCAAAAGGACTTTGCCTGTTTTAAAGGATTAGGATTGGACTCCCTGATCAGCAGCAGGTAGAAAAGTGTTGGAAGGGCTAGCTGCAAGATCAACAACAAGGCCATCTCCCACTAACAGGCTTCACCAGGATTTTACTTGGATTGATCAGGTGCATTGCAGGAGTTGTAGTCCCCAAGATGCAAACCAGAGCTTCCGAGCCCTTGTCTAGTGCTGTAGACCACTTTCCTGTATCAAGAAACACTTCTGGAAGGAAGTGTAAAAGTGTTACATCACTGGCAGCCTGAACTCTTGACTTTGTCCCAGTCCAGCTTGACCTTTTTCAACCCTTTGAGTGCTATTTCCTTAAAAGCACTAGTTTTACTTTGTCTTTAACAATTCATATCTCTGGTTCCCTACATTGGAAGTTTGTCTTTCTGGTGTCGTTTTAATCATAGAAATATTTCCTATTTTTAAAAATTGGTGTCGGATTTTTATTGTGTCTTACTTATTTACTGTATTGGTGATATTAAATGCTTTACACCTGTCTCCTAATTTAAGCCTGACTGCTCATGAGCCACACTTTCAGTGGTTAAGCAAGGATTAATTTATTGAGACTTTACTGGACCTTATTTGTGATTGTTGTGTTGTTACTAGCTGTAGGTGCCTACCTGCACCTACTAACAAACCACCTTCCAAAATATATATAACAAAGTTGTCGCCACTGGGTAGTTATAGTTAGGTTCAGCTGTTCATAGGAAAAATGTTTTTTGTATTGCTAATAACTTTGGCATCGAACGAATCTCCACAAACCATTCCAGAAAAATGTGCTTTTTTTAAACTCCTTTGGGCATGGAGTGTTTCATGGTAATCTATCAAGTGGAGGCGGAGAAAAAAGGGGAGTCCCAAAACACAAAATCCCCATGCATTTACCATAGACTTCTTTGGGAAGTACTATTGCAAAAACTGCTGAACAGAAATACGCCAAATTTGGCGGGAAGCTAGATATTGGTCCACAGATTGTGCTTTTTGTTATTTTGTGTAAATCTATTCAGTAGTTTTTGTTAAATTAAGGTGCAAGAATAATTGTATTTCTGTATGGTTGGGTCCGCGAGAGGCTCGAGAAAGTCTTGCGGGATAGCCAATTTAAAATTGGAGCGCTCTGATTGGCCTAGGGAGCCTTTTCCCTTGAGCCATTACACTCCAGTTCGAGTTAGACTCCCATAGGAGCGAGCTCTCTGACTGGCTGCCGGCAACATAATTTAGTTCCCCGCCCTGAATTAAAAAATAGATAAATAAGGGAGCAGGGTAGGGATACATTGCTACCCTAGTCCATATGGGAGGGCCAAACTACAAAAAAGCTCAGCAATTTTTTCCGCAATCCTGCTAGACTCCTGCGGGATGAAACAAAAAACAATATAGTGGCCCAGTGCTGCATTCTTTAATTAAAGGGAGGGGACATGTGGCCCCCCTCCCAGAGCTGTATTCGGCCAAGGGGACCCATCCCCCTGTGCCCGATTTATTAAATAGGAGTGGGGTCTGGGATACGCCCCCTCCCTGATACATATTTGCTCCCTACTGGGGGGGAGCATTTTCAAAACTCCCACCAAACAGGAGCAAACAAAATGTCTGCTCACAGAGAGCGAGAGCTTTAAAAATACTGCTGCCGGCTGGGAGCAGACTTTTGATCTAATTCCCTGCCTGCACTAATGTGGGCAGGAAAACAGATCAAGATATTGCTCCCGCCTATATAAATAGCTGCTCTCAGTGGGTGGGAGTAATGCCGTCCCCCGCAGCATGCAGGGAGCTGGCTTGGGCCGTGGGGTATCCAAACATCTGGTTGATGGGTGTCCTGAGTGGGCACTGGGGCATCCACCTTTAAGTGATGCAAACTCTGAGGATGGGGTCTCGGTATCAAATACCACCCAGGGAGGGGACCATGCGTCCCCTCTCCCATTTAATATATATATATATATATATATATATATGGCCCTGGAGCAAGGTTCCCCAGGGCCATAATAGGCTGGGGGTTCACACAGCCCCCCTCCTCTTTAAAGATGGTTCCCAGGGCCTTAATGAGGCTTGGGGAAGGGGGCCACGCACCCTCCCTCTGCTTCAAACAAATATACAACCAGGCCTTTAGAAAAAATGCAGCCCGGTGGATGGGGTCCCCAGGGCCAAATGAGGATTGGGAGGGGAGCCACATGGCGTCTGCCCCTTCAAAAAAACTTGCCCCAGGGTATGGAATTCTTGGGGCCACAGGACAGGCACCATTGCTAACCCCCTGCTGTGTATGGTCAAAAGTTGTGTACATTGTTGGGTTGGCTGCCTGTGAGGGTTTGCTGCAAGCCCTGTTGCCAAACTTCCAACAGAGGGTTGGCTTTAGGTATACAAAAAATAATATATTACTTTAGGTTAAAAAAAAAACTAGAAATTCACTGAAAATCACAACGTTAAAGTAACATGTTATGTATGTGTGATAAACAGATTGATTAAAAAAATCTTAGAAATTGTTTGAAAAAAACAATGGTTAAAGTAACGTTATAGTTTAGTAAATATGTCAGTGAAAACATTAACATTTTGAACTAAAAAAAAACACAGAAATTGTGCCCCGCCATGCACTGCTTATGACCTCAAATATTACATCACTTATGACATGTGCTATGACATGGTTTATGGCAGGTCAGAAGATCAGCGTATCTAAAAGGTTCTCATATTTGTGAATCCTTTTTGCATATAATGATACTTGGGTACAAACTGTGGCAGCGAAAAAACTGGTACTCCTTAGAACAACGTCTGCCCTTAATAACTTTGCCAGGAAAATGGGAAAAGGGCCACCCGAGGAGCTTATTGAAATCTATAAGGCAAAGTGTGTCTCCTAAGCAGTGTATGGCGCAGGGGTCTGGGGGTTCGCTGACTTGTTGCCCATTCAACTTATTGAAAATCATTTTTTAAGGTATATATTATCCGTACCAAACAGTACATCATCTTATTATATGTCACCCGGAGCTGGGACTACCCTTCATTTCCGATTTAATAAAGCTTGAGCCAGTGCTTTTATGGTACAGGCTTTGGACCAAACACGAGGCAAAATGAAACAGAGAGATCCAACTTGACATTTTGAAACAAGATGGGGTCCTAAAGATCCCATGGATAAGGTATGTCCGCAACTTCTTACAAGATCTTGGTCGTATACACTGCTTTAATAACCCAAGAACTATTGGGACAATAACAAGAAAAGAATTACGGAAGGAGGGCCTCGTTTGTTGGACTCTATTAGATTGTCCTCCGAGATATTGAAACCAACAGTCCTGCACCACCAGATGATTTTATACACTTTTAGCCTCCAACCCTACTTGACTTTTGTGCCTGGAGTATACAATAGGTTTTTATTAACCAGTTTTAGGCTGGGGGTATTTCACAGACTAGTTACCTTACCCCTAATGAATGATTGAACTTGTAATCTTCAACCCTGTCCCTGTGATAATAGCTCCAGCCAATCTACAATAAATGTGGTTCTTTTTTGTAGATTCTATACCCATGTAAGGAAAATGTACTTAGTCCCAATTTTAAAAATGCTTGGGCTTCGCCAATGTCGACCTGCTCTTCTTGCACTACAACACTTAGATAACGAGCGTAGCGCTTTTAGAATTGTAATCTTTTTGAAGGAAGTTCTCAGCTGAAGGAAAAGCATGCTTATTTAATCGATTCTAATCTGGTAAAGATTCTTAATTTAATATTGTCTTAATCAAATACTGTTTTTTAAACCTTGTATTATACTATTGATTATGTGTACATAAGTAGGGTAATTTTGTAAAATTATGTATCGCCTGATATTTTTAACGTTTTCAAATTAACACTGCTTCTTTTTTAATCTTGCATCATTTCAGAGATCATGTGTACATTTGTAGGACATTATCAACCAATGTACCCTTGGACATGTTCTTTTTATTGCTTCTTTTATGTGCTTTTATGATTGTCTGATATAGCAATTGAATAAAGCATTCTTTGATTGATTGATTGATTGACATGATTTATGACATCAGTGATGACATCTTAATTGACATTATCCAAGATTCTTCTGTACACATTACTCTATAAACTACTTTGGTATTAGAGGTCTCAAAGTAAGTACAAAATACCTCAGAATAATATGAAGCATAATTAATACCATCACAGATACAACTCCCTTAGGTGTAGCAAGCATGTGTTATGTGCAACATTAACCTTATATCATACACTTTACAGGTGGCCTAATTCACATTAACAATCAACCACAGATACATTGGAAACCCTTATTGTACACGTTGTACAATATTTATACAACTATTCAGAGAAAGCCAAGTTACACACACAACTCAACGTCTCTGCAAAAATTAATGTCCTACATTTTATATATTTATATATCTATCACTGAAGAAACCAAAGATTGAAGGGACATCATAGTTAGGTAAGAATGTCAGTTAAACATAACATTTTAAAATAACAAAAACAATTAAATTAACTAGTTATTGTTATCTTAGGTAACTATAACTCACGCCCTGGCCATGCACAGTGTTGTTATCAGTGATGTAATTTCTGATGTCATTAGGGATGTTGTCAATATAGTTATTGAACATGTCATGAGTGATGTAATATGTGAGTGTACAACCAGTGCATGGCAAGGGCACAAGTTATAGCTACTTTAGGGCATGAGTTAGAGTTACTTGAGGTACTCATAACTGGTGAATTTCAGTGTTTCAGTGTTTCACCTAAGTATAGCTTCGGAAAATGTAAAGATAATCTTATAATTCCTAACTATAGCATCACTTTTATAAGTGAATTTCCATGTTTTTTATTTATATACAGTAAGATGTCAACTGCCGGGCATAACATGAGGTTTTTTATTTTAATTTTAGTTTTTTAAAGTTTTTTATAGCGCAAACAAGACCCTTGAGGTTATCAGAGCGCTCTACAGGTGAGCGAAAAAGAGAGCAGACCTAACAATCAAACAACAAGGTGGTCAGGAGTGCGAAGGCAGGGAAACTCTATGTCAGCAAGGCATACATAAACAGTCTAAGGCATGGAGAATAAAGGAACAATACTAAACAAAGCATGTTACAAGGTCCTGAAGTAGTGGCTGGGGGGAAAACTGAGCATAAAATGAGTACAAAAGTGCATGAAACAATACAATAAAAGTACATGTTACATGTTCATCAGAAGCACTTTAACTTCCTTTTTGAAGTTAACAGTAGAAGGGATCATCCTGATTTGCGGAGGCAGGGATTTCCAAATTCTCGGACGATACCTGAGAAGACTTGATCATAGGTTTTTGAGTTCAGGAATTTCTGTGGCTTCGGCAGAAGGGTGATGGTACTTCTGGAGGACCTGGAGCCACCCGATAGTACAGGTTTTTGTGCGAGGTATAGTTGGGTGTTGTAGTGTAAGGCTTTATGAGTCATGCTAGCAATTTTTAGTTGTATCCTTGCTTCATAAGGAAGCCAATTTAGGGTTTTAAGCTCCGGTGTAATATGGTGGTATCTTTTTGAACCGGTAATGAGTCTATCAGCAGAATTAAGAGAGGCCCTGAGTGGCACCATCTTCAATCTTGGAAGTCTATAGAGGGTTGCACTACCGTAGTCCAACTTGCAGATCACCAGAGATTGCACCACGGATTTGAAGTTGTTGGGGGGGAGAAAAGGTTTAATTTTCCTTACGGTGCTCATTTGGAAATTGGCTCCCTTGATGAGGGCCACAATATGTTTCTGAATGTTGAGGCTCTTGTCGAGCATTATGCCCAAGGAACTCGTGGAGTCAATGATGTGTGGTAAGCAGTTAAGAGCTGGTAGCTGATTCATTCATTCACATATGACAGGAGAATGGTTGGGTGGGGCGATTAAAAGAAATTCAGTTTTAGAGCATTAAGTGTGAGATAATTTAGAGTTAACCAGTTTTGGGCTTTCAGTAGAGTAGTGTTGAGGGCGTGGATATCATTAGGGGAGGAGACTTTCAGGTACAGTTGGGTATCGTCAGCATACATATGATAGTAGATGTTGGATAGTTTTAAGATTTCAGTTAGAGGCTCCATGAACAGATTGAAGAGAGTTGGTGAGAGTGTGGACCCTTGCGGAACCCCAAGATTAACTGAGGAAAAGTTAGAAAGAGATTGGTTGGCCTTGAATCTTTGAGATCCATTGTGGAGAAAAGATGCAAACCAATTAAGGACGGGCCCTGAGGACCCCATCCTATGTTCCAGTAGGTCGAGTAAGCAGTCATGTTTGTCTGTGTCAAAAGCTGACGATAGGTCGAGGAGGATTAGAAGGCAAGAGTCGTTCTGATCCAGCATTTTGAGCGCATTATCAACAATGTGGGTGATAGCGGATTCTGTACTATGACCATGATGGAAGCCAGACTGGAGTTGGTCTAATAGTTGGAAGCATTCTATGTGATTGCAAAGCTGAAGGTGGACACATTTCTCAATGAGCTTGGCCAAGGTCGAAATGTTGGAGATTGGGCGGAAATTGTTAAGGTCGGCTTGATCGTCCGACAGTTTTTAAGAATGAGGGTAACCTGCCCAGCTTTAAGACAATCAGGGATAGAGCTTTGAATCAGTGAGGCATTGACGATCTTGGCCCAAAGAGGGAGTTGGGATAATTTGACCTCCTTGAAGAAATTCGATGGAACAGGGTTGTTGAAGTGGTTGGATGGTTTCAGTGCTGAGAGCATTTGGAGAATGATGTTATCATCCAAGATTTCAAAAGCTCCAAGATGCATTGTTCTTGAGTGTAAGAGCTGGAGTGAGCAGCAGTGCCAAACATTGAGGGGGGTATGAACTGATAGGAGGTGAGATTGGCAAGAGCTCCAAAGCAGTCTGCAGCTCAAGTTCCATCTGAGATGTCTTTCCGATGAAGAAAGAGGAGAAAACTTCACAATTTGGCTAAGGGCGTGATCCGATTGGGGGGATGTTGATATTGCTGTTTGATTTAGCTGTAACAAATTCAAACAGTTTTTTGGGTTGATTTTTTTGCTAGATTCAGTTGGTTTGTGAAAAAGGTAGCTTTACATAGTCTTATGCGTTTGTTACAGATGTTCCTAAGTGAACTCAGATGTTTGAGATGAGCAAGGGATGGCAAGGATCTCCACAGTCTTTCCACTTTTCTCAGGTTCCTTCTCTCAGCATTTAAACTGCCATTGTACAAGGGTTTGGAGACTTTGGAAGGTATACTTTTTAGCTGTAAAGGGGCATATATGTCTAGAAGGGTTGTCATGGACCCATTGTAGTGTTCAGTTAGATCGTGGACGTCGGTCATAGTATCAGGGAGGGGTAGTATGTTATTACTGAGAGTTGTCAAGGCATCAAGGTTAATGTTTCGCAGTGACCTTGCCAAAGTTTATGTTTTTTTTGGTGGAGTTTTGCTCGTGCTAACATATTCTGAGATGAGAAAGGTGATGCAGTGTTGATCAGTCCAGTCACAAGGGACGATAGAATCAAATTGAACAGATTTCGTATTGCCAATGATTAGATCTAGGGTAGCTCCTGTGACATGTGTAGGGCTGTCACATATCTGGGTTAGATCGAATTGGCTAAGGAAAGATTTGAGACTATCTACGGAAAGGTAATTCAAGTCATTTCAGTGGAGGTTAAAATCTCCAAGGAAGATATGAGTGCTGTGTTAATCTGCGTTGGTAGAGATAATTTCCATAATCTGTTCAATAAAGGAAAGATTGTCTCTAGTGGGATGATAGAATAAGTGGAATGTGCAGACTTGTCTGCATTTGCTCGTGGCCTCGATGCAAAGGTATTCATACACAGGGAGAGCAGCAGAATGAAGTTGTGTAACCACAAGATTGCTGCGATAGATGCAAGCAATATCCCCCCCTTGCCCGCAAGATCTGTCTAGCCTAATAATGTAATAGCTAGGCGGGACAAGTAAGTCAATGATAGGAGCAGAGGAGGCCTTTACCCAGGTTTCAGTCAGCATTAAGAGATCCGGCTCTTGGAGGAGGAGCCTAGCGCGCAACCAAGATGGCCGCGTAGGTGCGAGGCTCCCGTGGACCTCCGCGACCTCCTGAATAAATCCTGGAAATATCCTGTCCTTGTTAAGGGGACTGTGTCGGGGAACCCGAGCTGAGGCATTACCCGTTTTTTGGGCTCGAATCGGACCCCGAACACCGGTGGGAACATCGCCTGAAGATTGCGGCCTTCTCCTCGCCGGCCCCCCGGATTGGAGTAGTGGCGTGATCCGGGGACAAGGTGAATAACAGCGGCGAGCGGGGCTGGGCGACTCGCGTACCCCGCACTTTCACTTTCGCTTTTGCGCCCTCCTTGCTCTCTGGCGAGGTCGGGCTGCGGAGCGGGGTGCGGTGGTGTTGCCTTGTCCCGGTGCCCAGCTGACCCGCCTGCGGTGGATCGACCCGCAGCTCTGTGGTCGCCCCCCCTTGACACCCGTGATCTGGTGTGACGGCCCGTTTGGAGATCTTGGCGCGACGGTGGAAGGGCCAGCATGGCCACCAAACAAGATGGCGACCGGGCGAAGGTGAAGACGACCCGCCGTGGTACGGCGCACCAGGCCAATAGTATGGACCGCTACACGCTCCAAAGGGGTTCTCCGGAGACAACGCGGTCATCCCCGGTGGGCCCGACGGAGGCACCCGCCCATCCAGTGGATCTAACCCTCCGGGACGTCATGGGCGCCATCGCTGAACTGAAGGCCTCAGTGGACCAGCGTTTTGACACCTTGTCGCAGAAAATTGACTCGGTCCTGGTGGATGTGGGACTTGTGAGGGCGGACTTGTCAAAAACGAATGACCGAGTCGACTCCCTGACCCACACCACAACGAGCCTCACGACTGACGTGGTGGCCCTCCAGAAGGAGGTGCGCCGGCTTGGCCAGGCGAGCGCCCTGATGGACCGGCGACTGGAGGATTCCGAGGGTCGCGCCCGGAGGAATAATATCCGCATTATTGGTGTGCCGGAGGGACGTGAGGCGGAGGCGGCGGACCTCTTCGTGGAAGACTTGATCCTGACCCACCTCCAGCCCCGGGGGCTGAGTAAGTTTTTTGCGGTGGAACGTGCCCACCGCGTCCCCGGGGGCCGCCCTAAGACCGGTGCCCCGCCACGGCCCCTTATTGCCCGAATCTTTAATTTTCGGGACCGAGATGCCATCCTCCAGACCTCCAGGCAACAGGGACCGGTCAGGTTGGACAACATGGACGTCAACTTCTACCCAGACTTTACTCCGGCGGTCCAGAAGCAGCGGCAGAGCTTTATTGGCGTCAAACGTCGTTTAAGGGACCTAAATCTTAAGTACTCAATGCTCTTCCCGGCTAAGCTGCGGGTGGAGGTGGATGGTCGCACGCACTTCTTCGACCGGCCCGAGGCGGCTGGGGACTGGTTGGACGCCTTGCCTGGGGATCGGGGTCGGGGGGGTGGGGGGAGCGCGGCTGGCGAGGAGGGCCCGCTGGATCAGAATTGAGGGATGACTGTATTGCCTTGCTCGGGACATTGTTCCTTCACCACATACTGCTTCTGTAGGTTCCCCTCCCATGGAGGTCGTGTGGGGCCTGCTGGGGGCTTCCCTCCTCCTCTGGGGGACTAGTTAGTATTTAGCTATGGGGCGACAGGCACACTGCACTTTGGGGGGGCTGTCTGGGCTCATGCAGGGGTGCAGGGAGGGGGGAGTTTTGTTGGGACCGGGGGGTGGGGGGGGTGTGTTGTTTGTTTGTACCGCAAGGCAATCCTGCAGCTGTTTTGTTGTCTTTAGACTGCTCGGTGGGGGACGACCGATTGTTTCGACGTATGATGGGGGGTAGGGACTTGACGGTGTTGTCATGGAATGTTAACGGTCTGGGGGATAGGATTAAGCGTGGTGTGGTCCTGCAGTATTTAAAACGTATTTCACCAGATGTTGTCTTTCTGCAAGAGACGCACCTTATAGGTAACACCTTTCATGCAATGAATCGGAGGGGATATCGTTTGGCGGCCCACTCTGGCTTCACCTCGGGCTCGCGGGGGGTGGGTATTATGATTAGGAACTCGCTCCCGCTGGAGATTGATGAGGTGCACCACGATGAGAGGGGACGTTACACTGCTCTGGCGGGACGTATGGAGGGTAGAGTGTTCAGTTTTGTGTCGGTGTACGTCCCGCCTGGGCTACAGGCCACTACATTTGCGGACCTGGGGCGCCTCCTTCTGGAACTTCCGAGTGGCCTCTTGGTGGTGGGAGGGGACTTTAATGCGGTTGTATCTGGATCTATGGATCGCCATCCCCCTAGGGACCTCCCTCGGGCACAGGCGTGGCTGCCTGGCCTGTTAGACACACTGGGCCTGGTGGATTGTTGGCGCCTAAAGCATCCCGTATTGCAACAATACACCTTCCACTCGGGGGCCCATGGCAGTCTCTCGCGGCTTGATTACATCCTTGTCCCAGCGGCCCATGCGGGGAGGGTGGGAGAGGTGCGCCATCTGGCACGGGGTATTTCAGACCACTCCCCATTGTTGTTGCATTTCGATGTCATCCCGAGGGGGGATGGCAGGGTGGCCCCGATTAACGCCTGGTATCTGCGCGACCCCTCCATTCGTGCAGACTTGATCACATCCTTGCAGCGCTATTTTGAGGAGAATGAGGGGTCGGTCCCATCTGCCCTCTCCCTATGGGAGGCTTTCAAAGTGGTTCTTAGAGGGGAGGCCCTCTCCTTTATTGCCAATGCCCGGCGGCGCGAGCGGGAGGAGGTGACCCGGGTGGAGGCCGAGATTGCGGAATTGGAGGGTGACCTGGAGAACGGGGTAACAGACGCCAAGTTACATGTTCTGCAGTTAAAGCAGGCGGCCTACCGGGCCCTCGTCACGGAGGCGGCCAGGGGCCTTGGTAGAGAGCAGCAGGGGCGCTTGTACGATGTGGGTGATAAGGCCGGTAAATTGATTGCGTGGTTGGATAAGAGAGAGAGAGCGAGCCGAGTGGTGCCTTTGATTGAGAGCGTGGATGGTGCGTGTGCCACGGAGCCGGAAGCCATTGTCTCCTGTTTCGCGGATTATTTCCGCGGAGTCTACTCCCCTGTTTCTTCCTGTTCGGAAGCGGACTCCTTTGCCCTGCTTCAGGATATTGCACTCCCCTCCCTTACGGCGGAAGACAGAGACTCGCTGGACGTCCCCCCCACCTCGGACGAAATTGCCTCAGCTATTCGCTCGATTTCATCTGGCAAGGCCATGGGCCCCAATGGCATTCCCATTGAGCTATATAAGCTACGCCCGGATGTGCTGGCGCCCCACCTGCGTGCGATGTTCCTCGCGGCTCACTCGCAGGGCTCCCTCCCGCCGGACCAGCGTCTGGCTACAATTGTGGTGATCCATAAGGAGGGAAAGCCCCGTGAACGGGTCACATCCTATCGGCCGATTTCGCTTTTGAACGCGGAGCCCAAAATCCTCGCCAAGGTGTTGGCTAACCGGTTGGTTGGCGTGGTGGGCGATTTGGTCCACCAAGACCAATCGGGCTTTATCCCGCACCGCAACACGGCGCTTAATCTACGGCGCTTGCACGGCGTGCTTGCGCGTGTTCCATTTGTGCGGGAGCCAGCCATCTTGGCGTCCTTGGACGCCACCATGGCGTTTGATACGCTCGAATGGCCATATCTCTGGGCGATGCTCGCGAAGTTTGGGTTCGGCCCGGGTTTCATCAGCTGGGTCAAATTACTATATTCGGGCCCAATGGCGCAGGTGGTGGTGAACGGGCGTGTGTCGACCCCGTTCGCGCTGGGACGGGGCACGCGACAGGGTTGTCCCCTGTCGCCTCTTCTGTTTGCCCTGGCCCTGGAGCCCCTGGCGGAGTGGCTGCGGTGGCACCCTTCCATCCGGGGTCTCCGCTGGACCCCCGAGCACGAGGACCGTGTGTCCCTCTACGCGGACGATATCCTTTTGTATCTCGCCTCCCCGCGCAAGTCCCTGATCGTCCTAGTTGATGTGCTGCGCTCCTTCGGTCGCAACTCAGGCCTAGTCATTAACTGGGCGAAATCCTGTGTCTACGTACTCTCCGGGGAGGCTCCGGTCCTGCCGCGGGACTGCCCGATCCAGATTGCCTCCCAGGGTTTCCGGTACTTGGGTATATATATCACTCTTGACCCGGAGGCCCGCTATGAGCGGAATCTGCTGCCCCCTCTCCAGCGTTTGAGGGAGGATGTGGTGCGCTGGCGGCGTCTCCCGCTCTCGCCGCTCGGTCGAGCGGCCTTGTTTAAAATGATGTCCTTGCCGCGCTTCCTCTATGCCCTCCAGAACACTATGGACATGGTCCCGGCAAGCTACTTTCGTGAGGTGGAGGGCCTTCAGCGGCGCCTGTTCTGGGACGGGAGGCCGCGTATTGCTCTGGCTAAACTGACGCTCCCGTGGTACGATGGAGGGGTCGCCCTCCCGGACATTAAACGGTATTACTGGGCCTCCCAGCTAGCTGCAATTAATCATGGCCTTTACGGGCCCGCCCTGAACCCGGCATTCGAGATGGACAAGATGCTCCTTCCCGGTGGCGATTACAATCGAGCACTGTACTCTGGCGCGCCCGACTCCCGTCTGACGGGACCGACGCGTGTCATGGTGCGGGTTTGGCACGCGGCAAATGCAGCTATGGGGTGGAAGGACCGTTTGACCCGGGCGTCTCCACTGTATGCCTCCGAGAGGCTGGGCTCCCTGTGGACATCAAAGGGCTTCGAGAAGTGGGACACGATCGGAATCAGCACAGTGGGGGATCTCTGGACGAGGGGGGGATTCAAAACTTTTGAGACGCTGCAGGCGGAGTTCCAGCTGCAGGGCAGTGAGTACTTTCGGTACCTACAAGTCCGCCATGCGCTGGGCTCCGTCTTCCCGGATGTTGCATCCATTCCGGAGTCTTCCCCCCTGGAGGACAGAGTGCTAGATGGCCATGTCCCGGACAGCACGATCTCCCTCATATATAAGAAGCTGATTAATGATAGATCGTGCCTGTTGACTAGTCTGCGCGAAGCTTGGGTGGCCGACGGGCTGGAGCTGGACGACGAGGATTGGATGTCCGCGGTGGCCTCTCCAAAAGAGGTGGCCATCCCGGCTCGCCTTCGTTTCGTCCAGCTCAAGATCCTTCACCGGGTCTACGTGACGGGGCCACGGCTTCTACGTATGGGTTATGCCGTGGACGGACTGTGTAAGCGTGGCTGTGGTGCGTTGGCGACTTTTATGCATATACTGTGGGAGTGCCCGAAGGTGGAGCGATTCTGGCGTGGTGTGCATGAGGTCCTGCGTGTGGTCACGCGTGTAGCGCTGCTGCCTGAAGCGAGGAGGTGCTTGTTGAATGTATGGGAACCGAATGACTATTTGGCTCCGCAGACGCGGTGGGTGACTCTGGGATACATGATAGCGAAACGTGATATTGCTCAATTGTGGGGATCCCAGAGGCCCCCTGCGGTGTCGGCCTGGAAAGAGCACATGGATTGGTGTATGTTCCGTGAAAAGGTGGTGTATGTGGCGAGGGGTAAGCCTGGGGCGTGGGTGAAACTCTGGGGCCCCTGGAACGCCTACCGTGGGGGCATTTGTGAGCCGCCACAGCTGCCGGCTGCCTCGCCTGCTCCGTCTCCCTAGCTGGACCCCCTTGCTCGGCCGCGGGCACGCGGCCCCCCAGTCCCTGATCTCCTCCCATCCCCCTCTTCAGATCTTTCCTGCCACTCTGGATCCCCCACTATGGAGCAAGTGTTGTCACCTTGAATCTTGGGTTGCCTTGCGGTTGTGGTTTTTGTTGTTGTTGTTAGTCTTTAAAATGAAACCGTACTCTGTGGCAGGACGCCGTGAGGCCTGCACCGTTGATTACTCCTGTGTTTCTACTGTGCACCGCTGAGAGACTTTTACTGTCTGTGTGTACTATATTTGTGATGCTCTAGCGGCCGGCCGTGCGGTTGTAGGCCCATAACTGTAACCTTTTTATGGATGTAATAAACGGTTTCAAAAAAAAAAAAAAAAAAAGAGATCCGGCTCTTATTTGAGAGTGAGGGTAGCGATATCTGCTGCGTGTTTTACAGCAGATCTGCAATTGAGGAGGATGCATTTGAGCTTCGAATTGGTGTTGACTGGGGATTAGAGTGAGGTGGAGACTAGTGTGAGGTTATTGTTATTTAAGGCTCTGGGATTAGTTGTGGGTTCTCTATGCGGGTCAGCTTTAATTGCCTCGATTTGACAGTGATGGGGAGTATCGTCGATGAATGTTGAGTCTTAGGAACGTAGGAGTGAGAGAATATCCATGTCAGTCAGAGGATGAGTTGATCTAATGGGTCTGGAAAGGTCATTGGGGAGGGGAAAATGCAGACACGCAAGACGTACAACGCAGGGGATATCTAAGAAGAAGGACGGAGAGGACGAGGAAGGAGAGCAGACATGATGAGGAGGAGGGAGCCACGGCAGGTAAGTGCCTTTTTTAAACATTAATATTACTTTGGAAGGGTGGAGGGGCCGGCTAACTCCGCTCCGCCACGGAGTCGGAGTTTTGCCTAAGCTCCGCGTTCACAACGGAACGTGGAGTAGGCAAAACTCCAGAAACTCGGCTGGCTGAGCGGAGTTACCCACCCAGGGTTAATCACAACATGTACCTCTGTTTGTGGATCCACCACGGTGGAGCCCCAGTTGAACCAAGGTGTGAAATGTATATAATTTTCGATCCTTAATTGCACTACTACTACTAAGCAGATTTACAACAAATCACAAAAAGGCAAGCCTTCTTCAACAAGATCCAGCTTTTTGCTCAGCCCCTGATTGATGGATCACCCCCAAAACTTTGCATAAAGGAGCTTAGGTGGAAGAGAATTTTTTTAGAAAGTTTTGTGAGGATTCATCAAATGGCGCCTAAGTTATTAGCAAATCCAAAAATCTATTTCCTATGGAAACTTGGTATAACTTCTTTTGCTTCCTTAATATCCTTTGCATCATTCAACGAATCTGTACAATATTTCCCTCCAAAAAATGGAAGAAAAAACAGCTTAATAGAATTACACCAAACATAGCATGTAAATAGAAGTTTACTCAAGGAAGTGCCTTTGCTTGGTTTGGTGGAAATCCACTCTGTAGGTTTTGAGAAATTAGAATTTATAAGGTGTACCTGTGTGGGCATATAGAGGTTAGATTTTGGAGATAACTAGATCAGTAATTCATGGTTCTGCCATTGCTCTTTTTGGCTGACCGTCAAAGAAACATTTCTGCTGCATCCACCATTACCTAACAAGGTGCACCCAGGACCTTGCTGGGAAAAAGAAAAAGGGCATAAGGTGGCACAGTGAACCTACCCTGACCCCCCAGGCTTCTGTGGGGTCGAGGTCCTAGAGTGACCTTAGCAATAAAATGAATATATAAATAATTATTCTTAGCACAGAATCGCAAATCCTACCCCTGAACCCACCCTAAGTTGCAGGGACCTTTCTAGGGGCCTCAGGATTAATGAATCGAGATTTGCAAATCCTGAAAAAAGATGAAAAAAGGTATTCAGTCCACTACAGATGCTCTTGTGCTCAACTGCCACACACACAGATTGGCTGCAAGAGGTGTAATGGTGGCATATTTTTATAGCAGTCCAGCCAGTGCAGGATGAGGCCATGCAGCAACCCCTACTGTGCACAGTAAAAGGCCTTGCACAGTGGGGCCTGGTCACAGGTTTGGGGTTGGGTGCAGGGTCTGGCCTCCTGTAGCCAACGTTGCTGCACACGACTGATGTCCATGTGCCTAGGATGGTTGGCTTTGAATGATGGTCAGTCTGAAGGTCAGTCACTGCGGCCATCCCCATTCCTTATGTTCAAAGATTGTGCAGCTGGGTATGACATCCTGTCAAGAGATGGACACAGTGCCTGGACATGGGCTACTCCGTTTGGCCAAGCCCACTGTGGTGCCTGGCTGCCAGTGGTGAAATTATTATCTTTGTTCAAGCGAGGGAACATGATTTTTTATTTTTCCTTTCCCCAATCTGGAAAAAATGTGCTTACTCATGTAGAATAAAAGTAATAGTTTCACACCTCACCACTTTAACACTTCACTAGCTGCCACTGCTGGCTGTCCATGGTTTGATGGGCGCAGGGAACTGTTGCATGTAGTATGTGCTCAAAAAATGATCTTAAAAAATGATAATGTGAGGTTCTAGTGAGCTTAGGTTATAACACATTAACATATAGTTTAAGAAAATCCTATAAATTCACTGAAACAAAACATAGCTAAGGTGAGATTTTGGTGAGAATTTAAACCCAAAAACGACTGAAATTTCAGGTTATGGTTAGGACATCAATTCTTAATTTGCACTATTGCATGGATTCTGCGGAGTCACAGAACTATGCTTGGAACCATAGGACCGTAGTAGGCACGGACTGAGTCATCCTACCACCTGAGTACCCATGAGCCCAGGACCAACTAGTTATGGTGTCTCACCTGTCCTCCTACTCACTCACAGAGGAACAAGTGTTTAGACACCCCAGAACACAACACTCCCGAAACCTCTCAGGAATTACGGTTACAGGATATGCCCTTTTGCTCTCACACTCGTACTAGTCCACAATAAGTTCTGACAGAGACACGGGGAAAATGTAAAATGTTTATTTAAACCATTGTGCTTTAGTATTCAGTATACGTGCCACAAGAAGTAGGAAAATGCCTAACACAAATACGGTTACCATAGCAAGTAGTCCGTAAACCATAAATGGGCTGTTATTATATACGACAGTGTAGCCTAACCTCCCTCCCCTTGTAAAGAAGCAAAATAATAATATATCAGAAGATCGCTAGGTGTTAACAGCAGACGCTGTACCTTAGTAAACACGGATTAAAGTTCTACATCTCCGGTGCTTTCACAATCTTTTCCCTGGAAACGTCCCTTTCCAAGTGTGTGTTACCTATCTGTGCATACCTATATGACAAAAGTATGTGTTCCCAAACAACAGCTGCATTTGTTTGTTTTGTCTTGGTGCTAGGGCCTGACCAGAACAGAATAACAAGGGGTATTGTTGTTCGACCTTATCTACATATTCAGACTAAATTCCATGAAAGAACTGAACGCAAAAACAACAGCGTGTTCTGTGTGAGTACAGTATGGTACAAAGCAAAATATGTCTGTAGAGTAACATGCGCAAAGCTGAAGACAGTCTGCAACGTGCTCATGCTAACATAGGGAAAAGGACAATGGGCCGGCACGGGACATATGACGGCACAATATTCATCCAAACCATAACTTGTGCACCAAATGCAATGATTATGACCTCCCTTCTCTCTATAATTAACAACACCTAAAAGCACAGCGCAATCAAGTAATATTGCCTTCTCAAACCAATAAATAATGTTACTTTTATAGCTGTCTTCTCCATCGTTCTAAGTGTAATATGATATTTAATCTCATCTGTAAGATTATTTAAGACATTTGCATGTCAAATCAGGGGTGGGGTAAAGAGCTGTTCTCTTTATACTGTGGGTTGCGGCTCCTTATACTCCTTATACTAGAGGCTGAGGCTTCTATCTACTTCCTCTCTACCTGTTGTTCCAGTGCTCCAGATTGTGCTGTTGTACCAAGGGCTAAAGTCAGTATAGCATCCCCGATGAAGCTGTTGAGGAATAGGATGTATGCAGTATTTGAATGGGGAGAATATCCACGCCAGGTCTCTAAATATTCCCTCAGACCCTCTCTCTACTTTCTAGTTTTTCTTGAGGAATAGGATGTGCCTCAGTACTCAAACCATCTTGTGGGCCATGTCTGATGAGAAGGAGCTTACTCACATTTCTTGGCATGACCAGGCTATGAAGGGTGCTCTTGCGGCTGCCTGTCTGTGTAGGAACAACAGTTCACCCTGAAGACCTCTCTTCCCAGAGGTCATGGGTGGTTCTGTAGCCAAGCCTCTCGGGCCTCCTCGCCTTAGGCAGCCAATGACACCATTCTATGGCAGAATAAGACAGCCCTCTAGAGCAGATAACGTAGGGCTGTTAGAAAAGCTTAATTGGTGGCAGGGACATCTAAAGGATTTGGGGGGCCCTGGGCCAAACATATTTTGGGGGCCCCTGTTCAGGACACCTTTGAATTTATGATCTAATTTGAGCCCCTGTTTCCCACGCAGTTTCCGCTTCCTCAGCTGCGCTAGCGATCCAGTTTGCATCATAGGCATTAGCCTTGGTGGTCCTTGGAAGCAATCAAAGGCTGCTTGGCAAGCCTCGGTGCAGCTGCAGAGATGTGTGGGGCTGGGCCCATCTTCCACAGCCTGAATGCCTGGAGGCACAGAGCTACCGAACTCTGAAAATTCCACTAGTGGCTGAGGCACTAATTAATATGTAATTAATTGCGACATCTCACTGCTTCGCTGGTTTCCCACCTGCCTAGGCTTTGGATGGTGGCTAGAGGAGTGTTAAGCCGAGCCAAACAGTTTGCCAATTAGAATAAATCTTGATTGATCACAGATTAAATATCAGCAGCTAAATTGGTAGCCATGAATTGTATTCTTGGTTACAATAGTATGGAGCTGTAACAGAAGGGAAAGCAATACTACCTTTAGTTATAGTGAGAATAACAAATGACTACAAGTGCCGGGAAACAAATCACAATAGCCCCAGGCACAGATCAGGTTGGTCAAAACTAAACTTGCGCAGTGGATAATGTCAGCAATGTGCTTCAGAGCTGTAAGACCAAGCTAAGGGATTGTTGAACAAGAACGAATTTTTCTTGGCTTAATTTCGAGTGTAAATTATCTAGAGAGATCTGTACGAGAGAGAGGGATGCATCAACGAACAGACTGAGATAAACGGCAGGCTATTTATAGTACAGCGCACGTGATTCTTGCTTCCATATATAGCCTTGTATTTAGATATGTTTCTTATATAATTCTCAAATCTAGGGCTGTGCAAGGTTTTTGAGCACCTTTCATGCAGTCCTGTGTAACACTTTGCAACTTATCCTTATAAATATCCTTATTTAACGCTGTCAAATAGGTTCTGCACATGATGTGCAGAACAGGATGTAGGTGAGGCAGTTTGTAACTCAGAAAGGCATTTTGGCAAACTTAAAATAGCATTCCTCTAATACTCTTTTATGTACTCTTACTTGCTTTTGTGAAAGGCCCCCAAAAAATCGAAAATAGGAATAAATTCGGAATATTCAGGCAATATTCATAAATAGTTGGTACAAATAAAAAAGGATCGTGCCCTGTTTGCAATTTTACTAAATGAGAGGTGATTTTTTTCGGGGCGAATTCACAAAGGCATTTATGAGTACGTTAAAGCAACCGTGGCCCATGCAGGTAAGACCGTGGGGCGGTGGGGCCGGGGGGGGGGGGGGTTTCGGCAGACAACGACGAGGGAAAATTAAATAAATAATTAATGTTCCCTCGTCATCTGTCTCAAAATTCCTCCCTCCCGGCCCCACCGCTCCTACCTGCACGGGCCAGGGCACTTGAGTGCTACTTTACATTCTCTCAAATTTGTATGAATAGGCCACTCAGAGTTCTTTTTTGCACACACAAATAGCAAAATGTAAACTTGCAGAGAAATATTTTTACTTATCTTCTCTTAGAGCGAAAATCATCTGTTTTTGTGGTGAAAATTATCTTGCACCCCAGAAAATCGCTTCCCAAAGGGGAGGTGATGGTAAAGAGAGAAACTATGCAACCGTCATCAAAGGCCCAAAATGGGAAACCTCACAAAACTTCTCTGGTAAGTAAAGACTAGGACTCAAAATTAGAAACAGGAATATTCTAAGAGAATGGTGCTTCCCGTTTCCCATTACTTTCTGGCTTGCTGGGCTGAATTCAGGTACAGGTATTTAGGGCCAGATTAACAAACTGTATTACAGTAGTATTACCCACATGCTACAAAATGCAATTCAAAACCTGTGACTGCAGACCTCCACATCGCGTATGTTTTCTACCCAAGCTCTTCAGCACTGTGGCGGATATCACTGCACACGTAAGTAGACTACTTTGATTTAAATGCGGGATGGACCAGGGTAGTGGTGCAGAAATAGGAAAAGATTTATGGAAGGAATTGGTAGGGATATGCTAATAAAAACACATCCCACCAGATGAGTAACATGATTGCAATTCTCAAAATGCAAACATTCTAAAGTCACTACAGCCTTAAAAATGTCACGCCAGACTTAAATGTATTCCAGACTATTCTATAGGACATAAAGCATGGCACATGGGCAACCACTGGTACTGCAACACACTGCACTAGAAAACATTGGAGGCAGGCATTCAAAATAACACTCCAACATCCTATAGGAATTAATGTTACATCTATTCAACATTTAAAAAATATATAATCTCTCTCTCTCTCTCTCTCTCTATATATATATATGCCACAAAATCCCACAAAAGGTGAGTCGACAACGTGTCGTTCAGTTAATCCGCTTTAATGTCAGCTGTTAATGTTAGATGCGTTTCGCCTGCCCAGCAGGCTTGCTCACTAACATTGCAATAACGTTTTTCCATCATTTTAACTGAGAGTTATGCCGTGTCATGTGAGGACTACAAAAACATAGAGGGTAAAGACAGACTCGTAGTTTTTGATTCTAAATTTCGGCATTTCACACAAATAGTGTCAAACCTTGTACAATTTCATTGTTGAATCAAACAATACAAATGCAAGTGCAATCAATATTTAGTGATAAATAAACCATTAGATAATCATTGGATTACTAGTTCCGCTAGATTTTAAACTTTATAATCTTTCAACTTAATTCATCTAACCATGAGCGAGCAACTCAAATTTTACCACTGTTGCTATTCGTGATATATGATTTCATTGTATTTCATTATATTGCATTCACTGCCCTAGTGGGCCGAAATATCTATGTCATTTATTCATTACCAAGTTCAAACGGTCAAGTGACCAAATCACCAATTTTGCACAATTTATCAATCACCAATGATTTTATTGTTTTGCCAGACACATGGCCTTGTCAAAAACATACATAAATGTATGTAAATATATGTAAATGTAGCCCCAATGAAATTCCCCCGTTATATTTAGTTGAGATAACTATAACTCGCGCGCCTGCAATCCTCTGCTCATGACGTCACATATTACATCACTCATGACATGGTCAGTGCCATCACTAATAACATCACTGATGACATCATCCTTGTGATAGAGTGGTGGTTGCGCGAGTTATAGTTATCTCAACTAAATATAACGGGGGAATTTCATTGGTTTTTTACGAGTGAAATATCCACCTAACTATAACATGTGTGAAACCTATGGTTTTTTAAGTGAATTTGCAAGGTTTTTTAAATGCTAATTCCTAACTATAACATGTGTGAAACCTATGGTTTTTTCAGTGAATTTGTACAGTTTTTTAAATGCTAAGTTATGTATGTATTATTTTTTTTTTTATATATTTATTTTACGATAAACTACGTATTAAAAAAATAAAAAAATTATTATTATTTTTTTTTGGTTGTTCATGGTGCGCGCACGGTGCGCGCACCCCCGCGATTTTTAAAAAAAAAATGTAAAATGTTTTTTTCTGCCTTCGGGGTCCTTCAGGGACCCCCTGACAAAGGCTAGGGGGTCAGGAACTCTCTACCCTGCCCCCTTTTCACGTTCGCCACCTTCCTATTTCACTCTCGCACTGAAAACAAACAAAATGGCGGCCGACACTTTCTGATTTTGATTTTGACCGATTCGAACGTTGACTAACATGTAACCACCAATCAGAATTACGCTCGCGCACGTTAGGGTGCTCGCACGGTGCGCGCACGGTGCTCGCACGGTGCGTGCATGGTGCGCGGCTATAGATATGTATGTGCTTTTAACTGCAATTTTCTCAGGAACTACTGAACAGATTGACTCCATATATGCAAAAGGCACATCCCTGAGCTGAGGACTACCTCTCTGCCAAATTCCAAGTAATTCTGTTCAGCCGTTCGGGCTGTACCTTGGACTAAATGTCCCTATGGAAAATTGCATGGGGAAAACGCGTTTTGGGACCCCCCTTTTTTCTCAGCTCCCGCTTGACGAATCCCCCCCGAGACTTTCAGGGTAGGAGCGGAGCGCCCCACCTATTTTGAAATTTTCACGAGGATTCGTCAACCGGCGCCAAAGTTATTCCAAATAGAATGTTGCGGATTTCCTATGGAAACACGGTCCTAACTAGAACTATCTACTGGCGACCGCCAGTAGATAATATATATATATTAATCTCGTACCACTTGAGGTAAGACAAAGAGACAAAGAGCCACGCCGGTTGGGTTTTTCATGAAAGTATTTATTCAGGCAGAAGTAAAAAGGCGCGTTTCAACCTCACACTGGGTCCATGACCAAAGTTTATTACTTGAGTCTTTTAAGTGCGTCACACAGGGCGCAACAGTGTATGAACATAGAAGAAAGTGCATCGGAATGTATTTTTGAATACAAATTAAAATTTGAAAAGTGTCTCTCTTGGCATATTTGTTCAGGCTTGAACAAATTTTGCCAACTGCCTCGTATAGTTATCATTTTAATATGTTTTTTACTTTTTGCACATTGCACTTTATCACTCGCTTGACTTCTAGGTATTTTATGCTTACTGATAGACCTGACAGTCTTTTTCTTAGTTCATTCTGTTTGTTGCTGCTATCATGACCAATTTTTGCACATTATATCGAGATTGGAATTTACCATCATTTAAACCTTGCGTTATTTTGCACTAGTGTATATAGCATATTAATTCATATATTGGTATATAGATTTTGATTATGATATGTATTCCCTTCTTTGCTGCTATTTCCAAATGCTATCTGTGTCACCTGTGCACATGTGATTAAGCCGATTTGTCTCGCAATGTCCATTTGCACATTGTTTTAGAATTTTGATATTTTAATAGGAATTTTCCTTGATGTCATCATTATTCTATCTTATGTGCTTGTGCTATATATTTTACTCTAGCTGCTATTTGTCATTGCTCATTGAGATAAGACCTATGTCCTAGGGACTATTTACACTTGTAAATGATTCAGTAGTGGATATATAACTATCATACTTTGCACTCACATGTTTGCACTTGCACTTTATGTAATGTTCATTGTTGTTGTTCCACTGCTTATTTTTACCAATGGCATGTGCCTTGAGGTCTTTTCTCTTTATTCGTTTATGAGCATATGCATTATGGTTGGGACATTTTTGATATAGTGCTAGGTATCTATATGCTGATTATTATTTGTGCAACATGGCTATCTGAATATGCATAATATTAATATCGCTGTTTTTTGCAAACATCTGGAGTTCATTTTCAATGAGATGGGAACTTATGTGGTGACAAAATTTGAATTCATGACATTCAGTCTATCTACAAATATGGTTAGATTTTATGCCGTTTTTGTATTTCTATGACGAGGTTTTTAATATATTTATTGTATTTAAATTAATATTTAAATGCTCTAATGTGTTTGCAGCGAAAAAGTATTTGACTTTACATGATTTTAAACAGAGTTTAAACTCGATTTTGATGTATATATTTATATATTTTCTTTTCTAGTTACAAGTACTGTCGGTAGTTTCATGGCAATTTACCATGTGTTCTGAAGTCTGTTGTCTAGTTCTATGCACATAGTAGTTTTTGTCTAAAGGAATTAGTGCATGTGCTATAATTTAACTATGGTTGTCCCTTAGCGTCATGTGATCAAGCTCGCGGACGCGAGCGAAACACGTCATGGCGGACACTATGTCCGATTAACATGCTGGATTTATTTCATGCCGAATAAACTTACCTTTGCACTGAATCCGGATTCCTGTTGGTTCCTGATAGCTTGAGCGTATTGAAGAGGTCCTTGCCAGATTTTCCCTGCCTGCGCTTGCAAGTGGCGGGGCTGGATCCGTTTTCTGATATATAATATATATATATATATTATATATATATTAATCTCGTACCACTTGAGGTAAGACAAATAGCCACGCCGGTTGGGTTTTTCATGAAAGTGTTTATTCAGGCAGAAGTAAAAAGGCGCGTTTCAACCTCACTCTGGGTCCATGACCAAAGTTTGTTACTTGAGTCTTTTAAGTGCGTCACACAGGGCGCAACAGTGTATGAACATAGAAGAAAGTGCATCGGAATGTATTTTTGAATACAAATTAAAATTTGAAAAGACATTTCAAAGTTGTGTTCTGTTTAAATTTTCATAGAATAATTGGGTTTAACATTGGCAAAATAATGATAGTAATTTTCGTGTTGTTACTATTTTCTAAACATTACTATTTTAAAGACAATGTTTGCTGTATAATTTCCTTCATTTGATATCTTAATACAATCATATGTTTAATGTATTGTGTTGTGGTATGTATATTACACTATTATCATAAAGGTAAGTCATCACATATTTAAAACAGCAAAGGTATAGTACTCAAAGTAATGTTTTAGTCCACCTTCTGCAGGATACCTACAATTCCTGTCATTCAGATTTATAGATTTTATGCACTGTAAATGTTTGATCCACTGGGATGGAGTATCGTGCTTTCGGAGCTGCATTACACATGTTTATGTTCTATTCAGTCATTATACAATCATGATAGCCATGTGTCACATCCTACCACTATTGAATATTCTGAAAGGAGAGGTGGTCGTTGCGCACGGCATCCCAGTGCTCGGGTGCTCTGAACTGTAAAAAGTGGCTACATCTGGAAACTTCATCATTCTTCTTCTCAACATTTACTTGCAGTTGTAATAGATAAATACATAAGTTCATTGTTTGAATCTTCCTTTCTTTCATAAATTAAAAGGCAGTGTATTTGCATCAGGAATTTACTGTTCATCAGTTAACAACATAATTTAAACAGAGAATTGCTGAAAGGAATAATGAAAAGGCTCATAAGAGACAGGATAGGGAGGCTCTTTGCTTCCATAGATGTGATTGTAATTTCTTGTCATTATTCTTTCCTCACGGAAAGGTAGCGCCTGCTTGTAAGATGAATTGAGATTCTGGTCTACGCAGGGTGGAGTGGTGTTCACCACCTCTTGGGTGCTTTGGTACTGAATCAAGTCTGAAATATTTGGTCTTGGTCTAATGACCCTGGTGGGCTCCTGGAAGTGTTTTGCATTGCTGTAGTGGCGATCATTGTTGGTGATGTCCCTCCACTGTTCTAAAGTGAGTTTTCTACCAGAAAACTGGTTGAACTTTGAGCAAGGGCAAGTAATGGTGTACATCACAAACTCTGTGACACCGTTTATTTGTTTGGCCATTTTTTGTTAATGCGTGCTAGAGTGACGTCTTGGATGTTTTCACCATGTTTGCAGGCTTTACAGCGTCCGCATTTGTGAAAGCCCTTACCGGGTTCTAGCCAGTTGGTTTTGTTGAGTGTCAAATGACTATGTACCAGCATGTCTCTTAAAAGCAAATTCTTTTGGTACGTGATAGACGTTTTCTGTCCCACCTTATCCTTTAGGATGGGGTCCTGTTTCAAAATGTCCCACCGTTGTGTTAGGATTTGTCTCAAATCATTTGCCTGACTTAATATTATTGATGACTCTGATGGGACTATCTACCCTATTGATGTTGCTGGCCCTCTGGCCAGCTTGCTGTAATGCTTTCAGTAGGTCGTTTCTTCCCTTCACTCTGCGAATCATTACCCCTTTGATTTTATGGTCAGATTCCTCAGAGCAGCAATTTCTTTTCGCCCTGAGGAATTCGCTGAATGGAATACTCCATTTTAAATTGAAGCGTGGCAGCTAGCAGCATGTTGGAAGGAGCTCCCTATCATACTTTTTCTATGTTGTGCAACAGTCAATTAAAAAATGACGACCTACACATATGCCTAATCAAGATGTGGGAGAGTTAACAAGTATGCAATGAGTGAGCTCCGCATGTCTTTGGGCTGGGACGATATTGGCAATTCCTCAGAGTAAAGTTCTAGTTGCTCCGTGCAGTAGATATCTCAGAGAGCCACTTGCTTTGGGTGGGCACTCTCCATTTCCCCCAGTCCATACTACTCGCCTCTTGGCCAAAACCAAGGCAACCGCCACCAGTCTGCATTTTGTGGGCTGCAGGTCCTTTACCAGGCTGAGGAGGCATTTGTGAGGCCGATATGCCCCAGGCCCTAGAGCCATAATAAAAGAGCATCTGTAACCTGTACCCCAAACCGGTGAACTGTAGGGCATAATCATGACAAATATAGGACATCAGCGTCGGGCGCCCCACATCTCACAAAGTTTGCATCAGTGTACAGACCATACTTATATAGCTTGGAAGGGGGTATGGTACATTTGGGCAAGGTGTTTGAAATGTATTACACATCAGTTAAAGTTAGATGTGAGCAAAAATATCTGCGAGCAACAAAAAGCCCCCTCAGCTGGATCCAGTGTCTGGTCCAGTGCTGAATTCCACTGTGTCAGTGCTAAGTTTGGGGTCTCAGGTCTGTCTCCCTGTGCAGCAGCATATAGCTTGGTGATAAGGCTTCCATGTGAGCGGCTGGATAATGAAACTATGTGAGCCTGCAGGGCAGGGGGTTCATCAGGGTGGTTGGTGAAGAGTGTACGCATTTCCGCTCTGAGACGAAAGTAGATGAATGTAAGTAAAGGGGTTTGGGGTTGTGTGTTGCCTATTTGTTCTAGGTTAATGCATGTTTCCCCAATCATATATATGACTCATCATCTTCAGGCCTGCTCTTCGATGGCGATCATATCAAGAGGTTCCTGGATAACAGATAGGGCCGGTAGGAACAGCAAAGGGAGCATCGGCGCGTACACGGGATGTTTGGCTGCTCTCACACCAAGCAGGTGCCACACCCTCATGGTGCAGTGAATATTGTTAAATTCGGCCCGATTAGCACAAGGGTGGGGTGGGCGTCATCATGTTCAATCACTACCTGGGGATTGTAGTCATGATAGCGATACCAGTAGTGTGCAAAATGAGCCAGGGGACATAATAATAAAGCTCCCTGTCGGGGGTGCTGAATCCACCTTGGGTGTATGGAAAGGTAAGTGTGAACCATCTAAGTCAGTGTTGTTTGCCCGTCAGCTGCGTCTTGAGTGTGTTAAAGAATTGGTGCATCAGCACTATTGGTATAGTAATGAACAAATACAGGAATTTGGGTAATATCAACATTTCCATCACTGCTGTCCTATCCACCATAGAAAGTGGCAGCCATAACCATTGGAGGACCTGGTCCTCTAACTGCAACATTGCCATAATTATATGTGGTCACCAGGTCTGGGTCTGCGTTAATCCAGATCCCTAGATACTTTACCGAGTCCATGCTCCATTTTAAGGGAAAGGCTAGTGCGTGGTACTGAATGTTATGGGTCGCTGGAAACAATATAATGATCTCATATATTCACAAATTATGGGCACTAAGTGGGCATCTGAGTCAGGCACATATATGACCATGTCATTGGCATATAGGGATATGCCGAAGGGACGTTGTGTGAACCTTAGAGCAGATGTATCATTTTGTGACATATAGTTGTGTAAAGAAGCGAGTGAAACTGTCTAGGATGGCTGGGGTATCATAGTGCTCAGCAACATCTGGGAATAAAAGTTTTGTGACATGATTCTGGGCCCACGGTTCTTTCAGTTTAGTGGCTCAACTGCGTCCTGGGCATCCATCCTCCATGTATACCCTAGCCACTTTCCGTTTAGAAAGGTACCGGAGTTCTTGGTTCACAATGACAATCTAGGTGGTGATATTTCCACTGATAGCAGATAGAGTACAAGGATCATGGTGGGATTCAGAATCCCGCTCAAGATTGTGCAGGGTGCATTCGAAGTTTTGGAGTTGTGTACCGAAAGATTTCAATATGCTGGCCTGTGTGCTTATGCAAAACCCTGTTATGGTAGACTTAAAAGCTTCCCAAAGTGTGCCACATCAGCCACGGAGCCCATGTTCTCTTTATAGTAAGTATTAATAGAGGTGCGGAAGTCCTCACGAAACACTGAATCTAGTAGAGCCGTTGCCTGGAAATACCAGAGGAATTGTCTGGGGATATGTGTGGGTATTTTCAACACTAGGCAGACAGGGGCATGGTCCGATAAGTTTTGGGCAGGTGAGAGATGTTGGATATCTAGTTGCACACATCTTTGGTAGCTAGCCAGTACTCCAGGTGGGACCACGAGCCATGCACTGAAGTTATGAGGGTCCCCTCTTTCCTTGAGGGGTGCGAATGCCCCCATAGGTCAACCATACCATGTTCCTCCGTACCCTCACAAAGTCATTTAGCAGAATGCTTCCCATGCCAGTCTGTAAGGGCTGAGTGGTCTAGTAGGGGGTTGAGGTATGTGTTCAAGTCTCCCACCCCCAAATAACGGTAGTCATTTGTAGGTTGAGGAGTTTGCTCCAGAGTGTCTTGTAAAACCTGGAGTCATCAATATTCAGGCCGAAGGTGTTGACCAGAGCAACAGGGGTGCTGCTGAGGACCACTAGCGCAATGATATATCTACCCTGGTCATCTGTGAGGGTGTGGGTAAGATGAAAGGGAACCCCTTTTTTAACAATAAGCACCACCATCCTGGAGTACATGGAGTATGAGGAGGTTACCCTGTGTGCAGCCCAACAAGTCCCGATGAGATGCTCAGTGTGTCTCGTCAAGTGCCTCTCTTGCAAAAGCGCAACTGGGATGCCAGGGCAATATAGATGTGCCAGAACATGTTGTGTCTTCTGCAAGTTTAGTTCCCACACATTCCAGGTAAGGAGTACAATGGTATTGCGAGGTGTGTCTGCCATAGTGTTTGAGCATGGTCACATTGAGGCTGTCATGATTGAAGTGATGTAAGGTGTAAATATATGGAAGTGTAGTAAATGTCAGCATTGTGGCATAATGGTGTATAAACTAGTTCAGCTGTAAGTGTAGCTAACCATGAAAAAAGATCCCCTCACACCCACATTAGCATCTCAATTA
Organism: Triturus cristatus; assembly: GCF_964204655.1. NCBI lineage: Eukaryota > Metazoa > Chordata > Amphibia > Caudata > Salamandridae > Triturus > Triturus cristatus. The sequence goes on along the minus strand of NC_140593.1, from coordinate 530,014,050 downwards.
TGCCAAATCATTTCCCTTCCCAACAAGAGCACTAAACAAACTTTGAGGAGGATACAGTAGATAGGTTTTCCAAACAAGCATCAAGTTCACAAACCGGTACATGAGAATTCATCTGGGTCTACCCATCGTGGCTACCCATCGTGACTGCCAGTCTTGCCTCCAGGTGTATAGAGGTGGTCAATTTGGTAATCTTGCAGTCTGCTGCAGACACTGGGGTGATCATTATGTGGTACAAAATGGGGCAGGAACAAACAGTGGAGAGGTGCACCAACAGATTCCAGTAGGGGCAGAGCAGGCATCCTGTTCAATTTAAACCGTGCGGTGCACCCCCTGTGCCAGGATTTTTGCCACAACTCCCATTGCTTGCATGTGAGGAAATAAAAAAGCGGATAGCGATTGCTGGTGGGTGAGCTTTTCTCCGGGTCCTAGAGCAGAAGGTGGTTATTGGGCAGTATGCATGTGGGGGCTGTTTTTAGCACTGTTCTCTCAATTCTATTTAAATACTAATTTAATTATACACCTGACTCTCCTACGGTAGTGATTGCAGGCTCTCAAGGCTAGCTATAGGAGGTGGAAGAGGATGTAAATTAGGAAGCAGAATGACACTAATCACAATTGCTAAACGTAGCGTTTTGTCAGATCTGTATTTCTTTAAGTGATTAAAGTTCTAACTTGGAGTGGGACAGTGAGGAATAAAGGCAAGTAAATATGCACCGTGACAAATAGCCCCCAAGGAGCATTTTTTTTTCTGCCAACTTGCCACCACAGCATCAACGCTGCCCTCAGTGACATATTCATTACACATGTGATAAGTCACATGCATAGAACCAAGCACACAAGTATGCTAAGTCCCGCATTACTGTTTTATGTGAGTCAGAAGGGCTATTAGACCCAGGACCGGAGAGGACTTTTATTCCACCGTGCATTTCTCTGGTGGGTTGGAGCCCCTGGAAGCCAGGTTTTAGGGCAGGAGGCCGCTCCTGGTGCCTCGGTCAACTTCCTAAGCTCCCCGGGGTTTATAGCGGCAGGAGAGAGGCTTCAAAAGAGAGAGGGGGGAGATAGAGATCAGAGAGGAAGAAGGGCGGATAGAGGAGAGGAGAGGAAGAGAGAGGGGAGAGAAAAAGAGAGCAAGAATGGATGGATGGAAAGAAAGGGATTGCATAGGGAGATGAAGGGAGCAAGGCTGGTTTGAGCATTTTGCTCCAGGCCTGCTTTGGTTCCCAAGCCCCAATCTCTCTTACAGCCTTTGATCTCCTTTAAGCTTCAGGCAGTGTTAGACAATAATTCTGTATGTGTTATTTTCTTTGCACGCAAATTAAAAAATAGCAGACAAACAAACACACTTTACAAACAGCTTACTCAGCAGCATTTTTAATCATCCTGGAAAAAAAGTACTCTTTCTCACCTCGCAGAGACTTCCCAGGTAGAATTTAGGCATAGATTTATTTATGAACTTTCCCTTACAGCGCGCACAAACCATAAGCCTAGGATGTTGCTGAAGGTTTTTTATAAATCAGCGTTTAATCAAGTTGCAGTAATGAGCGGCAGGTGAGAAGCATACATATGGAAATAATGGAATATATGCAAATCACAAGTCTGAATTCCTGCAAAGCTGAGTCAGCCTTCTTTCCTTCTGAAGGTTGGTAAATTGAGTACTATTTGTGGTTAGTAGTAACATCTTTTACTTGCACTACTTACAAATGGCAAAGTGCAGTATGAAGCGCTAGCAGCCACCACAACCCTCCCCCACTTGCACTACTGTTCAGCTGCTTCTGAGATAAGACCAGAGCATCTTTTCAGTGACTACTGATTTCAAACTATTTGTGGTGTTTATAAAGTTGATGCAATGCAAATCCTTATCTTTTTTTAATGGAAATGTCTGTATGAGTACACATCTTTGTTCCATTTTTCATACATAATAGAAACATGCACAATAGACAATTTGGCATGCTTTTTGTTATTCTTTATGAAAAATGATTCCAAGATGACTGCATGTGTGTGAAATGCATTCACAGGCAGACCATCTTCAAGCAGTTTACAAACCATTCCAAGATGGCAGCCAGTAACAATATTAGCAGCAAGCATAGCAATGGAGGTTAAGAGTGTGACCGGGTAGAGCGGATCAGAAATAAAAAGAGAGGGATGTGAGGAGTAGCGGGAAGAGCAAGAACAGAGATAGTTGGAGAAAACACGGATCCTCAAGCACTACAATGGAAGGTCCTGACATCAACAGTGGAAGGATACAACTCACCCAATGAAAATGTGGTTAAACCTAAATTTTCCTCTGGACAGCACCAAGACAATATGAGGGCAGAAAGTCATTGAAGTTGCTTATAGGCAAGACCTACAATGGCCAATTTTTGGACTATTATTGAAGCCTGGCTCTTCAGGCTGCTGGGGCTCTCACCCATGTGGAAAATTACAAGCACTGGAGAAGAGCACACAATGAGTGTCTGCTGCTGCTTCTGTTGTTCTACTATTGCCTAACAATGTTACGTTCACTGGTTGTTATTCGGTTCCTCAGGTACCACAATACCAAAGTCGCAGTGCTGATGCGGTTTCACATGTTGTTCATCAGCTATACACTGGGGTTATACTGTTGTGTATTGGACCTGCATAGGTTACTATAAGGGACCTTGGCCCCATCTGTGGAGTTGTCTTCCAACTATAGTCTTTTGATTACAGCCCGTATTGTATTGCATTCATTTATTTGAGGCGACACCGACGTGTGTACTGTATACTCTATACTATGCAACTGCTGAAAAAACACAAGTTAAAAAACATCCAGGCACTGGTAAAAGCACTTCTGCAGTCAGACAGCCAGGTGAAGAGGAGATGTAGACAGATGTCTCCCTGTCAATGTACAGAAGTGAGCAGCAGCAAAGCACCACAGTCAAACATTTAACAAAGCTCGTAGCGGCACATGGTAAAAGAGGTGCAGAGAGTAAAGAACCTGCCTGTATAATGTATGGGAGGAGCACTGCTTAAAGCTTGACAGAGGAATAGGAGAAGAAAGGGCAGTTCAAAGTAACCGAGAAGTGAAGTGTCCGAGGGAATTTTGAATGGAAGGTAATAAAAGAGAAGAAGAGGACACTAATAGGGGGTTTGACCCTGCACACATAACAAAAGTGAGCAGAACTGAAAACAAGCATTTGCAATGCACTAGATCTCGCATTGTGAGAGTTTAAGCTATTGGCATTGTAAATGACAATGCCTTTTATATATATTTTATATATATGCAAGACCTATTTCATTTCAAAGAAGCGGCCGCCATTGTCCTGGGCTGCTTAGAGAGGGAAAGCGCGCATGGCGTACATATGTTGCAGGAAAGCATGTCGTGCCTGCACTAGGAGAAACTCATGAAAGAAAATAGTGCCTACAGACAAAATAAGACATACCGTATAACAACCGAAGTAAAAGGGCCAGTCCTCATGGGAGGTTACAAATGAAGACAAGGCGGTACTAAGGAGGGACTAACAAGCCTATTAACGAATCAAAAGTAAGCATTTACGAAGGAAGATGACACAAGCAAATGACAAATATGGGCGGAGAGTGGGTGGGACTTCAAGTTCATACTCGAATACAGCATGCCTCGCAGAGCAGCACATGCGCTGCCCAGGCTCTACCTAAAAACATAACAGAACACTTTAATTCTTGAACAAAATAAACAAAACTAGCCCCGCTGCCTACTCATCCCCATTACTCACCGGACAATACGGCGCATACTAGATGATTACTGACAAATAAATGTATATAAACCGCCGTTTTAATGAGACAGGTGTGCATCACATATACACAACCTTGCAAACGTTATGCAAAGTAAAACGTAATCCTTGCTAGTACATAATATTCCTGAATGATCCCCGCCCCATCCCTCCTTGTTTATCTCAAATGACCTGCACAATGACACCTTTTTCTCTTTGTCTTTCTCCAGCTCTTCTGGCCAACTTGACCTCTTTCTCTATAACCTACTGTAAACTCAATGACCCTCCTCTCCCAAGCTGAGCCACATGTACCGCAGCAAAACCAACCCTGTTTCTCACCTTACCTACAGCATAAAACCTGCCAGCACCAGCTCATCGGCAGCAAAACTTAAACCCAACCCCATACAACAAGAGAAGAAAAAACTTTAGGCAACACCTTACTCATCTCACCGGACATGTCCAAAAACAACCCCAAATCCTTGAGAAACGATGAGTGGGTGGACTGTGCTAAACTACGGAACTCCAGTGGCCAGCGTGCACTGACCACCAAAGGGACGCTCCCCTAACTATTTATGCCTTTTCATCCCCTATGCCCCACCCTCTAGCTCTTCCAGGCAACACCTATCCAGCAGGCTGCCTGGTCTGCACCACTCACCCAAAGACACTGGGGGGAGGGGTGAGGTGGCCAGGCTCCCAGCACCTGCCTCCCTCAAAGTCTCCTTGGAGGAGACCATGCATACCAAATGACTCCTGACACATAAGTGGGTGCAAAGGGCGACTTTAATGAGACAGGTGCACATCACACATATCCAAAGTAGAGAGCCCTGCCCTATCATGTGGACTAACCAGATGTTCTTATGAGGAAAGCAAATGCTTTTTGTAAGGAAAACTCTCACCTCTTTGTGGAATGCTTCATCATTGGGTTTCTTCCCATTCCGCTCAGAACAAGACGTGCTGCTACCAGTGAATTACACAGGAGCGCTGATTGATATAAAGCGGATGTTCCAAGTTAATAGGTGATAGAGGAGTTTTATTTGTTGGTTAAATATACCTCTCTGGTGGCTGTAATTACCTTAATATATGCCCCAGTCCATATAATTAAAATCTGGGAAAGAAGTTAGTAAGGAAACGGGGGTTCAATGCCACACATCGCTAAGTTGAAATCCTGCACCTACTCTGCCCCTATTTACTCTGAAATATAAAAGGCCCCAAAAAACAACCAAACCATCACACCAGTAAACAAAATCGCTTCATCATGCATTCTGCACACCGCTTCCATCAGCGGTACAATCTCCTACTACGACTCAAGCATAATGGTCTCCATAGCCTTTGTCCCACTCCATGCTCCCTAGCCTATCCTTCCAGCATACTTCTCCCCAACTCACCTGCCGAAGGCTTGAAACTCCAGGACATCTTTCCGTAGTAAGCCATCTTGACACTTTCCCAGCTATGGACATCGGAGACAACCCACTTATTTATTAGTCCTAAAATGACATTAACTCTATAATTTATCCGCTCTTCTGCTCCGACACCCCTACCCTCCCTTCTCCGCACTCACAAACTCAATACAAACTTGCCTGTAAGTGCACCTCATGGATGAAGTCAGCAGCCCTTCCACCAGTCTCATCAATCTGCATCTCCAATCGATCAGACCTCTGCTATCATGTGAGTTTTCTCCCTGTCTGCCTCCAGTGTGCGTCCAAGGAATGTCCCACACTGAGAACAGGCATGGCATCCGCAATGTAATAATGTAATAATTGACTCCAGGAATGTGCCTCGCCCGAAAGGAAACATTATGTGTCAAGCATCCCAGCACAAAGGCTCATAAGAGTTAAAGTAATTTGGCATCTCTAGCGAACTGCCTGTTCACTATGTCCACCACCACGGTCTGCCGCAACCCCACATCAGGGTCTACTTTCAAATTGCAGACAGTGCTACCGCCACCGGTAAGGGTGCCACCTGACCCTTCTTCACTCCCACAGCCCTGTGGGACCTGCCCACCCACAAAGGACATCCTGTCTTGGATTGCCTTGCCCCCTCCAGACCCATCTCCACTGCCTGCTGAACCTTTGCACGGAGACCCTTTGCTTTAGGTAGCAGGCACGCTAAGACCACGGGCGTTACCCCCCGCATGCCTTACTGGGTGCAGTGCCTAAAGCACCTTAGCCTGTTTGAGCAGTCCGGGCTTCAACAGGTTGGCCCTCCCCTCATCCTGCAACGCCCTCAGGGCTTCCAACACCTCCTCATGGGATATAGCGCCCTGGCCATAATGGCCCCTCGCCATACAAAAAGCTTTTAATGGTGAAGAGTAACCACTAACGATAAGGCCCTATACTAAGGAATGCCCATGCCCTACCAAACTCCTGTGGCTAGTGTGTACTTACCACAAAAGGGACACTTGCTACTATTTATGCCTTTGCATCCTCTAAACCCCACCCACTCGCCCCTCCAGCCAACTCTTGTCCAGCAGGCTCCCTAGCCTGCATCACTTACCCGAAGACCCCTTTGGTTGTTAATACCAGCACAGCACCATCATACTCCCCTCTGTCTCCAGGCTCTCCTCTAATGCTTTGAGAGAATAGATCACCCCACAGTATATGTTTGGACAAGTGGGCATCACTTGAGACCCAGGCCAAGCTAGGGCATGACTACACTGCCCTCACTCCCACTAGGACACTATAGCAGCAGTAGTGCAAAATCTACTTGCTTCTTGACCATCGGTGCTCAACAAGATAATGTAGAATTAAACAGGGTTACGTTCAGGAGCCTCATCTGTGCATGTCAAGCATTTTGCCCAGCCAGGCCATCCTTTCCCACATATGATGTGTTGTTATGGCCAACTTGCACTTTGATAGTAAAAACTAGATCGTAAAATACAAAAACAAAATTAACACCCCTGTAGGGTGTACATTTACCCTTTTTTTTTTTTTTTACATTTTGCGTGCACATTTAACATCATCCATACAGTGTTCCATTTGCTTCACCCAGTTCAGACTTTGCTCTGGGATGGGAAGACATAAAAGAGTCGTCGATTGGGAACTCTAAGCACAATGTACCAAGAGGGACATACTAAAACCCAACTGAAATCTAGAGCTGCCACCATCGGTGTTAACCTATAAGTACAAATGTGAGGGAGCCTCCAGAATGCCCTACAGGTGTGAGGTGTCCTCAGTGGATTCAAATCCAATTATAAAAAACCTTTGAATAATAAAGGAAACTTTTGAAAAATATGTAGTATAGTTACAAGCTTAAGCTGGACATAACACAAAGGGGGCGGGAGGTTCCTGTCAAGAAATGTGAAAGAGAGAAGATTTTCAGCATTTAGGAACTAAGCCAATGAAAAAAATGGGCGGAGAGTGGGCAGAGCTTCCACTACATATTGAATACTACATGCCTCGCAAAGCAAGCATCGCATGCGCGCTGCTGCTAGAGGCTCCACCTAAAAAGATAAAAATGAGTTTGTTAAACAGTGTAAAGTACCTCCCAATAGCTTTGAGGAGAGAAAAAAAAATACATTTAAACTAGTATAATCAAATGCACCACCCCTGACAAATGCCACAGTATTCAGTTATTTTAATGAGATGATCATAGGCTGTGATGCCCAATTGAGCCACTCCCTGTGACCAACTCCCTCTTAACTGAACTATGTGCAACAAGCTCTCCTAAGTCTGAAGGTAAATTGTTCTCCTCTGTCAGGCATCCTCCCCCAGGCAGTTCATGTTTTCTTGTTTTGGCTTGCTCTCATTCTTGATAAAATGACATTTAAAATATCGTCTGAGGGCCTGATTTACAAAGGTAAACGTACACTTTTTTGTAAGTTTACAATTGTTTGCTATTCACAAAGGGATTTATTAATAGTACCTTTATGAGTGCAGAGTCTCTGCACACAAAAAGATTGGTCTCTCTATGTGCGGAGACTCTGAGCTTGTAAAGATACTACTCGTAAATCCCTTTGTGAATAGCCGAGAATTGTAAATGAATATGAAAGTGTATGTTTAGCTGTATGGATCAGGTCCTTTATGCTTTTTTTATATCATCACTGTGAATATACAATAGGAAATTTGCTAGTTTTAGATGCAGCATGTCTATGTGGCACAGAGTTTGAAATGTAATATACTCATACCAATGCACAGATTTGTTCTTTGACATTGCTCTAGATACCAGTGTGACTGCCTCAAACTACAAGAAGCTGTACAGGAAGTACATAGGTGTCTCTGTTCCATCTCTGGATCCTCTCCCTTTATTCCCTTATTCTATGGAGATTCAAATGTGATCTTTCAGCGTGAGAAATATGGGTCAGTAGCTCTGGAACTAGCTGATCCATCCCTCAATTGACTCTAAAGAACCCCTACTATCCGGGAAATACACTTTTGTTGTTTCTTTTTCAAATGATAGCCAAATTGAAGGTCATCTAAGATATATTAGTAAACTTGTTAAATGCAGGATAACCGGTAATTTGAAATGCATGCAAGCTCAACTCAGACAGGACATTCGTTTATCTTAAAGCATAGACAGAACACAGTACAGAATGTTTATGTCAAAACAGTCATGCAGAAGAGGGTTTCACAAAGATCCAAGCTCACGTGTGTAAGGTGAGGTTTAGAGGAACTTTAAATGGACCAATAAATGATGACATTTCATTGGCTGGTTTGTAACTGTGGCATTTTTCAATGTGTCAGAGAATTGAGTGCCACAATGCATCAGAGCATTGCACGCGCCCCTGTGATCTAATTTGTATGAGCGTGGGCCCTGCGAGACTCGCTGCAGAAGACAGCACTTTGACAGCTGATAGGTCAGTTTGATTTCCTGAGAGACTATGACTATCATGTTTGAACACTTCCATGTTCTCCGCCTTTAGAAACGCAAGCAGAGGTTATTGCCTCTAGTATTGACACACCAGAGATTTCTGATATCTTCGGGTATGCCCACTGCCTGAATTATATCTCTGGAAATTGTGGAATTACGGCCACAACTTTTTATATCAGACCAAAATAGTTTTTATGACCAGTGATATGATTTTCATTTGGAGTCATAAGGCTTGAGGCTCTGCATTGTATCCTGAAAATGTGTTTCAGTTCGATACAAAACTAAGCTGCCTATGGCTCCTGGTCCTCACGAGGATTGAGTCGAATGCGCTGTACTCTGCGTTTTCATGTCAATTGCTTTCTCTGTGGCATATTGCTTCTAGGTCCTGTCTTGGCACTATGCATCCTAACCCCTGGGAGAATAGGAAGATTTAGATGAGAAAAAATATTGATTCACTGCATACTGAGTCAACTTTCAGCATCAGTGGTGCATGGATTATTATTTGTATACATTTTTCACTGAGTCCCTTCCCCAGGTGATGCTTCGGGTAATTCCTATAAGCCCTAATACTTTGTGCTTGCGGTTTAGGCACAGGATTTATTAGAAGACCACAGCCAGGGTCTTTAGGTGAAGAAAACATGCAATTTAAATGAATCAGAAGATAATTTGCTCAGGGAACCCCAAAAGCTGGCAAGGGTACATGATTGACAGTCAGCATCTGGAACTGAATATAACACCACATTACCAGGTGGAGTCGCACACTGCAAAACACCAGGATCCAATAAAGACCACTAAATTAGCAGCACTTTTATTTCTATTTTCAAAGGTTTCCATTATTAGTTAGCTTGCAATCATAGAGTTATAAATGCTTGGGAAGCGGGTTCTTGCAGAACTATTGTTTCCTCAAGAAATTCTTTGTGTGACAATCTATGTTTGTCTTGATCACTTTAATTGATATTGGGTTTCTTCATTTTCTTAACCACAGAAGACTAATCAGTCAAATTATATTTTCACATTATTGACACAATTGAATGTACTGTGAAAATCACATATGTGAAGCAAACAAATAGATAAGAACCAGGAAAACTACACACATTAAAAAGGATGTGTAGTGTAAAATAACTTGATACATTTATATTTTCCTATTGATTAGTAAAATCTCTGTTGTGTAACTAGCATGCAGACTGTTGGAAAAGCGAGGCCTTGCAATCTCAACAAATCGTCCTACAAAAATGTGCTGAAACAATCAAGTTGTTAAACCACATTAGCAAACATGCTTATTTGTGCATGAGAGACTCACAAGCAAGCAGGAATTACATTTTAACCTACATCCAGTCAAAAAAACTTCTTGTCAGAATTTAAATCATTGTTTCATTCTTGGAGAAGAACTGTATAACATAGCAAGGATGGGTTCTATTTCCAGTTTAAAATGTTTCATAAATTCTCATGTGAAGCCAAATGATTTTCCCCTTGCCTAGTATGAATCATATTTAATACTTCTTATTAATTTGTTTCTTCTGCAAACCCATCACAGTCATCTTATGTTAATTGGAGTACTGTTAAGCTGTGCAAAGTTTCTATATTTTTGTTAGGAGTAACATATAGTTTCTCATTAGGTTTAGCAAATTCTTCATATATTTCACGATTTCTAACCTTAATTTTACCATCTGGTGATTGAATAACATTAATTATTTTATCATTTTATTGTTGTTTTACCTGATATGCAAATATTTTCTCAGTTCTCTCTCCACCTTTCCGAGAACACCGTTTAGTTATTAAAATGCACATTCTACTTTTTGATTGCAACAATCTGATATTTTATTTTTTGAGCTTGTTCCATCAAGCCTTATTTCATCCCTCATCAATTTTTCAGTATTCTCCATTTCCTTGTTCAGGTTTTCAATTTTCTTGATGACACACTTCTGAGCCTTAGAATGCGAGCTATGGAATACATAGCATTTCACACTTTCTCATGGATATACTGGGGATTTAAGACAGCACTCGCTGGATCCTATAAAGTTTAAAATCACCACTTACAATTTATCTTCAAAGGTTTTATTTTCTAAAGTTCCAGGAATTCTTGTGCAGATACACAATCGTCCAGGATAGAATATTAAAAATGTTTAGATTTCGACTGGTGCATAATCTGACAGTATTATGTTGCCAAGCTTAGCTTCCATCATGGATTGATTAATATTTCTGTCAGTTACTAGCAAATCTATCCTCGAATAGGAATTAAGGACATGTGAATAAATAAAAGGAGTAGTCTGGTACTTCAGCCTCAAAATGATTAATAAACGTAAGTTTTTTTTGTGTTTTTTTTTTTGTGGCGTTTTATATAGTGGGAACTAAACGTATTTATATGCGCACCAGTTACATTACAAACGGACACAAACTGGTCCAGTTTGATTCTATTGATGACGCAGCGGCGCTTCTTCGACTCCTCCCCTCGAGTCTTCAACGTCTACACATTTCTCCATCCAACGTACTTTGTTAGTGGGACCTGTCTAAGTCCTGTAGCCAGCCTGCCCTCAATTGCAGCCGACGTGAACTTTGAATTTTCCTCGCTCTAGCATGACATCAAGTAACCATTTAGCGCAATTGACTTCTAAGAGCTGTTTTTGCATTTATTCTTCAAAATTACTATCTTGACTTCTACTGATTGGAATTGTGTGGTTATGATCTTAATGCACTCGGATAAATATTCTTTATTGTTCTAAAGTGTTGTGGAGTGTTATTGTGGTGTATTTACTGTGTTGTTGTATGAGTTATGCACAAATACTTTATATATTTCCTTCTAAGCTAAGCCTTCCTGTTCTGTGCCAAGGTACCAGAGGGTAGGCACAATATAATTTAGGATTGTGTTGTGACTTACCCTGACTAGGAATGTGGTCCCTACTTGGATAGGGTGCATACCTCTGCCAACTGGAGACCCCATTTCTAACATTTATCAAGTATTCTTTTTGTGATACAGTGAACAGTGGCAAGAGGTCAGGAGAATCCCAAAGACTCTGTGCTTCACTGTCCCCACCTGGTGTAATACATTTGGTTCTGTACACATAGTATGTGTTGGGCAGTCCCAGAGTGGGGGGAGGAGCAGTATTACCAAGACCAGAATTACATTTTCTAGCTGGTGATTCTGCCACTGCACCATCAAATTAAGGAAATATCTTCTCATTCTGCCTAGTTCAATGAACTGTTCCCAGAAGGTGGGACTGTTATGATTTGGTGTGGTTCAGGGAGGTCATGAGGGCTTGAGGGAGAGGGCAGGCTCTTGCTGGCTTGGGGAGCTGTAGCTGCCCCTAATGTTGCTTGGTAGGGGGAGCACCTCTCGGCTCATAGTCTCTGACTCTCGTCCACAGTTCTGTTGCTAATGTGGGAAAAGGGTAGAGGGTGTTGGACAGGAGGCATTGGGTAGAGTCCGGTGAGTCTGTGGTGTCTGGGATGACTGGCCAGGCGGGGACCAGGCTGGGCCTCTTCCTGTAACTCCTGCCCTGTCACCAGCCAGTCAGGCTTAGCTGGCAATGACTCACACTTGAAAAAAATAGTCCTGGTGCTTCAGGACAAAATATTACCAGAGATGTTTTTGTGGATGTGGTAATTTTGGGTCCAGATTAGAAACCTCAGTCTGCTTGAAATCAGATGACATGGTATCCCCTTGGAGAAGCTGTTCCACCTGACAGATAATCGACCAATAGCAGTTTAGGACTTTGTGCACAATATACATTGTGACCCTAGGTTTTGGTTTGAGGTGGGACAGAGTTGTAAATTAGACTGCTGTCTATATTATTAGCAGATAATTGTTTTTATTGTATATTTCTACTGAGTAATTGTGAAGATGTCAAATTTGACTTTCCCTACACTCTGAAGCTGGGGAAGAAGTTGTTCGCGAAACACAGAGAGAAAACAGTGAGACTTCTAATTGATAGTTTTTTTTCTGATTAGCACTTACTAGGAAGGTGGGTGATCCTGCTTGTGAGCCGCCTAAAGTGAGTGATGAAATTCCAGAGTGATTTCTTGGAGTGAGAAAAAGGACGTCCAAGCCGAAAGACACCCGACCTGAAACATTGCAGATGATGCACCCCTTTCATAAGTTCTGAGAACCTCTGAAAAAGATTACATTCGTTCTGCAGGGGGTAACAGAGAATTCTAGGAGTGGTAAGGGACTAGCATTCTGTAATTGGAAGCCATTTGCAGACAGTAAAATTCACTCCATTTGGATTGCAGTAAAATTGCCAGTGGCAGCAAATGCATTACCCCCCTATATTAATAACATTGACACCAGCTTTTAAAGGGGTCTCCAATCTTTTCTGTAATAAGAGCTTCTTGTGCTCAATGAAAATGCTCCTGTCATACTAATATTATTATAGATGTAGTAGTAACCACATCTACGTTAGTGGCCACCATATGCAAGATTACTAGCACTGATCACCTCCGGCCTTCAGGCACTGTTGCCAGCAGTAATGTGAAAAAAAGCTTTGTCAATGTGGAATGCCTCTACATGGATAATACCGAACAGCTAAAGCTACAGTGCCCGTAGCACCAAGTTATTCATATTAGTAATAGGCTCTCCAACACTGCTTGATTATCACTCAAATATCAGCTTTAAATATATTTCGGAAATTCAGCAGTTTTTCTCCAAATATCTGCTTATGAATTTTGGATATACTCATATTTTCATTTTAAATTCATGCTTTTCAATTTGGCATCCATATGTTAGTTTGCAAAGCAAAATCTTCTAATTTGGTTCACTGGGCTGCACACAGTAGAGCTGCTTACAGATAGCTGGAGAGCTACCAATAGCTCACAAGCTCATTGGAGAAGACTGTCTTACAAACTACCCAAAGATTGCAGCATTTAGGACTAAAATGAGATCCGCTCTAAACTGGGATTAGCATTAGCTATATCCGCCTGAAATGTAGGTTGGGGGTAGACACTGCACACTCGAGTAATGGCACAGGAACAGTTTCTGCTACTGGATTCTTTTCACTGCCTCTGTAGTTGCTGTTGTGGCCAACTCTACTTTTTATATCACTGGTAGTAAACATTTACCTTTGTTGGTGCGTTTTGTAGAATGAGCCTTGAGTTTCAGTGATTATTATTCCAGCAGAGCTCCTGCTAGCCCGCAGAGCATGTCAAAATTATATTCCCGGTTTGTTGCCAGAGGTTTGGTTTGTTTATTTGGGTAAGCTTCAGTGCATAGAGCTCATGCTGGTTTCCTATGCTATAGGAAGCAGATTTACACAGACAGCAGTGCAGGAACATAAAGGGACACAAAACCCTGACAGACAACATGAAAGCAGGATGTGTAGTCCGGTGGTGCTGTTTTCAGAAACGTTGCCTATCTCTGACTGTCATGTTAGTAGTAAAGGATAACCTCAAACATTTTTTACCCAGTAAAATGTGTAGAGGAATATTTACTACAATGTCTCACAACGCAGCAAAGCAAGCACAAAGTTGCTGCATTGCTTGAGAGGGAGAGAACCATCAGAACAACGCCAGATCTACAGAGATATGGTGCTGTTCTGATCTCTTCCTAGCTCAGGGGCACAATCATGCTGCCAGCAACACACACACACATTTACTACAAAAGTGTCTTCACAAGTCTAGCATAGGTTCTGTACTGGAAGGGTGCTTTCAAATACAACACACTATGCTTGTGCTTAGACTAACTTTTAAACTTTTCTTACTTTGTATGGTTGCTGTACAGTGTAGTACACATGCAAAGTCCAAAAATATTAGAGAAATAAAAGCATTTACCCTCGATAACACACATTTCTAAATTGCTTTATTTTTTATATCCCACCTAGTCCAATTTTTTTAGTAGACCGAGTTTTCAGTCAAAAAACCCTTGTGGTTGCATGGGAATGCCTTTGTACCGCCCATGGAATGCCTCCTTGTAGTAGGCACTGCTTTGAGTTACTTTGAGGTGACTTCCCAGCGCAAAACAAGTTGTATGCTGGAAAGTATTGATTGTAAATAATAGTTTTGTACAATTTGTGTCACTTTAGTGACACAAACCGGACGCAAAATGTTATGAAATAAACACTGCAGTTTTACCTGCTCAGTAATACAGGGTGCAGTAATACCACCCTAATTGCGCTTCCTAAATAGGCTGGTAAAGGGTGTAACCACTCCATTGGGAATTAAGAGCCCATCATGAGAGCATTTTTTTTTGATTTTGTGAAATGATACATTGCTTCTATTGTTTGGCCATAAATCATCACCCATCACCAGCGCTATATGTGCATGAACCGCTCTTGGCCAACTACCATGTTGCTCTTCTCCACAGTTAGTAATTGAGTCCTACGTCATCTTACATCATATAAAGTGAGTCCAGCAAATCAAGGAACAGTGTTCTGGATGTGCTGTGAAAACACCTGGGTCTACCTATGGGGAGTTCACTTCTGTTTCATCCTAAACAGATGCCACGTTGTGCACGTTTCTGCTGAGGCAGTGCCCCTTTGCTGCCAAGAATGACTCGCTAAAGGCAGCAAGGTCCCTCTGTTTGAAGAGAAATTAGCACAATGAGGGTTAAACAAAGCTGGAAATGCTGTGAGGGTTTGCTGTGCATAGCAGTGGTCTCTCTGTTAACTAGATGTAGCATTCTTTCTACTGTATTTTAATGATTCCATTGTGACTGTTTTGCAGATGTAATTAGATGTTTTCACTTCCTGTGCATTTATTTGCATTTAAATAACAATATTTAGGGCCACATGTATGACCACTCCATCTGCAAGTACTTAATTGCAACTTTTTGCGACTCGCAATTAGGAACTCACAAAATGTGATGTACTAATGTGTCTCAGACACATTTAGAGATTCCTAACAGGGTTGCTATTGACCTACCTCATCAATATTCTTGAGGTAGGTCGCAATTTGCGACCCATTGGTAGTGTTTGTTTTCAAATAAAGCATCTTTTTTTTTAAATGCAGCCCGTTTTCCTTAAAGAAAAACGGGATGCGTCTCAAAAAGAAAAATTAAGCATTTCAGTTTCATTTTTTAGTAGGCAGTGGTTCGTGGGACTACTGCCTGCTCTTAAAAAACGTTTTCGCAATCATTCACAAAGGGGAAGGGGTCCCCTGGTGAGCCCTTACCATTTGTGATTGGCTTCCCACCTACTTGAAGTAGGTGGCAAACTTCAAATGTTTTGCGACCGCATTCCAGTCGCAAAACATTCATACATCCCCCTGCGGCTCACTATAAGTTGAACATCCCGATTCTCCGTTTGCGACCGCAATAACCTTTTATACATGTTGCCCTTATTCAGAATATTGGACTGCATGCACACCCTTAATAACACAGGGGCACGATTTCATCTTTTGGCGCTACGACTGAGCAATTTTTTACTAAATCAATTTTTATTTTGAGCAGCAATTTGCCCTTGCCAACCTGCACAAAGTGTTATTTTCCATTGGTATGAATGTCATTCTTTAACAGATTGCTTAGTAAAAATATACATTTGCACTGTTTGTCAAGATTAAACTCTTGTACGAAATTGCTCAGCCACCAATGTAACCAGTCACCATTGGGAACTTTGTAATCTTGACCCTGTTAAAATTGCACGTGCTAAGGATTTTATCCATTGTGGGGTTTGTGAAGACAGGAAGCCACAACCAGCGCTTAATTTGCACAAAAAAATAGTAAGAGAAGAGCTTCAAAATGTTTCTTAAGAGCCTGCTGAAAAGCTGCCTAGTCTTGTTGCCTTTTTCTCCAACCACCCTAAGCTTACTCTCCCTATAGCATACTCGTGCGGATTCTTTTACATTCCTACTTTATACTTTTAGCACTTTTTTGCTTTCTTTATCTCCTTCTTTTCCCCTTTTAGCGTTTTTTTCAATGCTGTGGGCCAAAGTCTGATGAGGAAAAGTAAGTCCTGGTCCCCAAAACGAGTCCCCGAACACACCTCTTGCAAACACTGGCACAAATTGAGCACTGCCTTCTGCATACCTGGTACATAATCTGGAAATCGATGAAGGAAGTTCATTG
This sequence comes from Triturus cristatus, assembly GCF_964204655.1. Taxonomy (NCBI): domain Eukaryota; kingdom Metazoa; phylum Chordata; class Amphibia; order Caudata; family Salamandridae; genus Triturus; species Triturus cristatus. The sequence goes on along the minus strand of NC_140593.1, from coordinate 529,997,550 downwards.
TGCAAACCCCTGGGGTCTCCAACTAATATAATACTTCACTGCACATCAGCAATAATCATTTGAATGGCTAAACATCCCTACATGCATCAGTGAAAACATGTTTATGTTACCTTGTGTTTGGGAACCCAATTCTGTCTTTGGCGATTGCGTCACCCGGGAAGGGTTCTAGTTTATCATTCTGGAAAATAACCTGCTAATTTTAAGCATAACGTGATAGCTTTGAAAAAAGATCATAATGTCCGTCTTATCCATTGACGTGTATATCTGGCACTAGTAATCAGGACAAATGCTGACATTAACTTGACAATCCCAGAAGTAGACCAAAGGACACCTGGAGAGGAACTCTGGACAGTCGCGGTCTGTGCAGGTAACAGCGGTAGGGCGGTGGGGCCGCGTGAGGGGAGATTTCGAGGTGCGATGCCGATTGATTTTCCCTCTACATCGTCCCTCTAAATCCCCCCTCACTTGGTCCCACCGCTGTTACCTGCAGGTACTGCGGCTGACTCTGGAAAATAATTAAATTCCCAGACCCACAGGTAGGGCACAGTACAGACAGAAGGGGAGGTCCTTTATTGATGCCCTACATGCCAGATGGCATAACAGGCAGTAAGTCAGTAAGAAGTCCTATTCCTATTGTGGGGAGTTCTGCATACCATATCATTCTGCATAGGGGAATGCCCCCCCCCCCCCCCCACCGTGCAAAGGCAAACTTATTCTTTTCTCCACATTGTCCCCATGGAGGAAGCCTTTCTTCACAATTCCATCAAAAATGATGGTGATCCTTTCCCTTGCATATCATGGAAGAGAAGTTACTCCTGCCCTTTAGGACCAATTCAAGGTGGAAAACGGTGGGATCAATGGTTTGAATGCCTACAACTGTTCATGTTTGTGGATATTCCCAAAACCTCACAGGCAAGCTCTTGGAACACCCCTTTGCACCCCTAACAAGGATCTGTGACTGTGGAGTTCTCCACACCACACTAATGGTAGTTTTAAATCCCTTTGCACCTGCCAGGCATCCTTTTTATTGGTTGCCCTGTTTTTTTAAATCAAAAACACAAAGCTATTGAACGCCTCGACCTACTCACTATTGGAAAGGTCAACCTACAAATTCCAAGAAGGCTGGGCCCTGTTGTAAATGGTAAGGTAGGCAGCAGGACACTTCATAGTAGTTACAGGTTAGGTTTATTAAGTTACAGCAGAGCAAGACACCTGGCCAGCTGACCAGACCATCAACTGACAAGAGTAGAACACTCTGGTACAAGTTAAAACACTCACAGGTATTCTGGGAGGCTAAGGAGGTAAGAACACTAAGGAAGGGCTAATGACCACTGTCAGCCATATTACATGAAGAATCAATATACAACAGGCCCTCATCCTGAGTGGCATTGTAAATCCACTCTCTTGACTCAGAGATGTGCCCAGTTACTACACCCTGTAGGTTTTCCCCCATAAATTCCTCCAGGCACCTTCCGGGCAGAACTTGGAGGTATTTGAGAAAGACCGTAATAGGCGAAATGTGCTAAACCAGCTACATTAAAACACAGTTGCATGCTATTCCCTAGTCTTGTCTCAGGTTTCCAGAATGGAGTGGTAAAACCACCCTGGGTTGCACAATAAATCATTGGGACACACAGTAAGGCCATTAGTGCTTTTGGCTGAAACAACAACCCTAAGACTGTTTGAAATGCACCCTCACAGCACGGGCCCACGTGAGTGACATAAGTGGTCCGAGGCTAACTACAGAATACCGGAAAGCAGGAACGGGTCTAGGATTTTTGGGGCCCGGTCAGATAGGGATTGTGCGCAGAGGCGCAACTAGAGCCAAATTTCGGGGGGGGGCTGACACTTTAAGCAATAGGCAGAGTGGAGCTGCAGGGGCTCTTAGAAGGGGTGAAACAACAGCAAGGCCTCATTAACATGCAAATGGTCTTAAAAAGATCGATGAAGTGCTCGGGTGCGGCTGTGTCTGTGCCCGGGAAGCTGTCTCGTCCCGGGCTGCCACACACGACGGGGGGGGGGGGACGGCTGAAGCCCTTTGAGTCCAATGGGTGTTGCGCGCCTGATTGTGCGAGTCTCCTCTAATTTGCATACAATGTGAGACATTGAGGGCTGGTGAAGGTGCTTTATGCAGGCCCCTCATGGGCTGCAGCCCCTCTCTCTGTCACCTACAGGCACCTCTTTTACTGCTCATAACGGGCTGAAGTTGCGACGTTTGGTTGTAGGCTGAGGGTTGAAACTGCTGGGGGTCTAAACTGCGGAACAATGGGCGTCCTGAGTGCCTCTGTATGGGCAGCAGGGCAGGAGGCCTGATTGCAGGAGAAACATGCAGAATGTGTCTCCTTCAGCTCTGACCATAGGAGCTCCCCTCCCCCCCCCCCCCCCCCCCAGGCGTCCCTCCCTACACCATAGTAGCATCGAGCCCGGGGGCGTGGGCACAATTACAACGAGACACCATTCTCTAAATTAGATGAGCGAGGGAAACAAGAGGACAGGTGAGCCGTGGTCTGGGTGTGGCATACTGGTGCGAAGCCCCATGTAGGCGGGCTGAGTGCAGCGCCCTGGGCAGCTGCCCGCACTGCCCATGCCTAGCGCTGGCCCTGCTGGAAAGGTCTCTTTGCAAGTTGAACAGGCGAGCAAGAACCGATGTAAAGGCCGTCAAACTCCTGCGTCACAACCTCTTGTGTACTGCTCTGCTCAAAAGCAGTTACAGGCCAAATAAGCAATCAAACGGGGGCTCTAATTATAGCCCGCGTTCTCGGAGATGTATCCTTGCCTCCCCTTTGATTTAATGGCCCTCTCATTGATTTCTTTATCATATTTATAACGCGCTCAGCGCAGCTTCCTCTGTGCACTGATGTACCCAGGGCAGGTGAACAGATCCAATGAATCTTTCATCGAGCAACTAAGCAAACGTCAAACCTGAGCTCATCTTAGATCTCTCAGTAATATCGACAATTAATGTCCATACAAATAATACACGCAATCCAAAAAGCTGTCAGCAGACTTTCATTAAGGGTCAAAGAACTGCCTATCATGCTTGCAAAGTTATTTATTGCATATAACCATAGTCATTTGCTATTATCTGCCAGGTCTTTTGATGGAGTCTGAAATCCTTCCCTGACCCTGTTTAGCAGCTATTTACGAAAATAAATGGATACTTGCAACTTCTTTTTTTAACATATTGGCTTAATTCTGTAGGGGGGGAGTAGGTTCGGCCTGTAGGAGTTGACTTAAAATGTATTATTGTTCCTTTTTTGCGGTGACAAAAATCTCTCTGTCTGGGCACACTGTAGGTGAGACAAGCTTGCACAGCGCTTACAAAGGACAGCTTGTAAACATAGTGACACGGACACCTCTCCCTAGCTAAAACCCTCATGCAGTTTTTTTTAATGCAAGTGGTGAAAATGCATACATTATGCAAAATCGATCAGTCATGCACAGTGAAAATGGTTCAGGTTTTAAAAATGAACTATATACAGTGCATTTTCGGGTTTTTTTCAGCAGTAAAATTTATTACAGTTTTAATGGCCCTGTTATCCTTCTACTGCTTTGTTTTGGGGTTATCTATGTGACCCTTTGCGATAATTTCTAATGCTAAAGCACCAGGGGTGGCAGGGTAAACCTGTAAGACATTATAGGAGTCCCTAGACTTCATCCCCGGCACCACCACAAAAGAAACGCAGGTTGTGTGACGTTAATGCCGGTTCAAGGGGCACAAATTAGCAACATAATCTAGACAGAAGAGCATGGAGGACAGATTATCGAGGGACAAAATTTTGAGGTACGTGCATATAGGGAAGTATAGATTAACTATTCCTAACTCCACATCCACATAGGGGAGGATGTGGCATAACGACTAGACCGGTTGACCTAGGAGCCGGATTGAGCTTCGGCAGGGGCTCTGAACATCCTGTGATTAGGGGCAAATCACTTAATCTCCCCCCTGTCTAACAAAAATGAATGTGTATGGTGCTCATGAAAAGTGCTCTGATACCTTCGGGTCTAGTTCGCGCCATATAAACTCCCCCCAAAAATCTGGATTTACTTACCTGTTGATATTTTATTTTCCATATTCTGTCCTTGATATTATGTCCATCAATCTTGTGGTTTCAGTATTCGGAGTGCATACCCTTAGCATGGAGCAGCATAGTTCAAAGCAGCTTGGCTATTGAACATTAATAAGATGGGGGCTGGATTTCCTTCAAGGTGCACCGTTCAGGAAGCGCTGGCGACTGAGGTGGACATGGGCATCTAAGAGGCAGCTGGTCTTTACGCATTGGTTTCACACTGACACTGTGACACTTTCCCATTAAAGGGCATACTTAGAAGGTTGGTGAGAAGACTCCGAGCATGAAGTGTGTAACACACAAGAGCTCTGCAGGCCCAAGTAGTCTGTATATCACCTCCCCCTGATCATCTGCCTTACTAGGTCAATGTGAAAATGATTTCAATTCCACCAGCTAGGTTGCAGGTAGGGAGGCCAGTGTCTTTTATTTAGCTATGGCTGAACCCAGGGATGCATTTATACCTAAACACTGCAGCAGAGTAAGAGGGGTTTTGCTTGGCCATCCTCCCTCTCTAATGACATACACAAAGACAGCAAACAAGCTAGTGAGGAAAAAGGGAAAAAAGATGGATATCCTATGTTATAAACTAAGTGAGGTTCCCAGGGAAGGTTTTCAGAGTCTTTCACTGGATCCCTTTTCTTAAAAAAGATCCGCACCAACATGCTTCATCAGAGAATGATTTATCTCATCCTAAAACAATTATTGGTGGACTGGCCCAATCAAGTTATGGGAGCTATTGATATCATATGTTGGGAACAGACCTTCTCTCACACTCACAAGATTAACTGTCTAGTGTCTACCCTAGAAATCAATTTATTTTGGTGACTCTGATAAGAACAACATTTAATAGCGGATGTTATGGAATTTGCCTAAACTGCCAAAGCTGGCAAAACTGGAGGACACTCAGTGGCAAAAATGTTTCAGTGAGGGCAACTTTGTCTCACGTTTGGTAACTTGGCCCTAGCAGAAAGGTAACTCTCAGATGAAATGCAATTAGTGGTACACAAAATGCTTAAAATGTGCCTTAGTGCCTTGAGACCCTTACTTTAGAAGAACATTGATTGATTGATTGATTGAAAAATAGATTAAGAAACAAAGAGCTTCAATATACACACCAAATTTAAGAAAAGGGCAAGCATTGTATGAGAAATATGCCACATATACATAGAACAAGCTTATTCAAAGCCAATAGTGATGGCTGTTTGTTAGGAAAAGTGCTTGATAGTAGTTTGGTGACTGTGTGTATGATGGCTCAGCTGCCCTAAAAAGCAAAACTCACAGAGAAGCAACTTATTTGCTACTATATGGAAGCTGAAAGTAGAGTCCCTTTGAGGTGCACTGCACCTTCACAGACGAATGTTATGAAAAGAAGTCAGAAGACAGAGTTTGTGTGACCCAGAAAGACACACACTGCATAATATAGCATAATAGATCATTTGATTTGAATTACAACCCAACACTTAGACGATGTGTACCAACAATAGAAGGAATGTTGTATTATTGATTAACTACCCTTTGTGAAAGGTTATGTATACCATGTGTTTTTACTACACTGGGGTTACGGCAAAATATGTATTATTAGACCAGATCACTATTATTTTGTTACTGCTCACCAACACAATTACCTTCTATACAGCAATAATTTAACTCATTCGTATAGGCCCGTAGAAGTGTGCAATATTTATGGCAAACGTCGCTACACAGAGTGAAAATTTATCAGGTGTGATACATGCCACTCAATTATGATTATTGCTCCAAAATAGGACGTACCCTGACTCTAGGGCTTATTCCACTCAATTCCACGTGTCCTGTTACAAGAGAGATAAAGCTAACATCAGCCAGACATAACAATGAATAAGATGATCTAACATTATGGAAAAGAAGAAATTGCTAATTGGCCACATCTGTTACATTAAAGTCTAAGGGATACAGAAAAACGAAGAAATAGGATCGAAGTGTCTGCCATGGTGGTGACCAGAGCCTAGGCACCTGTTGTGGAGCAATTAGGAGTGTATAAGTTTGGATAGAAACAGCCATTTTGTACCGTTGAAGTATGAAAACTTGACAAGAATGATTTGTAAATGTGCTCACTGAGCCTAACATAAAAACAGTATCTGAGGAGCGATAATATTGTTATGTGGAACAATATTGCAGCAGACACTGACATCTGGGTCAAAATATGCTTGGCCAGTCTGTAGTAGCCTATCCGGTCAATTTTATACACTTCATTATAGAAAAAGTATTGGTTCTCAGAAATATTTAGTGGGACAAAGCTCTGTTGAGAGATGGGTGTATTTTCGCTGACTTGGCAGAAGATCTGTGGCAACACTGGGGATCTGTCTTACAAATGCATGCCGTTGATAAGCAGGTTCCACTAGTTCACATTGCAGGTAAAGTACATGCAAATATAGAACTTTTGTCCTAAAGAACTGGAAAATATTTTTTAAAGCAAAGAAGCATTCTACGCTGGTTTTCTTCAAGTTCTCTTCAAAGCAGATATCACTTACACCCACTTTCACAAATCAAGTTATTGAGTAGTTCCTCCACTAGAACACAGTACACAGAAGTCCTGCCAGAGCCTTCTTCCTACTGGTAATAGGTATTCTCTGTTTCAGGGTTTTTCCAGTTATCATTCCACCGCTCTTCAGGAATTCAAATTACAAAGCAAATCCTAGCAGTCTTTAGAAGGCAATTTGAATTGACATAGTTGGCTCTAGTCAACTCTATGTGCTATCAAGGGCAAATAACTTAAAATTGCCAGAAGCCTCTTCACAAACAGCACCCTCAGACCAAGCAGCTCTCAGAAGCGAGTCCTTTATTAGGTCAATAAGATCGCCCCCACTCAGCTCAGTCCTCCACAACTGTTCAGAAGATTGATTGGTCACCACAAGTTCTTTTCAGCAGAAGAATGCAAGAGGATGGGAAGGGCAGCCTCTAGGTATTTCAGAGGAGTAGGGATTTGTCTCTTGGGGCTTTCCCTCTCTAAGTTTTAAATAGCCAGATAAGTGTTTGAGCAGTAGTAAGTAAAGAAAAATCCTGGTATGTAATATTTATTAAAGATAGCGAGAACGAAACAATTCTTCATCCTCCTGTGATGCCGATAGAAAACTAATCCACAATGATCTACAGTCAGTATGTCTGCAAAGGACTCTCACCAGAAAACAAATATGAACAAAAACCCTTTGTATAGGTTCCTAACAGAAACAATTCAATCTCCAACAACGCTCACCTCCACTCCCTGACTTAGATCCAGCTAGGTCTTTGAACTGGGCAACTAGCAGAGGTCACAGCAGGCCATCTGATGTAAATGAACTAGGGCCTCAGTATGAGCACTCTGATAACCCCGATGGGACAAGTAAAGGGCATAGCCATCCAGTCAGGATGAGAAGATCTGAGAAAATTGGCCTGTATTTTTCATGTAAACGTTCCATCTGCTGTAAGTATTGGGTGGGGGGCGGTGAAAATTGTGAAAAATGTGCAGTAAACCGTGCATAAAAACCATTCCCCAAAATCAGGCTTAAGAACTACTAATGCCCGTGGGTAGCAAGAACACTGGCCCATTCCCTAACAAAGCTGTAGTGGACCCATTAAAGTTACCCTCTGCTCAGGAGTTGCCCTTGTTTATGTAATTCATCACTTGCTGAAGAATTGTGCAATTTCCAAGACTCCATGTTTCAAAAACTAAAATAGATATTCAAATCCATTGTAAAGAGGTTATATGGGAGGGCTGGAGAGGATGTTGGGAAGTGAAATACACCACCTAGAAAATATTAAGCCCATTCCTATTCACAAACTACATTTTTAAAGTTACTACATCAAAAAGAGCCCCAAATTGTAGTAAATGCTCTCCATTTCAGACCCGGAATAAGTCCAGCATCACACTGGGCCAACCGCTGGCAGTGCTTCAACCACTTCCCATAGAAAAAAAACTGGAGGCATGGACTTATAACAGTAAATATCAAAAGAAATTGAACAAAACTATTTTAATATACAAATAAACGTAATTAAAAATTAATATAATTATATGTAAATACTCATTTTTATTATAAAATATATGAATACTTTTTAAGTTTAAAAATAAATGTAAAGAATAATTAAATCATGTAAATTAAATCTATGTACAACTTTAAGCCATTTTTACAACACAAATATTACGAATATAAATATTTTATTCAAGGTGTTTTTTAAATACATCTTGGAAAATAATTATAATTTAATGTATTTAACGTAATATTTAATTCAAAATTGTTATTAATGCTGGAGGATTTTCTACTTTGCTATAAATTTTAAATAAATACATAAAATCAATTTACATTTATATTTAACTTTACAATAAGTAAAAAATGTTTTAGCTCAATAAGCTGTTGTAGAATTTCCCTATACTTCAACTCAGGGAGATCTGTGCTCTAGTGGCGAAGCTCTCCATCAACATGTGAAAAGTTAAAGTAATATTAACTTTAAACTTGTGATTTAGGCTCTAACTCCCTGAATTCAAGGGTGGAGACATGTAAGTGTACACTTTGTAGCAAATTTAGACTTGCAAATGGTGGTCAACCAAAAGTAGTACATTTACACATATAGATTTACTCATGTGTCAGTTTACCTTTGTGAATAGACGTGTATGAGGATATATGCAATGCTCAAAGCAAACTAGTGTGCAATGTTTAGCCAAAACAGAATTAACAAAGTCATTTGTTTCTATACAGGTTTTGCTCACTCTCACAAAATAATCTGCTTAGGGCTGTTCTTTAATACTTGAACATACCACCTAAATAGCCACTCCTTCCTTGTGGACATGCAAAGTATTACCTGCAAGTTCGTATTGTGCCAGGTCATATTGCTGAAAGTGGGCATTCACTATGTTAATCCTTCCTGAAGAGTCTGATCCATTCCTGACTTTTGTCATGTAATATGAATGAGCATTCAGGATTACATGTATGCATCTTCCAACCATGAGAAAAGAAATGCTTAAAGACAGGGTCACGTTACTTGATCATGTCCCTTGGAAAAGGAATATTTAAGGGAAAATGTAAGAGAAGCACTGATGCCACACCCCCTGATATGCCCCCTTGTATGGCAGGCGATTTACAGCTGCAAACAGCTCGTCCTTGCAGCTCTACTTGCATGTTGGTCTAAAGCCCACTTTTACTTTCCTTGTAGGCACGCTCAACGCCATGTTCTGGGAGGTGCCCGGCTCCTGTGCTTCGTGGGTGCCATATTCCAAAGGGTTCACTCCCTTTTTAAATTGTTTTCATCTGTTCACTTTCTCAATTTTTATTTAGTTTTAATTTAAGTTACCTGTAATTTCCTCGCACATGGGAGCCTGTGTGAAGGGTTTGGGGTTGCTGGACCCCTGTTTAACTCTTACTTTGTCCACCTGTTTGGCTCTCACATCCTGGAAAGTGCTGAAGCCAAGCCATCTGACATGCCCCCTTCCTGCCTGAGTTTTGACACGTTTAACGGAGGTTGTGCTTTTCGAGATTACCTTTCCAACACCGATCACCGAGTCGTCCTTGGTAAACATTTAGGTAAATATTGTGATTTCACTCGATAGGAGGGTGTTATTAGACGTTAGTGAATTAAGATATAGTGAGTCTATTACATTACATTGTCATTTCTGTACACAGGCTTTTGAACAGTTCAGAAGCAGACATCAGTACTGCTACGCATTTTTTCTCCTTTTCATCGATATGGGAGAACTCCGAGGCCATTCATGCTGAATGGAATCTTGACAGTTTTCACGTAAGGGTTTTTTTCACGTTATTTTCATTGGGCTTCAGGAGATTTTTCACGATTCATGGGATCTAAACAATTTAAGGTGGTGCACAGCGGTTTATCATTGGATTCAAGGATGTTTCTTATATCTGGTTCCTTAAGCCAACACAACCACGCACAGGACTATTTTTCTACTTTAATCACACTTCTATGTACGTGTAGGACAAGTACAGGCATGGTTAGACCTTTCTGGGCAGTTAGACGTTGTAACATTTTTTCTAAAAATGAAATTCAGGCAGACATTGTTATATTGAATTATATGTTGCAAAATTTGTTCTGTTTCTCTTTTATACACAGGCCCCTGAAGAAGGGATTGCTGTAAATCCCGAAATGCATTGGGCTATCTACAATATCTACTGTCATGTTGTATAATAATTTGGAATTTTGTATTCACATTGTTTAATGTGTATTTACAAGGAATTTAAAACTATTGTTCATTCACATTGTATATTCATCACATTATTGATGCTAACATTTTGTTTTCTTTGTGGGTTTGAAAGCTCATGAATTAAATGAGTTGAATCCAGTACAACAATTGCTTATACCACGGTTTACTTTATTTATCAATAACAATTACAGGTTTAGTGGATTACATACAGAGGCACATTTAGCAGTGCAATCGGTATACAGTTGCTTCGGCACCTGTTTTCTTCATGTTGTACGAGGGTGGCTACCTTTTTCCGATTAGCACGCAGTTCATGTTTTAGTACGACTTATTAGTGGTGACCAACTATACTGTTTGAAAATTTAGTTGTGCGCTGACTTCCATAGATTGCATGAGCTCAGCTGTAACCACTTTGGCTCCCACCAAGGTATCCCATCCCCAGAGAAATAAACCATCAGCCCACATGGTTCACAGATAACCTTAGGACTCTAAAACAATGTTGCAAAAGGCAGGAACATAAATGGAGAAAGTAATATAGTATGATCAAGAAAGAAAAATATTAGCAATGTTTGGCTGTGAACAAAATCTTACTAGAAAATGAAAAGTCTTGCTATTTCACACAAAAACTGAAGCTGCAAAATATTTTGTAAAAGATCTTTTTCAAACTGTGACTAAACTGACTACAATCCACAGCAATAATTTAGCAGACAGCAGCCAGTCATTTTGCAACACTCTTGCAAACCTTTTAAAACAAAGTGGAAGAGGTATACAACAAGGTCTCCTTAATAAGATATTTCCTCCAGAGGGATCTCCATACTCCTCTAACCACTCGGAGACGATAACCTTTTTGGAATTTACGGCTCTCACAGTTGAGCAGGTAACATTGTTTATTAAAATCAGCTAGTCTGGCTGGCCTCTTGATCCCTTACCCCCATCGGTGAGTAAACTAGAACCTGAAATGATTGCCTCCATCCTCACAGTCATCTTCAATCAAATGCTTAAGATAGGCTACTTCCCCACTCAATGGAAGATAACGTCAGTGCTCCCACTGACAAAAAAACCCCAATGTTAATCCAACAGTCCCCCATAGCTATCATCCAGTCTCCTGTCTTACACTACCAGCCAAGATAGTGGAGGAAGAAGACCATGAACCAACAGCTAGCCACCTTCATTGAAAACAATCATCTTTTGGATTCAAGTCAGTTTGGATTCAGAAGTGGCCACAGCACTGAGACGGCCTTGATCATGGCAACAGAGGAGATAGGGTAGGACTAGACCTGGGGGGATGGGGGGAGCATTTGAGAAAGCCTACCACAAACTGCAGATTGAATGCCTCCACAACATCAGAATCAGAGTGGCCACACTGGCCCCCCTGAGATCCTTTCTTCTCAGATGAGAACAATATGTGGCACTTAAGGATATCATCCCTGAGCCCTTCTAGCTGTCTTGCGACTCCCTCAGGGGTTCTCACTAAACTAAGGGTGGGCGTAGTTCGCGAAGTAGCACTTCGCGAAGCTACGCAAAGTGAAGTTCGCACTACGCGAGCTACGCGTAGCACTTCACGAACTGCGTAGTAACATGTTCGCACTGTGCAAGATGTTGTTTTTAATGATTGCACAGTGCGGACAAGCAACCGGCACTGTGCAATCATTGAAAATGGCATCTTGCACAGTGCGAGCTGTAGTTTTCTGCTGCTCGAGTAGATTTTTACTCGAGCGGCAGCTTTCTCAACGCGAACTGGTAGTTTCTCATCGCAAGCGGTCGCGAGCATACGCGACCCCTCGCAATGAGAAACCTGACCTCCTCGCGTTGGGAATCTCGCCGGGAGGTTTATTTTCCATGCTCGCGATCGCGAACAAGGAAAAAGTCTCGCCGGGATGTCATTTTGCTTGCTCGCGGTCGCCAACTTGACGTTGAGGACCGCGAGCAAGCAAAAAAATGACCGCAGCACTACGCAACACTACGCTACGCGTGTTCGCACTGTGCTACGTGCAGTTCGCGTAGTGCGAAGTAGCGCGAACTTCGCAAACTACGCGAGCGTAGCGTAGTGCTTCGCCCAGGCCTACACTAAACCCCACATTGTTTAACATTGTAATCAGATCTTTGGTTTTCCACAATTCTCAGCAAGGGCCTTTCCTTTGTCCCTACAGAACACAGCAACTTCTTCAAATTACAAGAGGACCTACTCCTTTTCTTCCGACGTATCCGGCTCAAACAATTCTTCTCAGACAAACCTAACTCCGATGTCCCGTATGAAAGACAGTTCCACCCAGCCTCGACCTTTCTCCCGCCCACGTCCATGATGCCGCCAGAAATTCTGGCATTTGAGAGATTAGTTCTACATGAAGTGAAGGAATTACAATCCCATTCAGAATTTGTCCCATATAACATATCCATCAAAGAGAAACTGGCCTTAGATCATTTACGTGAGAACCAACACATAGTTATCAAACCCGCAGACAAGGGTGGCAGTATACTGATCATGGACATAGAGAATTATGACAACGAGAACCTACGCCAGTTGGAAAATACCTCTCATTATCGGCCCTAAACAAGAGACCCCCCTCTCTGAAGTCCGGCAGCAAATAAAATCTATCACAACACAGGCCCTAGATTCTGTCATCATCACCAAGAAAGAACACGCTTTCCTTAACAACTCACATCCCCGCATGCCTGTTTATTTATGTTCTACCCAAGGTTCACAAAAACACAACCAACCCCCCTGGAAGACCGATAGTGTCCGGTTGTGGATCCATTCTGGAACCCTTAGGCAAATACATTGATCATTTTCTTAAAGAATTTGTCCAACTTACGGATACCTTTGTGAGGGACAGTACACATCTCATCAACATCATTGAGGACACTCCTTTTGACGTTAACAATGACCTCATGATAGGCTTAGATATTGAGGCATTATACACCAATATACCCCACAATGAAGGCCTCTCGGTAATCTCACGCCCCAGACCAGTTCGCATCCCCACGGATTTCATCATTGATCTTTTTCGCATTGCACTCACATAAACCTACTTTCTGTACAAAGAAACATTCTTTCTACAAATCAAAGATGTAGCTATGGGGGCTTGTTTTGCCCCCAATTTTGCTAATCTCTATGTCCATCATCTTGAAACCACCCTCTTTCTGTCCATACATAACCCATTTCTCATCAAAATCAACCGATGGCGTCAATACATTGACAACATCCTCTTACTCTGGCACGGCACACATGAGGACTTAGCCTCCTTCATAATTTGGCTCAATAATTGCCAAAACTACCTCAAATTCACATCGGATGTTAGGACTAATGTCCTACCCTTCCTCGACCTCACCCTGCATGCGTTGGATGGAATCATTGGTACTGCACGTTACTGCAAACCAACAGAGCGTAACACTTTCCTGATGTACTCAAGTTATCATCCCAGGGGCCTCAGGGATGGTTTACCCTACGGTCAATTTCTTCGGATCCGTAGAAACTGTAGATGGCGCAAGGACTACATTAAAGAAGCAGCTATCCTCTCAAAAAAATTGATCGCCAGAGGCTACCCTAAACGGATTGTATCCCATGCATCGAAAAGGGCATGGTACTGCCACAGGGAAGTCCTATTCTCTCCCACACCCAAACGGACTAACTGACGCATCTCCTTTGTCTCTACATACAGCCCTTCCAGCAACTTGGTCAGCAAGGTCATAAAAAGAAACTGGTCAATATTGCAGACACATGTACCCTTTAGAGAACCTCCCCTGTTCTCCTATAAAAGAGGTAGCAACTTAGCAGACAAACTGGTCCATGCAATCACCTGGCCCACACCAGAAAGAAGAACTCAAACAGTGACCTCATTCTGGGGGCTACCTCCGACCTTGGGTCACTACAAATGCCAATCATTTACAGCTTGTAACTTCACCTACAATACAAAGGAATTCATTAATGCAGGACAGACGTACAAACTTAACAACTGCCGTACATCTAATGTCATTTATGCAATACGATGCCCGTGTAATCTCTTATACATAGGCCAAACCACCAAGATGGGTAAACAACATATTCTCCAACACTAAAGCCGCATCAGATGCAATGTCGAAATAGCTCTGTTGGTCAGCCACTACAGAGAAAAAAAACACTCCGAAAATGACTTAACCTGGTTGGGGATTGACCACCCCAAGCTTCCACTCAGGGGTGGCAACCTACAGTTGTTATTGAACAAATGCAAATGCAGATGGATTGCTCGCTGCAATTCTGTTGAGAATGGTCTCAACACCCTTGATGAATGGAACACAGTTATTACGGCCTCATGATCATTCCACCCATTTCTGGGACTCTCTGAACTCATTCCCATTTCCACCGTCTATACTGAAACCAAATGACACCTTCCAAGCCACAGGCTCCCCTGTATTCCCATCAAGTCACCATACATGTACTTTAATCATAACTTCGTTATTCTGTATACATATAATTACCACCTTGACCTTGCCCGCACTGCATCACAAATTGAATTCCATTGTGATATTGATCTTTGCTTATAACCCAGTGTTTTGTCTCCGTGTAACTGCTGATTCTTCCATCTGTAATTATACGATTTGAAGTATTGACGTGTACACAATGTAACCCTTACTGCATTGACAGCTCCATGTACACAATGTAACCCCCGGTGTATCGATTTTCCTGCAATAGCCATTATGCACATACCTCAGCGCTGCCTCCATATTGAATTGTTGAATTGTTAATGCATCTCATTACTATCATGTTCACCTGTCTTTTCATCCGTTGAGTTGAACAATTATGAGTCACACTAATTGTTGAGTAGTCACTTTATTCTATACTTTGAAACATGATTATGGTTTGCTATTTTCGCTAATGCAATTGTAATTGTAATGCAGCCTTGAACTCTGATCGCACAACATAAGATCTCCGTAAAGTGATACCTCGTGGTCCCCCAGGGGGTCCTTTCCCTACCCTTTCCTGTCCTCTGTCTAGTGTTTCTCCTCTCATGACGCTCGTCACGTGACTTCCCTCCGCTTCTTCCTCCCCCGTTCCATTCAAATCCGTGCTCCCGGACGCTTCATTTGTCCTAGTACCACTCGCAGCATAGAGGCTTCATTAGAGGCTTGATTCCTCCGCCACAGCGACCACATTCTTGCTCAGCCCTCGTGCCACCCGACCCCGGATTATCTGCCTGTCGAGTAAGTACCGCAACACACTGCCTTGACCGCCCTACTCGAGCGGTTGGTTACCCGATTTTGCTTGTAAGCACCAAATTGCATACTTTATAGCCCGTATCCTCTCTCCTCTTCTCCTGCCATTTTCCCTTTCAGATTCATCCAACTTGCCCATTTACCGGTTGCGGTTTGCCTAGAATTACACGGCTTTAACCAGGTTCCTCATACTTTGTTTATACCCACCAGGACCCCTACTGGTAATTATATATTAATTATATAGACTCCTGCTCCGTGCGTTTTCCCCACACCTGTGGTCAACCAGATACACCGCTTGTTCCCTTACCCTGTCTACTTCTTCTACAGCATCTACATGTTGACTTGATGCTCCGCTGATCTTGCATAACCTTGGATGATTCCTCTCTTTGATAGGTAATTTCTGCTTAGCTCAATTATTGTACCTTTCCTATCTCGTGTCCCCTCTCCCTTGGACCACTCCATTACTTATCTATCCTTCCTTTCTCTTTCCCTCAGAGCACTATCCTAAACTGTATGACCATTGTCCTGATGATGACCTGCAATCATTCAGGTTGAAACGCCATCGACTACCCAGCCTAGAACTCAGGCGCTGCTGTGGTCTATCTATTTACCCGAATATCTTGTATAAAAAACACTGTATTTAACTTGCAATTTTGACCACTTTAACTTTGTTTTTCGCCGTTCATGCTGTCCTTCACACCTCTGTATCACTGCGCCACCCACTCTCTCTCACTTACACGCCCAGTACTTACCCTGTGTGTTATGGTCATTATATAATTATGTACTGTTGCGCTTCTTAACTACTTTTGAAATTATAGTTTATTTCACCCTACCATTACGTTGTGGTCTCTCTTCCCTTTTTCCCCTTCCCATTTGTGATTTATATCGCTGTTTTCAATTGCCTTGTTTTTTAATTTTGTCCAGTTGAGACACTGTTTTTGCTATAGAGCACACAAATCAACCCACCGTTTAACTAACATATATGAATAGTAAAGATAATTATCTTTAATTGCCCCCACCTTACATCAACCGCAATCGTGCTCTTTCTTTGGGAGATGATCAGATATGAGTTGAAGGGCACCTTAAAACCGGCAGGTGACAGAAGAGGTAGAGTAACAAATCAATGAATTCGCTCCCCCAAACTTTAAGGCATATCCCACTGGAATTCTTTTTAGACACCCCCCCCCCCCTCCAATGACCCGATACTACAGAACCTCCCTCAGGAGTCTTGCAGTACAAGAGAAGGCTTTTAAATTATGAGATCAATCTTTTCCCTGAATAACCTTTGATTCTTCAAGGTTCAAGGTGGGAGCTAATTTACCAAACCAACAGCTTGAGGATTCTGTTGCATTTCTTGGGCAGGTCACAGAGAAATTGCATTGTTATGCAAAGTTAACTATGAACACTACTTTTTTCAATCTATCCTCTCACGTTTCAAATTTTTCTGGACTCAATCTAGAAAGGATATTATGAAGTTTACCACTTCATGGGGCCCCTTATACTATTAAAATAGTGGGTCCAAATGTACGGTCTAGACAACTCTGGGGTTAGCTCCCGCGCGTAGAGTTGGAAGGCTCCTTCAGTCAAAGCCCAAAAACACATTAATTCCCTTCCCGCAATCCCCGATCGCCCACACTACACCAAAAAGACGGCATCGAGCCGTCACAATTTGCAACTTATAATTTAAAAAACACTGCTTCTGTAACTTGTACATCTCCCCTACCTATGCAAAACTGCCCCATACCACCTGCACTATACGCACATAACGCCAATAAAACAGAGACAATCCCACCCAAGTGGCAGACGTGATCATTTTCCAGATGGTGGAGGGGGTTAGCAGCGAGGCCAGGTGAGTACACTATTCTTTTTCCTGCTTGGAAGCCGCAGGTGACTAAGACGTGGGAACCAGCGTGGGAAAGGCGATATGACAGTTATAACTTATAATTTTCCGCTGCGTTCGGGCAACGGCCCCGAGAGCAAATAGGGTCCTGGCGAGGCCTACGCAGAAATCAATGACAGTTGTAGGTCATGAAGACGATAAGGGCTCAGGACTTTTGCATCATACTCTTCCACCCTAAGCCTTCCTCCTTAATACTCACGGGCACATGCTGCAGCAGGACTACCCTTTGGCTCAACTTTATTATTGTTTCCTCTGTTTTAAACAAGGTGTGTTTCAAATTGGTCCAATGCTCTTCAGGCGCTGCAGTAGCATACATTTTCACAGGAATGATTTACATCTGTACTAATATTGTGTATTTACATCACTCTTTACCATTTAATTTGTATGTATATTTTAGGAAAATAATTTCATGGAATTGCTTTTTTTTAATCAAAATAACCGATTATCACAGTCTACAGAGCAAAACATAGTCCTAACTATGTTTTTGCCCTTCAAGATAGTGCATTTTATTATTATTGGAATTACATTGTTATGACTTGTGTGGTAAAGGAATGCATTACAAAGGCACATTTGTGTTTCTGACTGCATTGTGAAGGCACAGCGTGGTTTGAGCCACATCGTAAAGGCTGTTTCCCATCACTCCAACCTTGTAAATTCCTTCTCTATATTCTCTATTCTCTAGCTATTGTCAAAGTAACTTTTTTAAGCATACATAAGAAAAATGAACAACAGGATCTACAGATGAACAGAAAAATAAAGAAGGTAATGTTGGCGGTGTGGGGTACTGCATCAGTGCCAGCCCATTTGCAAAAGAGCAGCGAATGAACTGGCAAAGATTTATGTAGAACACCTAATAACCCATGTGGAGTACATTTAAGGATATTAAAGAAGATTAGAGATTTGGGGCACATGTTTGTTTGTTAGAAATTGTGAGTTCCTCAATGCAAAACCATACAAATCGCAATTGGGAAATTGCAATTTCAAATGTAGAAAACTCCATTGAGTCGCAAATGGACCTATGTCATTAATATTTCTGAGGTAGGTCGCAATTTGTGACCCACTGAGAATCGCTAAAAACACAGGGATGGTGACCTGCTAGGGACAGCCGACCACCATTTGTGTGTTTGCTTTGAAATAAAGGAACACTTTTCAAATATATATGCAGCCTGTTTTTCCTTAAAGACAATGGGATGTGTTTCAAAAAGAGAAATGAAACATTTTGGTTTCCTTTTTAGGTCCGCCTGGGCAGCATTTGAGCTGTCTCTTCAAACCATGCTTTATTCATGATATGGGCATTAAGCTCAACACATCTTTATAATTAGCTCACTTTAATGTACTTAGTAAATGTCTGCTTTTCATTGGTTAATAAGCTCAAAAGTCCCTCCTTTTCTATGTTTGCAACCTCCCATGAAGAAACCCTGTTACATGTGCTGTGACATGTTATGTTATTTATTAGTTTCAGTGCGCGGCCTAGCATCCTGATCCTAGCCTTCCCATTGCTGCTGCCTCCTAGTTCTGAGGATACCAGCTTTCCTGCTGGATAATTATTAATTGGGTGCAAGTTTACTTTTGATTGCCTGCGCAGCAGGCATGAGAGGTGTGCGGGACACAATGGGGCGGTTCCATGCAAGGGCCTATTGGGTACAGAAGGCATGCAAAGGAGCCCACTGTGTACCGCGTAAACTTTAATTTATGCACTTTTGACATTTCCCCATGTAAATAATAGCTGGGAAATTCCCTTGCCGAGTGGTAATCTTTACTTTAAGTGCAAGTAGGCAGTGCACGCGCTTGCCAAGTTTGCTTTTTATTGGCTAGGCATCCTCCTTATCTCAAAGCCTCCTGGGCAGCCCCATTACCCCCTTAAAGTTGTAATTCCACTCTTCGCAGTCCCTTGGCCAAAATTTCAGGAATGCGGCCGTCGCCCACCCCCTCCCCCGATGCTGTCACATTTGCGTGCTCTTTAGCCACCACTATTTTCCAACGCATTTAACCCTGTGTTCACTTAGCACCATTTCCTTGGCTGGTGTACCAATAAACCATCAGACATTTACTTGTAAGCACTTCCAGCTTGAGACTAACGCATTTAAGTATTCACAGGGGCTAATGCTGTTCTCAATAAGCACTGCTGCTCGATCGCCCGGTTAGTTCCTGGCCTAAGTCTCTGCCACCGCCACACTCTACCACCCACCATAGCTAAAAATCCATCTTACCCCTACTGTACCAGGACCCCATCTACAACCATATGCTGTCAGTGTGCTTTTCAACATCATTGGACTGCATCATCATCCCATATGCCTAGACCTTAATGCTCAATGGTTGTGCGGCACCAATGCTGTTTTAAAAATATGGTGTAGCATACTTAACTTTAATATGCCTCTCTACAGTCTTTAGCACTCTTTGTTATCTTTCTTTCCCATCTATCTGCCCCTTCACTGTCTCCTCATCCACCTCCTTCACTCTTCCTCTCTTTCCCTTCCACTCTCTCCTCCCCTTCCCTCTTAAGAACCCATAAAATGCTGCAGTTTACTTTGTCTGGCATGTATTTGCTTTGCTTATTTTTTTCTCGGGATCCACGCCACTGGTTCATTGTAAACTCATGCATAAAGAAACATTGTTAGTTGTCGCGTCAATACCTCAAAATTGAACTAATGTGAGACCTATTCAATTGCAAATGCTTTTTTAAGAGTAGGCAGTGGTCCGTGGGACCTGCTGCTCTTAAAAAACATTTTTAATGCGTTTATAATTAGAAGGGGTCCCCTGGGGACCCCTTCAAGTTTGCAAATAGGTTACCACCAAATTGAATTTGGAGGTAAAAAGCGAATGTTTTGCAACCACATATTGGTCAGAAGACATTCGTACATTGCACAGCGAGTCGCTGTTATGAAGGGACACCCTTAATATGCCCTTTCCTAATACCAAATCACAAAACCCAAATTGTGATCCAATAAAAAGTTACTCAATCACTATTTGGGCTTTGTGCATGCCAAAAAGGATTTTTACATTCGGAAACGGGCTGATTCTGCGAATTGGTCTATATGCGACCGGCAAAAAGGTTTGCACATGTGAACCTTGGTAGTGAAACCAGTGGGAATCATTGTAATTATTCAGAATATTCGTCAAATATTCTAGAGAATGGGGAAGGCAAAATGAGTCTGCTTGGGTGTCGTAAAACAAACGGAGGCCTAGATTTATAAAGCCATTACATAACATACGGCAATGCAAGGGTTGCAGTGAGATTTACTAAGCCACACAAAGCCAAGTTGCATTGATCTGCGTGGCATAGTAAATCTGGAGTAACAGAAGGCAGCGCAAGTTGCTATCTTGCATTACTCTGCCCTGGGAAGGCGTTCAATGGGTGGAGCCATGCCCTGGGAAGGTGTTTAATGGGTGGAGCCCTGCCCTGGGAAGGCGTTCAATGGGTGGAAGGTGAGTGATTTGTTAACACTAGTAAACCTAGGAATACGTCAAAATGCTATGCCTTCCCAGGTGAGGCATAACAAGGACAAATATGTTTTATTTCTCCTAATATTTTCCTCTTTCTATTTGAGATGCATTCTGCGATACACAAAAAAGATGGAAAGGCCTCCGAGGACTGTTTTTGTTCTGCTTCCCGCACAAAACCAACCCTGTCTGTAACGCAGTCACCCTTGCACCATGGCCATGGGTGCCTGCATTAGAGTTAGGCTGCAATTTGCGAACCAGCACAGGAAGAGAGCAGTAATGTGTCATATCTTAAAAATATGGTGCATTCCTGCCCTCTCCTTCTCTTTCTACATCCGTTGCATGACTTGTTAGTAAATCTGTCCCTTAGAATCACAGAACAATGCATGAAAGGGGAGACTGCCGTCCAGTGGCTAGCAGTCCACTTGCTACGTCAAATTCATAACATTTTATTAGGTTTGATAAAAGTCAAAATAATGAGACAAACACATCAATGCAACTCACAGAAGGAAAAAATAAGTGCAGTCCATGGTTAAAATAGAATCAAAAGAGGTATAAAATTTTTTATAAACGTATAAATTCCACTATCTGGTACTGTTATAGGATTACATATAAAATTAAAGCTTGATTGGCACTGATTATGTTATTTGATATAGACATCCTTCGCAGATAATGAATTCTCAAGTTTGCAGGTGGTGGGCAAACTAATAAAACATGTACAAGCTAGTCTGTAAAAGGAGCAAGTCAAATTCAAACCACTATTGGGATATTCTTTAGACAGTTTAGTATTCAAGTGCCAACTACTGGTTATTACATTTAGAACAAATCTGCGTAACGTATGGTCGCTAAGTAATAACCGAAATGAATGCATCACTCTAGCTTTGCATTTCTACAGACTCTCTCATTACAGATTAACGCACCCTTCCTAATAATCCTTTCATTAACTGAAAATGAGTCTTTCGGAAGATATGTACCAACCAGGTTTCAATCACAAAATATGTAATGCAAATGAAAAATCTTTAAATATATATTCTTTTTACTCATCCAACCAGACTTCATTTCTAATCAACTGACCCAAAGAAATAGGCATTGTGTTACATTTTTATAGGCCCATCTCAAGATAGCTTCATATGCTTTAATACGGCAAGCCGCAAGTCCTGACTCGGAGTGCTTAAATATTGAGGTCTGTACGGAAACCTAACAAGGTTTTCATGATTCTTCCATTCAGCCTATTGAAAAAAGCAAGTTCTCATATGGTCCACCTGTATTTGCAAGAAACTCATTTTCAAAACGAAGCATTTCATTACAATGGCAATGGAAAGTGCAGTCCAGGGCTTCTTATCCTTTTGTTTTTTGTGGACCCTCGCTTAAGCATTACTGGAACCGTGGGCCCACCAATGAATCATTATTGGAATCCAAGGACACAACCTCTGTCATCTGGAACAGCTAAACTATACACCAAAAAAATACAGTAACAATCATTCTTCAAAGAAATTAACACACGATTAAATATTTTACTTAATTCACAACTAAATATAAAATAAAATCCACATTTTAATGGAAAGGTTTGACTTTTTCCAAATTCAATTGAGAACACTGATCATCCATGCTATATCCTGTTTGATGCACTTGCACTGCTCCCACAAATCAATCTGAGAATACTAACTTAATTTTTAGCTTCCTGTTGAAAGTAGGGATCTTTGTCCCTCACCGCCGCCACCAGATGCTGGAGGCGGGAGTCCATGTCCCACACCGCTGTTGCCAGGTGCGAGATCCAGACCCCTCGTTTCAACGTTAGGCTAAGTAAGGACACCGTATGAGATAGCCCTGCTCACCCCCTTACTAGCGTGGCACGAGCAGCCAGGCTTATCTATAAGGCACAAGTGTACAGTATGTGCAACCACACTCAAAGCAACCCACTGATGTCACCACAAATAGCAGCCGCGGTCGGTAGTAGGAGTTCCTGCAGGGCGGTGACGTGGGGAGGGGGAGGGGCAGGGTGGGGGGTAGTAACCTATGGATTAAGGAGGTTTACAGGTAAGTAAACATATAAATTAATAAAACTAATTTCGTTGCGTGCACTGCATCCCGTGCAGTGCACACAACGAAATTCGTTTTATTAATTTATATGTGTACTTACCTGTAAACCTCCGTAATCCATAGTTTACTACCCCCCACCCTGCCCCTCCCCCTCCCCACGTCACCGCCCTGCAGGAACTCCTACTACCGACCGCAGCTGACAAATAGACTCCACATGAGTTTTTTATTAAACGAGTATAATCTTTATATAAGAAGATAGTGCCACAATCATGTACTTTGCAACAGAAGGAATAATGCAATGCGTATCACTACCATCATGCCCTGTGCAAGGAAGAAATAATGCAATGCGTCACGCTACAATCATGTACTTTGCAAGGGAAAATATAACGCAGTGCGTAGCGCACCCAGAATGTACTTCGTCAGGCACAATTAAGGTCAGGCGTCATATGACCGTTCGATAGTTCGTTAGCAGCAGTAATGCAAAGTGCAATACGACAGTTTAGGTGCTCTGTTAACAGTTGCCCCTAATCATGGATCAACGATGACTCCAAAGTACCGCTTCTCACTCCGGCCCCAGTACTGCCCCTCCTTGGGCCAGCACGGGCTTAGCTCTGAGCCGAAGCAGCAGGCTCACGCAGCTGACAGAAGCGAGAGGCCAAAAGAGTGTCACTCTGGGCCTGCGCCCCACCCCAGGTGGTGATCCACGTCACATGGGGGGCCGCGACCCCACTCTCCTCTCCTCCTTTAGCGACTTGGGCCTTGATCCCGAACTCTGTCAAATGGGCACGGCGAGCTCGGGCCGGCGGCTCAACTCCTCCGGGGCTGCCGGTCCCGACCGCTACTGTTTCATTCCGAGGGCCCGATGACCTGGTCCTCTTTCCGGCGGTCTCAGTAGACACCGAGACCCGGCCTCAGCACTGTGGAGATCTACTTCGATTTCAGTGCACACACCACCCAGGCACTCCTCACCAGCGCCTGTAGTTGCACCGCGACATGCACTCTGTGCATCCGAGACTCGTCTCTTCTCTGGTGCACATGATGACCAGGGGCTCTTCACCAACGCCTCGGCTTGCACCTTGACACGCACCCTGCGTGTCCGAGTCTCACCTCTTCTCCCGGTGCACATGATGGCCAGGCGCTCTTCACCAACGCCTCGACTTGACCCATGACATGCACCATGGGCGTCCAAGACTCACTTCTTCTCCCGGTGCACACAACGACCAGGCGCTCCTCACCAATGCCTCGGCTGCACCACGTAACGCACCATTTGCTTCCGAGACTCACTTCTTCTCCCGGTGCACACAACGACCAGGCGCTCCTCACCAACGCCCTGGCTGCACCACGACACGCTCCTTGCACGTCCGTGACTCTGTTTCCTCCTGTGGTCCCACGATCACAAGGCACGACTTCTGAGGGTCTCAAGCTGCAAAAGCACGTGCACACCGCGTTGCTTGGGACTTCTCCGGAAACTTTTATATTCCTGTGTTTCCAAACAGGGAGCCAGCTCACCTCGGGCCCTTGGGGTTCAGGACACAGCACAAAGCACAGTCCTATTCAAGAAGGGGGGTGGACACCACCCACTGCAATGTCCCTTTAGTCTCTTCCTTAATAAAAGCTATAGACTGCAGGCCAGCCCCAGATCATGAAGCAAGGGTCAGTCCTATCCAACAGTCTCTTCAGCAACTCCTCCCTTGGCAGAGGTTCTTATTGATCACGAAAGAAGCCAAACCATTTGTAGACTTGACCTGTCCATTTTGCCATTCAAAACTTCACCTAATTCTAGGGGTTTCAGTTCTCTTAATTATACCCCTTCATGTTTTCGAAGCTCGTTGTGCTCAGGGGTCCCTGGCCCCTCCCTAAATCAGTTCTGGGTGTCTCCCTCCCAGTGTCACCTTTCTCCCATTGATACTGGTGGTCTGGATCCTTAATCACTCAGCTGGAGATGGGTCAAGTGGTTTATAGCACCATCCCAGGCCTTTTCACCTCCCGGGCTTCTCCTCCCCCATCTCTCCAGATGCAGGGCAGCCTGGTGCCATCTCAACCCCTCCCTGGGTCAAGACCTCTCCCAGCTCCTCTTACTGATCCGGACAGTCAATCTCAATCGACATTCAGCAGAGACACACAGAAATGCTTAACACACAAAACTCAGCCACTTTTTAAAAGAGTGGTTTATGAAAACACAGTGACGAAACCACCTTCACAGAAAGCTGTGTTATGACACTGAGTTCATACATATTAAACTTCACCTCTCCATTATAAACTTACAGGAAACTAGGCTACCAACACACAATACCCAGCCTCCCCTATTCTATCCTATTGACAGAATGGCTTTTCACCAGTGAAAAACGAAATGGAGTGTTTTTCACTGTCAGGACATAACACACACCTCAGTCCTGCCTTTTACCTACACTGCAGACTGCACCCTGCCAAGGGGTTACCTGGGACCTACCACAGGGGTGCCCCATGTGTATGCAAAAAGGAAAGTAAGGCCTGACAAGTGGATGCACTTGTCAGGACAACATGCTAACTTAGCACTCTGCGCGCAGGCCCTACACTGAAGGTCTGAGTTCCCTTCTCTGCACGCCTTTGCATTACTAGCCCTGGCACACACAGTGCACATCACTAGGGACTTTACTAGTAAGGCCAACATACTAATCATGGCCAACCAATTACCACTACACTTTACATAGGGAACCCTTGTACTTTGACACTGATTAGCAGTGGCAAATTACCCAAAGTATCTAAAAACAAAGGAGATAGAGGTATGGGCAATGTATGTCTGGAAAGGGTTACGACCTTCCAGTACCTGGTTGTTACTATTCATGAAAATTTGTCATGGGGTCCGCAAAAGGCCAAATGACACATGAGACTATCACAGCTGTCGGGTGCTATCTCAAAGGTTTCCAACTCATCAAGCTTTAGTCCAGTGAGTCCTGCCCTGGAGGTCTATAAGACGCAAGCAAGGGCAGCTGCTCTCTATGGGGGTGAGCTTTGGGGTCACTGTGCTGCCCCTGAAATCACTAAAGTTGAGTCTAAATTTGCAAGGCGATTACTGTCGCTTCCTCAGAGTACTCACATCAACACCGCTGAGGTTAGACCTGGGACTGCCGCCTATTGCAAACGAGCTAGCAGTAAAGCCCCTAAGGTTCTGGCACAGACTATGGACCACTCCAGATCTTCTAAACTATAGGGACGAACTTAAACAGATCCTTAGTTTTAATTGTGTAAGAAAAATCCCCTGGCTTGCGTTTATTAAGCGTGAACTTCTAAATCTAGGACTACAATCCATGTGGGAAGATCCAGAGAGGGCATGTGGCCAGATATCACGAAAGATGTTTACCAAAATTTACAAAGGGCATAAGCTGGAATTTGTAATCACGGCCCCTAATGCAGGTTCCCTCACTAACTCTTTTTTTAGAATTCAAAAATTCTTATCATTTCGAGGACTTCATGGATGTTGTCTTCCCGATTTTAGCGCGCAAACTTTTTATCCAATGGCGACATGGCACTTTACCCCTCAAGGCCGTCACAAGCAAGTGGACGGTCTCCTCTAATAAGTCTTGCCCGGGCTGCAGCTGTGACTTAGAGGATGAGCTTCATGTTCTCTTCTATTGCCCAGCATATACCAAATCAAGAAAATATTGGTTGATATCATTGTGCAGAAATCTGGGTTTTAAACATTGTCTGAATGCTTTTAGAATTTTTAAAACCAGTACATCGAGCCCTATTGTTTTTGCACTTTCAAAATTGTTGCTAGCTATGTGGTGCAAGCGGCGTAAATTAATTGATATCGATTGCTAGCTTTAATGTTAATGAAATGAGTGTTTGTAACCTAACGTATTTTTAAATATTGTATAGAGGAGAGGGTATTCCATGTGTATATAAATGAATGTTAAATGTTACTTGCCTTCCCTTTCCCCCTTCTTCCCTTTTGTGTTTTATTCTGTACTCTTTTATGGCCAAATTGGCCGAAATAAAGAATTTTTGATGATGATGATGATAAAGGTAAAAAGTCAGGGGTAACAACGCCAAGCTATGCCAGGTCTAACACTTCCAATTTTAAAATTCCTTCACAGTTACCGAAGGTTTTTTTAAATGTTAAATTTTACATTTTATTTCTTTATTTATATACTCTTTATTAATCTGTTAATATTATTTAATTTTCTAAGCATTTGCGGACCTTCTAAGAAGGCTTGGCAGACCCATAGGAGTCCCCGGACCACAGGAGAAGAACCACTGGTGTAGTCAAAAAATAGAATTGCCTTCCATAAAGATAGTCAGAAAACAAAGTGGGAAATTATTTGCAAAAGCCTGAGACATAGAAATATATTTATAGATTAGAAAATAAAAGTGGAAACCATGGTAAATCTGTTTGCCAAGCGAAGATAAGGAAATAGGCGTACCAAATGGGCATTGTCATACTTATTTGTCAACATCAAACAGATATCTATATGAAAAAACAATTAACAAGTATCTCTTTTGTTAGCTCTACCAACCATGTGTCTTACATCTACTGAAAATGAATGCCATGTTATGAAATCAGCTTTAACAGAGATGGGTCCACATTTGCTAAAGTGTGGCCAGTGCACTAGTGCGTGTAAACCTACAGTACTGCACTGAGTGAAGGGTAAAAATTGGCCAGCGCCATAGTGACATACGTCACAAGCCAAATATGTCATCATTGGTGCTTAGGATAAAAAGTTACTTTTTGGGTGACACTAAGCATCATACCACAGGGCAAAGGAAACACTGGTGCTTTCCGCAAGAATTTGTTCACAAGTGAAAACACCAGTATAAGTTTGAAAAGGGAGACAACTATCAAGGGGTAAATCACACAATATGTGTAATTTCACCGTCATTACGTGTATGGCGCATTGGAAAGTCACAGAATATATCTTCTGCCCGTATTTGTGCCTGCTTTCATTGGTGCCAGAAATTCATGCCAAGCTAGGTTGCACTGCATTTGTGGATCTGCCTTGCTGTGGAATCCTAGGGTGTTGCAACCCTGTTACAGCCCCTTTGCATACATTTGCAGGGGTGTGCTGCTATATGATATAAACCCATTTTTGCAGAGTGCTCAAATCAACTGTTTAGGACACAAAAACATTTGCATGCGACTGGTGATGACTGAGTTTTTGGTCTCTATGTGCTACAAGGGAATTGTAAACCTGGGCCATATTGCATCCCATGACTGTCCTGAAATGCACATTGGGTATAAAGATAGGTCTGGCTACACAGAGCTTTTCCTGTGTGGTTAGCTCACGTCATTGATGCTCACAAATGCACAGCGGGCTTTGGGTCATTTCTTTGGCCTCGATTACCAGTGGCCTGATTTTTAGGATTCCATATGCAAGCACCTGTTGTGTGAAATTACAGCTCAGTTTACAGTAATTACCTGGTGTAATAAAATCCTCACCCTCAGATCAACTTCAGCAGGTCAACCCTTCAGGTATTTAATTGGGGGGAAAAGCACCAATAGATACTATTTCTGAATTTTGGTGCAGAAAGCAGTAGAAACTGCATGTTATGCCACATTTTAGAGAAAACACAGAATGGGGTGCTCTTTAAACACACCCTTAAATTCCAAACTCTAAAGTATCTAATTTTACCTGGTGGCACTTTCCTCCACGTCACTCCTGACCCTGCACTTGAAGAGTCTTTCTGTTCACTGGAAGCACTTGAAGAGTCTTTCTGTTCACTGGATTGTTGCACAGGTTAATGAATAATACATCTTTTACAATGCAAAGTGGAGCAGTAGCCGAACAGAACGGGACTTAAAGCTGCATTCTCAACCTTTTTCAAACAAAGGGTGGCGTTGAAAAATATAGAAGGAACACTGCTTCCATTTTTTGCCACGTCCATCTTCATCTTTGAAATACTTAATTTGTGGGATGAGGATGTCAGATGAAAGAAAGAAAATAGCACTAATTTGTGATCTGAGCCAAGGGTATCATGGGTATGCAAATTAACCCTGCCTGGCTGCTGTCAGGCCAGTGTATGTTAAACACTATTCGTAGGTAGGAAAGGAAAGGAAGTTCTGGCTGCTTGTGCCATTTGAATTATTTGTGATAATTAGAAATGTGATCCTTCAGAAAGTTATATAAATATACCTAAACCAGGCGCGGACGGTGCAGGTAAGAGCGGTGGGTGGGGAGGGCGGTTTGAGGGGGGAGAAAGTCGATAGACGACAGAATAGGGAAATAAAATAATAAAGTTTTTTTAAAAACACTTACCTTGTTCCCGCGCATTGCCCAGTCAGTGATGCGGCGGGCGCAAGGTAAGTATTTTTTTTCCCTATTCCATCGTCTGTCGACTAAATCCCCGCCCCACAACACCACCCCACAACACCACCCCACCACACCGCCCAACCGCTCTAACCCGCGCCGGCCGCACCTGTCCACACCCTGATGTCAGTGTCTGGGCCGGTGTGCGTGCAGACTTGCGCTCTCATAGTGTATGCACGTGTTATTTCACCTGCATGCATATTCCCTAATGGGTTCAAGAGTGCATCTTATGCAAATGGCATGAAGCAAAATCAAAAGCCCTTCACGCAGAATTTTGAAAAAAATGTGTTCTATCTACCTCAGTGTGTCTGCCCCAGGAGCTAAGTGGTCTCCCTTCTACCAGTCCCTCAGCGCCCTATGAATATTACCTAATCTTTTATTAAATGTATTTATAACCGCCTTGGGGCAAGAAACAGAGCACGTGACTTATTTGTGACTAATGGATGCCCTTAAACCTTCAGAATGAGCGAGGCAAGGAAAAAGCATGTTATTATTTTTCCTGATGTGTGGGGGTGAGGAGGCATCTATGGGCACGTGGTATGGGGTAATTGATTACAGGGCTTCTCCCTTCGCTGTCTTTAGAGAGACATCTAGTAACAGCCGGATGTACACAGCAGTCTAACTGCAGTCTTCAGTGGGGTCTCTAATAATGACATTTACGGCCATATGTATGAACACATTTTCCCATAGACACAGAATGAGTAAAACCCTTTGATACATCTGGCCCTAGGTGCTTTATCTTTTCTTCGGGCTTCAGAGGGACCTCGAGCAATGGGCTGTTCTACTGTTCAATACTTGCTTGTTTCAGAGGGCCCTCTAGTGTGGTGATGCAGCCTGGTGCAACTGGCAGCATGGGGATGTGGGAGCAGATAAAGGAAATCACTGTTGTGAAGGGGTGTGGAAGGGGTTAGTGTCATCAGCATAAATACCAGGTCATTTAAATGTTAAACTGTTTTATGGTAATATTAACAAATGTATCATTTTAGGTAAGATGTTTGTAAATGGTATGTGGCAGTATTATTGAGTGATGATTAGAAATGTGGGCATGTGCCATGCGTATGTGAGTAATGGTGATATGCAGTAAATGATTACTGAGAAATGGTGCACACCTGACCTAGTGGTAAAACGAATAGCTGACAGTGCAAATGTGCACAGGCAGCCAAGTCTTCTAGCTAAAGGTGCAAATTTGGTCTGAAACTCAAGATTTCTCAGTGTAAATCTGAGCAAGCATTCAAGATGAGCGACCATGCACTAAATATTACTGACTGCTGCTGCAAATGTGACAAAGTGGCCAGGTTAACAGATTAAAAATGCAAATTTGGTCCCACACTCAAGATCTGTCAGTGAAAATCTGAACAAGCATTCAAGATGAATGGGCCGTATTGGAAATGTGAAAATGGACTAGGGATTACTGACTGATGGGGCATACTTAAATGTGAGTTAAAGATTAATGAGTAATGGGCAGATCTACAAATTCAGTTAGGATTAATGAGTAAAGGTGCAAATCCAAAGAGGCATCAATGATTACTTAGTGATCGGAGGAAGTTAAAGTAACGGTGGTATATGGCGGTAATTCTTGATGTTTTCTGGGCATTTTTGGCAAGAAGCGGCCCTCATCTTTATAGTGTTTTCACTGGAATAATGCCAGTGATTGTTGATACATTGGAGGAACACCTGAACAAATGGTGCTCGCACCTGGTGTAACGCTTGCAAAGCAATAATGTTGGCAATGCCTATATATATGTTGTGCTCGTTTTTGGCACAGCAGTGCCCTGGCCAGGTATAATGTTTAAACTGATGTAATATTAGTTATTCATGTAACTTTTAATCTCAGCTACAGACCGCTTCAGCTGCCTTCTTGGTAGACCTATTAAGTGGCGGCCGGCACAGATCGGCGGTGGGGTGGGGGGTGAAAGGGTGTAAAAATAAGAAAAAAGTACCTGTTTGCAGTGTCTCTCTTCCATCTCTGCTCCATCGTCTCTCGCGTCCGGAACAGGAAACACGAAGCACCCAGGCTGCTCATAGTGAATCACAATGTTGCAATGCAGCGTTGTGACTGGTATGAGTGTCGTGGTTCAGCACTCAGACACGCAGTGTGAGCCTGGGCATGTTCTCCACCCTGGATGCAATGCAGCCTCGGTGGAGAACATACAAAGTGTGCATGACTGTTTGGTCGTCCCGAGACGTCCGACCAAACATTCATGCGCACTTGGAGTGGGCAAAACACTTCTCCCCATGCTCTGAGAGCAGAGCAACCCTGCCCCACCCTAAAAGATGCAGCAGCAGGAAAGCATGAAATGATAGTAACCTCGAGTTATTATCATTTTTTGTTTCCTTTATTTCACTGCGGCAAAGCTGTGGGGTGATGTTCCTGCCCCTTAGCGGAGGAGATGCCACTGTACCTATTGTTTCCAATAAAGAGCGTATACTTATTGTGGGGTTTTGGTCAGCCTCTTGCTCGTGATTGAATAGCTCTATTGGTTTATCTCCGGGTTTTGTGCTTGTTTGAATGGCTTTACTCACTATTATGTATTTGCCGAGCACAGTAGCATTTTGATCTCACGGTGTTGTGATTGGTGAATTGTATCCTTCCATTGCTGACTTGAGGGGACTCTTTTTTGCACTTATGCATATGCTTGCCGTCTCCCCTGCTTGAACTTGTGTCCCGCCACATGCTCTCTTTGTACTCTGCTCAGCAGCTCCCTGCAGCTCCTCATCTTGCTCTTTGTCTTGCTCATGAGTTAAAAAATATATATTTCATATTTATTTAATTATTAATGAGACTCAGGCAGCTGCAAAGTGCTGGCAAACCGTTGACTCCCTTCTTTTGTTTTGTTTTTCTTTTTTTAATTTTAATTTACAGTTTTAGCATAGCCATCTGACATGCTAGAAAAGCTAATTAAAAATGACCTTGCATCATGAGGAACATGCACGCATCTGTTACAGTGCAAATATGTGCATGCACTATGAGGCACATATATGCATCTGCAGTCATCTTTACATTTATAGATAGAAAAACACTTTGCAGGATTGCCAGCCTTGCATGGATGTGACTCACATGCATCTTGACGCATGTGTTCACTTACAAAAGCCAAAAAGCATTGGCAAAGCCAATAGCCTTTTCTTCTTAGGGGCAACACTTATTGGATTTGCCAATGATTGTTATATCTTTGTTACTACTTCTGTCTTTGGCCTCAGTCTATAAGGTTAGTGGAACCTGTCTGCATCAGTTAATGTTAATGTTAAAAGGATTTATAGAGCGCATAGCTACCCTAAGGCTTGCCAGCGCTAGGCAAGTAGACTAATGGAAGCAATAGCGAGAGAACAGGAGATTAGTTACAATCAGCGAACATCCAAGTTTTCAGTTTCTTCCCGAATGTCGTCTCTGAGGCTGTAAATCTGATCTCCCGCAGAAGTGAATTCCACAGCTTGGGTGCTAGGTGGGAATTCCCCCCCCCCCCGCCCCGCCCCATATGGCCCTATTTATTCTGGCAGTTTGTAGCAGGCGCTCATAGCCTGACCTCTGTTGGGAATATGTAGACACACCAAATTCCTGATTTTGCTGGGCCCTTTATTGTTTATAGCTTTGTGGATTAGGCAAAGTGCTTTGAACTTAATTCTCACCTCGATCGGGAGCCAATGTAGGTTTCTGCGATGAACCGATGCTGATTCTTTCATATGGATTTGATACAGGAGTCTAACCGCTGCATTCTGGACTACCTGTAACTTGCTGATAATATATTTAGGTGAGCCTAAAAAGAGCGAGTTACCATAGTCCAGCCGTGAGGTGACCAAGGAATGTATGACCGTTTTCCTTAGCTGTATAGGGATGAGCTTGAGGATCTTATAGAGCATTCTTAATAGCCCAAAGTTGCAGCTGGCATGGCTCGCAGGTGGTGGGGGGGGTGTAGGGGGTCACGCTGGCCGCGTGGATGGGACGGGGGGTTCGCGATGGAGGGAGTGAGCAAAAAAAAAAATCAATTACCTAGCTGCCACTGGGTCCCACGTCGCGGTTCCTGGTCTCCTGTTTCCGACTTCAGGAACAGGAAGCGGACAGCCAGGCTCCCTCCCCTAAGCCAATAACAACACTGCAAAGCAGCTTTGTGATTGGTCTGAGCGTCACAACAGGGTGCACAGCCCAGGGCTGGAGGCGTGGGCATGTTCTCCATGCAGGCTGTAATACAGCCTGAATGGACAAGGGGAAAGTGCGTATGACTTGTTTGGGTGGCCTGAGAGGGCCGACCAAACAGTCATTGCGCACATAGGAGTGGGCAAAACACTCTTCCTCTGCCCTTCTCGGATAGCAGAGCAGCCCCGCCCACCCGCCCGCAAAGGGAACATAAAATGGTAATAACTGAAAATAATTACCATTTTTGCTGTTGCTGCTCGCACTGCGAGAAAGAAGTGGGGTGACGCTCCTCCGCTGTTGCGGATGAACTGCCCCTGGTCTGCACCCATCAATGTACTCATTAATACATTCATGCACTCATCAATTCATCTAGTCATCCATCAATTCAAGCTCTTAATCTTTCATCTGTGGATGATGCTGCACTTATCTTTGCACTCAGTGGGTCTCTCATTCATATAGCCGTACACTCACTCATTTAACCGTAGACTCATTATACATTTACCAACACGCCGTACCCCGTAAACTCACCAGTCATTGAAGAATTACTTTCATGTATAAAATAGCCAGATCTATGCTTTGCCAATAGTTCCTCTGCGCGATTCAATCAACAATTTTTGGAAGGTGTCACAGGGACATAATCTCATTCATTCTGACTTCCATTTCAAGGACATGAATTTGATCACCTTCAAGATTGTTTGGTGAATTAGACGATCGCCCTCGTGATCTTCATGTCACACGTTCGAACTCCTGCTTGCCAGTCTCTGACTGTAATCATTCTGTTTTCAATTGATTGAGTACTATTAAATGGGGTAATAGTAACGCTTGTTATTTACAGCGCTTAGAAACTGCTGACGTAAATAGCGCTACATAAAAAGTAAAATATTCATTTTATCAGAGTGAAGCGTTTTGGAATAACTTCACATTTTAAAACTAATATTTATTGGGCTCTATGAAATAAAACTAAGATGCATTTGTTCATCGAAACTGATTTTAATTGCGATAGTATATGAATCACTATGCAGCTGTTAAATTATCATATCTTCCATGTTTCCTATAAAATATTGTTTTCTTGACTGTTTTAGTCTTATGCCATTTATTTTATCTGTCAAGCGTAAAAGTAGCGATGAAAACATTGTGTATGTCACGGTGTATTTTACTATGCAATTTCTCACTAGCCTCGCTGGCATTTTAAACCGGTTTCGCATGTTTTTTCAGAGTAGGTGGGAATTTGTAGAATAAGTTTGCCCTCTGGTGGTTCGCAGAAATACATCAGCGTGCAACCGACAACTGCAGAGAGAACTGAATATTGTTTGCTGTCCAGGTTTGTATGAATTGATAATTGTTGGACGTGTGATGATTGGCAGATGTCATCGAGAGGATGGAAGTGGACACTTTATACTTTACCAAGATTTGTCTTTCACTGCGTCTTTTGTGAGCTCCCAGAAATGTGTATATTTTGGACAAATGCGAAATAATCAGAATTCTATTCTGCAGATCAAACTAGGGCCTAATACTTCTTAACGTTATCTATGTCTATGCTTCTATCATAAGCAACAACCATACAAAAACACTGTGTTTGAATATGGAAAGGAGTATTGAAAATTCAACAAAGCACATGTAATCAACTCACGAATCGTTCCACCTTAGAACAGCAAATTGCATTTCTTCATCAAGAAGTATTAATTAAAACTGATAGTTTCAAAACAGTAACTGCGAAACATCCCTGCCCCCTCCGTGATGACAATGTTATTAGTAAACTAAGATGCAATTCATTTGTCATCTGTTCACTATATGTGCCCTAGATTCTTATTATACACAGAGCAACATTATGGTTTATTAAATCAAACAGAAGAGGGTTTACTGTACAGAGCACATCCAGATGTCATGTTTTGGAAGGTGCTCTGTTATATGATAATGAAAAAAAAGGATGCCTGGTGACAAAATATTTGCCGAGGATCACACAATTTGCTCAAACAGAGAAACCGGGATTGGTTCCAGATATTCCAGTTTCACACTGTTAAATTCAACCATTAGACAGGTACCTCTTTCTGACCTCAAACGTTAATGCTTTTTTATGAGTGCTTGGAAGAGAAGATGTGCACACTGGTGACAGGCAGAACCCATGTTTTATTTTTTGCCAGTTCAGACTGTATGAAAAGAGCACTTCACATAGACGATGTTATGTTTTATTTTTATAACAAAGGGAGATTTGCTGGTATTTACTCAACGCAGAGTCAAGACTGGGATTCATACCTGGTTTTCCCCATGTTGCATGGTTGGCATGTTTAGCCACTAAGTCACACAGCCTCCCATGAAAGCTTGTTTTGGGTTTAAGGTTCCAAGAGGACCTCGAGCTGAACCAGAGCCAAGCATCTGGCTTAAGTATGACTCGAGCTCACAATAGCTTGCTCTTCTCTAATACTTCATTTGGGATTTGTGAATACCAGTGGCGGCCGTCGCAAAACGAAAGTGGGGGGTGGGGATGACTGGGAATTTAGGGTAAAAGTATTATAATTTTTTTAAGTACCTGTCGCTGCGCCGACGACAACGGCTGCCTCAGTGCTTCTTTCCCGGCAGTCACTGGGAAAGCACAGTCTCCCCACCCAATACAGATGCTCTTTTTATTCGATGAGAGCAGCTCCAGGATTGGTTTGAGCGGCCCGGTCTGCCACTCAGACAGTGCCTGAGAGCCTGCGGCTTTTCTCCAACCTGGCGGTGCAGCACAGCTGGTTTGGAGAAAAAGAGGTGCGCATGTCTGTTTGGCCGGCC
The DNA here is from genome assembly GCF_964204655.1 of Triturus cristatus. NCBI lineage: Eukaryota > Metazoa > Chordata > Amphibia > Caudata > Salamandridae > Triturus > Triturus cristatus. Next base: position 529,961,567 of record NC_140593.1, on the reverse strand, counting down.
TAAGATGGCATGTGTACTTCTAAGTGCCCACCACTCCTCCATGTCATGGCGCGGCCCCACACACCTCAGCCAGAGCCAGTCACGTACAAATAGAATGGTATTATTGTTTTATTATCATTTTATTTTTCTGTGCCTGATTCCGACCAGGTGGGCAACGCTCATCCACCATTACGGAGGAGTGGCCCCTGGTAATTACGCATAATATAGTTACTGTGATCTCCGGTCTCAATATATATTTGTCTTGCCATTGTTATTTTTATTGTTATCTTGTTTCTTTTGAGGTGGGTAGAACTTACAGTAAATAGTTATTCACAGCCACTACAACCTTTTAGACATTTTATGCTTGAAATTCTCCTCTTTATTAAATACATTGACCTATGCACTACATTGTACAATAGAGAGTGTGAATTGTTTTATTTGTAGTGAGTATGTAGCTGCTACATATCTCGTCATTTTCTATACAAAAAAAGCACTAAAAATCAAATATTTTTCTTCACATTCTTCGCAAGTACAGAATCTACATTACCATTTGACCATAAACGTTACCAAAAATCCCATCACACTTCTACATTTATACCCTAGTGACATTTTCATTTACCTCTTTGCCAGCTGCCGTTTTAGGGGTTACTGGGCTTTTTGCTTCCCAATCAAAATGATTTCTCAAGAATAATTGAAATGGCCTCTGTCAGAGAGAGCTGAAGGGAAGAGTCATGGATGTTGTACCTGTGTTTTTCTGCTTTAAAGTAACACTTGCCATATGGTGCTGTTCTTCGCATGTGTGAGTGGGAAGCAGGAGACCATGTAGTGGGAAAGGGTGCTCCATCATTAGAAGAATGGCAGAGCAAGAAAACAGCAGGCACACACCTACCTACACACAAACACATCCAAAAGGAAACAAAAAAATATTAAGCCATAACATCTTGTTTTTCTTGCGTCGTGGAAGTGACAACTTTCTTTGAATGGCCTAGGAAATGTAAGGTACAAATCAGACATTAGAGAAGAAAACAGACCCGCATGTTCCTAATACAGATGAAAAGAGTTATCACAAAAATGTAGGTCTAAGCATTTTCATGTTTGGAATAAAATAAATAATTCTATAACAGTGGAAGGCCCCTAACTTCTCAAAAATTGGTTAACCTGTTTTGCAGTTGTAAAAATAGTCAATCCAATTCCCAGGCTGACTAACCAATGCTGTAAAATCCACTGGCAGGCTAAGGGTAGTAGTGAAGGGATGAAGGTAGGGAAGTGGAAAGTAGGCTGTGTCTGTACCCAGAAGAGGCTCCACAAGATCAGCGAGGAAAAAAACTTCGCTACGAGGAGTGGAGTTTCTCTGAACTCCGTACGCTTCACGGAGCGCAGAGTGGGAAAAACTCTGCAAGCGGAGCGGAATTTCATGCCCAGGACTACTATTCAGGAGATCTCAGCGAGTGAACTTTGAGGTTTAAGGAGAGCGCTTAGTACAACAAGCTGGTGCAACTAGCAGATAAGATCACACCTTGATCTGGTGGGTTCTCTGGCTCAGCCAAGTCTGATGTATCTGGCACATATTGGAGTGTTGCCCTAAAAGTCCCGAAAATGTCCTGCAAACTAAATATTTAAATGCAAAATATTCTTCTGAAATGCTTTTTAATGCTGTCTTCTCCTGAACCGGATTCTGGTGTCCTGGTCCATCTGCAGTCAGTTGTAGGGACCTCCGCAAAACTGGTGCAGATCCTTCATAGTCATTGTCTTCTTCTGGTTAGTAGCCTCCTCTGATCCGGGACCTTCTTTAAACACCCGGAGCTCCGGCCCGCCTATCCAGAGGCTTGCTCCCTCAGTAGGTAGGCACTGGGCCCCTGCAAAGTGTATCTACATTGCTTTAAGGTTTATTTCACAAAACTGCCACCTCTAGTTCATTCTTCCAAAAAAGTCTTGAAGAGGCAAAATTCTGGCAGGGTGGGAACAACTCTTCCAAATTCCTTTACTAGGGAGGGGTTCTTCTTAGTCTAGTAGGAAGGAGAGCCCAGGAGGGGCCCGGGTTGTGGGGGGGGGGGGGGTATTTTGGCGGACATTGACAAGGGTAAATTATTTATTTATTTAATTTTCCCTCGTCATCTTCCTTGGAAATCCCCCCTCACCTGGACCCACCGCTCTTACCTGCACGGTCCGCGGCTGGGAGAGCATCCATCCTTCATATTCTCCAGGCTTGTCCTGTAGGGCCAGTGGGTTGTGTGTTTTTAATAGAGGAGCAAGTCTCTTATCAATAGGCGACCCTAATGCAATCCAAAGTAGCTTCCAGCACTCTGACTGCCCCATTAACTATGATTTGAAATAACCAATGCACTTACCGATACTAAGTTGTTTCAGAAGTCCTTTGTATAGCAAAGTTATATATGACTGGTCACAGCTTTGAGGGTGGAACCCATTCCTTTGACGGTCATTTCCACCTACCAGTAACAAGTTTAGCACATTCTACTTCCAATACATTTCTGCAACATCTGATGGTGCTATCCCAGAATATCTTGCAAAGCAGTGAAGCAAGAAAGTTTACCTCATCAATTTAAAAAGGAGATAGGTGGTACATAGTCATTCACACTTAAACGTTTTGCCACTAACTGCAGGGCAGGTACTCTTCCCTGTTCATGGCTATTGAGTTTGTGCCCTTTTGAAAAGTGCGCCAACTACATCCTTAAGCACTTTGATTAAACGCATAGGCCAGAAGCCACCCAGAAGTGGTGTTAAGGGGTTTTAAGATAAGGCCTGAAGACATCCACTTACAAAGATGAATCCCGCTCAAGCCAATCCAGGTCTGTGCCTCAAATGTGCCTAACGTAAAGTAGGTTGCTCAAATCTGATTGCAGATTCTATCTTTTCAGATTAAATTTCCATTATAATTTGATTTTGATATTCGTTGTTATCAATATTTCTTAGATCCACACCAATGAATGTTCCAATAAGAATCAATATATGACATATTTTTAAAAAACTGGATGTACTTTTTCAACAGTTTGTCCGGAACAAAAAGGCACCCAGGGTAAAATACCCAATTTTGCAATTGAAGGCTAATCAGGGGGTACTGGCATTGCGCCGCCCAGATACGTACATACTATGAAGCTTCTCTCCTAGACACATTGGTTCCCATCATCGACTTTAAGGGATCCTTAGATAGATTCTTTTTGGATAAAATGGTGAAGGAAGCTGGATCTCAGCTCTCGGTCTTAATAAAGACAGCGAAACTCCCGAAAAAACTAGGTATAACACACAACAAGAGTATCGTATGAGACTCCAGTCATTATATTCCATAAATGCAATGGCAGCTGGCTGTGAATATTTGCAGCTAAGGGAATGTAAAGTCCTAGGTTTACATAACTTAAGTTTTTGGAATGCAAATGGCTTTAGTGGGTTGAGCCACTTTTTGTTGGGAAGGAGATGCATTACCTGGCAGGAAATTCAAGCTAGGTGTAGAGACTGCTGCAGGTACATTTCTTGGATTTATACAGATCACGCATCTAGTGAAAAAATATTGTCTTGCGTCCAGTGTTTGCCCATCACCACTAACAGCTGCTATTTTTAAAGCAAGACTAAGAGGGGTGGGCAATTTGTAAAGATGTTTGCGGAGTCAAATGGAAAGCCACCTAGTAAAGAATTTTTGGGATAAAATTATTCAGACAACGCAATACTCCTTTTCTGAGGACCGGTGGCAGATGATCTCACAACTCGGCAAAAAGGCCTTTAGGGCTGCCAATCTTAAGCAGATGTCTTTTTTGTCATGATGGATGACTTATTATACTCCTAAAGCCCTCCATAGAATGTATCCTGAACTCTAAGATAGATGCTTTCGCTGCCAGATAATAGGAGCAGGAGACTGGCACCACACTTTCTTCACCTGCCTAATGTTGGCCCAGTTCTGCGCTCTCAGTAGTAGCTTGCAGAGTCGAGTCGACCCAGACGCTGCAGGGGTGCTTTTTGGCTTGGCAAAACAGAGGCAAACTTTATCAAAAGTAAAAGGGGGGGGGGACTTTTTTATTGTGATAGCCTGACTAGTGGCACGATCCTTGATTTTGCCGAATTGGAAGACAACTAGAGTACCTACAATCTTAGAATGGCATAAAAAAAATGACTCGTACAAGGAAATTTGAAGAGCCCGATGCAAAAAGGGTTGGAGCGACTAAAAGGTTTGTGGGTGTTTGGACAAATATGGAACGAGTAGAAAAGGATACAAGAGTAAATGAGGGCAGAAAACTCTAGAGTTCGCTTTGATTTTAAAAAATTATTGGTTGGCAGGTGGTGTGGGAGATGAATTTAAGCACTTGAACCTAGGCTGGCTGCATCAACAAAAATGATGAAATATACACTTTTATTATGTATACTGCTGTACTGCACTTTATCTAGGTTAGGGAGGGGCACAGTTGACTGATGCTACTATTTTTGAATAATATGTCTGTTTTAATATTAGAGGCTGTCTCTTAAAGTTATTGCAGGCACATCACACTTTATTTCTGTTCAAGGAAGTGCTGGGAATACAGTATCAAAGCTATAACTGATCCCTGTGTTTTATCACAAAGTTAATTTAATATAATGAAAAATACCATTATTGGATTTTTATCGTTCATGATGTAATGATTTGTTCTATGCTTCTGCTCAATAAAAAAAAGAAAAAGTTCCAAACCAAGCAATCATTCTTATTTAATGTTGTGAGACTTGGGTGCGCCAGTAAGGCGGACAGTTTCATGACAGCATTTCAGACTGCGGGGATAAACAGAATGCTCTCTAACTAATTAAGATGCAAGAGCCAGAGAAGCTTACACTTTTACTATTGCTTGACAATAGGATACACAATTATAGCTGAATATTCTCCAGGTCAGGATTGAACTGACAAGTCTGTCCTTTTACACAGCAGCCGTGGCTGCAGCGAGAGAACAATTGCATATGCTTTTTGGACCACATGCAGGTGGGCCTGTGTAAGGAATTTACAGTTTAAAACTAAATTACGGGCTGCAGTGGCAGGCCTGAGACATGTTCTAAAAGGCTACTTTAGCGAGTGGCACAATGAGTGGACCCAAGTCTCACAACATTAAATAAGAATGATTGCTTGGTGTGTATCTTTTTCTTTTTTTTATTGAGCAGAAGCATAGAACAAACGCATCACCTCCCCTGGAGCAAGGTAGTGACGCATCGCCTTCCCTGCTCCCCTTTTTGTTTGTGTGCACTACGCACCCAGGGTACTTTGTGTGAAAAGTGTTGCATCTGCAATCTGCTTTGAACAGAACTATTTCTGCCATTTGAAAGTCATATTTTTTCACTGTATTGTGGATTTTTGTCGTTTTGGTCTTGTTTGGTTTAGATAGAGATTACTTCTTTTTCTAAACTGGTATGGTGTCCATTTGTAGTGTTTTCACTGTATTACTGTATGTGTTCACAAATGCTTTAGACACTGCCTCTGAGATAAGCCTGTCTGCTCGTGCCAAACTACCAAGGGGATGAGCAGGAGTTATTTTAGAAGTGTATCCCCCTTACCCTGACTGGGAAGAAAGGTCCCTACCTGGACAAAGGTACCTACCTATGCCAACTAGAGACTCTCATTTCTAAATTTGTGGTCAGCTGTGAGGATCTGGACTTGCATTTGTGTCTTACATACAGTGATTGGTGTACACTACTAGTAGAGTGCAGACCATCACCAACCACATACAGTGGTGAAGGAAGCCTTAATAAGGGGGTATGGTTTGACCACAGATTTGTACAGGCAGAAGTTGAGGGCTTGTAAAATGCTGGAGTCAAGCACTTGGGTGGAGTATGTCTCCTATTTTTGCAGAGCACTGGATGGATGGGTGAAGGGTAGCCAGGTAAATGATTTTCAGGGGCTCTATGATTTTGTTGCATGGTAGCACTTGTTGGATAATTATTTTCCAGAGCTACGCCAGCACTTGATTGACAGTAAGCTGACTGACCCCAGGAAGCTTGCTGTGGAGGCATACCGCTGGTTCAGTACCACGGTCCAAGAAGATTGTGAGGGACACTCTGCCAAAGGTGGGCAGGGTCCCATGCAGAAGAGTGGGAGGACAAGGGCAAATAGAAGGAGTTCCAGAAAGGGCCCAAAAGTAATTCGCAAGGAAAAGGTTCCCAGCCTCCCACTGAAAAGAAGCCATGGGCCCCTGCAGGTAAGCCTGGTCAGAAGGGCCCCAGGGCATGTTATAGTTGTGTTCAGGTCGGTCACTTCCAGGGAAACCTAGGTGTCCCAAAAAGGTTACCAAATCACCCACTAGTGCACCACCCTAGGAAATGGCTAGTGTAGCCTTGGGGGAGGAGTCGGGTGCCCAAGAGGGGTGGGGGTCTGCAGAAATGACCCTGGTCTCTTTAGGATACAGTGAGATGGTCCCAAGAGCTCATCTGCCTGATAACACTAAACAATACAGGCATGGATGACCATCAATGGCCATAGTGTGAAAGCTCTGAGAGACACTGGAGCCAGTGTGACAGATGTCAGTTGTCAGCTAGTGTCTAAGGAGCAGGTGGTCCCCAACACATTCTACCCAGTAGTTGCAGCTGACAACACTGAGTGCCTCTGCAAAGTGGCACAGGTTCCCTTTGAGTGGTGGGGGATCTCAGGTACCTTGAAAGTAGCTGTGAGGCCAGCCATGCCTGTTGACAATCTGCTAGGTAAAAATTTGGAGAGCTCCCCTTGGGAGAAGGTGGAGCGGAAGTCTCATTTGGAGATGTTGGGTCTGCCTGAGTGGGTGTGTGTGACTACTCGGTCTATGGCAGCCGGTAAGGGCAATCAAGATGACCTGGAGCCTAAAACAGTGGTCAAGGTGCCTGCTTGAAAGGGAAGAGGCAGGGAGTACGGGAAACCGGCCCGAAGTTCCCACGTTCCAGGAAGAAGCAAACCTTGAGGGGGATGCCCTGGAGCCTACAGGGGAGCAAGTGGCTGAACTGAGGGACCTGCCTGAGCTGACCCATTGGCAGCAGGAAGGGGGCCCCTCCAGTGAGGAATTCTGCCAGGAGCAGCAGAAATGCCCTTCTCTTGTGAGTTTGTGGCAGCAGGTTGAAAACCAGGTAGCAGGTGATCTGTCTGGATCACATTGGATTTACTGGGAGAATGGTCTTCTGTATAGTGAGCCTAAAGTTGCTGAGCCTGGGTCAGTCCATATGCTGGTGGTACCCCAGCGCTTCAGGGCCATCCTACTGGGTCTGGCTCATGACGTGCCATTGGCGGGCATTTGGGGCAAGAGAAAACCTTTGAAAGGCTTGTCACCCACTTTTACTGGCCCAAAATGCATAAGAACTCGAACACACATTGTAGGTCTTGCCAGACTTGCGAGGCAAGTGGTAATAGTGGGAGGCAGTGCAAGGCTCCTCTCCAACCTTTCCCTGTAGTCAGCACCCTCTTTGAGAGGGTGGGTATGGACATTGTGGGGGATCTGGATCCCAAGATAGCCATGGGCAACAGGTTCATCCTGGTCTTGGTGGACCATGTCACCCTGTACCCAGAAGCCATTGTCTCCAGACTGTGAAGGCCGCCGTGGTCGGTTGTGCATTGAGGGGGATTTTCTCCCATGTGAGGTTCCCCTGAGAGGTGGTGTCTGACCGGGGTACCAACTTCATATTCAAGTATATGAAGTCCCTGTGGTAGGATTTCGGTGTTACCTACAAGTTCACCACTCCTTACCAGGCCCAAGGTAATGGACTGGTTGAGAGATTCAACCAGACCCTGAAGTGCATGAGTATGGGTCTGGGTGAACCCATGATGCCTAAGTGGGATGTTCTCTTACCATGCCATTTGTTTGCTTACAGAGAAGTAAGACAAAAATCCTTAGGGTTCAGTCCCTTTGAGCTCCTGTATGGGCATCCTGTAAGAGGACTTGTAAGTCTGGTCAAAGAAGGCTGGGAGAAAGCTCCTAATAAACCCCCCCAGGATGCATATAGCTACATGCTGGCCTTCAGATAACCAGACAAAGCGGTTCAGGCAACTTGCTCATGCAAATCTGGAAGCCAGCCAGGAAGAGATGAAACAGTGGTATGATCAGAATGCCACTCTGATCGAGTTTCAGGCTGGTCAAAAAGTGTGGGTCATGGCCCCAGTGGAGCCTTACATGCTCCAAGACAAGTGGGCAAGGCCATTTGAGGTGGTGGAGCGCAAGTGTAAAGTCACCTACTTGGTAGACTTGCAGTCTCCATGGAACCCTTTGCGGGTCTTGCATGTGAACCACCTTAAGTCCCACTTGAAGAGGTACGAAGTGGGCATGCTCCTGGTGACAGATGCTAGAATAGAGGAGGAGACTGAACCTCTTCCTGACCTCCTGTCTGCTAAGGAGCATGATGGGTCAGTGGACGGTGTAACCCTCTCCCCTGCACTGACTCCTAAACAGCAGAGTGACTAACGCCAACTGTTGGGACAGTTTGCTGCACTGTTCTCCCTGACCCCTGGTGTCATTCAGTGGTGTGTCCTGATGTTGACACTGGGGACAGTCCTCTTGTGAAGCACAAAATTTAAACCCAGTGGTCTTGGTCTCAAAGGCTCCTGCACCCAGTGCCACGCCAGAACTCCGGTTCTGTGTGGACTACCGAGGGCACAATTTGGTCACCAGGACTGATGCGCATCCCATCCCCAGAGCTGATGAGCTCATCGATCAGTTGGGAGCTGCCAAGTACCTCAGTATCCTTGACTTAACATCTGGGTACCGGCAGATTGCCTTAACTGACGGGGAAAAAGAGAGGTTAGCATTTTCAACACCAGATCGGCACTACTAATTCCGGTTGATCCCCTTTGGGTTGCAGAATACCCCAGCCACCTTTCAGAGGTGGGTCAACCATGTGTTGGCTGGAATGGAGGATTTCAGTGCCGTCTATCTGGATGTCATAGCAGTGTTCAGTGCCACTTGGGAGGAACATCTGCACCACCTCTGGGAAGTGTAGAAGGCTCTGCAGAGGGCAGGCCACACAATCAAGGCAAGCAAGTGCCAGATCGGGCAGGATTCAGTGGTGTACATGGGATACCAGGTAGGGAGCTGCCAGGTGGCGCCTATACAGCCTAAGATTTACAAAATCCTTACTTGGGAACTCCCCAAGACCCAGACAAAGGTTAGAGCCTTCTTAGGACTCACTGGGTATTACATGAGATTCGTCAAGGGTTATGGAACCATTGTTGCACCCTTGACAGAGCTGACTTCCAGTAAGCTGCCCAGGAAGGTGAACTGGACTGACGCCTTCCAAAAAGATTTTGATGCCCAGAAATCTGCCATGTGCATGGCGCCCGTGCTCAAGGCACCCAGCTTCTCACAGGAATCTGGTGCATACAGATGCTTAAGAGCATGGTGTGGAGGCTGTGCTCTCACAGCTAAATGAGGAGGGCCTAGACCAACCTGTAGCCTTCATCAGTAGGAGGGTACTTCCACAGGAACAGAGAGTGAGTGTGATTGAGTGTGAGGCTCTTGCTGTGGTCTTGGCGCTGAAGAAGCTGAGGCCCTACTTGTTTGGGAATCACGTCCGGGTTCAGACCAACCACAGGCTCCTCAGATGGTTCCTGCAGATGAGGGGTGAAAACCCAAAGTTGTTGAGGTGGTCCATCTCCCTACAGGGGATGGACTTCATGGTGGAAAACCGCCCTTGTACAGAACACACCAATGCTGATGGTCTGTACAGATTCTTCTGCCTTAGAGAAGAGAACTCCCAAGAGGGTGGGTAGCTGTCCCCACATTTCAGCTGAAGGGGACACATGTTAGACCTGGCATCATTGGTGTGGGTTTCCCCTGTATTTTTGCCTTTGCCTCCTGTTATTTTTTTCTGTGTGTTGGGCTTCGTCTTGCTGGCCTAGATACTTTGGGCACTCTGCCACTGATCTTCAGTTCCAACGTGCAAGTGCTCCCAATGCAAATTGTTGTTATGGATTGCTGTTTCCAAGATTGGTCTATGTGGTCTACTGTTAAGCCCCTAGTACAGTGCACTGTGTGCGCCCAGAGCCTGTAAACCAAATGCTGCTAGTAGTCTTGCAGCAATGATTGTGCCACCTACACAAGCAGCCTTGCAACAAGGTCTCAGGCTTGCCATTGCAGTGCCTATGTGCAGTCTAGTGCTGCCATGTCGACCTAGCAAGTGCTCCCACTTGCCAGGCCCTAACCTTCCCTTTTCTTACATGTTAGTCACCCCTAAGGTAGTCCCATGGTACCCCTGTGGGCAGGAAGCAGTGTATGTGAAAGGAGGGACATGCCCTGATGTGTGTGACATGTCCTGATAGTGAAATACTGCCAATTTCGTTTTTCACTGTTGTAAGGCTATCTGTCCTCATAGGATAGAATGGGGAGTTTGCTCATAAAATCTTATAAGCCTAACTGCCCATGGAAACACAATAGGAAAAAAAAGTTTGATATGCCTGAACTCAGAATGTTAAGACGCATCTTTTAGTGAGGGAGATTTTTACATTCTGGGTTTGAAAATACCACTTTTAGAAAGTATGTATTTTCTTGCCTAACCATCCAGTGTGCCTCTGCTAGGTTGTGTATTGACTGTCTGGCTTTAGAGTGTCAAGGGCTGGGGATGTGCATTCTGTTCAGACAGCCACTTGAAGGGGGTGTCCTGCCTTTCAAGGGTGTGGGCTGAATAGACCTGGGCTGTATTCAGAGTAGGGGAGGAGATTTTATTTCACACCTCAATGGGCCTGGTCTGCCAAGGGCAATCCTGTCTCCACCTACTACCATGAAGCTACACCAGAGAAGACAGAACTGTTTTTGGCTGGGCAAAGAGCTTCTCTTAACTAGAGAACAAAGACATTTACTGTATAAAAAGAGGGGCCCACAACCCAGACTTTTAGATCACTTCTGGAAATCAAGAGAAACCTTTGCCAAGGAGAAGAGCTGAAGAAACTGAGGAGAAATAATGCCCCTGTGCTGTTTGCTGTCTGGGATTGGCCTGCAGTGGCTACTTTCTGCCAAGGAAAGGAAAAGGACTCTTCTGTTTGTTGTGTCCCTGATTGAGGAAGATCTCTAGGGGTTGAAATTGAGTTTGCTTCCTGTTCTGAAGTCTCAGGTACACAAATACTTCACCCCCATCTCCCCTGAACTGCCTTGCTGGGAGTTCTGACCTGTCAAGAGGTGCATGAGGCTGCTCTGGGCCTCTGGAAGTTATTCTGGCTGTTCGTAGCTGGAAAAGCAATGCATGACGAGAACCGTGATGCATCCGTACTTGTTCCCGACCCATCCCCGAAGAAACCGGTGTGGCGCAGTGTCTGCCCGCGGCTTGAGAAAATGCTGCATGCCGCATCAAGTGCACCGGTCTCCGAAGAAATCACGCACCACCCTGGATCATCACATTACATCAAGGCGCCAGGTCTGTTGCATTGTTGGGGGATGCAGTAAGAAGCTGATGCATCTCCTCCCCGTGAAGTAAGAAACCAATGTATCACCTCCCTTGCACGGCAGTAAGGAACCGACACATCACCTCCCCCGGAGCAAGGAACTGACGCATCACCTTCCCTGAGTGTAAGGAAACGACGCATCACCTTCCCCGTATCCATTTTTGTTTGTGTGCGCGACGCATCTATGGTATTTTGTGTTGTATCTGCAATTTGCTTTGAACTTAACTATCTTCAACCACGTGTAAGCCATATTTTTTTTACTGTATTGTGGATTTTTGTCATTTTGGTATTGTTTGGTTTAGATACCGATTACTTATTTTTCTAAACTGGTGTCCATTTGTAGTGTTTTCACTGTATTACTGTACGTGTTCACAAATGCTATACACAATGCCTCTGACATAAGCCTGTTTGCTCGTGCCAAGCTACCAAGGTGGTGAGCAGGGGTTATTTTAGAAGTGTATCCCCCTTACCCTGACTAGGAAGAAAGGTCCCTTCTTGGGCAAAGGTACCGTCCTCTGCCAACTAGAAACCCCCATTTCTAACACTCCTCATCTGTGGACCCCGTCTGTGAAGCTCCTGACCATAAATTGCCCACAGGTTCATCACAAGCACCACTTGCAGTCATCTGTTCGTGCAAGACTGAAGGAAGCCCAAGGTACAGGCTGATCACAATGCAGCACGGGCTGGATACAGGGACCAAGGAATCCCAGTTGAAAACGTTACTTTCTCAAAGTTTGGCATGAAGAGTTTTATTTGTGATGGAGGAGACTACTAGGAGCACTGAGAGTGTTGTGGATGGTCAGTGTTTCAACATAATATTGAGTCCAAAATATTATGTGAACAGAATATTGTGTCAAACACATTGGGGTCAAGAATATCGTGCAGGTAAATTTTTATGGGAAAGCTAAGTTTTACTATAATTTGTTCCACATATATGTACCATAACAATATATATATATATATCTTTAAAGTACGTAGATGTGGAGTTGAGAATAGTAAATCTATACTCACCTATTTGCACTTGCCTTCTCGATATTTTGATCCTCGATATTTTGACACAATATTCTGTCCACACAATATTTATGTCCTCAATATTCTGTCAGTGCCCCTTTCGATTGTCACTGTAGCGCAAAGAACAGGTCAGGTGGCATGTGTTGTCATTGCTGTAGCGCAATGATCAGGTCGGACATCACAGATGATCATTGAAGGGGCGTCGCATTGACAGTCATCGTGAGCTGTCGTTCCTGTAGCACAAAACGCAGATCTCAAGTTACCAGTCGTAGCTGGCAGTTGCTGCAGCGCCAAAAGTCAGGTTCACCATAACTTTGCGTTGGCGGTCATCGCAGCCGGCAGAGTCTCACCATGAACGAGCCCATTGGCAATCATGAAGAGCGTAAAACTTCAGGATTTCACTTTCTTTCACAGGAGGAGCATGACTGATGCCAGCCTAGGGTGCAGGTCCTGGGAAGGCACCTCTGGGCAATCAAAAACCCACTCCAGCAACGTCCAGCATGACCCTGGTGGGCCCAGTTGCCACTCTAGGGAGGACCAGTGAAGTAGGTCAGCTTGGTAGTTGCAGGGAGGACTCTAGAAGTTGTTGCATCCCTGTAGCTCAGACAGGAGGTCAGCCAACTGATCCTTGGAATCACTCAGGTTAGTCTGTGATGAAGGGAACAGGTCCAGTCTTCCTTCTCAGAGGGCAGAACAGTTATCAAGCAGCAGGACAGCCCTCTGATAATCAAGGCACTACTGAAGCAGCAGGAAAGCCATCTGGTAGCAGCAGGGCAGTCTTCTGGGGAGAAAGGCAGGTCTTAAGCAGCAGGGCAGTCCACTTGGGGATCAAGGCAGTCCTTCTTCTGTATTGTTTACTCGTCTAGGAGCGTAAGCGTACTGAAGAGTGGCTCTTGAGGTCTGATATTTATACCTGATTCCAGGCTTTTAAGTGGGGAGAATCCCTATATTGCCCCCACATCTAGTTCTGGAAAGAGCTTCCCTTCCTTGTCAAGGCTCCAAGACGTATGGGATTAAAAAAGACTAGATTCAGATCCTTTGCGTGTGCTGCAGTGAAAACACTTCGAAGTGTATATGAGGCAAGGTACAGCTCCATTCCTAGCCATTCTACTCACACCTAGTCCCTTTTTGTGTTACTGTCTGGGTGGAGGAATACACAAACTCCAGCAGCAGAGCCATCCACAGTCCTGTGACCTAGGACACTGGCAGAAGGCAAAAATGGTTAGGATGCCAACTTTCTAAAGGTGACATTTTCGGAATTGTGACAACATCTGACTCTACCATTAAAGACGATTTTAAATTACAATTTATTTGAGTGCACACACAATATTTCTATCTGCTCTGAATCAAATGTTATCACATATTAAATATAATAAGGTAGCCCACTGTTGGTGAATGGGATAGATAGACCTAACAGTAGCAATAAATGACTTTAGGAGTTTTTCACTGCTAGGACATGGAAGAGTTAAACCAGCATGTGCTAACATTTGAATACAATATACCCTGCCCTATGAGTCTATAGGGCCTTCTCTAGGGGTGACTTATATGTATTAAAAAGGAAGGCTTAGGCCTGGCATAAGGTGTTTTTTTTTTTTTTTTTCACCAGTACCAGGTTGAAACAGCAATTTAAAACTGCACTACAGGCTGCAGTGGCAGGCCTGAGACGTTTCAAAAGGCTTCTTTAGTGGGTGTCACAATGAGTGCTGCAGGCCCACTAGTAGCATTTAATCGACTGTCCCTAGGTACATGTAGTACTATTTACTAGTGACTTACAGGTAAATGAAATATACCAATTTGGTGTAGTCCAATTTCACCATGCTGTAGGGAGAGAGCACAAGTACTTTACACTGGTTAGCAGGGAAAAGCATGCAGAGTCACGTTCCTAAGTTATTGTAGCCAACATCATGTCATAGTCACTAAGAATCGTTAACTAGATTAGAAAAAACTCCATAAGGAAGATGATGTTCAAATGCACCCGAGAAAGAGTTCTGACACTCCTGCCTCTGTGATGTAACCAAATTAGATTGTAAGGTAATTTATTAGATACTTGTTACTCCAGCAAAGTTCTCACTTTGTTCCTCAGTTTCTCATGTTGACTGATTCACAAAAGTCGAATGGCAGAAAACAATACCCTGATATACATCATAAGGAATCTGTCATGCAGGATCCCAATCCCATGGCGAGGCAAGGATTGTCTTTGCCTTCTTTTAGGCAAAGGACATTGACATAAGAGCAAAAGAGAGAATTGTGAACTACAAGGAAGGCCATGTTCTGTGAACCTAAGAAAGTGTTGGTAACTGGAATAGAATGGCACATGAACCTATGGCTCATCCAAATCAATCAATGTCATACATTCTCTTGAAAGTGCCTAGAAAGCTATTTTCTAGCAGCTTTTTTATCTCGAAATGTATTCTTTTTTTGAGTATCATGACTTGTTTCAAATATAGCACCATACAGAAGCCACTTAATGCTCTGCACCACAAACAGAAAGAAATAGAGTACAAAAGCAAATTGTCTACAGGGACTGAGCAATGCCACATTTTTGAGAAGAGATCACATTTCCTTCCTACGTGCCTTTCTCCTACAGACATTCTTTTCTCAGAAGGGAGTACCTGACTTGATTTTAAAGTTCTCTCCATCTTGTTGAAAAACTCTCAATTGGACTAGGAACCAGAAGTAGAGCCAAAACCCTTCTTGAGTTTGTCCAAAATGCTTTTGCATGGGAGTAGACAAAAAGCCATGTTTCATGCGTACAACATAAGACAAACTGTGGTCTCTAGACTGCTGCCTTAATAGCTAAGCTGCCTTGTGGAAGACTGGGGAAGCGGGAAAAAGGAGAATGACTCCAGATTTAGATTTGTCAAAGAAAGCCAGATGCTGAGAGGTCTACTGCATCATTGTCCTATTAGGAACTCCATTGCAAGTAAGCTGGAAAAAGACCAGTAATCTACCACCCACCCCACTGGACTTACCCATAGAGGGGCCACTGGTAAATTCCTGAGGGTTGAATATACTCCTGTTTGAATGTTTTTGGGAAGTAAAATGGGGGAATCAGCATTTCTGCTGAATTTTCTCCCAGACACTTAGTCTGCTTTTAGATTCCAGAGATGATGTGTTCTTGTTCTTTTTGTTGTTAAAGTTGGTCTGGTAACCCCGATAACTTTTTGAAGTATTCCAGCAGGCTGTGCCAGAAGGTTGGGACAGAGGCGGAGAGGTGATGTGGCACCTTAGCAAAGGTCAGAGGTGCATCACTGCTGGAACCTCTCACCCCCACTAAAAAGGTCTTGTGCATGGTTGTGACTTTCTGCTGGCCACTGGGACTGGAGGCAGCCACCATAAACAATTGGAAAGAAGAACCCCCTGATGGCCATCTGGGACTAAGAACTGTAACTTCAGTTGACCCCAGGATCAGTGGGGCTTCCCTCAGGACCAGGGAAGCTGGTCTCCTTACACTTCCTGAGAACTAGCTGGGTTAAAGACTGGGCTCCTGTTCCAAGAAGGAGAGAGGCGCAGAGGAAAAGAAGGAGAAAGAATGGGCTTCTGCGCCAAGGGGGAGAGAGGCCTAGAGAAAAACAAGGAGAAATGCTGGTGTAGGGAGCTAGTGAAACCAACCAACATAGGATAGGGTAAGACCTCCGTGCATCCCCATCCCGGTGTGGCTGGCTGCCCCGCTTCCTGTGCCCCTGCCTGGGTAAGCAGCAGAAGAAACCTGCCGGTTACTGCAGCAGCACAAAGGAGTGTGTTCGCAGGCAGCCAGCGGGGACATACAGGGTTGGGATCCCTGGGCTTCCCCAATGTAGTCAAAGTGTGAGGTGCCCGGGTGGAACCAAGCACCCCTAAAAAAGGAAAACTCATCAGGGCAGAAAACAAAAGGAAAATCAAGGCAGCGGCTCTCTCTGAGACAGTGGGAGAGCAGCTCATAACATGTGCACACACTCATGAGGAGTACCCTATAATGCCCTGTGGGGCTGGCCCATTTTTCATTCTTTCTCCCACTGTGGTCGCCCCATAATGGCAGGGCCACCACCAACAAAGTTAGAAAGTGCAGGGGTAGCTGTATGAGTGGCACAGCCGCCCCCTAAAATAGATTTTAGGCAGCCCCACCATATATGTGGTGAGGCTGAAAAAGCATACCTACCCCAAGATTTTCTCCAATTGTCAAGCACTACCTTGACTCGAGCATGGGCTCTACAGTTGGGAGTACACTGCTCTCTAGGGTTGAAGTCTATGGCTGCAAGTACTGTAACCTAAGGTTGTTACAGAAATGTACATGTGTACAACGCCGCTAGGGGGAAGTTTATGGTTACATGTGTTATGATAAAGACTGTGATGCCCTCTAGGGGCTATGTTTGCAATTGTGTTTTCCTGTTGTAACTATCTATTGAACAAACAAACCTCTGAGACATGCATATATAATGTTGTTAGAAATACTTTATTGAAATAATGATGTTGACAATCACTCCTGACCAAAAGGTATATCCTATATTATTTTTAAATGCTTGTTTGAAAAAATAATGTTGACAGTGGTTAATGTTCATGCTTTTTTAACTTTAGCAAGTGGATTACACATGATTATTTTGTATTCTTGCATCTTCCATTAAGAACTGATATGTTGACATGTGGTTTGTTGTTTGGGACCTCTTTAGGAGGTTTTAGGTGATTATGCAATGTCATTTAAAGATAATTCCATCAGCCGTATGCATATTTGTAAATTACTGCGTAGTATTGTGTAATCTGTGTGTAATAAATGTACTTTTCCTTTTTTTAAAAAAAAGCACAGGCACGACAACAATTATTGAGTGTTATTATTACATGGCAGCGAGTGGTGATTATCAGCCCACACCACCTCCCTTGAGTAGCCTTGGACTGCTCTGGTTCCCTACCCTGAGAGAGTCAACCACTACATTTGGGTGCTTTCTTCCCAGTGAAGGATAAATGCGGACCGATTACTTGTGCAGGCCACACAACTACTGGTTTGTTGTCTTATAGATTTTGTTGCCGTGTTGATGTATTTTTATGTCAGTGCTGTTTAGTAACCGCTCAACTGGTTCCCCATAAATATTAAACACAGTTGGGTAGAGTGTAGAGCCTTGCGGAACACCGCAGATCATTCTTTCTTTTTCCAATGTGATGTTCCCTAATTTTACGAACTAGGACCAGCCATTCAAGGAGTGGAACCAGGTTAGCATTGTTCCTCTGAGGCCTATTCTATGTTCCAGGGCCTTGAAGCAGAGTATGTAGTCTACTGGGCAAAACGTCACTTATAGATCCAAAAGGGCAAGTGGTCTAAGATCTTTAAGGTTGCCGTTTTGATGTTGTAACCTTCTCTGAATTCTGATTGGATATTGTAAAGTAAGTCATTGTTGCTTATGTGCATGTTTAGTAGGTGTGCAAAACATTTCTCAATGGTTTTCCATTGGCCTGTAGATCATATATAGTAAGATAGTTAAAGATGGATTTGCTACCAGTTCCATTTCAAGCTTTCAAATGAAGCGTAAGAGATTCTCTGAAAATTGTTGCCTTCCACCACCAATTTTCCTTTGTCTTATTTTAGAATCGCATAGCCTTATGGGAGGAGGGAGTTGGTGATGTTTTGTGAGAAATCTTGTAGACAGGTTTGCGACACACAGAAAAGATCTGAGGAGTTTTTTCTTTCAGTGCAGCAATATGTGGGTAGAATGAATTGGCAGAACTTTTATTTTTAAAATCTGGACTTGTTCCTTAAAAAACTCCAATTGCCACCTCCTTTGAGGTCTCAATAACCTTTCAATGGTTTGTGACCAGAATTACAGTCACAAACTATCGATATATGGTACACAAAATCAAATTTTGTAGCAACATCCCTTTTATGCCCCTTCCAAACTGCAATTCAGTATGGACTGCAAAGCCCATTTTACAACTCATAAAAGCTCTTCTGACTCGTAAACTGGGTTTACTACGTAGGAAACAGCCATTGTATAGCCACAAATCCTGCTACTTTTGTGACTCGCAGGGTTTGCAATCACAAAATTGTTTTGTACATCTGGCCCCATTTTCTATGAGGATAGTGTCTACTTGTAAGTGGTAGGTGGCACTTATATGGGGTAGGCGGCACTTACAGAGAGACAGCAAAGAGTCGTGAGCTGAGCCAGGGTACTATCTACATATATATCTATAGGTCAGACTGACTCACTGGCAGCCACCTGCACAATGAAGGGACAAGTCATTTTCCTTTTATGGGCAACTAGCACCCTGGCCATTGGGTCACCCTCAATATATCTTAAAATCAGCCATCCTATAAAAAGTACTTTCACAACATTGGCACAGTCAGCCTGTGTAGAATGTGACTTGGTGCTCGACACTGGTTGTGCCATGCCGTGTACCATCTCCTTGGTATGTCAGTATGACCTTGTAGTGCTGTCCTAATGCTGGTTTTATCTAGATTTCATCCTCTAGGTCTGAAACAAATGTGTTGTGTCTGTGTGAAGTCTGGGTTTCAATAGTAGGCGGGTTCTCTTATTTAAAAGGTCCAGTCCCATATAACAGGCCTTCTATGCCCCACCCCTACTCCTCCTCTGTCCCCTGGTCCTCTTTACAATTTGTTGTCTCAGTGATAATTCTTACAGCTCCTGCTGTCTTGCACAGCATTTTTTAAATGACGAGAAAATGTTCTGCTACAACATCTGATCATCCGTGGAGTCATCTGCTTGATTGGGGTTGCTCTATGCATTTTACAGGTGGTAGCCAAGCCAATAACTCCTCTATGGAATCAATTTTTCAAGGTAAGCTCTGTGCTATGTTCCTCATGTCTGTCACAAGAATGAGTGTTGGACCGCATGCAGTAATTTCCCAAATCAAATTCAGTATAAGAGCTAGCATTCAATTTAACTGCTTGAAGTATTTTGCAATTGTTATGATATATCGGAGTAATACATTTGACCCGGTTTGACAGCTTTTCAAAATTATGGCATTCTAAATGAGGCTCCAAGTGGCAATTAATATGCAAGTATCAGCCCAAGCCAGATTTATCTTAGTATACAATTTCATCAATGCCCATTTTGCCCTTTTGTCCACTGGTTTGGAAGGAGAAGCATCCTCTACAGTCAAAGAAGCAAGCAAACCAGTCAAGAGCAAACAAACCAGCCTGCGCCTACATATTGTAAGGTTATGCCAGTTCCTTCGAGAGCAGCAGTTCTTTTGACTTCTGTGTACCCCTCTCACTCCCCACTGAATTATTACTAGAATTCAGGGACCCCAACTAAGTCGGTATTGGAAGCTGGGGACTCCTGCCCTACGCAGTTTCTATGTTTTGAACTTCAAAACACTATACAAAAACAAGCATGCACTAAACAAATGCTCAATTATTGCTATATGGGGTTTAATTCACAATGAAATATAGAAATATTGTTGCTTTTTCAATTTTGCTTTTGTGTTTGCATATATGTTATTATTTTAATGCATTCATTTAAATATTATTATTTATTTAATTTGAACACAAATTTCCGAACCCCCTGGTAGGCCTAATGGCCTTCAGGAGTCCTCGGACCACAGGTTAAGATCTATTGTGCTTGAGGATTATTTGGCAATCAAATTATTAAATAACGTTACTCTGCCCTAGTGTGAGAGTTTCATGGGTATGGCAGTGCGTGTTCCCACAAATCTCTCGTATTTTTACGTATTCCCAGATTTACAAGAAATTGCAAACCCGGGAATATGCCAAAAAGATACGCCTCCCCAGGGGAGGCGTTATAATGATAAGTATGTTTATTTCTGGTATATGTTTTTTCCTCGGTCTCTGTGTGCTGCATTGGGCAGCACACATGGCAAGAGGGAAAAGCCTCTCAGGTTTTATTTGGGCAGGTAGGTGCCTTATCCTGCACAAAAACAACCCTACCCACTACACCGGCACCTCTGCATCATCGTGCAAGGATGCCTGCATTGGAGCCGGGCTGCCAAAATGGCACCAGCAAAAGGGAAAAGGACAGGAACTCACTGTATTGGTTAAATACAGCCCAGTCCTGCCCTTTTTTTTTTGTTACAGAGTTTTATGTAGTGCTAACTTGACCCGAATCAGATATCAGAGCGCTCTACATAGCACCAGTTGCATTACATGAGGACACATTTATTTTTGTTAGGCACAGGGAGATTAAGTGTTTTCACAAGATATTCAATGTCATTGCCGAGACTCGAACCCAGTTCCCCAGATTCGAGGTCGACTGCCCTAGCCGTTTGGCCAACTCTTCTCCCCAACACCTTTCCTTGTGACACAGAGCAGCACAGCAAGGTGACTTGCTGCGCTGCACCACTAAAGTTGTAAATATGGTCCTTGAGGTTTAATTTTTTTAAGGAATGTAATGTAATGTAATGTAATTGAATTGAATTAAAACGTATATAGCACAATACTGCCACCCTACGGGTATCCTGGCGCTTCGATTGAAAAAGTAGCCACTAAAGCAACAGAACCAATTGTCAGTGGGGGGATCTATCATTCACCCCTTGGAAATAGCCACGTTTTCAGACTGTTCCTGAAGCAAATCAGAGAGCTAGCCTGTCTAAGGTTCTGAGGCAGCTCGTTCCATAAGCGCGCACCAACCACACCAAAGGCTCTACCCCCCATCCTGGATATCTTAAATCTGGTGGTTGTAATCAGATTCGCGCTCGAGGAGCAAAGCTGCCTCCTGGGATTATACCAGAGGAACATCTCCTGCAGGGGGACTGGACCCAGGTCATGTACTGCTCTGTGTACAATACAGAGAGATTTAAAACAAATTCTCTCCTTAATAGGCAGCCAGTGCAGGTCTCTCAAGGCCAATGTCGTGAAAGACCTACGCTGTCTATTTAGCACCAGCTTCGCTGCCATAGACTGGACTCTCTGCACACCCTGCAGAATATATTGCGGTGCTCCCAAATACAGGGAGTTGCAGTAGTCCAGTCTGCTCAAAATTATGCTCCTCACTACAAGAGATCAAGTGTCTTTTGGTAGTAGCGAAAGAACCTTCCGTAACAAGCGTAGCAGGGAGAAACAGACACTAGCAGTTTTATTGGCCTGCAATTCCATTTGGAGATTATCATCCATCATGACCCCCAAATTACGCACCATTTTAACAGGAGTCAAGGGTTCGTCCTCAGGAGTGAGCTTGAACTCCACCGGTAGATGTCGGGACATTCTGGTAGCAGGACAGTACACCACCTCTGTTTTCCCCCCATTAAACTGTAAGGAATTTTTCCTGAGCCAACTAGCAGTCTGGTGCATACACTCCTGGAAGGTATCCATAGATATCACTTGTTTCCCCTCCAGGGAAAACACCAGTTGGGCGTCATCTGCATAGTTGACCAGGTCAATTCCATAAGATTTAATAATGGGAATAGAGGGCGTAAATAGATATTGAAAAGAACAGGGCTGATTGCCGAGCCCTGTGGCACCCCATGGTGTACTGTGGACTTGCCAGAAGTAAACGGTGACATAGACACAGCCTGTTGTCTTCCCGACAGATAAGATTGTAACCACTGCAAGGCCCGTCCTTTAACCCCTATACTTTCCAATCTCTCCACTAGTACTGTATGGCTCACTGTATCGAATGCGGCTGACATGTCCAATAACACTAGGACAGAGGAATTCCCATTGTCAGCACGCAATAGTAGATTATCCATTACGGTTGCCAAAGAAGTCTCAGTGCCGTGTCCTGGGCGAAAACCCCATTTTAGAATCATTCTAGAATGGGTTAGACTCAGGTCGGTGATGTTATTAAATAATGCTTAGAATTGAGTATTGGAACCCGGAGGTCTATAACAGACCACTCTCGTAAGTAGCCTACCTTTAGCCTCTTGAAGTGAGAAGCCCAGCAGTTCCATCCCTATAACATCATCTATCTGTAGAGGTGCAAAATTCCACTTTTCCTTAAAAATCACCCGACCCCCCCCCCTCCTCTTCCAACAGCCCTCGGTTTATGAAATATATTGTATCCATCAGGGCAAGCGAAGCCCATTTGTACTGAAAAATCAGTGCTGGTCCAAGTCTCTGTTAGAAAGAGGACGTCCAAGTCCATGTCCTCTAACATGTTGGATACCTCTTGATAATGTTTCATCAGGGATCTACAGTTGATCAGCCCACGGTTTAGAATGTTTTTAACATAGCTCGTAACAGCGACAGGAGGTTAACAATTCCCCCCCCCCCTCATCCCTCTTACCCATATTAAGTAGCTGTTCCCTGGTGTATTTTATCCTGCCCTGATTTTGATTACAGCGGACAACGTGGCTGGCGCTGGGCGCGCCCGGAGCGCAGACCGGCGCAGACCGGCTTACCTCTGGCACGCTTGAATTGCCTGTTCTAAATAGGCAGGCGAGTGCTGATGCCTAAACACTAGAGCGCGAAACCCGGAAGTGCAGCAGACCATGAGTCTCTACACCCACGATGGTGCTGAGGAAGAGCGGCGATCCTCGACTCCCGCCTAAACAGCGGGATGTGGAAAGTCAATTTTATGTGCAGGTAAGCGGAGCGAATACAAATTTTAAAATGTTAGGATAAAGTAATTAAAATCAAATTTAGCAATTTGGCGACACAGCAGCTCCTAGTATCATAGAATAGAAGGTAAAATGCTGGTAGTCTCACCAAGTTGCTATACACATTCAATTGTCAGCGCTTAATGGTTCACAACATTATGCACAGTCAAGGTAAGATAAAACATTTTTGGTATGCTTGCTGTTAGGGTTGTACTTAAATGCTCATGAACATTTACTTAACTTCCCAAATGTAAATTGTAAGATGGAGACAGAGTGCCAACCACAGTGGACAAAGTCATCTTTACAACATAGTCCTGTGCACACATACAAGTTCAAAAGCATAGATGCAACATAATATACAAGTGGTACGTTCAGAGTGCTAAGGTAACACTGGAAATTCTTTATTCTGTAGCAGAAACGCAACCAGCCGACACGTGTTTTGTCGGGGAAATGAACCCCACGACTCTTCAGGGCTGAAAAAAGTTGCTTGAGTGAAATGTATTCCCAAAACCGGTGATAATTCCAACCAGGCTGGGTACAAAGTTGCAAAGACAGGATAATGAGGCAGCAAAATAAATCTAAATCAAGAGTCCTAAGTAATTGTGCCGCAAGTAAGACGAGGAGAAGTTTCATCAATAGTGTTAAAATAACGGGTAGAAGGATTACCCCCGAAATGCGTTACACATGTGCAATCAAAACAAATGATGGCAAATGGGACGAACACGGGTGTGTGTTCCCCATGGATATTACGGATAAGAAGAAAAGGCAAGTCCTGGCGGCAACTGGAATCGTGTGTGTGTCAAGGTAAGATAAAACATTTTTGGTACGCTTGCTGTTAGGGTTGTACTTAAATGCTCATGAACATTTACTTAACTTCACAAATGTAAATTGTAAGATGGAGACAGAGTGCCAACCACAGAGGGCAAAGTCATCTTTCTCCTCTTTTTTTCCATGCCTGTCTAGGAAGACTCTACATAAAAGAGCAGTCCTACAAACTGTACCTGAGCCTCAGCATATGGACAAGTGTCAGCACACGTAAAAGTGTTTCCTGCAGTACCAAGTGGAAGCTTACATTCCCAGACTCCCCTCAAGGATGGAAGTACTGACCCATCCTGATTGGCTGGGCAATTAAACTGAAATCATACACTGGATACTGATTGGCAGTGAATATCTGCCCAAAGTTCTAGATTTGGGTTTAAATGTATACCAGCAAATTTAATAGGGACCAGTGCAGCACAAAAATACCAATACAGTTGCCTCAGGTTATATCTCGGGATCCCATTGGCAAACATGGTGACTTATGAAAGATAAGTGCCCACAAGATAAAAACAAACATAAACATCTCTGCAGGAATCCCAGCTGGAAACCCCTGATGTGGGAGCCCCTTCTCAGGTTATATAAGACCTTGATTTGACCCTAAGATAGGACCCAGGTGCCCACATCATGAGCCTCAAAGGATTTAGCCTCAACTAGACACTTGTATGGTTCCTTTAAGTGACTCTCAGGACTTACAGCTTTGTGTCAGCGCTCATTGTCTTTTGCTCCACTGTCACGGTTCTATTCTACAGGTCTATTAAAATCCAACAAATCCAAGGATTCTTAAAGTATGAAGCTTTATTCCAGCACGGCTACATGCATCCATATTAGTTGAAGGACAGATACAACTGCCTCAACCAAGTGGAATGCTACATCAAGAAAGTTCTGAAAGAACTTAGAACCCCAAGCAAAGATACACATGTCGCATGCATTTAAAGACACAAAACCTAAATGTCAAAACAGCATTTAAACTATAACACGGAATGTAACACATCCCCCATATTAAAGAAAGCAATAACAGAATTATACAAAATCATCACGCCAAGCAGGAGCATTTCTGATACGTGTATCAGACTTAACCCTTGAGGCCACAGATTCATAAGTGCGTCCATTTATTTGATCATCATACCTATGGACACCATCCTTATGTGTGACTTCACCAGAAAACAATTGGACAGGACATTTAGCAACTCTCCTAGTATTCCAAACTTTCCCATCTTGCGTCAATACGCTATTTTTGAAGATTTTCTTTATTTTTATTGGCCTGCCATATTTGTTTACACCTTTACCTAAAATTCCCGGCCTCAATATTCTTACCCAATCTCCAGGTCTGAAAGAATGTTCCCTGGTTTTCCATTTGTTATCATACCACAACTTTGTTTTGTTTTGCTTACATTCTACTCTCTTTGCAGTAACGTGCACACCTTCATCACTTTCAAACAAATTTTTACACTTTCCTCTGAACCACCAAGGAGAAACACTCGAAGCGGGATTTCTACCCTTCAGTAGTTTGAACGGACTGATTTCCGTCGTAGAGTGTGGCGTGATGCGGTAAACCCACAACTGTTCTCTAACCACACTTAACCAATCTCCCTTTTGTTTTACAGCCTCCATGACGAAACCCTTAAGAACACGGTTAAAACGTTCAACTTGGCCATTCTCATGTGGTTCATACAATGAGGTCAACTTGTGAGTTATATTACAAGCCTTAAGAAAACTCTCCATTTCATTCAAAATAAGTTGCACTCCATTGTCCGAAATCAAAGTAGAAGGACACCCTTCTCTTGAAAAAATCTCCTTGAAGAAATTTATAACCGCATTGGTATTCGCTTGTGGGACAAATTTTACTTCAGGCCACTTAGAATGGTAATCAATAATAACCAACGCAAAACGGGAATTTTCAGGTAACATATTAAAAGGACCTGAAATATCAAAGGCCACCTTTTGCCACGGTTCAGTAGGCCAATCTACCATTTTTAGAGGTGGTACCTGTGTTCTTAGCATTTTATCACTGGAACAACAGTCCTGACATTCCCTAACAATCCGATCAATAAATCTGTCCATTCCAGGCCACCAAAAGTATGTTCTAATTAACCTTTCCATAGATGAAATGCCGGGATGTGTCTTATGTGCCAATTTGAGAATCAGTTCCTGCATCCCTTTTGGCGGGATACACTTACCCGCTTTGAATACAAACTCTCCCTGACAGAACAACTCATCTGCCACATTGTAAAAAGGCAACAATTCTGGACTCACTTTGCTCTTAATTGGCCAACCTTCATTCACACATTTCATAAGACTTACCCACCTATCATCATTGATCTGAGACTCTTTCCAATTTTGTTCAGTGATATCGTGATATTGTGGAGGCACAACATCATTAATGCCTAGAACAAAATCGCATTCCTTAACCATTTTTACTTTACCATCATCCTCTTCACACGGCAGACGTGATAAACAATCTGACGTTACATTTTTTTTCCCAGGAACATACTCAACAGTAAAATTGTATTCCTGAAGTCTAGAAGATAGTCGGGCAATTCTAGCTGTAGAGTTCCATCCACCCCCTGTTGACAATATATTGACAAGTGGTTTATGATCTGTTCTCAAAACAAATTTGCTGCCCCACACATAAATCCTGTAGTGTTCCACGCCCCATACACATGCAAGTAACTCACGCTCAATGACTGCATACTTGCGTTCAGTTTCATTCAAAGTCTTTGAAGCAAATGCTACATTCCATTCATATTTGCCATCACTTTGAGATAGTACAGCTCCCAAACCATATAAGCTGGCATCAACCGTTATAATACATTCCTTTCTTGTGCGAAACGGCTTTAAAGTGGGAGCATTAATGATGTCATTTTTGATTGCTGCAAACGCCTTTTGTTGTTCTTCTTTCCATTCATAGTTAACCCTTTGCCTTAATAACATTCTCAAAGGCTCCATTTTAGTGGCAAAATTTTCAACGAACTTACTGTAGTATTCACACATACCTGAAAATGATAATAATTGATCTCTGTTTGTGGGAGCAGGAGCATTTAAAATGGCTTCCACATTTGATTTTTTAGGTATTAAACCCTCACCTGATAAGGTATGCCCCAAATACTCAACCGACGATTTGAATAGATTGCACTTATGCGCCTTAAGAGTAAAACCATTACTCTCAAGTCTTTTGCACACCTCATTGAGATGTACATCATGCTCTACTACATTTTTAGAGAAAATCAATATGTCATCCTGAAAGCATTTGACATATGTATCAATGTCTCTGAAAATCTGGAACATTACCCTTTGAAAAACAGAGGCCGCTGACGCTAAACCAAAAGGCATTCTCCTATATTGGTACAGCCCTACTGGAGTAATGAAAGCAGTCAGCTTTTTAGACTCCTCTGCAAGCTCAATTTGGTGGTAAGCCGACCTCAAATCCAACGTAGAAAATACTTGTGCACCATCAAATAATGAAACTAACTCATTAATGTTAGGTAGAGGGTGGCAATCTATGACAATATTAGAGTTTAATGCTCTTAAATCAACGCACACACGCAACTTTTGGTCAGGTTTCCGCACCAAAACTATGGGAGAAACCCACTCAGACGATTCAATCGGTTCGATAATGTTTTCATCCAACAAATCTTTAAGCATTTCTTTGAGTTCGTCTCTAATATTGATAGGAACACCCCTTAATTTTTGCTTAACGGGCAGGGCGTTGTCTTTCAACACTATTTTATGTGTGAAGTTCCTCAGTTTACCTAACCTATCACAGAATACTTTGTCATATTTTTTTACCAATCTCTTTTCCCTATCTAAATTTTCCATGTCAACATTAAGTGTGGCTACTTTACCCATTAGAGAACCGTCACACAGTGAAACTGGATTTTCAGCACGTGGGTTAAGGGTTACACCCAACTTCCACTGGTCACGCCATCCAAGGACATTAACCCCTTTTATAGCAATATACAATTTGATAACTGAACTTCTTCCTCCAAAGTGCAGTGGAACCCTGAAAAAACCTTCCATCTCAATTTTTGATCCATCAAAACTTTCAGCATATACGTCAGATTGTTGTAATTCATTGTAATCACATACATTTTTCAACCTTTCATTGAAATATTGTGCAGTTATGATAGTCCATGGCGAACCTGAGTCCACCATGAGATCTACATCCACTCCACAAATTTGAAACAGACATTTAGGAGAACTCATGTTTTCTTTCCCTGTACCATACTGTAATATAGACACCACATGCCCTCTGTTGTAATCTTGAATATCATTTACACTAGTAACTTTGTAATTGTCTGAGCTGCTGGGAGTCGAGGTGCGTGTGTAATTATTATAACGTCTGTCTCTGCACACATTGCTGAAATGTCCTTTCCTACCACAAATTTTACATTCCCTAAATATCGCAGGACATCCTTGGAAAGAAGCAATATGAGCTCTGCTTCCACATCTATAACATGCAATGACATTAGTCGATGGATCATATTTTTTACTGACACCAAATTTAGATTGAGATTTCCCTTGCTGCGTATCAGGTTTAGGTTCATTCTTTGGTTTGACCACACAAATGTCCTCTTCCGATTTCTATTACTTTAAAATGTGAAGTAATGCTGTATGTTTCTTCTTTCAGTTCGCTATGTAGGGCATTTATAGACTTTAACAGTGTTTGCTCACCCTGCAACATACCTCCATCATCCCTAGACTGAGAGGTCGAATTCTCGCTATCATTTGTTTAAAAAACAAATAAACCTTCAAGGTTCAAAAAATTATTCTCTTGCCCTTCTTCATGCCACCAACTCTACTGATGGGCAAGGCTCCTAAGGACAGGGTTAGAGATTTACAGTCTCAGCACTTTCACTAGGGGATTGACTAAAGTGCTTCTCAATTTAACAGCTCAATAGGCAACAGGGCCACAACTCTTTAGAAGCTTGCATGTGCAGAAATGAGTTGAACTGTAGGTCCTGTTAGAGCAGTTCAAGAAGGACAGTTCCCATTGGATCAAGTAAAAGACTGATCTGTATATGTTTGGGCCCAAACTTAGGAGGCATGGTGTGCAAAATAACTACAGATTTGGATTCATCCCGAGTAATTACTAGTGGCTGAGATAAATTCAAACATTCCATCCGCCACATTTTTGTATCCATTAGTGCTGTGGCACCTGGATGCCCATTAAATAGTTCTCTCACTGACTCATCTCCAGGTCTGTCCGCGGCACTCCCTGATCCAGAGTTCCACCTCATGGCTCCATTTGCATTGTGGCCTTTCCAATGGGCTTCCTTACTGCTGTTCCCTCTGGTAATCTGCTAGTGTGCCTGAGCCATACGTGCTTTCTTTCATTTGGATACCCACCTTGTCTGGGGATAGTATCTCTAGGGTCTGTCTGAAGATAGAGTATTTCAATTCAGTCTCAGTCTTACCTGGGTTTAGGGGCTTAGTGGACTAATGCATCCTCTGGAGATGCTTGTGTTTGACCTCATGGTCACAGGTTCAAATCCTCACAGGTCCACTCAGCCTTTCATCCATCTGAGGTCAATAAAATGAGTACCATTGAGTTGGGTAACAATAAACATCTGTTATTCAGCACCTTGATACCCATGGGGGATAAGTGTGCTTTACAAATACACGTGTTATATTTATGTTCTGTTAGTTGAGAGCTGAAAGCAACCAAAAGACGTCTTGCACTTTTTTTTGTCCTAGTGTCAGCAGTTGGCTCACTTCTGAGAGACAATTACAGATGATGGTTTTAAATATTAAGAAAACAGGGGCTGCCATCGAGGTTGGGTAATCTTGGTTGAGGATTCAAGTGTAGCAGAAGGGTCAGTAGTCACTTAATCCTTCCCAGGTTAATCTCAGTAGCTAGGTAGTGCGCCACAAGATGAGTCCAATAGGTTCAACATCCTAGCAGTCAACCAAAAGCAAGGGAGAGCATCCTAACCAATAACAACATGACAGGAAAGGGGTGACTCACATGGCATTATGACCCTTCTGCTGAACAACATTATGGTTCAAATCGTAATTTTCCTCTCCGAATGGAGACAGAGAGAAGGGACTATGAAGCTTTGAGGTACATAGTTTAGGGCACAAATCAGGCTCACCAGATGTCTGGGATATCAGTGATCACAGAGGTATCTTCGGTATGTATGGTCAAGTTCTATTGGCTCTCTGTTCTTGGCACAAGCTTCTCTCTTCCAGGAATAGAAGGCATTCAAAGCAAAGTACTCAACAGTCAGTCATTGAGTTTGAGGCCCCGGAAAAAAGTCAAGCAAATTCACTGAACATCCAGACATCTATGTTCAATTTTCCAATTGCACAGCTGCCAAAAGTGTGTCCAAAGAACTAAGGTTTTGCCTTTTTGTGTCCACATGACAAGCGGTGATGTAGATTCTTAGTTTTCCGCTGGCTATTGAAAAAAGGTTCACTCTGGCAGCTCTCAGGCCATGTTTTGGTGAGAAACAAAAAGTAAGTTCCAAATGTCTGGGTTTGGCTGGAGAAATACCTTTAGCAAGGGTCCAGGACTGATTGGGCACCACTTGGGGGGAGGGGTCAGGACCTACTCCAGGCAAATGGCAGGTGTAAGGGTCAAGGTCTCTGGATCTTCTTAGGTCCCTGTAGCTCACATAGGAGTCTGGTGAAATAGCCCTTGGAGTCACTCTGGAAGCCCTGGCATCAAGCAGCATGCAAGCCTCAAGCAGCAGGGCAGTCCTCTGAGGTACAAAGCAGGCCTCAAGCAGCAGGGCAGTCTTCTGAAGTACAAGGCAGTCCTTCTGGGAGTCCTCTGCAGATCCAGACATGTACTGAAGAGTTGGGCAGAGGGTCAAATATATCTAGCTCGTGCCATCCTTTGAAGTGGGAGGAACTTCTAGACTTTTCCCCTATATGGTTCTGGAAATTTCCTTCCTTTCCCTTCCCAAGCTCAGTGGTCTAGAGCGACAAAATGCTGGTGTCAAGTTCATTTGTGAGTGTGCTGGAAGCAGCCCTTTGAAATGTTAGTGGGGTAGGGAACAGCTCTGCCCCACTCATCCTGGCAGGATGACCAATACTGGCAGAATGGCCTATTCTGCCAACACCTAGTCCCCCTCTGTCTCACTGTCTATGAGGAATACATAAAGGCCAACTGCCATCTATTCCCATCCATGTGACCCAGGACACAAGATGCAGGCACCAAATGGTTGGAAAAAGAAAATGGTAACATTCTAAAAGTGGTATTTTCAGAACTGTGACTTAGAATTCAACTTTACCATAAGAGAGAATGTTAAATTACAATTCTTTTTAGACCAAACATGACATTTTCACCTGTTCCCAATCAAACGTTAGTACTTATTAAGTGTAATAGGGTAGCCCAGTGTTATCCTTTGGGAGAGGTAGGCCTCACAGTAGTGAAAGTCACATTTGGGAGTTCTTCACTACACAGACATATGAAGCTTAAAAACACAAGTTCCAACTTTTAAATACAATGTCTGCCCTATTGGTTGTCTATGGCCTACCAGTGGTGCCAACGTCAAGAGCCAGGCCTCGGCCATCTGCGGGGGTCTAGGACAGACTTCACTTCCAGCTTTTAGGCTGGCAAGGACTCCACTACTTGCCCCTGAGGGACCTAAGGCCTCTGAGGTTTCTAAGAGTGGTGGACAACAGCACTAGGTGTTAGGAACCCTACTTCCAATCTCTCTTCCACCAGTCCAGGGGTGGCAGCCTGATACTAATTTCCCAGCCCAGAGTCTGTACCCTGAGGCTGAAATGGGGGACGGGGTGAATCCTTCCACCCCTACCCCTCTATCTGGGACCCGTACCTTTTGTTTGGGAGGGGTACCCCCAGAAACCTAAGCTTTCAGGGTGGCCCTGGCATCTGCACCTTCCAGCTCTTTTACCAACAGTGACAATTAATTCCCCAGGAGGAAGTCAATGGACGTCTGGTGAATGACTATGACTCTCCTCTGGGTCACCTCCTCACCCCATTGTGGGGACACCAAAGTCATAGGGCGGACAAACTCTTTCCCATGGGCCTGTGGCAGCCTACAAACCTGTCCAGTATACTGATCCAGGGAAACCAACCTTTCCATTGTCATGGTCTGGTTGGCACCGGCATTTCTTAGAGCAGTGATAGGGATCTTGTTTACATTGACATGGTGGAAGTGACAACTCCCCCCCTCAGGGATCACAAATTCACCCTCTGAGTCTACCTCCCTACTAAGGGAGACTAGGGCATGTTCTACCACCTGCCCCGGGAACTTCTTTCCCTAAGGCCACATTGGCCACTCCTGTAAAGTTCCCACCAGTGGGTGGCTTCTTAGAACAGACAGAATCCTCCTGCTTGTGTGAAAGCAATGGGATGGAAATGGGGCGCCCCGGCCACTGCCAGCCAGAACCTTCCAGTGTTTTGTCTTTTAGGGACCCTGTCCACCCTTTTGGGGACCCCCATACTGATATCTTTCTGTGGACCCTGGTGCTGAGCCAGAGGGTTGCCTCCTTAGAAAGCTCTCTGGTGTTAGTGAGTTACTATCCACAAGGAGGCAGATTTATTGAAAACTCACACAAGGCAGAAAGACAACTTGCTGCACTGCGTGACAGGGAGTGTGGAGAAATGTGCCATATCTACTATGATATGATGCACTCCCGCTCTCTCTCTGTATTGGCACACTGAGTGCTGCCTATAGCCATCACAGGCACCCTTTAGCCATGGTGCAAAGGTGCAAGTGTTAAAGGCAGGATTGTTTTTGTGCAGGAAGGGGCATCATCTTGCACAAAAACAATCCTTTGGGGCATTTTTCTTTTTCTATTTTGTGTGGAAGGAGAAATAAATAGATTTCTCCACATTACACCTCTTTTGACGAGGCAGACCATTTTGATACAATTAGTGAATCCCACTCATGAACTTGCGTTGCCTTGCATCACCCTGCATGATGACGCAAGGGCAACACAAGCCCTAAGTAAATCTAGAGCTAGGTGTTGGTGCACCTTTGTAAAACAATCACTGAACATGTGCTCCCTGGCAATCAAACTGCACAGCCCCTTGTAGTCATCCATATTACTGCCCCTCACCCAATGTTCTTCTGCCATGCATAAGTACTCCACAAAATCCACCCAATACTTTTAGAACAAAACTGGCTGTCCCTAAACTTCTACCTATACTTCTCAGGTGGGAGACCATATTTTGTGACAAGTGTTTCCCTCATGAGTGGACACCATCCTCTCCCCCTTTCCTAAGGCCAACAGTGCATCCATCATTTCACTGGGAATATGCCTCCATTGACTGGCTCCCCAATACTCCTCAGGGACCCTATGCATCTCCAAGACAACAGCATAGGCTTCAAACCACCTGTCAAATCACCTCCAGCAACAAAGTTAGGCATTAGGTCCTTGGGAATTTAGCTCTCCTGTATCTATTGGGCACTTGGGTATCACTGCCAGCACTGGTGCTGGACTCTGTAATCTGTTTGGCTTTTAGGTCCAGGTCCCTTTATCTCATTTAATGAGCCAGCAGAATGTTCTTATTCTCCTGGTCTAATTTCCTCTCCTCCAAGGCCCTCTGGCCAGCTACCTCATCCTTGGTTGCTCACAGGTTCTGGAAGAACACACTACTCCCTGCCCTGCCAGGGGGCCCCATTCCTCCTGCTCCTCTTCAAGGTGCTCAAGCTCCGGGCCTGGGACCATACTCTCCTTCTCCTTTCAGTCCACCTCTTCCTCCTTAGGACTATCCTCTTCCTGCTCCTCTGGGTAGACAGCATGAGGAAGGTCGCAAACTGTAACTCCTTTGGATTGGATGCCATCACAAGGATGGTAGCCTGCTGGGGTCTGCTTACAACCTTGGCTGTGATAGCTTTTAAATAAAGTGATTCCTTAAAGGAAACCGGTCTGCATTTAACAAAAAATAAGTACTTTAAAAAAAAACGTTTGTTTATGAGTTAGCAGTGGTCCCGTGGAACACTGCCCACTTCCAAACAAACTTTATTTCATTTGGAAAGCGGAAGGGGTCCCACAGAGACCCCTACGCCTTAGTTAATTGGTTGCCACCTCCATTGAGAAGTCAGTAACCTATCAATGGTTTGTAACCAAAATTGAGGTCACAAATAATTGATGCATAGATTTGCAAATCTGAATTTTGGAGGGACGCGCTAAACACACCCTTTCAAAATTTTGTTTCGTAATCCATTTCTAAACAAGTTTTGCAAATCACTAGGCAGTTACAATATCACAAAAAATGGTTTAGTACATTCATACAAGCTGTCGCAAACCCTATGATTTAGCGTATTGCAGGCTTTGTGGCTGCTAAGTGGCTTCATTCATCTAGCCCTAAATGCAAACCTTGAAAACTGAGTCACCTTCAGGACCCCTGTAACACTATTGCAAGTTCTCAAAAACGTGGTCGGCATCAGTGCTATTGCCACAAGTGTGAGCTTTAGTGCCAGTCTCACTGTGGATACACCTCTAAAGGCCCCAAGTGCTCCATAGTTCTCCCTCTTAAGTTTACCCTCCATAATTATTGGTACTGGGGGTATGAGCAACTCCAGGAGTGACGTTAACTGGTCTTATAAGGTGGACCCTGAAAGTCCCTTTAAAAAAGAGGATTAGTGGGAAATCATTGATTCTGTGTCTGATTCGCGTGCATTTCCTTGTTTTGAGTGTGACCTCGAGATACTGGCTGCCTTCCTTCGCTGAAATCTCTGGGTGAAATGAGGTAGTTTTGCAATTTTTCATGGATGTCATGATTCTGAAGGGACCAGAACTTGTAATCTGCCCTAAGAGCAGTGGCGGCTCCTCGTGGAAGTGCTGCGAGGCGGTGGGGCGGAGCGGGGGAGGGGCAGGGTGGGGGGTAGTAAAGTCCGGCATAAGGCCGAACGCAGTTCAGTTAATAATTAAATTTTAAAAATGAATATCATTGCGCTCGCTGCATTGCATCTCTGCATTGCAGCGCGCACAATGAAATTCGTTTTATTTATTTATTTATTTATTGACTGAACTCCGTTCTGCCTTATGCAGGTGTAATTTCTCTCATGGAAAATTAAGAAAATATTAAAAAATAATAACACAATGAATATTTAACTTAAAGGGGGAATTCATCACAAGATCACATAAACTAGATATGTTCAGGTTATAAAATGTTGCCTTAGGCATCCTTTCACACCTGTGCTTAATTAAAAAAAATAAGAAAAGCCCAGGCGCACAATGTTTTTCTTAGGAGCCTAGTGCTGGTGAAGAGCAGGGTTTCTGAACGCCAAGGGTGCCTAGGTTTAACGCCCCCATTATGCCTTTACTTCCACTACTCTACACTTTTTTTTATCTGACTCTTGCTGGCTTTTTTTCGTCACTATTGTTTCTATTTGTCATGATTTTCCTCTCTTTCACCCCCTGTTATTCCTCTCTTTTCTGCATTCCTCTCTCTTCTGTGTTAAAGTTTGATTAAGAAAAATAAGTCGTGGTCCTCAAAAAAGAGTGCCAGTGCACACCATTTGTAACCCTTGGCACAAATCGAACACTGTACCACTCATGCGTGTAACCAAGAGGAGTAAACAGGGATTTGGGGGCATATTAATAAAGGTTTTGTGCTACCCTTGCACCATGCAAGGGGGGTGCAAGGTCAACATAAAACCTAAGTGAGATTTATCAAGCCACACAAGGCCACCTTGTGTGGCCCTTCATGGCTCGCTCTATCTAGAGTAACGCAAAGCTGTGGAAATTGCTGCCTTGCGTTTCTCTACGGGAGGGAGGCTTCCAATGGGTGGAGCATGGGTGTTCTCATGCATGCACCCATGGAGTTTGGTGCATTCCCATATTTTGCATTAGTGTTACCCTGGAATTTGTCAAAATGCTACACCTCCACAGGTGAGGCATAACGAGGAGACATGTCTTTATTTCTCCTCGTTTTTTCCTCTTTCTACATCCTGCAGCACACGTACAATGAGGAAAATGCCTCTCATGATTGTTTTTATGCAGAAAGGTGTCTCTTCTTGCACAAAAACAAACTTGTCTACAACGCAGGCCCCCTTGCAACATGACACAATGGTGCCTGTGTTAGCGCAAGACAGCCAGAAGTGCGCCTGCCCTAGAAAAGCACAGGAATGCGCCGCATAATGTTAAATACAGTGCATTCCTGCCTTTTACCTTCCACGCAGCGCAGCAAGGTGACTTGCTGCATTGCATGAAAGATTGATAAACATGTCCTCTGGTATTGACAAGACAGATCACCAAGTTTAAACGCGGTCAACTGCTGTTAGCATCGCAATTTGATAGAGAATCGGTCCTTTTTAAGCACAGCCCAATTTTACAAATCTTAACAGCAGATGAAGCATGTCCTCCGTGTCATTTGCATAAAATAGGAAGGGTGCCATTTTAGTTACTTCAATATTCAAAACCGACCTTCTTTAACCCCTTCGCCGCGGCAGGAATTCCACCGCGGCGCTGGGGGGGGGGGGGGTTTGGGGGCAGCGCGGTGGCGCTGTGCTCGTGACGGAACCACTCCGTCATGAGCCACGGTTGAGCTGTGCTCATGACGGAGTGGTTCCGTCACGTCTCCGCCCACTGCGCTAATCGCCCGCACAGGCGGGGAATTAGCGCTGCGTGGGCGGAGCGGCCGCCAACGGCCACAGCATGACGGAACCACTCCGTCATGAGCACAGCGCAACCGTGGCTCATGACGGAGTGGTTCCGTCATGAGCGGGGAAGGGGTTAAAACGCTGATTCCATATTGGAGGGGTATAAAGGGCTGGGCTTTACTTTTAGTTTTCTTCAGAGAGTTGCTTTTAAGTCAGAATCTGCCTAATGGCAGCAGAGAGCACTTTCCAGACATTTAAGGGTGGATCTAGGGCCGATGCTATCAGTGGTGCAGTAGGTGCAGATGCACCGGAGCCTAGAGGCTTAAGGGCCCGGTGAACCCTGGTTATTCTTGCGTTTTAAAAGCCAACAAGCAGCAAGTGCCCCATTTCCCTCCCTTGCCCCATTTACCTCCCTTGCCCCATTTCCCTCCCTTGCCCCTGGGCCCTCGGCACCCTTGCTACATACACCACGGAGTCAATCATTCAAACCTAGCTTTCCCCTAGATCGCGCGCAAAATTAGAATACTTATGCTGAGAATAAGTCAGTTGCACACATTGTCTGATGATCAGTTCCCTCATCCTCACTCTCAAATAGCCTTAATGGGTTTGACCTCAGTTGGACACGCTTCTCAGACGTCTTCCGTCTTCTTGACGTATGTGATTATCTCAGAGGCTAGCTGGCTGTCTCTGACCTGGTGGCTGACCTCAATTTCTTCAATTCTCTTTTTAGTTTTTTGCTTTTTCATTTCCATTCGCCATACTTTAATCATGATTTACAATATTCTCTATATTTAGTGTAATTGGTTAACTCAGATACTCAAGCACCCAGTTTTAAAGAATTATGTTCCATTTTAATTAGGCGTTGTGATTACTTCAGACATCACCCTTTTATTGCTTGTCACTCACAGGGGCATATTTTAGCCCACATTATTATTGAAATCCATTAAATAAGGTGATAGTAACAGCTGATATTTACAGCGGTTCGAAACGGCAGAGGCGAGGGATTAAGCACTTTATAAAAACATATTATATTATTGGGATTATTAACAATATTCGTTCTTCGGATTGTTGAATACATTCAACATTATGACCCCTGTGTGCACAACACTTGAAGCAGCCTCTGTCCAGTGTACATGCCAGCTCTCGGCTCTAACTGAGACCAGCTTCAGTGTGGAAATCAAATGAAATATT
Source organism: Triturus cristatus (assembly GCF_964204655.1). NCBI lineage: Eukaryota > Metazoa > Chordata > Amphibia > Caudata > Salamandridae > Triturus > Triturus cristatus. The sequence continues at coordinate 529,924,217 of NC_140593.1, read as the reverse complement.
GGAGGGATGGCCAAACATCACCTCGTATTTTGTAAACCACCAAGAACATAAGCAGAGTTATGCCCCCAAGACCCCGCAAAACTGAGCGAGGTACCGTAAAAATACTCAAGCACTGACAAAGCCAATAACCCTGGCATTGGCTGCCTGAATTTTTGCTTTGTCAATGTATTTTTTTGGTTTTGTAACAGTTTTTGTAGCACTTTATTTTTTGTACGAGCTGCTGGGCCCTCTCCAATTTAAAAAAGAACATTGGCTAAAAGCAGAAATATTTTTTGACATAACAAAACACACTTTGTGATACGAGGCCCTAGTAGTGAAGGGAACTTCTCAGAGTAAAGTTATTCAGTGGCTGAAGTGAGTTGACTGACGCACTGGCCAATGCTGTAGAGCGGAAAAGAAAAATGTAACTGGCACAAGTTAGGTGAAAATTTCAGTGACAATGTATGTATGTATGTATGTATGTGAGTAACGTTTTAAAGTTAAAAAAAACACTGAAAGTCAAAGATTTTAGTTATCTCAAGTAACTATAACTTGCATCCCTGCCATGTACAGTTTTGTCATCAATGATGACATTTCATATGTTGCAATGATCTCATAGGTATGTCATGAGGGATATACTATGTGGTATATTTAGCTGTACATGGTTCCTGCCGCTCATTTATAATTCACTTAAAAAAAATATATTATTGTGGGTGACCCGGATCCCACCCGGGACACACATACATTATTTTAATGGGGGAAATAGGGACTTGTGGACCCCTCCCCAAGCCAGCAAAGGCCTCAGGGGCTCCATCTCCCAGGCCCTTTTATTTAGAGGAGGGGGCCCTGGCCCCCCCACACTGAACCTTAAGGGCCGCGGGAACACTATCCCCTGGGAACTTTTCTTAAAATTAAGGGGAAGGTAGGGAGACCCAGGGCCCCGTGGTCCTAGCCAGCACTTTACTAGGTGATGGCCGGAGCCAGCACTTTGTCTATGATCCCGCCTGGCTGGATCAGCTGCTTCTAACTGCTTCCGCTATGCAGGAGCTAAGTGGAATTCGCTGTCCGGGAGAGTGCAGACAGGATAAGCTCACATTCTAATGGGCGGGGAACAACAAAGTCCGTGGGTTGGGATCCCTGGGACACTGTGAGGCATATTTACAAGGAGTTCATACCACTAGAGCTCACTTTTTCCAACGTTCTGGTGGCGTTAAGTCCTTTGCTTTATTTATCGTGGCTTAACACCACCTTGTAAATAATGCCCCTATTCAGGTAGTACTTAGCGTTTTGACGCTGCCCCATATTTACAAGGTATGGGGCAGCGTAAAAAATATTGCCTGGGAATACCTGGTCATAAGCAGGTAATACGAGGAGCAATGTTTCATTTCTCCTCGTATTTTGCTCTTTTGCTGCAGCACTCATAGAAACATTAAATCACCTGTAAAGATTGTTTATGTGCAGGAAGGTGCCCCTTTCTGCACATAAACAATCATCCTTGCAGCGCAGGCACCCTTGTAACATGGGGCAAAGGTGCCCGTGCTGGCGCTAGGCATCTTCTTTAGTGCCAGCGCTAGGGGAAATGCAGGGGTGCGCCGCATTCTTGTAAATATGGCACATCCCTGTATTTTTAAACTGACGCAGCGTGGCGTTACCAATTTTGGCGTAACACTGCGCTCCGCCAGTCTCTAGTAAATATGCCCCTGTGTTGTATCTTGCCCTGGGAGCTGGTGTCTGCGGAGCAGATACCAGCAAGGGAACAGGAGCACATGGCCCCCTCCCCTTTTTCTATCTGTCTTGGCCCTGGGGAATGGTGTCCCCAGGGCAAAGTTGAGGCCCCGGGAGTGGGACCGCATACACTCTTCCCATCTTATTGGATTTGGCTACGGGTGACGAGGTCCCCGGGGCACATAAGTGTCTGAGGGAGGAGGGAGCTGTATGACCCACACCCCTTATATTTATATTAGGCCCTAGGTGATAGGGTCCCTAGGGCCCATAAGTGGCTGGAGGAGGGGGACCACATGCCCCCCTTCCTTTCTATTTGGTCCAATGGGATGGGATCCTTGGGACCCTGCCTGATTCATGGAAGGAGCCCTACTCATGGTCGTTCCACATATTTATTAAGGTTGTAGGACAGAGGCATGCATGGCCAAACCATGCATGCCTTTACAATCCTGCCCGAACAACGAATGCGCCTGAACAAATCACTCCTTTACCTTGCATGCCTTTACCACGCTTTCCTTTACCATGCAATTTTGTGGTAAAGGCATGACTGGTAAAGGGATGTGTGGTAAAGATGACACCCCATCACCCCCGCCCTGAGCCCCAAAAACTAACTTGAACCCCCCAAACTCTGAAAACAAACCCGAGCCCTGACCCCGAGCCCTAAAAACTACCCTGACCCCCCTGAGCCCGAAACACTACCCGACCTCTGCCCCAGCCCTAAAAACTACCCCGAACCCAAAAAACGACTTGACCACCCCCTTAGCCTTAAAAACTACCCCAACCCCAGCCCTAAAAACAACCCAATCCCCCCTGAGCCCTAAAAACAACCTGACCCCCTGGGCCCTAAAAACTACTTTCAACCCTTAGCCCAAAAATGACCCCCAACCTTTCAAAACTAGCCCCCACACTCCCAAAACCCAGCCTCAATACGGTCTCGCACCGTATCCTTCTGCACCGCCTGGAAGAGATTGGCGTTATGGGGCCTGCCCTTCAGTGGTTCCGTTCCTTTCTCGTGGACCGGTCCTTTTGCGTCGCCATACCCCCCCATCAGTCCAAATTTCATCCCCTGGACTTGGGAGTACCGCAAGGTTCCTCACTGAGTCCCACTTTATTCAATCTTTATGTGAGACCGCTGGCTGATGTCGTCAAGCAATGGGGCATGTTCATGGTCTCATATGCTGACGACACTCAGCTAGCGGTTACTATCAGTGGGGATACCGATGTGGATGCCCCCAAGTTCCAGAACGGGCTAAGGGCAGTGGCTAGTTGGATGACAGCTAACTGTCTCCAGCTGAACGCAAAGAAGACCGAGGTTATGATCGTCGGGAAAGGAAGGGACCTCTGGGGCGACAGATGGTGGCCGCCGGAACTTGGTGTAGCTCCAACTCCAGTTATGGAGTTGCGTAACTTGGGAGTTTGGCTGGATGCTAATCTCAGTTTTGTGGGGCACACCAAGAAGACCGCGGCGTGTTGCTTTGGTGTCCTTCGGGGCTTAAGGCCGGTCCTTAAGTTCTTCGATCCCCCAACCAGGCAGATGGTAGTGCAGGCTACTGTTCTTTCTCGCCTGGACTATGCCAGCTCGCTCCTGCTAGGGAGTAATCAGGCAGAACTTGTGCGGCTTCAACGCGTGCAAAATGCCGCGGTCAGAGCTATTGTCGGTTTGCCTAGGTTCTGCTCGGCCTCTAGCACTCTCCGAGCACTACATTGGCTACCGATTAAGTCGCGTATTCATTTTAAAGTTTTATGTTTGGTTTTTAAAATCTTGAAAGGTTGTGCTCCCCTGATTCTTTCCAATCTCATTTCCAGCTATGTCCCATTACGTGTATTAAGATCCTCGGAGCAGGCACTTGCTGTAGTCCCGAGGTTCAGGCTTTGCCGAGCTGGTGGGCGCTCTTTCCGGGTGAAAGCTGCAGCCCTTTGGAATATGCTCCCGTTCCACCTCCGCACAATTAATGACCTTTTCTTTTTCCGGAAAGCCTTAAAAACTTTCTTGTTTTAATTCTGCTGCTTCCTGTGGATTTATGTTAGATGTGTTGTACCTTGTCGCGCGCCGGGACGCCCCTTAGCTGGGGCAGCTGTGCGCGTAATAAATGTTACTAACATAACATAACATAACATAACTTACCAGACCGCGTCCTCCCTTGATCCTTCCTCTTCTTGTGCCCACCTTTCCCAGCATCTAGACAGCACACTGCCTTAACCACAGTTATTGTTGGACATGGCCCTTTTTGGCTAAAGTTCCTTAAACTTTTTGCTTTCCCCCTAGACCTTTTTTCTGACATGGTGTTGCCAACTTAGATGCGTTGGGGACTTTGCCACTGATGATCAGTGTCAAAGTGCAAGTGCTCCCTTTGCAAAGTGTAATGGTAATTGGTTGCCCATGATTGGTATGTTTGCCTTACTAGTAAAGTACACTATGTGTGCCAGGGCTGGTAATGCAAATGCTACTAGTGGGCCTGCAGCACTAATTGTGCCACCCACTCAAGTAGCCTTAAAGTGAGAACTCAGGCCTGCCACTGCAGTGCCTGCACGCGGTTTGGTAAAGTGTCATGTGTTCCTGACAAGTGCACCCACTTGCCAAGCCTTACACTTCCTTTTCTATGCACATCAGACACCCCTATGGTAGGCCCAAGGTACCCCCTGGGCAGGGTGCAGTGTATGTGAAAGGTAGGACAGGTTCTGAGGTGTGTACCATGTCCTGACAGTGAAATACTTTCCATTTAGTTTTTCACTGTTGAAAGGCCATCTTGACCATAGGACAGAATGGGGAGGCTGTGTAATATGTTTCCTGCCTATCTTCCAAAGACTTAAGATGGAGAGGTGATGTTTAGTATGTCTCAACTCACAATTCAATAACACATCTTTTTGTGAAGGTGGTTTTTGCATTGTGTGTTTAGAAACCACTCTTTTAAAAGTGGCTGGGTTTTTGTGCTTTGACATTTCTGTGTGTCTCAGCCTGGTGCTGGATTGACTGTCTGGATCTGAAAGTGATAGGATCTGGGGAATGTCTTGACCCAGGGGAGGAGGTGAGACAGCAACAGGCTGACCTGCATCTGGAGTGTAGGGGGGAGGAGTAGGCCCTGGGGGTGAAGAGGCCTGGGTTGCTGCCATAAAACAATGGCTCCATCCCCTGCTGAGTGATTAAGGATCCAGACACCCACTATCAAAGGAATAAGGTGTCACTGGCAGGGAGACACCAAGAACTGGTTTAGACCGGGGTCAGTGCCCCCCTGAACACAAAGACTTCAACGACATTTAGGGGTATAACTATGAGAGCTGAAACCCCTGGACTTTGGAATAGAACTGAGCAAGACTGAACAGGAGTGGGCCTGTTCAAGACTGTAAAGGACTGAAATTACTTTGTGGTCAAGAGGAACCTCTGCCAAGGAAGAAACAGCTGAATAGACTGGAGGAAAGGACTGACCCTTGCTGTGTGTTCTGGGGCTGGCCTGCAGTTTGCTACTTTAACCAAGGAGAGGCTAAAGGGACTTTGCTGTGTGCTATGTTCCCCTGCTTGAAACAACATTGCTGTGCTGTGTCCTGAAGTAACTTAATCCCAAGGGCCAAAGGTGAGCTGACTCCCTGTTGTGGAAACTCAGGAACACAAAAGTTTCCAGAAGTGTCTCAGCGACGCTGTGTGCGTGTGCTTTCCGCAGCCTGAGACCTTTGTAAGCCGTGCCCTGTGATCGTGGGCACCTGGAGTCCAAGCGAGCCTCAACTACACAGTGTGCATGTGCTTTTTGCAGCCTGAGACCTTTGTGAGGATTGTCCTGTCATCGTGTGCACCCAGAGTCCAAGTGAGTCTCAGCAACGCTGTGTGCATGTGCTTTATGCAGCCTGAGACCTTTGTGAGGATTTCCCTGTGACCCTGCACACCAGAATTCCAAGAGTGTCTCAGCGACGCTGTGTGCGTTTTGCAGCCTGAGACCCTCGGAAGAATTGCCCTGTGATCGTGGGCACCAGAAGTTCGAGTGTCTCAGCGACGCTGTGTGCGTGTTCTTTCTGCAGACCGAGACCCTCGAAAGAATTGCCCTCTGATCGGGGGCACCAGGAGTCCAAGTGTGCTTCGTGGAGCCTGAGACCTTCATGAGGATTATCCTGTGATCGTGTGCACCTGGAACTCAAGTGAGTCTCAGCAACGCTGTGTGCGTGTGCTTCGTGCAGCCTGAGACCTTCGTGAGGATTGCCCTGTGACCGTGCACACCGAGGCTCAGGGGAGTCTCAGCGAAGCTGCGTGAGTGTTCCCTGTTACAGCCTGAGATCTTCGTTAACGTCATTGACCCGGAATCAACCAAGTCGCATCGGAGGCCCAGGTCACGAGAGGCGGAGAGGAGGGCGAGGTCGCACCCCCAGGTAACGTGTGTCGGCGCCGCGAGTCAGTACGAGGGGCGGAGAGACCGTCTGAAGCACCGTGATCGGTGCTGGAGAGTATTACGCATAGCATTCATTCTGCATTACAAACTACCTGATTGTTGCATTATGCATTGCATTAGTTTGCATAATGAACTGCATTATTTTTATATTGCAAAGTGCCTGATTCTTTCATTACGAACAGCATAGCAATGCATTAGGACTGCATAGGATCACCTAGAATGGCTCATTAATATCGCCATCGCTTACAAGAGCTGGCTGGCCTAATAACCGGCCAGGAGGTATATTACAAATACGCATATGTTGGATTTTTATCATGTGGTCTCCTCGTATATCTTTTTATATCAACTTATACTTGTTTTTATATGAAACTCGTGTGGAGTCCTTTTATGGTGTCACCGTCACTGGGAGCGTGGTTGCAAATACTTTACACATTTGCCTTGAAGATAAGCCTGGCTGCTCGTGCCAAGCTACCAAGGGAGTGAGCAGGGGTTATCTGAGAAGGTATCCTTCCTTTCCCTGACGTAGAGGCGAGGGTCCCTACTTGGCCTAAGGTACCTACCTCAGCCAACTAGGGATCCCGGTTCTAACACTTATGCATGGTTAAGGCATATGCATAGTTAAGGCACTCATGGTTCCACTTGCTGGGAAACAGCACGCGTGGCTCAGCCTGAGTTGTAAAGGTTGTTTTTCATTTATTAAATGATTTAATAGAAACCACAGGCATTTTTTTTTATCACAATCCCATGTGAGTCCCGCAGGATGGCAACTTAAAAAAAATATATATATATTTGTACCCTGGGGGAGCCCAAAGAGACACCTTCACTAGAGTTAGAGGGGCAGGGCATCCCTACCCTTGTCCCTTTTATATTTTCTTCTAATCTCAGGACAGGGGACTAAGTCCCTGAGTCCTGAAATGGCTGCCTGCAACATTTTTTTTCATTTTGCGGGCAGCCAATCAGAGCAATCATTCCCACGGGAGCCAGACTCCCATGAGAGCAAATGGGCCCAAAGGAAAGAAGCCCCCCCCCACCGGCCAATCAGAATGCTCTATTTTTTAAAACTTTTTTAATTGGGTTCAAGGGACTCTTCCGAGGGTCCCTCAAACCAAACCATCCAGATATAAAAATATTTTTGGAGCTTATTTTCTCCAAAACTACTGAACAGATTTACACCAAATCACAAAAAGCAAACTTTCTGGACCAAAATCTAGCTTCCAGACAAATTTGGTGCAATTCCTTTCAGAAGTTTTCCCGTAGCGCTGCCTAAAAAAGTCTATGGAAAATGCATGGGCAAATTTGGTTTTGAGACCCCCTTTTTTCAGCCCATGCTTGACTGATCACCCGGAAACCTTCCAGGAAATGCTGAGGTGAATTAACAATTTTTTTAAAGTTTTGTGAAGATTCATCAAACGGCACAAAAGTTCTTCCTATGGAAAAGCAAACGTAACTATATCTACCCAGTGGCGACATATATATAAAATTTTAGTAGCGTCAAGTGGTCTATGCTAATGTCAGGCTTAATCAGGCAGGCAAGCTCTCATATATATATATATATATATATATATATATAGGCAGTTGGCAGGGGTGGGGCTCAATAAAAGGAGACCCTCCTCTTGCTTCAAGAAACTGCTTTACATCTTCATATCCATCACATACACTGAACACACATATTTCTCTGCTACACACCATCAAATGCTCTTTTTCAGCCGCGTGGGGTTGACTACGTGGACGCCGGACTCTGCCCAGCACAGCAGTGATGTTTTAGCATATTTAAATAAACCCTTTTGTGTTCTTTGACAACATGCCCCTGCTGTCATTCAATCTCCGCTTCCTGTCCAGATGTGGCTCCAACCTATCCAGCGCTAAAGTCTGTAAATTATTTACCCACTGATATCTCGGTCACACGTGACCCTCGCAGGATCGAACACCCATTGATCGATCGCCTAAATGATTTCTGGAATGATCCCTATGTATCTACTTCAGTGAGCTGGGCTCCCTGTTGCGCGTGGCAGCATGCCGCTAATCTCCATGTTGCTCATTGGTTCCTGATGTTGATGGTGTCTTGGGTTCTTCTCACTTGTCAGTGAATTGGTCCCCTGGGAAATTAATCAGCCATATATTAAACATGTCCTGGCCTCTGGACAAACCTTCCTGCCCACATTTTCTGCAATGAATGCCGTTTGTTGATTTATATATGATTATTGTTAATAATTCAAGTAGTATTTATTATACATGCTTTCAGTGTTGTACCGCCAACTACACAATGAAGTCTTGTAACTGCATAGTTTACGATCCAAAGAAAAATACCAACGACTCATAGATTTGTCACACAAACACAAACAATTCACACTCCCAGCAGCACACAGGCCTGCACCAGAAATCCCAAAGGACCCTTCAAGCCAAAACAAGCCTGCGATCAATGATGCCCAGCAAGGCAAAGCTGGAGGTAGCCATGTAATTGTGCATTACTTAGTCTATTGATCAATTTGGAGGAAGATAATGTAGGACTGGGTCTGTTATGAGCACAAAGGAAGATAGCTGCTCAATGTAAACACGGGGGCTTTTTGCAGTTGGGGGGGGGGGGGCAGGGAAACTGCCGGTTTCCGGGGAATACCGTAATTACGGAATACAATCTATTTTCTCCACCAGCACTGTGGAGGAAATTGAACTTCTGGATTCTACTCAGTATTTAGAGCGTTTTCCCGCAAATTGGTGGATATTACGTTTCTTCCAAATTCCAAACTCTGAATGGAGCCCAATAAGTAAGTTTGTGAAATGGTCATTGCAAACTACACGGGCCTCAGCCCAGGCCGGGTTCAATCTGACCACAACTAAGTGACGTGTTTAGGTAAAACAAAAGTAATATAGGCACATGGTTAATAAAGCAATATTTTAAAAAATGTACTATTGCTGTTTATATCTCATAAATAGCAAATATCCTTTTCAAGAAGTTGGGGTGGGTACAACTGATGATAATTTATTTCAAATTTTAGAATGTTTCCAACATAAATCTAGATCACTTTTTTTTTAATAGTACGAACATATCTGGGTCTGGATGCTCGATGGACATATGCACCCACCTCTTACAGATGTGTTTGACCATATAGTCATAGATTTATATCTGAGCATATCAACTCAGCCCCTGTTCCTTCTGAAGCCAAAAGCAGTAGGAAACCTCGCTGGCTAAACATGCATTCCACGGATTTGTTCTGTGTATTTAAGTAGACAAATGATCATGTTCTATACAAAATACATTATTTTTGTAGCACAAACTTTGTCTCATGCCTAATTGTTAAAAGTGATATGCTCACCATTGCACATCAAATGTAGCAGTTTGCAACGCAGCACTAATCACTTTCCATCTGAAATGCTTGAGTGCAACACATTCCATACAAAGTGAACATAGATTAAGATGGCAGATAGGTAAGTACTAGCAGGAGGAGCATCTCAAGTGGCTCTCAAGTGGCTCTTCAGCTTTGATGGATGGGCATCCCCAATTGGTCGAGGATCCACCAATGGCCGTCACCCCATGCTCCCCGACCCACATGAGCCATGAACACACATCTGTATGGATAGATTTGCCGTTGAGGGCACCGTGCTTTATCTCGATGTTGGCCACAGGATGGAGTTCCACGCTGGGCTCAGCAGCGGTGGCAGTTTCACCAGGATCCCATCTCCCGCACTCTTCAAACCAACCCAACAATGGTCGCCAGCCTGGCAGTTTGTGTAGGATACATCATGGGCACCCACCGGAATACCTACACTCTGTAGTTGCTTTTGTGGCGTGTTTGAAATGAATATCACCTCCTGTAATTTCAACCAAACTTGTGTCCATCCATTGTTTAGTGTGTGTATAACGTGCAACGTGCCCACACATCCTCTCCTCATCACCCCAAATGTCAAACACCATTGCACAGCGTAGTCCTCTTTATTTTAACATAATTTTAAAAGACTTTGATCATTGAGCAAAACGTCATCATACAAAAATTTCTTTGAAACATGTGCAAGTGAACCATGTGCAAGGAACTGGTAATTACTTCCGAACAGCAGGTTTGAAGGTGTTTACATCATATACATACATCGTGGCAGCTGTTAACAAGCTCATGTACATTGTCGAGCCATAAATCTCCTGTGCTCGTTGTGCCAGCAGGCCCAAATTTGCATCATGCCCCTGACTGCCACTCAGGGCAACCATCCATACCTGATGGAAGACATTAACCAACCAGCACCAGTAGTTTCCTCACCCTCCATCCCGGAGGGAACTACCTATCCAGGGCATCGCTTAACACCTCGGCCCTGCTGGGGTACCTGAACATAGGTGCGCCTCCAAATTTCCAACGCCAAGCATCTCACTCAAGGCAGGAGATTCTAGGACCACCAACAGGTGCCCTTTCACCAGCCCGGTGCCCAAAGCCCAAAACAATTCTACCCCTAGCCGGGGTCAGTCAATCTAGACCATGAAAACCACTTCTTGGTGTCCCTGTTATTCTCTGCTGCCAGGGACCCTGCTGTTTTTGGGAGATGGGTGGGTGGGTATCATTGTTGGCCAGTCCACGCTGCCCTGAATGCACTGAAGGGGACAAAAAGGGAGACCCAAAGCATACGTTCCCTTTCATCCCACCTCTCGAGCCGTGCCGCCCCAAGGATTATATAGTTACCCCCAGCCAGCCACCTGGGATTTCCTTACCGTAAGCTCTAGGTTGGAGAGTGGCTCCTGCCCATGACGCAACTAAGGGCTCCTCTCCTCACGGTGCGGGCGGTGCCAGATCATTCTCCTTAATACCTTGGAGGATGTGGACTGGACTGCATACCAGTGCTGCTCACAGCGTGGACTCACTCAGGGTAGTTTGCAGAAATGGTGCTCTGGGGTGAGCTAGCTGGGTGCAGAGGGGAGCTCCTCATTCTCCGCTGTTAATAAAGTCACTTTGTGGTCTTCTGAAAAGGTGAACATCTTGTCGATGTGAACTCTTGGCGGAAAAATCGTGATACTCAATTCTTTGCATATCATGTGAATGATTTGGCGGCCATTTTTGTAGAGAAACACATTTGCTTCACAAAAGCAATAACCAAACTTAACAATTCATTCTAGACTCTTTCCTCTTATTTCTAGCATCATGATTATGTCTTTGAAAATGCTCTTATGGAAAATGCTGTTGTCTGTAATAATGTTATTTTGTGAGACTTCTGGTAAACTAATTGAAACTGTGTAAACTAGTTTCAAGCATTGAAACCTTTAAAAATGTAATTTTGTCGCTTGCTGGCATCCTGTAGTAATGTATGTAAATCAGCAGATATCCATTTAGTTTTAGTTCGCAGTGTAGCAATCTGCATAAATTAATAATAAATACAGTTTCACACTGCAGCTGTGCAAGGCCCACTTCACACAGTTCCCTTGCTCAACAGCAGAATGGAACTGGGCTTCGCTGACAACAGACACAGGGAGCCAGTTCTGGGAAGACGATAGGTAAGATTTGAAACTAGCCACTGTGAGGGTCTACTACCCAAGTTCACACCTGCTGAGCATTCATTAACCTCAGCCACTGATATAGAGCTGAAATAACAGCTTTCCTAAGAACAGAGCACATTTCGGTAGGACCATCGCTGCTTTCTGCCATGGGCGAAGCTTCAGGGAGGTGTTCAGGGTCGGACTGGCAGTAGCGGGCACCGGGCATTTTTCCCGGTGGGCCGCCAGGGTTGGGGGCCGGTTTTGGGCGCCTGGGGGCCAATTTAGTGACAGGGCCATGTTTGCAGCATAGCTGCATTATCGGCCGCTATAATGAAATCGGGCGAAACCGGCCGTGGCAAACAGCTCGGACGCACCCCCAACCCCCCGGGGGTCGGTCGAGCACTTTGTGAGGGCCGGTTTTAGTTCCCAGTCCGGCCCTGGCGGTGTTTGGAGTGTTACACCCCCTCCCAATAAATGTATTTTCTGATAATTAGTCAGCTACAGGAGTTTTCAGTCGGGTAGTGTGAGAGGTCAGTCAGATTTCACCAGGGATGTTTACATACACACAGAAGAAAACGTGCACACAAAGTCGCCCTCTCTGCTTTGAAAGTCCTCGAAAATATTGGTTACTTTACATAATATTATGTCCCTCTCTTAGCACTCCTACCAACCCACATGCCTCTCCCTTTCCACTGCCCCTTAGGCCCCTCTCATTCACCCTGCTTGTCGTATTATGTATTTAAACATTATAAGCCAGCTTGATTGTAGGAACATCGGATGCTCATCCCCCAGTCTTACTGACCAAGCGACGCCCCTGGGAACCTAAAGCAAGTGGCAAATTGCTGTGGTCTCATTCTGTGAAAATTGCATAACTCTGGGTTTATTAGCCTGTGTCCGAAAATTGCTGATGGAGTCATCATTATGCCCTAAAGGAAAATACTATAGCCTTATAGCCCGCCGTAGTAGGCTATACCGGCTATTAAAGGCCCGCTGCAGCGTTAAAGGCCCGAGCCGAAGGCTAGGGACTTTAACAAAGCAGCGGGACTTTAATAGCCAGTATAGTCCTGCTACGAAGGGCTATAAGGCTATTAGAACATTCTGCCACTAGAGGGCAGAATATTCCAACACATAAAACAAAGCCTTAAGGGAGCGCGAGGGGATTGAAATCCCCTCAGGCTCCCTGAAGCCTTTGTTCACAGCCACAGCTGTGAAAAAAGACAATCATTGGAATGTTGGAGCTCCGGGCTTATACCAGCCATTATAAGCCCGGAGCACTCCATTGTTTTCAATGGAGCTTCCAACATTCCAATGTTCTAATTTGCATTGCAGCATTCTGGGTGGAGAACAGTGTTTTTCAATTTTAAGCAAACCACAATCTAAGGGAAGGCGCATCTTTGCACCAAGCAACAAAACGGCACATTTGAGGATAGCATCACTGATTGGGTTGATGCAATCATGGTGGTGCAGTGTGTTCCACCGGAAAGACAAGAGAGAGGGATTTCCTTATTCACGTACAAATAATATAGCCTTATAGCCCGCCGTAGCGGGCTATACCGGCTGTTAATGGCCCGCTGCAGCGTTAAAGGCCCGAGCCGAAGGCGAGGGACTTTAACAACAGCAGCGGGCCATTAACAGCGGTATAGCCCTGCTACGAAGGGCTATAAGGCTATTAGAACATTCTGCCACTAGAGGGCAGAATGTTCTACCAAAACAAAGCCCTTCAGGGAGCGCGAGGGGATTGAAATCCCCTCAGGCTCCCTGAAGTCTTTGTTCACAGCCAGAGCTGTGAACAAAGACAATCATTGGAATGTTGGAGCTCCGGGCTTATACCAGCCAGTATTAGCCCGGAGCGCTCCATTGTCTTCAATGGAGCTGCCAACGTTCCAATGTTCTAATAACTGTTAAACGATGAACTCATTTAAGTCCTAGTGCAGTCGTTCTTAACCTTTTGACTTCTGTGAACCATTTTTGGAATACTGTAACAATCATTATTGGAATCTTCAGGCCCCTACTGGGTCATAATTGGAATCCGGGGACCCCAGCCTAAGCAATTTCCATGACTTGAACCACAAAACAATACACAAAAATATGGAACCAAGCATTCATCAAACAAATAAACCAATGATGAAATATTTTGTTAAATTCAGAAACAAATATAAAAAAATCTAAATTTTAATTGAAATTGGGAAGTTGGACCTTTTCTAAATTCAATTGATGATGCCCATCCTTCATATTATATTATGTTTGACTCCTCCAATCTGTGGATATCAACTTATTTTAGGCTGCCATTTCAAATTCCTACACCATTACAGAGTGTTTTAAAATGTTCCGTTTTACAGTTTGCTTCTCATTTTATTTATACCTCTTTAATCTGTTAATATTATGCAATGTCCTCAGCAGTCAAGGCCCCCTTGAGTGGGCATCAGCGAACCCCATGGGTCCCCAGACCACAGGTTAAGAGCAATGTCCTAAGGTATTACAACATTGTTTATTATTCTTCACTGGTAAGGAATAAAGAAAGTCAACTAGACAAATCTTCAAAATATCTGAAACTGTGATGACGTTGATTGGAAAGACAGCATAGCATCTTTGAAAATTGTTCTGATACAGAAAAACAGGCCCAAAGTGGTTATCCAATACATTCCAGTCACACCCCAAAGAGATTCTACGTTTGATTTTTGGAGAAAAATGTCTTAGTGAATGCTCTTATTTTTCTTCATCGTCCAGGCAGAACTCTATATTGTGTGCATTATAATTAGCTTTACAAATATAAAAAAAAGTTGTCAAAACAAAAAGATGATTTTCTTATTTTTATTTTTAATCCATGTAAAACTCTTTTTAAGCTCATTTAGCTTTACAAATATAAAAACAAGTACATTATAAATAGACAACCCATTCGGGTGACAGGATGGTTTTTAAGTATGTTCAACATTTAAACATAATTTAATCATTTTTTATAATGCACCATATGAATTCCAGTGTTATGCACTTCTACAGAAGTACGAGGAACCTTCGGAATAAGCTTTTACTGCTAACTCTCAAGTTCCTTGTTATCCAACATTGTGTATTTAGCACCTGTCTTTTACCCTCCTCCATCTCTCTGTTCCTTAATGCAACACTTATCCCTACTTCGTCTGTTTCATTTTTAGATCTCGCCTTCGACAATGCATGCACTGCTGCTTATTTGACATTTGGTTAGCTTAACCTTAAAGAGGGCTTGCAGCCTGCCCACTGCTTACCATTCATTGGCTTTATTATCACTTTTATTTGTTGGCTCCTGATTGGTCAGGAAGTGCTGGTTTCACTTTCTCTTTGTTGGTTTCTCCCTTCCGTGGCGCATGCACTAATTACTCATTGTGTTTTTTTAAGTGTCCTTCCGCTGCTCGTGCTAACATGGAGGTTCCCTTTTTCTTCTTCCCACATCGTCATTGTTGTTCCTTGTTTCTGCTTAATTCAGTTGTAGTCTGGAATGTCGAGTAGGGAATTTCAATTTAGCAGAATATCGTAGCCAAAATATTGAGGAGCAAAATATTGATGAGCTAAATGGACATACGTATGTATAGATTTACTGTTCTCAACTCTGCATTTAAATTTTAGTCCCCAATATTTTGGCTGCAATATTGTGGTAAGTCAATGTGCCCTACTTAATATTTCGTACAACGCCACTTTATTTGGCCAGACTTCAGTATGATAACAGGATTTACCATATTGCCAAAGGAAAGAGTCCTTTGAACGCCTGCCACCTGTTGGTCCAGATTGCAGCAGGTAGATACTCTCTGGACTCAAGAAATTCTCTCTCTTTCTCTTTACAGTCCGTACATTGGCTACCCTTAGGGAAATAGTGATGTTCATGGCCTTCATGAACTTTGAAAAGGCCTTTCACCAGTGGTCACCTGGGGCCGTATTATACATAAGGCGCATTTTCCTTCATTGCACCGGGCGCTCCTTTTAAAAAGTGCACACGGCGCAATCATGGAAAATGCACTGTATTGAGGTGAACGCGCTGCCCCCATGGCAGCCGCAAACTCGTGATGCCCTGGGGGCAGCACATTCTGGTGAAAAACAGAGGCTGCTTTGAAGCTGCTTCTTGTTTTCACAGGGAGAAAATAAGGGGTTTCATCCAAACGACGCCAGGTAGGACGATTTAATACAATTACAAAACAAGAGCACCTGGCTATCAATTTTGAATGCTGCTTTTTATTATAGCAGACTAGAGCTTAGACCCATAGGTTCTCAAGCAATTTGTGCTTTATTCACAACATTTTATAACATTTGATGTTTTTATCTAACATTTGTTTCATGTATGAGTCAAATACACATCAAAAAAACAATGTCCATCAAACTTAAAGTGTGATTATATACAACAATGTGGATGTGATTATGTACAACAATGTGCACAGAGAAACGTGATCATAAATCATATATAAATCAAAGAACAAAGCTGAATAATTACACCAGCAGATAGTTAACATCAATAATACAAAGCAGTTCCAACAGGCCCTATTACTTGGCAAGATTTAGGAATCTGCTGCTACAAGGAATATATGCTACTCTATGGGATACATCTTAGGTTTGAGCCCCATATAGAGGATAAAAGCGTCTCTTAATGCCCTTTGTAGCCAAATGAGAGAGGAAATGCTGACGCGTTTACAATCCCGTGTTGAAATTTGCGGGATTTTCATCAGGGCAGAAGTACGGTGTAACCTACAAATTAAAATGAATAAAACATATTACCTATGGTGTTAACAGGCTTTCTCGTGTTAGTGTATATTCACCATATTTAGTTTATTCCAAAGATTACCTGATTTTGCTGTCCTTAGCTTTATGAACTTCTTGGTTAACCTGGGCTAATTTTACGGACCTAGAGAAGCCAGGGCATTGAGTGTCAGAATCTGTTTTAATTATAGGGCATTCGCTCACACATATAAAAGAATGTCGAGGCGTTAATACTTACAATTATATCCTAAATAGGATAATAGAATTGTGAGCATCCAGGCATGTTACGTCAGTGAGTCCCTCAATGTAATTTTCGGGTGCGTGGGTCAATTACCCCGCTGACTATGTAAGAAAACACAAACACGTTTCATTTACTTCGTGTTCAATGTGTTCGAAACATTGTATCAATGTACTGCGGTATTTAAATAGCGAGCACACTTACTTATAACCGCGTATGAAAGCGGCAGCCTTTGTTCTGCTGTCGCGTCTTTCGGTATAATTACGCTGTGAATCTGCAGAAATAAAATGCTCGTTGTATATCACTTGTCCTCTTGATCAAGTGGATAATACTTGTTTTCACAGGGCAGGCGGCAACCTGCCTGCATTTTTAAAGGGGGTTAGAGATCCCCTTGCAGGTGCGTACAGTGAGTGACTGCACCTGCCTGCAAGGGGATGTCAAGGGGTCCATGGGAACCCCTATCCCCGTCAGAAGGCTGCAATCAGGGGCACACTGACAGTGCGCCTCCTGAGAGTTTCTTTGCCTCTGCGCCGTTGTCTGTATTGCGGGCGCAGAGGTAAAGGGATTCCCTCATTTGCATGGGGCCACGCCCCCATACAAATCAGGGAATGCCCTCTTGAAGAAGAGCTGGTTCTGTATGTGTGCCAGCTCTTTCAGTGTTACAGAGGGGGGTGCACAAGTGTCTGCAGCCCCTTCTGTAATACCAAAGTGCCCCGGGGCGCACAAAGCAGGCGCAAATGTCCGTTGTGCCCCCAGGGAACTTCTATGATACTCTCTGGATTTCAGAACTGTCAATTACTATTGTTATGACCTTTGGAGGGCATTGAGATCAGTCAATTTGTCCCACCCACAAGTTACAGTCACCAGGACTGCAGGACCAAAGACTGGGATTTCTCGTTATTTACAGTCACTCTTTGGTACAAATTGCATAACCATCTTCTCTCTGAAGCTCTACTGTTGAAAAATGAGAACTCTCTAAAGATCTGCCTGTTATAGTGTGCCATGCCTGATGTGCAAGCTGTGTCGACTGCTGTCTGACAACACAAACCTCTGTTGTTGGTGCTTTTTAAGTAACGTAACGTATTGTGACGTAAAGTGACGTGATATGACATGACCACTTCTTAATCTGTCTTTGGAAGCAAAGAATGCCTATGCCTTATTGGAACTAGTATATTGGTTCTCAATATAGTAGGTGAATTCAAACTTGCTTCCTATTCACCTTCGTCAACTTTTTCAAACATTTCTCAGTCTTAATGAACATTATGAAATGTTCAAAGTTTTACAGAAAACATTGTTGAAGAAAAATTCAGTTAACTCTAGATTTAGAGGCGAAAAACATAGTAAAAAAACAAATTTATTGGCAGAATTCGCTCTCCAGACTGTTTTTCTGAGAAAATCTTCTCCAAAATCCTTTTTAGGCTGGGACATTTCTCCCGGAAATAACGTTAAGGAAACCTGGAAACTTTCCCTAACGATGCAATGTGCAAATGTTGTCATCTTGGTCCAACTTTGAAGGTGGTGATCAGATCATTGCCTACCCCAACGATGACTAGATTAGATCTGAAAAAAGTATTTATTGATATGTTTCCAAGTCTTGGTGCAGAATTAGTTGTAACCATGGACATCATTTACGAATTACCAGGCCCTTGTTATCTCTAACACTGCCTTTGCAGTTCCTGTCCTTAGAGTTAGCAAAAGCAGTGTCTGATGAGCACTGTTTACTTTCTGCAGCTTCCACTAGGACATTGTATTTTCTGTTTGGTATGATAATTTATTTAGCTATGTAGCACACTTTAGAAAGTATCATAAAATGAAACAAATGACAAATTCTCATTTGTTTTAATTCTTCACCATGCCTAATTGAGTGGATACAGAAAAAACAAGCACTGGGAAATCCAAAGTTCTGAACTTGCAAGTTGATGAGATGGAGAATTGTTACTAGTTCAAGGATGTGCCACAACAATAAAAAGGAAAAAAAACAACATACTGCTTAACCTCTTCTCTGCGGCTCAAATTCCGCCGCAGCACTGCTGCTGTGCTGGACATTCCATTCGTGGGCGTGGTCATGACGTCTCCCGGCTGTCGTCCGCACACGCCCATTGTGACTCATGACGGCCGGGAGACGTCATGAGCATGGAAGAGGTTAAACGTGGTGCAGTACGTTTGCAATATCAATGTTGAATAGAGAAAAAATAAAAGCACTTTAATACAATGTTAACAGAACAGCACAGAATATATCATAAAATGAAACAAATGCTTGGAAAACCTCAAAAACTGTTTCCTTAGATGAAACTAGGTACAAAATGGCCTAGTGTTTGTAACTCCTCCTTGTGGCTAAGGCCTTCACCACATTAGTCCTGGGTACAGGCTACAGGTGTGGTGAGACAGGAAGTTCATGGTGGGGACATAGTAGTGGGTAATCTCTGTTAATAGGCTCCCACTAGTGACTTTACCCAAAGTTCATATTTATGTAACTGTATCCTGTGGTCCACTGGGAGCCACACGTATTTTTAAGCATTTTATATTTTACTGCTGGCGCAGATAAACCCCTTAACCTCTGGGTCTAAAGTGCCGAGCCCTTCTTTGGCTATTTGCAGTCATTTTTGTGCATGCCTCCATAACCTTTTGTCCACATAAGGTATCCATGCCAAATTTGCGTCCTTTTTTTTCCAACATCCTGGGGATTTTAGAGGTTCCCAGGGTTTGTAGATTCCCCCAGAGGGGACCGAGAAAATTAGTCAACATATAGCAAAATTTCGAGTTTTGTGGGAACAATGGGAAAAATGTGCTTTTTTCATGCAAATTGCATTGATAAACGGTTTGCTGTGCTAAAGTCACCATCTTTCCCTCTTTCAGGAACATGCAGAGCTGAATAAAACTGACTCTTTTTTTTTTTTACCAGAGTTTTGGCATTTTTCAAAGAGGTAGCCAATTTGTGCTATTTTTATGCCTTCAACCTACTTCCAGTTTGTGGTGAAAAGCTATATATTTCTGAAAAGTACCAAAACGTCTGAATTTAGCAAAGGATCATATGCTTAGATTCTTCAGGTTTTCCGAAAGAAACTAACTGTTGAAACAAAGATATTTTGAAAATGAGTAGGAAAAAACAGCCATTTATGACAATATTTTCACCTGTAACTTTTTGTCACGATGTTCGATTTACCAAAGAAATGTACCATTATGTTCACTAGACCCTTTTGGTTGTGAGTATATATAAGATCTGCAGGTTCTCCAAGAACCCAAGGTACCCAGAGCCAACAACTGAGCTGCACATTAAAATGGATTTTCCTTGTGTACTGAGTATAGACCAATTCATATGGTGAAAGATGTAGAGGGAAAAATAGGTATCCCAAGGTAACCTAAGTGTTTCTGAAATGGGCATAAGATATGGAGTTTAGGAGCAGTGATTATTTGGACCTCTCTGAATTTGTGTGTACCATTCGAGCATATGATCTAGAGGGAATTTTCTTAAATGTCTTCTTTCTCACACACTGGCTTACATTTGGAAGGCACAAATGCAGTGAAATCCACTTACAAATATTACATTATTCTATGCTCTCACATGTCTTCTGAAATAATTGTATCTCACTTGTTTTGGAGTAAGCCTAGTGCCTGCGACAGGATATGGCTTAAAATGCAACAGGGACTGACCCGTTTTTCACAAAGTGGGCAGCCTTGGATTTTGGAGCTCAGCCGGCACCTAGGGAAACCTAGAAAACCTGCACATTTTTTAAAACTAGACACCTGGATGAATCCAGGGAAGGGTTACTTGGGTGGCTCTCACCAGGTTGTTTTACCTAGAATCCCTTGCAGACCTCAAATTTTTACTATAAAAAACATTTTCCTTACATCTTGTGACGGAAAGTTCTGGAATCTATTGGGAGCCACAAACCTCCTTCCACCAAGTATTCGCCTTAATCTTCCAAGTCTTTGGTTTGTTGCACCCTATCCAAATGTCTGCACTCCAGGCCAATATGTCGTAATTCAACCCATTGGATATGTTATTCTTTCCCAGATCTTCTCAGTAGGAATGTCTTTCACGGGTGAATAGACAATTCTGTGATATATTCCTTAATGTCTCTTTTTAGTATTTTCCATAATATGTGGTGAAAGCTCTGACATGTAAGTAAACCAATGTCACTATTCTCTCCTTATTTTCATTCTTCGTATATGAATTTACAGTTGTATGTCATGGGCCCACACTAATTTATATCATTTGAAGTACCCTAAAGTCCCAATTGTGGCATTCCTGATGAAGGCTCTCTGTGCCGAAATGTGTGTAGATCTCATGAAGACTCCCCAATAACTCAAGCCACAATCTCCTTCTGATAATGATAATATTGGCGTGACATTATTTGAATTCAAACGATTTACTGTCAATCATGATGTGATACTGAGGTTATGTTAATGAGGACAATAAGATTTAAGAGGATCCAAAATTATGGTTCATTGTTGTGTGAATATGTGACTGATGGACTCCTGTTTGTTGTCTTTTTTATTCTATGTAGTACTGTGAATCACCAATCACATGTTTGTATATTACAGTTGTTGAAGAGATCATGATTGAGTAATAAAATATATTTAATTTTTAAGTACCAGTCTGTTGGTCAATACAGATCAATCATGCACTGAATTTGCATCTATATTTTCTCTGGGCTGTTGTTTCTACATTAGTAT
This sequence comes from Triturus cristatus, assembly GCF_964204655.1. Taxonomy (NCBI): domain Eukaryota; kingdom Metazoa; phylum Chordata; class Amphibia; order Caudata; family Salamandridae; genus Triturus; species Triturus cristatus. The sequence continues at coordinate 529,903,066 of NC_140593.1, read as the reverse complement.
TTTTTCTACCCTGAGAACAGTTATCGTTTGCAGGGTTTCCCTATGTCCCTATCTTTACATTGACAGTCCCAGTTTTGAGCAGCAAAAAGCGAAAGGACCAACAGCCCTCTCTCTCCCATGTACAAGGCTTTTTAAATCCTGATCCTGAGCTCACACAGAGACATAGGACAATTCTGGAGGACCTATATGATGTACATATAGCTTTTTGGGACCTGCGTAATCCATCTAGTCACACATGTTTCACCCTGTTTTGAGATTTTGATGGACTCTGTAGGCCAAAGGGAAGATAAACTGCAATCTAATGCAGATTTCCCCCACATGCATAATACAGTGTCACTGCAGACAAACACTAAATCATACTGACTTTACCTCTGAGTGCCCACTAATATTAAAGGGTCAAAGCCAGATCAATATCTAACCTTGCAGAGTCACCTCTGCACCTGGCTCCCTATGCGCAGTTACCGGGCTGGCACGACAGTAATCTAACATGCGCAACCCACACACGTGTGCACACACATGTGCACATGTGTTCACATTTCACCAGCTATGTGCCCCTTACCCTAGCTGCATCACAGCAGCCTTACCCTAAAAGGTGCGGACTGGAAGTAAACACTTGCAGTTTATTTACCATGGGATTACCGCGGGGGATGCACACATAGTGAGACTCACCCACAGTAAATAGTCCAAGACCACATGATCTAAAAAGCAAAAATCCAGGCATACTAAATGGGCACAACCCATTATGCAACAAGAACCATGCATCATTAATGGAAATGGGGAAGGATTCTGCTAATCCTACCAAATTGGTATTTTGTGTTATGACAGACTATGCTGCATCGCAAAATGAAGGTTGGGTCACCAAGTGGTCAAGTGTACAAAAATATTACTGTTGATACCCGAGTTCTGTACTAATTGTAACCAATTATTGAGTTATTTTAGAGATAGTGTAATAAGATAAATCTTCTTGAATCTTAACAATACAGGAATTGTCTCTGAACCAGGCACCGTTATCTTTGGTATGGATCCATATGTATAGAAATTAATGTGATAAAATACATGCTATGTTATTTGCATATTAGATTTTCCAATATGACTGTAGAGTAATTAGAAGATAAAGAGGCATTTTCTAAATGCACTTTTGATATTGCCTTTGCTGGTGAAAATAATAAAGCAAAACACACCCTTTGATTACGATAAATAAATAGCTTTTTCTTGTTCCACGTTGTCTCTGAGCTGCTTCACAGATAGAGCCTTTTTTAGAAATCAAATGGGAACCTAGGGTGCCTTTCTTCAATTTACTATGCTCTTAATTATTGTTCAACATTTGATTTCTGCACCAGTATGTTCTGTAAATATGCACTTATAGCTATTTTTAGTTTCATTTTACATGTGCAGTTCGAAGGGATGTTTGCGTGCAGAGAATAGCACACAGTAAACTGTATATTTGCAGTTGTTGTGCATTGGAACGACATTGGTAAGAAAGAACCACTTTAACAAACAATATTTAGATTTATGATTTGGCTACTTTGCACAGGGTTGTGAAAAATCCTCATGCGTGTATCAGCCTCATAAATCTCGTATATGAGTGACTTAGCTAGGGTGATTATTATGAATTACATTTGGGTCGGGGTCACCCAGATTACAAGGGTTGTAATTTTATTTCTTGGAACATAGCAGGGCTTGCGAGAAAGTTTGATGACCCAGAATGGGAGCTCTTCCTAAGAGGGTTCGATGTGATTTGTCTCCAGGAGACATGGGTCACTGAAAATAGACATCGTCTCTCTAACAGTCTAAAGCAACTCTGCTATGTTGCCCCATAACTCTCCTACCTTGCAGGTGTTGTTATTATCAAGTGGAATGAGCAAGTTACTGCTTCTAAATTTCTATAATGCAGTAGCCGGCCAGTTAGAATCATGTAATATTACACAGTTGGAGAAATACGCTCCGGAGCAAGCAGATCTATTTTAATGTTTTCATAGCCAGAGATTTTAATGGGCACATGTGTGGGGACCCTAGGTTTGGGGGGGTCAAAGAAATGGGATGTACTTACCATTCCGGCCTGCACATGGAACCCACCCTTCAAGGCTCCATACTTAATAGTAGTCTGTATGAATTTGACCTAATGTCCACTATGAAAAAGCTATCACCGGAGAAGATAGACGTTGCCCCCACATTCACCGGGATAGGGTGCGAGTCCTTTATTGATTTTTGTTTTTGTTTCCATGCCTTTTCTTTTCCTTATATTTTGGACTTCACTATTAAGGAAAGTGTGTATAGCGATCACAACCTGGTGTGTGTCTCGTCTGGATGGCCCCTAGTAGTAAAGTCAATCAATGACCCTGATCGCTGTGGAAGGGGGAGGAGACGCAAGTGGGGTCAGATTATCCTGGACCAGTTCTATGAGTCCCTGTTAACTCAGTGTAATAGAGAGTTTGTCACCTGCTTAGATACTGTGCCAATACCATCAGATATTTTAGAGGCTTGCGGAAGCATTTCTGGAGTTATAGCTAACCTATTGTGGGCTTCGGGTAGGTGATCACCTCATACAGGCCCAAGATGGTTTGACTCCAAGTGCTTCCGCGCCTCCGGGAGATTGAAGGAGGCTTTGAGTGTTACACCAAGAGACCCCCTAGCTGTCAAGAGACATCGTAGACAATATAAGGCTGCACTGGCAAAGTGCAGGGCCGTTTTGAAAGAGGAGGCCTGCTCAGAGTTGTTAGAGGCTAGCACATTGGGTAATAGCTCCAAATTTTGGAGCATTAATAACAGTTAATTTTTGGCAGGCGATAATGCCAATTTACTGGATGCCCATATCACTGAGGACGAGTGGGCAAGCCACTATGAGGGCATGTTTCAGCTCGATTCCATGTCGAGGGACGCCCAGGAACCGTTGCGGGAAAATCCGAGGTTATATTCACAGTACAGGAAGTGAGAACAGGTATTATGGGGTTGTCTAAAAAGAAGGCCCTTACGAGAGTTTCCTAGATCTCTACATTTCCAATTTGGACTTCTGGGCTCCCGTACTCACCTCAATCATCAACACTACGGTTAAGACCGGCCGCCCTGCCACCTGGGCTTTATCTACCATTGTCCCGGTTTTCAAAAAGGGAGACCAGGGTAGCACTCATTGCTATAGGCCAATCTATCTTTTGGATTCTGTGGTAAAGGTGGTGTGTCATATGGTATTAGACGGGTTAGTAAGCTGGGCAGATGATAACATTCTGTCAAAGGTCCAATATGGTTTTCGCCCTGGTTGCTCAACGGTGGACCAGTGTCTGAACTTATAAATGGTTTTGAATAAGTACACCGTTGCCTGTTCCGGTACAGTCTACTTAGCTTTCATGGATCTGTCTTCCACGTTTGATCTGGTTAAAAGATCGACGCTCTGGCAGGTGATGCTCTCTATTGGGATCAACAAAGATATTTTCCTGTTTTTAAGGGACCTCCACTTAGATACTAAAGCTGTAGTTCATTACCTTAAAGTGACCTGTAAATTTCAATTCCAGACGGGGGTGCGCCAAGGGTGTATCTCGGCCACTTTTCTTTCTAATTTGTATATCAACAATCTGGAGCAGGTCCTCTCGGATTTAAAAACTGATTGCTCCCAGGTGGGTAAGCGTAGTTTGCCGGTCCGCTTGTATGCTGATAATGCTGTCCTCATGGTGAGGACAACATGGGGTTTACAATGCCTATTGAATTTCTTTGCACAATTTATGGAGGACCTGGACTTGTGGGTCAATCACAGCAAATCTTTTGTAATGCAGGTGGGTCTCCGACCAGCTAAGTCCCACACCTTCACGGTAGGGGCCATGCCGATCCCCAAGACTGACATTTTTTTCCTAACTAGGGGTAGTGTTCGACGAGGCCCTGAATTGGCACTCTTTCACAAGTCAAAAGAAAGCGGACCTGGCCAGGGCAATTTCTGCTGTTTTTAATTTTGCCACCCGATTGGGAAGTAGGCAGATTGGGGCACTCTTACAGATTTATAAATTTAAATGCATCTCAAAGATTACTCAAAGCTGGGGTTACACTGAGAAGGATGCATTGCAAATTGTTGAGAATACCTTTTTGAGACGGATACTCTGATGATAGCAGAGTATCCCGTCATTTGTAGTGCATGGCCTTCCTCTCAGATGTGTTGGCATTTTGCCCCCTATGACTATGGATGAAAATCTGGAACAAGAAGGAAAATGCCCTTAGTGAGGAAATTTTAAACCTTATCTTGTATGGTTTAAAAGTATCCATAACCGTTTTTTATTGACTAGATTTTGATTGGATCTTTTTCATTTCCTCCTGGCCCATCCTCGTGGAGTATATAAAGGGCAATGCCTCACACCCTGCAGCTGCGACGGAAAGTCTCTACAGGATATGATGCACTTTTTAATGTTCTGTCGTTTTTATGAGGTTCCTAGAAAGTATGTTATCACTCCTTTTCTTAAAAAAATAAGTTTTAGTCCGGTTACACCTTCTTTTATTTTCTTACAAGTGCTTTGGAGCAATTCAATTCTGCATGCTCTTAACTTTTAAAGGGCTGCCATTAGGCTTAGGTGATCAACCCTTGGGGACAATTACCTGACACTATGATAATAGGAATTTGGTTTTAATATGGTTCAGGTTCACAATTTTGTATCTTTTGAGGTTGTGATGGATGTTTTTACCGCACCTGATCTAGTTTTTACGATTAATTCTGTATTTTACCGTGCCCCAATGAGATCTTTCCCGCAACTTGATATAGTGTTTGTTTTCTTTTTAACCCTGTATTTATGGACCCATGATGATTATTCTGTACTGCTTTACCATGTCTCAGATGGAGATTGTTTAAGTGTGTTTGTGTGACTTTTATGGTTTTCTTCGTAAAAACCGAATAAAGTGTTATGACTGACTGACCGGAACTACATTTTTATTTGTTTGCACTCCTGTTTCTAAGCGCTACATATAACAAGTAATGTTATTAACCGATTCAGTGATCAATACAATTTACCAACCTCAGAAGTATGAAAGACTGAGTTGGTCTTGCCAGGATTCAAACTCCACAAGTGCAGGTCACAAATGTTGTCAGCAGTGAGCTGTTAACTTACTACTCCCTCTTTCAACAGTATGGCATTGCTTTTATCTTACCTACCTTCAACACATGTTCACAAATGTTCCACCCCTAATATATTGCATATTTGTTGATGTTCTGTGAGAATTACAATAAACTCTGCACTAAGTCACTTTCACATACCTCTTCTTTCCTGCAGATAAAAAGTGTGTTTCCACACTCCTTCCAAAAGCAGTTTCTTTAACTTTACAATGATACACTGGTGCTGAGCCAGGAAAGAAAGCTAGTGATTGAGGGTGAGGAAGAGGGGTTGAGAGGAGGAGAATGAGTGCGCGACCAAACGAACGTGCAAACAAGTGTGAACACTTACCCACTGCATTATGTTGTGTTAAATGACTTCTAAGATCGTTGAAGCTTTGCGCAAATGAACACAAGCTACTGGATTTACCGCGAACTACATGCATTTCCGCAAACCCTTGAAGACGTGGCTCATTCGACAAGCCTGTGATTACATTTTCTCTAGCCGTATGCTGTCTACCATTGTCCAGCGCCAAGAAACCTCCCTGGTGAACAAGCGCTTTATAAAACTCATATAGCATAATATAACATACTGGAAGGCTTTTACACAGGAAAGCCACTTTAAACTTACATTTTATTCTGCTGCCTTGTAGCACGGTGTTCCTACTAGTATCCAAGCCAATGTTCAAAGCTCTCTACATACAACTGGTGGTATAAGCACAGTATGTTCCAGGAAAGCAGCTGGAGAGGTGCACCCTTCCAGTGCCGCACATCACAGCAGAAGCGTCTCCACGACTGGAGCATCTATGGTATGTGGGGCAGGCCCGAACCCACTCTTCCAAGGTCAGTTTTCACAGGGATGCCTATTTCCATCAGTATACAGTATACATACCACAATAGTGCTAGTGAAATAGAGTAACAGGCCCCCACTCATACATGGTTCCAAATGCGAAAATTTGCACTTGGCTCCATAATATTTATTCACCGCACGTTTCTTAAATCAACCTTACTCATGGCAGCTTTTTCGAAACTGCATTTAAATTCCAAAAACATATTAGAACATACATAAAATGATATACACATTTTTTCAAGTTTCATAGCAGTGTGCAATATTCCACTGGACATTCGCGTATTCGTTTTTGCATACCCGAAGGCAATGAACGAAGCAGTCCATGAAAGTGCAAACAAAGTCCATCAAAGTGCATAGTGCAATTGTGCAAACTGTGAAGTCTAAAAGCAGCCCACGGTAACCATCCATCAGAAGTTACCTTTCTACGCCATCACTTTTATACCAGAATAGCATGAAACCATTCAATAGCAATAGACCTGCATGCCATGTTTTGAGAGACAGCATTCTCCCTTCCTCAAGGTTTTACAGGAGTCTGTGTAATGCGAAATACATTCGAAGGGATGGTTACTTCTTCCACAGACAGTGTAATCCACACCTGAATTATAACTCAAGCAAAGGCAGCACAGGACGCTTCGGGATCATCGTTTTCCAAGCCTTTATTTGTGTGGTGTTTCAGGGGTACATCAGCAGGTTCCGAAGACGGTCAGTCTCCAAGTCCGCTGTCCCCTATCAACACGAGGAGACTATATATATGGCCAATAAGCAAGGATGTATTTCTGCTATACGGCCACAGAGGGCGCTACGGGGTACACAGGGCTCTCTCTGATTCTAAAGGTACACACATTTACTCAGTGTAATAACTTACTTGCAACACGTCGCATTTTTAGGTCTCGCCTGAGCCAGCGCTTTAGCGCTGCTCTCGCGAGAGCTTTTGTAAAAGGGGGATTTGGAAGTGCAAACCAGTGCTTTCAGGCCGCCAACTACAGTACATGTGCGCCGGGTGCGCGCACCATTTGGCAGCCTGCGTTATCATTTCGCGGCGGCTTTGATGTTCTCAGTGAGCCGCGTGGCCACTGATAACATCATAGCTGCCGCGAAAGTGCACACCATTTGCCACCCCCTCCCTTATCCCACTTCCTGCTTGTTCTCACTTGCCTTCCACCGATTGTTCTTTCCACAATGGGCCCTCTCAAGGTATGTTTTATTCGATATGGGAGGATTTTTTATTTTGTGCCACACTTGCATTGACGGGCCCTCTTGAGGTATGTTTTGTTCCATATGGGAGAATTTTTTATTTTGTGCCACACTCACATTTCTCTGCAAATGTGTAAAGCATTCATCACCTCCCTCCTACAATGCACCCTAGAACATACTGAAGTAAGATCGATTACATGTACATGTTGCTATTATACTGAAGATGAAAGTCAATTAGAACGCTCCTCCCCCTCGACAGATCGCGTCTTGCGGCCCCGCGTCTTGTTGATTTTTCTCACTTCCACCGATTGTCCTTTCCACAATGGGCCCTCTCGAGGTATGTTTTATTCCATATGGGAGGAATTTTTATTTTGTGCCACACTCGCATTTCTCGGCAAATGCGTAATGCATTCATCACCCCCCTCCTACAATGCACCCTACAACATACAGAAGTAAGATCGATTACATGTACATGTTGCTTTTATACTGAATTCGAAAGTCAATTAGGAAAACCTTTAAACTGAATAGGAATCGGTACCCTCTTTTGTGACTCTGTGATATGGGTACCAAGAGACAGATTAGTTTCTGCTGTGCCCTATCATTCAAAGTATCAATATTATTATGAGAGGCACCATTATTGTTAAATGAAACATACATTTGAGGCGATTGTATGACGTGCACATTGTGTGGTTTGAGCAGTTTCCATTGTGTCAGATGAGGTAAATGAGACCCAGAGATTAAAATGATGTGCCCAAGACCGCACAATGCGGTGAAGTAGCAGAGGCTAGGATTTCAGCCCTGATTTCCTTGTCTGCGATATAAACGCTGAATCCGATCTTCTGGTTTACATTTACACATATTTGTACACTGCTTTTAACATTCTAGAGTTTCTAGAACTAAAATAGTACTCTGTTGGAAAACGATAGAAGCTTTCATATATCCCCTGAAGCTGATTGCACCAAGGTACGCTGTGCTGTTGCAATAGAATCATTTTGAAACTAGCTTACTTTGAAATTCCTTTTTTGGGCTGGGCTCATTACATTGGTAATATTAGTGTTTTTCATCTTTCTGTAAATGAAGTCATCACACAGATAATGTGACTGACAGTGAACCAGCTTGCAGTCAAGTCAAACACCTGATACACTGCAAGACTAGGAGCAACCGGGTCAGGGGCATGAGGTCAGGTCAAATAATTACAAGCTCCCAAAATAGTCTGAAGTTAACACGTGCAACGAAGCTGCACTTACAATACCCCCAGAGCTCTGTTCTTCGGATGCTCGTGCTGGCTGGAAGATAAACGTGTTCACAGAGCACCAGGCACACAAGAAACAAGGAGCTTTGGGTCACAGCCCAGCCAGGGGAGCTACTCACATGTCAAAGCTGCTGAGGGCAACGGCGGTCCTCAGCAGGTGCCCCCCTATCCAGTGTCCTGTGCCTAGAGGGGCCCCTGCCTTCACCCCATCATCAAATTTGTGTGGAGTTTTATGTAGCGCTAACTAGCCCCGTCGGTATCTGAGCGCTTTACATGAGCACCAGTTACCTTACATACGCATTCATTATGTTAGGCACGGGGAGATTAAGAGATTTGCCCAGAAGCACAAAATGTTGAGCGTACCTGCCGAGACTGCCCTACCCCTTAGGCCACATTCTCTCCCGCTGTCTGCTGCGCCCTTTGGGTTGCCGCCTTATAACCTTCAAATCATTGATTTCAGGTGTGTACGTCTAATTAATTAAATTGAAGCAAAATAAGACCACAACACCCACAATGCATTAGATTCTCATACAAAAGTTCAGGATTGGAAACTGTGCATGACCTGGAGGGAGGTGGCCACCCTCTGTGTACCAACTGTACAGAGAGCTCTTTATGTTACATTCTAGTTTGAAGCTTTGAAGAGTGCGTAGGTGTTTCTTGCTTAGTCCAACTAAATGAAAAATGTATACATATTTTGTCAGTACTCTGTCAAATAATATCGACGCATGATGGCGTCGTGACCATCCGCACACGGAGCCATTCTATAAATGTATCAGCAATGTGACAGAATCACTACTCGTGAAGATGCCGTTAAAACGGCTTGCCAGTATATATTCTTTATCATTTTTTAAACGGGTCACTTATTTAGTTTTCATTGTTACATAGTTCGACTTAAGACGTTAAGCGAACGGAAGCTTTACGATTTAACTAAACGTTTATGCATATCTGTTCCGCTGTCTCTCATACTCCCTTTGACATTGTGAGCCAATGTGTTTAGTTTCAAATATTTTTCCAAGCAAGCATGAATATCTATTTACTTTGCTGTGGTACCAGGGGAAACGGGTTGTTAATTATTTAAGAATTTAAAGTCACAGTACCACGTGAAACAGTTCTGCATGTAATAAACGACTTTCCTCTCAACCTGTGAAGGTTGTGCCTCAGAGCTGGCCCCAGACAGCAGTAGATTTTAATTACTCCTAATTATTTCCATTTTGTAGCACGATCTGTGTGTCCTCTGGCCGCTCATCATGGTAGCTGAAAGGAGCAGGTCTTTCTTTAATGTAGTCATTGCATTATGTAGGATCACAGCTTGTGAGTGGATTGCCTTGTGGCTGCAGCAGGGCTAAACAAATCTTCATACCAGCCAAGATAATCAAACACTGCTAACTTTCAATAGTTTTCTAATATTTATGGCAAAAAGCAGTATACGTGCCTATTCTGTTCTTTAAATTTGGGCGTACTGGGTGTATTCCTTGCCTCCAAATGGCATTGGCAAATCATTTTTAGAGATACACCTGAATATTAGGCAGGTTAATAAAAGGCCCATGTTTGTGAGCTGCAAACATATTTAAATTAAAGAACAGTTACAAGTTGTGTACAAAGCCATTGAGTCATTTAAAATGTCATGTGATTGGCCTATTCCAATGTTATGCTGTCTTGAAAAGGGAGAGCAGAGTTCTCTAGATGTCCTTCCAGCTAACAGGTTTGAACTCGAATGGCGTAGTGTACGCCTGAAAAAAATAATCCCTGGAGCTCTGATTATGCTGAAGTGTTTGACCAGCAAAAAATGTTTTGTTTCTCTAAAAAAAAATCAAGCATTTGCAATGCAATAGGCCTCGCATTTACGCGAGTTTAAGCTATTGGCATTGTAAATGACACTGCCTTTTATTTATATTTTACAAACGAAAACAAGAATAAAAGTTATTGTCATTTGCAAGGGCAATAGCTCAAACTCGCGTAAATGCGAGACCTATTGCATTGCAAATGCTTGTTTTCTATTGGCTCAAAATCAAACTGGTCTTAATCAATTTGAGACCCATTGATTTTTTGTGGGGATTTTTTTTTTTGCAGACACGTTTTATTAATTTTTATTTTACAAGAATACCAAAGTCGAACATGACAGGGTTGCTGAAACCACACTTGCAAATATATACAAATCTGTGTATCCCAGCTGCACTAAGCATGAACTATTTTCTGATACATATTTCAGCTGCCAGCCCAAGCGCTCTTGTAAGTGTTGTCATAGCGCCTAACTGTAGGCTGCCCTATTTATAGCTTAGACTTGGCGATAATAAGGCGTTGCATCCTTTTTTAATAAGCAGCCAACTTCCAAAGAGTGGCAAACAAGTCAGCCATTAACATAATCGTTCTGCGTGTCTTCAATTATCGAATCTGGTTGAGGGGGGCGGGAGAAGAGATAGCCCAGGGGAACTGATGTCATCAGGCCCAGCTAGGACAGCCTGCAATTGAGTTGGCTCCCAGATGGGGAGGGAAGCGGGGGAGTCCCCCTTAGCCTTCTTCCGCAATCTAGTTCATGCTATACATCACCCTGTATCATGGGGGGAGAAGGGAGGATCTGTGATCCGTCCTCAGATACTTTTAATGAGACCATGATGAGACACTTGTAATCTTTTAAGCTATTGTAATTGTCTTAAATATTTGCTTTTATGGCTTTTAGTGGCTGGATAAAGTATCTTTGACCTTGACCCTGATGGCATTCTAGGCCCTTGCGTTCTTTTTTCCCATACCTCTTTTGGCACCTCGAGCGGTGCACCACTTTCATGCCCAGCCCATTTGATGAGATCTGATCTCAACTCCCAAAATCTGGAGCTCACCCTGGATTTCCAATGCATCGTGATCTGAATTTTAGCCAGAGCTAACGCTAAATCAATGAGAATCTGGTTGTAACCTTGTGTCTTGGGGGGGGGTCTAGGGCAAAGGCCTAGGATCAACGCAGATGGTGTAACTAAGATAGTTTTATTTGTGATGTCATTTAGCACAGTCATTATGGCTGGCCAATATGTCTGTATCAGGGGCATGTCCTTAGAATATGATATGGACCTGCTACGTGTACTGAACGCCCTTGCATAGGTAAATAACCTATTTATCCTTTATGGGGTGAGATATGCCCTGTGAAGAATATTGGTGCAGGTGTGTCGACAACCCATTGAATCTGAGAAATCAAAGGAGTATTTATGTGTATTCACAACACTCTGTACACCAGTGTGGCAGCCCTGTGAGTCCCTAATGTTGGAAGAATAGTGTGTAGCTCTTGATGCGAGTCTGGCACACAGTTACCATTCTTCCAAATTTGAGGAATGGCCCATGTCAATGACCCTTAGAGAATTGCCCCGCTCGCAACTGAAGTCCCCCATCAAATCACGATGGGGAGGATCTAGCCCTCTCTGTGAAGATCCCCTACATTCTCTATTTCTCTAGCCCATCACATGTCTAGTCTGCTGTGGAAGCTCGTGTTGATCGGGGGTTCAAATGAATTTCTAGAGACTAAGGGACATCAGCCATAGTTTTCTGTAACAATATTTCCACACTCTCACATGACTCTGAGTAACAACATGCTGGTTCTCAGGAAATAATACCAGCTGCAATAGGCATTCGAGCACCTGCCCATTGTTATGCTATGTTACTCGTATTTCTAGAGTGCATGCTCACTGATCGATCTGATGGTGCTAAGGTAACTGAAACATAGCGTGCAACTGATCATTCTGCATATGCCAGCCTAAAGAGCCACGTCTTTAGGAGTTTCCTGCACTATAACAGGAGGTGAACCTGATTTCTGAAAGAAGAACATTCCAGATGCGGGGAGCTAGTACCGCAAACCTGGAGCCATTACTGCAAACCTGGAGCCACCAAGTGTCTTTTTTTTTTAAAAGGTAGGGATGATGAGAAGATCAACATGCGAAGTCCTCAGCTAACGCATGGGGATATGTTTTTGTGTATGGGGAAAAACAAAAGCAGGACTGCCAAACAAGAGTGATTTATGGGTAACTGGGTTTCGGCATCTGACTAACAGGTCGAGGGGGAAGGAAAAAGAAAAATGTTGGGGTGCAGGGCCAATCAGGATGGGAAGGAGTTTACTGCCATGGCTTGAGAAAGAAGGTTGTTGTCATTGTTTGAGGTAACACTGAGAAGAATCAGAGGTGACAGAGTACAAATCATGGTATAAACCCATCTCTTCCCCATCCTTACTTAGATTCTGTCATCTATGCTCCCCCCTCATCTGTTCTGTTTATCAGCGCCAGGAAGCTTCGGTGTCAGTGCGCTATATTAATCACATTTAACATAACATAACATATGGTTCAAGACTTATTAAGGCGGATATGAGAGAGACACAGAGAGAGCACGGCTTCTGAGAGGACAGGACAGAAACCACCAGGGTTAGAGATGTTAGATTTTGAATAGGAGTTTAAGGGGGTAGGAGGGAAAGAGAGAGTTTAGCATAGGGACAGTGCTGGAAACAGACAATACTATTTAGAGGTGTTTGCTTTCTTGAAATTACCGCATCCTGCTCAGTAAAGCCAATATCTACAAATGAAAATCAAACGGGGTGAGAATAAATTTCCAAAATGCATGGATCAAATCAATGTCCTGCCTTCTGCAACCCAATATACACTAGTATGTTCCCAGCTCTGTATTTTTCACACTCGCTTTGACTACTTCGATTTACACAATAATGTTTTCAATGTTTCTGATTTAGCCCCATCACTCCTGTAAGAAGCTAGCCGGATGTATGAACCATTCTTTCTGGAAGTACTTTACTACGCTATTACTAAGCATTCCCCCTTAATCCCCCCCCCAAAGAAGTCTTAATTATTCCTTTACCTCACATAAAATTCTGTTACACATACAAAAATCCATAGACTTTGTTATACCAGTTAAGCTGTATGCACAGTTGCTAAATATTGTAACAAAGTATATTACTACATATGCAGTTTTTCTGTTACCAATATTCATAAGTATAACGAAAGCTTTGGTATCAGTTCTGGAGTCCACTGTGTAAAACACAAAATGGTAGATGCAGTGGAAGGGACAACTGACACCATTTGAGCACCAATCTTATCACATCATTGACCCTTTGATCCATCCTTAACTATTCAAGAAGCTCCCATTGACAGTCCAGAGGCTAGCTGGAGGCAACACAGTGTAAAAAACAGAAAGAGAACATGACTTTTAGACTAATGTTTACTGTCCTATCCTGCCACTGCTTTCGTGAACCCTGAGACCCTAGATATCAAGGGTAGCGCCAGGGATATCTAATGACATTCAAGTCGCAGCCGCCTCCAGTCCTGGTTACCCCTGATTGAGGTCAATGTGTGCTGTGAGGGAACCATGGCCCTTGTGGTCTAGACTGGTTGTGTTAGTAGTACTCACATCTTCCAAATATGGGTTACATTTAAGACTATGATAGTAACCAAGCAATTCTAAACCACACATATATAATGGGAGACTGAACTGAGGTTTTTTCATGTAGTACCCAGCAGTACATCTTTAATATTCTGTATGCAGTAGAGCATGGGCATGAATGATTCCCCCACTGACAGCTAGACAGTTGTCTCTTGCACTGAAATCTTAAGCAGCAAATAAAGTACAGGTATTGTGTGCTTGGAAATACAGAGCGAACAAAACAATGCATTAACAAATACGCTCATATTTCACCATTTGCTACCAATTTTCTAAAACATTCTTTAGGGGAGGATGCCGAAATATCTTTTAGAAGCTAGTTTGTGAAGGTTGAAACTAATGCAACTGGTTCAGTGAAACTGTTTGTTGGCCTAGTGTGGTTTACAATTTAGGATTTGCCTACCATTCTGTTAAAACTCAATAGTATAACTAAATTCTCTGATCGATAGGGACTTGGATAACTCATTGTTAGGAGCAAGTCCTTTGACCTCCTGGTCAGAGAGCTCCTGCTCTCTGCCTCAACAGCTCCACTGCTGCACCGCCACAGCCATCAAGCCGCTGCCCTGCTGGAGAAGGGTTTGAGTTCGCTCTCTGCCCAGGTGTTGTGTCCCGTATTGTGCCGCACTGCTGTTGTTCTGCACTGTTGTTTCTGTGATTACTGTTGTTTTGTGCCTTACTGTATTGTTAATACAACAAGGAATCTGTTAGTCTGAAAAAATGGGCACAGTCGCCAATAGGATAAGAATAAGCGAAGAGTTTGAAAGAGGAGCCTCAGAGTGCTGTAGGATTATTTAGGATCTCCATCAAAAACCAGTGATTGGTGAATATCATCATCTGGGTATCCACACCTTCCCACCACTGTGATTCACTCCGTCTTGGAGTTTCATTCGTGGTTAGTTAGTAACCGGAGCACATTTTCGAGGCCCGTGGAGGGGGAAGGAGAGAAGACAGCCAAGCCTCTACTTAGGGCAAGATGTGTGATATATACCAAAATGATATATAAGTGGTGCAGTGCAGTGAGGTGAAATACTAAAAAAGGATAAGGAGGAAAAAGAAAGTTTATTAAGGAATATTCCTGCCAATCCTTATCTAAAAATGGTGCAGAAACAGCTTCTAACAAATAGGCTGTTTGACAATAGGGTCGACATGTTTCAGCCTGCTTGCCCGGAGGGTCAAATGGCTTTCGTCAGGACCTTCATTATATTATCGCTACTGCAACAAAAGTGGAAAATTATAAATGGTGAAGCAATGTTAAAAAATACGACCTTATTATGGTGTATAGCTTCTTCGTACTGTCAGTGTGTATATGAACATCTGATCAGCACGAGAAGTGAGCCTCACCTCACCCGGTAATGACTCAGGTTTGAAGGAGGCCCCGCCCTCTCCGTCGGTACCTCGATGTAGAATCTGAGCCGTTTGGGAGGCTCAGATGAAAGCCATTTGACCCTCCGGGCAAGCAGGCTGAAACATGTCGACCCTATTGTCAAACAGCCTATTTGTTAGAAGCTGTTTCTGCACCATTTTTAGATAAGGATTGGCAGGAATATTCCTTAATAAACTTTCTTTTTCCTCCTTATCCTTTTTTAGTATTTCACCTCACTGCACTGCACCACTTATATATCATTTTGGTATATATCACACATCTTGCCCTAAGTAGAGGCTTGGCTGTCTTCTCTCCTTCCCCCTCCACGGGCCTCGAAAATGTGCTCCGGTTACTAACTAACCACGAATGAAACTCCAAGACGGAGTGAATCACAGTGGTGGGAAGGTGTGGATACCCAGATGATGATATTCACCAATCACTGGTTTTTGATGGAGATCCTAAATAATCCTAAAGCACTCTGAGGCTCCTCTTTCAAACTCTTCGCTTATTCTTATCCTATTGGCGACTGTGCCCATTTTTTCAGACTAACAGATTCCTTGTTGTATTAGTAATTGTATGGGGGATTGAGTCTGTCTTAGTCTCTAAATTTTCCCTCGGACCCTTCCCCCCCCTTTTTGTTGTCCTTACTGTATTGTGCCTGTACTGTTTTTCCTTTTCCTGGTGCCCCTGTTCAAGATGCCCACTTCATCTCCCATTCTCCTGCCACTGCTTCCCCTGCAGGCACGTCCCTCTGCCGTTCCCTGCCTCGCAGCAGCGCCTCTCTTCCCCCCTCCCCTATTTAATGGTGGCTGCTGCGAGGGAGCATGAGCAAGACCTTTGACCTCCTGGTCAGACACCTCCTGCTCTCTCCCTCAACAGCTCTGCTGCTGCGCCGCTACTGCCATCAAGCTGCTGCTCTGCTGGAGAAGGGTTTGAGTCCGCTCTCTGCCCCGGTGTTGTGTCCTGGTATTGTGCCCCACTGCTGTTGTTCTGCACTGTTGTTTCTGTGATTACTGTTGTTTTGTGCCTTGCTGTGCCTGTACTGTTTCTCCTTTGCCTGGTGCCCTCTGTGCCCACTTCATCTCCAGTAATCCTGCCGCTGCTGCCCCTGCGGCCCGCCCCCCTGCCGTTCCCTGCCTCCCAGCTGCGCCTCCCTGCCCCTCCCCTGTTTAATGGCAGCTGCTGCGTGGCCGCGCTGCTGGTGCGCCAAAGGCATGCCTAAGGCAAGCCCATCTGAGCCCGTCCGCGACCTGACCAGTGCCAGGGACCCTGGATCTACAACCACCCACTGCTACCACTCAGCTGCCCTCCTTGCACTCAACCCCGGGAGGTATAACATCTGCCAGCTGTCTTCGCCGAACATCACCCACGGTCAGCTCTCCTTCCGTCACTGCTGCCAGGCCTTTACAGCCCTCTGCACCCATACAAGCACCGCCCCCACATCGGACGCCGACACCGCCGAAGTCCTGAAATAAATCCTCCTCAATGTGCGCTCCCTGCACAGACACGCCTTAGAGATCTGGGACCTCCTCGACACCCTCTCGCCAGGTGTTGCTTTTTTCGCAGCAACCTGGACCAATGCCTCCTCAGCCCCAGACATTGCCACTGCCATCTCAGACGGATACAAGATCCAGAGGAACGACTGCCTCAACCGCCCAGGAGGAGGACTCTCTATTGCACACAATATTTCCCTCCGACTCTCCACCTCCACCACGGGCGGCTCCTTCTCCACCACCGAACACCTTCACTTCCAGATCCAGACCAGCCCCAGAACTACAGATCGTTGCACCCTTGCCTACACACCCCCAGACGTCGCGCCTTGTTCGCCACAACTATTGCTGACCTCATCTCACCCCACGCCATCGCCTCCATGGACTATGCACTCATCGGAGACCTAAAATTCCACCTCAACAACCCCAGCGACCCCCAACTCCGCCACCCTCCTGGACAACCTCGCCAACATTGGACTGAAACAGCTCACACCACCCCCACCCACAAGGCAGGACACACCCTCGACCTCATCTTCGGAAGTGGGAACAACATTCGCTTCAGCCACACCACGCAACCCCTGTGAACGGACCACCACTGCATACACTTCCTCGTCAACAAACCCACGCTTCCCAAACCTGCCCCCCCACAAAGAAACTGCAGCAAAGTCATTGAGGAACAGCTCAACTCAACCCTCAAATGCAACACCCTAACCAACTAGACCGACTCCAACCTCGCAGCCAAAGAACTGCACAAATGAATCACCACCTGCACAGACGAGCTCACACCCCTACGCAACCCTGACAGACAACGCCCCAGGAAGGCCGTCTGGTTCATCACCGACCTCCAAGAATCAAAATGCACCTGCAGATATTTTGAGAACAGCTGGAGAAACAGCAAAGCCCCGGAAGATCACACCACCTACAAGACCGCCATGACGAAATACTACCAACGCATCAGTAACACCAATAGGACCTTCATCCAGAACAAGATCCTCGCCAAATCGAGCAACTCCAAGAAACTCTTCAGCGTAATCCAGTAGTTCACCAAACCCCCCAGCGAGACCACAGACATCACCGCCACCCAGGAGCTTGGCGCCTACTTCCATCTGAAAATCAAGGGCCTCTATGACAACTTCCATGACCAGACTTCCAACGACGAAATCACTCCCTCCTCCAGCAACACAGGCCAGGCCACCATCACCTCCTGGACCCCAGTCAACTCCGAAAGACACCGCTTTGATCATGAAAGCCATCCACTCAGGAGCCCCCACAGACCCCTGCCCCCTGCACATCTTCCCGATGACTCGAAACGTGCAGAAGTCAGACCCCAACTCAAGAAACCATCAGCAGATGCCATGGCCCTCAAGAACTACCGACCCAACTCCCGCCTCCCCTTCGCAGCCAAAGTCACAGAGAAGATCGTCAACATCCAACTCACAGAATTCATTGACGAGAACTCCATCCTCGAGCCCTCCCAATCCAGATTCTGCAGCAAACACAGTACCAAGAGCGCACTACTCGCCGGTACAGACGACATCCGCACCCTCCTCGACCAAGGACACATCGCGGCCCTGATTCTAATCGACCTCTTTGCAGCGTTTGACACCATCTCCCACCGCACACTCACAGCCAGACTCCATGACTCCGGCATACAGGGAAGTGCCCTCGACTGGCTTAGCTCCTTCCTCACCGGCAGAACCCAAAGAATCAGAATGCCTCCCTTCCTCTTCGAACCCACGGAAATCAACTACAGAGTACCCCAAGGATCGTCGCTCAGCCCCACGCACTTCAACATGTACATGGCCCGTTCGCCGCCATCGTCAGATAGCATAGACTCAGCATCGTATCCTACGCCGACGACAGCCAGCTCATCTTCTCCCTCACCAAGGACCCCATCACCACCAGACTTAGCTTCCAGGAAGGAATGAAGGACATTGCATCCTGGATGAGCAGCAGCTGCTTGAAGCTCAACTCAGAGAAGACAGAGGTACTTGTCCTTGGACCCTCTGCGTTGGACAACACCTGGTGGCTCACTGCCCTCGCCAGCACCCCCACCCCCACAGACCATGCCCAAAACCTCTACATCGTACTTAACTCCTCCCTCTCCATGACCCGAGAGGTCAACGCCGTCGCCTCAACCTGCTTCAACACCCTCCGCATCCTCCGAAAGACCTTCAAATGGATCCCCCCCCGAATCAAGGAAGACCATCACCCATGCACTCATAACCAGCAGATTGGACCACAGATATGCACTCTACTCTGGGATCAATGAGTCTCTGCTCTGCAAACTCTAGGCGATGCAGAAAAACGCAGCCAGACTCGTCCTCGGCATCCCTGGACACAAACACATCACCCAACACCTGCGCGACTTCCACTGGCTCCCTGTTGAAAAGAGAGTAACTTTCAAGATGCTCACCCATGCCTACAAATGCCTCCACAACACCGGACCCAAGTATCTCAACAATAGAATCTACTACACGTACCCAAGAGGAGCCTCCAATCCGCTGACCTCGCCCTCGCCGAACCCCTGCACATCCACAGAACAAGAGCAGGTTGGAGAACCTTCAACTACATCGCAGCCAAGACCTGGAACAAGCTCCTGATTAATATCAGACTTGACCCCACCCTGCACGTCTTCAGGAAGACCCTTAAGACCTGGCTCTTCGACTGACCGGAGCAGCTCCCCCACCCCCAGCGCCTTGAGACCCTCACGGGTGAGTAGCGCACTTAAAAAAACCCTGATTGATTGATTGTCCCACTGACACAACTATGCAGAACTGCTATGTTTGTTTATATAGCCAACACCCAGCAAAGTGCCAAAATAATTCACTTAACCTACAGAAACCCCAAACATCTCTCTAGACTTTTCAATTGTGAGAAATTAATCTTCATTATACAGATTTCCCATTAATGAGCAACCTACTCTAATCCATCCCGCTACCTACGCTTACTTTCCCATGGTTGATACCCTTGGAAGAACCTATCTTTGAGCATTATTGTAAAATGGAGTAATTCTCATTAACATATTTGTAAGCCATTCCTACATTTTAGACAAATTATGTTCCTGCAGGATAACATCACAGAAGTTCTCATAAGATTTGAGAACTCAGGATCAAGTTGGTCAAACAGGTGTATAAACATAGGTAGGGTCAGACTGGCATATTGGGAAATCTGTCAGTGCCTGAAGGGCTGCTCAGAAAGGGCCATGTGTAGTGCGTTTTTGGGCTCTTTGTGGGCCTATTTAGGGTCTGGTGGGTGGGTTTTTACGGTTCATGTTCCTGATATTACTGCAAACATTGCCTGAAAAAAGCACAATTGTGCGTAACCTCCTAAACCTTGCAAAACACCGGTGCAGCGTCAAGTTTAAATTGCCCCGATTACAAATGTGAGCTGCTAGAAATTGAGTTTCTGATTGGCAGAAGTATGCAAATTGTCCAAGCAGAAGCCACAATCCTAGTTAGGGTAAATCACAACACACTCAAAATAATCCCGTGTTCTCCCTCTGGTAGTTTGGTACAGAGCAGTCAGGCTTAACTTAAGAGGCAATACGTAAAGTATTTGTGCAACCTTTCAAACAGTAACACAGTGCAACCACCACTAAAAGACTCCACACCAGGTTAGAACATTAGAGCTGTATATAATGAATAAAACAAGACCAAAACAACAAAAATCACACAAGTAGAAGTCGACATATTAATTTTCAACGAAAAAATGTCAAATAGAGCATTGGGAGGCATAAGCGCTTAAATGGGATATCTGGTCTAACTGGACTGGGGCAAAGTCAAAAGTTCAGGCCAACCACGATGGAGTGGGGGCAGGATATAGGGACCGACTAGGGCCTGCTGAACCAAAGTACCTTGGTCCGGAATGCGTCGTCATCAACAAAGATGCGAGGTGCAGCCAAAGCGATGCATTGGTTTCTAGCCATGCAGTGGACGAGATGCGTCAAGTTTCTCCAGGCAACTGCGGCAGTGCATCGGTTCTGAGTATAACGCGCTTCCTGTTTGGACAGGACACAACCTATTCAGGTGTAGGAGTGAGGCTGTGCCAAGCTCCTCCCTCACGTCACCCAGGATGGCCCATCAAGACACAACTCAGCTCCCTTTGGGTGTGGATGTCTAGAGGGAATACACAAAGCCCAGATGTCACTCGGCCCAGCCGAGACTGAACAGAGATAGGCAGTAGGCAACAAATGGCTAAAGTAAGTAAATGGCAACTTTCTAAAAGTGATATTTGCTGAGTTGTAAGTTAAAATCCAACTTCACTATCAGTTGTGATTTTAAAAATGTGAGTCCAGTGACGCCAAACTTCAAAAGCATTTCTCTTCAGAAATGGGAATTACACTAAAAAGATAAGGTAAACCTTATATTTTCCTATGAGAGAGATAGGCCTTACACAGTGCTTAATTTGTAAAATATGAAGTGCCAGGGCTCTGACCAGGAGGCCACTGCAGCTTGCACCACCCATCGCCCCTGTCAACGCTCCCAAAACAACTACTGACCATCTCTCTCGCATGTGAATGCGACAGTTCATATTATTCCAGGTCCCCAAAGCTAAAGGATTGGCTGGGGAGGCAGGTATTAGTAATTTTTTTATGTATATTGTTTTCCTAAACACTGTTATACTGCTAATCTCTAAATTACATGAGCAGCGCCACCTTGTGGCAGACTGCCCTAAGTGTGATCTTGACAATTGGGTGCCAGTGCCGAGCACCAGAAACCAATTAAGTGCCGGTGCTCAGCACCGGAAAGCTCCGGCCCAAATTAAGCACTGGCCTTACAGTAGTGAAAAATGAAAATTGAGGAGTTTCAACTCCCAAGACATGTAAAACTTAAAAGCACATGTCTTGCCTTTTAAATACATTGTACCATGCCTTATATGTATACAAAGGAAAGCTGTAAGCCTGGCAAGAGTTTATTTTGTCAGATCGAAGTGGGAGTGTAAAACTGCGCATACAGGCTTTACAATGGCAGGCCTGAGCCATGGTTAGAGGGCTACATAAGTGGATAAAACAACGAGTGCTGCAGGCCCGCTAGTAGCATTTAATTTACAGGCCCTGGACGCATGTAATGCACTTTACTAGGGTTTTATAAGTAAATTAAATATGCCAACTGGGGTTAAGACAACATTACCATGGGAGCGAGCACAAGCACTTTAGTAACAGTCAGCAGTGGTAAACTGCGCAAAACCCTAAAGCCAACAAAAAAAATGGAGAGAGGCAGGCAAAACGTTGGGGGAATAGCATCCTAAGTCTGTCAGGTTTAACATTGGCAACTATTTGTTAACTATCTCATTCACTAAAGGGGTCACTTTTATCGATGTGTGGGCCTATTTTCTGTCCCAATCCGACCTGGGCATAGGAATACATTTTCAGTGGGAATGTGCGAAATGGGGGCCGGCCCACCCCATTCCATGGTGGAACAGCACATTTTGAATAGCCTTATTTATGTTTATTTAGATGAATATTTTATATAGGGCTACACAATAAACTTAGGAATAAGAGCAGTTTACAATAAAGCAAAGGTCAGGGATAAAGGAGCACAGAAAAATAAACTATAATTGGAAACTAAAGGGAAGAATGGAAAATGCAGGCTAGTTAGCTGAAGAGGACATTTACAGTCCTAGGGGACTAGCTGGTCTGCCGGTTGCACCAAACACATGATACCACCAGCTTAAAATGATGGAATAGTGAAGAGGGTAGCACTCAAGGAAAATATATGTTTTAGCTTGGGACTGATTGGGGAGATGGTTAGGGGTTAGGACGATGTTGAGAAGAAAAGAAATGCAGAGTCTGGGACGTCAGCGGGAAAATGTTCCAAATGTTCAACCTAAGGTTCGGACTTTTTATGTTCTGGGGTGGAAAGCAGGAAATCACTCTAAGGAGAGCCACCAGAGAGCAAGAGTTTTGAAACTAGGTCAGCCAGTATTTGAAGCCTGATGTAATGTGCGCTTTCAAGAGTAATCATCTGAGAGCCTCATAGCTGCCAAGGTTCTAAGGCCCATGCATGATGAGCTGCCCTAGTGCAAGCTTTTACTTTGAATTCTAGGACTTCTAGTCCTGGTTTAATGATAGACTAAACAAGTCTACAAGTCCCATAATTAAAACAAGAAGCCTGAACTGAAGAAGCTCATCACACATGGACCTTGGAAAACTTGGCAGGGCTTGAGCATCCATTGGACCACTTCTCTTAAAGATTGAGGCAGGATGCCCATGAGGACTGGCATTCAGTGGGGCAAGGGTGGAGTTAGGAAGGTTGATTGGAAACACATTGCCACCAATGATACAAGACATATCTAAGGCTTGACTACTGAGTGGAAGTCAGATAGCTGAATTAGTGAACTATTTGCAGTGGATGAAGGAGATGGAAATTAGCTTTTGAGATAATTGCCACAGGCATATTTCGTGATGGAGTATTTCCACCAATGTAAGATATTTGTGTGAGGAATAGAGTATAAGGGGGCAGGTTTAGAAAGCCAGTGCTGAATGGGTGGAGGGATTTTGAAGATTGAAACCGGTTGCTCATAAGCAATCCAATGTTTGATTACTGTGATGCTTGTTTTCAGCAAATTAATCCAATTATTGAGTTAGACCCTTGAATTTTTATGAATCACGTGCCTTCCTCTGATGGAAGAAAACCCAATGTATACATGAAATGGTATGGGCAGTTACATTGTGCCCTGGGAGGCGGGTGCTATCAGTATTTTATGCATGTAGATGAACCGTCCAATTTCATGGTTACTGATCAATGAAATTGAGTAACTATTGGCGGGTGCCTTGACTATGGACATCCTAGAGCTACAAAAACTCAGAATGTGATGAAAGATAATTAAATGGTAAAGTATACTCTACTGATGCCCAGCCTCAAAAAGAGGCCCCAAAGCAATTATGTTTGGCTCCCTTTGCTCGCTTTTTGACACCCGATGAAATGGTCTCGCAGAATATGTTTGTGAACTAGGACCTCTCAAAGTATTACTTCCTTCGTAGCCCCACACCCTAGACTAACACCAAACAATGAATGCCCAGCAGACCCCACCACCTTCACCAAATGCAATGTGTAAGCATTAAAGACCACCATGGACTTTCTCAAGCACCTCACACGTGCCAGAGACTTGCCACACAATGTCAGAGATGCTAACTTTAATATATTTCACCATGTGAGGGGGTGGGGCCTTGGTGGGAGCAGGTCTCCCTTCCTAAGAGCCACTTACCTAAAAATGCTTGCAGAGGCGGCCACCGATGACCCCGGTTGCTTTTGAAACTCAGAGTCACATCAGTAGTTCAGAACCGCCAAAGACGAGCTGGAAACACACTTTGATAGGGGTTTCTTTCCAGCTGGCCTTCCCTGCCACCCTGTGATACTGGCTCTTAACCTGGTGACCATGGCCAGTGGCGTAATAAAACTTGATGGGCCCCCCCTGCAGGGTACATGGAGGGGCCCCCTCCGGACTCAATATGGAGCTCTCCAGCCGAAATGCGGTGTTGATTGGGCAACCTGGAGGTTGCGGCCCCCCCACACCGCTGCGGGGGCCTGTGTTACGCCGCTGACCATGGCAATTCAACCGATATCGTGTGACGCGTGGTGGCATTATGTGACTTGGCAAATCTGCTACAAAGTCTAAAACTAAAAGCAGGCCCTCACACTTCCAGCTTTTGCAGTGTTCAAATGTCTTGCTGTTAGCAACTTTGTACAGGAAGATCACAACGCAGAGATAGATCCTAAAATTACTAACAGCGGCTTTTTACACAATACATTTTAATTTTGAGGTTTCACCAGTGCAGAATCACCACCAGTGCAGGTTCCTCCA
The DNA here is from genome assembly GCF_964204655.1 of Triturus cristatus. Classification (NCBI taxonomy): domain Eukaryota; kingdom Metazoa; phylum Chordata; class Amphibia; order Caudata; family Salamandridae; genus Triturus; species Triturus cristatus. Next base: position 529,878,634 of record NC_140593.1, on the reverse strand, counting down.
GTTGAACAGCGCCTTGAAACCCTCACGGGTGAGTAGCTGCGATTCACAAAGCCCTGATTGTTTGATTGATATTTTAATCAAGCAGCTGGAACATATATTTACGATCTAAATATGAGTCGGCAAACCCATTGAGCAACCTACAGTGTAGCTTGGATTCAAGTGTAAAAGAAAGCTTAGCAGGGCACGGGCGGGTAATGCCATCCACAGCAGCAATTGTTCAGCCCAGCAGATGTTGGTAGCTTCATTGAACTCGGCTGCTTACCATGCGCCTACTGTAAATGAGCCATTACAGCAGTCAGCTGTTGTGATGACTCACACTGCAAAGATTCCAATCTGTATGAAAACACTGCCATCAAACTTACTTAGAGACTGGCCAGAGAGACAGATGTCTGAGAGGCAGCGTCGAGGAGTATATACAGTTCCTAAATTATATTATCTGGGGCCAGCACACAGCGGTGGGACTGAGATACATGCTTAGATTAAATGTATTGTCAAACAGAGGAGAGTTCAATCTGATAATTGTGAACAGGCATTGTTTATATATAATTGTTAAAGATTTCGACTCTTACATCTTTGTGTTTTTTAAGATAAGATAGCAAAGAATTATTGGCTTTTCTCCTTTTGTATCTATCGGCGTATCATGGCTATGGTTCAATAAATGAACTTTGACTGCATGAACATCCTGCAGTGCCGCCTTCACTGCCCGCTCTCCCAGCGAAATTAACACACAACTTGTAACAATATTCAGTACATATTAAATAAAAATATATGAACGAAAGCGAGAATTAAGTATAATATATTATAAGAAACCACTTACCTTGTGCTCGCTGCATCGCTCAGCTCAGCGATGTGGCGAGCGGAAGGTAAGTGGTTTTCTTTTTTTTTTTCATTTAATTTTCCCTCTTTGTCATCTGTTGAATCCCTTCCCACCCCGCCCCACCTCTCTTACCTGCAAGGGCTACTCTTGGTAAACATACACATGAGTAAAAATAAATAAGTGCATATTTACGTTTTTGAATTGGGCCCTGATTGTCAAAGCATCCCCATTTTGTTCCAACTGGGGGTTTTCTGTGCTCATGCATATCAGCATGTACCATACTGTTACAAGAAATGATTATACCTCCACACATTACAAAATCCTTACAAAATGTTTCCTGCCCTTAATAACAGTCTCTTACTATTTTTTCTTACCACTGTGGCTTTCCAAATGCACACCTGTCTAGTGGCTATGTGAATTTCCCTTTTTTCTCAAAAAACCTCAGTACAAGAGAATGTGACACCATACTTCGGTATGTGCCTAATTTGTAGATATGCTTTCTAATTTTAACAAATCTGTAAATACTTGTGGGTCGATTACGATGCCGTCCGGAAAGGCTCCGAACGGCAACCGATTCGGGTGATTCCGATTCGAAAGCCTTGTTTCCGACCGACTCGGACATATTTTCGGACAACCGATCATGATGTCCAAACTCTCCGACTCAGTTATGAACGGCATTCGGAGTAACAGTGTCGTTCGGAGCCAACTCATACAGGTCTACGTGCCACGTTTCCAGACGAGCGATTAGGATCTTGGAATTGGACAGCCTTTACGAGTTGGTTGTTCCAACACGGATTGGCTGCCAGAATCTGACTTTGGGGGCCCATCACAGGCCCCCCTTCACCAGGGGCCCTTCCAATCAGGCCCGTGGGGATACCCATTGGTCCCCCCTTTCTCTGAATGCACGGTGCGGCAGGCACCATGGGGTGCCTGCCATAGGGTGCAAGGTTTTCCCCAACCACCCCTTTTCTCAATGGGAGCCACTGCTCTCGTTAGGAACACAGGCTCCCATTGAAGTCAATTGGAGTACGACGGACAATGTTGGTACACACCGTAATCGGTCGGTTGGACTCCCCAAACCAGAGTCGTTCGGAAAGCATTCCCAAACCGATTTGGTTGGACTGCTTTCCACACTACATCGTAAAAGGGCCCTTAGTGTGAGCTTTGGTTCCACCCAGCGGAATATTGAGGTTCTTGCATTTCAATATGTAATAAAATTAAGGATTCCAACTGTTACTTTTTGCACTAGTTGTTGTATATAGCCACAAAGAGTCAACTAGCTTATGGAGGAGCCTCAAGGATCTTCATTAAGTCCCACACCTTTTAAAATCTATATCCACCCATTGCTAAACATTGTTTTCCTCGATTTCATATACGTATGACACACAACAGGTTATTTCCCTGATTCCATCGGACGAGGCACACCCTTGTCAATTCAGGACCCGTATGATTACCGTTGCTAAATGGTAATCATACCAACGGAAATATTAATAGTAGGGAAGCAATCTCATCTCTGGGGCCCACATTGGTGGCCTGATGTGCTGGGGAATCCTCCTACTCCCAAGCCTGCTGTGAGGAGCTTAAGCAATTGGACAGATAGTAATCTATCTTTTGACTGGCAAATGAAGGCAGTTATGGCCTGTTGCTTTTGGTCTGCTTAGATGACTAAGAAAGTTCTTTCAAACTTTTCTTCCTCCATTCAGAGGACCATTATTCAGGCCCTCAGCATTTCATGCCTTGTTTATGGCAACAGCATATATCTAGGCCTAATCAAAGCCTTTTGGAAGAAACTACAATTTGATATCCAACCAGTTGCCTAGGCTCAACTGGCTGCCTATCAAAAAGGAGCATTTAATTTAGGGCATTATGCGTGACCCATCAAGCCAAGAACAGTACTGGCCCTCCATATCTCAGTCACCTCATAGAGGCCTATTCCCCTGCAGTCCCGTTAGATCATCTGTTCTCAAAGAGTCCATGATTCATCATGTTATACGTACAAGACAGGGAGGTCACTCCTTCGGCTTTCTTACCCCCAAACTCTGGAATAGTCTTCCAGTCTACCATTGTTCTCTAACCTATGAGTTGAGTTTTTGCAAACAAGTTAAGCTTGGCTATTTCAGGAATTTCCACGAGTGTCTCTGACAGTGATACTGGGGTCTGGTCTGAGATCGGTATCCATAAAGGAAGGTATTGTGTTTGATTTTTTAAAGGTTTCTTTTGTGACGATTCTTCCAAAGATCTTCCACCAGAATGTAGTATTGACGATGAGCTCACCATTTTAGAAGCTGCTGTTATTCATGCCGGGCTTTCTGAAAAGAGACAAGATCTAGCCAGTCCTGAGGACCTCTGGACATGACAGTTAGGAGATGGTCACTTTTACAGTGTTAATTAGAGGCAATAGGACTTTAGCTGAGATATTTTTGTTGTCGCGATAGGTTCACATTATCTCCAAATGGGCTAGCTTTCATATATTGCAAGAGTTTTGTCAGATGACCAGCAGAGAGAAAGGAGAAGGTGGCCCACCTTAGTGTACTCTGGATGATGATCAAAATGGAGATTTTGTTTGTGATTGTATAGGCAGTGTACGGTCCTACCTTGTTAATTTTGCGTTTGAGGAAATTATTGCTTACCCATTACTGCTCCTTGATATAAGGGATCCAGCATGAGATTTTTACAGTGTTTAAAATTCTTGAAGTGTGCATTGCCTCTCTTGGAGGCCTTGTACACTGTGGTGCTGTTGTGGGTGTTCTTAGTCTCCAAGGTTTTCTGACAGTACATGGTACATAGGTGTTTTAGGCTCATCATGCCTTCTTGAAACTTTACTTGCTCTCACTTCTGCACCTGTTGTATAATGGCTGTTTTGATGATGAGTAGTTGTTCACTTAACTAAGGTGTGGTATGATTGGTATTCAATATATCATGATTTAGGGATGATGTGAGTATCTGCAGGCATGTGGAGAGAGTAGTTGAATTCCACTAGAAGGTCTTTGACATCAATGTTGGTGCTGGTTGTGGCTGCCAGGGATATCTGGCCGTATTGGAGAGCATCTGTTGGGAAATACTAGAAGGTTGTGGTAGCCAGCTGCTCTCTGTGGGTGGTAGAACAAGGTATTGGAAATAAGGTAGGGCTGCATGGGCAGTCCATTCCACATATTTTAGTTAGTAGTAGCTGTGGTTTTTAATGGAGGTGTATAGAAATCTAGGGTATTCCACCTGGTGTTAGTTGGCAGCATGACTAGCTGAGTGATGTTGTTGGTGGCCATCAAGTTCGCAGAGGCATCCTGGCCTTGGTTGATGCATCACTTGGGCGACTGTCAACACGTATGAAAAATGTTTTGTGGGACCTCATTGAAGCTATTGTGATGAGATTGCATATCTCGGACCTAAGGGAATGATTGAAGCCACATAGATGGGAAATAAAATGCGGCTTGACAATGCGTGTGGCTCTGGTTCCACATCCCCACAGGTGGGATAAACAAAGTGCTAAAGGGTAAAATGAATGCACTCAAAGGCAGCCTAAATATATCAAGTTAAAAAGTAAATACATTATATTAGTGACTAATTAGAGTCTATAAAGGAAAGTTGGTAGACGATGTAACGATTCAATGGGGGATTGTGCTTTATTGATACTCTGACGACAATGACTGTGAAGGAAAAATCATGACTATATACGAATGAGTTGGCAGTATTCCTTGTGTGATTCGATTAACAAAATGAACATGTACCTTTTTCTTTTATGTTGCAAAATAAATAAAAATGTTTCAAGAAAAAAAAATACATTAAGTAACACGGATGGTGAGAATAGGATATCTTCAATATAGGGTAACATTTGGACAAATAGTTTACTCATTCCACGCTTTAAAAAAAAAAAGGGTGTCACAGAAACACTACTGACTGCTTTGGAAAACTGCTTGAGGATTAACACTAGAGAATTTTGGGAAGGACCCCTTAGACCTGTATAATGAAGGGATTGTGTGCCAGACTATTGTTGTCAGAATCATTGTCCCACATAAATATTGTATCCTAAATATTGTTCGCAAAAATATTTTCCTATTGGGTGTAGATCTTCAATCATTATGCCACTATGGGGCATTATTTTTGTATACAATAGGCATGACATTATATTTACATCAGACAGTACAATAACAGTGTTATTCTGACACCATACTCACTGCATAGTGTATATGTTCCTTGACGATGAGGCTGAAGGAGCCCTGGTGATTGCACATCACGTAGAATCCATGGCAGGAGGCCCCTGACAAGTGCACTGTGAGATCCATTGATGACGTAGAAGCAGCTGTTTTTAACCAGGACCTGCTCATTGGCAGATTCCAGGGTGATAAGGGATTTACAAACAGCCCGGTTCTCCAAATGGTGTAGTACCAGAGACGCTAAGGATTTGAGAAAGATAAAACAATTGAGCACCAGTCGAGCAGGCTATTCTATCCAAGATTACGTAATACAACTAAATAAAACAGAGTCTGGTCAGACTTATTAGGGGTAGAAATGTGATGGCTTTATGTAGGGTTTAGCAGACCAAGTATAACCAAATGCCTGGGTTAGAGGAGGACACTTACAGCACACGTATCTCACTCAGTCTGGGAAAATCCAATCGCAGTTGTGTGGGCGGAGACATTTCACCAGCAACAACTCTTGGGTGCATGGCAAGGATGACGTTTGAGGGAAAATGGCGCAGGTCCACTATGCCATGATAGAACAGCCAGCATGAAAGCAGGTGCTGGAAATGTACCTACAAAAGGGTCCCACATTTATAATATCTCTGACAGATGGGTAGTTTATTCCTATAGTTGGAGAACATTTTGATATTTTCCTGTGCAAGTATGCCCTGGTTCACGAGGCTTTGCACAGGTGTAATGCCACAATTTCTAATGGCATCAGGGGCCAGATGTCTGTTTTTGATAGCAGCTCTGCCACTCAGAAGGTCTCTCTCTGCTGCCTTTTGTCGCTGTGATGTAACTCGGTGAGAAAATCAAAACATCTGGGCGAGGTCCCTCCTGAACAGGAACACAAGCAACCTCCACAAACTAGCTATGCAGATGCTGACTCAAGAGGCAGACATGTAAGTTTACATGATAGGTTATTAGAAGCTTAGAATTTTGTCAGGTGTATGCCCCCCTGCATTACAGGTGGGTGATGCATACATTGCTGGACCGAGGGCCTCTGTTTTCCATCCCCAGTGAAATGAAAGAATTCTGGTTGTAATATTAGGATTCGCTTCCTTCCAAAAGAGGAGCAAAAAGCGAATTTAGCAAACTGGAAGTGAGGGGGAGCACAGCAGAATGTTGCAGCAGACTCATGTTACAATTTTTTTGGGGGGTGGCTGGTGGTAGCAAGGAAATGAGCCATTTCAAAAACTAGGGATACATTTTGAGGGCTATTGAGGATATTGTCAAACTGATATGATAGAATTTGGTATGCATAGGTAGAAGTATGCACTCTTCCAAAATCAGTGAAAAACTGTAAAGCTCATGAGAGTTTTATATGTGGATTGTGGAACACTTGTAGAGCTGCTTCTGATATTACTCTATAGCAATTATTTTTCTTGGTTTGAAGCTGCGACATAGTACGCATCCGCACTCTACAGATGCAGACATTAAATGCCGTTTTTCATTTTTCGCAATTTTATATTGCACAAACTTGTCCCAAAGGCTTAAAGCACTTTACAGGAGTCCCAGTAACACTGTACATTTTTGGGTGGAGAGAAACTAACTGATTTTCCCAGGATCACAGGATATTGAGCCCAGACCTAGACATGGTTCTCAAAATGGTTGGTCGTTACAAAGTTGGCAGCTCTGGCAATTAGGCCGCATCTCCTGAAATATATTTTCTTATTTACTTGCATTTTACCCACAACGCTGCAGAAAAAGGAGATATAAGCAGTGCTTAATTTGAGCTGGTGCTTTCCGGTGCTCAGCACCAGCACTTAATTGGTTTCCGGGGCTCGGCACCGGCACCTACTTGTCAAGACCATACTTGGAACAGTCTACCACATGGTAGCGCTGATCATCTAATTTAGAGATGAGCAGAACAACGGTTGTTTAGGAATACAATATACTTTTAAAAAAATTGCTAACACCTACTTCCCCAGCCATTCCGATAGCTTTGGGGACCTGGAATAACCTGAGCTGAAGCATTTACATGTGAGAGAGATGGTTAGTAGTTGTTTTGGCAGCGATGACAGGGGCGATGGGTAGTGCAAGCTGCAGTGGCCTCCTGATCAGAGCCCTGGCACTTAATATTTTACAAATTAAGCACTGGATATAAGAACAAAATAGATTGAAACTTAAAGGAATGCAGTCATAGAAACAGGTGCAAGAAAAGTCAATAATAGTATGCTATGTTTCTTAAAAATAGCAAATGAAGTGTAAATTCAGTTATCCGTTGGAAGGTTGTTTCACAGTTTCATATTGCTCCAACATAGTATATGGTCCTAACGTGCAATGAAACCATCCCTGGAAACACATATGTTCATAGCCATAATCCACTTTTACGACAACAGAAAATTGCACGAATTGATAGACAATCCGCAGTCCTACATTCTGGTTGCATCAGCAAACCTCTACAGATGCTGAATCCATGATCTGCGATGAGGTACTTATTGGCTCAGGTAGAACTTTCTGTGACACTTACTTCAGTAAATGACTTGTTAAGGACCTGTCCCTAAACTACTTTCTACTTTGAAACGTGGCACACTTGTTTTCTATTCTGAATTGTTCCACATTCTTAAATAGTTTTCATGTTTAAATTAAATTTGATTTTGAAAACATGGCAGAAACAGACTTTTAGTAGATATTTTTCAGAGTGTTCGTTTTCTTTCTTCCTAAATGAATCTCCGTCTATGTAAATAAAATCAAGCCCTGTAAATGAATCAAAAGTCAAATGGGTTAGGAAAAGCAATCAAGCACATATTAAAAATGTGGCCATTGCCTTATTGTTGTTATTTCATCAGCAGAATAGGTGGAGGTCCTGTTCTTCATCTAATCTCTGCTCCATCATACCGTTCTTCAAGTTGAAGTCAGATTTTGACCATTTCATTTTCTTAAGTTGTTTGATCTAAACCTCTTGAGCATTACTGGCCCCTTCACAGCTTCAATTAGGGTAGTAGTTCCACAGTGCTACCACTAGGCGGCACTAAATCACAAGAAAATGCTGAAAAATGTAGACGTGTAGCAACCCAGCAGCGTCACATATCTTAGCTCCCAACCCGCTCCAAAAAGTCCCTGAAACACAGAGACAGAGTGCGGGATGTACGACTATTACATTATGTGACTCCCAAATTGCTATTTTTAGCGACTCGCAATTTGCGAATCGCAAAATAAAATATACTAATGTGTCTCAGGCACATTAGCAATTCCCAATAGGGTGCAAATGACCTGCCTCATCAATATTCATGAGGCAGGTTGCAATTTGCCACCCATTGGGAATGGGCAATAACCCATGGATGGTGGCCTGCTGGGGACAGCAGACCACCATGTCTGTGTTTGCTTTGAAATAAAGCATTCAGTATTTGTTTTAAAGCAGACCGTTTTCCTTAAAAAAAAACGGGATGCGTTTCAAAAAGAAAAAATAAACATTTCTGTTTCATTTTTTAAAAGTAGTCAGTGGCCAATGGGACCACTGCCTGCTCTTAAATTTTTTTTTCACTGCCAGTCACAAAGGGGAAGGGGCCCCCCGGGGACCTCTTCATGTTTGCGAATGGTTTACCACCTACTTGAAGTAAGTGGTAAACTGTGATTGTTTTGAGACCACATTCTGGTCGCAAAACAGTGGTACATGTCGTTGCAACTCGCTATTAGGAAGGGACACCCTTGGCACGCCCCTTCCTAATAGCGATTGGCAAACCCTTGTAAGTCGGTAATAGGTTACCGACTCGCAAAATAGAGTTAGTACATGTAAAAAGGTTATTTACCAGACGCAAACGGCCTGATTTTCAGTTTGTGACTGTTAAAAGCCGTCGTACATCTGGTCCATAGTTATTAGTTTCGGCTTTGGCACTATGAGGCTTCGTGCAATCAGGGGCATGGGAGTGTCATCCCCCTGTATCTCGTACCAGTATTATGTAAAAAAATTAAGGTTTTTTATTTGCCTGCACGGTGGCTGTGCTCATTGTCAGCCACTATTGCCTTTCTGTGAGGGTGTGGGCGGAGCTTAATGGAAGAAGGCTGAGCAGGGAAGTGGATACGTCTTCAATTGAAGTGCGCATGTCAGGTTAGACGTGTGCCTTTATGTGTCCAGCGTGACATGCACTTGTGGCCTCTCCCTACCTGTGCCACTGGATTTAAGCTAGCCTAGCTGCTGAGGGGTGATGCCCCAAAAACCAGTCCCAGGATGCTTGTTTCCGGTCCAGGGAAGACATGGCTTGGCAGTTCGGGCTGGACTGTTCCCATGAGGCACAGGGTCAGACTTATTTGCATATGGCCATGTTTGAACTGCGGAGTGAGCTAAAGAATGATGGTGGATTAAACCCAGATCAGTTGACTGGGGGTGAGTGCTTGCAATGTTCAACACTCTGTCCATCATCACCTTTGGTTTTGCTTTGCTCTCCCTACCTGCACCTCGTTAGTGAGCCAAGGGAACAACAGCTCAGCACCCGGTCTACTAAGGAGATCATGGTTCACCTGCCCCAGCCAATCCAGGCACTGCTGTCATGCTGTTCACTAACACAAACAGCAAGGGAGCAGTGTCTGTATTGAGTCAGGAGTAGAAGGCGAAGACGCAAGTGGGCCTTTATGAAGCAGCATGGTGTAGCGTGGCGTGACTAAGGCCCTGTGCAGCGCTAAAATGAACAGACACCACTCGGCTGTAAGGTGGCGGCGGGAAGACCCAGAGCGGTCTTCCGTCGTTTATTTATCTCCTCGGGACGAGCCCGCCCTGAGGAGTGCATGCGAAGGAAACAAAGTTTAGTAGAGCCTGGACGGCTCTCTACATCCTCCTTTTCTTTAGTACTTGTTCATCATGGTCTGCATGCTCATGGGGACGTGCACACAAAGTCCTTGAACTTCTGGCTTGGCACACGGTTCGGCCGAAAACCATACTTCTGGCTCCGGGAGTTGGAACTAGTCTCTGCTTCAGCCAGAACACTTGGTGATGGCACATTCACGAGGCCCTGGCTGGACCTCTCAGAGACAGGGGTAGTCACACCATCTCCTGCTCCATGGGATTCCTGCGGGGAAGCTGTTGGGCTTGGTGGATTGACATCGGTGTGACTCGCTGCCTCGCCGGACTTGTCGAACTCTTCAGAGTTGGTATTTGACTCATGCACTTTCTTAAAACAGGCGACGATCTGGGTAACCACCTGTTGTCCTCTTTGTGCGGAGATCATTGTTCCTTGAATGCGGACCACCGTCCACACTTCCGGTTCGTATGGCATCCAGAATTTCCAGCCAGGGTGTCTGTCTTTGACCACCACACGATCTCCCATTTTCACCTGTGGCGTTTTAGCTCCTCTGGCTGCACTTGCCTTTTGATTCATCTCTGTCCGCCTGGCTTGTATGGCCGTTCTATCCCTCTCCGGAGGCTTCCACGCTGACTCCGTCGGAATGCTGTCCCTCGGGGCTCTCTTGAAGAGCAGATGAGATGGTGCACAGCGGGTGCTGCTGTGAGGGGTCTGTCTGTAAGCATCCAAGAACTGGTTTAATGCAGAGTCGGCATCTTCTCCTTGATCCACTGCTATGTTCAGGGCCGGGTTGAGAGTCCTCATGAAACGCTCTACCTCTCCGTTCGCCTGTGGCCACAGTGTAGTGATTCTTCAGTGTCGAATCGTCTTCTTCTCAAGGTACTCCTGGAACTCCCGGCCTTGAAAAGGAGGCACATTGTCGGAGCGAACCTCTTCCGGTAGGCTCATGAGCACAAAGATTTTGTCCAGGGTCCTTTTCACGCGCATGAACGCCGTAGATGTTATCACTTCCACTATCGGGAACTTTGAAAATGAGTCCATTAACACCAGCGTGTTGCGACCATCCGGGAAGCTTCCAAAATTGATGCTAATTTTGGACCAGGGTATTTCACTTGGCTCTTCAGTGATAACTGGTGCAGGTGTGGGGTCACTGCCGGTGATTTTGCCTGAGTGACAGTGCCTTATCTTGTCCTTTACCATTGCATCCATGTCTGGGAACCATATCTTGTTTCGCAGGCGTGCTTTGGTTTTCGCCATTCCCTGGTGCCCAACATGCGCTAACGTTACAAATCCTCTCTTGCAGCGCTTTGGGGATGACAATGACATGGCCTCTCAGCACGACACCATGTTCTCCGTCACTCAACTCACTGCGGATCCTCCAGAATTGCTGTCGGGCATGACTGTTTTCAGTAAAGAGCACCTGTGTACCATCCAGGAAGCGTGCCCATCCATTGTTCATCAGGGCGCTTTTGACTCTTGCTAGTGTTTCATCGTTGGCAGTTGCCGGCCAGATTTCTTCCAGTGTCATTGTTTTGGGACACGTTTCATAGGTGGGCATTTTGACGAAGGCTTCCAAGTATGCAACATCTGGGGGTGGGCATTGGGTGTTTGTTGTTCCCGGATGTCGGGAGAGATAGTCCGCTGGGTTGTGTGCTCCTGGGCGGAATATGACCTTAATGTTGTATGCTTGCAGCTGTACTGCCCCCCTTTCATCCTGGGGGGTGCCAATCTCGATGTCCCTGCAAAGAGTGGAAGCAATGGCTTGTGGTCCGTGACCTGTGGAACTCTTTTCCATAGAGGTACAGATGGAAATGCTGGCATGCCCACTTTATTGCCAGTGCCTCTCTTTTATCTGGGCATACCTTGTTTCAGTGTGTTATAAGACCTGACTTGCGTACGCAACCGGTGCCCATGTCTCTCGGCTGTATTCCTGGAGGAAGGCCACCCCCAGGCCAACAGGGCTGGCGTCTACGACCACTTCCGTGCGCCACCCCGGGTGAAAATGTGCCATTGCTGTTTTGTCCACTAGTGCCAACTTGATAGTGTTGAATACCGTGTTTGCCGCTGCAGTCCACTCCCAAGGGCTGTCACTACGAATGAGGCCGCGAAGGGGCTCGGACAGGGAGGCCAGATTCGGTATGAATCAGCCACAGAAGGTGGCCATTCCGAGGAAGCTGCAGACTTCTGTAGGCATCTTCTGGGTGCTGGCTGCCCGTATGGCCATCACTTTCTTGAGATCCACCCTCAGTGCTTCCTGCATGAAGATGTATCCGAAAAAGTCAACCCGCAGTCTTCAAGACGTTGAAGGGTGGCTCGGAGGTGAGTGTGGTGGTCCTCTAGGGTGTTCGAGAACACTAGGATGTCGTCACTTAGATTGATAACCCCCTGCAGGCCAGACGGGGCTTCTTTGATAGCGTTTTGGAAAACCCCAGCGGCTGACGACACCCGAAGCTCAGAATCTTATAACTCTGGAGGCCCACGTGGGTAGAGAACTTGATAATGTATCTACAGCTGTAGTTCGAGCTGTTGGTACCCAGCGTTCAAGTCTAGTTTTGAAAACCACATGGTGCCATTTAGTTCTGCCACTATGTCATCCATGGTGGGCGTGAGATGACGTTCCCTCTTGACTGCTTGATTCGGAAGTCTCATATCCATCCATAGTCAGATGGCTCCTGGCTGTTTTGGCTTTTGTGCCACGACCAACGGAGACACCCACGGAGTCGGGCCAGATACTTTTTCTATGACATTGAGGTCTTCCAGCTTCTTTAGCTCTGCTTCCACCTGGTCCTCCTCACTCTTCGCAACTTCCAGTCAGGCAGCGACGGTGGCAGTCTTGCTCCTTTACGGCGCCGGTGTAAGGGTGCGGCAGGGAAACCAGCATTGGGGGCAAAGAAAGGAAGCCCCAGGGTTCTGATGGCAGGCTTGCGAGGGGCGTCACTGCCTCCTCGGGCGTCGGAGTGGCACAGGACCGTGCCGTTTGCTCGCAGGTATGTCTTGGGGGTACAGAAGTTCGACCGGCCTCATCGCCAATGTAGCGCGGTGCAGCCTGTATGACTAAGGCCCTGCGCAGCACTAAAATATACGCACACCACTCGGCTGTTAGGTGGCTGCGGGAAGACCCCGAGTGGTCTCCCGTCATTTATTTATCTCCTCAGGACGAGCCCGCCCCGAGGAGTTCAATGCGAAGGAAACAAAGTAGAGTAGAGCCCGGACGGCTCTGTACACATGGGACACGAGAGTAGAGTGTTTGCTGCTGCTGTCCGAATTGGAAGGAGCACAGACGTGTGGGCTTGGTGACGAGGCCTGCCTTTTCAAGAACCCTGCTTTGAATCTGTTCCGTGGGCTATCAGCATATTTCTAAGGTACCTAACCTTGTCACTCACAAATACATACATCTGAAAACATCATTATAGTTACGAGTTCACATCTTTCTTCAATTAAATAAAATTTGTGTTCTCTTTGGATGGAGTCGTTTCTGTTTCTCTTGTTGATCTCGGTAAGCTTGGAGAGGGGAGCGGGCATATCTCCGTTGCTCCAAGCATTGGATTCCATCTTCCACTTTCCCCCGGTCCTTTATAGTTTCATCACAGCCTTGGATGTTAATCTACTAGGCATGCACTTATTACCCAAAATAAAACATCATGGCTGCTCTTCGTGGGCAATGAAATGCCGACAATGCTGGTAGTATTTACTTATGGGCATTTCACTACAAATCAGTGTGTGTATGGTAAATTGCATTCTGAAGCTGCCAGGTGAAAATATAAACGTTTTGGGGAAAGTGAAAGCTATAAACCACCACTGTAAGCAAGCGATGCATACTTTAGTAAAGTCGCACTTCGTCTCTCATGTTTAAGAAACGAAATCGCAAAACATCCTGGTGCGCGACTTTACCAGGGAATGCTACCATCGTTGGTTTCCAGCTTCCATTGCCCCCAATATTTTATGTTTGTGTTACAGCACTGGGCGGTAATCTACTAAGGTGCACACTTATTTCCCAAAATGAATTGTGATGGCTCTTCAAGGGCAATGAAACTCCAATAAAGATGGCAGCATTTTTGCATTTTATTGCCTACCATAAGTGTTAGTAGATTAACAGCGATCCAAGGCTGCCTGATGCAAATATAAAATACAGTTTGTACAGGTAGGAACACATTCATTTCCTCTGACAATGTGTCCATAAAAAAATGCTCTGTCCCAACCTCCTCTGCCCCTTTGGGCCCAGTAGCATCCCATGCTCATCCCACTAGTTGCAGATGTAGCATTCCTGCTGTAAGGAGTGCTGTGGGCACAAAAGGAGCCTTGTTCTTTTTGGCATCGAATCTTATTTTGACCAATGGGAACTTTAAGAAATTAACAACCTCTAAAATAGTGACAGAAATCAGAGCTCGGAATCATGATGGCTGCTAGTCCTGGCTGCATCTCACTTCTTTAGCTCCCCAACGATAGTTGCAGCAGGTATGGCTGGACCTGGACAGAAAATCAGCCAGAATAAAAGTGGTCCCATTACTGAATCAAATAGCTAAAAAACACAAAAGCTGGGGAAGAAACGTTTTCAAATGAGGGCAGTATTTTGCAAGGTAGGGGAGAGTTCATACATTTGAGTTTGCTGCAGGCAGTGTTTCTCGAAATATCAGGAAAATCAACTGTAAAAACTGGCCAGCCAGACCTTATGGGCAGTTTTTGATGTGTTTAAATATTTCAAGACTACTTATGCACAATTTCTTTATAAACTTTCTTCCTTTCTCAAATTTGCTTTAAATGCACCATTTGCCACTCCTTGTTTTTTCAAAATTTTCTCAAGGGGAAGATCCCCCCCCCCTGACCCCGCCTCTCACAATCATCCATATGTTAGACGGGCTCACTCATAATGTAACTCATCACCCAAATTTTATGCCTCACCATTTTCAAATATCACCAGCCACCACTGCTTTTGATTCAAAAAGATCCTGCTACAATGCAAATTAAACACTCAAAATGTTAATAAACAAAAGAGATTTACATTTTGCTGAATGTCAACAAAAGAGATTTACAGTTTGCTGAACGTCTCACATTTCAGTTTTGAAGTCACCTCCACTCCTTTCGAAGCAATATGTTCAATATAAAGAACTACACACTCCCACATCCTCTCAAATCTATTATACCCTGACATATATTATGAGGAAACTATAAGAAAACTGTGAGTCACCCAGGAGTTCCATGAACGTGCAGAGGAGCAAAACCTAAGGTAATTGTACTCCAAGGTGACTTGCAATGTCCTTAAAATGTATTGGCAGTGTGTATTTTATTCCTTCAGACCATCACTCTTCCCACAAACTGCTTAAGTCCTTAGTGTCTTTCTCTTTCACATGAAAGAGGCAGTACGGCTGCAGGGGTGAAGAATAAAAGCAGGATATGTAGTGTAAAATTAAACACACCAAAAACAGTAATTTGTTGCAAAAAAGATTAGAATTAATTTCAGAGTCAGTTTAAAAAAATGTCCTAACTCGGAATGTGTAGAAAATTGCAGGGAAAGTCTAACTTTCCCATTAATGACCTGTAGTGAACAAAAAATAACCGTGTTGCCAAATATATCTCATTTTTGCTGATCACGGTTCGTTTTTAGAAAATGGAAAAGTCAGTTCTCATTTTCGTTGTTTGAACTGCAGCTGTAATTATCCTTTGTGACCTGCCTTTCACCTTGGCTGCTGGCATCACAACTTCGCTGCAGCAATTTTTTTACAGGGGAGCAGCTGCCTCCAAAACTCAACCGTAATAAGGAAACTGGAGATGGGCTTTTCTACAGGGATTACAGACACCAGTGTATTACATGGAATTAAATGAATCGACTGATAGATAATAAACATATCCTTATGTCATAGAGCACATTTCCTGTTGGTGTGTTACACTGGAATATATGACGTTACAGCGCAAACAATTACAACACATGATTTCACATCGTGGTTTTTACATCGCAACTACCATTACATTACATGATTTTACAACGCATGTCATTACAATGCATTTTTAAAAACTACCATTTCAACGCCTGTCAATACAACGCATACCATTACAACGCATAATACTTTTATGGCAACAGTAGGGTAAGTGTTGGATAGTGTAGGGGTAAAAATTACTATTCCCACTCCAGTGAGTGCAACAGTAGGGAATGTGTTGGATAGTTTAGGGGTAAAAATTACTATTCCCATCAACCCCAAAACCCATACCCACCCTAAAACTAAAAAGTCTCTATTTCTTACCTTGTAATGCACTGTAATGGCATGCGCTGTAATGGTATGTGTTGTAATGGCATGCGTTGTAGTGACATTCATTGTAATGGCATGTGTTGCAATGGCATGCGATGTAAAGGCAGTTGCGTTGTAACAGCTGCGTTGTAAAAGCAGTGCAATGTAATGACTGTGTTGTAATGGATGTTTCCCGTTAAACTGACACTGCTCAAGGCCCTTGGGTAAGTCCCATACAGTGGTCCAGGAACATATTACCTCCTTAAATGTGTATCTGTCTGAAATGCACTTTGTGCCCTGCACCAATCACAGGCACACTGACTCATAGCTCGCATTGGAAGATATTGCTTCGTTGGATGTAGCATGTTGCCACCAGCAAGTCCAGAGATGGATGCAGCAAAACTCTTTGTCTCAAGTCAAAAACTGATAATATCCTCATGGGCACTGGAAACCATTTTTTCTCTCTCTCTCTCTTTCCAGGCCAAACAGCGGGAGTCTACCACAATACACTAATATTGACTCTACATTATAGAATAAATGCATCATCAAAGTAGGTCAATGAAGAGTTAAGAATAGGAAGTTTATACCTCCGTCTATGTGCCTTAACACAATGTTGGTGGTCTGTATTGTGTAGTACATATATGTGCAGGTCGATATTAATGACATTGAGAGGGTGACATACAACCAATGATGCCCAGGGCTGTCTTTACAGCATTATAGGCCCCGGGCAAAGCAGTGTACTGGGCCCTGCTTACACAACCACTCACAGGAATAAAAATGTTTAACGGAAAATTTGTGTTAAATTCTGGTCTGCATGGGGCCCCTATGCTCGTAGGGTCCTTGGGCAACTGCCCAGCGGGCCATTGCGTTAAGATGGCACTGATGGTTCCACCAGCATCCACAATCTTAGAGTTGTGCAAAGCTCTCCCTCTCCCACCTAGACCTGATCACAACTGGCCTGTTAAATTGTCGCAATAGTACGTGAGATGAATTTCATTGCATACTCAGTTAAATTTCAGCAGGCCAAACCTAATGAAATTTTAACGGGAGAAACGGTCCAGTATTTACCGGGACAAGCAGATTTCGGATCGTGAAGCACCAACATCTGCATGTTATTCCCCAGATCAACAGAATAGGCAATACTTTTTACACCCGATAAATTCTAAACACCTTAATGTCCCATTTTAAGTGTGTGATAAGTATCATATCTGAAAGCTGCCTCTTGTAATCAAGCCCCAAGTGGTATAGAATGTGGCCAATGTAATCAGGAATGGCTGGGCTAAGTATTACTTTTTGTGCTCTGTGATTAAAAATCAGAAGTGTTTTAGGTGAAAGGCATATAGGATAGATTTGTGTTAATTATCTCCCTCCATAAAAAAGGATTAGCAAAAATGGCAAGTTACTGCGTAATTATTACATCAATTCGTTTTTAGGTCTTTGTAGAAAAGGATGGTCTCAATCAAAACTTTTGCTTGTGAAGAGGCCTCATATACTTGCAGGGGGAGGGGGGCTCAAGTTTCCTTACTCCTCTGCCCTCCATGTTGCTGCTGGTAACTTTATTCTCGCGAATACAGCTGTAGATTGACCGTAACGGACGTTAGCCGAGCTATGATTGTGTACAGATACACCCAAGGGGTGTCTAGACGCTAATAGAAAATAAGGCAAATGGATGTTGTACCTTTCCATGCGAGATGTTCAGGGCCGGACTGGCCGTAGCGGGCACCGGGCAATTCTCCGGTGCGCCGCACAGGTGGGGGCCGGTTTTGGGACCCTGGGGGCCGTTTTTGTTATGGCCCTGTAACAAAATCGGCCGAAAACCGGTTGTGGTTCCCAGTCCAGCCCTGGAGATGTTACTGTAAAACTGCCCTTGTTTATCAAATGTTGATGCAAAACTCAATGAAAATATGTGTCTTAAAAACTTCAATATGCTGCCGATTTTACAGCTCTTGTAGGAATGCATCACTGTTAAACACTCTGATGGTGCAGGGACCAACCTGGTTCAGTCTGTGAAGTAATCAGGAGCTGAAAAGGGCACTTCAAAACTTGGCTTGATATTTCTATCATCCAAAAGTATCACTTGCCACAAAGCAATATTAAAATAGTTTCACTGATGGATTTCAGTGTAGAAGTACCACAATTTATCTACTGATCTGTAACCTGGCTTAGGAAATGGAGGTGGCCACTCTGGTGTGCTTAGGTAATATTGCAGTGTAGATAGCCACGTGCCAATATATTCTGCTGGGGAAGCCCACAACACGGTGGTATGTACTGTGAAAGCACAGACGCGGCTGGCTTTGATGTTCCAGGGTTGCAAGTTTTCATTGTGTTAGGGGCTGTGTCTCATATATTAAAAAAAGAATGTAGGCCAGTCGCCAAAACTTTGAGTTGCTCAGCAAGCAGGCGGTGTGGGCTAGGGAGGCAGATTTTACCTCTTGTCAGCAGCTGCACCACCAAACCCCATGGCCATCTGCTTCACATCTTTTTTGACATGGTTAGCCCCCACTTTTTGCCAGGAACATGAAATGATTTTGAATGAAAATGCCCTGGGGCCTGCGAACCAGGTTCCCTGTGCCAGAGCTCTTTCCTAAAACTGCACCACGATTGGCACAGCTTCAGCCACCCCTGTAAGTCTCTGGCAAATGGAACTGCTAGTACTGAGGGCATTGGGACTGAAGAGGGTCCACAAGGACTGCAGCTCAAATTGTGCCACCCAAGGGATCCCTCACCAAGACCATGCAAACTACTATTGCAGGCTGTGTGTCTTGGTGCAGAGAAAACTGAAGAGGCGACATGGCACACATCCCTGTGTGTCTTGCCCACAGACACTGCATGAGGTATAGGTAAGTCACCCCTACTGCAGGCCTTACTGCCCTGAGGCATGGTGCACTATATTAAGCCACGCAAGGACACCTTGCATGGCCCTGCGTGCCTTGATGAATCTAGAATAATGCAACGCAGCACAAATCACAGCGTTTTGTTACTCTGCCCCAGGTAGACATTCCAGGTGCATTCTGCAGCACACATAGAAAGAGGAAAATGCCTCAGAGGATTGTTTTTGTGCAGGAAGGTATCTCTTTCCTTTTTTTTTTACGAAGTTATATATAGCGTGAACTTGACCTGGTATTGGGTATCAGAGGGTTTTACACCAGTTGGATTACACATGAGGACACATTCATTTTTATTAGGCATGGGGAGATTAAGTGATTTGCCCAGAATCACCGGATGTTCAGCGTCCTTGCCGAGACTCAAACCCAGTTCCCCAGATTTGAGGTCGACCGCCCTAGCCATTAGGCCAACTCCTCTCCGTCACAAAAACAATCCTGTTTACAATGCAGGCCCACTTGTACCATGGTTCAAGGGTGCCTGCGTTTGCGCTAGGCAGGACATTGTGTGCCAGCTCACGGTAAAGACAGGAATGTGACGTATGATGTTAAATACAGAGCATTCATGCCCTTTCCCTATCACACAGGGCATTGCAGCAAGGTGGCTTGCTGCGCTGCGTGATTTCTTGATAAATGTGCCGATAAGTGCCGTTAATAGGCGCAAATGTGTGGCAGGCTGTTATTTTCCATAACCAGACATGGCACAAATCCTGTATCTGAAGCAATTTGGGGAAGTTTTGCCAAACCATTATTTTTATTTATCCCATAATATTTATTGTGCAAATTTTTTTCAATTTATTTGAGCAGTATTCTGGCATCGCAAAAGGCTGGCATACGTGCTCCTTTATAGTCTGTAAAATATACGTGCCTTCTGCGAATATAAACCTGCCACCTGCTGTAATTTGCAGTTGTCACTGCGATAACATGGAATTGTAGTTATATTTCAGATTAGCTGAACTGGTGGAGAAAAGTAGATTGTAGGGGATTGGAAAAGGGGACTGATAAATTACCGTCATTACCAACCACTTCATTGTAACTTAATAGTTTTGTTGGCCACATCTCTAAATTGCTGCGATTTGCAATTAACACAGAAGTACAATGGATTTCAATTAAAAAATCATGCAGAAACTAATTGCGTTAATTTGCTTTAACCAATAATCCAGCTGAGATCGCGGATTTTGTCTCGCCAAAAAGCACGTCACAGAAAATCTAAAATATACAATGTGGTCTAGGAAAACCAATTTAACAAAGCATGTCTTATAACAAATAGCAATATAGGGGTACTGAGTCTTTATTCTTGCAAAAATATTAGAACAGAAGATTGTCGCAAGTATAGTTGCACTTTTATTCGTGCTACACTTCGTGATTTACGTTTTCACACATTCCTTATTTGCACATTCACAATACTGCAATGCTATTTTTGACTTCTTATTATGTCTCTGTTTCAATATGTATTTTAATTTTTGAAAAGTACTAAAATACCACGGTCTTGTCTTCAATTTAAAATTATTCTAAATTGTTGTAAATTTAGTTTCATTCTCGAATTGGAATTCCTTCAACCGGAGTCTGAGATCAGACCTGGGCGATTCTGGAAACTACTGAAACTAGAGTCAGTCCGCCTGACCTTTGAGGAGACCACGCCGATTCAAAATCCAGCTTTGTGTCCAGCAGAGGAGAAGAATTGGGCTGTAAAAACATTAAAAATTCATTCTGCCCTAGCCACAGAAACGGGTGCCTTTATTTCAGTGCTGGAATCAGAAACAAATGACTTTGGGAACCCATAAATCCTGGGTCAAGGTGTGAGTCGAAGTGGAAAGTGGATCAGTGGTGTAACAAAACTTGAGGGGACCCCTCTGCAAAGTTCAGGGCGGTGTACCCCTCCCTGGCCCACCAACCAGCACTTTTGCTGAGAGGACCCCCTGGAGCTAGGGTGCCCCCACTGCACCGCAGGGGCTTATGTTACGTGGGTAGAGACGCGAGGGTGGAACTTGAAAAGCAGAGTCCGACAGTCAACGTTTTCATTAATAAAAAAACAAAACTGCTGCACATAAATTGGCTACAAGGACAGATGTGACAGTAAAGCTGTTCTAGATTACCTAATTGGTCGCAAAGAGGGTGCGTTTTTAAATATTTTAGAGGATTAAGACACCTTGTGCAGAGATCATTGTGAACCTAGTCATTTTGAGGGGATTATAACAACAGTAAAATAACTATTCAAGCCAGGAACAATTCGGCCAGCATCTCCCCGCGCTTTGACCTGCACTGGGCGGCAAAGGTAGGGGCTGCCCAGGGTGGCAGTAGGTCTAGCTATGCCACTGGCAACAGATCAATAGAACAGTCTTAATTGAGGGGACTATCTAGATTGGTTGGAAGGGTGGCTCATCAGAAGGTGGGTACATCAATCTGATTTGACCACACTTTCTACTGAGAAGAGTGCCATGTTTTAAGCCAATTCTAGTTGGCCGCTGTTGGCCATTCAGAGTATCCCTTGGCAAGGAGCTGCTCATAAAATGTGTGCAAGGGCACCTTCCACAAATTGCATGAAGTGTCCGCAACTCATGTAAGGGCTGATCATTTTACAGTGGTCTGCAGTTTCACCTTTTTTTGTTTCTTTGCTGTCATAAGCAGATTGCACGAAAATAGTGGCTTTGCATTGAGATTCACTTCTTGCAATGCAGACGTGCCTCATATCTGGTTGCAATCACTCTTGACTTTCCTCCAATAAAAAGGAACCTGACAGTGCAGCGCTGTTCAGTGACTAGAAGGGGATGTGAAGCTTGGTACAAAACCCATAGAAAGGGATTGCATTGACAATTAAATATCTGAATATCACAGCATCAAACCTAATGATTGGAGAGCTTCCAGGAATGGGGCTCAGAAACAGGGCCGGTTTTAGGGAAGTGCGACTGGTGCGGCCGCACTGGGCGCTGACCTGTGGAAGGGGCGCCGACCTCGGGTGTTTAGTAACAACTTATGATTGGAGAAATGAGGGGCACTTTTGCCCGGTGGTAGAGAGAGAATCTGAGGAGGCAGTCATGGGGTGTGGAGGTGTCAAAAAGTATTGCTGCACCGGGCACCACCAGCTCTAAAGGAATATGGCACATTACAACGCAATGCCATTACAACGCGGTCGTTACATCGTCCATATTGTTAGTACATGATGTATTACATCACAAATATTTACAATGACTTCCAGTAGGGTTTGCGCTGGACTTAGGAATAGTATTATATACTATTCCTTCTCCAGTTTGCGCAACAGTGGGAAGGTGTTGGAAATCAGTTCCAATACCTGAGCGCCCACCACTGGAATCTGTTGTAATGAATTGCGAAGTCATTACATCACGTACTAACAACGAGGTCGTTGTAACGACCGCGTTTTAATAGCACGGGATGTAATGACAGTGTTGTAAACACTGTTTCCCGTTCTAAAGCCAGCCCTGCTCAGAAAATAAGTGACCAGAGGCACAAGGGTGGCACTGGTTCATCAGGATGCGTTGCACTATGATAAATCCTCATAGCCTTCCTAGTGCAAATGGTACATTTACAGTGAGCACAGGCCATCCACTTTATTAATAATAGTGGGGTGGAAATCTACAATTGGACTCATTGCGCACAGCAGTGAATGCTGGTATGGTGGCCTGCAAGGGACAGCAAACCTCCAGGCCTGCATTTACACTGTATATCAGGTCACAAAGCATTGTTGAATTCCATTGCAAGTCACAAGGGGGTGGAAAGCCCCTCTGCCCTTGCGTTCGCTTGTGACTCAGCTTACAATGCATGCATTGCGATTTCGGCTGCATTCCCAAAGTCAGTTGTTCGGGCTTTGCGAATGCAAAGATTGTTGTGCCTCAGTATTATGGTGTCTTGTAAGTACCAGGTTTTCCCCGCTGGGGAGCACAAAATCTGATTTAAAAAAAATGCAGTAGTCGTGTTTTATTTATTGCAATATTCTGCATGAATGAATTGTATTCTTTCATGGTTTTTAATCGGATAGACATGTATTGATGATGATAAAAAATGCAGTAGTAGTGAATAAAAAGTGGCGCAAATATTGTTTGCATGCCCTATTCCCCCATCCTTTCTATTGATGCGAAAAGTGGGCACAAAAAACACACCCATTAACCAGCCCAAATCTTTGTGAGCCAGAGTGTTTTAACTATGCGTTTTACATTTGGGTAAACATCTCACCAAATCTTCCAAATCAATTGCAGTTCTGAACTGAACATGAGTCACTTTAAAGACCCTTGAAGAGGGATCAGCTCTGGCTGGCCAGTATTTGCATAGACATATTTAGAAGGCTAAAAACATGAGTGCCTACTATGAGGATTACGGTAAACCCATCTTTTAGCCATTTATTTAATTTCTTATTCCCACTAGGTTAGACAGTCATTCTCTCCAGGACAGATTTTTTCAAACATTTTTTAGCACGTACGAAGTCATATGTAGGCACAATGTCAGTAAGTTTGGGGCAGGGCAGGAAACCCTTAATGGAATAGCAAAGCTTTTACTACTTTCTTCAAGGCCTGTGCATATCAAATAAAAGTATGTTCCAAAGGTACAGGCCTTGGGCTACAAGTCTCCTGTCCCTTTGTGAAACACACCTGGGTGGTGGAATCAATAGTAGCAGCTTGTCATTGGAATGAAAGGAGTGGCAAGGCTGGGCCAATTTCTTTCCTGGTAGCCGCTGTCCGAGCCCATGCAGATTCCTGAAGTCGAAACCAGAGAAGTTTTCAGGCATGGCCAACGTGGACAATCGCCCAGGGCTCCCTCCTCCAAGAGCCCCCCTAGGAAAGTGCACTTTCTCTATATCACACATCCAGCTATTTCTCCATTTCAAACTTTAATATGTTATTCAATATTGTTTGATATCATGGGGCTTGTATTAGCAGAAAATAGGTAATGAAATGCACTGATCTGCAGGACAGGGGCCCGTAAAGTATGTTTGGCCAAGAGCCCCCCAAATCCTTAAGATGGCACTGGTCAAAACTAGGGTCATGTATGCACCATAGAGACG
Source organism: Triturus cristatus (assembly GCF_964204655.1). Lineage (NCBI taxonomy): Eukaryota > Metazoa > Chordata > Amphibia > Caudata > Salamandridae > Triturus > Triturus cristatus. Next base: position 529,854,783 of record NC_140593.1, on the reverse strand, counting down.
CTTTCAAATAATTAATTATATAAATCTAGCAGTTTTTAGTGGACTCTAGCTTCTACCAGCAGCAAATGAAAGCTGCGGCAAAGGCCTATTCAGCCTTGTTATTTGCTATGTCTGATTTTGCACTAGTGAAGGGATTTACACTTATGTAATATTACCTATCAGTAGTGTGCTAATCTCAACGTGAAAATCCGAATCCATGCATGAGGTGGCCCGGAAAGTGGTGGGGTTCTCACAATCACATGAGTTTCCAGGTATATACAGGCTTATTTCCAAACCATTGCCACCATGAAAGCAGTCAGAGATTCATTCTTGTCAAGGGCAAGAGTAAATAGTGCCTTACCAGGCATGGAATGGGCTGGGAACACCCCCAAAATTGCATCAGACGTAAAAAAGGGGCTTCTTGATTGGGGAAAAAAACCCTTTTCCTTTCGTGAAAAAATGTAAAATAAAGTGCTATTGGACACATTTTAAGGCATTTTCCCAACCACAGTTGCACCTCATAAACACTTGTGTATAAGGGAAAACTTGTTGTATGAAATTGCAAATGTTTTCCAGAAGTACTCTGGGAGTACTCTTGAAAGCTTTTGAAGATTATGGAATTTCAGAATCCTGTGGCCAATAAATGAAGTAAATCTCGGGTGCAGATGTACATTTTTTTTTGTGTGAATCGGGTCTTTGGTCCCAATTTCTAATCAATATAGATTATGACTGTACTGATTGTACTAACTGGAGATAGTAGCTTGGCAGGCCTGTGAATGTCATTGTCACAGTCTGTCTTCGACTCAGTGCCTCCTCTGCCACCAAGCAACAAAGATGAGTTTCAGGCAGTCTAAGGCCGAGCACTCTCCAGTCTCCACAACTAACAAGGTTTGAACCAAGAACCTCTCCCCTGCACCCCCACTTGAAAGTTCAGACTAAAATGCCATCCAATAGAAAACCCTGATCTTTACTTTATGGCTAAAGTTTTTGGGTAGCCCAAATAGTGTGCGAGCGGGAAGGCGTGATTCAGTATAAGTTGAAAGATGTTGGCGACCCAGCAACAAGACTTCTGTTTTATCAGTGCTACTGAGTGACCGCTCCTCAATTTTACCAAGACTCTGAGGCACCACATTAATGTCATCAGTATATGTGTGTTAACCAAGACCAAAATGCCTCAATAGGTGTAACAGAGGTCTCAAATCAATTATGAAAGGAGGTGTAGACATTGGTTATCTCCGTGGGCCCCACAAAGAACATCTGGAATTTATCGAGCAATGAGTGATCCATACAAAGAGGTTGATGGGCGGGTCATGGCATGGAAGGCATAGTAAAGTATTGAATTCATTAGAAGGGGAGTCCTCTGGCATTCAATAATGTGGGGAATGAAAAAGATGGCAGCTTTGTGTTTTTTCTTCTTGCCTCGTCTCTATACAGGAGGCATTATGTACCCAATTCTCAAAAAAGTCAACAATTATCTCCCATACACTTACATGTCGAGTTAGAGTACGTTTCTGGATTTTTGTGGAATACACAGTACAGGAGAACTTCTCAGAAACTCCAGCTGCTGCAGATTGCCAAGGGTTATTCGGAAATTATTTCTGAATTTCAAATTATTCACGTGCAAAAGCATTTCGACATGTTTATATGTAACAGGTGTACATTTCCATACAGGTAAATAATTTGCAATGTAGAACTATTTAATTTTTTTCTTTTGTACCAAGGGAGGCACTTTTCTCGATGGAAAACAACTCCCCTGGACTCCCTCTAATTTCAGTGTATTCCCTCCATAGTCATACCCAGGATAGGAATGTATTTTGAACCTTAACAGTATCAAATCTCCATCAGCATACAGCGTGGGGAGGTGAATAACAAAGGTTTTCACCTGCTAAACAAGAGATATGTTCAAATGTAATATCACACACTGGTGGTGTAGTATCACACTTGAGCAATAGCATTATGTGCATCATAAGTTCACGCTTTCTGATTACAAAATGGGATTTCACAATTTTAAATTGAGGTATTAGAGCAAGAAAGTGCAATTTAGGAATGAATTACTTGTCAGCTTTGAACCTACTGTGTGTCTATTTTAAATGTGCCTATAAATGTGTCCCTTGTGGGGCAAAGCTCCTGCAGCACTCGTTCTCCCTGCTGGCCAGAACATAGGGGCCAATTACGATGGCGGACGGACTTGAATCCATCCATCATCGTCACGGCAATTGGGACCATCCGCCTATATGGCAGGGGTACGGCCCGTGGAATTACAATGCGACCACCACGGTGGCGGTCGCATTGGGTATGTTTACCATTGCGGCGGGTGCTGCAGGCTGCAGCACCCGCCGCAATGGTAAAAATGCAGGGTTTGCATTTCCCTGCACTACGTGGCAGGCACCATGCAGTGCCTGCTACGTAGTGTAGGGAAATGTAGAGGGGCACCATAGGTGCCCCCAAGTGCAGACGAAAAGTGCCCCTGCTGAAGGGGGGTCCCACAGCGGGCCCCCGAAGTCAATCTCTGCCAGCCTTTGAATGGCGGGTGAACCGCCATTCAAGGCTGGCGGAGATGAAGCATCCTAATATGGAGGACAGTGCCTGTTAGGCACCACCACCATTCTAGGTATGCTTTCTTGGTCTGCCAGGCAATCGTTCCGATTGCCTGTGACGGACAGACTTCCCGTCCGCCAGCAAACCACCTGCCATCATAAATTGGCAGAAGGAGAATGCGCCGCAAGTTGGAGGTGAATCCGCCACCGGCAGGCTGCCGGTGGCGGATTCACCGCTATATAGTAATCAGGCCCATAGTCTTATTTGCCTAAATGTAATGACTTTCTCCCCTCTGTGAGCCTCATGTCTGGTTTAAAATAAGTCTGAGTTTCTCAAACTTTACCAAAGCTGCTGCTATGCATATTTTCCAATATGCACAACCCTTATGAGACTGCATTTATGATCATGCCCCTAGGGGTTCCACTGCCAATAAGGCATATTGTAACTTATTTATTTTTCATTTTCCGTGCTTTATGATGTCCGTATGGGAAATGGGATGATCATTTTAAAAATAGATATTTTATTAAAAAAGCTAGAATGTCATTTCATTTTCAGCTTAGTTGTGCATCGAAGGCGGAGATGTGGTGGAAGCATGCAATTAAATCAAATTAAACCGAACTGAAAAAAATCCAGTTTGTCCAGAGGCTTGATCGCACTCTGTGGAGGGGGTGCTGCAGGAAGCATTTTGCATGTGCAAAGTACATTTTACAAGTAGAAAGTAATTTTGTTGGAACCTCAGCTAAGATTGCAATAAAGTCCCAATCACAAAACAATATGTATATTTAAGTCTGGTCACAATTGTCTATGCTATGAGGGATAAGACTTGTATACAGGCAGAAATGGCAATATATACATTTTGCCGTTTGCCATATCAAGATTATTTCAGGTTAAGGCTAAAGGAAGAACATTAGATGGTGTTTCTTGCGGGCTAGTATTGCATTAAAGTTTTTCAAGTATTAATTGTCAAGAATGGTAATGATTAGACCAATGCTTTGTTTCAATCCTAGAAGGAACTTTTTTCAACGTAGAAACTCTTCCCAGACAAAGAACATGCTGTATTTGTCAGCAGTGGTCATTTCCTAATTTGGCTGAATTTTCACTCAAAGGCTTCATTCTATTCACACTCTATTGGTGTTTATTTTTAATACCATAATTCCTACATTTTTGGAATCCACCTTTGAAACTTGCACGGAGAATTTCTAACCCAAGTAATGGCCCATATTTGGGGTGTTTTTGCACGTTCTGGTGCATTGTGTGCTCATTGATATATAGGCAAGTGTGAAGATGGCGAGTGCACTCCTTCCCTTGATGTGTGGTTACGTTTTTGCTTTGACTGCCAGTTAATGCGTGCAAAACAGCGCTGTGACCGTCCCAACACAGTTAATCAACAATGATAGTTTCCCTTCATTAGGGATTAATTAGGGAAACGTGAGTGAGAAGGTTTAAAGAGAGGTTTTGGTTGGGAGGGGGGTGATGATTTTCTGTTTTTGAAGGGAGGCACGTACACTTTAAACTGTCGTCTGTGGCTTCATGAGGTAAAAGAATACATTTTGTTTTTGGTGAATTTGAGGGAGAGGGGTTGTAGGGAGTTTTTTATTGTCACGTTGTGCTCACTTTATTTTCACTTTGGTGTGGTAGGGATTCATTTGGTCGGTTAAAGCAGAGGGACATGAAAAATATGGGAATTATAGTTGTTGTTGACACTACATTTTTTAAAAGGGATTTAGTAATAAGGGTGGCATTATTTCGTTTTTAAGTGATGTTTGTGACAGTGAACATTGATGAGGTGGGGTAAGGAGGGAGGTTACGAAAAAATAGGGTAATGGATATTGGTTACAGTATGATGATTATCTTCAGGCATTGAGCATGTTGTTTATGTAGCTTTTTCTGATTTATTGCAGTACCCCTGACGAAGAACTAATTAAGTTCGAAATGCATTGGGTTGTTTCACAGCGTTGGCTCGAAGGAAGGTTGACAGCACGTGTCTATGTACAAGCTTAATGGGCAACATACGGCATTTGAAAATGCGGAATAAAATATTCCAGTTCAACTCAGCTGTCTCAGGAGTGATTTTATAATAAGGATTACACGGAGCAATTGCTAATCATTAAACTTGAGGATTACTATGGATTACTTTGGTTTAACAAGAAAAGATTTGGTTCACTTCACGAGGTAAATTTCCTCATTTCCGCAGTGCAGCAGTTGGGGGGCCTCATTGATATGTACTCAGAATTCAATGAAAAGGTGGATTCCCCTTGTGGCTACTCTGTCAGTTAAGTCTTCCCCATCAGGGGAAGAAGCCACTAAATAGGAGATTGTGAATAGCAAGGTAGATGAATTCCTGGTGATGGCCTTTGCGGGTGTTGAGTTAGCCATTCTTGCCCAGACCATTGCTACCTTTACCTCACAGTCACTTGTAAAGGACTTCCAGAAACTGTTTTGGGATAGAAAAAAAAATAGAAGGATTTTACAGGCTTTCTGGCTATTATGGAGATGCAGGCTACATTTCGCTTGGACTAGCCTTTGATCGTCTGAAAACATCTGCACTGGCTTCTGACGCTTTAATTGCTAGTCGTCAATAGCTGTTAATGAGAAAATTGGAAGGCAGAAGGTGCGCTGAAATCTTCCTTGTTCAAATTGTGTTGCTATGGACAATAAGTTGGTCTTCCTTTAGAGGAGTTGGTTTTTAAGGTCTTCAAATATGGCAAATTACCGGTTCCAGATAAGCCAAAGACCAACTATCAATGGTTTTGTTCATTTTGTTGCTCCCAATGGGCTTTCAGGTGCTTCCACTCCTCTTACAAAGGTAGATATCCTGTCTAGCATCAGATCATCAGACAAAGGTACCCTGAAGCCACCAGCTGCTTACAAACCCCCAAAGCTCCCCAGGCCCTGAATATGTCACAGGTCAGGTTCCTCAGCTTTTTCAAGTTGATCGTCGGCACACCTATTTCTAGTGTGTTGGCTTTCTGTCACCGACCATTGGGTACTAGACTATATCATCTGAGGTTACAAGAACACGTTTTCCTCACTCTCCCCTGAAAGGGGTCCTGGTGACTCAACTTCCTCAAGACTGTCCAATGGAGATCACAATGCATTCCCTTATCCTGGTGATGCTGACCAAGAGAGCCCTTGCTCCAGAGTAGGAATGAGATCAAGGTTATCTTCTCCATTGCTTTTTTTGCCTAATCATCGGCCTGAAAACCATGAATCACTTCACCCCCGTGATTCATTTCAAATGGATACCTTGCATAAGATCCTGTAAAGGTTGACTACCTGGATCATCATGCCTTTCCTAGATCTCAAAAATGCACACTGCTGCCCTGAAGACCAGAGGTACTTGCAGTTTGTGATCTAATCCCGCCAGTACCAGTTTGTGGTCCTTCGTTTTGGTCTCAAATCTTCCCTGAGGCTTTTCAAGAAGGTTCTGATGTTTTGCCAAGCCAGTCATGATCACACCTAATAGATTTCATTTGATAGTACCATCATTGCAGCTTACCATGTGGAGCACAGTAAATATGCAGGTGGTTGGTGAACCTCTCCAAACTTACCTGAGAAGAATCAACATTATGGAAAGAAGAACTTGCCAACTGCAACAAATATATTGTCCATGGTCTCTGAAACATTTCCCCGGTACAGGATACACATACAACAGTTGATCTAATGCTATTCGAGGTATTTTTAGCCAAACTAGTACAATAAATATGCAAAATAATAGAAACAAAAATCCCAGTTCTGGTTATGATAGTGAAAATAAAAACATAAATATCATGAAAAGTGTTAACATGGCATTTTTGGTAATTTTCTTTCCTATTGATTCTCTGATACTACAAATTAGCATAATGTTTGATCAATTACAACATCACATATGTTGCTCTCTGCTTACTGAGTGAAATATGGTGTACCTCTCTGCCTCTGGCAGATTATGGCTTCTTATTTGTAGTGCTTTGACAGGCTAACCATCAGAAGGTATCGTTGTGATTTCTGATGCGCTATGCGAAAAATCTCATGAGAATCCTTACAGACCTGTATATGTGGATACTTTTTAAAAAAAACACTACACTAAGCATAACACTGTAACACTTTTGGATATATGTTTATATATAAACAAAAAGCACAGTGACCTTATGTAAAATATGAGCAGTGCACTGTTACATGGTTATGTATGTATAATGCAGTAAAACTATAAGTATGCAGCAGTCATCTTTCTTCAGTCTACAGTCAAACGCCACAGGTGAATAAAGGGAACAATAATGCACAAAAACACAACAGTTCTGGCTTCTTTGGTAGTGATTTTTCACGACAAAGGGAAATTGGTCCATCCACATCAAGACAACTGTTTGGACAAGCCTCTTCCAGGAAATAAGTGGTGTATGACGGCTTGCATGAGTAGTTTACTTCAGGAGGACAGAATTTTGTTGAACTGGAGTAAGTTACATCTCACCCCAGTTCAGGACTTGTAGTACTTTGGGGGCAGGGTCTGGGTGAACCATTTCTCCTTTAGACAAAGTGCACAAACTGAAACACTATCTAACACAGATCACCATTCATTCACAGAGTTCAGCTCGTTGATGGCTCTGGCTTTAGGGCAATATGCTTGCTGCCCAGCTCCTGGTCTGGAGAGCTCATGGACATCTAGGTAATTCTAGTACAGCACATCCTCGGGTTTTGGTCTCAACATACGGCAGGTTGGAGGGCCCCATTCTAGTCTAACCACCCAGTCAAAGAAAAATGGGTTGTTGGAGTGGGTTGCACTCTTTTTTTTCTCCACAGATCATATTCCCAATGGATGCCAACATTAAGAGCTGGGGGATTATCCTTGAGACTCGGTCCAGTGACACTGGCCTTGGTAGACTCCTCATCCTTCTAACTGAAGGAGACTGTCTGCTGCATTTTAAGGGATACAAATGTTTGAGACCTATCTCCTAGGCTCTACAGTACTAATCCAGCGAGATAACATGACCACCAAGGTGGTACGTCAATCACTTGAGTGTCACAAGATCCAGGAGACTTATCTAGCGTATCTCCTGGACAGCGGTTAAGGATATCTCTTTGCTACATTTCAGAGCTCAGGACAACCATCACTTTTCATCATCTATGGACTTTTTTCTCCCTAGATCTTCTCCAGATTATGTACAAGGTTCTGTTGTCCTACCTTAAGAGCACTTGCCCCCTCGTCCAGTCTCGTGTGACCCCAGTTCTTCTCCAACTTTCTGGATCAAAGGCTTGGGCAGTGGACACTCTCTCCTGTCCTTGGTCTCAGTGTCTCCAGTATGTCTTCCCCCCCAATCATGCCGATCCAAATGATTCTGTTGTGGTTCTTACTAATTATTTGACAAACAAACTCCTTGGTTATGTATCAGTTAGAAATATACGCTTGGTATTGAAATTGGGTGTGTGCATCAGGGTATTCCCTTCTGATCCTGGGCATAAAACAGAACAAGTTGCAGAATGCGTACCCCTGGAAGGGAGTAACGTTCCCTTAGTGCACTCTCATGGAAATTACACTTAGGTCATCTTGGTAACCCAATTGTCCAAATGTTAATCCAATGCAGAACCAAAGGTTTCTGAAAGGTTCAGCATTGTAATTATTTCTTTAGTCTTCTATGAATGTAATTTTCTTCAAAAACAGATTGTGTTGTATAATTACTAACCCTGGGCGAGACACTACGCTTCGCCCACGTAGTGTACGTAGCGCTGCCTGCTTCGCAGTTTTCGAAGTAGGCGAAGCAGGCTAGCGCTACGCACACCCAGGGCGAAGCGTAGCTGCCTGCCGCCGCCACCGGCCTCCCGCCTGCCCTCCTTTTAAATCAAACCTGCATTTTAAAATAAATACCAAGTAAAGAAACTTACCTGGAGCGCCGCGTCTCCGGGGCTCCCTCTTCATTATTTCCGACGTCTTCTAACAAATGCGGACGCCCGCGCATGCGCATTTCTTTTCGGGGGGCACGTAGTGGGGCTACGCGAAGCACGTAGTGTGCGTAGATTTGGGCACACTACGCGCTGCTTCACGTAGCCCCTCTACGCCCACTACGCCCACCCTTAATAATTACATCGTTTCATTCAAATATCATGAATGATTCAATTTAAATAATGCACTTAAGTGTATACTGCTGTGGTGCCTGCTGTCATTTTAAAGGCAGCCGTGCTTTGCAGGCAACTTTAAAAGAAAAAAAACTATGGCCAATTTCGACTTTGGAATTAAAAGTACATCCAAAGTCTTAAACTACCTTATGTTTACATATAAGTCACCCCTAAGCTCTACCCTAGGTACCCCAAGGGTAGGACACATTGTGACAGTAAGCAGGGACATTATTTTAAAATATGTTTTATATTCCCTGGTGAGGGAAAAATGGCCAGTTTTGTTTTTCCCCATTGTAGATTGCTATTCCATAGGCTGACATAGGAAGGCTTTGTGAACCTCAAATAACGTTGAACATCTGGCAGGAGTGAGCTTGAAATATAATTTAAAGTATGAAATTTATAGTTACAATAAATCCAGCACCTTGCCAAGGTTACATTTATTTTAACTATTGCAGGAAATAAGTTATAGAACTGTTTTCCTGAAGTTACCTAAAATCAGCCCTGTAGCAGCCTCCTCTGATTGGCCAGCCTTTGACAGGCTGATCCAAGCTTCCTTAGTGAGGCGTGAAGTGGCCTGCGCTGAGAACTGTTGGGAGGAGATCTGCAGCTGCAGATGCCAGGACAGGAAGGGGGCTAGGTAGCCAAACTGGTCTTCAAAAGTAGAAAGGCAGTTTGGACAGGAACCAGGCCCACCGCACCTCCTGCACCCACAGCCAGGTGGGAGCCACTGTAATTGAATTAAAAGAGGAGCCGGAAGGGGATTGTAGGGAAAAGTTAGAAACACCTGTGTGCTGGGTTAACCAGACCTGAACCTCCAGGAGAGGTTACCTCCATTTTGGATTTTTTGTGAAAACTGCTTTATGAGTCAGAAATGTGCCACATTTATAAGGAAGTTGTCATCACATAGGGGGTACCCCGCACCCCAATGATTAGTGGTACCCCCCTTGCCACCCCGGAAACTGGAACAAATATGGGAGAGCTGTCCAGTAACTAAGTTCCATGCCTGGAAATGTCAAGAGAAGAAGGACTGCCCTGCTAAACCTCTGGTCTGCACCAAGAGAGGACTGAACTCTGAAGGACTGCACCTGCTGCACACTCTAGGCTTCACCAAAAAGGACTTTGTCTTGCTTCAAACGATTAAGACGTGGACTCCCTGAAAGCAACAAGTACAAAAGACCTTCAAGAAGTCACCAGCATCAACTCCACCAAGAAGAGACCAGCTGACCAGTGTCCAGTGGACTTTTAAGGTTTTTGCCAAGTGCATCTTGGGAATTGTTGTCCCAAATCTCCAAGAGGCAAATCAGAGGTTCTGGATCCTTGGCTGGGGTTGTGGACCCTTCAACACCCCAAAAGGACATTCTGGAAGAAGATCCAGAAGTTTTAGAACATTTGGAGAATTTTTCGTAAAAAAAAAAAAGCCTCATAAGGTGACTGAACTGTTGACCATAGTGTGGGCGGTGACGTGGAACCGCGAGTCAGCCTGAAATCCAGGTTTGCCCCACTGAAATCTCTGGAGCTCTTCACCATTGACAAAGAGATTCAAGACCTCTAAGAACCACTGAGGCATCGCGCTGAAGCAGGCCTTCATCGTCCACTTGCAATCCAGCTTGCGGAGGTGAATCTCTTGACGTCGAGGGAAAAAGAACCAAAAAAGTAACTAGGTATGAAGGTAAAATTTGGACCAGACCCGAACAGCCCAACATATCTGACCCGCGCTCCATCACTGTCAGCCTGAAACTTTGACTTGGTCCCGGTCAGGTACGACCAGATGTCCCCGGTTGGCACTTTTTGCTTTTAAGCATTAGAAAGTAAATTTTTACATTTGAGTGTTAAAAATGCATATCTCCGGTTCCCTACATTGGATGTTTGTCATTTTGGTATAATTTTAAAGATAAAAGGTTTTCCTATTTTGATAAATTGGAGGTGGATTTTTATTGTGTGTTGTGTCTTAATTGTTTACTGTTTAGGTGATATTAAAGGCTTTACACACCCGTCTCCTAAGGCAAGCCTGGCTACTCATGAGCCAAGCTGCAAAGGTATGAGCAATGATTAATTTGTTGATACTGGACCTTATTTGCGATTGTGATGTTATTACTTGCTGTAGGTACCTTTCCGCACCTACTAATAAGCCACCTTATAACATTTACCATGCTAACATGAGTCATTCAAATCAAAATTGTGATGACTAAGTGAAACAGTTGATATAACATAGGAAGCAAACTCAATCACAATTTGGTCTCTGATTAGTACCTCCACCACCTTACTATGACAATAATAGTTGTGCAGGTGATACCAGTAAGGCATCACTGCATGAACTTTGAATGAGTCACAGCATCATCGAAAATAACTGACCGAATAATTTTTAAGCCAGTCATTACCATATGTCCCTCAGGCAGCAAAAGATTACTGTAAAGATCTCAGATATATTACTGTAATGTGAATAATATCGCTGCAAAGCATTTTGTTTTGCCATCTCCACTCTGGATCATTAAAGGAGATTTTTTAAATGATGTGGAGGAGGAAAAATGTCAGGCATACCAGTTACGGATATATGCCCATGGTTTCCAGTTGTCAAAGTATGCACCCTATACAAGTAGGAATACCACTCTAGTCAGGATAAACTAGATACACACTAAAAGATAACCTGTGCTCACCCTCTGGTAGCTTGGTACAGAGCAGTCAGACTAAAACAGAAATGTATAAAGTATTTGAGCAACACACACAGTAACACATGAAAGCACCACAGAAATACTCCACATAGGATTAGGAAAATAGATTAAATTTATATGAGTAAAACAAGACCAACATGACAAGAATCCAGTAAGTAGAACCAGAGTTATGAATGTTTATAGAATAAATCAAAGCATAGTACTTAGAAACATATAACGCTAAGGGGCTACTTGGGTCCTGCTGTAATTAGGTAAATCCAAAGTTCAGGCCGACCTCAATGGAGGGCAGGCCGGCTACATAACTCATGCAGGTTCTGCTAAAAAGTACAGTGGATTGAACAAGCATCGATGTCGAAGACTCGATGTGTCGGTTCTGATCTGCGCAGGCGATGAAGGCATTGCTGACAAACTCCTTTAAGATGCAGGCACTACGTTGTTGAGCTGCGCAGTCTGCCATTGCCGAGGCATGCAGTCAGTCAAAGTGATGTAGTCGATCGCTCCTGCTTAGGCATCGAAGGGCAATGTGTTGGTTCTGATCAGCGCAAAGTCATCCCTGAGTCGATTTTGATGGTTCTGGACAGCAAAAGTCACCTTTCAAGGGCCCAGGGCTGGATTGGCACCACTTTGCAGGGCAGGACTCCAGGTGCTGGTGTAGGGTTGAAGGAAGTCTTTATTGGCCCTGAGACATCAGAATAGGGGGCATGCCATCACGCTTTTGGAGTCATTCTGGGTTCAAGTGAGATGGGTCCAGTCCTTATCCTCAGCAGGGCAGAGATAAAAAAGGCAGCAGAGCAAAGCAGAAAAACTGTTCTTCCAGAGCAGCAGTGAAGCAGAGTGTCAACCCTTGTAGCATTCTTTACTCCTGGCAGAGTTCTTCACAGGTACAATAGTGTACCGTCTTGGTAGCGTCTGAGGCCCAGTACTTATACTGTTTTACCAAAAGTACTCCCCACTGTCAATTCGCAACTAAGTTGCTGAATGTATTTGAACAGTCCTAGAGCTCCAAGGTATTGAGGTCCCTACGTGAAGTCAGAAAAGACCACCACTATTGAGTGGGGAAGGAGGCAACTCCTTTTGTTTTATATTCCCTCACACACCCTAGTGGTGTCATGCTTCATCATTGGGACACCTCGACGCCTAGAAGTCGAGGTGGGCTCGACCATATTTCATGGAGCTCTTAAGAAGATGTTTTTGGCCAGGGGGATAAAGATTAAAAGCCCGACAGCAGATCCCAGTATCCCTTTTATTCTTGGACCTGCTGGGGGTAATAATAAAATAAAAGTTTAAGGGTCAATGGGGATATTATGGTCCTAAGACCCTATAGCCAACATGTTTCAGTCCTATTAAGCCCCATAAAGGGTGCTGGACTTTCTTCAGGGCGGAATTGAATGCCCCCCTAAAACAAAAGGAGTTGCCTCCTTCCCCACTCAATAGTGGTGGTCTTTTCTGACTTCATGTAGGGACCTCAATACCTTGGAGCTCTAGGACTGTTTAAATAGATTCAGCAACTTAGTTGCGAATTGACAGTGGGGAGTACTTTTGGTAAAAAAGTGTAAAAACACGGGAGGGTGCACTCCCCTCTTTAGTTCCTCTCGGCCCCCCTGTACGTTTGGAAACCTTTCCTGCTTACGTTTGTGTTTAAAGCCCAGTACTTATAACTAAGCCTGGGCGAAGCACTACGCTACGCTCGGGTAGTTTGCGAAGTTCGCGCTACTTCGCACTACGCGAACTGCACGTAGCACAGTGCGAACACGCGTAGCGTAGTGTTGCGTAGTGCTGCGGTCATTTTTTGCTTGCTCGCGGTCCTCAACGTCAAGTTGGCGACCGCGAGCAAGCAAAATTACATCCCGGCGAGACTTTTTCCTTGTTCGCGATCAGCAACATCAAGTTGGCGATCGCGAGCATGGAAAATAAACTTTCCGGCGAGATTCCCAACGCGAGGAGGTCAGGTTTCTCATTGCGAGGCGTCGCGTATGCTTGCGACCGCTCGCGATGAGAAACTACCAGTTCGCGTTGAGAAAGCTTCCGCTCGAGTAAAAATCTACTCGAGCAGCAGAAAACTACAGCTCGCACTTTGCAAGATGCCATTTTCAATGATTGCACAGTGCCGGTTGCTTGTCCGCACTGTGCAATCATTGAAAACAACATCTTGCACAGTGCGAACATGTTACTACGCAGTTCGCGAAGTGCTACGCGTAGCTCGCGTAGTGCGAACTTCACTTTGCGTAGCTTCGCGAAGTGCTATTTCGCGAACTACGCCAACCCTTACTTATAACCAGTTGTGCCTTTGAAGTTGGGTGACTTTAAAGCAGGCCATTGAAGTGCACTGATCCCCCTTTCTTCCCAGCCCTTGCTTCAGACTATCAGTAGGCGGTAATCAGCCCTTTGTGTGGGAAACAGGACACTGCCTATTCAGGTGTAAGCGACAGCTCCCCCTCCCTCTTCCTGCCCAAAAAGAGCTATCAGAATGCCGATGAATGCAGATGAGTTCTCTGTCACACCCACCCTTCCTGTGGTTGTGACTGTCTAGAGGGAATGAACAAAAGGTAGTTATCACCCACCCCAGACGTGTATTGGAAAGAGGCTGCAAGCCCACAACGCAATAGGAGCAGAGAAATGCCCACTTTCTAAAATAGTAATGTTAAATCCAACTTTACAATTAAAGAGGATTTATCGTTACCTTTCCAAGGAGATAAAATATGATGCAGCTACTCCTTTCTGATCAGGAATTACAGTTTAAAAGTGTATTATGGAATTCCTAGGGCTAGCCTATGAGAGGAGTAGGCCTTTCAGTAGCAAAAAATGAATTTAGCTGTTGTTCACTACCAAAACATGTAAAACTTAAAAGGACATTTCCTACCTTTTACTTACACAGCACCCTGCCCTTAGGGCTACCTAGGGCCTACCTTAGAGGTGACTTATGTGTAATAAAGGGGAGTTTAAGGCTTGGCAAGTGGTTTTAAATGCTAGTTCGAATTGGCAGTAAACTGCATACACAGGCCATGCAATGGCAGGCCTGAGACCGGTTTGAAAGCTACTGGTGTGGGTGGCACAATCAGTGCTACAGGCCCACTAGTAGCTTTTAGATTACAGGCCCTGGGTATATGGTATACCACTGCACAAGGCACTTATAAGTATACAAAATATGCCAATTGTGATTACACCAATGTTACCATGTTTAGGGGAGAAGCATGTGCACTTTAGCACTGGTTAGCAGTGTTAAAGTGCTCAGAGTCTTACGGTTAAACAAAAAGAAACGGCAAAAACAGGAGGTAAGCAGACAATAGGTTTGGGGGAAGACCACCCTAAGGATAACAGGTCTAACTGCCCCACTCCCTCCTTTTATGTCATATATATAACGAGTAGCTTATTGGTGTGTTTTCAGAGCAGGGAACTTATTTTAAAAAGAATTGTAAAGTTTGGTTTGTGAAGCCATAAGGTGATGTCCTGGCCAAACTGGAGATTGCTGATCACTAACTCGTTCATCGTTTTTTATTTAAAGAAGGGGAAATTTAGCCTTTGGTGAACTTTAAAATACGGTGGTTTAGGTGTAAATTTATTTTAAAATAAATTAAGTACCAAATAGGTACCCAAGCTGTTACATTTTTAGCAGCTTCAAGAAGATTAGGAAGATATAAAAAACGTAATAAGAACACTTCCGATTGGGTTGCCACTGTAGAACTGTGGACATTTCTTCTTTATTCCAGGGGCTTTATTGCATGGGATTGTTAGTGCTAATGGATTTGTGATTCTTTGCTTTGATTATGAGGAAGGCACTGATGCTGGTTTAGGTCAAGTGAGTGCAAACAGCACATGCACTTTCACCTAATCGAGAAATGTGAGTTCAAATTCCTAATGTGCCCCTATTAGGTCCGGCGTTATAGCCGTTGCGTGATCTACTTTTATCAATGCCTTAAATATACACAGAGTATGCTTTGGCTCCGCCCAGAAGAACATTTACCTCTCAACTCATGCGATTGGCTGTTTGGTGTTTCACTCCGCCTCACATGGAGTGCTTCCTTTGGAAAGTTTGAGGGACTATTTTCTAAATCAAAAACACACTGACATCACATAATAAATTATTTATCGCCTAGATTAGTTTTACATTGAAAGCAATAGTTTTTCTCGTTTTTTCCCACTAGTAGGCTTTTGTGATGTTTTAGTCAGGACTCAAAATGCAAGCCAGAGCTACTGGCTTTGCAAATGCTTGTTTATAATCTGCCACCGGAAACAAGCATAGCAGTTCATGCTATTTACTAATGTTATTTATTTAGGAAAGTGACTGAGGCGGTTGTTCGGCTACTCTTTTGTGTGTGCTTTCGTGTGTATGTTTGGTTCTCCTTGACACGAACTATTATTCTAAAATGTTAGTTGTGTAACATTTCAATAGGGGCTCTCAAAACGTCCTATGCTGATGTGATTCTAGTGAAATAAACAAACGATTCTCATGCCGGAGGCTTTGTGGCGTTTACATTTTTGGGGGAAGTTCGTGACTCTTGCTTTTGCGGTCTGGAAGGTCCAATTGATAAAATACAAAGCAGAGAGTTACTTTCAGTTAAATTTGCGTTTTTTTACAGAATTGCATAGCCAAACATAGTTGATGTACCTACGATTTGGAAACTACAACATACTGTGCAGTGGTACAGCCTGAATGGGTGAAAGAATGCAATTCACTCTTATTTTTTCTTGATTGTTTTTGCTCGCATTATCTTTTAGAGCTTTCTTCATGGGGGGGGGGGGGGGGGGGTGTTTGCAGAAAAGGGCCAGAGATGCCTCCTATTGGGATGCTGTATGTAACTTCATCAGCGCTATATAACAGGGCACCATATAAAGGTAAGCCCCCAACTTGTATTTTTTGGGATCATTCTTGGTTTGTATTTTGGGTCTAACTCTGCCAAGTTGAAATGTGTCTTCTATATGGTATTGCTGGCGAGAAGAGAGAGATGTAGGCTCTGGAAAACACCAAATTCACAGATTTTTAAAGATCTAAACAGAAACATGAACTTAATAAGTCAGATGGACATAGCCTGTGACCCCTGGAGCTATGAGAGGGTCTGGAAACATTACATGTTTTTAAGGCAGGTGGGGCCGGATTTGAACAGCATCAATCTTTGGTAGGGTGGGATCCCCCTTTGTGGGGGAACCTATGCTAGCAAGAAAGAGATGGCCCAATGAGGACAAATAAAGAAAATGGCCAGAGATTAGACGGAAGAAATGTCCAATAAACTGTTTCTATTGTGCAAGGCAAAAAGGGTGATTTTTGTAGCCCTTTTTTTCTACCACTTGGACCTTGTCAATTATTTGTTTGTCAAGCCTCCTTTGTGAGTTACAGACTTAAAACTTTCTGAATCAGTTAAATTGGACAATGCAAACCAAATTAGTTAGTGATAGCAGGATGGAGTAATGGGATAAGGAAATTAAAATTAGTTGGCCAGTTTAAAAAAACATTTTAAAAACACTTTACAAGCATGGCACTCTCTCAAAAGAATAGGATCCCGGAAATGTTATTGTCATATAAACCAATGGAAAGAGAATCCTGCAGCAACGTACGAGGAGGTAAAACACATAATCATCACTCTAAGCAAATCAACAATTGATTTAAAAATGTGCAAGTATAACCTTGTTCAGGCAACGAATGAAACGCAAAAAAACAACAATTGTTATGAAATTCAAAGGAAAGCCTCAACTACTCCTGTAAAGAAACAGAAAAACAGAGAATGGAACCCATTTTCAGATACTCTGATGCATTCTTTTCTGCTCTATTATGTTAATTTCAAATATCTTATTTAAAATAATATATATATATATACTGATTTAACTGCAAGAACTGTTTGTGTATGGGAGAATTCTCAATTCATTCCAGCATCTATTGCATGTTGTCAACTATAAAGCAAAACAATGTCGAAATAAACACCCACAGGGGACAACTGACCCATGTATGCCTTCATGTAAGAATTCCGAAAAAGAGAGATATAAGAACAAGCATTGGCATAGCCAATAGGTCTCGCCTTTGGGACGTCATAAGTGTTTAGCCATACAACACTTGATGTTGTTGCACCAAGGATATTGTGCTAGATAACTAAACACTTATAAGGTCCCAAAGGCGAGACCTATTGGCTATGCCAATGCTTGTTCACAATGCAAAAAATACAGTACAATGAGAGTTTAGCACAACTTTAAAGGCTTAGGTGGCATTTGGTGCACAGTGCATAAAAAAACAAAAATTACTGAAGCACGCAAATGAACAAACCATGACGTTCATCGCATCTAATATATATCCTTAAAATATATTAAAGCAGTGCCCCCACAGTGACATAGGCAGGAAATGTACAGCCACTGAAAAACCTTCCCTATACGAAAAGCTTGTGCGTAAATAAAATGGCAGCATGAGAAATGTTTAATAACAATAAATGTGTCCCTTAATTGATTATATAGATCAGAGTTGGGGATGAAACAAGGCCTCAACCCCATAGATGGTCTTGGGTAATAAACACCCCTCTTGAGCACTTTCTGTTTCTTCCAAGAACAGCGTTTGACTCTGGTTTTGTCCGGTTGTCGAGCGCTGTGTAAAGGCAGGCTCGCAAGAGCAGCATGGAGGTGGAGGTGGGGGGCGAAGGTTTGGGGTCGTTGTGACAGCCCAGAGCAACTGCTTCCAAACACTGATCAGAAGTTGACCGTCTGGGGCGATTACCGGAAACCGATAAACGCAAACAGGGATGCGAAATGTGTGAATGGAATATTAGGGAAGCACCAAGAAATAGCCATTTAGGTGCATCGAGAAGACTGCATCACTTGAATGGAAGTTAGTGCACTTGTAATCTTGATCCATACTTAAGGTTGTGTGTGCCACGATGACAGCCGTAGACATTTTATTGATACCAGTCAAGATCAGACAATAAACAAACTGAGCTGTATGCTGCACCTCGGATTTTACAAAAAAATAAAAAGGGCAAGCGATTCAGCATGCACAACCGCTTGCCAGTTTTTGTTTCGCACTTCCGATGCATGGCTTTCTCTAGAGCACAGCTGACAAGAACAACTGCCCTTTCTGCCATAAGTAGTTTTACATAGTGACACACGTACTGCTGGTTTAAAACGCAACACCTTCTTTATACAGTCAGTGTATGAAATAAATACTGTAGCGCCAAATTATCGTATTGTTTTTAAACAGTAAATTCTCGTAGTACATTAACAGCCAGCTCTGTACCAGGTGCGCAGTCCTTACTCGGCAGGCTCATTTGAATATCTCGTTAAGTTCCGACCCTTTATGAACCCTCTCTTTTCCAGTTATATTAAAAGTGTCTCTTCTTAACCATCTACCCGGTGAAATACACTTAAGCTAAAGTCGGCCTTTCAGCGCGTATGTCCCCGCCGGCACCAGCTGCTCAAGGCCATTCACTGCAGCGTCTGTATAGGTCTGTTTAAAAAATAAAACATTTATGTATTTTTATTTATTTAGAGCTTTATATAGCGCTGGCAGGACCCGTGGGTATGGAACGCTTTACAACATGTAACACAGGCAATAGGAAAAATCTTTCCGTCAGTGTAAACAAAATGTTACGATTCTTTCATAAACGCATACATTTCCAAAAAGAAAATCTGCACTAAAATCAGTTTTGTCCTTTAATCTTTAATGGCACGTGAAATAAAAAGTTAAGAATATAAGCCTGCTAAGGTGCTCTCTACACCTGCACTCGGAGAACTGTGCTCTGCCTAACCAGAAGGCCCGCAGCATGGGCCAACCAACGCCCTGCTTGCCGAGTTGTGCTGCTGGGCTATGACCTGGGGGCACTGCATCGACATTCACACTAACACGAGGCTAAAACATAACTTGGAACAATAAAGCCGGCGGTAACAGCTCCGCTGACGGCATTCTGTGCACATATCTTCACATCTCAGCAAGTAGATATTTCCCATGGACACGAAGATTAATGACTTCCTGCAGCAGCAAATCACTAATCCACAGGAAGGAGTCTGTTCACATTCTAGAGACGGTAAAACTCCAGACTAAATAAAAAATACAAGGAAAAAACGCACGCCAGTCAGCCACTGTTTATTTTTGCATCGCGCTGTCACTTTAAGCGCGATGCAAAAATAAACATGCGGCCTGCTTTCCTTCTGACATGAAAGGTTTTCTTGTCTTCATGGTGCCATGTGTTTGAAACACATGGCCCCATAAAGATAAGAAAAGCTTTTACCACAGACGTAAAGGAACCGAGCCAGTCCAACTGGGACGGCTCTAAAAGAAAAAAGTGAACGTCACTAGACACTCTTTTCCAATGGCTGGCCACCGTTTAGCATAAACGTTGACGCCTGCAATGGAAAAGAGGGGCGGGGCTTAAAGCCCACTAGAGAAATCTCCTCTAACTCATTAAATCTTACCAGCGAGACTGCGCATGTCTGCGCAGTCTACGCCAGGCGAGACCTAAAATAGGGAAATGCATCCCCCAAACAAATGATATTTAAATAGATACATGAAGTGCTCTTAAAGAGTCTGCTTCTATGCTCTGGTTTGAGATATGTTTATGAACATATTGTTCAGACAGACTGTCTATGGAGCCTGTGGTTCAGTGTAGTAAGGTACACAGGGGTTCTTTCAGTTGACCACTCATGCTTGGTAATTCTGTTCCCAATGTAAGTGAATTCAAGGGTTTTGCTTAGTTGACTCATACATTATTATTCCAGGCATAGGTAAGGTCGTCAATATTTCCTAGTCTGTGCTTTGCAGCCGGCAGTCACACAGGGGAGGGGGGAGGTAGGGGGACAGGAATAAAAGTGTGATTGAAATAGTAATTGATCTTAGTAATAAGGAAAACAGTGGATCAACATCATAACCCAATCTAACACACCATCCTTGGATTCAGATATTTAAAGAATTTGCGTTACTTATTTAACACAAACTGAAAGCTACGTTTTGATTTGGTATTTACAATCCTGCACAAACTAAGATTCACGTTGAATTTTACACAATTATAATGCAACACAGAACAGTGTGCTGCCTTGCATCCCTTTGTGTCAAGTGGACATTCCAAGGCTGGTGCGCAAGCGCTCTCATGGGTTTTGATGCAAATCCCCATCTACAAAGAATTGTGGACAGGGATTTGCGCAAAAATGCTGCACCTTCCAGACACAGGCACAACAAGGAGCAATATTTTAATTTCTCCTCATTGACTCTTTGCAGGTCTACTGCATTGAACAGCATACATACAAAGAAGAAAATGCCTTAAAGCATAGTTTTTATACAGGAAGGGATGGGTATTGACGTGGGAGGAGGGAGTGTCAACACATAGAGCAGGAAGAAGTGGTAGTGATTTGATTGGGGAGAGCCGCACATGACAGAGAGAGCAAGAAAACACATGCACTCCCAAAGAGTATTGAATGAAAAAGAAAAAGTAGTTTCTGAATGTAAACAATGGAAGCTTACAAATTATCCAATCAAAGGTCTGTAAAAGAAGCTAGGATCAGTGGAGGGACACAAGAGGAAGGAACGCCGTTCAAAAAGATGCAAGCAAAAATAACAAGAAAGCCACTCAATGGTAAGCTGCAGGCTGGTCAAAAGGCCACTGTAAGTATTGGTATTGTTCACAACAGGTCTTCAAGAAGGGACAGATCTAAAAACCATGCAGAGGAACGCTGTTTTTTTTGGGAGGGGGGCAGAAAAGTTTTGCGAAATTTCTGACTTTGGTCTTATATAAGTTCCTGGCTTACCTTTGCCCGAGGAAAGTTGTTCTGCACTTTGCAAGATAATTTTACCTCAAAGCAATAACATTTTTAATCTACTCAAATCCAGCCACATTGGGGAATATATGCAGTCATTATCTCTGCATGGTTATCTTTGTCAGGGCATTTCTATGCACAGTGACAAATCTTCGCAGCATTTTTCTCTGCACGTTAAGTTTCTGCAAGCATTTCTTTGCCCAACTGTATTGCAACAAAAAAGAACACACGCTTTCTGGGAAGTAGTTATTAAACAGAAAGTTTTTGGTAGTGTTAAAATGCAAAAAACTCATGAGAAATAGTTTGTCACAAAAGTTAAAATTTTTGAATGAATGTAGATAGTGAAAGATTTTGAAACCTTTTCAAAGTTCTGACCTTCGTGAAGGTTGCAAAAAAAAGGGAACTTCTATTTTGTCAAACCTGCAGTGCTTAATTTGAAAAATGACGAATGCCGGTGCCCACAGGTCTGCTTAGAAGCCCGTGGCAGGCACTATTACTTGTACGTGCCCCAAATATCCAGGCTGCGCAGTCTTCATTCCCCTTCGTGTCTCTTTAACCCACTACCAGAGACCATCATCCCCTTTTCTTGCAGGTTCCGCCTTTCTCCTTTTGTGACGCCTTTTCCTTCTTTCTCTTCCTTCTCCTTTCCTCTTTGTACGTTATTCCTCCTATACACTCCAGAAATATCTGATAAATGAAAATACGTGGGTCCCTAAAAATGACTTCCGGTGGCCCCCACCAGCAACCACCGGTTAAAAATTAAGCACTGCGGTAGTCAGAACTCAGTAGATTCCCGCACTGGAAGCCATGGCATGAAAGTTACAAATATAATTTTTTTAAAGGCATGAACTCCCTGAACTCCCTGAACTCTCTTACTGGCTTGCATAGTCATTCTGATGTCAACATCCAAGTGGGATTAGATGGCACTGCGCTCGCGGCTTGGCACAGTTCCATAATCAGCAACTTGAACGGCGCACACACAATGCTCAGTCCTCAATGAAGACTTATCCAACAATGACAAGAATGAATCCTCTCCGCACTGCAACCATCACCACGGAAACCCCTGTTCATTATACTCTTCAGATTCAGAAAGTGCTTTATTCGATTTTAAATACTAGATAAAATCATAAAAGCCGAAAATACCAGAAACAATTCATATGTACATTATATCTTTTAAAAGTACATTACAAACCTAGCTGCCCCCATGAATCACAAATTGTTACAATTATTAAAACAGTTAAAAATGTATACTTTTCGTTTTTCTTAATATATATTTTTAAAAACCAGTCATGATTCCAATAACATACACATTTTCCAGTATTTGTAAGAATAAAAAGGCCGAATGGCACTGCCGCCATGCTCCTTGCTTTAAAAAAGGGATAATCCATCTTGCACGTTCATTAGTATAGAATTTGCAAAAAAGAATCACATGCTTTGTATTTTGAGGAGATAGGTTATCGCACGGACATGGGCAGAGCTGCCTAGACCAATCATTTGTGGCTGGGAAAGATACTAGACGATGTAAACAGTGAAACCTGATCCTGGTCAGGACATATCTATCGAAACCACCTAGACACCATAGTAAGTATGATTGAATAGAGCTACAAGCCAGTGTCAATTGATGCCGAAGCACTATGCATTTATTAATTTCCATCCCAATTCTTAGAGACTCAAAGTGATTTAAACAAAAAGCTTTGAGCTCTTTTCTAGATATTGTGCACATTGAATCCGGGTCAGTATAAAAATCTGATCGCCCTAGATCATTAGACAACTTTCTTATATAATTCAACCAGGGAATTTTTCGAGATTGTTCTAATCCCAAGGAGTCTTTATGATGTCTCTATTTAACACTAAATAGGGCGACGTCCAGACTCTGTGCCAAAGTAACATGGGCTGCATTTTAATCACATCGGCAATATGGGATATCCCCAGTTCACTGCGACAGTTAAACACCGACAAACTTTGTGGGACAGCTAATATAAATCTTAAAAAAGCATTTTCTATTACCTGAATAGAGGGAACATCATAAAACCCCCAGATTCCCGCCCTATATGTAGCTATATTTAGCCAGCTGCGGACCGTGTAGGGCGTGTTAGTGGGGCGGTGACGTGGCGCAGAGGATGGGCAGGGTTGGGGGTTGCAAAATGCGGCATATGGCCGATTTCAGGTAAGTTACGAAAACATTTAATAAAACGAATTTCGTTGCGCGCGCTTCATCGCCAAATGCGATGCAGCGCGCGCAACGAAATTCGTTTTATTAAATGTTTTCGTAACTTACCTGAAATCGGCCATATGCCGCATTTTGCAACCCCCCACCCTGCCCCTCCTCTGCGCAACGTCACCGCCCCACTAACACGCCCTTCATGGTGCGCGGCTGTATTTAGCTTGATATATTTTTAATAGGATCCCCGGGGGCCTTCTACCCATTTTCTTCGCGAAAAGTTTCACCGCCGCAGTTGCTCTCTTAAAAAGGAGGGTCCTATTCTTAATCACAGATCTCCAAGATACTGTATCCTCTAGCAGGATACCTAGAGAAGAAAAAAAAATTGCAGACTCAATTTTACCATTTTCTGCTAATAGGCTACACTGTTTATTCCTTCCCTTACCACAAGACATTACAAAGGTCTTCTTAGCATTAACTTTCAAACCCCTGTAATCCATAAAATCAATGTAGGTGGTAAGGGCCCTTTCTAAGCCAAGTTGGGTTCTTGACATCAAGACTGCGTCGTCCGCGTAGAGAAGGGAGACAATCTGTTTGTTATTAACCTGTGGAGAATCTCTCGCCCTAGCCACCAGTTCCTCTACCAAGGCGTTAGTATATAATGAGAAGAGGAACGGGGCCAGTACACAACCTTGTCTGACACCCCTCTCCACGCGGAACGGCTTGGTACATTCACCCTTTAGGCTGTACCTCACGCTGGTTGTGGCTCCTGCGTCTTATTGCCGCAAAAATAACACCAGGGAGGACTCGACCTTCAGGCCCTCCAAAATTTGCCATAGCCTGCTATGGACAACACAGTCGAAAGCTGCGGTAAGATCAACAAATACCACAAATAATTTCCCCTCTTTTGCATGAGTATATTTCCCCTGTAATATAGAAAAAATGTAAAACTTGTTCAACTGTTCCCCTACCCTCCCTAAATCCATATTGGACTGAATTTAAGATATTATTGTCCTCGGCCCACTGTTGGAGTCTATTAAGAATGACCCTTCCAGCAACTTTCATAAATGAGTCTAGGAGGGATATAGGCCGGTAACAAGCGGGGTTTTCCCTATCCCCCTTTTTAAAAATTGGTATAATAACGGACTCCGACCACGTTTTAATAAAGCCCTCGGCACAACAGGCTGCAAGCACTCGGGTTAGCAATGGAGACCAAACTTCCGTTGTAAATTTATACAGATCTATCGGAGTCCCATCAGGGCCCGGGGCCTTTCTACCTGTGCTCTCATTTATGGCCATCAAAACTTCACCATGAGTGAAGTAAATATCAATCGGGAGAAAGGGGGTAACAATATCCGATGTTAATGGGTCTTGTGAAACTATAGCGTTTTTACCCTCTTTACCATAAACCTGGGAGAAAAAGTCTACCCAGGAGTTCTCACTAATTGCAACCTCTACTCTAGCTCCCTCATTGTTAGCAAAGAATGGTGCCTTTACTGCCAGCCAAAAATAAGAGCAATCCCTGCAAAGAGAAGCTTCGTAGAGATTCTGCCAGGCCTGATCTTTAATTTCCTTCTTTCGTTTGTTCCTGGCACAATTATATGCCTTCCTATACCCCCTGATTTCCTCATAATCCCTGTCTGTTTTATTTAAAGCAGCCTTTATTACAGAATAAGCCTTGGTACATGCTGTATCAAACCAGCTGTTCTTATTATTGGGTAACGCCTTATGGGGACGACTCAGCATTTCTTGAATCACCAATACAATCTGCGAATACGCAGTCAGTATATCCTTGCATGCGATCCTTTCGCGTAGGCACTCTAAAATGTGGTCTCTAGCCTTGGACATAATCTTTCGATTCAGGACCTCGGGATCTTTTCCACCCCATCTCAGAGAGTATCTGTTTTGGCGATCCACTACACTATCTTGTGTCCATATCAAACTTTCAACCACCGAAACAGTGCTCTTAATACGGAGCGTGATCTTAATGCTCAGCGGGAGGTGATCGCTCAACCTCGTTAGGGTGAATAATAAATTCATTGATACAAGTTGCATACCGATTTGGAATAATGATGAAATCTATCGTAGAGCTAAGGCCTCTGCCAATAAACGTGGGACCAAACTCTGCTGGGGGGGAACAAAGCTTATTGGCAAAACCAAGATCATGAGCGGCCATTACCTCATTATAACTTTCACCCCTATCGGAATGAACAAAGTGGGGTGTATAGGTGATATAGTCTACATTATTGTCCCATAACCCACAATGCGCCTGGGAACAAATACCACTATTAAAGTCCCCTCCCCAGATTGTAATTAAATCCTTCCCTATAGGTGCAGATAGATTACACATGTCGTCATTAAGATTTTTTAGGACATTAGTAAAATTTCCCTTGTCTATATTATTGTAGAAATTAATAACCACTACCACAATTTGTTTAGAGAAATGAATATTAACAATTTGGTAATAGGTAGATGACTTAAATATTTTAATCTTAATGACCCTTAACATATTTGAAATATAAACGCAAATCCCCCCTTTATTCCTGCCATGAGCTGATCGCAGTGCTGGTATATGGAAGGTCTTAACGCCATCTATATGTTGTTCATTCAACTGCCACGTTTCCCGGAAGCAAAGAATGTCAAAGTTCCTTGTGAAGTCTACACATATCTGGTTACTAACCTTGGATAGGAGCCCAGAAATGTTCCAGGAAATTACTCTCACCATCCTTAGAGCTGAATCTGTTTGTGGTTTTAGTGCCTGTTCCCACTCTGCCTGTCTTAAGCTCATCCCTAACTGTGTTTCTGCAACAGGGGAACCTTCAACGGTTACAGCCATCGGTGCAACAATGGGTACTACCTCTCTTAACACAGAATTAAAAACTTCATTTTCAGTTTCAATTGGGGGGGCTAGTTCCATTCTTCGTAAGCCCTTGCAAACGTCGTGATTTACATAATTACAAAGTGTTGGGGACAGAGCCACAATTTCCCCTCCCCACAAGTATCAGTGTACACATTAACAGCTAATTCTTCCAACGATCCCAAAGAATTTCCCATCCCCGAAATTATGGAAGCCCGGTCAACTACAGTAGCTTGATGTCCATCACTATCGGGGAGTCAATCGACCTCCTTCAATGAATGTAGAGGCCCATACCTGTTTGTTACTTCTAAATTGTAACTCCAGTTGTTATTCGGGTGGGGGCTCCTATGAAAACCAGTGTTTCTCGCCAACATTCTCAGCCGATATACCCCAGGGGAAAAACTTTTATGCCCTCAGCCGTAAAATAATTTGTGCCCTCCCCTGTGAAAGGTTTTCTATGGGGGCCCACCCATGGAACGCGTCTCACCATTTTAAATGCTACAAACATCTCCCTTGTCAATCCTATTTTAACACCTAAACAATGAATAGTTCTATTCCTCAAGGAGACCCAGGATTCCTTAACGCCCCCAGGGGACAATGGAACATTCTTCAAGACTAAGGTGTAAGGAACCGCGGCTGATGGAAGATTCAGACTAGTGAGGTTGGACGAAGGTTCCTGGGCATGAGCCACGATGTTTCTTAACTTAGGACCATTATTAGATGGAGGTAAACCACCCTTTTTCAAATCACTAGCCTCCTTTACTCCCTCATTCACCTGGATACCCTTAAAAGAGGCTGTTAGTGTCATTGACATGGGATCTGGAAATGAGCTGACTCTCTCAGTAATCTGTACTCTGCGTGAAGTGATAGCTGTGTATGTTTTCTGACTGCAGTTATTATCTAAACCCACCATAAGGGACTTCGAGATTGATGCCAAATCTGACTCAATTTTTTCTAGTCTCGAAACCAGGGTGCCAATGGACTCTTTAACAAAAGAAGTTAACTGGGTAAGCATAATTGTTATCCCTTGCATACTGTTAGAATTTTGACCTTTGCTTTTGTTTTTATTTTTATTTTTGGAGCAAGATGCATGCTCTTTAGCATTGATAACAACAGGGGGATCCTTTCCCACACTTAACCCAGGATTAAAACTTGGGGTAATTGGTATAATCAGAACCTCATGTATCAGTGGAGATAATTCTATAGGGGTCTCTTTTTTCTTAAAGTTGCATGGTCGTTTTGGTGGGGGTACTGTTGCGACGTCATGATCCATTAAAGAAATTTCGTCGCTCCCTGCCTGAACACAACCATTAGAGACATTAGAAAGACCCAAATTTGTTGCTAGGGATTCTATCCCCCCACGCGCTGGTCATGAGTGCGTGTACTAGCATTCATGTTAATAGTCAGGGTTTGCGACTCTTTATTTAAAGCCTCCTCCACATTAATAATTTGTTTCTCTAGAACGCCCACCGCCCCCGTCAGGTATTTCATTAAAGATCAGGTACCTTTTTTGATTTTTGGCCAGGGACGGAGATATGAAGTTTTCTTTTCCCCATGTTAATATCCACAGTTAACCCCCTTGCTCCGTTTTTATAAATTAGCTATTAGTCAAAGAGTTTCATAAACAAAGCACCTCTGGTGTTAGTTTGAAGCTCCTAGGCGAACTTATACAACAACTAACTGCTCTAGCCCAACACTTCAGAGCAAACGACAAAGCACGCTGGACATAAGCAATGTGGGTCTTTGCAGTTCCAATGTATACCCTGCTACAGATAAACTAACTATTTAACAATCGCGACACTAATCAAAGTCTCATAAATTACCATAAGTATACATGTTAGGATGTCCTGCTGGAAGACCAAGAGCCGCGAACCAGCCCAGCCTCCTCCAGGCAATGACGGGCAAGGACGGGCCCGCACTTGGCCCGGGCGATGCCCGGGCAAGCCCGCACACGTCCCGCACCGCGGGAGGTCCGCCGGATTTTTACGCGCCGAATGGCGCGAAGCTGGTGCGTGACTTCCTCCCTGCCGCAATGCCCCCCTGGGAGTTGTAGTCTCTGGGGTGGTCCGCTATGTGAGGGCGTCAGGCTCCAGCACCGATCCTGTTCGCACGGGTCACTGGACTCTTCCGGCTGTCTCGGGCCCCAGCACCAGCTCACTTAGACGGACAGGCATTATACACTTATAAACTGCACACGCACCCTCTTTAATAAGTTATTTGGATTGTACCTTATGTGGTTGGAAGAATGCAGAACCTGGGAGGATTCGTAGCTGCAAAATTTCACCTCAACAAAACATCACTTTTCTGCTTTAAGCTGCTCTTCATGGACAGCAAATGCACTGGGACAGTATCCGTGGATCTAGCACCTTGGGGCACTTGGCAGTACAGAGGAAGGAAAGAATTATATGTTGCTAAACATACGTGCACAAGACGAGAAAAAAAGGAGGAGCCACACAAAATACCTCCAATGAAATTTACAAAGAACACACACGCACATTATGAACCGCTGCACTTGCTGTGGAATCCACAGGGCACAATTCAGTGCAGTGTTTAATTTGAGCCAGGGCTTTCCAGTGCTCAGCACCGGCGCCTATCGCACAAGTTAAGGACACACTCATTTGTAAGGCACATGATTTTCCACAGAATCACAGAATGTTGAGCCATGCCAAGACTCGAACCCGGTTCCCCAGGTCCGAAATCGGCTGCTCTAACCATTAGGCCAAGTCCTCTCCGGAATAATAAGTGCCTGGGCTCTAGTCAGGAGGCAGTTTGCACCAGCACATTTCTCCTGTTAGCGCTGCCTCCTGAGAAGAGCCCCAGCACTTTTATATTTTACAAATTAACCACTGACTCAGTGAGACACATGGGTAGACGGCCTCTAGCCACTCTTTTCACAGGGAAGAAATCAGCTTTGTATAAAAGAGGCTAAGGTTTTAAATGATATATTCTAGACACCACAGAATCACCTTTATTTATATTCATTTAAACTTTATTTAAAACACTTATAACCACCCCAGAGTGACGTCAGAGATGGAGAGCACTGATATATTTCCTGCAATTTAATATGTTCCCAACTTAAAGACAAACCCTTGAAGAAGAGTAAGAGTCATGAAAACCAGAGTGATGAGGTGAGGCTTATCTTGGGCGTCTTACCGGGAGTGCTGAAGTTGACAACAGCATAATGGAAGTCATGGACCAATGTGCCCTTTTCCCTCAAAGACTTTTGTGGTTGTAGGAAAATTACATCTTATATTGTGCATACCAGATGAGCCTGGCACATTGCTTAATCTTTCTGATTTTTAATCTTATTTATGAACAAAAACTCTTATTTGAGGAAACCCATGTTATGTTATCTAGGAAACCTAAAAGATGGCTCCTGAATATGAGTGCTTACTGCAGTTTCATGATGTCATCATGTCTTCAGCCCTTTAAGAGAAATAAGTTCTTGATTAGAGCTTTTTAAAGAAGATCTAGAAAACGACATTTTAACTTGCTTATAAGTGTGTGAATAAGGTAGATAACCAGGAAGATATTGCACGTCTAATAGTGAAAACTTTTATACAACTTTTTACCACTATGTCACTTCAGGACAGTCATGCTTATGTAGTTAATATAAAATAAACTGCATCTCAATACTCATTCTCCATTAATCCTTTGTTCTTCCCACATTTCTACTGGCTTTCCCTTTTCTATCAATTTATGTAATATGATATAGATCACTCAAATAATCAATGTTTACTTCCAAATGGCAATTATGTTAAGTTTTAAAGTTGCATAGTTCTTTTGTGTTTCTACGTATGTGATAAATTCTTCTTTTTGTGTACTGTTGTAAGACCCTCCACCCAAAAAACATTATAAAATACCTCCAATAAAATTTACAAACAACACAAATACAGCAGAATTTAATTAAAACATTTCATCACATTTAACAGGTATATGTGTGGTATTATGAAAGCTACCAGTCTTGAGATTTTGGGGAATATTGTATTGAGCCAGTGGAGTTTTAAAATATTAAAAATGTATGTTACTTTAGTGTAGCACCAGTATTTAGTGAAGCACAGATCTTCTGAGACAGATATAGGTTTCTCATCAGTGATTTATGAAACCAGTACTAAGTTCATGATATTATTTAGCACTCCACAGGAGGTGGAGGTGACAATGGCATTTAAATGTGGAAGAACAGTATCCAGAATTCTTACCTGAACCACCAATACGTGACTGGTGAGTGTATTCCAGGAGTTAGATAAATTAGAGTATTAAATCCTCAATTCAAACATCCTTGTATCCACTAATCAATACTTTCCTTTTAATAACGCTTGAGTCATAGGACTGTAATCAATTACACTTTGTGCCAGAAGGTCCTAAAGAATCTGCTCGACTCTAATGCACTTACATTTTGTCTCTTTGTTCAACATGCCTTTTTAGTGTCCTTTAAATAGTCTTTTAGAGTGTCACCTGAGAAACGTGTGTACATGGGTATAGTTGTGGATCATACGTCTTCATCTCAATGGTGCTTCACTGATTTGAAACACAGTCAGCTGCACCGTGAGCAACATACAAGACACTAAACTGGTTTTCTAATTTGTGAAATTCCTATAGCTAGTAAAGAAAGTTGAAACAGTTTAACATCCCCAAGGTTTCTGAACTATAGTAAATCCAGTGTAAACTAGATCATGATCTGGAAGAGGCACTCCACCGTACTGAGCTGAGATCTCTCCTTCTGAGGTCAATGAGGTAGCTTCATAATATGGCCAGTTTCCCTAATGATGTGAATTTGGTTAGAGAGGAAGGTGTGTGTTGCCATCCTATATACACAACATCCAAGAGTCCTTGTGCTTAATGAGTAGAGTAGTGAGACTCTAACCAGCAACAAGTGAAGCTTGTGTTCATGCTGGCAGAAGTGCTGGAATTCTGCTTTAAAGTTTGTGAGATAATGTAACCCTGGGATATGATCTGCCAGCAAACTGGAGAATGTCTAGATTGGAAACTATTGATATCCTTGATGGCTGTTGGTTAAGGCATCCTTGCTGTCATAGATGCCAGAGGAAAACACATAACTTAGAAACTTGTCTATACACCAAAAGGCATTTTTCAGAAACACTTCATCACAGCTGCTGATTTGGAGGCACCGGAATGCACATTTTATTGGGGTAGTGACCATTGGTTGGGGACAAGACCTAAATTGGACTATTTTGAACCCCTTACCAGGAGCAGGCAGAGTTAATTGAGCCACTTGTAATCTATTATGTGAAGGGAATGGTTGATATGCATATTGTGGGAGGGCTTCTAATTTTAAAGACCTCTGGTAACTTTACATAAGGTA
This sequence comes from Triturus cristatus, assembly GCF_964204655.1. Taxonomy (NCBI): domain Eukaryota; kingdom Metazoa; phylum Chordata; class Amphibia; order Caudata; family Salamandridae; genus Triturus; species Triturus cristatus. Next base: position 529,823,455 of record NC_140593.1, on the reverse strand, counting down.
TGCTCCTTGAAGCCCACAGATGGCACAGGGGCAATGCCCATTTCCCCTGCACTCAACAAAGGCTCCCAGAAGGTTCTCCACTAGTTGGAGATAAATATATGAATTATATTGGAGAGCACAAGTCCACATATCCCCTGTTTGCAACTACGCTCTCAAGCTTAGTGGACAATGAATAAGCCTAGCTTTCCTTCCTGTCAATCTCAGTGCAGAGAAACCACGTACATATGGATACAAAATAGAAAAAAATTAAATAAGGTTTTCACTTTTCAATTTTATACGAAACGATTTTTTGTACTGATCTTTTCTTCTACCACACCACGTGCAAAAAAGAAAAATACTGGTGCATCTTCTCTAAATTTGTACCAATTTTCTCATTCTGGTGTATGCTTGGGGCTGATTATAAATGTAGAAAAGACATTTCAAATGTGTTTGAATATACACACACTTATGTGTGGCTGTTTTGATTATTTGAATTGCATTTTTGGCTACTCTGCTGTCATGCTTATAAAACACCCACTGCTACCCTTCTCGCCTCTTAGGAACTCAGTAAATCTACACATTGCACAAATTCTGCATGTGAATGTCACACTTCTGCATTAAAAAATGAATATGTGAAAAAAGTCAGAATTTATTGAGTTCTAGAATTTTTCCATGCAGCAGTTTAAAAGCTTACCATTTCTTCTACAAGCATGATCTTTTCAGCTCACCCTAGCCGTAGGGCTGTTTCAGGGGCTTAACTGGACCCAAATTTTGGGGGGCAGGGCAACAATTCCAGCAATGGGACAGAACAAAGCATTGCCAGAAGTGGGATTGGATCTCTCCTTATAGCCAATATCAGAAAAGGAGGTGACAAACTTTTCAATTCAAACATATTGGACACACCTTTTAATGTAGCAAACATTTTATGTAGATTTTACGCTGTTACAAGGCTACTCATAGAGATCTTTGAAAAGCAGATTGAGTGCATTGACAACTAAGAAAAAACTTCTACAGATTTTAATCCAAAGAGCATAAGACACGTTTTCGCAAAGTTATTTCAAGACAACATCCTTTTTGTCATTTCACTGATCCCTTCTGTGGCAGAATAATTTGCATGTGAAATATTTATCATTGCAAGTTTAGAAAAATGCTCCCATCCCATTAATGACTGAAGGTATAATTTAGTTTTCCCAAATGTGAAAGTCAGTGCTGCTTTTCTGACACAGCCATACCAGAATTCATTTTGATAATCTAAGAGAAGGTCATGTTCTTTAATGAATGTAGCAATTTGTTTTGACACCGGCCTTTCAATCTTTTTGTCTAAAAATAGTTGGCTGTTGGCTATTGGCTAGAAGTTAGAAAGAGACCTTGTTTGAAACCATCTTTGTTTTAGGGAGTTCTTTTTAGAACACACCTTTATCCAAAGAATGGTTGATATCGCTGGCTGGATTAGATGCAGCGGTATTAATGAGGATATTCTTGCATATATGAGCAGGATATGGGTCTGCCAGTGATCATGCTGGCCTACATGTTTTTGCAGTCTTGATGAAGTCTTGTGTGTTCACAAGGCTAAAGGTGAGTAACTGTTGGTGTTTTCATGATGTGTTTTCTAGTAAACTACACAGGACTGCTGTAATTGTGGTTGAGCAATGATTGAGCAATAGAGAGGATAGTAGGGGGGATAAAATCATTTGGAGGGTTGGAAGGAATGCAGGTGTGCCAGGCACAAGGTAAGAGCCTTTGAGGAGTTTCACTGTGCTGCCAAGGCATCAAAATATCTGAAGGTGCTGCCACTTCAGTTGCTATATTGAAATGACCCTTTTTCATGTGAATTCATTTAACCAGTCTGTTGAGGCCCATCGTCAGCTCTCCCTCTTCAGATCTCCTGTTTCATGTTCAGGTCGCTTGAGTATGGTCTGCTATTCAGCCATAGGTCATCTTTCCAGGACATAGGGCAAGTTCCTCTGAAGTAAGTTAGGCATTGGGTATCTTGGCTGCATTCAGCCTTCCCTGCTACCTACTCCTGTGTTGTTCTTCAGAAAAAAAGAAAATGATACATCCATGCTGCTCACCATATAAATGTTGAGCAGTGGCCATTCCTGTAGGTGTGCGCTGAATAGACATTGACAGTTATTGGAAAAATATATATTGAGTTGAATGATTATACATGAATGATTAAATTGTGACACAATTATACATCAGTATAGTATCCATGTAATGACACATTTAACAGATCCACTATACATGTTCAGAGTGAACACACCATAAGAAATTCCATATTAATTTAGAAAGACTATGTTGCATGATTAAGCTCTCTACTACAAAGGATACATATTCCGACAAGACAATTTTGCGCTGTGCACTACCTAGCTCCATGTTATTCACTTACTAAGATTTCAATGAGAGTCAAAAGCACAATGATTCAAATAGGAACTGTGAAAGAATATATATATATCTTATAGAATAAATGCATGAAAGGAAAGAAATGAAAACATATGATTTTGAATAAAACTAAGAGTGTTGTGAAACCACTGCACTGCTTTTGGATAGTGAATTATTTCATGGACACCCATGGCGTTAATCCATGAGGTAGTTTGACAAAGTTAATATACTTGTATAGCACTGTGAAGCGCTTTATTTAAATAAGTTTTGAGATTCAGAGATCTACTTTTTGGGTCTGGCTTCACTTTGCAATAGTCACCTTGCCTTATGTGATCAAACGAAAAGTGATTTAAGAAGCACATCTAAGAGAGGGGCTTTGTCTTCACCCACATATTGGTTACTCTGAGTACAGTATTTAATTGGGCAGAAGGTGTGTGCTTCCATTGAGAAACAGTGGTTGTCTTATTCCTGTTGGCTCCTGAAGGGAGTTTAGTCACCTAAAAAACATAACGATCTGGCAGTTGACAATTGGAAGACTCATCTACAACGCTGTAGTGTTGCTAATAATATTGCAGTAGGGTCATGACATTCTCACTGTTTGCATTAACTACAGCGTGAAGCATTTTGTTTATTAATAGGCTGTAAGCGGGTTCGAAGGAGGACGCTAGAGCGTGGGCTGCTGTATAGAATGATTTTTATTGTCGTATACAGGGTAGGTATGTAGGAGGGAAGCAAGTCAGGTTTCCTGGTGAGGCGGTCGTCTGATCTCCGGGGTCCGAGTCTTGCTCGTGGGTGGGGCGTGGTTTACAGCTGACTGGAGGAGCTCCGGTGCCGGTGCCCAAAAGGAAAAGAGAAGACTATCGTTAGTCTCACGCCCCGTTCAGGCACAATCGTGAAGGAGGGGAAGTGAGGGAATACACACACCAGTGCAACGGTGACCCAGTCCGCGTCTCGTGGGGGGGGGTGTTTTGTGAGGAGGGGGTATACACACTATATACACGGCGGCGAGTGGTGGCGTCTAGAGCAACCCTCCCTTCTCCCGCCTCCCGACCCAGCCCGAGAAGCGATCCCGTACCTGGGATAGCCACACTCTCCCTTGAGCGTGGCTCGGCGGAGCGTGGTTGCGGAGACCTCCTTGCTCCGGCTTTCCCTCCTCCGAATCGCTTCTGCTCCTCGCTGGTTCCTCCGTTCTCCCGTCGTCTGGCCGTCGCTCTCTTCCACCTCGGCTCTCGCTCTCTCCACTTCCTCCGGTGTCGTCACACACCCGGCTCCTTGTCTCGAGGATATTTATTGGCTGCCGGCTGCTTAGGTCTGCACAGAGGGCGGTAGTAACTGGGAGGGTTTCCCAGTTAAAGCAACAGGCGTCCTCCGGGGAAGGTCCGGTGTCGGATGAAGTCCACGGATCGTCCTGGGGAGTATAAATCACAGGCTTTGTCATGTCGTGGAGTGCCCACCAGTCCCCCTCAACGAGGGGTTGTTCCCCGTGTTCCCCGTGACATAGGCTAATCCTTTTGGCAAATAGACCTTCTTAATAAGTATGTTCCCTCTTCCAAAATGGGCATAGCAACTATTGTAATGCTGCATAGGCATCTGTGTTTTTTTGCTTTCACGTTTACGTTTGTGTCATGCAGAATGGGCAGTTTGTTCTGCCCTCCCATCCCAGCACTTTGACAGACATCCCGGTTACTACAGACTCAACAGTCTCATATCGATCCTTCCTCCTGCACAAACACCTTCTCAGTTTACTCTCCCCAACTGCGGCAGCCCGCACATGGCCAGATCCCTCAGCCATGGGCGACAGATTCACTGAGTTCTTAGGATAGCCCGGACCACATGGTCCAATTTTGACTATAAATCAGGAGCAAATACAGGTAGGGAAAGAGAGCGACCATTTAGCCACTTTTGAGATGTAAGCAAATATATCCATTTTACGATCAGACAATGCTGTCATTTCATTGCCAAATCTCTGCTTCTGTCCTTTCGGCAGACACGGTGCGGACTCTACTCTTAACTGCCCCTCTGCACCCTGCCAATTCTTCTCACTAGTGCTGGCTAAAGATCTTTGTAAGTGGTGGGGGTGATACTTCCCATGAATTTCAGCAAGCAAAACAAGTAAAGGGACTTCTTGTAAGTTGTTTCGGGGAGCGTGAGCGTCTCCCAAGAGAATAAAAAAAAAAATTTGGGGCAAATTTGCTAAAACACCATAGACCTTGAAGTCGATGGTGAAATATTCTAGTGGTTTCAAAATGTGCAGGAGAAGTCTAGATTTTCCTAGACATAGAACCTATTTCTTTAAATGACACAAGTCAGAAATTACTTCCACTAGGCCAGGGTCTGCCTTTTTTCATAGGTGGGTCCCTTATGCCAAGGACTACCTACAATATGCCAGTGCCAGAATTTTGCCATGGATTTTCCACCCAATAGTCATGGGTACCTCCAAAACTTACCTCCAGTATACAGGGGTCAGAATTGTTCCATTGGATCCCCCCTATAAAACGAGTATTAGGTCTCTTATGAAAATAGTTACCTCAAGTATCCGATTCATCATTTTGCTATGGATGCACACCAAATTATGTACAGCATGTCAGAGCTTGTATTCTGCCATGGGTAACACCTCCCATTCGTATGCCATTAGTGCCCTCATCCATAAGGCAAGAATAACCTCCAGAATGCCAGACTGCCAGCACACTTGCGAGCATAGCACGCATAAACTCTCACACTAACATGCACTCATTCACATAGACATTCTCTCACAGACACTCATTCGTATACACACTCAGTTTTACACACTCACACTAAATTTCATGTCTCTTGCACTCTTTTGTACATTTGTCATACTCACACACACACACACACAGACACACACACACATGTTCACACTCCTATTAGTCATATCTGCTTGTATTGAGATAGAAAGGCTAACACTGTTGCTGCCCCTACTATACCTGTCTTGCCTTTTAGTGAAGCTTCGAAAATTCATTTTCTCCATACAATATTCAGAAATCATAACATATGGCCTTGTCAATGCTTGTTACAATTATGATGTGAATGAAAAAATGCACTTGCTTAAAATAGCTGTAAAGTGTTTATATTTGGTTTCACATGTGAATCAAGGAGCAACACTATTAACTAATTTACTTTTTTAAAATGAATATCACAGTTTTCAACTGATCTTATGAAATGCTAGACTCCTTTGGCAAAAGTGTTTTTTATCCAGAAACACTTTGCATTTTGGGATTTTCAGACCCAACTTGCAATGTAAAAAAAAACAAGTACCAGTGTACCTGTGTGAGTGCAGGGTGAGCAGCGAAAGAGGAAAGTGATCTGCTGGAGTGACTTGTGAGTGCTTGGTGAGAGGAGTTAGCGCACAGTGAGTGTTGTGTCCCAGTGAGTTCAGGCAGACTATTGTGCCTGTGTGCAAGCATGGTGAGCTGGATGGGTGATGGGTGAATGGAGTGCTTGTGTGAGTGCAGGCGGAGCAGTGAACCCGTATGAGTGCAGAGTGAGCTATCTGAGTGCATGTGTGAGTGCAGGGTGAGCAATTTGCTTGTGTGATAGCAGGGTGAGAGGAGTGAGTGTGGGGTGAGTGATGTGTTCATTTGAACTTGGGTGTGGGTGAAAGTGCAGTGTGTGAAGATTGAATGTATGGTTAATGATGTGTTTGTTTAATAAGATTGAGTGCAAGGTAAGTGGTGAGACTGCAGGGTGAGCAGTGGAAATGAGAGGTGAATGGAGTGTCACATGAATGCAGGGTGAGCAGTGTGCTTGTGTGAGTGCAGGGTAAGAGGAGGGTGAATTAGTGAGTGCAGGGTTAACGGCTTGAGAGCAGGGTGAACAGTGTGAGTGCATGGTGAGCAGTGTAAGTACTATGTGATCGCTGTGAGTGCAGGGTGATCGGTGAGATTGCAGGGTGAGTGGTGAGAGTGGTAGATGACTGGAATGTCATGTTTGTGCAGAGTTAGCGGTGTGCTTGTGGGAGTGCAGGGTAAAAGGAGTGTGAACGTCATGAGTGTAGAGTGAACTGTGTGATGGCATGGTGAGAGGTGTACATACTGTGTGATCCCTGAGAGTGAGGGGTGAGTGATGGGACTGCATGGTGATCAGTTGAGAGTGACGAGTGAGCGGAGTGCTATGTAAGGGCAGGGTGAGTGGTGTGATAGTGTGAGTGCAGTGAAAGAGGAGGGTGGATGGCATGGGTGCATGGTGAAGAGTGTAAGTGCTGTGTGGTCACTGTGAGTGAAGCCTGAGCTTGAAAGCCAAGAGAGAGCGGTGACAATGATGGGTGAGTTTTCTGATTGCAGGAGGCATTCCCAGATACTCTGAGTAACTCAACATGTTATCCACCATTATCAAGTGTGGTTACAGATATAATTTAAACTATTTCTAGTATGGCGTTAATTAGGGATGGAGGATATAAATGATTTGTGGGTCCTGCAACAAGCTTTCAGTCTCTCGATATGCGTATTGGGTTGCCACCTTTCCAAGAGAAAAATACAGGCCATTTGTTGTTGTTTTTAAAGTCTACAAGACCCAGAAGTGAAACTAAATTTGAAAAAAACAAATGTATTCATTTGTACGGTGATTTTTCTGCCCATGTTTAATTATTAGTCAAGGATCGTCAAAGAAGCCTACAATACCTTTAAAAGTGCTTTCTGTTTATATTTGCTGCTTGAAGTATGTACAGATAGTGGATAAAAATACAGGCTTCAGGTGATTTTGCTTAGTTTTGCACCAGCCAAGATATCAAAATACTGGTTTGCCGGTAGAAAACCAGCCGGGAGACAACCCAATATGCCTAACGTTACTTGCAAATGCATTCCCCCACAGTGGCAGCAAAAGTATTAGCAAATGAAAGGCACAGGCAGAGTGGGGATGCAAGGGGTACTAGAACCAGTGGGAAAAAAACTGAAATCCTCATTAGCATGTACATTATTTTAAAGTCCTGTGATATGTTTAGATGAGGCTGAGATAAGGCGCCAGCCACTGCCCATAATGCCCACAGCAGCTCAAGCTCTGTGTGTCCTGAAGCTGCATCAGCCCAGGCTGACACACACGGTGGTGGGGGCTGAAGCCCTTTTAGCCCTGAAGGGTGTTGCACGCCTGGAGTGCTTACATATTGCTGATTTCTCTACAGCAGACTGATACTACATTTTCCAACAATATCCACCTAGCCATGAGTAGTCCAAACACTGTAATAACATCAACAAAACCCAAAATGTGTGATTGGACGTTCAGATGATGTTCACACGTTTCTTACCTTTCATGATCATTAGTTCTCCTAATTCAATAATGCATATATATGTGCCTACCGAGCCCGTGAAGCAGCGTGATAAAAACAGCACCATTAATGCCCCAATGTGTGTATCAACACTGTTATTAGTTGTACTATAAACTTTCTCATAGGAATACAAAAATTGCACATTTACAAATACAAGCTCAAAAAAAGATTTAAAACATACATAAATTAAGCAAAAGAGCTTCTCCATAAATACAAATAAAATATTGGATTCCAAAAGGGATCTTATCTCCTTTATTCATACATTCCCTAATAGATAAGGTTTTATTAAAAACTGGTATCTACAAGCCAATTATTAGTCATTTGAGTCCTTATCTGGAACTCACTATTTCAACTTTCTCCTCTCCCCCAAACCTTTCTTTAAATATTCAGTATGTAGCACATCCAAATAAACTACTCATAAGCGATAGGGTCTCTCCTCTTTAGTCATTTAAAGGTACATTTTAAATCATATTTTCATAGGTATTATAATATATTGTGCTCCTCTGGAGCTTACAAGAACTTACAAGAAAATGGATGAGGGGAACCTACTTTTGCGTACTCAATACCTTTTCAATTGTATAGAAAAATTTAGCCCAACATCAAAAGTTTTTGAGCTAGCAGAAGAGGTGTCAGCTATCTCCTGGTCACTCTGAAGGTGTACTCAAGTGATCGCCTAGCTGTCAGTCAATGGGAGCAACCTGTCCCTCTCGGAAGCTCTTATTCCAGTGTGGCTACTGGTCTTTTTTGACAACACAAGATGGACTCACACAGTTCCCTGTGAGCAGGGCCAGACTGGGAACCCAAAGCAGCCCTGACCATTTTGTCAGACCGGCCCCCCTCAGTGGGGGAAGGAGGGCTGGGGAGGGGGGTAGTGGGTTCAAGTGTGAAGCACTCCTGCTTATGTTACTGGGAACCTATACTGCAGCACCACTGCAAACCAAGCCCCCAGTAACAAAACTGGCCCCCACTGCTCCAAAACCAGCTCCTCACCCTTCCAGCCTCCCGGGATACGCCTGATTTCCACTACTGCCAGTCCGGCCCTGCCTGTGAGCACAAGCCTTCGTTCCTTTCTATTGTAAGCCCATGGAGGTGATGCACAAATCTCTGCATGGCGCTGCTGAATCTCCCATAGTGTTGCTATGAGAGTGGGCACCTAACAGTGGCCGAGGATTGAATTACCACGCGCTCATGTTCCACCTTAGTATATCAGATGAGAAGTATTTCCTGCCCACACCTGTGCTCCAACTGCTTTTGTGGACTTTAAAGACACCTCACTGTACTCCAACATGATGTTTGTTGCATGATTTTCATAGAAATTATTTTCAGGGCTCAGCTTGTACACAGGCTCTTGCGGCCAGAGATAACTTTACTTTTGGCTTGGCTCTCACTGTTAATTTGTTGGCTCGCCCATCTCTAAATTTTCCTTTGCAGTTCACAGCTCTACTCTTGCATTTTGTGTCCAGACTACAGTGGCGGCCGGGATGGATCTGGGGTGCCAGGGTGTGGGACAAGGGGGTAAGAGGGTGTAAAAAAGAGAAATACACTTACCTCCTCGCCGCTCTCTCCCACATTGTCTATCCTCCATTGGCCAAACAGGAAGAAGCCAGGCTCCCCTGAGCCAATCACAATACTGCAATGCAGCATTGTCACTGCTCTGAGCACCTTAGTTCAGCACTCAGATGGTGACTGGGGGCCTTGACATGTTCTCGCCACCCATGCTGTAATGTAGCCTGGGTGGAGAACATGCTAAGTGTGCATGACTGCTTGACTGGCCGGAGATAGCTGACCTCCCCTGCCGTGCTTTGTGAACAGAGCTGCCCCACCCCACCCTGCCCCCATGCTGCCAAAGCAGGAACAAATAAAATGAAAATAATTTCAAGTTACAATTATTTTTCCTTTCCTTCACTGATGCAACGCATTGGGGCAATGCTCCTCCACCTTAGTGGAGTAGCCGCTACTGAGTAACAAGTTGCACACAAGTCACATCAGTGCAGTTTTTAAATTAGCCTCAATAAACTGCGTTGTTGGAAACACACTAAGCTCATCGAAAATTAGAAGATGGTTACCGGAATGACTGTAATAAATGTTGTAAAGGAATATTTTTCTGTATATAGTTTGCTTGGTGCCCTAATAAACCTCTTCAAACAAAGCTCTGATGTGATGCGCTTTACTTTTCAAAGACATTTCTTGCCCAAAGAAAATGCCTGAAGTTACTTGCAGTGAGTGTCTCTTTTAATGCCCGGTTGACTCTTGCTCATCCACTCTAAAATTGTTGAAGGACAAGATATCACTTTGGTATATTGACCACTAGAGCCGGTGACCGGAAAGGTAATCTAGATAGGATTGGTTCCCCTATCATTCAGCACCAGCAGAAAATAGAAAATGGAAGTCAGGTGGGGAATTTTGTAAAAGATCAGATGGGACGGCGGAAAAATTAGTCAATATTCATGAAACAAATTCCAGATTTACTAACACTTCGCGCCAGGCTAGCATCACAAAAGTGACAAAAACCCAACACAAAGTGTAGAGGCTGGATTAACTTTCCATCACAAATCATAATTTGTATTGGAAAGTTGATTAAAGTAATGCATGTGCTCTAGTTTGCACTAAGTTGAGCCAAAGGAGCGTATCATGGTGCTACATGGGTGTTCTCATGCACCCGCAGATGGGTTTTGACACAAATCTCTATCCTCTAACATTTGTAAACAGGGATTTATGCCAAAAAATTACACCTCCTAAAAGCAGGCATAACAAAAGAGGAACTTATAAAAGTCTCCATATTCTTCCATCTCTGCATTTGTGTACTGTACAGCACACATACAAAGTGGCAGAAGTATTAGCATAGTTTTGGTACTATAAGTGTTCTTGTTTGAGTGCAAAACCTATGCTTGACAGAACACACCCTTGCACTATCATGCAAGGGTATCTGTAAGGGTATGTGTTTTGACGCAGAACAACCCAAAGTGCACAAGCGCAGGGAAAAAGGAAAGGACTATATGTGTCACTCTGATGACCATTAGTTTATGTTTGCCTAATCAGTCTTATGCACATAATATTTCCTAAAAACATATACATTTATTATTTCAAAGCACATATGACCAAATGTTGATCAATCAATAGAAGTAAAAGTGCAATTACACAGTTCTCATCTTCCATGGAGAACACACCTTTGGGAAGTGTAAATATCTTGACTTATTTGTTATTCTTGCTAAAGTTCAAAAATTAATCCAGCACAAAATATGAACATTATTCCCATAGGCGCAGAGTGGGTAAAACCTTTTGATACATCTGGCCCATAGTTCCTTAATTTTCACCATGACACAGAAACAAAACATATCAGAAATACTAAAATAAGCCCTTGCTAATAAACTGATCCATCATGCACATCATGCAGGATTTTGGTTTATAGGAAAAACTGTCTCGTGGGCAATTCTATCCAGGCAGGGCAGCATGACAGGGATAAAGAGGCAAGACTTTGAGTCACAATTGCTTAAATAGTCATATGCCATCCCCTTATTTATATTTAGATTTGAGCACAACCTTCCTAAATAAATAGGGCTTGACCACCCTGCCATGCCCAAAAAACAGCTTAGAACGAACTAGCAGTGAGCAGCGAAGAAGTCCCAGCTGGCAGAGAATATGGCGCTATGGTCAGAGCTGCCGCATTTGGACTTGAAGAGTCAGGTTTGAGACTCTGCATAGCTCAACATCCTGGGATTTTACTCAAATCACTTAATCTCCCTGTGCCCCCCAAAAAATTAATGTGGCCTTGTTTAATGTATGTATGTATTTCAGACTTATAAAGTGCGCTGTAAACCTACGAGCATCCTGGCGCTGCAGGACAATATTCTACCACCATACTTCCTGGCTAGCTGGTTGCTAGGCTAAGCCTGTACTCTAGGGAAAAGCCAAGTAAGGAGTGCTAACCGAAATCAACAAGCCCGTAGATAGAACATTGTGCCTCACGGGCCTGTGAGATTGATGAACTGGGACTGGCAAAGATAAGTAGAATCAGCCAAGTTGAAAGACAGGAGGCAGGAGACCTTTTCAAAGCAACACAACATGTTTACTGCTTCCTGAACTAGCATACAAGGGAGATAACTGAAAACGCACGTACTCTTGCGGTGTGCCTCACGAAAAAGAAAAAGAGTTCCCAAAGAGTGAGCACTCACGGACGAATACATGGAGTCAATCAGAGAGGCGGTAAACAGGCTTTGCTCCATGGGAGGGGCAAAGCCATGCTGGACTGCCTAAAACCAATAAGGCAGCAAATGGAAAGCTAACAAATGTGAGTTGGAAACCGCAAAGCCAATGGTAAGCAATGGGCGCAATGTAGTCCCAGGGAAGCTTTCAGAGTGTCCCCAAGAAGTCTTTTGCAACCAACCAGCTGCTCTGTCTGGTAGGGTTTGACCTCAAAATTAGTACAAATGCCCTGTAGCAGCAACCACATTTGTTACTGTAAGATTCTTTAGCGTTTTTTAGAAACCCAAGAACGTTCTGTATACTGAACTTCATAGAATTTAAAATGCATGCAAATATGTGGCTGGACGCTGTTCGATTCAAGAAAGTGGCACAAACACACGAGGGATGTGGAACAGGACAGACCGTGGAAAGAAAACATTCCTCTGGATAAACTGAGATATAAGTAAGGTCTTCCCTACGTTTGGGCACAAAATGCACCACGGCCAGGCAGAGAAAAGATGAAATTCTGACACTCGATGGTTCCCATTTAGGTAAACAATTATGTATTAAAAAATAAAAGAGAGAACAACTTCTGACTTGGATCCCTCTCAAAGTATACCTTCTATAAATTGTTTAGCAAATGATGTTGGCTTTCCCAATGTACAACCTATTGCGATAATAGATTTTATATTTTTTTATAAATTAGTTGAAACCATGATATTGCCATGGCCTTTTAAAAAATCCTCATGATTGTAACGATTTGAAGCAATGCTCTCTTATTTAAAGCTTACATCTAACTGTTCTTTTGAATGTTGTCAGTTATAAAATACAATGCTAGCCGTGTGCAGTGGTGGTGTGAATGCACATAGCCACGTTTCCATATCCGATAAGGCTGCTCATCACTATGTGACTCTTGTCTTGTATTGTCTCTGGTAATCTCAATATAGAATAGGCCAATGAGTCCTAGCAAGTACAGATAAGGGCACATCTATCAAGAGTGCAGCAGGTGCAGTGGCACCATGCCCGAGGCTGTCAGGTGCCCATGGGACCCCAATCACAGTGCTTTTTATTACTTAGGCCCCGAATACAAGTGTCCCTGAGGGAAGTTGATATTTATTGCATCTGATAAATTCGGACTCCCTTGGGTTCTCAATTTATTGGGTATCATACATTGCGCCTGTTTTAAGTTCTTAGGGAAAAACATGCAAATGTTCGTACTTTTCTCACCAAATTCTGCATGTCCCAGTAAATTCCATATCTTTTCCACTGTTAAATTCCGGCAGGGATGACCTGACAAAATGTAATGAAGGGTGTAGACTTTACTGCAGCCGGTATTTACTGGGTGCAGAAATTCCAGACAACTTGGGCTCCAGCCCCTGCATAAACCAGGGTTAGAAAATGCCAGCCCTCTGTAGCATGGGGTTCAGTCACATTTCCTTTGTTTGCATTAACTCCCATGCACCCTTACCACGTCATTGGCTACAGAGGCCTGTGCCATTACTGGAAAGAGTGCAGGGTTGGGGCGAAGGCTTTCTCTTGTTTTATTTTATTTATTTTTATTTATTTAATGTGATTTTATATAGCGCAAACATTACCCGAAGGTGTCAGCCCTTTACAAAAGAACGATTTGCGTTACATAAGGACTTTGTATTACATGAGTTACATAAGAGATATAAACTGGAAAAAAAAATGCAAATGTACAAATGGAGCGAAAAATTGCAAATGTACAAGTTGAAAAGTCACTCAAGGAAGAGATACAAACAAACTCTAAAATCACTTAGGAATGGTAGTAAGTACAAAGGTCTACTAAATGTACTAGTGGTTAGAGTTATATATACAAGTGGAGTGAAAGGAGGGAAAAATTGCAAATGTACAAGTTGTAAAGTCACTCGAGGAAGAGATACAAACAGAAAAGCTCTAAAATCACATAGGAATGGTAGTAAGTACAAAGGACTACTACATGTACTAGTGGTTAGAGATAAATATATAAACGAATTGAAAATTCACTCAGGATCACATTTTAACACCGATTAGGCTTGAACAATTATATATTACATATTTACAGAGCAGGAAAATCTTGCCATCGTTCAGCCAGGTGTTCAGGGGGCATGGGAAGGAAGAGGGGGGAGAACAGAAAGAAGGAGGAAGGAAGGCAGATAAGGACAGGAAAGTGAGAGTGAAACAAAACGGGAGAGGGACCAGAGATATTAACAAGATCGACAACGAGGAGTAGGTCCATGGCACAGGAGAGATGATAGAAAGGTCGCCCGGCTGGAGACTGGCTGGGACAGAGGAAGAGGTCAAATATCACTAAGATGGCGGATCAGGGGCAGGGGAGTCAAAGAAGAAAGACACAAAATGGTGGGGAGCATAAGAGTCCAAGTCAGAAAGCCACAGGAGCAAATTCCAAAAACACCGAGAGCAAATTTCACGGAGGGTAACTAGAGGGGGAAATGAGCAAGAGAGTCAGTTGGTCAGTTGGTTTCAAAGTCATAGCTGTACTGTCCATGAGCAAAAGTTGGGGACGTGCCTGAAGAGCAGTCCGTCGTGGTCCTAGAAGGACGTTGTTCAGCGTTCAGAGGTGGCACAGGCCATTTTCCCTAAGCCTCGTTGGCTACCACTTTAGTTACCACTCGAAGAGTACTGTGTCGGGCTGCACACCCAGACTTTAACCTCCTAAACTACCTCAACGGCTTGCCAAAAGATATTGCTGTGAACTGCAGTTTTCCATCCCACCAGTGTGGATAGGTTGAGTACCATTAAATTGGATAATAGTTACATCTTGCGAGGAAATGACCTTTTGGCGCTACTAACCGCTATATAATGAACATGAAAGTATTTATGTATTTATTATTATTATTATTTTTACTAGTATTATTATTATCACTAGTACTACTGCTACATTCGAACTAGCCTTTTCCCTGAAAACTGGTCTTCAGAGATAAGAGTCATTCTGCATTGGTGCTACACTTAAATTATTCAGAGAATGTCACCTCATACCATAAACTACGTGTAAGAATTTACAAATGTAAAGTCAATAGTCTAATTAAATTCAAAATCTGGCTATTTAGTATGCGGGTCTGCTATTGGGATCCCATGGTGCTACAAACCCTCCACTGAGGGGTGTAGGTCAGTTTTTATGTTGATAGTCTGCTTGGCATCAATGCATATCTCATGGTAATTCATCAGAATGACTGATAACTACACACAAGGCAAGACCCCTCCCCCCCTCAAAAAAAGAAAAAGAATAATAATTCGGGGACTAATTAGCGTTAACTTTTACATTTCCAATTACATGGTTTATTTTGTTTGTCAAAACCATTACACGTATGAGACAATAAATCACATCAAACGTAATAATTGTGAAAGTATAATACGTAAAGGATTCGATAAATTACAATTTACTTCTTCCTCAGGGAATGCGAAATGACGTGATGTGAAGTGACTTCACAAGAACTCCCAGCAAAAGCAGTCATCATATTCCTCCCTTTATGGGAATGGGTCTGTTTTATATTTAAACTTGCCACATAATGTGGTACATGTATATTTTAGACGAATGCGAAAATAGGAATACAGTGTCATTCTAAATGTACACCACACAATTATATGTAGCTACTCATTTCCGGGAAAAAGCAATCAACTGAGCTTTTGAAAGCACATAAACATACATCTAAACAAACATTAAAGGATGTATAAGCGTATGTTGTTTCGGGGCGTCGTGAACCCCGCTTTAGCAGCATCAGTAAGGTGAGGTTCTTTATGGGCCTCTTCTGTTTGCAACTTGGCATACAAAAGATGATAAATACCGCTGTAAAAGAATACAGGAACAGCGGAAGAGTAAGCAGAAGCAAGGAAGAACGAAAGATGGGCAAACAGAAGAGGGAAAGATGGAAGGAATAGTGAATAAAAGGAAGGGTGAAAGAATATATGGATGAGTTGGTGGATGAATAAGAGTAGATGGATGAGTGAGGGAAAGGATGAGTGAACAGATAGGTGGATGGACAGGTAAAAGCATGGCAAGGTAAAGGGATAGATGGATGGATGAGTGAGTGAATGGATAGGTGGATGTACAGGGGAAGGGATGGCAGACTAAAGGGATGAATAGATGGATGAGTGGATAAAAGATGAGTGAATGGATGACAGAGTGGATGGACAAATGGATGGTTGGATGGATGGATCTCACAGTGGATAGATGGATTGCAAAGTGGATGGATGACACGGGAGATGGATGAATGGATGGCAGGTATATTGGATAGATGAATTAATGAGAAATTAGTTAGGTGGAAAAATGGATGACCGAGTGGGTGGTTGAATGGCAAAATGGATGGATGGATGGATTATGGAAATATTGATTAATGGATGAAAGAATTAATGGACAACAGAATGTGAGGGTGAAGTAGTGGATATCAGCAGGGTGGGTAGAAGGTTGAGAGGATGAATAGATAGATGGTTAGATGGAAGAGAAAAGGGAGTTCTTCTAGGGAGGGCTGGGTTCACTTGCTTCGCTTCCTTGTGCCATCCTTGTGCCATCAGAGGTTTAGTTCAAAGTCGGGGGTATTTTAATTTTCTGCCTCCTCCTTTGTGTTTCCCATAAACATTTTATTTAGTTTTCAGTGGAACATCAGTGCATTCAAACAGAAATAGAGAAATCCAAAGTTCTGTTAGCTTTGTGTATTAGAGCTTTGCAGAGTAATTGCAATTATTCAGCAGCGGCATGTGCAGGTAAGAGCGGTGCGGCCGGATTGGGGGGGAGGGATTTCACAGACTACGACGACGGAAAATTAAATATATAATACATTTTCGTCGTTTGTCCAAAATCCCTATCCCAAGACCCAGCCTCACTACTCTTACCTACACGGGCCGCTGCTGCAATTATTGTAAATTTCACTCAAACTTTCACAGAGATTTGAACAAATGGTTATCATTTTCAATTACTTAACACTAAAACAAACCCTACATTGTACATATCGTTTTGCTTCCCCTTTATATCTGCAAAATACATCCCTGATTTTCAAAACCAAACTGTCCATTAAGTGCGTTGACAATCAAATTGCTCTATTTACGTATCAATTGTTCTCTTTACGTCTGGCCGGGGGCAGCTTTAGAGATTTTGCACAGAGGATACTATCCATATAGAGAGAGAACTAAAAGATCAGATGTTTTTTGAAGTTTCATTCACTTATTTAGTAACCCGTTTTATCAGCCATTGTGTTTTTTAACCATGAATAATGAAGTATGGAGCTTCTCTACTCCTCAGACTTATGGCCATTTCATTGGTGCACAAGTGGGTCCCGTGCTTGCCATGCTACTGGTTTCAAGCTATCCTGGCTGATGAGGGGTGATACCCCAAAACTGGTCCTAGAATGCTTGTTTCTGGTCCAGGGACGACCTGGTCTGGCAGTTTGCGCTGGGCTGTTCCCATGGGGAGCAGGATCAAGACTGATTTGTATATGGCTGGGTCCAAACTGGAATGGCAAGGTGAGCAAAAACATGATGGATTTAGGCCCAGATCTCTGTACTGGGGGCAAATGTTTGACATTATTCAGCATTCCATCTATCAATCGTTTTGCAGCTGCTGAGGAGTCATCCCTTGAATTGGAATCCCTATGCATGCCTATGCAATTGCCTGAATGCCTCTGCACTAGCAAAAACATGCATAGCACTCTCTTTTGTGTGTGTGTGTGTGCGCACATGCGCGTGTGTGTGTGTGTGTGTAAGAGAGAGAGAGCAAGAGTGTAATGAAGATAAATGATGCTGGTATCTGTGTTCTTTAGCATAACATTATTCTCTCAGTTTCTATTGTGACCTGACCCCTTCCTCGGGTTGTCTATGGCACCTGATCACCCACACATACTAGTGCCATTTCTATGGCGATGTGGCCATAATTGTGGTAGAACAGTGACAATTCTAGACAAACAGGGCATGCACAGCATAATGTGTCCCACTTCTGGCTCAATGCTGGACAGATGGAATTTATTAAGATAATATTGTGATTGTGCGCGCATGTGACACAAAGGTGCCAACCTTGGACTAAAGTTACTACTGCATAATAGTGTTAATTTTGAGATAATATCATAATTCATGACAAGATAAAACCCAGGTCTGGCACGTGCAGATCTGGCATAATGGTGATAATTCTGGGTATACTATGGGTCTTTGTCGCACAATGGTACTCAATGTTAGCTTAATGCTGACCCTGCCATCATGGTGACAATTGTTGCTTTATTGTATGCCTTGAGTTGTATGCACTGCTAGTTGTTGCATGATAGTAAAGCTGTTAAATGTGTGTTGTAACAACAGTGAAGAATTGAGGATCTTACTTTTTGATGTCAAACATTATCCTTTGTCAGCAGTCCTGTCCGTCATCCATTCATAGACCCGCTTATCAATGTACCCCTTCAGCAACCATGAACTCATGTGTTCGTCTGTCTACTCACTCATCTATTCATTTGCTCTTGCACTTATTCCTTTGCCTAGTCATCCATTCCATGGAATTAGTCACGCAACCTTTCAAGCCACCATTTCTACAACAACTTATACGGTTGTAATGTAAAGGGGAACGCACCTCAACAGGATTTTTATAATCAGACTGGGTAGTCAATATTATTTTCAATGTGATATTTTGTAAAGAGCAAAAGCAACCATTTATTGTGGTGCCACTCAGGATAAAAATTCACCTTACTACCTAGATGCAAAGCTACACAGATCCTGCACTGCATTCACCGTGATAAACAATATTATATACAAATATCCCGGCACATCACAATTCTAAAACAAGACCAAGAGAAGACCAATGTTCCCTAAGTAAATATGACTTTAAAGGACAGTTCATAAAAAGATAGTTGTAGTCTCAAGGTCTTGATCCAAATAAGCAACAGCCGCAACAGCCGACAGGTGTTTCGTCACGTCTTGTGACTTCCTCAGGGCTGTGAAGATAATAGCATAATCTCATTTAACTGAACATATAAATACACAAGAGATATGTCCCAATTGTTTGGGAGATCTTATCCTCAGATAAGGAATAGAGTGGAAAAAAAGGGAAGGAAAGGTAAAATCAGAAAAAGAAGGTGCCGTAAGGTGATATGAAAGGAAAAACAAAAGGAAAGGGAGGAAAACATTTTTTCTTTCCCCTCTTTCAAAAAGTGGTAGCCTCAAGGTGTAAAAATATAATTTGAAGTGCGA
This sequence comes from Triturus cristatus, assembly GCF_964204655.1. Classification (NCBI taxonomy): domain Eukaryota; kingdom Metazoa; phylum Chordata; class Amphibia; order Caudata; family Salamandridae; genus Triturus; species Triturus cristatus. The sequence goes on along the minus strand of NC_140593.1, from coordinate 529,804,452 downwards.
GAAAGACCCATTGCCACACCGTGCGCCAAGTTAATATCAACCAAAAGTAATGACCAAGCTTGGTCATACTTCCCTAACCATAGTTATGTCACTAACCTCTTTCAGATTTTAAGGTTTCTATATCTATTCAGACATTTGATTCCCAATAGTTTCTTCGACAGTGGGCTAAAGTTTCCAAAAATGCTGTGAGAAAGATATGTATAGACACAATGTCTTATTATCAGAATTCCATAATATTACTAATTCAGACATCAGAATATTTGTTTATTAATAAATATTGGAAATACCGGCACTCGTTATCAGGTTTCTATAGGTGTCGTCCACCTATTTCTTAAATTCAGATTATATGAGAGCTTGCCAGCTCAGCTAGTTCAAGTTGTGTATCTCAAAAAATGTTCTAATAGGACAAAACAGGAAGGAGGAAAAAGTGGCCATTAGATAGCTCATCCCATCACTCCAATAAGAAATGGCATTATTTTCATTAATGTACTGTACCTATGTTATATCACAAATTATACGTGTTCCCACCGTACATACGGCCCAAAAAAGTCTATGATATATTTTATTCGTTCTCGTTGTTGCAATCTTCATTCCATCTTCTGTGTGATTGTTTCTAAGCAATAAACAATAGTTCCACAAACATATTATCTATCAAATATTCTATTCAGGCGGATTATTGAATGATCATATCTATTACGACAGTTTCAGTCCTATTTTAACCTTTTTTAAGATTACATGCTATACTTACTCATTGTAATCTTTAGTATCACCATCACAAATCAAAATCCCGACAGGCTATGATAGGCCCTAAAAGTTTGGAAAAATGTTCAAAAAAACATAATTCAATCTTTCAGTTTGTTAAAAAACATAAAGTTTTATTTTTTCAAAAATAATGTCCATTAGCATTCGTAATTAAGAAATCCAAACGAAATGTAATAACATTGTTCGTCGGGTCAGTACCACTATTGTAAAGTGTTAACATTCCAGGATTTTTCCTAATATCAATAGAAACGAGGGAAACTAGGTTTAAAAGGTGATTGTAATTACCAACAGTAACCGCTCGTAAAATTCGGTACCTCCTAGGAAGTGACACGTATTGTATATTCAGGTAAATATGTCGGCAAAAACCGTTGGCAACTTTTACTTATATTTCCCCAATTTTTTATAATGACGCTACGACAGGCTACAAAATAATCTTCGGGAATCAAATGTCTGAATAGATATAGAAACCTTAAAATCTGAAAGAGGTTAGTGACATGACTATGGTTAGGGAAGTATGACCAAGCTTGGTCATTACTTTTGGTTGATATTAACTTGGCGCACGGTGTGGCAATGGGTCTTTCTCGCACTTCAAATTATATTTTTACACCTTGAGGCTACCACTTTTTGAAAGAGGGGAAAGAAAAAATGTTTTCCTCCCTTTCCTTTTGTTTTTCCTTTCATATCACCTTACGGCACCTTCTTATTCTGATTTTACCTTTCCTTCCCCTTTTTTTCACTCTATTCCTTATCTGAAGATAAGATCTCACAAACAATTGGGACATATCTCTTGTGTATTTATATGTTCAGTTAAATGAGATTATGCTATTATCTTCACAGCCCTGAGGAAGTCACAAGACGTGACGAAACACGTGTCGGCTGTTGCGGCTGTTGCTCATTTGGATCAAGACCTTGAGACTACAACTATCTTTTTATGAACTGTCCTTTAAAGTCATATTTACTTAGGGAACATTGGTCTTCTCTTGGTCTTGTTTTAGAATTGTGATGTTCTTTTGTACAAAGCTTTTCTAAATTAAAAACTTTCATACGCATTATGTAAGAATCCAAATCTGCTTTGTTGCCAGTGATATTTTGATAACATTCAATGGTTTCTTCTTTGGTTATATACCAATATGAATAATAGTTGTTACTTTTGAGTGCCGGGATATTTTTATATAAAATTCAAGCCAACATGCAGTCACTCACCCTAGCATGCATCCATCTAGACACTCTTGTATTCATGCTTTCAATTACATATCTATGCATTCCATCACTGAAGCTTTTTCTATTCATGCAATCACTCATCCATCCACACATTCGTTCACTCACAAATGTATCTATCCACATACACACAAATCTATTAATTTATGCAGATACTGAATCATTCAGCTTTGAGCAGCAGCGGCTCCTCTGCTAAAGAGGAGGAGCGTCGCCGTACTGCTCTGCGAGCAATAGGTAAAGAAAAACTAAAATGATAATAACCAACGTTATTTTAGTTTTCTATTTCCTGGTGCCGGGAGGGGCTGACAGAGCAGGGGCCAGGGAGAGGAGTGGTTTGCCCACAAGTGCGCATGAATGTTTGGCCTGCCAACTCGGGCCTGCCAAACAGTCATGCGCACTTTGCATGTTCTCCACCCAGCCTGCATTACAGCCTGTGTGGAAAACATGCCCAGGCTCCCATTCCCAGTCTGAGCGCCGAACCATGGTGCTCAGACCAATCACAATTCTATAGTGCAGCATTATGAATGGCTAGGGGAGTCAGGAGCCTGGGTGCTTCCTGCTGTCGAGGAGCCGAAGAGGAGCGAGAGGTGGCGGCCGGCTGGCCTGTAGGTAAGTGTTTATTTTTCCATTTACCACCGGCCTACCCCCACCCGCTACCCCCGTTAAATAGCGGCTGTCACTAGCTATTAGGGCCTAACTACTGTCTCTTTCAGTTCATGAGACTCAACTGTCCATTGAGCCATCATTTCTCCCTGTTGTAGATATGGATTGCAAAGTCTGGAATAATGAAAAAGAGGTATATACATGATCTGCAATTAAACCTAGGTCGAGAAATGCTGAGATTATTTGAAGAAGCTATGCATTTCTGGACTTTTACCAAGTGCTTAATTTGTAGAAAAATAAGTGCCAGGGCTCTCGTCAGGAGGCCACTGTGGCTTGCACCACACATTGCCCCTGCCATGCTGCCAATGCCATCACACTCCTAAAGGAGTGGCAATTCAGGCTATTCCAGGCCCTCAAAGCACTAAGAATGGCTTGGGTAGCAGATAAGAGACAGTTTTAATGGATATTTTCTCAATAATTAACAGTTGCTGTGGTCATCTGTAAATTAGCTAGACAGTGCCACCTTGTGGCAGACTGTCACAAGCAACGGTGTTGACAGTTAAGCGCTGGTGCTGAGCACCAGAAACCACCAGCCCAAATTAAGCACTGTTCTTACTATTTATAGCGACCACCGAGTTGATACCCGACTTACCACCAGAAGTCAATGGCAATTGTTTGTGATACATTAAAAAATATGGCATGGTACATGGGGTTTGGGGTCATTATATCTTTCAAATAGCACTCTGAAGCCATCTCCTAACATCATGAGTGCTATAAATGCAGAAACAAAATAGACATAATGGCACAGAGGAATGTGAATTTAGATTTAATTTCTGCATATTGTAAATCACATGTAGGTGTTGCTTATATAAAGGCAGTATAACTTAGTTTAAAAGTACCTCATTGTGACATTTGTTTTCATGGTTGGCATAGAGAGCGATGAAACTGTGTTAGCCACATGCTTCCCAGACATTCAGAAAAAAATGTCTATATATACACATACATTTAGTGGCTTCCGGCAGCCCTCTTTATCTTCTGGTCTATTCAATGTAATTCACATGTTTTCTACACCCACCACATTATTTAGCTTGGGGCAATTGTTAGTGCACATCATCCATTGAATGTCTTCCACTGAGAATGGAATCACATGCACACAATTGCTTGAAAAGAAGTGCATTTCAGTACAAAGGTTGGTGTGCCTGGGTTGTTGGGTCAAACCTGTTATTTATATGCTTTTATATGTGTGCCATTTTTAGGTAGGCAAGATCTTTTGATTTTCCAAAAATTATATGTGTAATATACTTACTAAAAGAGGCTTTCAGACACCTGTCTTCATCCACAGGTCCATTGTGTCATTCACATTTTGGTTCCACCCCCTACAGCGAGTAGCATGGAAGTAGCATGGAGCAATGGGTCAGCCTTCTTCAGGGACTAGTTAGATTCACCTTGAGTGACTGCATTATGCCCTTTCACAATTAGCACATTCACACACAAGGTAGTTCCCTTCAATAACAGTTTTTTTGTTTTCAGTTTATCAATAATTTAGTGTTGCATTTGTGTTTAAAGTGTAATGTGATAGCAGGTCGCTTTCTACCAGATGAGATCATGTGGCACATTTCAGCTTGACCAGTTCCTTTCGACTACCAATGCTGTTGTAAATTCCTTATGAAGTGGCCTTTGTTTAAAATCTGACTGCTGGTATTTCGCAGCATAACAGACTGTGTCAATTTGAAACTAGCCTGTATTCAATTATTCACTTTTTAGTACGCATGCAGTACCTAAATGAAAATCTTCAATATTATACATGTGAATTTGTAAGGAGAACGCATTTATTCTGAACTCAATTTCACCAATGATATTTTTAAAAGATTTGCTCACAAAATCAGCTTTCATCATGTTAAATTTGCAGCACTTGTAACACTCTTTTAAAATGTATATCCTTCATCCTTTGTTTCTTGCTCGGTTTCCTTCCCCTTGTTTCTTTCTTTCTTTCTTTCTTTCTTGAATTCTTTCTCTGTAGCCTCCATTGCTACTTTCTTTCTTTGCTTTTCTTTCTTTCTTTTTCTTGTTTTCCTTTATTTATTTCCTTTCCTTCTTTTTTCTTTTTCTTTATTCTTTCTTTCCCTCTTTACATCTTTCATTCCTTCTTTCATTCCATCTTTCCTTCTTTTTTCTCTATCTGTTTTCCTTTCCTTATTTTTCCTTTCTTTTTATGTTCTCCTTCTTTCTTTCTTACCTTTCATCTTTCCTCTTTATTTCCTTCTATCTTTACTTCTTGCTCTCACCCCTTTTTTCCTTCTTGCCTTCCTTCTTTATGTCCTATTTTCCTTCCTTCATTACTTCTTTCAATCCTTCCTTCACTCGTTCCTTATTGCTTATTTCTTTTCTTTCATTTTTCTTTTCTTCTTACCTTCAATCTTTATGATCTTTCTATTCTTTCTTTTATTATTTCTTGCTTGCCTTCTTTCTTTTTCCTTCTCTCTTGCTTCTTTCCTTCATGCTTTTTTCTTCTTTTTTTCCTTCTGTTGTGATTTCTATCTTTATTTTTTCTTTCTTTCGTTCCTTCTTTCTTTATTTCTTTTCTCTTTCTTTATTACCATCTTCCCTTTCTTTTTCCTTCGTTTTTCTTTCTTTCTTTCTTTCTTTCTTTCTTCCTTCCTTCTTTTTTCTTTCTTGCTTTCTTTCTTTTTTCCTTATTTCCTTCTTTCTTTCCTTCATTCTTTCTTTTCTTCTTTCTTTCTTTTTGGCTTTCTTTCTTTCTTCCTTGCCTTCATTCTTTATTTCTTGCCTTCTTTCTTTCTTTTCTTCTTTCTTTTTTTTGTCCTTTCATTCTATCTTTCTTGTATTATTTGCTTCCATTCTTTCCTGCCTTCTTTGTTCTTTCCTTCTTTTGTTTTGTTTTCTGCCTTCTTTCATCTTCCTTTCCTTCTATTTCATTTCCTTTTCTTTCATTTCCTTTTTTCTTCACCTTTTTTATTCTTGTTCCGTTTTTTCTTTCTTTCCTTTCCTTTTTTCTTCACCTCTTTATTATTGTTCCTTTTTACTTTTTTACTTTTTTTCCTGTCTTTTCTTCCTCCTTTCTTTCCTTCCATCTTTCTTTAATTTCCTTCATTTTTTTCTGCTTTCGTTCCTTCTTTTTTTCCTGCTTTCATTCCTTCTTTCCTTTCCTTCTTTCCTTGGTTCTTTCTTTTTTCCTTATTTCCCTCCTTCCTTCTTTCTTGCCTTCATCCCTTCTCATCTTCTTTCTGACTAAATAATTGGCTTTTTGAAGTGTGTGTGAGCCAAGATCTTTTGATTTTACTAAAATAATGTGTATGACATAGTTATATAGGGGTTTTCTGTGGATGTCATTAACATTTTTTCCAACCCACTCAAGCATGCATCAAGGGGCAATTTGTCAGTCCACTTCACTGTTGGCTGAATTCCCTATGAGTTGCAACATGCTGCCCCTTCACAATGAACACGTCCACACACAAAGAGTTTCATTTCTGTGTGAGGGAGTACTACAGTAATTTGTTCTTTTTTGAGAACCAAAAACACTTTGTGCATTTAGTCATTTTTTTATTTTTAAGATTAACGATACCTAGCAGCTTTCTGAACAATAAAGTTTTGGGAAAACACATACCAGATCAAGAATTGGTAAAAGGCTGGTGGAAAACGTCAGAACTATTGGCTTTGCCAATGTTTGTTGTACATGTTGCATATGTTCACAAAAGTAAAAAAAAAAATTGCCAATTTGGTAAGGCCAGATCTTTTGGCTTTGCCAGTGTTTTTTCAAACTGATATGGTTTAGTCATAGGGCATTTGTTTGCTTCAGGAATGTTATAGATCTCCCCTATCAGACAGCGCAGGCTGTCTAATGGTAAAAAGTCCTGTTGTTTGTTTACAGTGCCCGCTCAGTACTTAGCATTGGTTGGCTTTATTGTCTCTCTCTCATTTGCCTGTGTTTTATTCATCGGCTTGCTTAGGCTTTACTTCCTCTTCTTATGTTTTCCCTACCCTGGAGCATGGACAAATTACTTGTGTCCTTCCACTTCTCACTTTTGAAACATTGCTTATTTATTTTTGGTTAAGCACCCCACAAGAGTGCATCATATGTTTTCCAGCTGTCTCCTTTCTGAATTGCTCTTCCCCCTCTGTCAGTCTCTATGTTGCTCTCTCTCACCTGTGTGTTTCTCTCTGCCTCTCTCCATGTTGTCTTTACCATCATATGCTTCTTTTCTCCATTTTGCTCTCCCACCTGTGTACTACCTTCAACAGTTTCACATTCTTCTCTCTAGCCTATGTGCTTGTCTTTCCACCCACAATCCCCAATCCTCTCTCTTGCCCGTGTTGCTTCCCTTGCCCTTTTTATTGCCCCCCTTGCCCTTTGTATTGCCCCCCCACCTGTTCCCTCCGTTTTATTTCTGTGCCCAACGTCTTTGTTGAGTTCTACCCTGTGTTGCTTTGTCCCCGTATTGCTTCCTTCACCACCTGTGCACTCTGTGTTGAATACCCCACGTCCTCTGTTTGCTTCCACCATCTGCACCTTCTGTGTGGCTTTCTCCCATAAATGCCTAAAGAAAGGAAAAACACACCTTTACTCTACTTTAAAAAAAAAATCTTTACTGATCCAACTAGAATCGGAAATTAAAAAATAAAAAGAGCCTGAATCATTTTTCAGGCGCATAAATGTGTGTTGCGTGGGCCCACACAATTAGATGGGATTATGAGCCATAAAGCCTTTTTTGTTTACACTTTAACCATGTTGCACTGCATCGGGGATGCTGTACAGCATTGCTAAAACCACTGAGAAAGCCAATAGGTAGCAAAGGCGGGACCTTTTGGCTTTCCCAATGATTGTTAAACAGAGTCCAAGCACAAAAGCTATTTCCTCAACAAACTGGAGGAATTCTCACATCATTAGATGTGGAATACAGCAAGAAAAGTTTAAATGGCGTGCAGTTTATCTGCAGTTAAGATCTACAAAGAGGAGCCCTTCTTGGGCAATTACAGAGAGATAAACAGGAAGCATGGACATATGTTAAAATACCCTTCCATGCGACACTGCAAGTGGAAGTAGCAGTATTCAATGATTGCATCTGATAAACGTCACCATGATGGGCCATGATGGGCTATGACTTACAGGTCGGCAGAGGAATGTAGGTCTTGGTCGAATATACTGTGAGGACCACATTTTCTTCGTCTGCCGTTAGTCATGGCCCTCTGCCTCACCTAAGGGGAGTTTCCCTCTTGACTACTTGGTGGAATCAGCCTCTGCATCGCAGCAGGTGCAGTGTGTACTGTTCAAGTGGAAATCTGATATTCACTTGCAGGCCCCACATTCTTATTATATTGGGTGGGCACTATTCTGGTCATGGTAAAATGCCAATTGACCTTCTTGGCAGTCGAGACATGAAACCTGTTGAGTGTACTCCACTCACACCATAGCTATTATGGTACATTACCACCTCAGATAGGTTTCCTGTTTTTACCGTGTCAAGGGACCACCACTCCAGTACAGTCTGCTGGTTATCTTAGAATCTTTCATATCACCTTATCATCACCCTATATCACCACCCTATTTCACCCCCTCACCTTCATTCATCATATGGCATTTTGATCAAAAGATCTCCGCACAAGGGCCCCCAGGCCTGTCAAGCATTGCAGGCCGGCTTGACGAGGAGCGCCCAATGATGAAGCATGACACCCTATCAGATCTGTGAGGGTACTTTGATCTGATCATTCGGATCCACTTGTGATTTGTGTGGTGGGACCTTTGATTCCACCTAATAGTGCCTGTCCTGTCCCTTACTTGAGGAACTGCTCACTCTGTGTTTTTCGTACAATGACTTTGGGGGAGTATGGGTGCAGGACCTCGTTAAATATCACCCCTCGTCCACCTTTGATTGTGTGCTATGATTCAACGCATATTCAAAAGTAAGCACTGGTCCCTCCTTCCACAGCTTCTGGTGATGGTAAAAAGCATGCACTACTCTATGCAAAAATTGTGAATTAACACCGCTCGCTCATTTCCACCTTCGACTTGTGTCCTAACTACCCGCATTTGTTTTAACGCCTTGTTCTGAATATGGGTCCGTGGTTGCAGGTGTGTCCTACTGGAAATCCTTTTTGGGGACAAGGGCTTATTTTTCTCCATCAGAATATGAGAAAGGTCACAAATGAAGAAAGAAGGTGGCAGACAAAAGTGGGAAATGAGTGACATGGGGGAAAAACATTGTTGAAAAAAAACCTGCAAGAGTGAGATAAAGGGGCAGGGAGTGAGTGTTGGTGTTTGAAAGAGGCAAGAGGTGGGATTCATACTATACAGCCTTGGTATTAAGCAACGACAACATTCAGCAGCGCAAGCAACAGCCTTCTGAGAGAACATTTGGGCCTCTGCACCGACTATTTTTTTTTTTTTTTACAAATTAATCAGTGGATGGGTTCAGCAAACATAGCTATCTTTAAAATGCACCTCACACATACCGACACTCCTGCCTTCTCATTCTTCCTCTCTCTGGACCCACAAGCAACAGCCTTCTGAGAGAACATTTGGGCCTCTGCACCGACTATTTTTTTTTTTTTTACAAATTAATCAGTGGATGGGTTCAGCAAACATAGCTATCTTTAAAATGCACCTCACACATACCGACACTCCTGCCTTCTCATTCTTCCTCTCTCTGGACCCACAGCATTCATCATTCATCCTCACCCATGGTGTCAAATATCAAGCCTCGTGATTCACTCATCCCCACCACAGACTCCATCATGTATTAATCAATCAATCAGTACATTTGTAGAGCGCACAACTCGCCCGTGAGGGTCTTAAGGTCCTGGGGGGGAGGGGGGTGGGTGCTGCTACTGCTCGTACAGCCAGGTCTTGAGGAGTCTCCTGAAGGCCAGCAGGTCCTGGGTCTGCCGTAGGCGAATGGGTAGGGTGGGGAGGCAGCGAGGTGAGAGAATGATCTGCCGCCGGTGGTCGCTCGACGGATGCGGGGGACGATGGCGATGGTGAGGTCAGCGGAGCGAAGCTGGCGTTTCGGGGTGCAGAAGTTGAGTCGTTCGTTGTATGTGCTCTCTCACTATCCTTCAGTATCAGTCATCAAGCTGTTTGAAATTACATAAACTCCATGAAATCTTTGGCCCCAACCTCGAGTAGTGTGGATGGGGATCCATATTTACAGGCCACAGATGAGGCAAATACATCCTTTTTTGTGTTTTCCCTTGGCGAATATGGTATATTGTGGAATTGCATGCTTATCATACTGAATTCTGCATGCAACAGTAGATTTTTCCCCTGTAACTTTAAGTAGAAATAACTTGCAGAATTGTACCTGGTGGAAATAGCCGAGGACACAATAATGAACTTAAAAAATCTCAGAAGTTATCATACTTTTCGAAATGTTAATGACCTACACTTAAATGGGAGCTGTCTGGATTGCAGGGAATAGTTCTCCTGTTCCTGTGCTCATATTACACTAGATTTTAGAAAAATACACGCACAATAAAAAAAACCTGTCTGCTAACGAAATATATAAACAATGAACATAACTATATGAATTCACCAACTGCACCTATTAATTCATGCCAGAACACGCTGTATGAATTAAATCACAGCCAGTCTCCATAGTAATCTTATTAACACAAATTGCCCAAATTTTGGGCACTTGCCTCCTTCCTTGATGCTCAGCATCACTCAATAACTTTCACGCCTTATGCCTTCTTTGTCATGTATGCCCCTGCTAATTGCTCACTGTCAGGTTATAACTTCGATGTAATCTGTCCCACTTTTAATTGCTGGTTGCTCTGTAATTTATGCCATCGTTAACTGATCACTCACTGGAAGGCTGCAGTTTCTCAGAGATTTATGCCAATATAAATGTCGCACTGTTAGAATATGATTGCCTAGTGTTTTGCCATTCAACACCCTCTGTCTATCTAATTATGCACTTACTATAGCTAAGTTCATACAACCTTTTCATTTCTTTGCTCTATTCGCCTACCTATTACCAATTGAATGCTTCATGGAGCCGCCATCTTCCTCATGTCCCTTTTCATGACCATCGTAATAAATCTCTGGTGTCTCTCTTGTTTCCCCTCCATTCATTGCCCCGCCTCCTGCCTCATCAGCCACGATCTCATGGTGTATCTGGGCGCCTGCCAGTTCTCTCCCATGTCACCATATCGTGCCCAACAACTCAAATTCGCACATCCAATCCCACCTCATCACTCGCAACCTCCTCGGCTGCCAATGCATGAACCTCTCAATTTGCTTATTGTATGTGAGATCTGTCTGCTGCCTACCTTTAGAACTGACCGCTTAGACACTATTATTCTCAACTTAAGCAGGGCTGGACTGGCCATGGCAGGCATGCTTGGGAGGCTGGAAGGATGGGGCCAGTTTTGGAGTGGTGGGGGCCATTTTGTTACTGGGGAATGGTTTTCCAGTGATGATGCAATATCAGCCCCCAGTGACAAAAGCATCAGTGCTGGGGTCCGGTTTTGGTAAGCAGCAGTACTGCATGTCCCCCCACCCGCAACCCACTCCCTCCCTGGGGGTGGGGGCTAGTCTGAAAAAATTGCTAGGGCTTCTTTGGGTTCCCAGTCCAGCCCTGTAAGGCTTTCTGGCCTGGTTGAAATGTGCACTATCTCAACCAACATGGCCCTGGCAGCTGCCCTTACATATAACCAGTGTGGGGGTTTCTCCGAATGCCTTTAATGGAAACGAAATGCAGCACTGTCGAGTTTCCCACTTCTAGGCGTCACTAACTGTCCAGTCCACTGTTTTTGTGTGCAATCTGGAACTTTTAGTCTTGTCTATTCCATTATAATACATGGTAATCTGTAATCCCTGTATAAATGTTAGCATCTAATTTCTTTATAATACATGGGATTCTGTAATAACTGTATGAAAAGCAGTCTCTAATTTCTGTATAATCGGCAACGTGTGACTCACCTAGTTGCTGATTATAAAGAAAAGATGCCAGAACTCGACTATTATAAGTTATTACAGTCGAGCTCTGACATCACAATGTCTGCTGCCAGAGCCAGCAGCTGAGGTGAAAAGCAGGACAGGTCGCGGAGCATAATTGAAACAGCTGTTTAAAGCAATGAAAAGTGAACATTGCTTTTCTTTCTTCTGCTCTATTTTTTAGCTTACAATGACAAGCTGAGAGAACATATTTATTTTTGGCACTCCTTAGATAGTTAGACAAAAGCTAGAATATTTTTGCATGTTTCTACACTTTCCAAGCGAGTGCAGCTTTTGTTTTTTTTAAACTGTCTTCTAGTGAATTGTTTCTAATATCGGTTTGCAACAAATAACTAACAGGTTGTTGATGTGTTTAATTTTGTACTTAGAGGTTTTAGTTTTATTCTTCATATTTGCAAGTACGCTTGCTCTTTCATATAAAAGAGCTAAGCACCAAGGTTTTAAGTGGGTTAAGGGAAAGGTGTGACCATGCATTACATGAGATAAAGTACCCCCTGGTGTACATGATAAGAATATTGGAATTCCATATTCATAAATAAATTCAGCCTTTGGCCTTGTTTCTCTGTATGGTTATGGAACTCCCCGGTGACTTGCAATATCCTTACAATGTATGGTAGGGATACTGTGTCCCTTCTATAAAACTAGGAGTAGAAGTCTTGAAGTCCCTGGATTGAAACAACTAATCACCCATAGACCTGGCAAAGCTAACAGCAATGGAAATTACATGATGGGGAGGAGATCTAGCCACCGTCTCAAGCTGTTGCCTACGGAACTGGGGAACCAGGTTTGAATTCTGGCCTTAGGCCAACATTCTGAGGTTCTGGGTATATCACTTAAACTCCCTGTGCCTGAAAATGTGAGGAGTCTGGTTCTCCTGTAGCACGCTTTCCCTCCGGTCATGTTAGTGCTTTATAAAATGGCAAAAGAATGTCAGGAAACTCCCTTTGTGAAATTTGATCTATATTAACTGCTTAAAATAAAGAAGATTATCTTATTGTAAATTGATCAGTATTTTGCAACTAAATTAAATGGAAGATGCTAGGATGACATGTACCACAATACTGCTGGGATTTCTTTTGGAAACTTTTCTGCAGGCACATACCTGTGAAAGGTTATGTGCTGCTTTGACTAAGTACTACCATATATATCAACCTTTAAATTTTTCTGTGTGTATATATATATAAATTCACTGAAAAAAACATAGGTTTCAGGCCTGATATAGTTAGGAATTAGAATTTAAAAAAACCTTAGAAATTCACTGAAAAAACAATAGGTTTTAGGGGTGTTATAGTTAGCTGGACATTTCACTCGAACAAAACCATTGAAATTCCTTCGATATAGTTAGTTGTACTGACTACATCTCGCGCACCCGCAATCCACTGCTGATGAGGTCACATATTACATCATTCATGACATGGTCAGTGACATAACTGATGACGTCTCAAATGACATCACTGATGACATCATCCAGTGAATGTGGTTTGGTTCGTTATTTAAATATGTATTATATATATATATATATATATATATATATATATATATATATTACCTACTGGCGGTCGCCAGTAGGTAGTTATAGTTAGGACCATGTTTCCATAGGAAATCCGCAACATTCTATTTTGAATAACTTTGGCGCCGGTTGACGAATCCTCGCGAATTTTTCAAAATAGGTGGGGCGCTACGCTACGCTCCTACCCTGAAAGTCTCGGGGGGATTCGTCAAGCGGGGGCTGAGATAAAAGGGGGGTCCCAAAACGCGTTTTTCCCATGCATTTTTCCATAGGACCTTTAGACACAGCTACAGCCCGAACGGCTGAACAGAATTACTTGAAATTTGGCAGAGAGGTAGTCCTCAAGTCAAGGAAGTGCCTTTTGTAGGTTTGGTGTAAATCTGTTCAGTAGATTCTGAGAAAATAGCCTTTAAATCAATATATATATCTGAGCCAGCTTACGGTGCGCTTACGGTGCGCTTACCGTACGCGTACGGTGACGTGCGCGAGCGCGATTCTGATTGGCCCTTAGATCTTAGTAAACATTCGAATCGGTCGAAACCAGGAAGCGGCGGCCGCCATTTTCTCTCTCGCACTCTGACAGGGGGTGGAAAAACAAAGCCCCAAAACATGTAAAGGGGCTGTTTAGACAGCTCCCAAGCACCTAGCCATGTCCATGGAGTCCCCAACGACCCTCCAAGGGAAAAAAGGCAATTTTAATTTTTTCGAACATTTCGCCGATTACGTTTACCGTACGCGTACGGTAAAAAATTAAAAAAATAAAAATAAAAATATCCACACTCTCCCCACCCCGTGTACAAAAGGTGCCCGAAGGCCACCTTTTGTGCATGGCTTATTAGAGATAAAAATAACACATATTTTAAATATCACAGCGATGCTCATCATATTTCCACCATGTGCGCACAAATGGCGTAAAGTAACTTAGCATTTAAAAAACCGTACAAATTCACTGAAAAAACCATAGGTTTCACACACGTTATAGTTAGGAATTAGCATTTAAAAAACCTTGCAAATTCACTGAAAAAACCATAGGTTTCACACATGTTATAGTTAGCTGGACATTTTACTGATAAAAAACCAATGAAATTCCCCCGTTATAGTTACTGTAGGCAACTATAACTCACGCGACCGTAATCCTCTGCTGATGACATATGTGTCTTTATGAAAAAAAAATATTTGTAATATATGTATAGCTAAAATTTAATGGAAGAAGACATGGGCAAATAAGTGTCTAAATACAGTATTAGCATCAGCAGAGGATTGCGGTCGCGTGAGTTATAGTTGCCTACAGTAACTATAACGGGGGAATTTCATTGGTTTTTTATCAGTAAAATGTCCAGCTAACTATAACATGTGTGAAACCTATGGTTTTTTCAGTGAATATATATATATATATATATATATAGCAATTTGCATTGATGAATGGGTGGATATATAAATATAAATATCTGGATGGAGGATTGAGTAGCAGTGTGATTGACTGTTTACTTGACTAATTTATAGTGTCTCACTAAAAATACTGCTGCACCAGTTGGTTACTAGCTACGTGAAAGTCTATATTATTTATTGATCAGTTAACTGAGTATTTGTATGGGAGAGTGAATGTGTGTGTGGTTCGGTGGGGGGGGGGGGGGTGACTGCCCAAAGATGTGTGAATAGTTGATTCAGTAGGTATCTGAAGTTAAACCTACATGTTATAACAGTTGTTTGGGTGAGTGAATATCTTTATGGGTGTGGCGATGAGTCAATATATGTCTCAATGGTACATGTCCAACAAACTAGAAAAATAAAAGCCAGTGTATGTGTCAGTTGTTGTATAGAAATAAGTATACATAAGACTCAGTGATTGTATGAGTGACCGTATGGATAACTGTATATTTGTAATAGTGTTTTTATAACACACTAAGGATGAGTTATTATCTATATGAATAGACGAAGTGGTGTTTTTATAAGTGTATAGCTAAGCAAAAGTAAGTATGATCCATTGTTTGCATAAGTGAGTGGGATGACTTCATAAGTGATTAGGATGTGTGCTGGTGTTTAATGTCGATATAGGTGTATAAGTATATTTGATAGTGTTCTTTTGATCATTGACAGCATGTATGAGTGAATCTATAGGTAAGTGATTAGATGTGTGTATAGATCTAGGAATCACTGAGTGGGTGTTTAGAAACTTGATTGGTGTGTCAATGGTTTTAAATCTGGCACTCTCTATTTTACAGTGAGTGATGAAAGGTTATACTAGTGTATGATGAGGTGAATCTGATTGTCACATGGATGAAGTCATCAGTGATGTCATTTGAGATGTCATCAGTGATGTCACTGACCATGTCATGAATGATGTAATATGTGACATCATCAGCAGTGGATTGCGGGCGCGCGAGATGTAGTTAGTACAACTAACTATATCGGAGGAATTTCAATGGTTTTGTTCGAGTGAAATGTCCAGCTAACTATAACACCCCTAAAATCTATTGTTTTTTCAGTGAATTTCTAAGGTTTTTTAAATGCTAATTCCTAACTATATCAGGTCTGAAACCTATGGTTTTTTCAGTGAATTTCAAAGGTTTTTTAAATACTAATTCCTAACTATATCAGACCTGAAACCTATGGTTTTTTCAGTGAATTTCAAAGGTTTTGTAAATGACAATTTTTAATGTATTAATTGTTATACTGATTTTTTTATACTGATTTACTACATTGTTTAAACTGTTTATTTTTAGATATTTTATTTTTTTATTTACATTATACATTACAATACAAAATATACTTTCTCAGAATGAGTTACTTTAGTTTAAATACTTTGCAAATAGGCAATAGACTTTAAAGTACAGTAGTTACAGTTGTTGCAATGGGCAACACAATTTCAAACACAAAGCAACATTGAGCTCAATGTGAATTTCTAGTCAAATGCAATTAGTTACATTATGGATTAATTTTCTAACCACAGGACTGGATGCTAGATTCAGTCCTTGGACATCTCCTGTAAACAGTTGAGTAAAAGCGTTTTGGTTACAGTAGTGATTTTTAAGGATTATTATTGTATTTTAAAAGTTGACACTTAGAAAAATGTTCACATAGAATCACCAATGTTATCCTATGGCAGAAAATTCACTTAGCAGGTAAGTAGTGTTATCGTTACTTTTTCTTACTCAGTGGTGGATCCTGGATCCAGCACAGGTGAATCTCCTGTAAACAGTTGAAAGAATGTGTTTAAGTCATACAGACGATTTTGTAGGAATATTTTTAGTTTGTGAAAATAGACACTTAGAAACTTTTCTACTTAAAAGCACACAATGGATTCCTATGGAAGGAAATACAAGTTACTGGTAAGTACGTTTAGAATTACTTTTCAGGGTCAGTGCTGGGCTAAAAGATGCAGCCCTGGGCTCTCTCCTGATAACAGGTGAGTAAATTGGAATTCGTAGTTCGGTTGATTTTAGAGGAATATTTGTACGTTTCAAAAATGGACACTTGGAAACTTTTCTGCTGAAAACCACACAATGGATTCCTATGGAAGATAATACAAGTTACTGGTAAGTACGCTTAGAATTACTTTTCAGGGTCAGTGCTGGGCTAAAAGATGCAGCCCTGGGTTCTCTCCTGAGAACAGGTGAGTAAATTGGAATTCGTAGTTCGGCTGATTTTGGAGGAATATTTGCACAATGGTAAAGGAAGGGGGCGGGGCCTGAGGTGACATGTGCAAACACGCCCTGTGGCGCATTTTAAGTTGGGGAATTAATTCCGCTTCAATCCTGCGGTCCCCTGGGGGCCAATTAGCCCACCAGGTACCTCCAGTATGCGTCAGGGAGCTGCGTTGCAGAGCGGTGTTCAGAGGCCCCGCCCCTTTTTACAACACTCTGCAACGCAGCTCTGTGACGCTTCCTGGAGGTACCTGGTGGGCTAATTGGCCCCTAGGGGACCTCTGGATTGAAGAGAAATTAATTCCCCAACATAAAACGCACCCCGTGGCGCATTTTAAATTGGGGGATTAAGTCCCCTTGAATCCTGAGGTCCTCTAGCGGCCAACTAGGCCACCAGGTACCTCCAGTAAGCGCCACGGAGCTGCGTTGCAGAGAGGTGTAAAAAGGGGTGTGGCCTCATTACACCTCTCTGCAACGCAGCCCCCTGGCGCATACTGGAGGTTCCTGGTGGGCTAGTTGGCCCCCAGGGACCCCAGTATTCAAGGGGAATTAGTTCCCCCCACTGCAAACGCGTCAGGGGGCGCGTTTGCAGAGTGGTGTAAGGAGGGGGCGTGGCCTCCGGCCCATTCCCGGTCTTTTTTTTTTCTTTTTTTTTTAGAAGGGGGGCTGTGTAGCCCCCCTTCTTTCTCCATTTTTTTGGCCCCCAATTTTTGTTTATAAAAAAAAAACGGGAAGGGGACCGCGTGGCCCCCCTCCCGAGGCCATAATGTGCCCCGGGGACCCCATCCTCAGGGGCATGGCCCTTTTTTTTTTCTTTTTTCTTTTTTAATGGAGGGGGGCTGCATAGCCCCCCTCCTCTGGCCACTTTAAGGCCCCAGGGACCCCATCCCCCAGCGCCGGCCATTGTTTTTATTTATTTTTTAATTGGGGAGGGGGGCCGCGTGGCCCCCCTCCCAGGCCACTTATGGCCCCGGGGACCCCATCCCCCAGGGCCTGGCCTCTGTTGGGGCCCGTGGGGGGGTCCCCAATCCCCCCATGGTCCCAGCCACCTACCCGTGTCCTGCGGGAGCCGGCATTGCTTTTCCACATGGGGAGCAGCTAACATGCTGCTCCCCATGTGGAAAAGCAATCAGCTTTGCTTCATTGAAGCGAGAGCAGGTTTCCCTGCTCTCGCTTCAATGAAGCAAAGCAGTTTGCAATGACAGGGCGGGAGCCGCGAGGCTCCCGCCCTGTCATTGCAAACTACAGTGTCCCGGGGGTGGGCACCCTGGGACACTGCAGGAGCTGGCCCTGGGGGGTGGCGGTCCCCAGGGCCTATTCAAGGCTCCAGGAGGGGGGCCATGTGGCCCCCCTCCCACACTGACAAGTTGCCCTGGGGGGTGGCGGTCCCCGGGGCTGGGGGGCCTGAGAGCCCCCCATCCCAAATAATTTCAAGCCCCGGGGGGTGGCGGTCCCCGGGGCTGGGAGGGCTGCGAGCCCCCCACCAATTTTTAATAGGCCCTGGGGGTGGCGGTCCCCGGGGGTGAGGGGGGCCGTGAGCCCCCCCACATATAGTATCTTTGAGCCCCAGGGGGTGGCGGTCCCCGGGGCAGTGTGGGGAGGATTGGGTCCCCCCCACCCTCTTTTTTTATTCTGCGCGCGGGAGCCCAGCATGCGCGAATCTCGCCGTGTTTATTTATTTTTTTTAAATGCTTTTTTTGGCCCTGGGGGTCCTTGTGGGACCCCCTGAGCAGAACTAGGGGGTCAGGGTGTTTCTACCCTGCCCCCTTGTCACGTTTTTCACGTTTATTTTATAGGTTTCTTGTGCCTCGGTT
The DNA here is from genome assembly GCF_964204655.1 of Triturus cristatus. Lineage (NCBI taxonomy): Eukaryota > Metazoa > Chordata > Amphibia > Caudata > Salamandridae > Triturus > Triturus cristatus. The sequence goes on along the minus strand of NC_140593.1, from coordinate 529,785,927 downwards.
CTACCGAGGCACAAGATGGCTGCCAACAGCCAATTAGAATACAGCTTGTGCACGGCAGGGTGCGCGCTGGGTGCGGGGAGGGTGTGCGGATCCTCCAAGGCCATAGATATATCTATCTTTTTAACTCTAATTTTCTCAGGAACTACTGAACAGATTTACACCATTTAAGCAAAAGGCACGAGTCTGAACTGAGGAATACCTCTTTGCCAAATTTGGTGTAATTCCGTTCAGCAGTTCGGGCTGTAGCTGCGTCGACAGGTCCTATGGGAAAATGCATGGGGAAAACACGTTTTGGGACCCCCTTTTATCTCGGCCCCCGCTTGACGAATCACCGTGAAATTTTCAGGATAGGAGCGGACCAGAGCTGGCCAAAAGTTTGGAAAATTTTGCGACGATTCGTCAATCGGCGCCAACGTTATTTTAAATAGAATGTTGCGGATTTCCTATGGAAAATAGGTCCTAACTATATCTACCTACTGGCGATCGCCAGTAGGTAATATGAATATATATATATATATATATATATATTGCAGGCTCCTGTCCCAAAGGAACAACTCACTCACAAGGCTTCTGTATTCAAACCATATTTAATGCAAGGACGCGTTTCGGCGCTTAGCCTTCTTCTTGCTTGCTTTATAAATTGAACAGTGAACAGTGTTACCTGTCGTCTTGATGTTTTTAAACAGGTAACTTCCATCTGATTGGATGTTCAGCATAAACACAGACAGAGGACTGTGGAGATTCGTAATTCATTAGTTTTCCTAAGGGCATGTAATTTCAGTTCTCCAGCCTGTATGGCTTAATCATTTTCACAATTCGCGCTCTTAATTGGCATGCTCCAAGGATACACAGTTCATTCTGCTGCATGGTAAATATTTACCGTCCCCTTCTGTGAAATGCGCTGTTGAAGTGCTTGATTACAGAGGCCTCTCGTCCAACCACTTGGTTATGCAGCACTCGAAGCAGGAGCCGGTTGAATAACCGTGTCACCAACAGCTGTAGATAACTGTCGACATGCGTCGGTTTCGGTGCCCAAATTCCTCGTGGCGGTGCAATGCGCTTGTGTGATACACGACGCTCCATATATATATATATATATATATATATATATATATATATATATATATATATATATATATATATTCCAAGAAAGCTCCAAAACGTGTTCGTATGCTCTCAGTAGTAAAGGCACAGCAACAACGTAGTTCAGGTCAGAGTGTTTATTACACAACGCGTTTCGGCAGAAGCCTTGATCACGTGTAACAAAGAATGCCACCACTCAGGATTAAATAAAGTTACGAGTAAGAAGCGGTATCATGGAAATCAAGAAAGGACTGACCAAAGGCAAATGAAATCGCCATATTGGAGTGATAAAGTGTACAGCAATATTATACACGATGTGTAGCACAATACCGTTAATTACACAGTAAAACGTTATACAAATAGCAAATAACACACTGATTGGAATATCATTATCACAAGTGTCATGGAAATATCAGAATCAGTGATAACTCGACTCACTCACGAGCATAGTCGCCATGCTGTACATTGCATAACAGTTGCTAAAATAGGCACGATCGGCAAAATTGCAAATAAATTCATCTGCCGTGTGGACAGTTAACTCCAATACAGTTTGCCGATAAAATATTATACATATTCACAAGTGTCATCGATGTTAGAGAGTCTGTGATGACTCGACTCACACACAGGCATAGTCCCCATATTGGAGGTCATGAAACAAACATTAGATAACTAAAATAGGCACGATCTACAAAATGCAAATAAAGTCATCTGCCATGTGGTCAATTAACTCAGGATTGATAAGTCAATAAGGTATTTAGCGTGTTCATAGTGGGAACCTCGGTTGAAAAAATCAAGCCACATCCGCTGCATGGTGCTAAGTAAGCTTCTGTGTTCAACCAAAACAGCACTCATACTAGAAGCGTGCAAATACCTCCAAGAAATAAGGGAACAGAATTACGTGTCAAAAACATTAGGTTTCTCAGAAGTGGTTGTGACCATCTACAAGCTCAATGCTGTTCTTAAACCACATGAGAAAGAAAGACACTGAAAAGTGACCTAAATCACAGTTACATCTTGACCCATCCATGAATATCACTAAAGAAAATACCAAATACCAGTGCGCAGAGGTGTGAAGGTGGAAACAGGAACGGAGGAAAGGGTAGGATGCCCGTGTCGGTGTGTGCCAAAGAGGGGGCTCCTTCTTTCACTCCTGTATAAAAACAATACAAAAAATTCACATTAGAATTTGATGTGTATGATAAACATCAGCCTAAAGGGAGGAAAGAAGCAAGGCAAGTATATAAGTTAAAATGCGATGAATCAGCTTCAAATAAATTCAGTAACAGTGATCAATAGAACGTATAATTCAGAGTACTAGTGGGGCACAGGTCTTCAGTAACCAAGGGAAAAATTAAATCATGTCTTTAGATGTATGGACAGTTCCTCATCCAAGTTAAATCCCCTCGGACTCTTGGTCAGGAATTCGATAATGTATCTTGATTCCCGTTGTCTAAGAGTCAATACTCTGTCACCCCCTCGAGGATGCCTGGGGATTTGTTCCAAGATCATGTAGCTTAAATCTGCAACATTAGCAAAATGACGTTCATTGAAATGACGAGCAACCGGGTATTTAGGATCATTGTGGGAGATGGCTCTAAGATGTTCTAGTATCCTCTTCTTTGCTGGACAAATAGTGCTCCCTATATACCATAATTTGCACGTACACTCAATTACATATATTACAAAATTGGAACTACATGTTAGAAATTGAGTTAATTTTTTACTAATCCCATTGTACTCCACGGTACTCATGAATTTGCTGTGTCGGCACGCCTTGCAATGCCCACACGGGTAAAAACCTAACAAACCATGTCCTTCATTGGTTGGGTACTGGGTTATGTCGTGTTTGACTACCATATCACGGATGTTTTTGTCTCTTCTGTAAGTGATATTGGGAGGATCAGGTAGAGTACTACCCAAAATATTGTCAGACTTCAGAATACTCCAATGTTTCGTCAGTATGTGTCTGATTTTTTGTGCCTCAGAATTGAAGGTTAAAATCATCCGTGTCCCTGACGTGTCGTTGCACTCCTCAGTAGAAGGTTTATCTTTAAGAGTGTCAATGCGCTGTACCGTGTTAACTCGTTCTCGAGCTTTTTTGAGAACCCAGCTCGGGTAACCCCTGCTCAAAAATCTTTTAACGATAATGTCCTCTTCTACACTGTAGGATTCAAGGTTGTTGCAATTCCTTTTTGCCCTCAGCAGTTCCCCAAAGGGGATCCTCCATTTGAGAGCTTCTGGGTGACTGCTGAGGGCATGCAGGATGCTGTTGCCTGCTGTTTCCTTGCCCGAACAAAGAGGTACACAATTTGTCCCCCTTGATCTCCAAGCGAACATCAAGGTATTCTGCACAGTTGGCATGTATAGTACCAGACAGAGAGATGTTATACTGGTTGGTATTGAGTTTAGTCAAAAAGGATTCAGCTTCTTCCTGGCGTCCGCTCCAGATGATAAACAAATCATCTATATAGCGTAGCCATAAGATAACTTGTTGGAAGTCTTTCTGCAAGGTGGTACTGGCAGAGATTTCTTGCTCCCAGTATCCCATAAACAAATTGGCGAAACTGGGAGCAAAGCAAGAACCCATCGCAGTACCCTTTGTCTGCCTGTAGAGGGCTCCATTAAAAGAAAAAATATTGTTCTTGAGGCAAAAGTCTGTCATTTCCATTAACATCCGGCTATGCTCACGATATTTCAGAGGTCTAAATTTCAGAAAGTGTTCACATGCCTCGAGCCCTTGAGTATGATCAATAATCGTGTACAGAGATTTGACATCAAGTACCATAAACAGATAATCAGACTTCCACTCTAGATTTTCAATCTTGGCCAGAAAATCTTTCGTGTCTCTAAGGTAACTCGGGAGAAGGATGACAAATTCTCTCAAAAAGTGGTCAATGTACTTGGAGATGTGTTCCGTGACACATCCAATAGAAGACACAATAGGGCGTCCTGGAGGTTTGGTCTTACATTTATGCAATTTGGGTAGAAGGTATAAAATAGGCAGTTTGGGATGGTCTTTGTCTCGCCATACGCTGAGTTTATCCCAAATGTCTGTGATGCTTTGATTATATGCATTGATGGTAATCGGTATATAGAAATTTTCATCACTCAATTGCCTCATTGCCTCGTTAATGTAGTCTTCCCTGTCCAGTATCACCACATTCCCCCCTTTATCTGCCGGGCGGATCACAATGCTGGTATCATCAGCCAATTTTTTAAGTGCTTGTCTCTGGGAAAAAGATAGATTATTTTTATTTTTGTTTTTAGTATCAAAGGTACGTTTGAAAGTATTGAGTCTAAGCTCCATAAGAGATTTGATGGTACAGTCCTGAAAAGAATCAATGTTACCGTGTGGCAAAAGGGGTAAAAAGGTGGATTGGGCCCTGAAGGGGGTCTGAGCTGCTACTGCGTGTGTCACTTCCATGTCTTCAAGCGTCTGAGTGGTATTAACACCATTATTTTCTTGGGCTAGCTCAGCTAGAGTGATCAATGTGTCTACATCACTGATCATCAAATTCGTATTAGGTGTAGTATCGGCCTTTTTAGAGGGTTGTTGATAACCTAGTCTTTTTAATGCATGCCACTTCTTAAGTTTTAGTTTTCTGACATATTTAAAAAGATCAATTCTCGTATCCGTGTATTTGAAGGAGGAAGAGGGGCAGAAAGAAAGTCCTAGGCAAAGAGTACGTTTTTCTGCATCAGTCATAGGTCTTTTAGACAAGTTCACCACTGTTCTATTTACCGTTTCGGTATCCATTAGTAGTTTTTGTTTGAGCGCTTACGACGATTTCCCACTGCGCCCCGTCCTCTGCCTGTGTTCCCAGCGTTGTTGGATTCTCTTCCTTCTGTTCCGACGTTTCCCCTGCCTCTTCCCCGTCCACGACCCCGTGATGTTGGTGCTTTGTTGTCTTTTTGTAGATTGTCGATCCTTCTGCAGGACCCGAAACTCCTCTAAAAAATTAATGGGCCTTAGGTTTCTTTCTTCGCCAGATGTGTTACCACCGGAGACATCAGACTCAGTGTCACTTATGGTGGAATTGTCAGTAGCAATTGGATTGCAGTTCACCAGGGATGTTGTTTTATCCGACTCTTGGATTTTATATAGATGGTCATATTTTTTGCTGAAAGTTAATATTCTTCCACTTTCATAGTCACAATGGTCTCTGTTCATTTTTCTTTGTTTGCGTGCTTTTATTTCTTCTTCATGTTTAGAAAGTTTTTCTTTCATGGTTTCCAATACCTTTTTCAAAGATGCTGCATCAAGCAGTTGCTGTAATTCAGACATGCTCACGGTGATCCTCCCTGTCCTGCCAATATATATACAGTCACTGAAAAAAAAAGGTTAAATGGACGTTATATTTAGGTGAAAGGGTCAGCTAAAATATACTATTTGAAATGATAAATACAACAGAAATTCAGCAGTTATAGTTATCTCAAGTAACCATAACTCGTGCCCTAAAGTAACTATGGCAAGGGCGTGACTTATAGTTACGATAGCTCACGAGTTATAATTAGTTGATCTGGAGCGAATCCCCAGAGGGGTCACACTTAATGTGTTGCAGGGGAGCCGCAGATCCATGGAACCACCCCATTTTAGTACCAGAGTCCTTAGATGTTGGTCGCAACTTTTCTTTCAGGTTGTAACTAGCTGATCACAATGCATAGTCAAGCTCACGGATCCTCCACTGCGTGAAATATACAATGTTTTTTAACCTTAATTTCCCCCAAAAAAACTACTGAATGGATTTACACCAAATCACAAAAAGCATGCTTGTTGACCAAGATCTTGCTTTCTTACAAATTTAGTTCAATCCTGTTCAGCCGTTTTGGCTGTAGCTGTGTCTAATTTTCCAATTGAAAATTGAATGGGGGTAAGGCATTTTGGGACCCCCTTTTTCTCATTCTCCGCTTGAAGTATCACCCTGAAACTTTCCAGAAAAGAGTTGAGGTGGAAGAACATTTCTATTGAAAAGTTAGATGAAGATTTGTCACACGGCGGCAAAGCTATTATCAAACCCAAAAAATATTTTCCAATGGAAACCTGGATCTAACTATAACTACCCAGTGACGACTGCCACTGAGTGATACATGCATGGGTGTGTGAGATATATATCCCAGAAAGCTATTTGGAGAACTTTTAGATGTTATAGGTTATGGTTCATAGAAAGTTTAAAATAATCTTAAATGACGTGGTATTATAGTGCAATAGGGCAATTATAATGTTTACCTGTCTGTACTTATAGACTGCATAAGAAGGATACCTTTTGAAGGTTCTCTAATGCCATAAGCTCTGGTGACATGATAATATTAACTTCAAATGTTTTTTAAATGTCAGTAAATCTCCATGTTGTGTTTTTTTCAACCAAACGAGTTTTGGCAATGCAAAATTAGTCTAGAAATTAGCACTATATATTGTTCGTGTACATTGTAATAGACTATGCTAATTTCAAGGATTCACACATGTAGAAATCTGTACTTTCTAGAGATAGTATAATTTTTGCAAGTTATGGAAAATTATTCATGGGTAGCAATAATCATTCCTGTGAAATGCAGTTTTTGAAACAACTGTTGTAGGGAATTCATGGCTATGATTGGTAAGCTAAAAAAAATCTAATTTATAGCTATTGGGATAAAATAGAACATGTTGCTTCGCATGTGTTGTAATTTAGATGCACCCTAGCTACATCTGCCTGCGGTAATCACTGGACAGAGAGGTGTCCAGCAAGCATTGGATTGGGAAGGGGTTGAGGCTAATTCCCAACACCCATGCTCGCAGTACCTGCTAGCTGAGCATTGACCACGATCGAGTGCCCGCTGGGTTCAGGCCATGACAATTGCAATGGTCTTAACCCGGCACTCCCCCTTTCCATTCCAAGGTTTGTAAATGCCAGCCTGTCCAACGGGCTATATCACTTTGGGTGACCCTTCACTGCAGGTCATTACGGATGCTTTCTCCAGTCCTGACGTTTCACCTACAAATCATTGTTTTCAGGTGTGTTCGTGTGATTAGTTTGATGGAATGATACAGGATAACATTTCCCAGAATTTATTTTGTGATCACACCAAAGTTCAGGTTTGGAAATGGTGACCTGGAAGGATGTGGTTATCCTGTTGTCACTGATCAAGAATCTCCATAGGAAGCACTGTATGTAGTGGAACCTGCATTGCCTCAGGTATGTAGCTTTTCTTTTATTGGAGAAGCTCAAAATCGCACCATTTTTTTCAGCATCAAAAAATGTACATTCACACCCTATACTGATTTCTGCCTCTCCTACATGCACAATCGTGGTCTTCTTGCGCTTCTTCCTGGCCCACCAGATCGGAGCCAGGCCTATCCTGTGCAAAGGGCGTCTCTTCGGTGTAGGGTTTCAGAATGCAAAGCAAAGCTCAGGACTGAATGGCCTGAGAAACTTGAGAGCATTGCACACATAGATGTGCAAATTGTGTAAATACCATTTGCACCTTGCTTTGAATATCCATTTGGACTCATTCATGGTGGTATTCTTAACTCTGTTGGCAGGTGGCAGACCATGTTAGATGGTGGTAATTTTCATTAGCAAGCCAAGGGCACACAACTGCAACTGTCCTGAAAAGACAACTAGGAACTCTCAAATGTCCTAGATCGATAGGTATTCATCATGGTTATGTTATTGTTTGCATTCTGGGACTTGTATTTCTGATTTCCTAATGGGTTAAAATAGGACCACAAATTCCAGTGTGTGTAGAAAATCTAAACTGGATGAGCTGCTCATGCAGCGACCTCAGAAACTTGAAATCTCTGCCACCTTTTAAAGATCCATAATACAGCATGTTTTCCAGTCATATCAATGGATTGTCCCGGAAACAAAATATTGGTATTTGTCTGTGCAAACTTTCTCCATTAGTTTTATTGAGTGAAAAAATACATATTCAGTTTATTCCATCTACCTCCAGTGACCGTTCTAAATGCTAAATATTTCGTTTCAAAATAGATTTTGGATACGTTTTGTATGAATATATTTTTCAATAGTAGTTTCAATAAAATGTACTTTAATTTTAAAGTGAAATGCAGTCATAATAAAATGTTCACTTATTCTTCGTTCCAGTGCTCTCGAATTTAGAAGTCCATGAATAAATAAATCATCCAGTCAAGATTTATTTGCATTCTGGGACAGGTAGTCCTTATTTTTCAATGGGATAAACATTCCCAGAAAGAGCAACACAGACCTGGGGGCTGAGCAGCTAACGTTTAGGGAACTTCAGAGCTCTGTCACTCTGCCACACTAAAGTAGAGATGTTTCTGATACTGAAGCCTCAATTTATATGACGTCTATGAAAAAATATCCTCAACATATTAAAGAACTGCATGGGTAAAGCTTTGGCTAGAGCACCTATAATCCCAATATTTCTTAGAATATGATAATCTACACTTTACTCAAAGCAAGGAATGTGTAGCCTCGCCAATCGTTTTGTGGGTGGGGCTTCTTTCGGTCTTCTTTTCACAACTCGTTACACTCCTTTTCTCAGCCAGACCTGGCAACACACAGCTACAGCAGCTGGAGCTGGTGCTGTGAGATATTTGAGGAGGTGGGTGGAGTCCCGAAAACAGTGAAGCTGTGAGGACACAGCCTGAAAGGGTTACCAATTATATTAGCACACCGGCTGCTGCAGCCGCACTGAAGGTGGATCGGGAAAATAAAACAGTTCAGGATGTCACTTGGGCACCTTCCTACTTGCTGAAAAAAAACCTGCAGGAGAATACCTGGCTCTCTCAACGGGTTGTGTGTGGACAGCAGGAATAACCAGAGACTGATAGGCAAAAATACGGGAGTCGGGAAAGGGAAGAGAGAGAGAGATCAGCAAGTCATGGGGAAGAAGGCACTGGGGGAACACTGACTGCAACAACCCCAGCCCTGAAGAGTAACCGGGCGGACTGCCACAAGCAGACATGAAGGCAGACATGAAGGAAAAGCCAATGATCAAAACGGCGAAAATGCAGGGCAACGTCATGGTGAGTGGTTTTTGGGGCATGAGGGGAGGGGTCCGAGAGTGTGTCACCTGTCACTGATCGAAAATGACCCGGACGCCCAGTGTTGTCTCAGTGAGTGTCTATTTTTCATATTTCATGTTCACAGTTTCAAGGAGAGTCAGGTGAAAATGGGCTGCAGTGCCGGGACGACTGTCTAGGGGTGGTGCGTATGTGTTCTGCATGAAAAAGAACAGACCCGTGCCTGGATTTTGGGTGGGGGCACGCCCCAAACTAACAGTGCAGGTGGAAGGGCGTGGGATGCAAAGGCGCTGCAACCCGCTCCATCGGCGCTTGCACGCACCTCGGCAATCAGGGAAACATTACTCCCACACACACACCTTTTGGAAGCTGATGCGCTATGCAGTCTCTCGCGGCTTCCAGGCGCTTTATGACACGCGCTGCACTCCAGCCTCCTGAAAGGCAAGGGACTTATCACAAACCTACAACTTTTGCGTCCAGGAAGCAAACTGTCCCGAGCCGTCACTTCTGCCCGTAAAATAAGTCGTACTGCTCTCTGTTGATCGCTCCTGGCAAAACATTTTGCACGCGCTGGTGGTAGCAGCTTTTTTTTTTATGTTGTGTTTTATTTTATTATGGAAAGTATTTTCTTATGTTTTTCCTTGCATTTCCCGACTGCGTATACATTTGTTCTTTCCATCTAGATGTGGGGTGCTGCATTTCACAGTTTCGTAGTGCCCATATGGGGGTGGTGGTGTTACTCCAATACACTACCAAACGTTACAAAGCACTGATGATTAAATACTGTGCTAAGTTGTGGAAGCACGTGATTTGACAGCGTTGCTCTCTAGAGAAATTAAGGTGTTTCTATGTTTTCTCACTCTGTTCTTAGCGGTGCCAGCCTGTGAATGAAGTCGAGTAGTTGGGCATTCGCCGTTCACTAGTAAAAGCACTGTGATTGTTTTCATTTTTTTCCTTCGTGTATTTTCTGAGACTTCATTTTAACTGGGCGGCAGTCTTTGCTATGCGTGACTGACGTCTTCAGTGGCATGAAAGTGAAATGAGCGCGTGCGTTTGCAGGTGTGGTGGCTTGACCAACATGCTGCTTTGCTAACAAGCGCTGGTGCTTTTCTTTTTCTGAATGAGTTGTTCTGCTCTTGTTCGCATGAATGTTTGTGCTGCCAAGGATGTAATCATTTCCCATGACTATATCAAGCTGAGGAGTGGGGGTGCCCTCTTCGCCCACCGGGAGGGTGATTCGTTTAAAACGCTAATAGGTGCCAGAGTTTTAGTTTATTGACAGTGGCACCATTTGTAACTTTTCAGCATCCTTCTTTTTTATTTATTTTTGTTTGTGTATTTTTTTTTTTTTTAACCAACAAATGTGATTGAGGTGCCCAAAATGATGCCCCCTTCTTCCCTGCGCCCTCAAAATGCGGTCTGTGGCCACTGAGATTGTTTTGAAAATGCCAGTACAATGTGCTATCGTTGGGCTACATCACCGATACACTAAGGTCTTTAGTCAGAGGGGGTAAGGGGCAGAATGGGGGCAGGGAAGGAGGATGGACGTGGGGTTTGCATTACAGAACCTCCAGGGACACGAGCTACATACTCTGTATTATAAGTGCTGCACGTGCCCCATCTGAGGCACTGTCCCCTTGATTACATTTCCTGCAGGTGTTGAGATATGTTGTCCATTACTTTTGCAAATGATGACAGTTCCTGGCACAGCCAGTATTGATTATTGCTGAATGACTGATTAGTATGCATTTAGATTGGCAGGTGGAACAAGCCACATGCATATATTAATTCCCTAAATTAAAACTTTAATAAAGGCTGTCACTCGTCTACCTCATTTGAGGCATCTTTTTCTGTAAGCGTCTTTTTGTGGTGAACCGTGCGATTCAGTGTACGAAGAGTGAAACGGGATTTGTTAAGTGCTTGTTATTTTTGTTGCCACTCTGACCAAACCCTAAAGTTTTACATCATATTTACTGCTTGCCTTACTTTGTATAAGACCATTCTATTCGGAATGCAATGCTACAAAGAACTGACCAACCCTAATTGCCCGTTGCTTACATTTATCAAGTCGACTCTTCAATTTCACTTTTAGCAATATTTATCAGAAATGTAAACGTTTAATGTTGAGCTAGTATCAATGTAGTTCTAAAACCACAATGAAGGTGTAGCAAAGTAAGAAAAGGTCCAAGGTGTGTTACTGAATAGTGTTGGTGTGAAACTGACTCCGTGAAGAATGGTTGACTGTTAATTTACAGGACACCAGTGAGATTTAGAAAATTTAAAAGTCCACATGATACTAAATAAAAACAATCCATATGAAGCCAACTATATTCTTTTACCAAATCGAAGTGTGAGCCCCAAGACAAAGGGCCATTGTATTCTAGATGATCATTGGTGCGTCGGTCCATTGGCAAAAAAGCTGAGTGCTCACCATCGAAGGTGTAATCCGCACGTCGCAGGTATCCTGTTAGAATCTGTATCCTAATGTAACCTGTTACAACAGGTAGGACCCAGGTTGGAGTCCTATCACTTCTGATTGAGTTGGTCATCCTTCTGAAGTCCATAGCATTGGTACTCTGAAGTTTTGTGGTAAGAGCTTCTTTTCCTAAAGCAGAAAAAGTCCAATCATTTTTGATGAGCATGGTTTAACTGGCTATTTCTATTGTTATTGTTGGGCTGGTTTTCAGCTACTCAGATCAAGAAACAGTCAAGCAAGGTGAGGAAGTGGGTCGTGCTGGGACACCATCAATGTTGAAATGAAAGTGCAGAGGCCAAAGCTTTTTTAGAAGCCTGGTGCTATCAAATGATGAGTTTGCAGAATATTAAGGATGCCAAGTCTTCATTTCACATCCTACCTCTTTCTATCACCACTGTCCTCTTCCTGTCTATCTCCCTCTTGTGGTTTGTTTCCATCCATGTTTCCAGTCTTTTTCATCCTTCCCTTCTTTTTTCTTTCTCTTGCTTTGCCTGGGTCAAAGTCAGATGATGAAAATAAACCTTGGTCCCAGAAAATGAGTGCCCTTGCCAACCACTTGTATTGAGCACTGGGCTTAGGGAGACACCTTGCATCATTGGCATCTCGACAGCAAGGTTCATAGAGAGGAGCAGATAACAAACTAGAAGCAATAGCGAGGAAGGAGCGGTTGGCCAAAAGTCAGGTTTTGAAATTAAATGAATTTAAATTAAATGAAATTATAATTTGTAACGTGCGCTACTACCCAAGAGTGTCTAGGGGCGGCGGATCTGAAAAAGAGGCTAACAGGAATGGAAAAGGCTGGTTGAGGGCCTCGTTTGAATTGTTAAACAGCCAGGTTTTTAAAAGTTTGCAAAAAACTAGAAGATTGTTTTCTTTCTTAAGTGCCAGAGTCAAAGAATTCCACAGGCTGAATGTGCTTGCCACAAAACTTCCCCCCGCCCCCCCAAAAGATGCAGTTTTTGCCCTTGGGTTACAAGATTATAAGACGAAGCCGAAGGAAGCTGCCTTTCTGGAACATACCACATAATTTTATGTGTAAAATAATCTGGACCAAGCCCACATAGAGCTTTAAAGGTGATACAAAGGGCCTTACATTCAATAATAAATTACATTTTGAACACTTCCTCAAATTGAAATTGGCTCTGACTCTAAGAGGGGAGCTTTAAGGGATATAATGGGGGATGCAGTTGCTCTAGTATAAGTGGTCAAGATATTGAGGGACATAATCGTAATACCGCCCTGAACATACGGCGGTTGCACGGGGTCCTTGCACATCGCTCTTCGATAGAAGAGGACGCGGTCATCCTCTCACTAGATGCGCGAATGGCATTTGATCTGGTGAAATGGCCTTTCCTCTTTGCGGTTCTTCGTCACCTGGGATTTGGCCCCAAGATATGCGCATGGATCCAGCTCCTATATACTAGGCCGCTGGCGCAGGTCGTCGTCAATGGGCACATCTCGAACGCTTTTCCGTTATGGCGGGGGACGCGACAGGGCTGCCCCCTTTCCCCACTCCTATTTGCGCTAGCGCTGGAGCCGCTCGCGGCCTGGGTGTGACAGGACCCGGTCATCCGTGGCCTAAAGTGGACGATGGGGTGGGAGGACCGCATCTTGCTCTATGCGGATGACGTCCTGCTATATCTAGCTTCGCTAGCGCGCTCAATACGCTGTCTTCTGGACATCTGTGCGGCGTATGGGAGGGTATCTGGCTACACGATAAATTGGGAAAAATCCTACCTGTATGTACTTCAGGGCTCCCCGCCGCGGCTTCCTAGGGGATGCGACATTCGAGTGGTAGAGGACGGATTCAAATACTTGGGAATATATGTGACAGCGGACAGAGCGAAATTTGTTTCTGAAAACCTGGCGAAACCCCTGGCGCGGTTCCGTAGCGACGTCAAATACTGGCGTTCCCTGCCCCTGACACTGCTGGGACGGGCCGCCCTCTTTAAAATGATGGCGCTCCCCAGATTTCTCTACTTGCTCCAGAATACACCTTTCCCGGTTGCCTCCGCTTACTTTACCGCCATAAACGCAGCGGTGACGAGCCTCTTGTGGGAAGACAAGGCGCCACGGATAGCGCTCCACAAACTGACCAGAGGCTGGTACGACGGGGGTATCGCCCTCCCTAATATCAAGATATACTACTGGGCATCACAGCTTATGGTAATAAACCAGTGGCTCCATGTGCCAGGGGACGACCCGGCCTACCGTATGGATCGTCAATTGCTGGGGACCGGGGGGGTTATGGGAGCGTTCTATAATTACACTAAGAAACGTGGCTTCACGGGCCCCACGGCACACACTCTGCTGATATGGTTTGAGGCGCAACGTGCTCTTGGTTGGGAGGGGAAGATCACCCAGGCCACACCACTATGGGAGGCGAAACAGTTGGGAGTGCTGCGCACTGCCAACGGGTTTTTACAATGGGATCTGATTGGGATATCGAGGGTAGGTGATCTCTGGAAAAAAGGTGACATAGTCACGTTTGCCCATTTACAAGCTGAATATGACCTGGCAGACGCTGAACGATTTCGCTACCTACAAATCAGGCACGCACTCCGGACGGCGGTCCCTCCTGGAACTCGGCTGGCGGAGTCCTCGCCGTTGGAAGACAGGCTCCTCGCGGAACACCTGACTAAAAGAGCCACATCCCTGACATACCGGAAGGTGATAAACAACCAGCCAGACCCATTCTTGGCCCTTAAGGCCAAGTGGGAGACTGAACTGGGGGAATTCGACGAGACGGACTGGCAGGCGGCGCTTTCCTCCCCATAGGAGGTTGGGATCTCGTCCAAACTGAAGCTTGTACAATTAAAAATTCTACACCGCACGTACTACACCCACATACTCCTCTATAAACTTACTCGGACCAACTCACCGCTCTGTCTCAGGCAGTGTGGCATGGACGGCAATCTTTTCCATACCCTTTGGGAGTGCCCCGTAATTGCCCCATACTGGAAGGCGGTCATGCGCACACTCTCCCAGGTGACGAAAGTTCCAACGCTTCCGGAGCCGAGGAGATGCCTCATCAACGTGTGGGCGCCTACAGATCTTAGCCGCGTAGCGCAACTCTGGGTGACATTGGGACTTCTGCTGGCAAAGCGCAACATAGCCCAAAAATGGGGGTCTAGGCAGGCCCCTACCCTCGCCCAGTGGTGCAGAGACATGGACACCACAATGGTTGTCGAAAAAAAAGTATACATTCATAGAGGCTGCCCCAAAAAGTGGTCCCAGATAGGGGGGGGGGTGGAACGCTTACAGAGGGAATATATGTGAACCCCCGCGTGAGACCTCAGAATCTGAACTGAGTGACTGAGTTCCTATGGCCTAATCATACACCAAATGTGACCTGCTAAGCTACTGCGTGATGCGGTAGAAGTCCAATGTGCTACTATATACCACTAATGTACCAATGTCTAATTAAGGTATTCTGTGACTCTATGTACGCTAGCAGACGAATGTGACACCAATGTATGCAATGCCAATGTACGTTGTTTTGTGTTTGAATTTCTTAATAAAAATATTTACAAAAAAATATATATTGAGGGACAGGAGAGCTTTAGACGAGACGTAGCAGAAATAAAAAGTATCCTCTCTTGACCATATTCTAAACTTGATATGTAACTACCGTGACATTATCCAAAATAAACTCTTAACGAACTTGATCTTCTGTTTGTGGCATTTAATTGCTGTAGACACCGAGACATGCCCCGATATGACGCAAGATTACGTCAAAGCAAGATAAGTTCAGACTTCTTATTGCTCATCATAAACTAATTAATGGTTTCTTGAATGTAACCCTTTTTAAATGTGTGTGTTAGAAATACAGTTTGTTGACAAATGGGGGTTGTGGCTGATTTCAGTATGAGATCAGTTTCATTGTCCTTACTGGTAACCTTCCTGAGATGACGGACACTCTTTTCTTTGTGAGCACTCTGGACGTTGGGCTCTCCCTTATCCTGTGGAGCACTCAAGTTTCCCCCCATAATCACCTCCCCCGCCTGCCCTGCAGGGCCGGACTGAGAACCCAAAGTAGCCCTGGCACTTTTGTCAAACATGCAACCCCCTTGGGCTGGGGGGGGGGGGGGTGCACTGCTGCTTTTGTTACTGTTACTGGATGGCAATAAAACCCAGCCCCCTGTAACAAAACTGGCCCCCACAGCTTCAAAACTGAACCCCACCCTTTTAGCCTCTTGGGGAAGCACCCGATGCCTGCTATGGCCAGTCTGGCCCTGCTGCCCTGTTTCGGCCACAACCCGTCTTCATTGCCCGATTTAGTTTATTTTAATTTTTTCCCCCCTACCGGATTTATTGCTGATTGCAGCACGTCATTTTCATGTTTGGAGAATGTGGCGCTGCTAAATGCCTTTTTGTTTCTGGTTCTCAGCTTTGTTTCTGTGTCTGCCTCCACGCCCGTGGTCTCTTCCTTGTAAGGCTGCATGAGTAGTAGGTGGACCTACAGTGGCAGTACTGAGATGGAGGCACCTGCGCAGAATTGCCTGCAGTGCTATCCTTCCACAAGGACTAAAAATTCTAATCTTACCTGCCAAGTTGTATTAAAATCATTAATAAATAAATCCAGGATTCGTAAAGCATGGCAAATCACCCGTGAGTGTCTCAAGGCGCTGAATTATAGGCACAGGGAGATTAAGTGATTTGCCCAGAATCACAGATTGTTGACATAGATGCCGAGACTCAAACCTGGTTCCACCGGCTCTGAAGTCGGCAGCTCATGCTGTTACGCCACATCCTCCAGTAAGGTTTTTTATTAGGATCTTCCACCATTGTAATGGTGGCTTGACCTTCTACACAATTCTACCCCTTGCAGTGGATCGTGTCAGCCATTTTCTGATCACTGTGCATGTGGAAAACAATCGTCTGTCTTCCTGTGAATATGCTAATGTAGTAACATCCAGATAATGGTTCATTATCTGCTCAATTAGCATCCTTTGAATGGATATGAAGTTGGGGAACCTGACAACACATTATAAGGACAAATCGATAAGCATAAGTGCTTTTAAAGCAAAGTTGTGCACCATAATATTCCTGGTTTGCCTTGAGTCTTATTGTCTAGATCAGTGATTCCCAAACATTTGACTCGTAAGAACCCCCATTGAGTCACCACTGAAAGCCAGGGACCCCCAAGCAATTTGTATGATTTATATTTCAAACATTAAAACAGTAATTCGAAAAAAAATAAACACGCGTGTGCACACAAACAAATACCCAAATTACTAAGGATTTTAGTATTTTATATTGAAAGAATTTGCAAAAAATGAAGAAAAAATATCGGAAGGTTGGTGCTGCATCTCTATGACTAACTTTCAAATGGTTGGTTTTATTTCGCAGTACGAGGCTCCTGCCAGGGCCAGACTGGAAACCCAAAGCATCCCTGGCAAATATTTTCAGACCATTTATCATTAAATATTGAACTGTATTCGCTTTTAAAGAAAAGTAAACGTTGACCTTACTATGCACCAGGATACGACCATCTTTGTTGGGGTTCTTTAATGATTCTCTTATTATCACCCCCCAACAGTGTCTCTCATCACTCCATATCCCCTCTGTCACATGTATTTAATTTTTTTTATAGCATCTCTCATGCCATTGTAAGATGTCAGAGCACTTTACATTAGACACATATAGAGACAATGAATCCTATGTGTAAATCAATGTATAGAAAATGTTGCAGAAGGCAAAGGGGACTACAAGGTGTAGGATTCACATGTCATTCATACTGGTAGGAATTTGTAAAGAGTGCTTGGTCTGGAGAAGCACAAAATCAGGTCTCAGAACATAACACAGTGGTTAGCATGAACTTTAACAATAAAAGTGTGTTTCCACCCAAATAAACCTTTTTAGCAGCATAAGGATGATGAAAGACTGGGAAAACAAACCTAAGTTACAAACTTGTACTATGCAGTTTGCAAGCAGCTCTTTGATGACAGTTTATAGGTCAAAGTGCTAGATTACCATTGTCACCTATGAACAGCACAGTAACAAAAAAATCTCTGTGTCAAAAGCAGTAACCCACTCCCACTAACCTATGCACATAAAATACTGTTTTTTAAATGCATGGTACACGTTCTTTGCAGTAGGCATATTAGCCCTCTGTGCTACATTAGATATGTCAAAGCTGCCACTGGACAAAACTCATCTCTCTCCAGCAGGTACATTAATCACCACAGTTATCTTGACACTTTGATTGTTGCTTGAAAACTGCTAACTATACAAGGAACTTAGCAGTGCTTTTAAAACTGCTGCCTGAGGACCCCCTGGGAAGGTGTCACTGACCCCTGGGGGTCCGCGGACCACAGTTTGGGAAACACTGGTCTAGATTCAACAATAGAACATTAGTACGTTGTACTAGTTGAACCTTCCATAATGTACATAACAAAAGTGATTACCCATAATTTATGTGGACAGAAAATTGTATTCTCCAAGTTGCTATAGATATGTATGCAATTTTGCTAAGCTGTTCACAATAAAAAGATTTACCAAAAAAAATCAAAGAACATAACGTGTATTCGTAAAGCTCACGTTCACCACTACAGGTATCTAAGCGCTGAATAACAGATGTTTGTTGTTACTCAACGGTACTCTTTTTATCGATCTCAGATGGATGAAAGGCTGAGTGGACCCGCTGGGATTTGAACCTGTGACCATGAGGTCGAATACGGCCCCTTCAGTAGATGCATTAGTCCACTGAGCCATCAGACCCGACCATTAATGGCTCTAACAGTGATAATGCTTTGGATCCCATCAATTAAGAAGGGTGATTGAGTCAGAAAGTTGCATCTGTAAAATGAGGATCTAACAACACCTCATTGACCTTCAGATTTGGAAATGACCTCGTAATAAGGCTTACTTGAGATTGCTCTTATTTCAGCGCGATCGAGCGCAATTCTCCAACTTCACGTTATGCAAAATGTGCGAAATGTTTGCCACTTTGCGAAATGCTAAATTTTCAATGATTCTTGGCCACTGGCGACTGGTTTGAGTAGAAAATATCTTGTTGAGAGACATTTTCTCCTTGAACCATCCTCCCGCTGTTATTGTTCGCAATGTTTCTATGCGCCATATACCACAGTGGAGAAAAGTTACTGGAGACACCGGTGAAATCTATATTGCAAAATGTTTGGAAATTTACATGTATTTCTTACAAAAAAAAAGTCACAGGTTTCCGACACCCCAAACATGATTTCGCAGAGAATAAAGCATATTGATTTTTATTAAGATGAGAAAACATTGGTACTGATGTTGTTGACTTGTCCTGCACAAATACACCCAACAGCCAGAGCTTCTTTATTCTTACCATGAAAACAGCTTCAACGAAAATAGCAAAAAGTGTTGAGGGGGCAGTGGATAGTGAACATTTATGATTCAAAACATGCCTCCTTAATAGCTAAATCATTACAATGAAAGCATGAATCATCTCTGACTTTTATATATTCTTTGGCAGTCGGAGCGAAGAAACGTTTCTGCGTTTGAAGACTTTATTTGCAAAAGCCTGGGAGGCGCTGGCTTCCTCAGAGCCAGATCCGCTCCGAAAGAGGCAATTGCGCGCGACCGTGTTGTAGCCATTTTCTCAATGGAAGATTACCTGCATGGTTGGCCAAAGGCCGCCTGGCGCACAAACCGCTTTGCAACACAGCAGAAAGCATCCAGCTAATTAAAAATGTGAACTGGTGAGATAATGCAAGAAATGTGTGTAACCTGAAGGACGCAGGAGCAAATCCTGAAGGATCCACTCATCCTTTTAAGCAGTGCTTAATTTGAACCGGTGGTTTCCAGCGCTCAGCACCGGCACTTAATTATGAACACCGATGATTTTCATGAGCACCACTTAAGGACACATTCTTTTATGGTAGGCACTGGGAGATTAAGTGATTTAACCAGAATCACAGGATATTGAGCCCATGCAGAGACTTAAACCGTGTTCCCCAGCTCCGAAGTTGGCAGCTCTGGCCATTATGTCACATCCACTCCCCACTTTCATGGTTAGTAGCTGGTTCAGTTTCAGGCGGCGCTAACACAAATTGGCTTGTGCAAGCTGCCCCCTGACGACAGCCCTGGCACTTATATTTTTATACAAATTAGCCACTGTTTTTAAGGTTCATAAAGTGAGCATCTTTGAGATGGGAAATTGGACCACCATCTGTTTACAGCACTGCAAGGTGCCTGTATCATTTAAACGCAATAACAAAAAATACACGTTATCATAGTTGTGTATCATTTATCTGGGGATAGGGATAAAGAGTTGTTAGAAGGATAACTGTGCTTCCTCAGTAGGATTGAAAACATAGATACTAGAACAGCAAATGAGATTGGCCCACAGTAAACTCCTTTTCTGCATGATTTGTTAGAACTCGCACTTGTAATAGAAGTCTGGAATCCGGTTGCAAACTGTCTTCTGTGATTCTTCTAATGTCTGCAATTTAGTTCAGAATAGTATCTACTTTTATAAAACTGTTTTGCAATAACTATTTTCAAAATGTATCATGTGGAAGACGCTCTATTCCATTGGTATATGTTTCAAGTACTTGCTCACTTCCCCACTTACTGCTCTATTCCATTGGTATATGTTTCAAGTACTTGCTCACTTCCCCACTTACTGGTTCTGTTGTACAGCACTGAATATCATTCAAAGGAAATATTGTTTTAATAAGTAGGCATATATTATGCAATTTTATACTGTTTATTTATTTTTTTGCAGTTTTTATTATATAGATGCAATCGACACGAAGGTATTGGAGCGCTTTACATGAGCAAAAGTTACATTACACAAGGACACTTGCATTTTTGTTAGGCACAGGGAGATTAAGTGATTTGCCCAGGATCACAAGATGTTGAGCCGTCGCCAGACTTGAACCTGGTTCCCCTGCACCAAAGTCGGCAGCTTTGGCCTTTACGCTTAGTTACCAAGCACGGTGCACCTGTTGCCGATCAATGACTTAACTCTAACTTTATTAGTCATCCCCTTCTTTGTTCAGGGTACCTATTCACCCAACTTTGTTCCACATCTCCCCATACTCCTCAGCCCTTTTCTGTGCCTCTGTACAATCCCCCTTTTTGTTCCACTTTATAAACCCACCCCTTTTCTCTACTTTATCGTTACATTCTTGCCTCTTTGCCTCTCTTTACTCATTCTTTCTTTTTGAAAGTTAGAGCCCTTTATTGGCCCCACTCTTTCCTAGGTTTCACCATCGATGGTAATTTATAGGCTTGTGCGAAATTCACTTAAATTCCTTTGCGGAAATTAAGTGAAATTCACACAAAAATTACGCAAAACACCAATCTAGTATTTTGCAATATTTTTTAGTGTGAAATGTAGCCTCGCTCCCCTTTTGGACATCATGACACATTCTGTGCAGAACAAATAGTGCAGAAGTGCAATTGATTCAAACAACAGCTGATCGGGTTAATTTCATTCACGCTGTTCTTGTGCTCCCACAATAAGCTTTTTATGGGAAGGACATCTCACTTACGCAAGTGGAGTAAAGGCGTAATGTTGGGCATTTTGCATAACAACTCTACAGTGGAATCCTTGAAATTATGTGAGATTATGCTGGCGTAATTGAAATTTCTCTGGGGGTTTGTAATTTATTTTAATCCCGTTCCCCCCACGGGCCTTCTTTCTCATGATGCCTCATCTTTAATAAGTTATGCCGTATCTGTCCTGTAGTCTATTCTCTATCCCACCCCCTCTTTACTGGTTCTCATTTCACCCTTTTCCCGCCTCACCTTTTCGCCCTGTCTTTACAGATCCGCAAAGCTCCAGATTTTCCCTTTTTCCCACATTTTTTTCCAACCTTTTTGCTTCCTTCCATCCTCTTTTTCTCTTGTGGCTCAAAGCTGTTTCTTAAGATGTGATTCCGTGAACTCTTCCCAGCCTTGACATCTGCAGAGCCTAGTTTTAAATCGTTGACAGTATTATATGTTAATTTCCTTTCTATGATTTCACAATGGCTCTTTATAAGAAGTCGCCTTCCAATCCTAGGTTGTCCTAACACCCCTCATTGGCTGAGCTGCGCTTTCAAAAAATGTGAGATGAGTAAATGTAAGTTTCCATTCTTATCCATCATTTCAACTTGACTTTAATTGCATGATTCATTCACCACTAGTCAATTCAGGATTACTTTTGGATTTGTGAATGTTTTCATTCAATTGATCATTTTCAAATTGTACCTGGTAAAGTTTGCAATC
Organism: Triturus cristatus; assembly: GCF_964204655.1. Taxonomy (NCBI): domain Eukaryota; kingdom Metazoa; phylum Chordata; class Amphibia; order Caudata; family Salamandridae; genus Triturus; species Triturus cristatus. The sequence goes on along the minus strand of NC_140593.1, from coordinate 529,764,172 downwards.
AAGGTGTAACAGGGGAGCTGTACTCAGAGGTAAGATAATAGAGGAAAAGACAATGTAGTAGAGAACCTGAGCACTGAACATAAACTAATCTGCCAATATCCCAATGAGTACGTTTTTAAGGATGCAGGAACATTGGCAGATTTCCTATGAACCACACGCCCGTTCTAATTTTTGGGGGACTTGAGGTATAGCGGCCTAAAGCATGTGCTACACTGTGTCCAAGGAACTATATGTAGTCTTATTTATTGCAAGAGTACAAGACAACCTTGATGTCTAAAGCAACCACTACAACCATGAAAGTGCTAAAAACTGATAAAACGATGGGTGAAATGATTGAATTCTTCTCTGCCACTGGTACTTATTCTGAGCTGCATTCCAGTCCTTTGAATTTTTTTCATCCTTTTGCAGTTATAGAGAAGGACCAATCTGATATTCGACAGCCTGGGCCTGGCTCCAGTAAGGGCAGTCTAGCTAATATCCCCTTTAAGGACAAACACAACCAACCTCAGACCACCTTCAGCCATCTTGGGCCTGATCTCTGGTGTGTACCTATGGCTATGGGACCCATGTCCGGATGTAGCCATCACACTGAGGGGCAGTCTACCTACGGAGATAAACAGAAAAGTGGATGAAATACTTAAATAACCTCAGCCGCTTGTAATTAGTTTGACCGATATTCCGGTCCATATTTGTTGCTCACTCAGCCACCGCAAGCAAAGAGTGATCTTGCGTCTGGTTGTTCCCAGCCTGTAATTGGACAGAAGAGTAGCGGACTGAATTCCAACCCATTGTGAGATTAATTAAACTTTGCCCTTTCTCATTTTGCTTTTTAAGTGAATCTGGTAGCAGTATTCCATGGAGTATGCCCATGGAAACATTTACAACCACACTGGAGGCACTTCACAGTGCACTGTGGCCCGTGTGGTCTAGTAGTCCAACAGTTTGGGCACTGACACCATCTGTTATCACACCGTGGTTCATGTTGACCTATCCAGTTTACTCCCTCTAACATGTTTCTTTCTTTACGCTCTCCACATTACCCAGTCCCCACACGTCAAAGCTCGCAGAGGGTGCTTCCGCTTCGACAGTTTTGAGGACAAGAAGGTTCCCCGTTGCCGAACATCAGTCGGAAAAGCTTTATTCGGCACAAATTGCCTGAGCCGTAAAAGCACAAAATATTACAATAAATGACTACAGTATTGTTAAAAACAGAAGTCTACTAAAACCAAAATTCACACACTGCCAAGACAGTTAACATAAAACATTAAAAAAATGAATAAAATAGAATTATATACAGACATCATGCATAAGTACACCAATTAAATAATACCCGTATGGTTAAAATTAAATTCTACAGACGCTGTTTATGTTTAACTATGAAGCCCTAATGGTATCCCCAATGAATCAAAACATGGGAGGAAACATCCTTCCTGCCGCAGGAGAAGGAGCAGATTGGCATTCCAGCAGGCATTATTGGCATCCTTAGGAACACTTACTCGAGGCCTCCTTGAGAACATTGCAGTGATATTTGAAGTCCCTGTGATATGATTGACAGTGACACTTGAGGCCACTTTGAGGTCATTGGCTTTGATAATTCAGATCGCTGTGCCATGGCGGAAACTACATTGAGGGTTTGTATCGGATCCTGAGAAACATTTACAAGACAAATACCACCAGTAGCCTCAATATTAGGAACATATTTTAGAAAACTCTAAAAATATTGGTTTAGGTTTGTTTAATCGACAATCATTCACACAGATTCAGCAAAATGTCATTGCATAAGCTGAGACCCCGGAAAATCATATTTTAGCATGCATTTATTCAACTGTCTGTTAGTGTGGTAATAAGGTGAACGTGTATATGGTACCAAGTGCAGTGTGTGATCAGCAGAATGTACAAGCAGTATGTGTTACCCACTCTAAAAAAAAAAGAAAAAAAAAAAAACATGAACATGGGTTTCTAGTCTTCTTCCAACTGAATGTTGTGCTGTGATGCTAAACTAAGTACACTGATTGGATGTTTCTGTGTATTGATAATTTGCACATTTATTAAGAGCCTTATCAGAGTTTTGAACCCCCAGAGTTTGCATCTCACCTGAAATATTTCAGCACCTCTGTTCGTATTGATTTTCTTTTTATGAGTGCCTCTACTTTACATCTTAACCTCTTCAGTGCCCATGACGAGATAGTCTCGTCATGGAGCACGGTCGCGCTGTGCCCATGACGAGACTATCTCGTCATGAACCCCACCCACTAATACAACGCCCGGCACAGGAGGGGGAAAGGGCGTGGCACAGAAGGGGTTAAGAAAATATGAACAATGTTTATTTTGTAGGAGGCAGGGATGTTCTACTCATTAATTTTCTGGACGTTTAAAGCATTTTTTTTAAACCAGTGCTTGTGTCTTTTGTTGACGTTGTTGGTCTCATCACACAGAATGCATTCAGGTTTTTAATAAAAGTACTTGAAATGTGTTTAAGAGCCGTTCAAGGCGTGAGAGAAACCGCTATGACATAATCTATGATGTCACTGTGTGGCTAGAGGTCTTATGTCACTTTCGCTGCTACTATAATTTTGAGAAATTGACACCTCTGGTTCTAGCCTGGTCAATGTATCTGAGGAGTTTCGATGAATGTACTGGCGAAAGACTCAGTAGCATTTCAGCCCTTGTGAAGGCACATCAAGCGTTTCAAAGTGTTTTTACTGTAGGAAAAAGGGAATATTATGAAAAGTCTTCAGTCGCAAGTTGTACCATGCTACAGCAATGCGCTTATGACACATAGTTATATCTGAAAGTTTCAACATTAAAAGACGTCTAGACACTACCTCTTTCCGTTACCTCTACCAACTCCAATCCTGAATGTCGGGCAACTTCCTTCACCCAGAAAAATTGAATCCTCCTCCTGTCTGCCTGAGCCAAAAGAAAGCAAAAACTTGACACCTCTTTTCTGAATCTCTAAACCTGGAGTCCCACCCTCCCAGTGGCGTAGCTAGGCCTTATGCCGCCCATGGTCGCCCCTGCGGCTTGCGAATGTAAGGGGGGGATGCTGACGATTCAAGCGGCGGCTGCTCCACAACACCCACAGGTAACAGCGGTGGGGGGGCTGCCACCCCCTTCCTACACCACTTCACCCTCCCTTCCCCCGAGAAAAAGTCAAACCAAATCATTCCATGCTTTGTGAGCAATACTGGCGAGTGATGCTTGCCCGAGTCCAATCCAAATAATTCAGCCTTCAATCCAAGGTCATCTATGATGGGACCCCACCTACTCTTCCAAAAGCTGTGACTTTCATGGTCAGACCAAGAAGCCTGAGCAGTAAAGGCATGCTCCTTGGAAGTACAGAAGTTTAAAGCTTTCTCAGCCAGCAAGCAGTACTTCTTAGAGGCAGCCATGTTGGACTTGAACTCTCCAAACCCCAAACAAGGAACCTTCCATCAATTGCCTTGATCAACAAAACATCCCTCAACACAACTTTCCGAATTCTTCAGCTAAGCACATCCTCAGAAAACTTAGCATATCTCAACGGGTGTATCACGCATCCTCAGCGGCTGCTACATATCATGTTTAAGTTTCTCATTTTAACCCTCTCTTTTCTCAATATAACCTTTTATTTTTTGTTTAGTTGTAACCCAAACACCCTAACGCTTCTTAAAGAAAGGCTCTCTATAGAAATGTTTAAAGGTAGAGCATTGTATTTTTGAGTTAATACCTTGGTCATTAAATCTCCTTTCCCACCATTCTTTTTTTCTAAATATTTCCTGTGACTCTCTGCCTGCTTTTAAACACTTCACAAATAAAGTACCTTTTTTTTGCATTACATGATGTACTGATGCTTGGCGGCTGTCGTGGAGGTTCTTTGAGTATTACTAACATTGACCGTGGAGGTTCTGTGAGTATTACTAACATTGACCCCGTTAATGCGTTTCTCCTCTGAACGTGTACAAAAGGTTACTCTATGTAGGATGATTGTTCAATAATTTAGGAAAAATCTGATGATGGAAATAAAATATGAGAGTAAATGCGTGAAGACAGCAATTTAGTGAAACATGAGGTGCTCGTGATAATCCTGGATTACATTGAATGTAAGAAAGCTTCTCAAAGAAAGCTGAGACATTGCACTCACTATTGGCGATTACGCATTCAAACATGCTGCCAACATATGAAACACAATTGCAAAACAACACCTCATTAAAATATTTATAGATACCAAGCATGGTGGCATGTATCATTTATGAGAGTTCGGAATTGGCAGGACAGGGCTCTTTTCACTGAGCAGCAGACCTTGGAAAAGAAGAAAGGAAGGTGTTTGGGCGAAAAGAATACGATGAGGATGGAGTTCATGTTTTGGGAGCAGGTATTTTAAGGCATTCTCTTTATGTACAGGCTGCAGAGAGCTGTGGGGTAGATTTACAGCTATCCAAGCAGAACAAACATACAGGTAACTGACAAATGCAACTGATCAATCGGCCTTAAGAGCAAAGTAGGTTAGGCAGATTCGAGACCTCCAAAAATACTCAGAAGACCTGAAGTATTAGACAAGCATTTACAATGCAATTGGTCTCGCATTTACGCGAGACCTATTGCATTGTAAATGGTTGGCATCACTTACAGCGGGAGGGCGGGGTGAGAAGGCATGGACAACGGGTGGGGGAAGGCACGGACAACGGGAGGGGGAGGGGGTTAAAAAAGGCACCAAAGCAAGTCGGGCCCGTGGAGGAGAACCTCCCTAAAGAAAATAGTGCTCACAATCAAAAATATCACGTGCCCTGTAACAAACAAAGTAAAGGGGCCAGTTACCATGGGAGGTGACAAATGAAGAGGAGGCAGTACTAAGGAGGGACTAACAAGCGGATTGACGAATCAGAAGCCAGCATTTATGACAAGCAATGACACAAGCCAATAGCAAACGTGATTGGAGAGTGGGCGGGGCTTCTATTCGCTACTCGTTAGGTGAGCGTATACAAGAAGGCTCGCAGAGCAGCGCATGCACGCTGGGTCACACTCAACCTAAAAAAGGAGTAAAGGACTGGTGGCAGTGAATGGAATGTGAAATTATATTTTAGGTACCTCGGGGGAATGGGGGGGATGTGATGAGATCTTTAGTACAACATCGTGGACTGAATTCCCTACTAAAGTTCCTGATTACTAGTGGGCCAAATGCAGGTTTGGTATTTAATACACAAGTAAATTAGAGAGAGGAGCCGTGTTTTAACCGGCTGTGGAACTGAGGAAATAGATGTGGAATTTGGTGGGATTTAGAGAAGGAATTGTGATACAGGGTCTGGCTGAGGCAGAAAAAAAGTGCCCCCGTGTATGAATTCGGTAGTAAATAATAAAATTGTCCCACGTTTATAATCGAGCAGGTATGGACTTTTTAAGAAATGCTGTGTGGGTGTTCTCTGAGGAGTGTGGAACTACGAGTTACTGTGGTTGCTGCAGGCGATGTGTGTGGTAGTATTAGATAAATGCAGCTGTGAAATTCACTATGTTCCTTACGTATTAAAAAGATGAAAACATAGACATATGCCCTCTCTAATAGACACGAGGTGAGATTGTCCATCCATCCATGCAGCATGCAGTGAGATAACAGCGCACACAGCCTGTGCAGCGCTGCTTGCTACTGCCGCCTAGTCTTTGAGTGGCAGTTGCGGGCGCGCGTGAGTGCGAATAAAAATAAATAAAGTAAATACAGTTAAACATTTACCGAGTCCTCCGCACCTCACCTCTTCTTTCTTTAACTGCAGCCCGGCCACCAGGAAACTCCCTTGACCAATCCTGGTGCTGCTCTCATGCAGCATTAGAGCAGAACCTTGATTGGCGGGAGCGGCCTTACTCGGCTTTCCACAGTGCTTTGGACACCTGCACTTGCTCTAACAGCTGGGTTAGAGATTGATAAAGTGCACATTTGTGGCTGACCGTCGCAAGACAGGTGGCCAAAAGATGCACATACAGCCCCGCCTGCCCTCCTCCATGCTGCTGTCACTCAACAGGCCCTCCCCGTCCTGACGCTCTGTTCGGGACTGGGAATGAAAAATGAAATTATGAAGAATTACCATTTTATTTTTATCTCTGGGGCTTTGGGGGTAATTTAAGACGGGCTCCGCTCCTCCGCTCCAATGGATTAGCCGCCCCTGGACTCTGTATGATGTGTTGCAAACATCTTTAAGTACAATCTGTCACAAAACCGGCCCGCACACTGACCGACCTAGCCTAGGTAATTGCTGAACAGAGAGGAGGGAGCACAGATGTTTTTCAGTCTGATCACTCTGCGAAAACATGTTCCAGAATCTGGTAATTTGAAGGCAAAACTCTATCCATTTTCCTACCTACAATGTGCCCTGGGGATGCCAGATTCAGCTTTAGTTCAATAAATAGAAGGAGTGTTTCTCTTATTTTATTTCTGAGACACTAAGGGACTTCTCAATCAAACCTTTAGTGGTCTGGCAGGAGCCTTGGAACTCTCTCTGGTATTCACAAGAAGGCAACTTGTTCTCAGTGTGCAGTAATTTACCTCCATGATTTATTCTCAGCTGCATACCTTATTGAGTTATTCTGGAAAACATTAGATGTTTTATTTTACTTTTGATTTTGTTATTATTTTGACTACAGAAGGTGAAGGCAGGTTGCTTTAAGCTAATCAGTTTGTGATCAGTAGGTGGGCTTTTTAAGGGGCAAATTTGAAGTTGCATAGTAGTTGAGCAATATTTTTTCTTTTCAATGTGCAATTTATTTTATAACCAATCTTTCTTTTATGCTTATATATGTATTTGCATAAAACCCGGTGGCATTATTTGTACGTTATAAATGGCTTAAAATTGTTACATTTTGCAACGACGTACACAATCTTATATTGGAACCACTCTCAATATTGCAAGGTGAGTTTACAGTTCTGCAGTTCTGTAGAGTCCTTACTATAGTCGTAAAGGCTTTGCAATATGTAATCATTCTTGCAAGTTCAAGCAACTTAAATATATGGATAAGAAACTGGTAGTGGCAGACAGTCCACTTGTACAGATCCTCACTACGGTACTGTAAACTGGCAGCCACAGGGTTTGAGCGGAAGGGGATTCGGCCTTTTTGTCCACTGAACAGAATACACATAAGAACTTGTTGCCCTTCACCCCAAACAATATGTCCTGGATGTTGGGTGATAGGAATGCCGCACCCCTTGCTGATGTTTGTCGCATCTGTGACCTTGGACAGACATGGACAGGTATGAGTTCTCCAATTTATTGGCTGGCTCACAATGAAGGTGCAGTTTCAGTCTTATGTTTTCTCTGATCCTCCCAATAATGAATGGAAGCCTGTCTCTGACTGACAATTTCCACAACACCATCCTCCTGCATGACGAGCTTTGGAGTAGGAGCAATGCAACAGCAGAGGCACAATTCCTTCGTAACATCTCCACAATATTTTGGCAACTGTCCTTTTGACAGTGTTTGTCACCAATGACCCAAAACCACATGTGTGCACAAGAACAGTTCTAGAGCAGATAACAATTGTGGTGACCATAACTCTTGCCCAGGTGGCCATTTTGTTTTAGAGCCAGCTCTGCCAAAAAACACAATTTCCTAAACAAACTTTCTTAACTAAAATGACAAGGCAGGAAACATACCTGGTTCAAGCCCCTACTTTAACCTAAAATATAACATTATTCTTTTTCATAGATACAACAGACGTTTCAGAATTAAAAATATATAATGCCTGGTTTATTTCTTGGTGGTGGACAGTATTTCCCAAGGAGGAGTTCAGACTGTTCATAGAACTGGAGATAACCCTCGCCTCCATCTCATTACTTCACTGATCCCTTTACAGAATCTGTGTGATGACCTGATCATTTACTAGAGCGAAACTATCTGCCAAACATCCCTATTCCTGGCTCACCACTAGTTGACGAGACCCCAAAGACTGCACACAGTAAGACATTTCTCCTCGGTTTCACCCCACCAAAAACACAGACTGTCCAAAATCTCAACGATACTCTGACATCCATTCTCTCTTACTGTCCACTGCTATCCCAAGATGTGCACCAGAGACTTCTAAGACCTGGCTACTTTCTTCATCTTGTTCATAAAAGCTGAAAAATGCTGTAATGATGTCCTTGTTTGAGAACATAAAGCAGTCTTGGACCACCTGTCTAGTTTCACAGTGATCTCAGGGTGCCCATACTCAGCAATGAGTTTGTAGGCACTGTTACAAGAAAGTACTTCTCTCACTTGCAATCACATGCCCTCCTCATTGACATTTAGTGTGACTTTTTCCCACGTAGAAAGACAGAGAGCACCTTCTGTGACATAACCAAGAAACTTGTATTGACCAGAAGTGATGGCCTTGGCTGTGCCTTCCGCCTAATAGAGCTTTCTTCCACATTTCCCAGCATACTACTAAATTGCGTAGTTGAGATTACAAGTCGCAATACTCTGGTCTTGTTAAAGTCCTTTCTGGAAAGCTTCCAACTGGGTCAAGTTCAGCACCTTCCTTTATGAAAACATCTAATATTATCTGCATTGAGAATCTGCAGTCTATCTAGGCCTTCTACATGGCCTTCCTGGCCCAAAACATGGAATCACACATATGTGGACAACACTTGATTGCACCAGTAGCAATAGGAGGGCTAGGAGATCATCAGAAATGTGTGCCTTCCTGTCTCGCATTCAAGACTATATAACCAAATAACGCTTTCCCTCAGTGACTCTTAGATGGAGCTACTTGTCCTGGCTAAAGCCGAACCGACTTCCCCCCCCCCCCCCCCCCCCCACCTTGCCATTCAGCTGCTAACCAACCAAGGGGCATTTTGCATCAGCCCAAGCTGAAACCAACAACACCAAGATTGGGTTTGATTCTGGCCTGAGTTTTACCCCTCACAGTAACCCTATACAAATGTTTCTTTCACCACATGGGATGCTATTAGTGTGTTATACTTTTTGTGTCTTTGCATCGCATGGCCACCTCGGCCATCATAACAGAAACCCTGCAGTGTCACACAGAGATTGAGCCACATCACATCTTTGCTGATTTCTTTGAACTGACTTTCCATCAAGGACCAGTTTCACATCAAGATCCTTTGCCAGACCCACAGGGTATTCGTGGAAAGGTGCTAGGACAACTTATCCAGCATGGTGCACTTACTAGCTGACGAGATGTTCAATGCCAAACTCTCATGACACTTTAGTTATCCTCTCGGCTCTGTTCAAAGGGTTGCGTGGGAGATGACACAAAAGGCTATGCCCTCTGGAAGTGCATCCCCAAACACCTCCGACTTCGGTCCCTATTCTGTAGGCTTTGAAATGGGTTGATCCACCCATTTGCCCTTAGGCACCGATCCTCTGTCTCCCTCAGTGCTCTAAAGATATGGCATGTAGACAGACAATATTTGACCAGGTGACTAACATGCACCTTAATAATGTACACTGGGACAGTCATAAAGTGGTGTGAGTGTCATTTTAAAGGCATAAATGAAATCTAGTTCAACAGATTTGGTTTTAAAATACATATATAATGCAATGTCGTTATAGCGCTGCAAAATTTTCTCATTCAAATAGCATAACATACCTAATACTTAGTTGTGTATTTTTCTTCTAAACATAGAATTGGTCAATGGAGGAAAAGCACTTTTAAATTCTGCAATTCTTCCACATGTTACACATATTACTTGAAGTATAAATTGATTTTATTTCACAAAAGAGGATCTAGTCCCCGCTGCTGTTTAGTATACATTTACCAACTTAATAAAAGTATTTCTTTTCATAGCTAAAAAATAATTTGAGTAAGGTGTTTCGTATGAAACGTCTAACAAAGGCACTGAACAAGTCCCTCCTTTGGTAGTTGCATAGCCGCAGCTCTACTTGGAGCTGTTGAGTTGAACAGTGATGTCAGAGTTGGAAGATGATCGGGTTGATGAAAGGGGGCAACTTTTGAGTGTGGTTGGTGTGAACACGCATTATCAAACCTGCAACCCAATTTGAACATATGTGATTCTTGATTGCAAGAATACTCTTGGTTTACTCACAATAACATTTCGTAAAATCAACAGAGCTATTCTCTAAACTCTTTCACAGAAACTAAGGAGAGAGAAACAGTGCTGACATAATCGGAGTCTAAGATATAAAAAATCTGCTATGATCCAAAACGTGGCACAATGACAGTGCTGACACATTTGGAGCCCAACTGTGAACAAAGAGTTGGCCTAAAGAGAGCCCATTCATAAACAGCGCTCATGGAGAGATCGGACACAAATAGAGCCCATATTCAGAGTCTGGTATAATTAGAAAGACGTCAAAATGAGACAAAGTCCAAACCCTGGCATAATGAGAGCCTGATATAAAGAGAACATTGCCATAATATCTAGTATCTTGTTACATTACTCCAAATGGGACCTGTGGATTGTTTTTTCTGACAAGTAGTCCCATGGACAAGTAGATTGTTCCTACATTTCCACACCCTTGGTTAGATAATTGGACTGACGTTGCTATTCATAAAAAAAGTTGTCAAATATTTAATTACCGAATGTGTATTCTGCCCTGTACCATAGACTTCTCCAACCTGGAAGGTTACAAGTACAGTGATAATTTGAATTATGTATCATTAAGGTTTATTTTTAGGCAAAGTTTGAGTCTATGCTGTTTCAAGCATGGGTGGTACTCTGCATACCTTCATGGACCTGTCCTTGTATTTTCTATCAGGAGCTGTTCCGTGAATTTGTTCATATACAAGGTGAACAACCAATATCTTCTTGACTGGTATAAGTTTCGGGCTTGAATGTAACCTATAGGAATACAATTAACTTAGTACTTCCGATATCTGCCTACATGCTCCAATATGTTGCGTAAGCAAAATCAGTTCAGTTTATGTAGCTCCATTGTCAAACAGCTTTGTTTTTAACTCTAACACTAGCTTTTAATGTATTCATTTGTATATTTTGAAGAGCTCATAAAGTCCACGGTGCATCAGAGCACGTAACGACAGAAAACATTTAGGACAGGCAATCTTCTTAATAATATCAAGAGGGCTACTATGGTTATAAACTACATGTAATTCTCAAAATAGGCAGCAAACTCTGGTTATCTTTTTAAGATTATGTGGTAGTAGCAAGGTAACAAAAAGTAAATGATGGAAAACAATGCAGTCGTTCGCATAGCCTACTCTTCACAGAGTAGAAGTTATGTGTCTACCACTCCAGCTACGCCAGACCCAGGACCTCCTAACTCTCAGGAAACGCCTCAAAACATGGCTTTTCGACCAGTAGCATCCCCTCTCCCCAGCGCCTCGAGACCCTAACGGGTGAGTAGTGCGCTTTATAAGTATATTGATTGATTATGTATGCAGTAGGGAGAGCAGGGACCTCTCTATCCTATTAGCCCATGAAGTGTTCTGTTTACTTACTTGCTTATATAGGCTTGTAAATCTAAGAAACATTAAGCGGAGTCAGTAATCTGAAAGCAGTGGTTTAAGTCTGTGGATTACGTGGATTTGCCACTCTTTGGGAATTCGTAAAGAACTCATGGAAGTCTACAAGGTGGTTCATTTGAGTTCACTCTGCTGTGAACTGTCTGCAGAGCAGACGTCAGCAGGAGAAAAGAGGAGGTGTGCATGAATTGTTTTTCACATTTTTTTTTTCTCCACCAGGTAAATATTTTCCCTAACACCTCATTGAATTTTGTGGGTGTTTTCCTCTCTTCCACACCAAGGAAACATACTTAACCCATATTTTTTTGCAAATCACATTTACATGCTTATCCAACTTTGTGGGTCTCTGTGTATCTTGCATGACCACTCGCTTCCGTCAAGGTCGGCCCTCCTTTCTTTCTCCTAAGCCTTTACTTCTGAATGTGAAAAACCCTCTGTACTGGCGCGTTTTCCCCATTTCGAAGTTCCATTTGCTCAAATAAATCCCCGCATATCTGGTTAAATCCGGGTAAATCACATCTGCATGTTTTTCTTTGTGCACCTATGGTGCATTTACATGTGCAGAAGTTTGTGAATTGCCATGTGTGTGCAATTAGGGCATTTACGTTTGTTGTGTACTTTTCTTTGCTGTGAACGGTATTTCCCGGTTTACACAGAACGCACTTGGACTGAATGCTAGTTTTCTTAAAATGTTTATTTTATCAGTGTAGTTTTTTTCACTTTAATGTGTTGCTTTCCAAAGAGGACGTACACAAAATGACCACCTTAATAACAATCGCCATGCCATTATTTGTTGAAGCATGTATATTTTTTTCACAAGTCAGGCCTAGGCAAAATGTTATCTACACCTGCGTAATCTCGGATATTTTATACTAGATCACATTGTGATTATTACACACAATGCCTAAGTTTGTCATAATGCCAAGTTGTGTAATTGAGACTTCTTTTAGGGAAAAATCACTGGCGCACTAGAAGAACTCGAAGGGGCCAAATGCGATTGGCTGTTTAGGTCGCATGTGATTTAGCACTTTTGTTTTGCATACTGGCATTTCGCCTAATAATGTGGGATTTCACATTTTTGGGGCATTTCTTATAATTTCCACAAGGGCAATATGACATTTTACACAACCCTAATGATGGAATGTTAGGCTGCAAAAGATAAATGTAAACTAGGACCAGCAGACGGGCTCTTCATGCATTCTACATGGTAGACAAGACTTGATATATTTCCCCTCAAGTGCATTACCCTAAAGTGACTTGGATTGAGTAAGGGCTGAAGTGGGGGTCTCCTCTGTAAAATATCTATTAAAAGCAATGCTTAATTTGAACCGGTGGTTGCAGGTGGGGCACACATATCTGTCCTCGTCGAATTTGAACAAGAGCAAGAAAGCTACAAAAGGGTGAAAGGAGAAAGAGAAAGACTGTGACAAAGAAAGCAAGCAGAGATTAAAAAGTACCTGCAAGAGGACGATAATGGGGCAGGAGCGTCTGGTGGCAGACGAAAAGGGTATGAGGCACCCTGAGACTCGGTAGTGCCCGTGGGCTTCTAAACAAAACTTTTGGCCCTCAGCACTTAATCTTTTGCAAATTAAGCACTGACTAAAAACGTCAGTGCCTCTTCCAAATTTACATTGTGAACATTGTGTGCATGGCCAGTTCTAGCTGGTGGGGTGGGTGGACCACGCCCACCCAAACGTGACCTTTGGCCGTGCTATTCACATCAGACGAGGCCACAGGCAAAGCGCTTGTAAAGTGCTTCATCCATGTCGATGGCTAAACATTGTCATTTTTCTTTTCCACTTTGTTTACTTTAATTAAGAACGGCTAGAATACATTTCAAAGTGCATTGTTTTAACCCGTTCGTTGCGCCCGTCGGCAAACGGCCGTCGCGAGCATTACCTTGGTAGTGCTGCGCACGTCCGTTGGCCGACGTGGCCCCGCTCACTCAATGGAACGCCCCGTGGCGGAATTACCGCCGTGGCAACCTTAGCTCAAGTATGGACCCTTTTTGCTAGTCAGGATAAAGGAAATACACTACTAAAAGCTGCTTTAATTAATTGATGATAAGGAGAAAAATACCTGCTTTAGAGGATTTTCCCTATTTTTGTGCTGGTTGAGACATTAAAATACTGGTCATGCCTGTAAAACTACTAATTACCAATTACCCTGTGCCCTCTGCTGCTCAGGACTGTGAATGACTGTTGGTCTATGTGCATTGATACCCATATTTTTGTTGCTTTCCGTACAAGTGAGCTTGAGGGTCTTGCTAGAGAGTTCTGCGGCAACCGTACCTCATGCTTGGGTCAAGCTGCAGTGGAGAGGTGTGTGTGTGGGGGAGAGCGGGCAGGGTGTTTAACTGCGAATGATGCAACTGGTGCAGTGGCACCAGGGCTATGAATGGGGTCTACACCTAAATTATGGCTGTTTCTATGTGCATTTCTGAGAGGGGTATGTAGTTCAGTCTCTGTAGAATGCACGCAGAAATATAGTGTAGAACTGGGCGTGCATTATGCTAATCAGATAGTGGCAGTCCATCCCTCAAAGGGTGAGCAGCCATAATGTAGAATTACAATGTCTACTAGAATATGTGCGTCGGTCTGATCTCTGCAGATGCTGTGGTAAAGTAAATTACCATTTTATCTCAAGTAAGAAATTGTACTCGGTTTGATTTTATTCTCACCTGTGTGATTGGGTTAAAATGTGTGCATTCTATATTCTGATATCTTGTCCAGTCCATTGCACATTCCAAGGTTATGGTCCAGGCCACTGGAATTATTATTTTGTGGCTACGGTGTTTTCTGCATAAGTATGTTTTTTCGGCATTTGCCACATAACTCCTTTATCTGATGCATAATCTGCAGATTTAGAAAAGAATGTTTCTAGCTCAAATGGATCACAGGTTTCTGAAAATACTGCAACACCTGTTGCCGCACAGTTGAAGGCCCTTCACAAAGGCTGTCTGGTCCCTTTTCTGTTGCTTATTGCTATATGTGGGTAGTAAACCTGTAGTACTGAGGTGTAAGGTATGCCCAGATGGTGATAAGTGTAAACAAATGACAAAGTGATGAAGTAGTACCAACACAAATAGTGTTTCATTTCGCTGAAATATCTGTCTTTCCTTGCTGTATAATTTAGTCAAACCTGCCCCACATTTTGTTCCTTCCCTGCAGCATGATTTCAGTGGTCCTGTTTATAGTAATCCTACTCTTCACGTGTACTAGCAAGGGTACTGATCAAAATTCATTTCAATAAAGAGATACCAAAAGTTATGCAGTGTGGCATGATGTATACATGGTGGCATTAAGGCTAATTATCCAAACACCTGAAAACTGAAATGATTAATTCCACTGGTATGTTTTAAAATTGATATCCCTAAACTTTTGCCACAAGATATGATTTTCAGAGAAATAGATAGTCTCTGTGTACATCTCAGGCTATACTTTATACAGCTAGGTTAAAACCAGATACGTGCAATTTTTAACACAACATTTACTCTGCTCTATTTTGTCACATTTCCTAAATATTGTTTGGTTACTTTTTACATTTCACTGCATATCTCTAGGTTTGCTGTTACAGTTAGAAGTCACACAGCTGATGATTCATGCAGAGAAGCTGCAGGCGTATGGTCCTTTCAGCTTTAGGACCCAAAGCTGCAACACATATACTTTCAGAAAATACATGCTGTCTGCTTGCCTCAAATAACTTATTGTGCTATTTTATCAATCATTTTGCACACCCTCCCAGTCTTTAATGAATGCAAAACGCACCACATACACGCACCAACCACATGCATAAAACCATGTTTATACCCACTGTTAGAAATGGGGGCCTCTAGTTGGCAAGGGCTTGTACCTTTGTCCAAGTAGGGACCCTTCTTCCTAGTCAGGATAAAGGAAATACACTCCTAAAATAACCCCTGCTCACCCCCTTGCTAGCTTGGCACGAGCAGTCCGGCTTATCTTAGAGTCAATGTGTAAAGCATTTGCACATAACAAACAGTAACAGTGTAAGGACTACAAAAGGACACCACAACAGTTTAGAAAAATATCAAATATTTTTTTATACTTAAGACCAGACCAAAAATGATAAAAACCCACAATACAGTACTTCGAAATCTTCAGTTATCAAAATAATCCTGAAAAACCGTTACTTGAAGTTGATAGCTCCCTCCGGGTCTATCACGGCATCATGAACAAATCAATCCTAACAGTTCTGGCTGACCGTGGCGTCGCAGGCCAGCTACGGTGTCGGGAAGGCCCCCAAAACAGTACCTTTAAAAATGCAGGGTGTCGGCGACCTCTCGTTGAGGTTCCGAAAGCCCGGCGTCCGCAGGTGTCGGTTCCGGAGGTCAGTGCAGGAGTCATCGGGCCCTTGAAGTCACACTCGTTGCAGATCGAGCTCCTCGCGGTTGAAGTCAGGAGCACTGGCATCAGTAGGTGTCGGGAGCTGCGGTGCGAAGTGCAGCGGTGCTGCGTGCGATGCCCTCGGGTTGCGATGCGAGCAGCGGCTCGGTGGCGGCGTCAGATGGCGGCGTCGGTGAGACCAGGGTCGGGGTGCAAAGTGATGCAGTGCTCATCGCGGTGCTGGCAGGTCACGGTGCAAGCAGCGGCGGCGTCGTTGCTGAAGCGCTGTCGTCGGCTGACAAACTGGAGTCAATGGCGCCGGCGTTGTTAGGCTAAGGCTGTGGTGCGGGATGAGGGAGGTGCATTGTGTAACTTTACGAGCGGTGCCCTCGAACCACAGTGCAAGCAGCGGCGTTGATTTCGGCGTGGAGAATCATCAGAGATACCAAGGTGGCGTCGTGAAGCAAGGCGATGCAGAGTGCGGACCCACAGGTCGCAGTGCGAGCAGCGGCTCGCTGGCAGCATCAGCAGGCATCGTCGGTGAAACCAGGGTCACAGTGCGGCGTTGTGGCAGTGCCCTCTGCGGTGCCTTCAAGACACTGAGACGGCAGCGGCGTCATAGACGGCTTTGGGTTGCTTTTTCTTCTGTTGCTGCATGAAACGCATAGTTCCCAGTGCTGTGGGCAGAAGAACTTGAAGTCTTTGCTGTTCCTGAGACTTCTTGAACAGGGGGCAAGCTCTACCTCAAGCCCTTGGAGAAACTCACAAGAATAGATTGCTGAAAGTCCAGTCCAGTCCTTTCACTGCCTAAGACACTGCAGGCCAATACAGCAAAGCACTCAGCAAAGTGGTATTTCCTCCTCACAGCTTCTCCAGCTCTTCTTCTTTGCAGTCTTCTTGGTCCAAAAGAGTTCTAAAGTTCAGGGGTGTGGGCCCCACTTTTTATAGCTCAAAATCGTTTGTCCTCTCAGGCAGAGAGTGTCTGTGCCCAGCCAGAACCAGTTCTGCCCTCTCTGGTGTGGCTTCCCGGCAAGAGGTGGAGACTGCATTGTCAGAGGCAGACCAGGCAAACTCCTCTATCTTTTCTATGGGAACAGGTAGCCTGGCCATAGTGAAAAACGAAATTGGCAGTAATCGGAACATGCCACACACACCAGGGCATGTCCCACCTTTCACATACACGTCACCCTGCCACAGGGTTACCTTGGGCCTATCTTAGGGGGGACTGACATGTAAGAAAAGGGAAGGTTAGGGCCTGGCAAGTGGGTACACTTGCCAAGTCGACATGGCAGTCCCAGACTGCACACAGGCTCTACAATGGCAGGCCAGAGTTACATTTACAGGCTGTTTGCGTGGGTGGCACAATCCAGTGCTGCAGCCCACTAACAGCATTTGATTTACAGGCCCTGGCACGCTCAGTGCACTTTACTAGGGACTGACAGGTAAATAAAATATGCCAATCATGGAAACACCAATCCATAACACAGTTCACAACAGGAGCACTTGCACTTTACCACTGTTCAGCAGTTAGTAAAGTGCGCAGACACACTAAGCCAGCAAAAACAGATTCAAAACCGGGAGGTCAGAAAGCAAAAACTCAGGGCAAACACGCCAAAAGAAGCCAAGTCTAACACCCATACACACAGCAGGTAAGAACACCCTCACCAGGCTCGAATGCTGCACACAGAAACACATGCACCAGAATGGCGATGCCACACACATGCGCAAATACACCACAAGCATGCATACACATACAATACTCACTCAAACTGCACAAGTATATCTATAGATCCTATATGCTAGAGATACCCAAGCACAAACTTTTCACTATTCACAAATAGAGCCTCAAAAACTGCAAGCCCCTCAAGCTCTCAATGCTTCTCTCCCCCTAGCTGAATTTGTCTAGAGAAAGAGAGAGAGAGTGTGTGTGTATGTATATATATATATATATATATATATATATATATAGTTGTGGTCTTTGGGGAGAGCTCTTCTCCTTGAGACTACACTGGTGGTCAACTGAGCTAGGACCTACTTCCACCCCATCACCCATGCAAAGAACCTCCGAATCATCACCGACTACAAACTCAACATGAAAGCCCAAGTTAGTGCTATCACTTCCGCATGCTTCCACACCCTGAAGACACATATCTTACCTCACGTCAAGGAGCTATATTGGTGCAGATGTTGCCACCATTTGTGAACTGGTGCATGATTTTGCTGAAGCTTTTCCAGTAGTTCATGAAATGTATGTATCTACAGTTGTTAAATGGATTACTGCTCCAGCCTGTGAGAGCACCTTTTCAACACAATCTCCTGTCCTCCCACCTTTCACACAGTGAGTGGAAACAGAAGTTGACTACCACATGAGATGGAGCTCACAGCAAACTTTTGTATGGGTAGTTTGTTAGGGTTTTCAAAGAGCAACAGGGCCTGTATTACAGATAGGGAGCACTGCCCCTCTTCGCGTTAGTGCGCTGCTTTAAACCGGTACGCAGGACGCAAATCGGGACTATGCACCTTGCATAAATTAATGCGCTGCCCTCAGGACAGCCGGGAGCCTGTGCTGCCCTGGGGCAATGTTTTGAGTAAAATACATATTGGCAGTTTATAAGTATGGAAATCATGTGTTTCACAATGCAGGTGGCATGCTGCCTGCAATTTAAGAGGGAGAGAGATCCCCTTGCAGGTGTGTTAGTGACTGCACCACCCTGCAGCAAGGTGCCTGGGGGGGGATGCCTGGGAGCCCCTTGGCACCCTCCAGAAGGTTGGCTTAAGGGGGGCACACAGACTGTGACCACCTTTTGTGGCATATTGTCAGTGCGCATCCTGAGGGTCTTTTTGCTCCTGCGCCCGCATCCATGATATGGGGCGGGCGCAGAGGCAAAGCCATTCTCTCGTTTCCATGGGTTATGCTCCCATGAAAATGAGGGAATGCACTCTGAAGATAGTGCTGGCTCTACATGTGCACCAGCACTATCAGTATTATGGAAGGGGCTACGCAAGCAGCCTCTTCCGTAATACCATAGTGCCCCTGAACACACAAAGCAGGTCGTTGCGTCCCTGGGCCTCTCTGTGTGATGCACCCCAGAAGGTTACCTCTTTGACTACTATTACAATTGCCAGATATAAAAACTGCTTTTAGAGTATCAAGAATACTGGGCTTTTTTTGTTCCCAATGTATTGCTTTTTCAAAAACCTTTTTATCAATGAAAGCAAAAGAATGACACGAAAATTAACAGCTACAAAGAACACAGTGTGCAAAGAAAAAGGTGCTGGGCAAATTGAAAGGAGTAAATAGGCAGTCTTCCTAGTGCTAATATGCAAAGGCTTGGGTGTGGTTACAGGGACCTCCTTAATCTTGAACTACTATTATAATCTGCTTGGTATCTGGGTGCTCCTATTGAAGCCTGCCGTACTGGAAATTATGAGGGTTTGGCCTGAGACGACAGCTTTTACTTTCAAATAACTCTCCACGTGGTCTGTATGACTGTTTGGAAGAAAATATAATGTAAACCCAGCACTTGTTGGTTCCCTCCGGGAGTGTTAAAAAATGGTTGGCGCACATTGGTCCCTCCAGATATACATTCCTGGAACCGGGCCTGATCATGTGTGATCTGTCCTTTTCCAGCTCTCTGCATCTAATGTTTCTTAAAGTGGCATCTACTCCCTAGAATATGGGGCTAATGCTTTGAACTCCAAAGAACATAGATTTGAAATTAATTCCACTCTATTAGGTGTAGGCCTCCCTTTAGTGAAACCAGTTTAAGACTTAATTTAGTCCATAACGCCAATCGGAAAGGACACAATGCAATGTCAACTCACATGAATAAAAATTTACTAAAAGTTCAGGGGTATCGTATGTGACATCACACACCTAGTGACCATTGATGACATCAGAGGGTTGAACTCTTCCAATACACGCATACGCTCAATAGACTATTATGTTTTGCTGAGAAACTAGCAAATGGAGCAAATTGCAGAAAATAAACTGGGCCATGATGCGTTTTTTCTCCTGCCTTAATGACCCTTTGTCGAAGTAGAAAGGGCAGTGCCAATGTTACTTGACGTCCATGTTACGCCACACAGCCCTGCCTAAATGATATCCAGTTGTGTTACTACCCAGGCCTAGCAGTCATCCTTTATAGCTAGGCCTAGCAGTCATCCTTTATAGCTAGACTATCTTCCAACTCCCTGCCATAATATTTGATACTTCATTATCACGATTGGGGGTGTACCTTGCTAGTGGACATTTTGACACGCTATTTGAGCCTACGAAACAAGATTGCTTCCTTTTAAAGACCCCCCCCCCCCAGCGCCTACGAGCTGGATATGGCGTGTTTGAATCTTGACGATGCCAACTCTGGCTTCCATCCTTCTGAGTTCACTAAATTGAGCTCCACTGCATACCACCTGTTGTTATGCCTCTAAGAAATGATAACAGTGTGTCATGAAGAGGGCATCTCTGAGCCTGGGTCCAAGGAGGATGAAGACAAATGGTGGTCTGTCCCACCTTATGTAAAACCCCTTCTGTTTTGACAGCCTATAAATGCGGAAGCTTGGACGGGAGAACAGGACACCCGGGAAGACATCGTTCCAGACAGCATTTAATGTGGCTCCCTTAAGCAGAGTCGAAAACTCTTGGGTCCCACCCAACAAAAAATTGTCGTCCCCCACGTGGGCGGATGCCAGGTCCTTATAGGAGCTACGGAAAAGGAAGCAGGAGGAAAGGATGCCACAGCGAAGACGGAAGACGAACCACCAGAGAATGGGTCGGAAGAGAATCCTCCCCAGCATTCCCGAGGACATGCCTGAGGAGGCGTGTCCGCCGGAAAGCCAGGAGGCCGACAAACCAGCGAGTGGCCCGCCACGCTCCCGGAGGAGTATAGCTTACTCGGGTACGCGTGAGTCTCCGGGGGCTGTTTGGGAGGTTGGAGGCGCGGGTGGGGAAGGCACCAGTAGTCCCTAGCACTGTCGCACATACAACCCTCTCCCCCCTCAGTAGCACAGCACATGGTGGTGGATTGCGCTGGGTTTGGTGATCCCTCACTTCCCTTCCCCAATTAGAAAGACGGGTAGTGTGGCGGAAACACTTAACTTTGGTCTCTTTTGTTTCTTCAGGGGACATTGACCTGTTATCCAGATTTCTGCGCTGAACAATGACAATTCGATGATGAGAACGAGGTCCCCTATAAACCCCACATGGACAATTAAAGGACAGTTAATGACGAGAAACCAAAAATAAAGTGGCTATGCTGTAAAAGTACACTACTGGTCCCGCCTGGTCCTTTTGTACACCTCACACAGCGCTGTGTAAAAACATATACTTTCGATACTGGTCCCCCACATTATTTTGTGTACCCATATTTGCTTTGATACTCTCAAATTCTGCTGATTGATAACACTAAAGCATCCATGGCGTACCCTTGGACTGGTCAATCACTGGCACGAAGATGCAAGCAGAGACTGTGGAGCCTCTGCCTCTTCTGTTAAATAGACACATTGATTTTGTCATCAGTTAAGAACTGTCTGTTCACGTTGCCAGTGTCCTTGCCTATCCTCGGCAAATAGTGACAATACAGCGTTAACCTTATTTTTTTGTTGTAAGCCCTGAATGAGATTCGACAAGCAAAGAACCTGGTGTTTACATTAGATGGGATCTTGATGTCATAAGTTCAGATCCGGGGAAAGCCACTTCAGCCTTTCATCCTCTCAAGCTGGAAAACCTGACTACTAACTATTCCAGTAGGTAGCAGCCATATCTCTCGTTTACAGTGCCTAGAAGCAGAAAAAACGTATTATTAATGACTATATAAATTAATTATGTACGTACTGCTCTAACTGTAAATATATTCCATGCCAATGATTGCTAGGGTCAGGTACCGTGTTTGGATTGCAAGGTGAATGACCTCAATTGTCCGCGTAGGTTATATACTTCAGAACTCAAAAGGCCACTACCATGGGCGTAGGAAGTGTGGGGGACGCGGGGGATATATCCCCCCCAGATTTTGGAGTGGGGGGGCACGGGGGACAAGGGTGGGGGGGACGAGGGGACAAAGGAATTTCCCCTCTCCCTTCTGTTATCACAGGGCCATTAGCAAGCGAAAGCGCTACCTAATGGCCCTGCACTTGACCTGCCTGGAGTCAGAGGCCACCCGCCCTCTGCCTTTTGTTATGCTGCAGGAAGGCTCAGCCGTTCTGGGAAGGGCAGAGAACGGAGAAAAAATAAACGCTGTCTCTTTTCCTTCATGGCAAGGACCGTGTCCACTACTCCTGATCTGCCTCTGGCGGCTGCCCTCCTCTCTTTATTCCTCCATCTCTTTCTGTCTCTGTCTCGCTCCTGCTTACGTGCTGCTTTCACGAGGCAGCTATTAAGGTACTTCTTGCTTCTCCTTTTCTTTATTTGTTCCCCTGTGAAATGGATCCATAAAAGGTGGAACACTTTGGCTGTAAATGTCCTCATTTTCTGACCGTTTTCTATTGAAAAGAAAAACCTCGGAATGGAGAGAAAAAATAGTTAAATACCTAA
Organism: Triturus cristatus; assembly: GCF_964204655.1. NCBI lineage: Eukaryota > Metazoa > Chordata > Amphibia > Caudata > Salamandridae > Triturus > Triturus cristatus. The sequence continues at coordinate 529,741,894 of NC_140593.1, read as the reverse complement.
ATAAAGCAATACAGAGTGGACAGCAGACAGGCCAGACTGTTATTTACACCCACACACATTAGCGCCACTTTACAGAGTTTGCCAGTGAAAGCGCTACTTTCTTTTTATCTTCTTTCTTTGAACAACATTGTTTTCCCAGGGTGGGTAAGTGCGCCATTCCTAAAGGGACTGCAATACCTGGTTGATGGGTAGAGTGGAAACGTTTAATATGATCGTTTTCAACTTTTTAATTATTTTAGCTTATAAAATGCGGCTCTGTGTTTGGGGATGTGGTCTATTTTAAACCAAACTGCATACATTTGGAAAGGATATAAGCAATGGACATTGAAAGGGGTCCCTTCCTGGTCCTGTAGCCATGTCTTGAACTTTTGAGGCAAAATCACTTACTGATTTCTGAATAATGAGTTTAAAACCGTTAAGGTAACCATGTTTTTTTCTGATTACAGTTCGCATGCTTTGCTTATTCATGTATCCCCTATGAGTGTTTGCTTTTTCCAGGTTGTTCTTCATTTTTTTCAGGCAGCATTTTCCTGTTGTTTAGTGCATAATTTGAATTTAGTCGCAGCACAATTGAGTTGTGCTGAAGGCAGTGCGAGTTTCTCTCAGTGGGGCAGTATGGTGTTCAGTGTGGGAGAGAATGTGGCACTCTGGCCAGAGCTGCTGAATTTGGAACTGGAGAACCATGTTCAGACCTTCAGGACCAGTTCACCATACCACACTCCTGACGGAACTTATTCCAATGCTACACCTTAGAAGGCCCGATAGACCTTAGAAGCCCAGGTGTCTTTGCACCCGCAGGTGGACCTGTCCACCACAATCCATACTGCAGTTCACTTCCAGTCTTACGGGCAGGCATATGAAGAAGCGCATCCTAGATCGACAGTGAATCTGTCACTGAGGTCACAAGACCCTTGAGGCCAGTCCACCTCACCCATTGGTACCTCCATTGGCCTTTTTCCAGCACTAGCAGTGCAACTTGCCAGGGGTTGGCAATGTAGGATTTGCATGCACACCAAACTTAGGGGGTGATTATAATGGCAGTGGCACCGCCACATCACCCCGTCGGTGGCGGTCCCACCGCCATTGGTGACTGCATCACAGCCCGCCATATTACAATGGCGGGTGGTTACCTGGCGGTCGGAAAGACCAACCACCACGCACCCGACTGGCTTCTTGAGCCCGCCGGTGTGGTGGAGGGGCTCGTGGTTCCTATAATGCTGGTGGTGCCTACCATGCACCGCAGCAGGGATTACGATGTCCCTTACCCGCCACCTTATCAATGGCTGTTCACCTGCCATGGAAATGCTGGCGAAAGGGACATTGGGGGCCCGTAGCAGGCCCCTTTACCCCTGGCCCCCAGACATGGTCCTGGGGGGCATCAATGATGCCCCACAACATATCACTGCACCATGTGGCAGGCACCGATATATTTAATATGTTCCTTTTTTTTTTACTTTGCGGCGGATGATGCAGCCAGCAGCACCTGCTGCAATGTAAAAGATAGGCACTGCGAACACCTTAGTGGCAGTCGCATTGTAATGCCTATCGTGGGACCTCCACCTTGAAGGCCAGCGGTCCCATTCCCCGATTCGATGGCGGTGGTACTGAAGTCCGCCTGCCATCGTAGTCAGCCCCTAAGTTTGCATTTTATGAATATGATTCAGCGAGAAATAAATTGATGTTTGCAATTTAATTGACTTTGGTTGGCCTCTTATCTATGAGATTTCCCTGTTGAATGTGCCTTTACATTATACATTTTCGGTTGTATGAATTGATTGCATACTACACTCTCCTACAGGTATTAATTTGAGTGTCATTAGGAGTGTCTGGGACCAATTGTTTTCTTAGGAATTGTTTTCTTTACTAACCTTTGCAAAGGGCCCTAAACTTCACAGCAACACAAGTCACATTTCTTTTAGTAATTTGGGATCCGTTTGAGCTACAAAATTGTTTTGGAGGAAATCGTTAGATTATGCAGCAGATGATGTATTATGTGGCAAATATGATATAGCCATAGTTAAGTGGAAAACATTTTTCCACTTAATTTTGCCCCAACATTGTAGTTGATCAATTTGTAAGTTCCCCAAACCCAAAAGTCGAGTTTGGGCACAATTTGCATTTTAAAAGCAGCCCTATAACACGGGGCTACTTTTAAACTGACCTCAGGCTTCAGCAGTGCACACATGCAAGCGCAGAAAGGGCTGCTGGCCTCTAAACTGCCATGCCTTATTATATTCTAGGGACTTAAAAGTAGTTCTAATTCCCCTGCCCTATTATGTACTAGGGCCTTATAGGAGTGGTCATGCCAATCATAGGGGTACCCTAACCCATAGTGCACCCTAGTGTATGTAGGTGTTTTCCACTGTATTTTTAAGTGCCTCTTTCAGAATAGCACTGGCTGTTTAGGCAGAGGCCAGGGTCAGTCAGTCAGTCAGGTACCACCAGTACCAGTCAGCAAAAAGTTGGGGAGTGCCTAGGGCGGCTTTGCAACACTAGAGAAACACAAACTCAGAATGTAAAACATAACACCATGGTTGGGGGGTTCTCTTCAATAATCAGAATTGATTTCTATCCTAATGAACCCATTTTCCAACATTAGGATAGGGAAAGACTGGGGAAAAATCATGACGTTCTAATCTATACATTGAAGTTTTTATGCAGCTCTTTGATGACAGTTAATAGCTCACTGTTCAACGTTAGGATTGTAACTTATAAACTTCAAATACCAAAAGAATATCTCAGACAAAAGCAATAACTCACTGACCTTTTGAATTAAAACTTTCACTAGACAAGCCTTCGATCTCTCTCAAAAAAAGAACATTAATCACCAAAGTTATCTTCACATTTTTATTGTTGCCTGAAAATTGCTGGAGACCAGGAATGCAGCAGCAGGTACTTTTCAAACCATAATGCACTTGCAAACATGACGCCCCCACCCTAAGTCAGCGGCCTTTGTTTGCTTTGTGCATTAAGATTCACATATATGTTTTTTTTTAAACATTTGGTCTCATTACTATGTGAATGTAAATAACAATAAAGCATACATGCAAACTGTGACTACATGCCTGCTTTTCTCAATATTTCACTTGGAAAGTATGCAATTGTATTTGTTTAACGGGCGGTGATTTGTATAGGGTCACTGGAAAGTGCACAAGGTTGTCCCTGTCCCCCCCAGAATTTTAGTGTCTCCTACGCCCCTGGCCACTACAGAGGATTTTTCTGCAAATGTATGATTGCGGCTTGACAGAATGCCCAGACTATGTACTGGGGGCTTAACCAACCCCTTCCCCTCAAGGTTGAGCCTCTTGGAATAGATAATGAGCAAATCGTACTGAGAAAGACGTGCACAATGACATCACCCACTCAGTCGCGGCTCCTCTTGGGAGTGCTGCAGGGTGGGGGAGGGGCAGGTTGGGGGGTAGTAAACTCTGGCATAAGGCCGAACGGGGTTCAGTTAATAAATAAATGTCATTGCGCACGCTGCAATGCAGCGCGCGCAATGAAATTCGTTTTATTTATTTATTAACTGAACTCCGTTCGGCCTTATGCCGGAGTTTACTACCCCCCACCCAGGGGCATGACACAGGCCCCCGCATCCCCCGCATCCCCCGCAGTGCGGGGTGGCCCCCAAGCTCCAGGGTGCCTCCTCAGCACTGCACTTAGGCCGGGGAGCTCCTGACAGAGCCCGTAGGGGGCCCCTCCATGTACCTTGCAGGGGGGGGGCCCTCAATTATCGTTACGCCACTGCCCCCACCCTGCCCCTCCCCCCGCCGCTGCGCAGCACTCTCACGAGGAGCCGCGACTGCACCCACTGCTATTTCAGACATTTCTGAGGAGCCCGGCGCAAAAGTCAAGACGCTACAAGTTGATCTCCGCACCACGAATGAGGAGGATGGAGGAAATGCTTAAACTTAAATGAGACAATGCATTCATATCTCCATCACCAGGAACGACAGTGTATTTGTCTGATTCCCTTTCACCATTTTTAGCAGTTGTGTAGTAGCACTGGGCCATTCTCTTGATGTTGCGTAGCTGCATTCCTTCCTAGAAAACAAGACATTAAAAATTTACTCCGCCACTTCATTTTAGAAGGTTTCTCCCCAATGAATTATTTGGCTTGAGTTTACTTACAGGACGGCTATTTCTGCCTTCTGAAGCATGCTCGCCTGCAGCTGTCACTCAGTTTTCCTTACGCGCAGAACAGCCATTGTTATGCATAACCTGCATTCTAGTTGACCTACCTGACAGTAACAGTCAGTCATGATGTCTCTATTGTGGCAGCAAAAAGACTGAATGCTTGAAATATGCGACAACGTTCTAGTGACCAAGGGTCCTGATTGTTAATGACTTTAGGGCTCCTCAATTTAGTGTTGGTCCTCAATTTCAATTTGTGTATGGAAATTTCCCACACTATTTAACTGTCTCTGGATCAGCAGACCTATCTGTGTGCAAAGTTTATTTGAAAATACAGAAATTCTTTAAGATTACAGTATTTTCTATAATTTCGAATATAGTAGTAGGTGCTGGTTTGATAAAATTGACCAACACAATCAACCTCAGAGGTTTGTGGACACTAACCAACCACTTCTTCTAGTTTTCCAACCTGGAAACCCATGCAAATGAACCATTGTCATGTGCAATCTTAAATGAGTTTGCAGTGTTGGTATGGCAATGGACACCCCCCAAAATTAAGTTGGGCATAGAAGAAGGGAGGTTCCTAACACGGAAAAATAATGCAAGTGCTAACGCCTTTTTGTGTTGAATTTTCACATGCATCAATTTCCTCCAGGTGGGAAATCCGGATGTAATGTTCCTTGAATTCAGTGAAAATTCCCCCAAAAAGTGAGAATTTCACTCCAAATGAAGAGTATTCCAAAGTGAGAAATTTTTAGACTTTCCCCTTACTGTCAAAAATAAGAGATTGAGTCACTTTTGATGTAAGTCGCTCCCCCTCAGGATTCATTTGTGACTTCTGGTGCAGTTTCAGTGTTTATAAACTGTGGCTGTCCTAGAATGCTCCAAAATTCCGATGAACAATTTCCCCAAAGAATTGCTTGAAATACTATTTTGGACTTCTTTGCGTGATTGTTTTGAAACCGTTTCCCCTGTATCGTGTGAGTGCAGTGGCTGTTATTGGAAGATGGTTCAAACTAATGTCACTCCGATGAGTAGCGGAACTGTAGGATCTGTGTTTTTTTGGAAATTATTGTTGAGTAAAGTACAACTCTGGCATAGTTCTACAAAGTTTGCTTTTCCACCTACGGGTGACACAAGTGAACTTATTTCTATGCACCAGCGTTGAATGTGAAACGCAGATTGTAGTCCTGCAGAACCCCACTCAATACATAGTTGAAGAGAAGTCATTGCTTTTGGGTTACTAACAATCCCTGGAAGAAGATCAGGGGCACCATGGTAACGGGAACAGTAAACCTATTTTGCTCCTCACAGTATCACACACAGCACTAAGAAGAACAGGCACTTTTAACTAAAAGTATTTATCACAACAGGGCGAACCTGTTTCCTAGTACATCTAAAATAATCATACAGTATATCATAAAGGCAGCAAGGAGGCCAGTTGTAAACCAGGAGAATAAAATGAACTTTTGTCACCTGGTTAAAATGTCATGTAAAAGCCTAACTCCCTAAAACCTACTTCTATGTGCTACCCTAAGGGAGCATGTAATTAAGTAACTTGCAATTTAGAGTTTCTTATGGAGAAACCGTGCACTGCATACCTTGTTAAACCCTTAGACTGTCCTTATCGGAAGATCAGTGGTAGAAGCATTCCATGCGAAAGGTGAACTCGTGCTGCAGTAACAGCCTCCCTCGGGTACTCAACCCTCATCAGCATCAAGCAAGATGTCTTATCTTGTCTGAGTGCTGTCAATAATCAACATCGTCTCGGATGGTATCTTGCGGGATAATCTGGGGTGAAGGACCTCTCTCCCTAAGAAGTTTAATCTGGGGCAAAGGAGTTGACATACTGTCAGGAATATGGGACATAGATTCCCGGCACCAGAAGGGTCCTTGACATATTGTTAAGAAGATGGGAGATGAGGGGACATCAGTTTGAACTACACCTCTTTGATGAATTATCTAAAGGTGTTTCTTGATGTCCCTGACATATTGATAAGGGAAAACTTGTCCCACACTTGTCTCTTCATGTGTTATATGTGGTTCATTATTGGAATGACTTGACACTCTCTCAGTTCTATGAATGATAAGGGTGGATGACATTCATGTTATTATTGTTTATAACAGAAATGACAATGAGCTGGCAGAATTCAGGAGGAGTGTAGTCCGAGATGGAATGGACTGCCTGACCAGAACGTACTCTGACCTTAGGGACTTTACTTCTTTATGTTGTTTGTATTGTGCATTGAATCGTTTCCTGATCAGTTTCTATGTCATAAAGGTGGTTGAAAGTCTCAGGAGTAGATCTAAATGAGAGTTAGGGTTTTAAAGGCTTTTCTGAAGATGTTGTCGATGAAAGGTCAATGGTCGAGGTATCTGCGATGCACCCAAACTGTAAAATTACTCGAAGCCAAGTGAGTTTTGAGGAGGAGAGTTTAGGGGAAGATAGGTGAGAGGTCAAAGATCTTTGCTTGGGCTCAGTCACTTGGAGGATGTAGTGGCACTTGGAACAAATTTGGATTTCGAGAGAGCAATGCAAAATGGACTCTGAAATTATATGGAGCCAGTGGAGGACTTGCAGCACATGCTTTGTTTGAAGTCTGTTTCATTTGGACATGTAATGAGCCAGTCTGCAACATTCTAACCTTTTAGTTTGTCAAGTTTGTAGCTCCTATGCACCATCATTCAGGGCGTTTGCCCACATCAGCTTTAAATTCACCACAGTGCCCGAAACTACAGCATGAATGACTCCAGCAGCCAAACGAGTATTTGTGGGAGCTGCTGCAGCCGCCATAAAGTAATAACTAGATCCACTTAAGATATGTTCCTGGAGCCCTGACTCCACCACAACATGTAGGGCCAGAGGCATGGTCCGAGATCTGTGATCTGTATTTGTCAGAGTATCGTCCCAGATGTTTATCGGGCAAATCCTTTTTCATGTCGGGAGTCAAATTCCAATGGAATGATTGCGACAATGTGGTGAGACCGAACAAAGTGTATAATCAGAAGGCGGACATTTTTTAAGTGTTTTTTAAAGCTATGGGATGCCACTGACTGGTCAATTTGTGGGTAGGAGGATTAGGGTGAATTGCGGCTTTTTCGATGGGGAGCAGCTCTCACTAATTGAATGCTTTACACATGTATCCCGATGGAAAATTGTTGAGAACAAATGTCACTCTCGAGGAAAGGTGATCGCAATAAATACTGTGACAGATAAACTGAAACTGAGGATACACTTAGCACAAAAACTGTACTCTCCATGTGGACCTGTCAAATCTATCAAAGGAAACCCATATTGGAACCACTGCTGTGGTGTACCGGATATAAAAGCAAGGCAGATCCTCTTTGAGACTTCCGGTCAAATACTTTAACCTTTCAGCTCTGCAAAGAACCTTTACACATCAAAATGCGTAGAGATAATGCCACAGAATAACATTCAGCTCCAGGGATTGTGCACCGCTGCAAAACAGCAGGCCTCTCCGGCTGCATAGATCGTCTGTTTGCTCCTTACACAAGAAAGCAGCAAGGAGGCAAACAGTAGAGTCCTACTTCCTTTCGAGTGTGGGAAAACAAATATTACATTTCCTGTAATTGCAACAAAAAACACACCATCATTGCTATCCATTTTTCTATGTATGTACCAGAAGCTGGTACGTTTGTGCGCATTTTCTTTCAATTGTTTTGCGTCACATCTCTTGTTAAATATATAACCCATTTGTATTGTGAGCCAGCGGCCTTGAATACTTCTCTTTTCAGCACTTAAAGCTTTAGTTTTTGCACCGGATCAACCCTCGCAGATTGCTGCGAAGATTTGTCTGGGTGAAAGAGTTCAACGGCTTAGAGTCTGAAGAGGATGTTGCTAGGCATCTACTAAAAAGGTTACAGTTAGCAAAGAATTGCCAGAAATCCTTTCAACGTACATTTTGCAATTGAGGTACACCTTTTGTTGTAATGCATCACAATTTCTGTATTTTTCCAAGTATTTTTATGCACTACATACAATCACTCCTGTCTTTTTCCAGATGTATTCAGTCAGGAGATCATAAGTAGAGAGTATGGATCGATTTTTAGTTTTTTTTCTGAAAATGATCCACTTTCTGTTTTGGATTTTACTTCTAAATGTTTTGATTCTGCAAACCCCACTGACCCAGCTTATGATGATTAGTAACATTTACTGAGCAGTTTACAGAACTTCCTCAAAACTGTGAAATCTCTATTTGATGTCCCGTTGCTTCTGGAGATGTTCCCTCACAGCTACAGCAATGTGAAAAAGATGTGGGTTCATTATTCTAAATAGTGCATTTACGTACGTCATGAGGGATGTGTTTGCTACATCAGTATACTTCTTGAAGGGTCAGTTTAGTCCATTCATCGCTCCCAAAGTGTGGAACAGCCTCTCTATACACAACAGAGAGTCCTCCTCTCTATTTTTTTTTTTTTTTTTTTTAGAGTTTTATATAGCGCGAACTAGACCCTGGACATTGGGTATCAGAGCGCTTTACATGAGCAACAGTTTCTCTTTCCAGATGGACACATTCATCTTTGTTAGGCACGGGGAGATTAAGTGATTTGCCCAGAATCACAGGCTGTTGAGCGTCCTTGCCAAGGCTCAAACCCGGTTCCCCAGCTTCGAGGTCAACTGCTCTGTAGCCGGAAGGCTACGTCCTCGCCCCAACTTCTTGAGTTCCGAAAGAGGTTGAAACCTTAGCTTTTTGGTTACCCTCCACTCTAGGCTAGACTAGAATAGGCATGCACACCTGCTCAGTGCCGGGATACCGTCGCTGGTTACAGGGTGCTCTACAAACACACTTACTGTACCATAACAACGTGCTGCTTAGCCCCGGTGATTTCAGATTGAATTTGCTAAGGGTCCACTTTCATACCCTTGCTACCACATTGTTTTTCTCTGTGACTACCCCTTCCCTTTCCTAATACATAATTCGACCAACGTGTATTCATTTTAATAGTTCAAATGATGCACCAGCATTTGGAAATTAACATTTTTGTTTACAATAAGATTGGCGTGAAAATGGTGGTGCACAGGAGAGTTAGGACTTTGGTGGTGGGTGATATACTGTTTTTCACCTGTTCAGTTTATCGTCCACTCTGAACTGTTGCGCCTTACTGCGTCACCACACCGTGCACTCTGTGGAACTCCCAAACACCCCTTGGAAAAGCCTCAGGAAGCCTTTGTGATGCATATAATCTGAAATAGTTTTTCTCCCTCAGATACAGGTCAGTGCACACAATGGTACACATTTCTCACATCCGACTGCTTATTATGATGAGAACTGGCACTCCAGTATTAATTAAACGGTATAATGAGTTTATACAGTTTTTGCGTGCTGCAGAAGGTATCGCCCTTTTGTCTTACGCAGGGCGTAAGACAAAACTCAAAAGTAGCGTTTCTCACATGAGCAAACATCCCTTTTGCGCACAGCTTAAATGTCCAGTATCTTAGGACTTTTCAAGTTAGTAAATAAGTTCAAATAAGATTCAATAGAATGACATTCGGACAAAAAGTTCATTCAATAATCATGTGTTATCCTCAGGATTTTTATTCAATCCTCCTTGTTAAGTATCCATTTTCAAAGTGAAACTAAATCTTCCATTTTGCAAACCATAATGGAAATTATATCAATCAAATGCATTCGAGTGTCCCTGATGCATTTCGGGCTATGAATTGCCCTTCGTCAGGGGTGATATTAATCTGTGAAATAAAGCAGGATGTGTCTCAATCGAATGTTTAGGCATACAGCAGTTGTCATATTTAAACAGGTAAAGTGCAATAATTACATAAGGTGATGTGACATAGAGAAGAATGTGAGATAATCAAAATGACATATGACGCAAAAATATAGTGGATACGAATTCGTAAATTATAAAGACTCTAAACTATACGGTGAAGATTTAGAAAAAATAAATGCAATATATATGAGATGAAGCTAAGTCCGTGTTCGTTTGGTAAATCAAACAGATGAAAAGCGTGTCTGTGAAACGATAAATTTCACAATAACTAAGTTTACCATAGATTAACACCATGCGCAAGAGTGGCTAAAGAACTTTTATCTTAAGAAAAAATACGAGGCAGTTTGTGAAAATGCCAATTTCAAGTTGGTGCTACGTGATAGCGGAAAGTTAAACGCAAGCCGATTCCGTGCTGCTAAGATGATCAAAGTAAACAGGATTACGTGAAATTAGGAAACGTGTCAAAGAAACGACAATTGTCGAACTGGCTAAGTGTAAGCGTGAACTAACATCATACGCGAGTGTCCGTGAGTTAGTAAAAGTGCACCGGGTGATTTGAAGCTTAAAACGAGAAGATGAGTCTTTAAAACAGCACATATTAACGTGACTACATTTATCGTGAATTCACATCATGTGCAAGTGTGGCTGTATCACAAACGCCACAAGGAAAATTATATTCCAAAATGGTGAAAATACCTTAGTGTCGTGAAGGTGTTGCATTCCAGGACGTTAAACACGGGCCGGTCGAGTCCCGGTCAATATCAGAGTGCTCAAAAAAGCATGCAACTTAATAGAAAGGAAAGTGACAATGGACTATGAATTCTGGCCATATTCGAATGGTAAAGGTAAACTAAACTAGTAAATGAGTAAAGATAAATGTATGGAATAACCTAGTCAGGTCGACTTTTTCAAAAATAATGCGATGATTAAATCATCACCGAATCCATAATCTCAGGGAAATAATGGCACAAACAATAAGTTGCAAAAAATAAATAACAAAAAATGTACATAACATATAAATTACAAGAAGCAACTATATTCCAGACGATCATTAAGGCCATTGGGGTTCAACGAGTCCAATAATTTGGTCCAGAATAGTTCTCGTCTCAGTAAGTTTAGCAGTGTCTTGGCCTTCTTTAGGTGTGATGCATTCCAAAACTAGAAATCGTAGTTGGCTAACGTTATGTTTGTGAGCTTGAAAATGTGTGGCTACACATGATCTCATATTGCAAGTACGTATGTTGGATTTATGCTCGTTAAGCCGAATTTTGACTTTACGCTGGGTTTTGCCTACGTATACTAGGCCACATGGACATTTCAGCATGTAAATGACATTGGTACTCACAAGTTGCTGTGGTTCGTAGTTTAATGGTATGTGCTTTTCTGGGATGAGTCACTGTATTGCCCATGATGATATTATGGTAATTGTTGCAATTATGGCATGGGATTGTGCCTTTATGTTGTGCATGAGATTTAGTGGTCATAGGAGTGGTTAATATTTCTTTGATGTTTTTGGTACTTTCATAGGAAACAATTGGTCTTTGTGTGAAAATGCCATTAAAATCTGGTTCAGATTGAAGCATTGGCCAATGTCTCAATCATTTGTTTTTATTGCTGCACTGGAAGTTGAAAATATGGATACCATTACCATACGTTCTTGTGGCTGGATAGGTAACCTTGGGTTAAGTAATTCATCTCTTGATTTAAGGGCAGTTCTGTGTATGGCTTCATCCAATATTTGTTTGGGATATTGTCTGTCCTCAAATCTTTTAATCATGTCTTTCATGTTTGCTGCTAATTTATCTGGTTGCGAAACAATTCCTTTATCTCGCAAGAGTTGAGTAAGGAAGGTGACGTTTTAATGGTAACTGATGGAAGCTAAATAAATGTAGGAGGTTATTCTTGTCTGCGTTTTTCTTGAACAGGTTGGTGGTAATTTCTTGATTTTCAATGGAGACTTGAACATCCAAGTAATTTACTGTATTACTGTATTCCTACTCATTTCATGAGTAAACTGTATCCTCGGATCTATCAAATTGAGGTGGCTGATAGCAGAAATTAAATCCGATTCACTTCCTTTCCATAGAAGAAATATGTATTGTGCATAGAAGTGCAACTTAGTTTTCCATTCACAGTTGTTGAGGATGTGTTCATTTTCAAATTTGTACATGAACAGGTTCGCGTAGCTAGATGCTGTGCAATTGCCCATGGATGTACCCATGCATTGTAGGTAAAATTGATCTCCCCAAGCGAAATAGTTGTGATATAGGGTAAATGTAATTAATTCCATGAGAAATATTTTCAAATCGCTTTTCCAATCGGTACGAGCAATATAGTGTTCTAGTGCTTCCAAGCCAAGGTTGTGTGGAATTGATGTATATAAGACCTTTACATCAATAGTGCATAGCCAAATTTCTTGTGATGTCTCCCATGGTGTATTTTTGAGTTTAATCAGAAAGTCCGTAGTATCTTTAATATATGTCTTCATCTCTTGAACTATCGTTTGAAGATGTTTGTCAAGGTATTTCCCTATTGGTTCATGTAGGGACCCTCTTGTGGACACAATAGATCTGACGGGAGGATGAGTCAAATTTTTATGAATTTTGGGTGTCGTATAGAATTTAGGTGATCTAGAACTGCTTTGTAGAAGAATTTGTTTTGTCCTTTTCTGTAATGGTTCCATTATGTAGCGCTGTGTCCAAAATGCTTTTAAGACTTTTGGCAATTTCCTTTGTAGGATTTGATGATAGTTTCATGTAGGTGTTGTTATCTTCAATATGGAGTCTGATGTTGTCTCTGTAAAATTGTGCGTCCATGATAACCAAGGCTCCGCCTTTATCAGCTGGCATGATTTTGATTGTGGAGTTATGTGCAAGTTTGGTGAGGATGTTTCTCTCTTACAGTTCATTTCCGATGTTTTTTGTGTTTAATCACCTGTGGAAGTTGGTGTCGAATCAATGTTTCAAAAGAGTCCAAAATTATGTGTCATTGGAGCCATGAAGGTACTGTGTGGCCTAAGGCCCTTTAGGGTATCTTCAGATGGTGGTTGATCAACAACAATGTTGTTGAAAAAATGTTTTAAACGTAACACTCTCATGAATTTGTAGAAACTAACTTCTATCTCCAGGGGATTCGAATGATATGTCGGAACAAAAGATGTCCCCTTATTTAAGCTATGGCGTTCCGCTGCTGATAATTAGTAAGCAGAAATGTTAATCACTAAATCTTTTTAATTATTTTGCAAGACTGTCGTTTAAGTTTTTTGACTCCTGGTAATCCTCTTTTCTATTAGTTGTTGGTCTCTCAATGTTTCCTCTGTGTTTACCCCTCCTGGTGTGTCGCTTTGTAGCGGGCCTTATCCTAAGAAAGGACCCCCGGAGGTTTTAGAGGTGATGGAACTGCTGCTGGTAGTGGTAAATTCCTTCTTGGTCTTTCTGTGCTTGTATCGGTGTCTGAAGATGAAGTTTCTGTGTTGGTTGTTCTATAGTTGGGTCTATTTTGTCGCCTTTTAGCGTATTCTTCCGCCCATGTATAAACTTCTCCCAGTTTGTAGTCAATGATATCTCTTTTGTATTACCTAAGTTTGCGTGCGTGAATTTCTTCTGTATGTTTCTCCAGTTGATTTTGTATGTCTTTTAGGATGTCCGACCATTCTTCTGCTGTCAGTTTAGTTGAAACTTCTTGTTTTAGTTGAGAGATTTCGTTGTTAAGATCTTCTATGAGTATTGATAATTCTTCTACAATTAAGAGTATCAAGTCTAAAGAGCACTTGTTTAAATATGTGTACTATCTTTCTATTAGTTTGGGATTATTTTTGCACAATGATGGTTTCAAAGCAATCCGCCCACGGTTGGCACCAATTACCTGGTGTTGCGCGATTTACAATTCAGATGTCCCTGCTATCATAGGTCCTGATGAGACCCCACATTCTAGAGAGGGTTGAAACGCCGTCGACATTGATGAAAACTAACCATTCACATAGCACTTATTGCATATAGTTGCTGCATATTGTGTGAAAACTTCAGATTTGGTCGTTTTCGATAGATAAAATCCGTGAAACCGTGTAAATATTGTCACACTATGTCACTCAACTGTTAGGTTCATCTTACACTTGGGACACCTCGCACAAATGTCTTCTTTTCTGTATCATTTTTTCTATATTGTGTGAATAATACATACCTATGTGTTAAAAACCATTGGTGTTTTTGGTCCCTTTCTCTTTGACATCAGTATAACCCTTCTATCGCGTTTGCGCATTAGTATAATTATATACAGATTTTTACTATTCCACAGGAACCATTGTTTTCTTGTTATATTTAGTCACCCTGGTTCCGCAGTGAGTAGGGTTCCCTTGTTCTCCCCTTCCTTCATGTTAAACATGGCAGTCAGAACCAAAGATATGACAATGCCTGCCAAGCCCTCAGTTTTGACTTAGAGGCGTTTCTTGGCATTAAGTCCACTTGTCTCTGTTCCATTTTGGACAGCACAAGCTCCTCAGTTATTTTGGGAACAAATTAAATTGAATGCAATGGGGTGCGTGTCTCCAAGGTAGGGAAATCAAAAGACCGCTTTTGCCGCAGAGGAGAAATAATGGCCATTTTTCAACAGGAGTGCACAGTGCATTCCAAGAAGGAGAAAAGAACCCGCTTACCTCACTGAGGAGTGGGTGGATCCAACAGTCATGGTTTTTTAATAGTGGACTGGGAAGTCTGTCAATCAACTTTTGTGGATTAGTCTAATGGCAGCATTGCATACAAAAGTAATAATTGGAAGACATACTTGGTCCTAGTCTTAGTTTTATTACATTTATTTTTGTCCCCTTTCAGACAGTGTAATTGGTTCTTTTTTTACATAGATTCTGGGACGGTTTCACCAGCACATCAATTTATAAGTGAGGCATGAATGAGCGTTCATTTCGAGAACATTGTTTTAGGTTGTTTCTGGCTCCTGGGATGAGTTCTATAATCTGATTTTCTTGGCTGGGGAAGTAGCACTTCTGGGACACATTTCAAGAGGATTATGTCACGTTGATTTTTGGAACTCGGCACTTCCTTATCATACTATGTTTAAACCTGTCTGCTCCAGATGATAATAATAATAGCTTGTATTTATACTGCTTAATGCAATATTCCTAGTGATTTCTGAATGTTGCACGTGAGTGCAGCTGTAATTGCCCAGGTAATGGAAATGTGTTGCCTTTAGGCCACACCAGATGACAAGAGCGTGCACTAAACTTGCTGAGTCAAAGATGTCAGAATTCATTTCTAAACCATCGTTGGCATTTGCTGTGAGGGGTTTGGTGACTGAAAAGGACAACATGATCTATTGTGGGGAAACTACTGAGTGAATAGAGGCAAAGCCATCATTTGAGGGGAGAGGACGTCTGAAAAGGCAGGAACAAATGGTTGTAGACCAGGCAATATACAATTAACAATTAGCCCCCCCCTCCAGAGCCTTGAGACCCTCACGGGTGAGTAGTGCTCTCTACAAATTCCTTGATTGATGGATTGAACAGAAGCGTGATCTTTTTCTGGTTTACAATTAAAACCCGATTGGCTTCTTGGGGAAAAGCTGAGATGGTGAATTTAAGTGGGTGAAAGATTTGGTCTTATTGATTTTAGGATATAATGTTTTAACTAATGTATGGGTAGTGGTTGCACAAATTTCACATGATTGAGAAAGTCTATGTCAGATAACAAATGAAAGACTACAGGTTCACCAAGACCACTGATGTGTGTTGCAAGACTATGCTCACTTGAAGGCCACTGCATTGAACAGAGAGATAAACGCCATTGGCCAGCCAGTGAGACAGTAACAGACATATTTGTTTCATATGTTATGTTATGAAATCAGAACTATTGCTGGGTATCCATGACCCCCGATTGGTTTAGTATAAAGGCATCTAAACATCAAATGTTTTCTGAAAAAAGGGCAACACTACTACCTTGTTGAGTATCGTCAAAGGTGATCTAAACTTTTCTCCGTTAGATTAGGTCCAACATTCAGTAATGCTGCTCTGGACAGTGTCATTAAATATTCAATCACAACTGTGAAGTGCACCACAAGTTCCAATAATAACTTAGTCCATCCAATCAGTTTGAAACCAAAATTGTTCTTTAATCTTCAAATGAGTGTTGTAAAAACAGCCAATGCATTTCGTCCAACTTTTGTGGACTTCATCAGGGCATTTTAATTAGTCATTACTTTATTTCACAAGTGTCAACGATATCAGCTATGTGTTAAGGACAATTGTCAGTTCCTTCTTCCGTATGCACAGTCCCTCTTGGATCCAGGGAAGGCTTAATATCTTTTTATTATGGTAATCCCACAACAGTGCCTTGGTAAGCTCCCGTTGTAGCAGCGTAAGTCAGCGTTTCTCCATATGAGCAACGCTGACCTCTGCTGCTGCAACGGGAGCTTACCAAGGCTCCATTGTGGGATTGCCATAATAAAAAGATATTAAGCCTTCCCTGAATCCAAGAGGGACTGGGCATACGGAAGAAGGAACGGATTGAATCATTTTAGGTTTTTGTGATCGCTCTCTGGAAACAGCGGGCGTAGTGGATGTGCACACATTTCAGTAAAATAATTGGAATTCTGGACTAACTGTGGGGAATTGTTGGGGGAGGTGCATTTGCTTCATAGGCTTGCTGTTTCCTTTTTGATTGTATAGTGTCATCAAAGATGGTGACCTGCTGAGACTGACCAGTGGTTGAACACGTCCAAACACTAGCCATGCCGGGAAGATTGTGGTCTGTGAGGGATGTGATTCAAGTCAGTGATGAATGTGTGGTGCTGCTCGCTGTTATCTGTGTGTAGACCGCCTTGGGATATGTGTGTACAGGTATTGCCTGATGCAGAGGGACTGGGCGGTAAATCAGCGCGAGTTAGGATAGTTCACTCATCATGGGATTAGGAAAATTCACTCCTCATGGGATTTCCTGGGTCTAGTATTGGATTGCAATACCAGGTGTGAGGCTGAGGAGGCGCTTGCTGCATGCATACTTCTGAAGATCGCTATATCTGTCGTGAAGGGGGCCCTTTGTGTGCATGACATGGTTTGGTTGGATTGTCACAGACTGTTGATTAGCGATGCGGCTTAGATTCAACATTATTTATTGTTCGCTACTATGCAAATAAGAGAACAAGTACCTAAGTCACTAGAGAAGTAGTCTCAGGGTGGAACACACTTCTGTAACCACACACGCCATCACTATGGAATGCCGCCAAAAGGTGAAGGTTGACGCAAAGTGCTTGACAGTTTACTAACAAAGGAATATCAGACACACCTTGTGTGTAATATCATTGAGCACATCAGAAACGGGGTAACCACATCTATGGCTCCGAGACTGCACTGGATATATGTTTCCATTTGATTCCAGTCATACGGAGGCCAAAAACAAGCGCTGTTCACTGATGCTTTAAAAACACTTAGACAGTCCGTCCATTAATCAATCTGGGTTGACAAAGCTCAAATACTCACCCGTGAGGGTCTCAAGGTGCTGGGGTCTGGGGGGTGTAGGGGGTGGCTCCATTGAGTGCTGGGGTCATCCTAAGAGCCAGGTCTTGAGGTCCTTCCTGAACTGGGGCAATGTGGGAGATTGTCTGAGATTGTCGGAGGAGGAGGGGGTTTGGTAACAGTACTCAGTTATTGGCAAACCAGGGTTGCCTAGTCTTTTGTACACATCTGTTTTCATTGCAGATGAATTTCACTTTAACTAGGATTAAGTTTAACTAAATCAATAATCATAAACATACTAACATTTCACCAGCTTTAAACGTCCTGTAAGAAGACAGTCTGAAAAGATTGGCTTCCACTGCAGGCTGGAGGATACCCGTGCAGTTCTGTGCATCTTTTCATTTGTGCAGATTTGCTGTGAAAAGTTGCAGTTCTGCTTTTTTCTGGCACATATTAAAACCTCCGAAAATGTTTGGCTCTTTTATCTTTCAAAGTTTCTGATTGAATAGCGATTCCGCTTTCATTATCCATCAGATTGCTGTAGCGCATGGATGCCAATGTGTTTAAAGCTTTTTGAATGATGAAGATGAATAACCCCTAATGGAGGGAAAGACGGCGCCAGGGTGTCAGAATGTAGATGGGTTGTTGGGAAGTGGATTGGAGTAACTGAGGAAAGGAAGTAGAGAACTTTTGGGGTTTGAAGAGGTTAAGATTAGAGACCGAAGAGCCGTCCTTTGGCTGTATGAGAGTTGGAGATTGAGGGGTGAAGCATAGGCATGAAAGTGTGTAATAAGGGTTAGAGTTGCATGCCTTTCATATATAGATAATAGCAGAAGTCGACAGAGGATATGTCATCAATGGTTAAGGAAAGCCCAGTAGAGGACCAATGATTGATCCTTGGGGAATGCCACCCAATAGTGGTTGGGCCAAGAGAGTGGGAAGCACAGGAAACCGAAACAGCGTGAATGGAAGGAAGAGCATCCATCAAAGGTCTCTTTGGAGATGCTGTCAGAGGTTAGGGTCAGGACTAAGGTAGACTGCTCCGCTCTGTTGAAGCCGAATAGAAGAGAGGTTGTTCTGGTGTGCATTAGTAGGAATCATTTCTTCGGAGCAATATTGAAGTCCAAATCGTAGTGGATCCAAACTGCTTAAAGGCGAGGAAATAATAGAGTGTATTTAATAGAAGTGGTTCACTGGTTGAAGAAAGATTTTGCAGCTAGGTTACTAGAAGGCAGATGAATAGGCATGAGCACAGGGCCGGACTGGCTACCGGGCGTTTTTTGCTGGGGTGGCTGGGTGGGGTCCAGGTTCACTGTGGAGGGGCTTATTTTGTTGCTGGGAGCTGCCAGCGCTTCTAAATAAACAATGCAAAACAAATAGCTTTAAAGTGTACTTATTTTAAACATTTGTTTTGCATTGTTTATTAAGGAAAGCCCGGTAGCCAGTCCAGCCCTGCATGACCAGTCAGTTAACAGTATTTCTCTTGGGTCAAAATAACAACAATCGTAAAATGTTGCTGCGTATGTTCCAGATAGGAAGTAGAGGTTCAAGATTAAAGTGAGGCAGTATAGATTGCTTGATGAGAAGGGAAATGCTGTGCATAGGTGAGAGGAGTAAAGGTTAGTGGGGACGTATGGTAGGTTGGCACAGTGGAAGTTGGGGATGAGTTTTATCTGGAGACGTCAGGGTAAAATATTAGAGGCATCTGCCTAGTGTCTTTGAGCAGTAGCGGCTGGTGTACAGGCAGAGTGGCGTAGCGGAGGAGGGTGGAGGATGACGGGGAGGTGGGGGAGGGAGGGGAAACAGACAAAAAATAAACATTAAAAAAAAAAAACTTTCCTTCCGCCTGCTGCCCGACCCTCTTTTCCATGTCGGCCAATCCTGACGCTGCTCTCATGTTTGAAAGCGGTACAAAAGGGGGTGGTGATGGACGGAGCATCAGAGCCAATCAAACACTCACACCCATTCAACAGATCTGGGTTTGATCCATCACCGTTCTTTAGCCCACTCTGCCACCCCAGTTCAGACATGGCCATATGCAAATCAGTCTGACCCTGTGCCTCATGGGAACAGTCCAGCCCGAACTGCCAAGCCATGCCTTCCCTGGACCGGAAACAAGCTTCCTAGGACCGGTTTCTGGCATTTCAGCTGTCTTCAGCCAGGCTTGCTTGAATCCAGTGGCAAAGTGAGCAAGGGACTCACGTCTGAGCATACCCTGCCAACTTGTGGCAAACAAAGCGGTACAAAAGGGGGTGGTGATGGACGGAGCATCAAAACCAATCAAACACTCACACCCAGTCAACAGATCTGGGTTTGATCCATCACCGTTCTTCAGCCAGGCTTGCTTGACATGGCCATATGCAAATCAGTCCGACCCTGTGCCGGGTATCAGAGCCTTTACATAGCACCAGTTGCGTTACATGAGGACACATTAATTTTTGTTAGGCACGGGGAGATTAAGTGATCTGCCCAGAATCACAGGATGTTTAGCATCATTGCCGAGATTCGAACCCAGTTCCCCAGATTCAAGGTCAACCGCCCTAACCGTTAGGCCAACCCCTCTTATGTCCAGTAAGGTAAGAATTGCAAAGAACAGCCTATAAAATTTGTAGAACAGTGAATTTTAATCATTTTTATTAAGTGCCAGACTGCACCATCTTCCTCCTCTCACACACTGTACGTTCAGAAGGCCATTAAGTGCCTTGAGCTAAAATCCATTAGTATCACATTGAAAAATTACTTGTCTCATTATGTCATGCATACAAATAAATTGTGGACACCATGCATTCCCATTGCCAGTCATAGTTTATTTATTATATGGATCTTCTCTGAAATTGGCCCACAAACACACAAAGCCTTCCAAAAGCATAAAACCCTAGAGGGACTACTGTTTCCAACAACCGGTCCCCTGATTCAGGCATTGGTTCCTTCCAAAAAGTATTCTGCATGTGGCTTTTTCATTGTATTCAGCAGAGTTTGCAAACTTACTGGTCTTTTTCAAATCCTTATGAGGACTAAATTGTGTACTTGGAGCATCCTGTGAATGGCGGGAAAGGATGGAGGGGAGTGAAAAACCACCTTCGTGATGGTTTAAATTACAGCTGGCTGGTAGATAATACCAGAGAGCAGGGGTGCTATGTTGACTGCCTCGCAGTTTCTAATTAGGACCTTGTGCAATATTTTAGCTTTTTAATGTGGTATTTTTGCAGGATACTCTTATTAGTGTACTTTCTAAATTGGTCTTCAATATTTTTATTTTTTATTTTACATTTCCTTTTTTTTTTTTATCCAGCTTCATTTTTTCTCATCTATTTGTAATTATCCACATTTTTAATTGTTGACTGTTGAAAAAAGCGGTGGTTTGTATGTTTCCACATTTATTTGCCAGAAAATGCACACATTGTATTACTAGCCCACGTGCTCATCCACAATTAAAGCTATTTAATGAGTTTATTCAAACTTAATTAAGAAATGTCATCCCCCTTTTATTTCGGTCCCTTTTAGCCTGGTTGTCATGACTGGCAGCCTAAAGAGTCGCAAATAAAGATCTTATTTCTGTCATTTGCGTTTAAAATACACAGACGGTCCTTTTCAGTCTGTGTTTTTGTGTACAATCAGAAAAAAAACGGAGAACCTGGGAGCCTTAATTTTAAGCTTCTATGTGCATAAATAACATCCTAATGGCAGGCAGCCGTCTTAAAATGTCTCTGAACCACAACTAGAGTGTTTTTCTACAACTTTATATGCTTTACTGCACATTTTCGTGAAACACTCAAAGCATTCAGCAAACCCAAGGACCCATTACTTTGCTTTTAGATGACGCGTTTACTCTTGAAGGGGCACGACTTATTGATTCGGCCCTTAGATATTTTTTAAGGCAGCAGCATTTCTACAAAATTGTGGGTTTTGGGAGGAATACAAGGCAGGCACGCGCTCGGCTGGCGTCACCGCGTTCCATTCGTGTACAAGGACGCCATTCCTTCCTGATTATAAGTGTACTTGGACGGGGGGAGGGGTTTCAGATACACTTCAAGGGTTGTTTTTTAATCAGTAAAGATGGGGAGAAGGCGCTCAAGAAGACCATAACGTGTGACGTTTTTTCTCCGCTCCAAACGTTTTTTACCCCTGGTTGTGACAGAGAGGAGAAATTGTGTTCTTTTTCGACATAATGGCAAGATGGCTCATTGAATTACGCACTTGTAGAAAACTACACTAATCTCTGTGTATCCTCCATGTGAAGAGTTTGAATGAGGGCAATGCCAATTAAATCTTTTACCTTACGGAGGCTAGTACACTGAGTACCATTAATTTGGGTACTATTTGTTCTTGTTACCTGCTGTGCTTAGAAATGACAACAACAATTTTAGTCACTGTGTAGAACGCGATTCATAATAATTTTAAACGTTTTTAAAAGGCAGTCTTTTCTCTTTGGATAAAGAGAGATGGAGAGGATGTGCTCTGTCGGCTAGATTGCCGACTTTGGTGCTGGAAACCAGGGTTCGAGCCTCGGGGTCGCGTCCACATCCTGTGATTCTGGGCAAATCACTTAATCTCCCCGTGCCTGAATGTGTCCTTGTGTAACGTAACCGGTGCTCATGTGAAGCGCTCCAATACCTTCGGGTCGAGTTTGCGCTATATAAATCTGTATTAAAAAAACAAATATATAATCTATGCTACATATCCTACTGGTAGTCGCCAGTAGGTAGTTAGTTCGGACTAAGGCTGGGCGTCGTGCTCTGCTTCGTGCACGTAGCGCTGCCTGCTTCGCCATTTGCGAAGTAGGCGTAGCAGGCAGCGCTACGCACACGCCGCTGCGAAGCAGAGCGGACCGCCACCCCGCCTGCCCTTATTTTAAAATATTTTAAAGAATGTAAAAAGTAAATAAATGACCTTACCTGCAGTGCGGCATCCCGGGGCTCCCTCTTCCTGCTTGCCGGCAACTTCTTCACACACATGCGCATGCATGTTTTACATTCTTTAAATTATTTTAAAATGAGGGCAGGCGGTGCGTAGTGGGGCTACGCGGAGCACGCAAGTGTGCCTAGATTTTGCCACACTACGCGCTGCTCCACGTAGCCCCACTACGCCCACTACGCCCAGGGTTAGTTAGGACCTTGTTTCTATTCAAAAGCGTTTTTTCTTTTCCCAATAACTTTGGCGCCGGTTGACGAATCTTCGTGAAATTTTCAAAACGTTGGCCCCGCTCCGGTCAGCTCCTATGCTGAAAGTTTTGGGGTGATTCACCAAGCGGGGTCCAAGAAAAAAGGGGGGTCCCAAAACACGTTTTCTCCATGTTATTTCCCATAGGAAACTTTAGACACGACTACAGCCTGAACTGCTGAAAGGAATTACACAAAATTTGGCAAAAAGGTAGCCCTTGGTTCAGAAAGAGACCTTTTTTTAAATGGTGTAAATCTGTTCAGTAGCTCCTGAGAAATTAAAAAAAGTAGAGGTCAAAAAATCAACTTCCCATAGGAAAATTTAGACAAGGTTACAGCTGAAACTGCTGAACGGAATTACACCAAATTTGGCAAAAAGGTAGTGCTTGGATCATAAAGCGACCTTTTTTTTAAATGGTGTAAATCCGTTTGGTAGTTTTCGAGATATTAAAGGAAAAAAATCTTTATATATCTGGGCGGGACTAACTACACAAGCACAAGCTTCGCTCTAATTGGCTGCCAACACTTCAATCCAGGCATTGTTGGTAGCCATCATGGTGCAATGCTTTTTAGGTCTCGCCCAGCGACGCAGCACATGCGCTGCCCACTACACAAACACAACTGCACTGCCCTAAACCCTAAAACACTACCCCAGCACGAGCCCCTACACTGCACTAACACCACTGCACTGCCCTAAACCCTGAAACACCACACCCAGCATGACCCCCTACAATGCCCGAACACCACTGCACTGCCCTAAACCCTGCAACACTTCCCTCAGAAACGACCCCCTACACTGCCCAAACATCACTGCACTGCCCTAAACCCTAAAACACCACCCCAGCACGACCCCTACACTGCCCAAACACTGCACTGCCCTAAACCCTGAAACACCAACCCCAGCACGACCCCCCTACACTGCCCAAACACAACTGCAATGCCCTAAACCAAGCAACACCAACCCCAGCACGACCCCCTACACTGCCCAAACACCACTGCACTCCCTAAAACCTGAAACACCAGCCCCAGCACGACCCCCTACACTGCCCGAACACCACTGCACTGCCCTAAACCCTAAAACACCACACCCGCACATCCCCCTACACTGCCCGAACACCACTGCTCTGCCCTAAACCCTAAAACACCAGCGCCAACACAACCCCCTACAGTGCCCGAACACCTCTGCATTGCCCTAAATCCTAAAAACCCAGCCCCAGCGCGACCCCCTACACTGCCCGAACACCACTACACAGGCCTAAACCCTGAAACACCAGCCCCAGCATGACCCCCTACACTACCCTAACACCACTTCCCTGAATCCTGAAATACCAGCCCCAGCAAGACCCCCTACACTGCCCGAACACCACTGCACTGAAATAAACCCTGAAACACCAACCCCAGCACGACACCCTACACTGCCCGAACACCACTGCACTGCCCTAAATCCTGAACCACCAGCCCCAGCACGACCCCCTACACTTCCTGAACACCACTGCACTGAAGCCTGAAACACCAGCCCCAGCATGACCCCCTACACTGCCCGAACCCCACTGCACAGCCCTGAACCCTAAAACACCACCCCCGCACATCCCCCTACACTGCCCGAACACCACTGCTATGCCCTAAACCTTGAAAAACACCACCCTACACAACCCCCTACAGTGCCCGAACACCTCTGCACTGCCCTAAACCCTGAAAAACTAGCCCCAGCACGACCCCCTACACTTCCTGAACACCACTGCACTGCCCTAAACCCTGAAACACCAGCCCCAGCACGACCCCCTACACTGCCCGAACACCACTGCCCTAAACCCTGAAACACCAGCCCCAGCAAGACCCCTACACTGCCCGAAAACCACTGCACTGAAATAAACCCTGGAACACCAGCCCCAGCACGACCCCCTACACTGCCCGAACACCACTGCACTGAAATAAACCCTGAAACACCATCCCCAGCATGACCCCTACACTGCCCGAACTCAACTGCACTGTCCTAATCCCTAAAACCCCACCCCCGCACATCCCCCTACAGTGCCCGAACACCACTGCTCTGCCCTAAACCCTAAAACGCCAGCACAACCCCCTACACTGCCTGAACACCACTGCACTGCCCTAAACCCTGAAAAACCAGGCCCAGCACAAACTCCTACACTGCCCGAACATCACTTTACTGCTCTAAACCCTGAAACACCAGCCCCAGCGCGACCCCATAAACTGTCCGAACACCACTGAACTGGCCTAAACCCTGAAATATCACCCCCTGCACGACACCCTACACTGCCCAAACAAAACTGCACTGCCCAAAACCCTGAAACGCCACCCCCTACACGACACCCTACATTGCCCGAACACCACTGCACTGCCCTAAACCCTGAAACACCATACCCCCTGCACGACCCCCTACACTGCCCGAACACCACTTCACTGTCCTAAACCCTGAAACACCACCCCCCTGCACGACACCCTACACTGCCCGAACACCACTGCACTGCCCTAAACCCTGAAACACAATACCCACTACACGACCCCCTAGACTGCCCGAACACCACTGCACTATCCTAAACCCACCCTCAGCTCGACCCCTACACTACCCAAACACCACTGTACTGCCCTAAACCCTAAAACAGTTCCCCCAGCACGACTCCCTACACTACCCAAACACCACTGTACTGCCCTAAACCCTAAAACACTACCCCCAGCGCGACCCCCTACACTACCCAAACACCACTGCACTGCCCTAAACCCTAAAACACTACCCCCAGCACGACCCCCTACACTACACAAACACCACTGCACTGCCCTAAACCCTGAAACACTACCCCCAGCACGACCCCCTACACTACACAAACACCACTGCACAACCCTAAACCCACCCCAAGCACGACCCCCTACACTACACAAACATCACTACTTTACCCTAAACCCTAAAACACTACCACCAGCACGACCCCCTACACTACACAAACACCACTGCACTACCCTAAACCCTATAAAAGTAACCACTACCCCATGCCCCCTTACCTCTCACTCCTCATGGTTCCTCTCTCCTCATGGTTCCTGCTTCATGTCGTCTCTGAGGGGCGGTGCATGTCGTTGTGAGGAAACGGAACAGCTTTTGTTTCCTTACAACGACGTGGATCATCTACATTTTTTTAGAACTCATGGTCATTTATCATACATACCTTTACAACAAAATTTGTTGTAAAGGCATGCGTAGTAAATGACCATGTGTTCTAAAAAAATGCGTAGAAATGAATTTGCGATGTACAACGCATGTGTGGTAATACATGCATTGTAATGGTATCGTGAAGTAAAACATTTGTTTTAACGGCTGTTTACCGATCGAAGCTGGCCCCTGTTCTTCAGTGAGTAATTTTTTTGATAAATTAGGAGGAAAGAATGTGGTTTTTTTACCGAAAAGTGCATTCCCGGCTGTTGTATTGTGAAAGTGTCCGCATGGCCTGGTTTCACTTCCGGTGAGAGAGTGGAAGAGTCTGTTTGGATCTAAAGCAGGTCTGCTGTTGGACGGGGCTGGCGCGACACGTCATCAGAAAACTCAGCTGATAGAAAGCGTTGTACCCGAAGTGTGGAGCAGTGCCATGAGAGGTCAACGAGTGTGTGTCCCACCGCAGTATGACCGTACCGCGTGACCCATGTGCCGCCTCCAGTGTACGGAAGGCAGAAGCTGCATCCATCGCAGGTCCTCTTGAAGACCGTTGTAGCAGTAATTCTACATATTGGAACTAGGGCATTTTAACCTTGTTGTTCCTGCCAGATACAAAGAGAAGATCCTGTGTTATTCAATGCCCTCGTTACCTTTTCTGTGGGTAGTGGTGCTTGTCACTTCACTGCCCGGCCGGTGCACACGATTGGGCTCCCCACCTCATGGGCCATCTGCAGGTCCTCTGCCCTTGGATCACTGGTTTCGGTTTCTGGAGTGGTAATATAAACAGTTACTCCCAAAGGCCTAGCCTGAACACTTGAGTGAATATCCCCTGCTCCAGCATTCCGCGGAAATTCTTTCCTAGCTCTCCCACGTCGACGACGATGTCATAATAGCTCGGCTCCGCTCGCGACACCGTATGACGTCATAGGAGCCATAAGAGGACCTCGTCGGCGTGCTGACGTCTGTTCCACCCATTTTTTCCGTGCCACCGAGGTAAAGAGGTGGACCGACACATTTTCACATGTATACATAGTATAATATATCAAAGCTCCAACTTCCTCCAGTCGCAAAGGAAATAGGCACTCACGGGAGACGCTTAGAAGATGTTTTTATTCCGGTATGACAAACAGACGCGTTTCGGCGAATTGCCTTCCTCGGTGTTTGCTCGCACACCGGGAGGTCGCCATTTTAAGTGCATGCAAAAACTGTCATCGTGATACATCAATCATAGAAAGCGGACTTGCACATTAGCAAATAAAAGTCCGCAATTGCTAAATTTGCAATAATAACTTGTTCGAATGGTAAATACATATCAAATCACAACCTAAGTCGTTAAATAAATTTGAAGACAAGTTATGTACATGTTCACACACACTATGGCTATTTAACAGAATTACGCCATGTATTGGCTACGGCATCCAAGTAACATCGCCACAAGCGGATTATCAAATCGATCTTAGAAAACCCGTCATAAATAGACAGACAAGGCTACAGTTGTAATTCATTGCTTAGATTATGTTCATACTGTATGACGGTACCTTACAGCTTGAATGCCCTGGGTCCCAATTTCAATTGGAAAATAAACATTAAAACCTCTATTTAATGCGTGGCTAAATATGTAACATGATTTGGCCATGTATTGGCTTGTCATACCGGAATAAAAACATCTTCTAAGCGTCTCCCGTGAGTGCCTATTTCCTTTGCGACTGGAGGAAGTTGGAGCTTTGATTTTCTGTGGAGTGCATCGCCACATTGAGGGCACCCACCCGCGAGTGAATTCCCGATTCGAAAGGGTGCAAGTAGAGCTGACATAGTATAATATATATATACATATATATATATAAATGCATAACCAATAAAGGCATAAAGAAATAGCAACAGATCAAGCATTTCTCACTATTAAAACCTAAGCATGATTAAGACATATTAAAAACATTCATGCCAAACAGTCAAAGCATCTTTTTGGTAGAAACAGGTGGACAATAGGGAGGTGGGTGGTACAGTGAGGAAACCACAGGCAGATACTGTATCCACCAGAAAAAGCGTTACCAAAGGTAAGTAACTTGCTCTTCTGATGGATACTTCTGCCTGTTGATTCCTCACCTTTTGAATAGAATCCTCAAGCTGTACCTCACCCAGAGGAGGGTGTCCACCTGACTAGACCAAAAAATCTTGCAAAACAGATCGAGGAAAATGGCCATCCCTCCTAACCTCCGAATCCAATAATAGACTAATTTTTTGTCGAAATTATATTGAAAATAATACTTTAAAAATACTTTTATTAATAAATTTAGGCAAAATCTTAAAGGAAAACTTTTATTTATAAATAATTCAAAGATATTTCATACATTACAAATTACGCCGAAGTCGCAACCCCAGCGCGACTTTTCAAAATGGCTACCGGAATACACGCAGCCATCATGTAATTTAAAAAAATATATATATATAGTTTTCCTTACTAAAAAGAATTCACAAATCTCTATATATATATCTATATCTCTATATATATCTATATAGAATATATAGAAACTAAAAAAACATAGGAATGAGGTACATTACTTACAAATTTTCATTTAAAAAACCTTTGAAATTCGCTGGAAAAACCATAGGTTTCAGGCACGTTATAGTTAGAAATTAGCATTTAAAAAAACCATAAAAATTAACTGAAAAAACCATAGGTTTCAGGAACGTTCTAGTTAGTTGGACATTTCTATCGTACAAAACCATAGAAATTCCAGCGTTGTAGTTAGTTCAGCTAACTATAACTCGCGCCCCCGCAATGCACTGCTGATGACATCTCAAATGACATCACTGATGACATCTCAAATGACATCATCCGCGTGAAAATTTGATGCACCTCCTCACACCTGAATATAACCTTTGATATGACCACTCTAAAATACAGACTACCATATTCGAAAAAATAGACCCATCAATACCAGTTACTAAATACGCACTGACTGATTCCTAGATCTACACACACATCCACTCATTCACCCATACAGCCACTCATACATGCAGTCACTCATCAATACAACACTATTATATGCACTCATACAGCTATACAGACACTCACACACTGCCACATATCCAGAGTTACTCACACACTTAGTCAGTCATGCAAAGAATCAATCATTCTTCCATTTACTCACCTATGCAGTTATACAGACACAACCTCACTTATTCATACAGATACTAACTCATAATTACTCTCTTATAGAATCACTGATACAAATACACACTCATCCATGCAGCCAATCTCACAATTACTGACTCATATATAGTTATTTATATACACCATCACTCACATATACTGCCTTTTACATATGTAGTTACTTGCACATGTACCACTGAGACATCCTTTCACTCACCAACACACCCATACACACACTCACCCCCTATACAGCTGTATCCACATGCACTCTTGAACCCAATACACCCAGTGAATCAACCACTCGCACATCTATGCACATAGTCCCACACCTCTCACCCACATACACACTGTCAGCCATACAAATACTCAGGCAAGCAATCAATAACCCATATAGACACCCATGCAGCTACTCGCCAACCCATGCAGCACCTTACACAACAACAGACCGACTGATACACACTTTCACACAGTTTAGTCACTAACCCATGCATTCAGTAAGACTCATTTAATCACTCACTTATACAGTCAGTCACGTACCTACTAAATCCTCCATACAGACACTTATACACCCACTCATTCCTCAATACAGCTTGGCATATATATAAAACAAAATTAAACTTTACAGAAACACATAGTCACTGGATGATGTCATCAGTGATGTCACTGACCATGTCATGAATGATGTAATATGTGACGTCATCAGCAGTGCATAGCGGGGGCGCAAGATATAGTTAGCTGAACTAACTATGACACCGGAATTTCTATGGTTTTGTACGAGTGAAATATCCAACTAACTATAACGTTCCTGAATCCTATGGTTTTTTCAGTTAATTTCTGTTGTTTTTTAAATGCTAATTTCGAACTATAAAGTGCCTGAAACCTATGTTTTTTTTCAGTGTATGTGTGTGTGTGTGTGTGTGTGTGTGTGTGTGTGTGTGTGTGTGTGTGTGTGTATATATGTATGTATATATATATATATATATATATATATATATATATATATATATATATATATATATATTCCAATCGAGAAGCACCCAACATTGAGGAAACCACACGCGGCGTGCATTTCAATATTTATTTGCAAGGCGGCGTTCAAACATCCTTCTGGACACAGGATTCAGTGTTCAAATCTTGCCATATGTTCCGATGCGTTTCGGGCATCCTTTCCCCCTTTCTCATGGAATGGCAACTGGAGTGTGGCAGCAGAGAAGGTCTTGCACCAGCGATATTTGTGAGTCCCGCCCCATGGGCGTAGCTGCTACGTGCATGATGGTATCTGTAGTTTATTCATTGTCAGCCATAGTGGATACTGCCACTTGTTCTCCTTTGATACATTAAAAGCCATAGTGGCACCGCCTCTAGTGTACCTGGGGGTCGTTTGTTTTGCCTTTTTCCTTGCAAATTTAGCACGTCATTCCATCTTGGCTGCCTTCGTGGCAGCTCCGGACCCGCTCGTCCGCAGGACAGAATAGATAGCGATAGAGTCGGCAATGCGGCGAGTGCAAGGTAAGTGGTTTTATTTATTTTATTTTCCCTATCCCATCGTTTGTTGACTTCCACCCCCCACCTCACTGCTTTTACCTGTACCGGCTGTGCATGATGGGAATACTGTGCACGTTGTAAACCTGAACGTAGGAACAATGCTGTGCACCCATCCCTGTATTAGCCATTGCACACAGTAAAATGTGTCACTAATGCCAACTGTCTGAATATTTATATAAAACTTTTGTGTGCAACTCGCTGCACAATACCTCAGCCTCCTTTACTCTGATTAATATCACCACTGCTGAGAAAGCAGGAGGTTGGTCTCCACTGAGCACTCCGCAGTGCGGGACCGGTCTCTGTTCTGCATCTGGCCCATTGCCTGAACAGTTGACTTAAGGGACCAATTATAGGAACAACTCCAATTTGCATGTCATTTTTTAAAAATTTCTGTCTGCTTTTATCCATATTATTATTATTATTATTATTATTATTATTATTATTATTATTATTATTATTATTATTATAATTTTTTTTGCTGACCTTATCAGTTTTTCTTCCAGATTCATTTTGCGTTCGTCTGATCAACATTCATTCATATTTATTTAGTGGTAATGGAAAACGGTAGTCTGCCATACCTATGCTCTATAGGTTAAATAATTAGGGACACCAATTCACACTTGCCAGCTGTGTTTGCTTATATATCAAAAATGCCGTAATCTGAAAACATTAGCTTTATGTTTCAAACATATGCACATTTTGCCGATATTTAAGCCTTATTAGGAACTCTGATATTTTTTAATTCGCTTAGCAGTTAGCACCATAATGTCAGTCTGTTTACCGCTTCTGCTTTTTCGTGAAAGTTTAGTCTGACCCCATTGAAGGCCTCAAACATTTTTGTTTTGTTTTTATCTGTTTATAAAAGTATATACACACTGGGGAACATACTGTTTTAACTTTAAATCTTTGTGTAAAATTCTGATACTTGTAGCAACTGTGAGAACTGTAACAACTGGGGCCGGGCAGATGTTACAATTGTAACTTATCCAGAATGTTACTCAATCTTAACTTTTTTGTACTTTAAAATGGAAGGCATGCGCCATGTATTGAATTTCCTTTTTTTAAAATACTTTCGCGAATACTCTCTATAAAGACAACATCTCCAAAAGGGGTTAGAAACAAGAACAGGATAATAATCTAATGAACAAGTTTATGTAAATGTGTTCAGGCATTTCCGAACTAAATCCTGCCACAGAAATACTATGTACTCTTAAGTAAAACTTCTTTGGGAGATGTAGTTTCAGTAGTCACTTAAACAGGCGAGTAAGCAAGTTTAAAACGTGCCCAAATGCCAGTTCTTTTTTCGGAGCATTTAAACCAATGCAAATAAAGGCCATTTTGGAGATGCCTTTTTGAATGCTGTTACAAGAGATTCTATTTAGCTGTATTGGATTCCTGGTAGGGAATGAGTCGGCGTTGTGTGTAGTGCTCGCCATGAACACAATAAACTCCAAGCACACTGACCGGCTGATTCAATACAGTGATTGAGAACAAGTGAACCTCAAGGTGTTTGTGAATAGAGACCGCGAGCTGGGGTCGTGAATACTCAATGGAAGAGAACAGAGAATTAACCCGACTCTGGCGGCCTACAAACACGATCTGTAAGTCGCCTAAATGAAGATGCGGTCAGCAGGCAAATGCCAGCATGTCTATGTCAAGCCTGTTAAGGAAATAAAAATATATTCATTTGTTGATTTGGCAGGCTGAGCGCATTCGATACACTGGATAAATGTGAACCGTTAATATAAACCATCATGTAAGTGGTAGCCTAGAGGATCAAGAAGGTACTGCTCCCAGGTCTGAGGCTCCTCCTTGCCCCTTCCCAAAGGGCACTTTAGGAGTAAGGGGGCACACAAACTGTGTGTCATCTCCTGGTTGGTGCAAGTTAGTGTGTCCTGCCGTGGCCTTTTTGCTCATCTTCCACCTTCTGTAATATTACACAGGGCAATAGGAAGAGGCATTCCCTCAAATGCATAGAGACACAACTCCATGCAAGTTATAGAACAACTACTTTGCATTGTAGCTAACTACTGAGTATTTGATGCAAAGTGTGCTGGATGAAATATAGCAAGAAAGAAGTCCATGCAAGACTTCTGGTGTTTCATCATTGCAAATCAACGCTGAGAAAGATCAGTCACATGTAGGTGGACAGTGTCAAAGAAGGTACACCA
The DNA here is from genome assembly GCF_964204655.1 of Triturus cristatus. Classification (NCBI taxonomy): domain Eukaryota; kingdom Metazoa; phylum Chordata; class Amphibia; order Caudata; family Salamandridae; genus Triturus; species Triturus cristatus. Next base: position 529,709,358 of record NC_140593.1, on the reverse strand, counting down.
TTGCTTTTGCAACTGTTTGCTCACCCATGTCCCTAAGATGTACTCTTATCTGTTATTTTTGTACTTTAACCCAGTGCACTGTTGGTGTATTTTAGTATAAGCCCTCCTATTTGAGCATGGGCATTATGTTAACTGGGTCAAGTTGCATAGTCAGTTGAGCATGTTTGGAGTGTGCTAACAGAAACAGACTCTTGTGGCCTTCTTTTGCCTTGTGTACTTCTTGCCACATATTTTCTTCATGCTATTGAACTGCAGCAATCCTTTCTAATTTATTTTAAGTGAGATGACATTTTGATTTCATGTACTGCTTTCACATGGTGACACATCACATACAGGCACACATGCATTCCAAACATCAAGCAAACACAACAAACATACATCTTTCAGATCACACAAGCCAATAGCCTTTGACATCCCTTGCAGCAGGTTGATGTGCAACAAAGGAGCACGGTATGATGTGTGGAGCGTATGTGCACCTTAGGAGAGCCCTGGGTGATTCACCTTGGCGGAGCAAAGGGTGGTGTACCTCAGAGAATCCTTTGTTATGTTATGTTATTTTCATTTATACAGCACACAGCTACTCGGAAGTGTCCCGGCGCTATAGACCGCTGGGGAACCCGTCCTGGCTATCCCTGTGAGATGGTCCCTTTCTGGGTATCTCCAAGGTGAAACCAGGCATCCCCGGCGTCTGTGGGGGGCCGTTGTAGAGATGAGGCAAGCTTAATGCCCAGAGTTGCCGAGTGTGTTCCTGGTTTAGAGTAGGTACCGAGGCGAGAATTATCGAGTCCGTTTTGACCCTGGTCCACGACCCTGCCGCGTCGGGAATTGAACCCTGGTCCCTGGCCGATTCTCTGCTTACGGATCTGCCACCTCTAACCAGTGAGCCACACCTCTCCACTTTGTGAACTGCTTGAGGTAAGAACTGGTTAGTAGGCCTCAAAGAGCACTTTGCGAAAGGCACCACAGAAGTACTGGGTGATGTGCCTCATGGGAGGATGATGCTATCAAAGGTTGTTATGCATCAGCAGGGCACTGGGTGACTTATAGTTCCCGGGCATAGGTTTGAAAGTGTTTTTTACAATGCAAACAAATCATGATATAAGTTATAGGTGAATACACCATTGAAAGTTCACTATCACATGCTGAAAGTTTAGTGGTCACCTTTTAAAACCACGGAATAAAAGTTTTACCTTCACATTGAGACACAGGTGAAATTTCAATTAAGGATGGTGATCTTTGCATGAACTACTGACGGTCGTTTTAGTTCTCAGCATCTGTGTAACGTTTTTTTCTTGACCACCATACGGTATTATGACAAGAAGCATGATTAAATTATTTTTTTTAAATTCACGCACAGCTTTCACGCGCTTAATTTTGATTGAGCAATGGACTAATGAGGAGCACCCTTTGATATTTATGCTTCTTTTTGACACTTAGATGGTGGTGTTGTAACACACTTTAATAGACATGCACATTTGCCATTCTCAATAAACCACTCATAACACTTTGTGGAATTTCAGTAACTTATCTTGCACAACTGCTCACTAAGCTACAAGTTACAACAAAAACCAGCTTATTATTAATCACATAGGCGAAATTTAATGCATTTACCAATGATTGGTTAGGTTTGTAACCTCCCATCATGTTCTCCATGTTTTTGCTCCTCTCCATTTGTCAATCTTATTTCGTTTATATCGTGGTGCACAGTCATGTGCCCGCTTCTCACAAGAGCTTCCAGGGAGTGACTGTGTACGCAGCAGGCGGAACGGTGGCAAATATGACAGCAAGCAACAGGCGGGTGAATGGTCTGCAGGTAATTTCCAGTGGGGCAATGACTGTAGTGCAAAAACTAAGACTCCGGGAGCCTTGTCTTCTGACAAGTCACTGCCTTACTGAAAGAATTGATGAGGATAATGACTTATTATCTAGTTTATCTTAGATTCTTATCTCTTACCAGAGTACTGACAATGACGGCTCAACCAATCACTGTGCTAATAATTCCACCTCTCGCATCATAGACCGTATTACTTGCGTAACGCTTTGGCATGTGTGCAAAGTGTCACCCAGTACTTTCAGTTTTTTCCCTACTACTCCTTTGCCTTCATATTTTTCGGGCATCATGTAACTGCTGAGCAAACCCCCTCTGACATAAGTTACCACTAACTGGCTTAGTTCTGAATTATAAGAATTCTGAACGTGTCTGCTCCTATTAATTGGTCTGAAGTATTAAAAAAAAGTAGTGGGTGGAATGCTTGAATTCATTTTAGCCACTGGTGATTACGTGGGTCCAGTGGCGTAGCTAGGGTTTTTGATGCCCAAGTAGATGCATCAATTTGCTGCCTCCCAGTGCTGGTAAGAGCGGTGTGGGGGTGCTGGCGAACGATCACACCAATCAGGGGGGGACACAGGTAACAACAAGCGGGGGGGGGTAGTTTATGAGCATCTAACGCCGACAAGGGAAAATAACCCCCCACCCCAAAAAAAAGTACCTTGCGCTCATGGATCGCCGCCACCCCCAAAAAATGATGTCCGGTGCATTTCCCCCCTCCCGAGCTATGTCACTGCTTGTGTCCACATTCCATTCTATCTTTATTATGCACTTATGCCACTTCAGTTTGGACGCAGCCATATGCAAATCAGTCTTGACCCTGCTCCAATAGGGTCTCATCATGACACCGCCCGGCAGTCAAAGCAGATAAACACTCTTTCTGACAATAAAGAAAAATGTGCATTGTTCTCTGTAATAGAAAAGAGAACACAGTTTAGCTTGTCTTGATCATTCCTGCTTCCTGATCATTACAAGATGGATGGTATTTATGTCAGCCATCAGACTGAAGTTATTACAGTGATGATGTAGTTCAGTGCAGGCGTACCCCTTTGTCTCTGGTGGGTGCTTTAGACATTAATGGAGACATGTTCCCTCTTACTCCCTGAAGAGTGAAATAAACACAGCACTTAGATGGAGAAAAATAGAGGCTGCCTAGGTAGTGTTAAACATGTTACATTTCCTCTGGGGGACTGTTGCCATCAGTGAATCACGCCATTGATCAATCCGGCTGTTTGCCTGCACTTCATATGTAGAAAGACAGTCTCTGAGCGGTAGCCATTTTACGTCAGCGTAATTGAAGCACCGCGAGGAAAGCTTGTCAGAGATCCCACAGCATCAGCGGATCAAGTCCGGCTACGAAAGAGAGCTGCGGCTTCTGCTCAAAATCCCCCAAGTGTAAGCACGCGCCACATTAGTATCCACCTCCTTAACCTTTGCACAGTTGCAAAGAGAATGTTATTTTGATTGCCAGTCAGAAGGGAATTTTATGTCTTTTCTTTTCAGAGGGATGGGGGTGATTATTCCATAGAGACAACAAAGTTTATATATGGCAAAATTAGCTGACCATGAATATTCATGGACCATACTGGCACTGCAAATCCTACACGGAGATGAGGCGGGATTCTAAAGTCCCGTTTAAAACTCTGGCGGCTTATTTTAAACTCGCTTAAAACACTGGGGGCTTTATTTATGCTGGTGCATCACTTTTAATATGGGAAAAAATGACATACCAGCGGCACAGGGGGCTTGTAATTTAGCCCCCTGGATTTTGATGTGCTTAATGGGGGAAGCAAATCTCTCAGTGTGTTGAGGTTTTTGACATTTTGTAAATGCGAGGAAGGTTATTCAACAGGGCCCGTGACACACTGGCTATGCCACTGCTGCCAGGGGAGCCTAAAATACTTTCCCAGTCCCCTTCCAATATACCCCAGCCCTACTCTGTTACTGCACCCCCCTGGCTTCCTGGCGTGAACATACATTTAACACCTGCTCAGAGTAGGTGGTAAATGCATGCCGTTAAACCCCATGGAATGGAGTATTCTCTGTGGTTTTACCAACAGAGAGATTAGTCCCACTTGGTAATTCCCCACTCCATGGGTTTTACTCAAAATTGCATGGAATTGGTGTGAAACTACTGCACTGTAGGAGTAAAAAAAAAGGTGATTTGACCATTACCCAAGTAATGTGCAACTTAGAATCACAGCTATGGTGTTATTCTTGTAATAGGTGTTCTGCTGCATGTTTAATGCTCAGTTATGCATGTGATGGAAAAGAGGGAACAGATAATTACTGTCAGCTCCCTGAATAACACCACTGATAAAACTTGAATGAGGTTTCAAATATTTATATTGTAGGACCAGGTACATTTAGTGATGTTCCCAGATTCACTCGAATTACAATTAAGTGGTCAAATTGGAACTCAAAAGGGAGCCTCAAGGTTCCAAAGTCGGCCACTTAGCCAGTAGATGTCACCTTTTCCTGGTTGAATTTGATTGGATAAAAATGCTTTACAAAGTTCTTAATTTGTGCGACTATTTTTCAGATTTTCTACATGAAAATTTCACAGGGTAGGTGGCAAAATAATAAAAACCGTGAAGAGAACAACGTTTTAATCCTAACACAGCCTGCAGCAGGGCCATTGCAAATATGTTATTTTTGCAGCCTCATATTTATGGATTTACCACATTTTGCCACAAAATCTGTCATCTGTTACACAATCTGCAGATTTTAACAAAAAAAAATAGTTTCTAGCTCCAGCTGCGGTTCGTGCAGTTAACATCGGTGGGGTGGTGGGGCCGCGTTGGGGGGGGGATTTCGAGGGACGATGCAGAGGGAAAATGAATTATTTATTTCATTTTCCCTCTGCACCGTCCCTCGAAATCCCCCCCCACATGGCCGCACTGCTGTTACCTGCACGTACCGCGGCTGTCTAGCTCAACGGATGAAAAGTTACCAAGAACTCAGCAATGCTGGAAAGCATGGCACACAGGTTGACTGGTTAGCTTTCTTTTGCTTATTGCTAGTGTTTGTGTGTTAAACTGGTACTAATGAGATGAGAGGGGACCTTTGCCCAGACAGCTTGTGTAAAAATGACAAAATAATGAAGTAATACTCTTAAAAAAAATGTCCCACATTATGCTGCATAATTTGATTTGCCATTCCACATAATTTAGTCAACTCTGCCACATAATTTGTTCCTTGCCGCCACATATTTCCAGCGGCCCTCCTCATATGATAGCATTGTTTCCCTAATACGTAGTGTCCTTCTCTGCATATTCCAGAAGTATTTGTCTTAGATTTGGAGGTCTCCTGTGGCGCATGCAGCAGGCCACTTAGTCAGCAAATCGTTTTCACTGGCTGCAGCAGTTTTGCTTTGGACTCCAATACATGAGCACACATTGTTCTAAAGTTATTGCCTGTATTGTTAATGCAGGCAAATACATCACCTCAGATAAACTTTGCATCCGTAAAAAGATTTATTTGGGGGCGGATATCTTCTATGTGGAATTTATTAGTATGCCTGGTCATTCCAACGTTGTTTATTTGCATAAGAACACTGCAGTTACTTTCAGCAAATTAATTTAAAAATAATTTTTGCATCTTGATCATTATCAAAGTGCGCACTGGGGGTGTTCAGTGAAGACTCCATAAATAGTTGAAGAGCTGGGGCAGCGGTATTTTACTACCTTAGACAGTGGTAAATGGTTGTTTGTCACCAGAACCTTGAAGGCGCATGCTGTTTTTTGGCTGGAAATATAGCAGTGGTTGTTGACATGTCTAACAAAAACAACAGAGCAAAATGCAAAAAACATACACAAAGCAGCATAACGCAATCAAAACCTAACGGGACTCAACAAAACACAACACCATCACATCACGATAACACAGCACAAAAACACAGATACACAGAACAAAAAATAATGGAACACAGCAAGAACACAACAAAACGCCACACGACTGTGCGCAGGTGGCCACCTGCAGAATCCTGCTTTCACAATATCATAGTAAAAAGTGTATGGAGCAAGCACTGCATAAGCTTACCATCACTGACATGAAATAATGAGTCAAAATTCTTTTGTGATCCAACCCTGAAACTCAAACTTGTAAAGCACATGCTTTTAGTATTTACTGAATTTGTATCTTTTTAGGTCGAGCCTGGGCAGCGCATGGGCTGCTCTTCAAGGCATGCTGTATTCAGGTAAGGACTTGAAGCGCCACCCACTCTCCGCCCATATTTTTCATTTGCTTGTGTCATTGTCCACTGTAAACTGTGGCTGTTCATTGTCAATAGGTTTAGTAGTCCCTCCTAGTACAGTCTTGTCTCGTTTTGTAACTTTCCATGGGAACACCCCCTGTTATGTGTGTTGTTTCTCGGTAGTCTTTAATTACAGCCTCCGAGCACTGTTTTCTCAAATAGCTTTGCCCTGCCTTCTCAGGACACGGTCTCTCCTAATACTTTTATTTTAAAGCACGGGCGCTAAACGCATTTGCAATGTAATAGGTCTCGCATTTGTGAAAGTTTAAGCTACTGGCATTGTAAGTGACAATGCCTTTCATTTATCGGTTTTAAAAACAACACCTAAATAAACGGCATTGTCATTTACAATGTCAATAGCTCAAACTCTCGTAGATGCGAGACCTATTGCATTGCATATGTTTGTTTCAAACATTTTTCTAAGGATGGTTCATGTAGAATGCACATTTAAAGTTACAGAGAAGTTGCTTGTCCAGGGGGTCAGGCAAACTACTTCTAACTTTTGTCCATTTGACAGAGTAGAAGCTCTGATGTGGACACACAATAGCTTCAATACCTGTGCACAAGCTTTTACTCCTATAGGCAACACTTTAAAATGCTTACCATGTAAGTTAATTCTGTATCGCGGCCCAAAACGGCCATCTGGAATTGCAGTGAGATGTTTTTACAGTTCCCATTTTATTAAGCTCTGATAATCTTTGTGTTCATGATTAGAATTTCATATCCCGCTGTCCCCTTCTAAAAAGAATTGCTTCCGATGGAAAAATGTGACTGACCACATGGTGTATGATTCCCTCAGCATTCCAGAATATCACTGTGTCAGAAAAGCCAAAATGGCTCAAATTGTAGCCTATAACTCTTTAACTACCTAAACATTACTTATCTTTGTTTTTCTTTCTAACTGGATTCCCCCAGCAGGAGGCTGATGTTCTTATGAACAAAATGGGAAAGAAGTTGTCAGCTGACTTGTCAATAGCTTTATGGTAAGTTATGTGAGGGACATATTTAGTGAGCTCCTCAAATCAAGACTAGTTGAATTTTCCCTTTTGGTAATATTTATTTTTCAAAACATAATTTTATTGTCGACTTCCAATATAGCACAAGCACCCCAACGGGCACCCAATGGAAATACATATGGGAACAGATATACGGGTCAACTTTTACAGTATTAATATAAGATTGATTCCACAAAAGATACATTGCAAGAAAAACTAAAGATACAGAAGAAAGAAAAGAAAGAAGAAAAATTCAACTGTGCCACATTTCTTCCCTTGAACAAATATATGGACCCTGAATAATGAGAAAGATGCTGCCATCCAAAATCAGATCGATTACAATCACTACATATATGCCAATGAACCAAGATCATTACATAAGTTCGCCAACATCAGGTGGGGGGGGATGAGGAGGCTCTAGATATGGTCCTCTATAGCCAACCCACCGCTTCCAAATTTTGTAGTGTTTGCTGGGGCATCCCTTTACCTCGAAAACTGGGAGCTCCAGGCCCATACAAAACTCTAGGCCCCTCTTTCACACCCCAAGCAACAGCGAGGATTCATCCTTCCAGGCCCTGGCGATATCACTCTTGGCCAGTGTCAGACCCAGAAAGTGAATATGGCGCTTGTATCTTTTCCCACCTATGTCCTCCGTGATGTGTAATATAGTCCGTCTCGGTGAGGAAGCAACAACCCTTCCCAGAACTTCCAACAGGCATGAAAACACCTCCCTCCATAATTTCGATAGTGATCGGCAGGCCCACACAGTATGCAAGAATTTACCCTCCATAAATTTGCAGCGCAAACCGTGCGGGGATGCGATCAAGTCCAGCTCGCCACAGCCTGTGCCTGGTGAAATAAGCTCTGTGCAGATATTTAAACTGGGTAAGGCATAGGCGAGCTGCTATTGCGGCGATAGCATTATGGGCACGTCTAATATTGTGTTGTGTGGTGCGGTTTGGCATAAATCCTGCCTGATCTGGATGGATCAACTCCGCAACATATGGGACTAGACTATTGGCAATTACCTTGGCCAAAAGCTTAGCCTCCACATTGAGTGAGGAGATCGGGCGATAGGACAAAAAGTGTTCCGGTGGATGACCCGGCTTCAAGAACACAACGATCTCAGCATGACCCCAATCTGGCTACCATGTTCCCAGGAAGCCTCCAGGGCTACTAAGTAGGGTTGTAAGAGTTGTGGGTGATATTTTTGAAAAAACTCACAAGGGTAGGCGTTCGGGCCCGGCGACTTACCCACTCGCATATCCAATAGTGAAGGCAAAAGTTCATCCACCGACAGGGGAGCATCCTGATGAATACAGGCCCCAGCTAGGCCCGCAAGACACAAGGGTTCGCTCTCCTGTAACGGAATCTATAAGGAAGTTGGCACGGAAACTGCAAAGTACAAAACAACGTTTATTAACCCTTAAGGGTGGTCCTACAATCCACACAACACTCTTCAGTATTGCATGGAGTAGCACAAAGGACATTCGTACACAGTCCCCTTTTATACACAACAGGGGGGCTCATAAGTGGGTGGATACAACACGAGGCCGAAGAACATTACCATTTATGGTCATTCTCGATACTGAATCAATACATGGGCGGAGCCAACACACTCCTTGAGCCCGCGAAAGGACATGGTCAAGCAAAGCTAATTATAACAGATGTGGTCAAGTCTGGGCATGCGCCAGATGGACAAGAGGGAGCTATTTATAAACTGTTGCTAGGCAGATTATAAAGAGCAACTAACACAGAGGTCGGACTCTCCTCGTGGTGAACACATGGCAGCATGCCAATACAAAATGGAGTCCGGACTTCGGTCAACATAACGAAGAAAACATGATCTAAAGGGGGAAGCATTAATGTCTTCAGTAAATGCTTAATCACATTCTGCCTTAATTTACAACAGACGACCCTTTCAGCATTTACTGAAGACATCCGGCTTCCAAGAATAATCATCATATATATCAATTATCATCATTCCTTTAACTTCTTTAGCTAGACCCTTTTGGTGAGCAACATCGGCAACAGCTTTCTTATCTGGAATGCAGAATGAAATGCATACAGAACAGCACAATGGTCCACATTGAATACACATACAGAAAAAGAACAGAATTGCTATAATAATACAGAGACCAGTTAAAACCTTCCATCCCCAGGCAGTAACCAACGCCCAAAACCATCCAGAAAAGGACCAAGTGCCGTTTTCTGTGTGGATTTCAGCTGCTATTTTATGCAGCTTGTTAATGGCGTTATAAACGGATGGCGTATGATCAGGGATGAACACACAGCAGCTACTTCCAATAATTTTACAGGCTCCACCTCGATCAGCTAGCATTACATCTAGTACCATACGATTCTGCAATGCAACAATCCTAGTTATTTGTAATTCTTCCGTAAGATTCCCAAGAGCGGCAGCAGTCTGATTTGTCACAGCTTCTACCACTCTTGTCAATCTTCGGATCTTCCTACTGTTCAAAGCAGCTCCAACAAAGAAGAACAGTCCTAAGTTAAAATCAATATACTGTTGCAAGCTGGTATCGGTCTGATCCACATCATCAATTGAAAGAGTACGTTTATATCTATTTACAGTCACATTATTCAACAGTTTCAAATCCTTATGATATGACGCAGGTGCTAAGAATACAGGAGGTAATAGGAATGATACATAGCATACCCCAGACCACCCAGCCGGCAAACGGTAATAACCTTTATTTCCACATACAAAATAGGTATTATGGGACGCTAGGAAGGTACTGTTGTTCAGCCCGTCAATGTTCAATACAGTTATACAATCACTGACACCAACAGGGATAAAACCCACACTCTGGACACACAAGTCCGCTTGAGCTTGTGCTACTTGGATTACGAATTTGTCCTTCCCCACAGTGTCTCTTGTGTTCGTGAAGATATAGGGAATGGATTCATTGTCCGGTCGGTACTCTTCCCATTCCCAAATTGTTCCATTCGCTTGTGGATACCCATTCTTGTCTTGATGGCATTCTCTATTAAGTCTAAAAAGCAATCGTCCCACTGTCGGTTTCCGAGTGGCAAACAGCAAAGTGTACCATGCTCTACAAGAGCCATTATGAGAGAAAGGAAGTGGTATAAATGGCGTACCTCCTTTCTTCTGATGGGCTGGCATCATCCCACATATCCAACAGTTCGTAGCGTTCGTAGCAACGTGGGTATGATGCAGCATCTGGATGAAAGTGTTATTCAAATAGGATTGTCGATGCTTCAACTCTTGATATGGCAATGTATAAAAGTAGTGCTCCGCAGGCACTGGAGTCGTCAACACAAGTGTCTTTCGAGCAGGAGTTGCCTCCTCCACAAACCATGTGGTTATACCAACGATAGCTACTGTTAGCATGAACCCCAACGCACAAAGGATTTTCTTCTTCTCCATGTCAAAAGAAACAATACCCTGATATCTTCCTGAAACTAAAAAGTCTGTCAGAACTCTTCCCCTTGGGCAGCGGTTGATTTCTTCACCAGCGGGCCAAGACGGGTGTCACTACACTAATGCAGGGCTGATCCCCCCCCCTTGCCTCATCGGCTCTCCGTTTCACTAACCCAAGGGCCGTTCTGACAGTATGTCCCGGCACTGGAAACTTTACTTCCTTGGTCGAAGATAATATCGCCTTCCTCCAGAAGTCGTGTGGTCCGGAAAGAGCTCCTCAGTGTCATTCGGCTCCGCAGCACGGCCTGTCTCTGCTGCTAGGATTTCTCGTTGATCGGTCAGCACGGCAGACTCCACCAATCCGGGCGGTACCTTTCGGCAGTGCAAGGAATGGATCCAATTCTTCCTGTTCGAGACTCGCACTGCCGTCCTCGTTGCAAGGAGGACTTGTTCAGGTCCTACCCATCTCGGCTCCAAACTGTTCGTTCTGTCGAAAACCTTCACCATAACATGATCTCCAGGCCGGAGACCATGTCCTTCACCGGTAGACCGATCAGGGAGCGCCTCTCGGACCTGTTGATGAATAGAAACCAAATTATCCGTTAACTGTGCCAGATAATCGCTCATCATTACACAAGGTACATCATACACAGCCTTAGGCCTTGGTGGACCCCAAATATTCATTGGGCGTCCAAATACGATTTCATATGGCGTAAGGCCAGTTCGAGAGTGTGGCACCGACCTAATTGACAATAACGCCAGTGGCAGGGCGTCTGGCCAAGTCAAAGATGTTGAGGCTTGGATTTTGGCGATCTTAAGCTTCAGTGTACCATTATACTTCTCGACTAGTCCTGCAGACTGGGGGTGGAATACGGCGTGGAACTTCTGGGTGATGCCTAGGCCCTTCAAGACGTATTTTATAACATCCGCTACAAAGTGAGGGCCATTATCACTCCACAGAAGTCTACAGACGCCGTATCGAGGGAAAAACTCTTTCAGCAATAGCTTCGCTGTAGTCATTGCAGTATTGTCTTTCGTAGGGTACGCCTCAACCCATTTACTGAAGGCGCAGACCACTACTAGAACATACTTCAAATTGTTACAGCGCTCAAGCTGGATGTAGTCCATCTGCAGAACCTCAAAGGGTGCAGTGGGCGTCGCAAATCCTCCTGCTGGAGTTCGAGTGCCTTTCCCTGGGTTATACTTCAGACAGATCATACAGGTCTGCACCACCCTCTTTGCTGTGCTAGCAATCTCTGGATGCTCCCAGACTTGGGTAAGCAATTTCACAATTGCGGAAGCTCCAACATGTGCTAGCCCATGTGCCATTTGAACCATAGGTTGTACGAAAGCCGTGGGTAACTTCCATCTATCCATCTGCTTATTTCTCCAACAGCCCTCATCATCCAACTCTCCCTCGCTAGCCCATTGCTCCCGCTCTTTATCAGAAGCGGTCCTTTGCATTTCTCGCACTTCCTCCTTCGCATCACGCCATCTTTCCACCTGTGACTTTACTACATACATGGCAGTAGCGCCGGGCTGCATCGCAGTCTCCCGTGCTACTCGATCCGCTAACGCATTCCCTTCTCCAACTTTATCAACTACTTTCCTATGGGCACTACATTTAACAATGGCAATTTTCTTTGGGTATGTCAATGCAGTTAAAAGATTATGAACTAACTCTCCATGCATTATCTGTACTCCATGTGACGTTAAAAACCCTCTCTCCTTCCAGAGTAGGCCGAAATCGTGCGCTACTCCGAAGGCATAGCGGCTATCTGTGTAAACATTCACACACAATCCTGTACTAAGCTCACATGCTCGTGTTAAGGCTATCAGTTCCGCTGCTTGAGCTGATTTCTGTGGTATGCGTGCTGTCTCCACTATCGTGTGTAATGTGGTAATTGCATACGCTGCTGAAGTCGTACCATCTGGTAGCTTCAGGCATGATCCGTCTACCCACAACTCTCCATCTACCTCTGAAAAGGGCGTATCCTGGAGATCAATACGACCCTTTGTTTGTTCCTCAGTCACAAGAATACAATCATGCGCTTTCTGCGCCTCAGGCTGGGTCTCGGGGTATGGCAACAATGTGGCCGGGTTTAATGTCACGCACCTCTTTAACGTAATATGAGGAGCCAAAAGCGTCAGCTCATATCCCGTTAAACGGGCACTGGTCAAATGCTGCGTCTTTGTTTGATTAAGCAGGGCATCCACAGCATGGGGAACTAACACCAACAATTTATGGGACAACACAATTCCTTCACTTTGGCGTATTGACACAGCTGTCGCCGCTACCGAGCGAAAACACCCTGGTAATGCTCGGGCGACAGGATCAAGCACAGCCGAAAAGTATGCACAAGGGCGCTGCTTGTCGCCGTGCATCTGTACTAAGACTGACAATGCACATCCATCTTTCTCATGCACATACAACGAAAAGGGTTTTGTATAATCAGGGGTCCCTAACACTGGTGCTGAACAAAGGGCCCGTCTCAATTGCTGAAACGCAGCATCACACTCATCTGACCAGGGGATCGGAATGGGCGTGTCTTTTGTCAAGAGAGCTAGTAATGGCTTGGCTATGTGTGAAAACCCCAATATCCATTGTCTACAAAAAGAAACAAGACCCAAAAATGCACGCACATCCTTCTGCGTGGATGGTCTCGGTGTGTGCAAAATTACTTGGATACGATCTGGTGTGAGTGCACGCCCCTCCTTAGACAAAAGTTGACCTAAATAAGTCACCTTTGGTCTACAGAATTGCAATTTCTTCCTAGATACCTTATGATTGTGGGAGGCTAAAAAGGAAAGGAGGGATAACGTGCTCTTTTCACACAACTCCAGGGTGTCAGCCGCCAACAAGATGTCGTCGACATATTGAATGAGGGCGACCCCCTCGAGTAGAACAAAGGAATCCAACTGTCGTTTCAAAGCCTGACTGTAAATACTAGGGCTTTCTGTATAGCCTTGGGGAATTCTACAAAAACGATAAGATCTATTGTTTAATGTGAACCCAAAAAGAAATCGGCTATCGGGGTGAATGGGAATAGAAAAGAAGGCATTCTTCAAATCAATCACTGAAAACGTGGTCGCCGTAGGCGGGACCAAGGTAAGCAACGTCGTGATATCGGAAACCACCGGGTACTGAGGTATCACGATCTTGTTTACCTCCCTCAAATCAATTATGAACCGATAGACCTTTGCATCCGTGTCCTTTTTCAAAATTGGGAGAATCGGACTGTTACAGATATTATAGGGAACTTCTTCCACCACCCCTACTGCTATCAAGTCTTGCACAATCTGTATGAGAGCCTCCTCGCCCTCCTGGGAAATACGATACTGCGGGAGGCGTGGTAGCACCGCCCCCTCCTGGACACTAATGTGGACCGGAGGAATCACCATTTGTCCCACATCTGTGTCCGAAGTCGCCCATAAAGCTCGGGGGAGGGTAGCCAACAATGCATCCTCTGATATCGTACACATCCGCCCAGACCGGGGGTAGTTGTCATTCAAGATCACCCTCACACCCTCAGGGGAGCAGCGGATTGTAGCCCTAAAGTACTTTAACATATCAAGGCCCATAATGTTATCCGGTGTATACGGAGCAAGCAGAAACGGACAGGGCGCAGAAAAAGAATCAACCTTAAATGTAAGGGGCTGTGAAAGAGGGCTTCGGGAGAGTGTACCGTCAAACCCTACCGATGTAACCACTGAGCCGGATGGGGGAGCCCCCGGAACCAAGTACCTAGACAATGCACTACGTGTCGCTCCTGTATCCACTAGGAACTGATCAGTAGAACCTAAAACCTCAGCCGATACATAAGGACCCGTCTGATCGACCGGCACCTCAACTGATTCGGACCCCCATCCAACGCATTCCTATGCATGCTGAGAATCATGATATCCCGATTGATCGATGTCCGATACATGATACTGGTGCTGGCGATCAAAAACATTTGAGCCATCTCGGTGCCGCCCGGCAGTATCGAAACGGACATTATCGTTAGAATTCCCTCTAAAGTTCGAGAAGCCCCCTCTACCTCTCGGGCCACCCGGAGTATGCCCCTGACGCGAAGCACGCAACGCTGGGCAATCCCTGGCCCAATGGCCCAACTGCTTGCAGTACGCACACTGGTTCCTATTCAAATCAGATCGGCCCGAAGGGGGACCATAAGATCCTCCCCTTCCTCTATTATTATTACCCCGTCGGGGCGGGCCATATACTTGTGCTAACATCACCTTGGTTTTGAGATCTTTCGATTTCTTCTCCTCCTGGCCCTGCGCCTCGTGCTCCTGACGCTCATAATACTGAGCGATAGTCAGAAGGGCCGTCGGCGTCGCGGAGGACCAGGAACTCTCGCTCGCTTTTAACCGGGCCGCAACTGCTGGTAGCAGATTAGCCACATATTTGTCCGCGAAAAGGTGGCGGCCCGTGTCATCAGTAAGCGACTGGCCACTAAAATCATGAAACGTCTCCTCAAAGCGCGTAAAGAAGTCCGCAACTGACTCGTCAACTTTCTGCTTACATGCAGTTAACATATTCCAGTCAATCTTTTTAGGGGGGATAATCGTCTTCAACTTAGCCACAATAGCCGCAGGGAGATCTAAAATATTCTGGGGTGGTTTCTGTGCAGGCTTCCGTTCCCTATCCTCATCCTCAAGGTCGGACCACCGGGCCTTGAAGGCAACCGCATCATCTACCTTTCGGACAGAGCGCCACGTATCCGGCGGTAGGATAAGGCCAAAGAACAGGTCTATATCCGCTAAAGTCATAATGCAAGAATTCAAGGCCCCCTCAACTTCTTCATAGAAGGCCGCTGGATTCTTGCGGGGGTCAGGCAACGCATTCTTTAGTGCCATAACGTCGGCCCTATGCCATGGAGTGTAAACCCAGTTATATACAAAATATCCCCTTGCATCGGCGGAGTTAATATCCGAGCTAGTCCCTGCTCCCTTAGGAGGAACATACAAAGGCGCCGCCTCTCGCATTGGTTTAGCATGCACTATGTCATCCTTATCTGACTGGGAGGCGGATGGGTGGCCCCCCGCTGCAGACGAATCCAACTGCTTCCCCTCTTCCGTTTGTTGGCGTGCTTTCTCTCTAAGGGCCAGCACCTCGTCCCGTAAAGCGAACAGCCGCCGAGCCGCCTCAGGAGCCTTAGGGGGAGAAAAAACACCATTACGTAATGCTCCGGCATCCGAAGACACTTCGTCAGGCTCAAGGACACTAGAATATTTTCGGAAAGCAGCAATTACTTCATCCGCGAAATGAGACAGAAAATACACCCTCTCTCTATCTTGCCACGGCCCCCAAGTATGGAACAACTCCTCCTTAGACATCTTGCCCTTAAGTGCACGGAGGGAAAGTTTCCGAAGCTCAGCCATATGCTCGGCCGATAACATGGACCGTGTGTCTACCTTACCCGAAGCCGGGCCAGAATCTTGCGGCCGCGGAGCAGATGCGCCAACATAAGGGGGCGGAGAGCGATCTAGTAAATAAAAATCATCATCAGGATTATTAAGGACAGGATAAAGCGGCTGGCGAACAACATATTGACCCGAGACCTGTAGCCTACGCTCTTTCTCTTGTCTGTCCGTGTGCTCTTTGTCCTCCCGACGCTTCGCTTCCTGCGCTCGCACATGGTCATTCTTCCGTTGCTCTTTATCAAACAGCGCTTTCTCACGTTTCTCTCGCTCACGCACTTCCTTCACCCATAATCGCACACACTCAAACATATCCTGACGAGCACGTCGCTTACACATACACTGTTCCACATACTCAATCTTACGTATATCAAACGATCCATACAAAGGCCATCGCAACTCAGGATCCTTCCTCGTGTATTTCCTCCATAGCGTGCTGTACATTATGGAAGAAAGACCATGCTTCACATACATATCCCTATTAGGAGTCCCCTCTGGGGGAGCTGGAGCAGATTCCTCGAGGTTCAACCGGTTACCAAAACAGCAGCACCACTTACGGAGTGCGCTGAAAGCAGGCATGCTCAGAAATAGTGCAAAATATGCAATATTATAAGAAAAAAAATGGCACTTAATCGTTGCGCCGTTCAAAGTTTACACAGCTCCTGGAGAAATTTCTCCACATTACCTGCCTATATGTGTTGCAACGCATATATTTTCACAAAGACAAATTCAAAATATGACTAGTCATCATCAATCAAAACTCAAATAGCCAACCCAGGCTTCAAAACTCGGAGCAAGTACCGTACAACGGTTCTTACCAATCAAGAGTCCAGGTTCCAACTGCCAAGCTCCACAATCGCCCAAACGGCTCTCACGGCAGGACCGACAGAAGAGGTCTCAGTCGATGACCGTCGCCACCCAGACGGTCAGCTCGGAAGGGAAGGAAGAAAAACCTCGGGATGCCAGGGCTAAGACGCCGCTGGCAGTGATCACGTCCCCGGCCAAACTCCTCACCTTCGTCGCGACCAGTCCTTCGAGCATCCGAGTCGCCGATGAGCCCCACGTGACGGGCGCCAATTGATGAATACAGGCCCCAGCTAGGCCCGCAAGACACAAGGGTTCGCTCTCCTGTAACGGAATCTATAAGGAAGTTGGCACGGAAACTGCAAAGTACAAAACAACGTTTATTAACCCTTAAGGGTGGTCCTACAATCCACACAACACTCTTCAGTATTGCATGGAGTAGCACAAAGGACATTCGTACACAGTCCCCTTTTATACACAACAGGGGGGCTCATAAGTGGGTGGATACAACACGAGGCCGAAGAACATTACCATTTATGGTCATTCTCGATACTGAATCAATACATGGGCGGAGCCAACACACTCCTTGAGCCCGCGAAAGGACATGGTCAAGCAAAGCTAATTATAACAGATGTGGTCAAGTCTGGGCATGCGCCAGATGGACAAGAGGGAGCTATTTATAAACTGTTGCTAGGCAGATTATAAAGAGCAACTAACACAGAGGTCGGACTCTCCTCGTGGTGAACACATGGCAGCATGCCAATACAAAATGGAGTCCGGACTTCGGTCAACATAACGAAGAAAACATGATCTAAAGGGGGAAGCATTAATGTCTTCAGTAAATGCTTAATCACATTCTGCCTTAATTTACAACAATCCAGCTCCTCACGTGCCTTATCCGACAAAGTGCGGGGAGGAAAGTCATCGATAAACTTCTGTACAAGGGCAGCAGGTAGCAATGTGGAAATGTACCTTTTTAAGGGCACACTGGTGCAGGGTCACCCTCTCGTCCACGGGTCCCCAGTCCAACAAAATAGAGATCGGCACCGGAGTTGTAGTAAAATAAATCAAGTTTATTAGTCACTCATGATGAGACCGCATCCAAACAACACCCTCGAGTGCTGCAAGAGGAAGTACACATAATGTAAAAACCATTGTCTTTATATACTGTTTGTGCAATGCAATCTCATGGGAAAGAAAACCAGAGAGAACAGGTTTAAGCATAGAAATAGCTATAGGCAAACCAGAACAAAGGCTAACCAGATGGTCAAGAGATGAGGAGGGGGAGTAAGGAATGTTTATGGCGGCAATAAGCTATCAATAGATAGCATCTGAGACCAACTGCACCGGCAGTTGCAACCCCCAGCACGTACAACAAATTGACCATGTCAGCGAGGTCAGCTAAAGTTGAGGACACAGGCTGGGTGAAACGACGAACAGCAGAGAGTAAAATGAACACGATAGAAATTAAATGGACGTGACAGTCAAAATGGCTGGCACTTATGCGAACATGAAATTTACACTTTTCCACAGCACCTCCTGAGGAGTATAGAGGTCCGGAAAAAACTAGGCAAAGCTATCGGCAATTGCAACGGGGTCTGCGAGTACGGTCCCATCGGGGTCACCTATACACAGAAGCACCTGAGGCTGTATCGTCTGCTGACATAGACGGTGTAACAGAGCACTGGATTTGTCTCCCCCACTGGTAAATCCGGCTACGAGTGGCGAGTCAATAAAGACAGGCTTCATTGAGGAGTTCGCTGGCGTATGTCTGTTGCATTGTCAATAGTTGTCTACGTGCAACCTGTCCCGCTGTGTCCCAACTGGCGCTCTCTAATTCAAGGAGCTGGGCCTCAATTCTTAGCAGTTTATCACGCTGCTGCCTGCGTAAGGCAGTACAGAAGTCAATATTCGCTCCCCCTAAGAGTGGGTTTCATAGCCCCCCAGAGGGTGACCGGCGACTCCACTGATCCTGTGTTAAGCAGTAGATAGTCCGCTAGAGATGTATGTATATGTGCCCTATACTCCTCGTCCTTTAATAACCACAGCGACCAACGCCACCAAAATCGGGAGTTTCTGGGGTCTAGAAAGAGGAGAATGGACACCGGGGAGTGGTTGGATAGCCCCCTGGGAAGGATTACAGCCTTGGCTAGTCTATGGGTGTGTTGCACTGTGGGGAAAAGGAATCATGTGGTTTACAGAAATAGGTGTAAGCATGCGTGTCAGGATGTATAGTCCTCCATGTGTCAACCCACCCCAACCCTTGAACCATGGGGAATAGTTTGGAGACTGGGGACTCTGCAACTCGGGCTGTGGCACGGCACCTATCCTGTGACGGGGACATAACATCATTCCAGTCCCCCCCCACCCCCCCGGACTATAGTTAATACCAATGGAAAGTCGGTCCAGAGTGTCGTCAGCCTTTCCACTAAGGACCACGAGAGTGAGGGGCATAGACACTGCCGAGAACAATGGTTTCACCATAGAGTGTCCCATTGATCATACTGAACCTACCCTGTGGATCCAGCCACGTGCGGCTATGAACAAATGGGACACTGCGATGTATGAGTATTGCAACTCCCCAGGAGCCTCCAGTGAAACCAGCATGGTAGGTGTGTGCGAAGCGAACCGTCCCAAACAAGGTGTCTTAGTGCCCCCTAAGTGGGTCTCCTGTAGGAAGAGAACACCCGCCCTGTGCCGCTTTGCCTGGCGCAACACAGCACCCCGTTTAATCTTTTCCAATAGACCATTAACATTCCAACTGAGGATACGAAGCTCTCTACTCCCAACCCTGGCTAGAGCTTGCGACCTAGTCGGTGGTGACATACATTTAAGCATCTGATAACTTGGATGACATTGGCAATCTCAGACTACAAAGAAGGAAAGACTTGGTGGCAGGAACAAATAACATCAACCAGAACAAGAAACCCATCCCCTCTCCCACCCAATACTCAAAAACGATAGAAGTATCTGTCGCGGTGAGCATCGTACCACTACCCCAACGGGGGCAAGGTGCGGTCTTATACCAACAGTTCCCCATAATGCAATCCCGAAAGAAACGTTTGGTTCTCAGATGCTGAGAGGAAAAGAAGGCCACTCGTAGGCCCATACTTAATACCATCAGTATATTAGACAAACTAATCGGAGTACTCCAATTCCAATTCTAGAGTAATAAAGCCAAATGAGAGATCGGACAAAAGACAATGAGATAAAGTTCACCAGCCTATCTTGTCCTCTCCAATACATGTCCCGCAGATCTCAGTTTCCACTGTGCACCGGCGAGTAGTCGCCTATACCCCCATCATCCCGGGAGCTGGAGGCACCTTGAGTATTGGAACGACGCCTCGAGCGTGATCTTCTGTTCATTTTCCCTTTAGTGTTAGGAAGCCGCTGTGTGGCCTCACTAGAGGATGACTCGGAATCAAAACGTGTCGGAGTATGTGGCTTGAGCTTCCGTCGTTCGTCTGTCCAGGCAAAGACCTCCTCGGGGGTGTCAAATAAGAGAGTACGGGACTCGTATATGACCCGCAGCCGGGCCGGGAATAGCAGTGCATATTGGAGCTTGAGTTCTCGCAGACGGGCTTTAGCAGCCGTGAATGACTGCTGCCGCTGTTGCACCAATCTTGTATAGTCCGGAAAGATGAGGATATGGTGGGAATCATGCTGGAGCCTGCCTGCCAATCTAGCCTGCATCCCGGTCGTGGAAATTGAGGAATCTCGCTATAATGGGCTGAGGCCTGGCGCCAGGTGGAGGCTTTTGCATCAAGGCACAGTGTGCGCGTTCAATAATGAAACATTGAGATAAAGACGACTGAGGGATCCAGCTCCGTATCCACGTAAGAAGGAATTGTCCCACAATATTATCCTTGCACCCCTCTGGAAAACCTACAAAGCAAAGATTGTTCCTTCGGGCCCTGCCCTCAGCGTCCTCCGCCCTAAGTGTGCGAGCCCCTTAGTGATGGATTCCAGAGAGGACACCTACTTATGTAGTGAAGCAACTGCATCCTCTGTAGTGGAGATCCGGGTTTCGGCTTCATTTATTCGGTCGACCGCTTTGCGGAGGTCCTGACGGATCAACATCACATCTGATCGTACCGCCCCAATCTGAGTCTCAAGCGTAGCTCGGGACTGCGTGATTTCTGCCATCAATGCAGCGTTATCGGGGCCAGCAGAGCCCTGACCCGCCAACTTCATACTAGCGGCGGCATAGCGATCAAGCGTGCTCTGTTTAGCACCATGTAGCTTGTCGCGAGTCATCTTAAGAAGCAGCGGATAGATCCTCACAAGGCGGTGACGTTCTGTAGCAGTCGATAAGTGGCGCACCTGCACCTCAGCGCAATAATCATGCCAGTGAAAGCAGCCGGGGGGGTTGAGAGACGGAGATGGCTCCCTCACCGCTGGCGGCCAGTCCGAAACGGGCAGAGAGGCCGGTGAAGAGGCAACCTGCACACAAGCCACACCGCGGCCTAGCCCGGCCGCTTCTGCACGCAGGCAGCTCCCCACCCCCCTACTGGGTGCCCCCGCCAAGTGATGGTCTCTTTACACAGCGTAATGTGGTAGCAGGGGGTACTCCGCAGGAGTAGGGGCGAAGGTGGGTTAACCCCCAGCTCGCTCCAGAAGCGATCTATATACACGGCCCACCCGGTGTTGAGGGGGTGGGTGGTCCCTCGCTGGTCCCTCGCAGACTGGCGGCCACGTATGGGGCCCAGTACAAGCCAACAGTTGGTACCCTCACCTCCACCACCCCGCAGTGTTATGGGGGGGCTCCGGGGCCAAAATGAAATCCCTGGCTGCAGCGGTAGGGCACATAGGGGGGGGCCTCAGAGAGGGCCTCAAGGGCAAACCAGGCAGTGCAACGGGCCCCACACCCAATCCAGCGCGCAGGGACCAAGACACGCCACTCCCAGCCACCAGAAAGGAAGGGGAGGACCACCAAGGACACCAAAGTATCCTGTAAATAGCAGAGTTGGCAGGCCCAGGCAGGAGCACAGTTCTTCCATAGGCAGCCAGAACCCCCCGAGACACAACCAAGGCAAAGGAAAGGGGGTGGGCACACAAACCTGGGGAGTCCTTCAGCTACAGCAAGGAATCGTATCCCAAAGGTCCAAATCGCGGCGATCCTCCGCAGCTGGGCCCAGCATCGGCAGTCGCCAGATCCGCTGACAATGGCGTTCCCCAGGAGTAATCCGGTATGGCCGCGCGGCCACAGCTCAGCGTGGATCTGCGCGACCACTTCAGGAGTCAATGGCAGCCAGGGAGGAGCAGGTATGGACTTCCGCCTCCTCCCAAGCCACCAGAAAGGTAAGATATACTGGGGCCGGGCAGGGAGCACCGGAACGCGTGCCCCCGGCTCCCCTTCACACACCACCCTCACGGGCCTGCCAGGTGACGCAGCCACAGCAGAGCGCCAGCTCCGCAGCGATAGTATGGCGACGCGCCACCGGATCCACACAGGCGGCCCGGGTGTCTCCACCCGCTAGATGGCGGGTCGCATGCACAGTTCGGCCACCAGGAGGCGGGGTGCAGCATGGCAAGGACTCCAGCGGCAGGCTTTGGTCCGGGAGCAGCCCCGCCAGCCAGCTCCACTGTCGGCTACTAAACCATCAGGTGCAATCGCAGCATACCGGGCACGTATAATGCGGGGAAGGCTGGAACGAAGTAAACGCTGATGGGGCAGGATAATAAGAGGATTTATTGGCAGGCCTTCGGAGCTCATCTAGTGCACGTCCGCCATGTTGGACCGCTCGGCCATGTCCCGCCCCCCCCCCCTCTTTGGTAATATTTAATGTTAAAAATCCTTTAAAACTGGTTTGCACACTCCCATTTACAAGATTGGTTTATATATGTATATTACTGTTAATGCGTGACATGCATGGCACCTCTGAATTACTTTTTGTACACCACACTCATTTTAATAAAATTGTGTTTTTACAAAAAATTATATCCATTGGCTCTTTCCTCTTCAGTTGTGCCCTCTGAACAGGTACGCTTTCCAAATGGACCTCTTCTGAAATGCGGATGGGTATGTCATTGAGCTAGCTAGAATCTTAAGAGGTGTTGCTCTTAGCCAGGTTTTTTTAGAAGCACCCACCAGACTTCTTGGTAGGTGCTGAACACTGTCCAATGGATAAGGCGGTTTGCAGCTTGGTGTGAGGGCAGTTCACCTGTCTCTCTTTTATTTGTATAGCGTTGGATACCATCAGCAATGAATTCAGCCTCCCACCAATCAAATGAGCTTTTGAAGCAGTATTTAGGTGCCAAAGTTACCCTGCAGAAACTCCACTCCGCTCTTTCACCAGCCAGCAAACTGTTGCCCCCAGTCTAATGACCATTAGACACCCACTTTCTATAGAGTTAGCAAGAGCCAAGGTGAGCCACAATCGCAAGTAACATTCCATGAGATTAAGCAAATTGTTGAGAGGACATCTAAGTGTGTAATTGCTATTTTCAGGATTTTTACCCTGTCTCCATGTGAGGCTAGACTGATGGCGATCGGTGCTCCTCTAAATCTGTCGCCCGAGCGGCACAGAACTTAGGGTTCGGGATAAACATTGGTTTACAGTGGCCCGTCATGGACTTGCCAACGTGCTGAGTGGAGGGCAGATTGGAGAATTACATCAGCATTTTGGAGATATTAGTGACCGGGATCATATGGTGCACATTGTGGTGGTGCACTGACATCATTGTGGTGTGTTGGTTGCCATCACAGCCCACAGAAAGGTCTGTCTGTTCTAGATTTCAAGTCACACACCACATTATCTTTCCACCTCCCTTCCTGCGTACACTTTACTCTGAGATGATGCAGTGTTGTTGAAACCAGGTTATAGCAGATTAGTAATAGATGAGTTTCCTGCTTATGTAATCTCCACTGGTTATCAATTGAGTATGTTTGTGGCCTTTTATCTGGGAAAACCCTGGTGGATATAACTGGACCAATGCACTTGCAAATGGCTGTGAAGTCCAATGTTACATTCACTATTGGAGAACGCTCTATTCTTTGTGAACAGGCTCAGCCAAGTGTATGGGGTTGCCTTTATGCCTCCATCCCAGTGAAGGCAGCAGCCACTGACTTTGTCGGTGGAAGCTGTGGTGCCCTACGAGGAATGGGTTTGTCCTAGTTTAACCAGAGAGGCTCTGTATCATCTTTATTGTTTACACTGTGTAAGTGAGATGATATTAGTGATACCTGAAGGTGGATAGAGTCCAATGGGGAGCTGGGTGCAACCTACTTTTCCATTATCCTTCCATCATAATGTCTTGTTATTGTCATACGGAGAGGGGCGCTTCCTGCTAGCTCATTACAATGTCATGTTATTGACATTATCAATATCATGTTATCGCTATACAAGGAGCGGTGCTCCATCACTTCACAGTGACTTATTTTTCTCAGTAGCTACCTTTTGCTTGTAGAAAGTGTAACATATGCACACCTCTCCACAGAGAACTTTGGGCCATGTCTATCAACCAATTTTGCCATCGCAAATGGGCCGATTTGCAGAATCAGACCGTTTTCGAATGCACAAATAGACCGTGGCAGCCAGCTTGGCTCACGGGTGGAGGGGCGGGTGCCACGCGTGGTGGGGGTAGCGTGGGAGATGGTTGCGCAATGAAGGATAAAAAATAATAATAAAAAATAAACACTTACCTTGCCGACAGGTCCCGCATCTCTGCTCCTGCTCTCCCCGTCGGACTTGAGGAACAGGAAGCACACTCAGGCTCCCATGACCAGTCATAATGCTGAAATGCAGCATTGGGATTGGTCTGAGTGTCCTGGTACCACGCTCAGCCAGGGAATGGGGCCCTGGGCATGTTCTCCCCGCAGGCTGGAATTCAGTCTGCATGGAGAACACGTAAAGTGCTTGTGACTGTATTGAGCTGCAGAGGGCCGGCCAAACAGTCATGTGCACTTAGGAGTGGGCAAACCACTCCTAACCTGCCCTGCTCTGAGCGCAGAACAGCCCCGCCCACCCACCCGTCCGCAAAGCAGCATGGAAACATAAAATGATAATAACTCAAGTTATTATCACTTTGTTTCCTTTAGTTTGCACTGCTTAAAAGCAGTGGGGCGACGCTCCTCCACCATAGCGGAGGTGTCGCCCCTGAAAAAAGGCTATTCACATGTATCAAACCCTATTTTGTGATTCGATAACCTGTTGCCGAATCGCAAAATGGGTTAGCTATTCCGTATTTGGAAGGGGCGTGTTCAGGGCGTCCCTTCCAAATAGCGAATCACAGCAGTGTATATGACTGTTTTGTGATCATGAATTCAGTCGCAAAACATTCGCAATTTACCACCAACTTCAAGTTGGTGGTAACCCATTCGCAAATGGCGAGTGGTCCACAAGGGACCCTTTCTCTTTGTGATGTATGCAAAAACAATTTTTTTTAAAGAGCAGGCAGTTGGCCCACGGACCACTGCCTACTCTTAAAAATTGATAAGAAAACTTTTCATAATTTTTTGTAAACGCAACCAGTTTTCATTTAAGGAAAATGGGCTGCATATAAAAAAAAAAAAGATTGCTTTTTTTTTTTAAAGCAATCATTGCCCAAGCAGGCCGCCATCCCAGTGATTTTAGCGATGCCTATGGGGTCGCAAATTACGACCTACCTCATTAATATTAATGAGGTAGGTCGATTTGCAACTCCCTACGAATCTCTATATGAAACTCTTGGAGTTTCATACATTTGTAATTACGATTACCTAATTGCGATTTGCAGAAAATTGCAATTAGGTAATCGCTATTACAAATGTTGATAGATGTGGGCCACAATGTCCTGCAAGTGTTAGCGGGACTATTTTAGTTTCTAAACTACAGAGTCTCAGTTGTCTTGTGCTTGATTCCTTAGCTCACTGATGTCTACCTTTAACTTCAAAAGTTTTTTGGCAAAATGTCCTGCACGTTTGGGCCTGTGTAGGTGCACAATATGAACAATAATGCTTAGTTACATGCTTTTAAAAGCTAGATAGATAAATTGTTGCAGTTCATCTTTTTTGTTTGTTTACATGTGACTGACTTTACCAGGACAGCTGTGTTTTCATATGTTAGACAAGCATAGGCAAAGACAACATCTATCTCCTTTAGCACTTAAAGGTTTTGTTAGTAGAGTTTACCAATGCTGTATAGAGGCAGTAAAAAGCAAAAAAAAAGCACTTAGAATGTTAAATCCAAAAGAAATCCTAAGTGCGCAAACCCACTTTTGATGTGGCAGATGACCCAAGCAGCAAATGGCAGCTGCTGGGCCCGCTATAAAAAGCGCACCAAAAAAAAGGAATGCCCATTAGGTGTGGAGAAGAAATAGAGGAGTAGGGGGGTGGAGCAACGTGAGAGAGATGAAATAAAAATAAAGACAGGTCGGGAGACAAGCACACAAAGGAGAGAGTCCCTTAGAGTGGGTTGGGCGGTTAGAAGCGGATGAGAGAGCGCAGCACACAAGCTAGAGAGCTAGATATCACATGATGACTATTTGAGTGCTGAATGAAGAAAATAAAACAGTTCCCCCAAATGTGAGCATTGGAAAAATAAAAGCCATCCAGTCAGAATGGTAAAGAGGCTATGCTCCAGAGGAGGGACACACAGAAGAAAGGGAAGGAAAACCATCAAATAGTAATCAAGCCCACTGCAAGTTTTTTACATACCCACATTCGGTGTTTTGCAACCAAACCGCTTGTTCTGGTGGGCAAAACCTAAAGCCGGGAATGTATGCAGTTTTTATTTGAGTTAGAAAAGATAAATGTATGAGTTCCATCTTTATATGTGGTATGTCAGGAGCATGGGCCATAGCAGTCGGATTCAGGGCAACATGTGTGTAGCATCAGTGGACAGACGATACACACCCATGGACAGTACTGACTTTATTTTAAAGTTCAACTATACCGTAAGAAATCCATAAATACTCTGAACTCCAATGCCAACCATTGAGATCAAAGATGCATTGCTTACTTGCTCTTATTGAAGAGTAAAAGGGCTGCACTTTCTATTGAATGCAAACTGCAAATACCAGAAGAACAAACCTCGTGCAAGTTTGATGATTAAACACTGGTTATTGATATCTAATATAGAAGCATTGATTCATTTTATCAACAGCTGAAGGATGGAAGGCTGAGTTGGTGAAACACAGCTCCTCACATATCGTCGTATGAGGCCTCAGGCAATGCAGCAACTTTACCATAATTGTTTGAGTATAGATCACACAAAATTCTAGCAAAGCAGGCCCCACCGGACCTCCTGGATCTATTGGAGGCATATGTACCAGAGCGCTCTCTGCTGAACAGGCCCTGGTCTGTGTCCCTCGAGTGTGGAGGGCCAGAGCGGGGGGCGCTCATTTCGTCACCTGGCAGCAAAAGTGTGGAATTCTCTCCCGACTTCAGTCAGAACTATTCCTAGCCATCTGGCTTTTCGCAAAGCCCTGAAGACGTGGCTTTTCCCCCTCTCTACCATTTAACCACAATGACTTGTCCTGGCTCTTGTTTCGGGTTCTTTTACTGCTGCGCTGGGACGCCTCATTGCTGTGGCAGCCATGCGCATTACAGATCTAATAATAATAATAATAATTACGAACAGGTGTAGAAATCGATGAGAGGAGGCAAGATGGCGAATACTCACATAGTACTGCCACTGACTGGTGCCAGTACATGGTGAACTTTAGATGGAATTCAGAAATTCAGGCCAAGTGCCCATCAAAAAAAGAACAAACTACCCAAAAGACAGTGGATGTGGTTTGATTCTTCCAGCTATTAAAGTGTGTTTTTAAAAAAAAAAAGGTTTTTTTCACTGAAAAAAGAAAGTTTCTAATGTTAGAAAGTGCTGAACATTTACAAGGTTCCTTCCTGTATCCCTCTCACACAAAGAGAGAAACACAGATCACATTATCGGGTTGGCAGGGGTAGAAGCATATGTGAGACGGCAAAGAGCTCACTAGAGCGAGAGCAACATGGAGTGCGCGGACTGTGTGGAGAAGCACACAGGAGAGAGCAAGCACCACACAAGATAAAGAACAACACAGACCGCAGACGGGAGAGAGGGGTATTTGATGGGGAAGAAGCACACAAGGGACAGAGTTGGAAAAAACATGCACTCTCCCAGAGTGCTTAACAAAAAAGTAATTCTTTAAACGGGAGAAGTGGAAGGATGCCAGTCCATAAATGAAAAGGATGGTAAAGAGTCTATACTCCAAAGGAGGGGCAAACCAAAAAAGAGGAAGGCAAGCCATTAAATAAAGCAAATGAGTGATGATAAAGCCAACCAATGGAAAGCCCACTAATTTTTTGATGATCCCACAACAGGTCTTTTGCAAACGCGCAACATTCTCGGTCTGTAGGTTAAACCTAATAAAAAAGACTGTGGGCTGGATTCAACAATGTACTTGCGTACCCACTTTTCACTTAAATGCAGTCATGCCAATTGCTGAGTAAGTTCCTGATTCACAATCTTATGTACACTTATAAATAGGGATTCACATTGGTTGATGATGTCTGAGATTAGTAATGGATATTATGCTGTTGGTTCACCTGTCCACAGTAGTTTTTATAACTATTCTTAATATTCGGGATTTGTTGTTCTGTCACTTCATGATATGTGTTCAATTCCATACGTAGAGTTATCTACTTTTTTCTGACTGCTCATACTTAATTGTTAGCCACTGGCACAACTGATATGTGCAATTTATGTCTCTGTGGTTTTTTGTTTACCACTCTGCATCTTACAAAAAACCTTCAATAGAATGTTCTGAAAACAAAAAAGAAATATGGATTTACTACTCCGCGATTTCCACCAGAATGGCGTACAGTGGAGGCTCATATGGAACAGAGGTGGCAGGGGTAAAAAAAAAAAGAAAACTTCACTTACCTCTGCATGGCCGCCATCCCTCCTCCGTCGTCTCTACTACGCTTCTGTTCCTGGAAGCAGGAAGCACACCGGCTCCCCTAAGCCAATCATGACACCGCTGTCACCAGCATGACAGTAGCGTCATGATTGGTCTCAGCGGCCTGGTTAAGGGCTCAGACAGGAAGTGGGAGTATGTGTATGTTCTCCACCCTGGCTGTTCAATACCGCTGGGTGGAGAACATGCTAAGTGTGTATGACTGTTTGGCCGGCCCAAGACAGCCTGCCAAACCATCATGCGCACTTAAATGCACCAACCACTCCTCCCCTTGCTGTCTGTGATGACAGCGAAGAATGCCCTGCCGCAAAACTGGCTTCAGCATGGAAAAATAAAATCATAATAACGTGTTATTGTCATTTAATTTTCCCCTTTTTGCACTGCCGATAAGCAGTCAGGCGACGCTCCTCCGCCTTATCGAAAAAGCCACCACTGATGGCGGATTTAACCTGTGTGCAAATCTACGCCTAGGGGTAGGTTTGTGGGTATTGTGAACCCCGTCAAATGCATCCTGAATGAAACGTTACACCTTCGGTTTAATACACAATCAATTATTAATGCCTTTCTTTGCTTCCAGTGCATATTTGAGATGACACATAATTCAAAGCAAAAAAGTCTGCTGATTAGGATGAAAGCAAATATTAATGGGAAGTCTATTTTTCTTTGTGTTTGCCTGCTTTTATTCAGCAACAAAGACTGTCTTAGTATACATGTTAAGACTTTGAGTTACCCAGGCCCTTTGCAGGTCACAGCAGAGGAGTAAAAACAGGTAAACCCAGATATCCAGTAAGAATTGCTTTTATCTTGGCCAGCATACTTGTTTTCCTCCTGAATTATGTGTCATCTAATAGATGGATTCCAAGAAAACAGAGGCATAATTATTGCTTGTGTATTAAACTGAAGGTCCACAGGATACATCTCGCAGGGTTTACAATGCCATAAATTCCAGTGAACTGGGTTGCACTGCCATTTACAAGAGCCCAGGTTTAATTGGTAAGTCCCTGAAACTAGAAAATGTACATTTTATGAGAACAAATATAAATATGAATGTTCTGAGCTATTACGTTGGATATGTGTGCTTCGAGTCCAGTTAACTGGATTTATATGTAGCATAAGGTGTTTATTAGGGATTTCAGAGCAGTTGCCGTGGGTTTGTCCTGTGTTACAGCATTGTGACCTTGGTTGCGGTTACCAGTTTTGTCGTAAAATGGATGAGCTCACAGGTACACTGCGTGACAATTTTTTTTAATGTATAATTCTAATTCCCAAGATGGTTGAAACATGAAAGAGAACAGACTGCTGTTAGTTTTTTTTTTTTTTTAAATAAAGTCCTCTTTTTACGATATGCTTAAGATGTAGTCTCTGGTCCTGATGATATAGAGTTTGCTGCATTGGCAGCTGGCAGGCAACAGAGGGGGTGGTGGTGGTGCGAGAGGGGGTTGAAAAAAACATAATATGAAAAAAAACGTAACATTTCACTCCCGCCGTCTCTTTTCCGTTGCTGCTTCTCTTCCTGACGAGTCGGAGGCAGGAAGCACACAGGCTCCTCTAAGCCAATCACAACGCTGCATGCAGCGTTGTGATTGGTCTGAGTGCCATGGTTCGGTGCTCAGATGGAGACTGGGAGCCTGTGCATATTCTCCACCCAGGCTGTGTATTACAGCCCTGTGGAGCACATGCTAAGTGTGCATAACTGTTTGGCCGACCGAAGACGTCTGGCCATACCATCATTCGTACTTATTGTGCACAAGACACTTCTCCTTCCTGTGACACCAGCTTAGCCCGTAGCTACGAAAAATAAAATAACAATGTTATTATCATTTTACTTTTTCTTTTCCCACTGCTATGAGAGCAGTGAGGCAACGCTTCTCCGCCTTAGCGCATCATTGTCGTGCCCCTTTTTGCACCCAGCACATTGCTGTCTTTCAGAAGGGTGTACTGGGTACATAGGGACACATCTTTGTGAGGTTTTTTTTCTCACATGCATAGGGGAATTGTTGAAAACAAATAGGATTTTGTGCCTGGCTTCAGGTGCCTCAGGTTGCACTTAGAATGCCTTTAGTAATAACAGTTAAAATGTACTCTATGTCCATCACAGCGTAAGTGAATGCATTGATGCACTGTCCACTGAATTTAGCTAAAGTCAAAAGATTTGCTTTCCTTGACTTTAGAAAGGGATAAGATACTTCTGATCTTCACTTGTTGTCATCCAAGGTAACTTCATATTGTAATAACTAGACTGTTGTCTTTTTTTATACTGGTTTAGAAAAGTATTTTTATTTAAAGAATTATGTTTGACATAGGTTGGTTTACTTGGCAGAACTTTGCCGGAAAAAGTGTATGTTTTAATATAGTGTAGAAGCATTTTTTTAGTTGCTTTTTAGAAAATCAAGGGAATTCAGCTGCAGCCATGGTCTGCTCTGTATGTGTAAAGTAACAATTTTCTTTAGCTTTCTCAGCCAAAGTGATGTTTTTGAAACATTTTAAGGTTAGGAGCTGAACCTGTGTTGTTATGTTGGTTGTTGTGATCATGTACGACAGTGCATTGTATTAAGTTGCATTTCTTGTTTATTTTCTCTGCAACTAAATAGTGCAATTTAATAGCCAATAAAAATGATGTGCAAGTAGGTGGGATTGGAGTGGATTGGTAGGTAATATTCTGATTGGTTTGCAGTACATTTATCATTTTAGTGGAGCCTCATTACATAATCTCGTGCTATGAAATTGTGCGCTGTCTTTGGAAACATTATAAAAGATATGGTACTTTGGAAGAGTTTCAGTATTTGTTTTTTCATAGAGAGGGCTAGAGGCTTTATGGTCCTTTTGTATTAAGGCATGTTATTATTCTGACTATTGCTATATGTGTTGTGGCTATTTAATTTCCTAAATGCACATAGTATTAATACATTTATTCATGAAATGGCTTTGATTCTTGCTAACATTTTACATTCTGTAATGATTAGTTTGACATTTGAATAAATATAGAGACTGAGAACTGAAAGAAGCCTTGTTGTGTCCATTTTCCTTAAAGGTCTTCACTGATTTTTAGAGCCCACAACTCTCCCCTTTCCATTGTTAGACGTGGCATCCTCGGCGTGTTTCTCCCTAACGTTTTGCCTCCAACCCTCCTGTTGTTTCTGACTTAGACTTTTGCTGGCTTTAGGCCCTGCACACTATACCACTGCTAAAAAGTGCTAAAGTGCTTGTGCGCTCTCCTTAAAACATGGTAGAATTGACTCATACCCATTTGGACTATTTAACTGTAAGCCCTTAGTAATGTGGTACTACATTTGCTCAGCGCCACTAAATTAAATGCTACGTTTGTCACTGCTGCACTGACTGTGCCAGCAGCTTTATAAACATGTTTCAGGCCTGCCATTGCAACCTGTGTGTGCAGTTTTGAAATTACCATTTCAGCTCAGGAAAATAAACCTTTTGCCAGGCCCAAAACATTATTTTTAATACACACAGGGCAGGGTGCGGTGCAATTAAAAAGTAGGACATGTACTTTTACGTTTTACATGTCCTGGCAGTGAAAAATTTCAAATTTGTTTTTTTTACTACTACAAGGCCTACCTCTCTTACAGGATGACATTGCATTACGATATTATATTTAATAAGCTGTAACTTCCAATTGGAAGCAAGTAGAAAGGCCTAGTTTCATGTCTAAAGAATTGTAATTTAAAGCCCTCTTTAATGTAAAGTTAGATTTTTATTCACAATTCCGAAAATGCCGCTTTTAGAAAGTTTGCTTTCTCTTGTCCTAACCATTTGGTGGCTGCAGCCTGATCCTGGGCAGCATGGCCTTTGTGTATTTCTCCCAAACAATAAGACAAAGGGAAGCTAGGCGTTGACAGAGTAGGCCACTCCTTTGAGTTAACAAGGGGGTGGAGCTGTCACCTACCACACTTGCACATTACAAACGCTCTGCCTGAGCATGCTCACAAGGGTTTGACACTGGTCTTTTGTGCCCCAGACACGATGTGGCCAGAGCAGGGGGATGCCTGACACCTCAGGGGGTGGAAACCTCTAGAAGCTTCCCCCACTTCAAAGTGGGTATCAGATATAAATATTTGACCCTTAGATCCAACTCTTTAGTACACTTCTAGACATGTGGACTTTGCAAGGAAGAAGGACTGCTGTGCTGCTAAAAGGACTGCTACTCAGCTGGACTGCTGCTCTGAAAGACTGCTGTCCTGCAATGCTGACCTACTGCCCTCTTGCCTGGGTAAGAAAGGCTGGACTGACATCTTTAAATCCAGGACCCCAGTGTAACTCCAAGGGCTAATTGGCTGGTCTCCTGATCAGAAGCCTTGGCAACAGAACAGGCTTCTAACAACCTTGAGCCCAGCACCTGAACTCTGCATATGTGGGTCCTGCCCTCCTAAGTAGTGCCACTTCAGTTCTAGACCCGTGGAAGTTGGCCTGAAGGTGCTCCGTGGGTTCAGCATAACGGACACATTCCTGTGCGGCGCATCTGCCACAGACCCGGTGTACCACCTATGCTGCCTGAAGCATCGCCTTCTGATCCGTTGCATTTCCTCTGCTGCAGTGACTTCCGTAAAGCAAGGACTTTACATCACCATCACAGCCCTTTCGAAATGTTGCTGTGCGATGCATCTCCATGTAAGGAAATTGCCTCGCCCAGCGCAACCCACCGGAAAACCAATGTGGTGCGATGCATCTCCACGCAAGAATATTGCATCACACTTCACAGATCCCCGGAACCCCAGCTATGCGATGCATCTCCTCACCTTTGGTTTGACTTCACCTTGACAAGAATTGTTGTTGCTGCTTTAGTAAAGTTTTACCCCTCTTAACCAGTAACCCAAATTCTAACACCCATGAATTGACCCTTCTTATGCTTCTTGAGCTGGCTTGTCAACACTGGCAAATTACATACCTCATGACCAAAAGCCAATCTGGTGCCAAACCACAAGGACAATCACAGTTTCTATCTAACCAGCAACACATCCTGGTAGATGCCAGAGGAAAGGTATTGGTACAACGCAGCTTTTGAAATCAACATCTGGACCTCTGACACAAATACAAGTTTACCAGCCTATGAAATGGTGTCCTAGTATAGATAGGCCAACGTGTTCTGCTCTCAGAATAATACTGAAATATGCCACTTTCAAAGGAATTATTGTCTCTGACACTTATTGAAAGTGTTGTCTGATTCAGTGAATCGAAAAAGCTTCGGACAACTCCTGATTCAACCTATAAATCAAAACAGAACTGCTTTTAGATATGTCTAAGGGAGGGGGCAAGAACTTTATTTTCCAGAAACAAGAATGTAATGCAATTCCAAATGTTGCTACTATTTTATTTAACTTCTTAACCGCAAGTCTGCCAGCTTGAAAGCATATGTCCCAAGGCTTTGCTTAATCCGAGCTATTGTTTGCAGTTGGGGGCCCATTGGCATTCAGTTTTGGGGACCAGCACATTTCCGCAGCAAACTTTGATCCAAATGGAGCAAGAGAGAGAACAGAGGGAGGAAGAGCAAGACAGAAATACAGTGGCAAAGGGAGAAAGAAAGGATGAAAAAGAAGCTGCTAAAGTGAGGTAAAGAGCCGTGAGTGTCTGGTGGTGGATCAAAGAGGCATGAGGTGGAATCAAGATAGCACAGCCTTGGGATTTGGCAACCCTGTCATTCTGTGCACCTGCCATGGGCTTCTGAGTAAACGTTGGGCCTGCACTTCTTCATTTACAAAGTAAGTACTATCTCTAGGGCAGTATTAGATGGTCCTGCAAGTCATCTTTTTGTGAATGATTTCAACATTCCACCCTCCCCTGAGAACTCAATGAAAAGACAATTGGCATATGTCAAGAAATAGAGCTCTAATGGATACATACAAATTAATGGAGTGAGAACAAAGACCAGAAAAATAATATCCTGAAAAACTGTGAAACAAAATAGTCTTCATTTGCATTATT
Source organism: Triturus cristatus (assembly GCF_964204655.1). Lineage (NCBI taxonomy): Eukaryota > Metazoa > Chordata > Amphibia > Caudata > Salamandridae > Triturus > Triturus cristatus. Next base: position 529,674,829 of record NC_140593.1, on the reverse strand, counting down.
CATTGCATGCATAACAAAGAGCCAGCTTGATTATTATCAGGATAATTGCCGTTGTTCGATTTAAATTGCAACCCGCTGGACTAGTTTAGAAACTTAGTAGCAAAAATGCAGCAAAACAAGCATAACAATACAGCTCAATTGTTCTCTGGCTCCCTAGGAAAACAGCATCCTCTGTTATGTTGCTTTAACACAGAATGTCATGCATTAAAAAGGCTTCATGTTACACAAGCACCTGAGTGGATGCGGAAGTTGATGGGAAGACCTTGATTGCCTATTAAAGAGTAAAATGCTACAATGTGAGTTTATTAGTCATTAAAAAGAAAAAAAAAACATTGTCCATGAAGTGCTGGGAAGAGATGAACAGTTTGTGATTTGGAAATGTTTTGATTAATGTTTTGGTGAAGGTTTGTCTTCTCAGAAAGACTGCCTTTTGGGACCAACTCAGACCTGAAAGATTCCAGCAGGTTGGTCCACAGGTCTTGTAAATCATCTCAGTGAAGAATATTGGGGAAATAGTTAGGCCAGAAGATCCCGGTACTATATCAGCGGCCATATTCAGGCATCCTACATCGTGGCGTGCTGGAGCACTGCACCCGCTTTTCAGATTGACTATTTAAAGTAGGAAAGGTTCTACAGTTGGGCCTACTTTTCTTTTTAAATGACAACAGAAACCACCACATTCCCATTACTCAATTTTAGGCTTTGATGCTGATTGCAAACTGTTCTTGAAATGAGTTTTGCGGAAACAGGCAAGCCAGAGCCGAGGCTCCAGTACACGCGCCCATGTAACTACCTCTGGTTCTCTGAACTTCTGCGCAGCTTTAGGTATTGTGAATAGGGTGATCGTTTCGTCCAAGCTAAGTACACTGGAATGCCATCAGGCCTTCATTCAATCCTACAAAATCGTCATAAAGACATTTGAGCCCAAGTAGAAACTGATTGGTTGGAGCAAACCACGGACAGGGGTAAGGTAGACAGTGGCTTATCCTCTTTTCTTTGCAGTCTCTTTTCTGATCATGTCAGATCTCTCTCAAGCTTTTTAGCAAAATCTAATTGGTTCGCACATAAAGCTGTTGAAGTCCATGTTAGATCCCTAATGTATGCGGACAACAAGTTGATTATCGATATTGCTCAAGTTCATCTTCAACAAAAGTACAATATGTTGCAGAAATACTTCTAGTCCCACAGACTAAAGATGTTTACAAAACAAAAGGTGTGATCAAAGATAAACAAAGTTTGGCTCTTCACGTGCCTCCTAAGCTTGAAGGAGCATTGAGGCCATATTTGCACCCTGACAACCATGGTTATAGAAGGATGGTGAAATTTTGTGGCCAACATTGAGGCTTATCAGCTAAACTGTTTTTCAAAGCTTACAAGGGTTAAGTTGTACCCATTGCTCTTCATGGTTGAAGATTTTTATTGAAGGAGGAAAAGATTAATTTTAATTCACTGAAACAATACTATATAAAAATTGGTCTTACCACGACGAGACACATGATGGTGCAAGCAGAAAAATTGAAAATCGGCCTGACATCAAGGGAGTATTTAGCAAATTCAGAACTTCTGAGGGTTTCTTGAAACTTGTTGGGAGATGACCTTAAGAAAATTAAAACACTGCATTAGAAGACATGTTATGTTAGCAATAAGAGTTTTGCTAACATAACATGTCTTCTAATGCAGGGTCTTATTTTTTTCTCCTAATACTTGGAACTGGAACTGTCCAATGGAACGTAAACATCTAGTTAAAAAAGAGTTGCAGGTAATGGTGAATGCTTTGGTCCTGTTTTTTCAATACCCTAAATAAAAGTTTTGAAGGGGGAAATCAGTTTCGATACAGTGATAAAAAGTGGTTAACACGTGTTTTGCTTTCATGCTTGCAATAAAATATGTATTCAAAATACACTTGTAATTTAGAAATGTTGTAACTTATAATTCTAATAAACGATTTATTTACTGAGAATGGGCCCGCAGCAGCTGGTGCAGGTAAGCGCGGTGGGGCGAGGACTGGGTGGGGTGGGAGGGGGGTTCTCGGAGTCGACAGACCACGGAACAGGGAAATTTAAATAAATAAAGAAATCCTATTCCATCGTCTGTCGACTCCCTCCCCCTCCTGTCCCGCCCACCGCGCTTACCTGCACCAGCCGCTGCTGGAATGGGCATGCCAAATGCTGTGTGGCCTGTTTACCTTAATTTTTGAAAAATTGCTGATGCTTCTGTGCAGTATCTACGTCTTGAGCGCGCGGCACAAATGTGCCAGAATCTATAGGAGAGACCAGATCCAATTATCGCTTGAAATGTGTTTACTTAGCGGGAAGAACAGCATCTTCCACTTCATTATAGCTGAACATAAAGGATGCTTCAGCGTTTGAACATAATCCTTTTAGAGGCGAGTAATTGAAAGTATTCTACTGTGATTCAAAATATGAAGGGATTGTGAGTGAAAAGCAACTGAGGCAACTTGAAGGAACAGCAGAGATTTTAGATCAGTGCAAAACCCTCTGAAGCTCTGCCTTGCTGCAGTGAAAAGCATTTCCTTAGTTGTAATGTGTTTGAACTATTGGAATTAGGGCCTTGTAAAATCATTTTGTGTGAAAATTAAATTCCTAAACTTGCTGATTGAATGATTCCTCTATCTCCAGGATTAATGTTCAGTTTCTCTCTTCTTTGTATTTTAATACCAAAGTGCTCTGAGGCTACTTCAAGGTCGTATACACCTCTTGTCAAACCCCTCCCCCCCCGCCCAAATACAGTATAAAAAATATATTTATGAAAGTGTTGACATTATTTTTGTTTCTGCACAATGCAGCATTAATTGTTTTTTTGTCTTTAATATAAATTTGCATCCATGCAAACTTTATAATGCATCTTACTTTGTGATTCGGGGTTGACCACACGGGATCCCTGAAAGGCACATCGGGCAACCAGACGATGGCTGTTAAGTAAGTGGCACGTTTGTCCCCCTGGCAGACCAGCTGCATTTTTAGGTCTTTCCATTACTTTCCAGAGTGGCTTATAGCGAAAGATTGAGAGTGGGGTAGAAATCTAGGAGTATGAACCTTGAGATTAGAAACCCCTCCCACTAAACCTTTTGTTTGTCCCAGACATCTGGTCTCATTCAGGTGGTTGATTGTTTGGATGGCTCTTAAAATAAATAGCCATGTACTCTACTCTACTCTCTGCTCCCACCTTCCACTCTCCCATCCGATCCTGGCATCGGACTCTTCCATTGGAGCAGAGGGTTTGTTTGGGGAGGCAGGAGTAGGCCTGCTGGGATTATGTGCCAGATACTGAGAAAAAGCAAGACAGTGGATCTGTGCATGTATGTGTTTGCCGGTGGCTGTGTGTATTCTGGGGTGGTGCATAAGCAGGGATGTGTATGCATGGTGTTTGCAATGACGTGCAAGTGTGGATATGCAAGAAGGGATGTGTGTAAACAGACAATGCATGCAGTAGATGTGTGTATGCGGGGGATGTTTGTGTAAGGTGGGGAATTGTACAAGCAGTGAGCATGTACCCAGAGAAGGGGTAAGCAGGGGTGTTTTGTGCAAGGGTGAGGTTTGGGGATGTATGTGTCTGCGCATGGGTCTATGCAAGCGTATTTTCAAGGAGTTTATATTTGCTGAGTGGGAATTTGAAGTATGTGTATGTCTCTTTTGGGTCGGCGTCAGCATAATGGGTGTGTCTATCTAGGCGTGGTGTGAGGTAGGTGGCATTTGGTGTCTTTGAAAATTGCCTCTCCTTTGAGTGTGTGTGAAGAGATCTGTATGTAGTTCTGCAGGGTACCAATTCTAATTCCGATGAGCAAGCTCAGTGGGATAATGCACCAAAAGACACTTTGTGGAATGTACTGGCCCCAGTTTCCAATGTACTGATAGGTAAGAGGGTTAAAGCATTTAATGCAGTTGGGTGGATGTGAGTGCAAACTGTGATTGACCATTTCCAATCTTGGTGATGCAGCTTGCACACAATAGAGCGTTGACAATCAGCTCTCTGTCAATGGACTATTGGTGTTAAATAGAGGTAACGTAAACGATCTTGAAGCATTCCCGAAATGCACCAGTAGGAATACACGACAAGGACTACCCAAAACCCACCCTCTCTTGCAAATTTTTGGATTTGAAAAACCTACTTTCACTTAAGCATTGTTGCAAACCATGTTTTTCAATTTTAGGTCGAGCGTGGCAGCGCATGCGCTTCTCTACGAGGCATGTTGAGGCATTAGAGTATGCACTTGAAGCTCCTGCCCACTGTCCTCCATTATTCGTAATTGGCTTGTGTCATTGTCCTTAGTAAATGCTGGTTTCAAATTGGTTAATAGGCTTTTTAGTCCCTCCTTAATACCTCCCTGTCTTCTGTGGTTACCTCCCATGAGGACTGGACCTCTTACTGTGTCCTAACTAGGGAGCTTTCATTAGCATTTTGGAGAACTAGTTCCTTAATGTACACAAGCCTCGCGGGACGCCGGCAATGTAAGCCGCTTGTATGTGTGATTAGCGCGACATGCGTGCTTTCATTGTGGCTGCCCACACTTGTCGGGTGCCGACAATGGCGGCCGCTTCTATGTGTTAGTAGCACGCCATGCGCGCTCTCACTGTGGCTGCACACCCCACCCCCACACTCGCTGGACGCCAGTAATGGTGGCCACTTCAATGTGTTAGTAGCACGCCATGGACGTTTGACGTTCCATTAAAGCATATCGCAGATGCTGCCTGTAACCTCACAGGTCCATAGGCTCAGTGGAGTGAAAAGTGATTGGTGGGAATATGTTCTGCCACGATCAGGCAGGGATCGGGGATCAGGCCGACTGGTCACCTCATGCTCCAAAAACTCACGTCGGGTGCAGTGCCGCTGCCTGGACCCGCTAAGAGCGTGGTGAGTGTCATGCTTAGGGCAGTCAGACTCCTTCCTCACCCTTTGCTCTGAAGTTTGGAATCCCTCAAGCTTCGCTCTCAAACCTCTGTGGTGGACGGAGCTGGGCTGCCACCCTCAAACCCACCATACCGCGAAGCTTCAACAGACTTGGTTTAAATCCCGCTCCGAGGGGCAAGACACCAGCATGCAGGTGGTAACTGCTAGGGTTTTTTGAGATGCATTGTAAATTAGGGTGTGTTTACACCTTGTTAGCAACAACACAAATTCGTTTGTTAAAGTGCCCCTTTTGCCTCAGTTAAAAACGAGTCAGGGAAATAAGCAGTCTTTAGTACTTTCAGAATTTGTATTGATTACGAAGTAAAATGTAAACACCGGCATCATTTAGGGTGGGAAGGAATGGCCTATGTAAAGCGCCAATATTTGTTTACCAGTCCCTGCTGATTACTCACTATAGTGTGTTAGGAATTTGAAGAAGAGAATCCCTTTTGCTTATCAATCTACGAAGGGTCTGTAATTGCTTTAGTGCTCGGTGTTGCTACCGGTAGCATGTCTGTGGTGATTCCCCCGTGCCACTGTTTCAATCCGGCTCCGTGTCTGCCCTGGCTTGTTGTAGGTGTAATGTTATGTGTTGTAATATATATTTAAATGCAGTGTCAGAAGCAGCAAAATACCAGTCTAGCCGCGCACTATGCTAAGCACAGACTTTCAATTTAAGCAGTAAGTGAAAGCACAGCATAGGGCGCTTTTACGAAAAAAAAACCTTTGTTTGTGAACACATTTTTGGGGGTGGGGGGTAAGCGCCCCATGCCATGCTTTCACTTTAATAGTGGCCAAGCCCCTTTCTTTACACGCGGCTTGCTGTAACCTGAATACTGCAAGCAGCATCTAAAGAAAGGGGCGCGGCCACTATGAAAGTGGTCTCGCATTTGCGAGAGATTGAGCTATTGACATTAGAAATGACAATGCCTTTTATATATGTGTTGGTTTTGAAAACAGATAAATAAAAGGCATTTTCATTAACAATGCCAATATCTTAAACTTTCACAAATGTGAGACCTATTGCATTGCAAATGCTTGTTCTTGAAAGTTTAAGCAGAAGATTTTATTTTAAAAAGTAACATGTCTTTGCTGGCCCACCTAACTGATTTAGCCAGTGCTTAATTTGTGCCTGTGGTTTCCGGTGCTCGGCACCGGCACTTAATTGTTAACACCGGCGCTTATGACAGTCTGGCACATGGTGGCGCTGTTTGAGTAATTTAGAGATGTGCGGAACAACAGTTGTTCATTAATTCAATATACATTAAAAACGACTAATACCTGCCTCCCAAGGCATTCTTATAGCTTTGGGGACCTCACACAGTCTGAATTATCACATTTATAGGAATGTGATGGTTAGCAGTTGTGGACATACTGTTGTTCGCAGTGCTGGCAGGGGCAATTGGTGTTGCAATCTGCAGAGGCCTCCTGACGAGGGCCCTGGCATTTTTTTTCTTTTCAAAGTAGGCACTGGGTTTAGCGAATAAGTGGGGTAAGGGAATTTCAATACAGGACTGGTAGCTTTCAGTGACATTTTGTCCTTTGGACAAGTAGATCTTGTTTTAAAATTCCACGCCCTTGGGTAGCCTACGTTGTGGCTATGTACAGTGTGCCAAAGATGTATCATGTGCACCTTCAAATGCATTTGAGACCAGGTGGATAGTTTGTGTTCCCACAGGCTATGCAATTTTTCTGAAAAGGATGTAGCCTAGTTTGACCTTTTTTTGCAATATGTGAGAATGAATATGAAACGGTGCAGGGCAGTTCCACTTATTCTACTGGCCTTTTCAGGATGGTAGAGAGCGGATTGTTTGATAAGAACCAATACACAGGCTTTCTCTGGAACCTGTAGCATACATACAGTTTGTAGTTCTGTTGATTTTGTTAGTGTGAACATCCCTTGGACAGATTTTCTGTGTTTACATTCCTGTTTGTTATTGTTCTAGTAATATGCTAATAACTGGTATGACACATTTGAATACTTCTAAATTTAATTTAAAACAAATGCAGAGTGTGCATGAATACATTTGGTCCATTTTGCAGTCAGCTACTCAAAACACAGCCCACTAACCCATTCCATTCTTTTCTTCTCCATTTTCCCCACTTGTTTTACAAGTAGAGCAGTTCTCATTTCCACCCCACTTTTGCTAGCTAGACACTGCTGCATTCAATGTCTGTATATATTTTCAGGCATCTGTTTTATCTCATTGCTAAAGTTTGCTAAAGTTTAAACATAGTGGATTTAGGCTCTGCGCCAGAGTCCTAAACACTATTTTATATTTAAAGGGAACACGTGACATAACCTTGCAACTGTTACCCAGGGAATGTGTCTGTCTGATACCTTTCTCTGATGCATATCGGTATAATAGCTAATCACTGTTTTTTTTCGAATGCAGTAAATTCAGTCATTATTAGCACTTAGCAAGAACTTTAGACTACAAACACTGTCGTTTAAAGTTGCAAAACAATGTGGTAACAATCTGTACATACACATTACTATAAATGCATACCCACTGTGATGTTTCAGCGTCTACTTCTTCTTCTGTGGAACAATTCAAGGAATACTCTATTTGTCTTGCTAAAAATAAATGTGTTCTGCTGATCTGAACTCTGACCGTCTTCAGTCCCAAATCACAAACATTATCATGAGAAATATTGTTTTACCAAATCCTGCTGTATCTTTTATTTTTTTTCATTTATTGGAGAAAACCTGTTCTCAAAACTTGGAGGCGAGTTAATTAAATTTGAAGGCATGCACACTGTATTCATCTCTGAGGACTCAAGCTTTCATCGGTGATTGGTTGAAAAAAGAAGAGAAGAACCGTTTTTACAGGTTACTACTGAGCTAAAGATAACTTTTCCAGGCCTGACAATGTTTTTCTACAATAAGGGTCGCAGGCATTTTAATTGACTAGTGCCCCTTGATAACATGTATGTCCTAATGGAAAAAGAAAGAGCTCAGAAGGAAGGCCAAAGATCTGGACATGCCCATTTTTGACTGATCATATTCATCCAAATGAGTGAAAGATTCTATTTTGCATGGAAGGTGCCACAAAGATAATGTGAGTATTTATCAGCACCTTTGAAAACCCCATATCTCGGGTGTACTAGTGTTCCGAAATTATTGCTAAGCTGCCCAACATGGTATAAAAATCCATTAATGCTTCATTTAGGCTACCAATTTGTATCACAAATTAAAATAAGATTACAAATAGGCTGACTGTCTTAATCGCAATTGCCTACTAACTTCTTATCCCAAATTGAATAGATTTTAATTTCAGGATTTAAGTAAAATAGAGGCTTCAAATATTATGAGCGTGTTCAGTGCTTATTGTTCTAGCCAGAATAGAAGAACTGTGTGGTAAATATTTCGTTACCGGTACTATTTTTATGCGGTAAAGTCTTAGTGAGAATAACTCAGTAAAAATAAGAGGCAGAATCCGTGGTATTAGAGGTTTTAAAAGGCTTTATTCCTATACAAAGGAATACAATTCGAATTGTAGGCATTCTATTCCATCACCACGAAAGTTCAGGAAGGAAGGGCATACATTATTGACAGATAAGCAGTTTTATAGAAAATGCATTACAGTGAAACAGATGCAAGAGGCGTAACAGCTGATAATACAGATAAACTGTGCATACGTAACTAATAGAGGCGTATACATGGGTGTAACTAAAATACGTCATTAAACATGATGTCACAAGTGGGTGGATCCATAAAAGAATCCTGCAATGTCAGCAGAAATATTTGGCAGAGATGCGCGCGCAGCCGCATGACGTGTGATTGACGTGCAACTAGAGGGTGAAGGGGACTTGACATTTAGCACTACATGTGGAGACAGAAGTCTGGGGGTTATGTCAACCTAATCCCAAATCATATCTAATATCCTATGTTTAAAGAACTGTGTTATCCAAAAGGAAAGGTCTCTAGGATAGAATCTATTCTATACTGACTGTTAGTGCGTGTACAAGCGTCTAAGTGTCTACATGAGATGCGAGGGGGTAGGAATATTCCATGGTAACGGGGCTATGAATTACTTGCATGAGGACAGCGAGGCCTGGCCCTTTGCACGGTAGCTGGAGGAATGTTTACCTAAACTGCTAGACAGGAATGCATCGGATGAGGAGGGAGGAGATAATCTTGAAGGTGAAATACAGTTTTTGGCAGGCAATATGCTGGATCGGGCTCCGTTAGCCGCGCAGGGAGTAGGACAAAGTTCATGGACACAGATGCAGGCTCAGACTGGAGCTTTCAGAAGCAGAAGGCAGGAAAAAGGCTTGATGACAGAATTCGGGCCTACTCGCCTGAATCTGTAAAATGTGGAAAGTGAACCACATAAAGTCGGTGGCCTTTCATACTTAGGAATGGAATATCTGACCCATTCATGGCGGATCTGAAAGAGGACATGTTGACGGTGGACGCACATATATTTGCGTCTTCAAAACTGGAGCAGGAGGGAACATACATGTACTTATAGCATGCACATGGAGCCGTTGAGGTCTACGATAGGGGACATAACTGATCACAAAATTCATATTTCCTCAACTGAATAATGATTAAAGGAACGAGCTAGGAAAAGATGTTTAAATACAGGTTCAAGGTATATTACCATGTTCATTAATGTTCTAGAAATTGTCCTCTAATTCTGTCTCCCAGTAGACCATTAAGGATCTCATTACCCATGAGGTAAAATATAATCTACGACTTGCAGCACAATATGTACCCTGATTTGTAATTCGGTGTAGGAGATGATGGGACATTATTGGTAGTGCTGAAAAAATCAAACATTCACCCCCAGTCAAGGGATCTGGGTTAAATCAATCGTTGTTTTGCTCACCATTCCACTCCAGCTTAGACTCAGCCATGTGGAAATCAAACTTTACCCTGCTCCTCATGGGAACAGTCCAGCCCGAACTGACAAGCCAGGTAACACTGAGTGGAATGGGTATGCCCAAACGTGGGTCCCATGCTCTCCATGCCACTGGAGTCAAGTTAGCCTGGCTGGTGAGGGATGATACCGCAAAACCGCCCCCCGGATGCTCGTTTCCTATCCAGGGAAGACCTGAACTGGTCCCATGGGGAGCAGGGTCAAGACTGATTTGTACATGGCTGAGTTTAAACTAGGATGGCATGGGAGCAAAAACAACTATGGATTTAGGCCCAGATCGATGTACTGGGGTGAATGTTTGACATTGTTCAGCATTCTGTCCATCAATTGTTCTTTATTGCATTATGTGGTTTAGTCATTTCAAAGTTTCTCATTAAAATAATCTCTATATCGCCACTCATAGTTGATAAATCTTGGCATCTTGTAGACCAATTTATATTGTTTTGTAAGGTGCCTGTAGGATGATGCATTCTGCACCTGAATGGGTTAAATCATAGTGTTGGAAAGTAGGTTATTGGTAGGGGCAAATGTAGGTCTGCCATGGGCAATAAGGCCACTAACACATAATAGGACTCAGCATAGGTCTTGGAAAATTATTCCTATGCTCAACCCTTGGTAACGTGGCTGCGAGCAGACAGGCTTAACTTCAAAGACAGGTATGTAAAGCATTTAAAAACACCATTTCAGTAAATAATTAAGACACAGCACATAATAAAAATCCAACACCAATTTATAAAAATAGGAAACATTTGTATCTTTAAAATGACACCAAAAATTCAATGTAGGGAACTGGAGAAAGATTTAATAAAATAAAGCACTTAGATGATTTTAACACCATTTTGTAATACCTGCTCGCGATAGACCGGGGCAAAAAGTCAAACCGCGATGGAGCCCTGAGCGGCTACAGCTTGCGGCATGTCCCGGTCTCAGTTTCTACCTTCACACTTAGAAACTTTTCTAGAGCTTTTTCTCGCGAGGCCCCTCGAAGCTCCCAGCCAGTCCAGATCCGGTGAGGGTTCGCCAGCTTGACTTGTGACGAGGTCCCAGTCAACTTCCCTGGAGCAGACTTTGAAAATATTTTAAGATTGCTTCAGCAGGACAACCTAGGAATCCAGGCCGACACGCGATGGAAGGCAGTCGGCTTGGCTTTCGCGGTTGCTACCGGTCACCTTTTCTACGAGCAGACTTAGAAACTTTTCTGGAGCATTTTCTCACGTGGTCTCTCGATGCTCCTCATGTAGCCAGATCCGGTGAAGGTTCGCCGGCTTCAGATTTTCTCAAGTCCCGGTCAATCTCTGGAAGTTGATGCGAACGAGCTTTTAGCGGGATGAACTTGGATGGCTTGGCCGGCTCGCGGTTGAAGGAAGGCGGCCCGGCTGGTCAGGTTAAGTCATTCCCTCTAGGAAGCTTTTTTTCAAAGTTGCTCCAAAGTTCTCCAAACTTCTTGAACTTCTTCCTGGAGTTCATCAAGGGGTCCCACAGTGTCTCCAACTTACTCCAGGGTCTGGAAGCTCCAAGATGGTCCTTGAAAGTTGAGGACGTCAGTTCCCACAATCCACTGGTACAAAACCCTTACAAATCCACTGATGGGTCTCCAAGGTGTAGATTTAGTTGGTGATGTTCCAGTTGAGCTCTTTTAACCTGTAGCTTTCAGGGAGTGCACTCTTTGTTATTTTTCAGCAAATTAATCCACAGGGCTGTAGTTTCAGATGGTGCAGTTTTCAGAGGTCAGGCCTTGGAAATCTTTGCACAGCAAAACTTCTTAGCAGGGCACTTCTTGCTTCAGTAACTTTCAAGCAGCAGAGCTGGAGGGCTCTGCCCCTCACAGATACTTATTCCAAGTTCTTTGGGTCATGCAGGAGGTCACTTCTGACTAATGGGAGCAGTGTCACTCCTCAAAGTTATGACCACATCCTGTAGAGTGTGGCATTATTTTGTCCCAGAGTGCATCAAATCTTCCAAATCCATAAATGGCTGATTTTCCAGCAAGGAGGTAAGAGCTGGCTAAACACACCCCCTAGGATGGCTTATTTCCATAGACCCCCCACACCCTACCATATGCACATACCTTTCCTAATCCTGGGTCTGGTGGGGGGTCAAAAGTGTAAAGTGGAAACTGACACTGTGGCCATCCCTCTGCCTTTGAAGCCCATGGTTTACGACTCCTCCCCCTGGCCTGACATTCCTATGGAACAGCACACTGCCCTCCCAGCAGAGCTGGTTAACCCCAGGGGCTCTGTATCACCTCTTCAAGGCAGCCTGCCTAATCCACTTAACTCTGACCAATCAGGACAGACCACTGGAAGGCTGAATTTGGACTTACAAACAAGAAAGTCTTATAACTTCTTGTATGTACACTTTAGGAGAAATTCAACAATATGATATTGTTGGATTTATTAATACCATTCTGGGAAGTCTTTGAATGGCATGTCTAGTCCTCTCCTATCAATAGTTATTAATCAATAACTTCCTACCATGTTAACCTATGTAACAAGGGATTTGCAATGGGGAAAATTACGTAGACCATTTTTCCAGCTCCAGGACTTACAAAAACATTATAAGTACTTGCCTTATATCTACAGGAACCCCACCCCATGTGTAACTAGGGGAAATTTTAAGGGTTCTGAATCTGTGGACAGATTGCAGATTTTCCCTTTACAGTGCTCCTAGCATCAACGTCGAATTTGAGTAGCACTGTACAACAATGTGGGGAGTGAAATGTGAAATTTCACTTTACCCAGGCATATAAAAACTCATTTTATAAGGGCGTACCTTATAAATACCTGACCCACCACCCCTGGTATACCGAGGGGAGACCCTGGGGGTCCCTAATATGCCAAAACATTGTAGGTTATCCATTTTTAAGTGCCCCAAACACCAAAGTCGAGTTTGGGCACAATTTACTTTTTAAAAGCAGTCCTGGAACCCAGGGCTGATTTTAAACTGACCTCCGGTCTCAGCAGTGCACACACGCAAGTGCAGAAAAAGGCTGCTTGCCTCTAAACTGCCATGCCCCATGGTACTGGGGACTTCTAAGTAGTTTCAATCCCCTGCCCTATTAAATACTAGGGGCTTATAGGGTAGGTCATGCCAGTCACAGGGGTACCCCACCATACCATTGTGTACCCTAGTGTATTTAGGTGTTTTAACTGTATTCTAATGTGTCTCTTTCAGCTTAGCCCTGGGCCTGGTTAGGCAGAGCCCAGAGTCAGTCAGTTACCACCAGTATCAGTCAGCAAAAAGCTGGGGGGTGCCCAAGGCACAGGATGACTTTGCAACACATAGGCGTTTCTTCCTGGCCATTTTCCAATCGTTTAAATTGCTGCCCTATCTTTCTAGGTCTTTACATTGTTAGCAACAAGGCAAGTCCTCCCTTCTTACTCCACTGCAAATATAAAATATAAATATTGTGATCTGAATCAGGACTGATCCTCATTCACATGCTCAGCTCCAGCAGCTACCATTTGGGCATCTTATCGCGCTCTCCATTGTTTAACCAATTTGTATTCCCTTCAATGAATGATCAGCATGTTTGTCTTGCATGCAGAATTGTATTAAAGCATGTATGTATGTTTGAGAGTTATAAAGTAACCTCTATGTAAAGTGATTGAGTCCTGTTCAGCAGAGGTGCATAATTTGTGCTTTGAGGGGTGCCATATTCTTTGGGCAGGAAGAAGAGACCTAGGATCTCGAGGTTTCAGGGCAGCTGGAAGGGATGAAATGGTGCAGGCAAAAGGGGAGCAGTTAATTTTTTGATGAGTTGTGAGCGGGATGCTTCTCTTTGCGCTTTGTTGGTGATTGTAAAAATTGGGCATCTCTTCTTTCTCAAATTGGAGTAAGAGTTGCAAATCGTGGGTGTGTAGCAAGAGAAGGCTTGGCACCTAGTCTTTACCTTGTAGTTTAAAAAAAAAAAAATTCCAGCCTGTGGAGGCTATTGCTCCATATTGTGGGTGGTGTTCTGCCCAATGTCTTCATTATGGTCGCTCAGGTTGGTTGTGTTTTGGAATTGACAGCCTGGAAAATTATGTAGTAGGTCTTGAAGTTGATGTTGGTGGGCATTTACAAAGACCTTTCATTAGAAGGCCTGCTACATTCAGGACAATTCTCAGTGGAATCTGCTGTGCTGCTGAAATGCCTACCTACATACAGTAACAAGAACATATATAGGGCACTATGCTGGAAAGAAAATACAATTTGGCTGCATAGCAGACTATCTCCACGTGTGATTTTAAAATGGCTGTGAAGGAAAGTAATATGGCAGATAATTTGACTACTATATACTCAATTTCTTGCCAGTCAATTCACCAGTTGCACATGGTAAGCGGTGCTGAGGTTAAAACTTTTGATTTCCCTAATATAGCTTAGAAAGTAAAGTTGGCTGCAACTGGGAACTTAAAATGGCAAAACATTGCTATACTCTCAGTATAGTTAATGATCTCCTAAAATGTAATGATATGTCTTCAACCGTAATATTTGGTGGCATCTTTATTGCTGGAGTCATATAATTGTTTTCAATGACGCACACCTTTTCTTTGTTTTTAATGATCCCAGCTGCACTATTCCACTAGTGCCTTTTTACCCTTATCATTGAGTTTGTAAATAGTTCTTGAGTAACAGTGTGAGCAACTGCAACTTGTAGGGCAACCCTTCCTGGAGGACTGTGGAGAAACTACAGAGAGCATTGTAGGCAGACCCATGGAATACTTGAAGGTATATGGTTGGCACCGGTATCACGGTTCCTCCGCAGCATCAAATGTTATTTTGTTAGACATATGTCCACCTCTCCACATAATATGTGTTTGACAGAAATAAGATTATAAATGTCATCCTTGAACTAATGGGCATCGTGGCTGCGCACTCTTGAGGTGAGGGTGGCAAGAGCAAATTGTCTTTTTCTGTAACAACTCGATATATGCTTATTGTACTGTTTGTACTCCTAAAATTAGCTCATACGTGCATAAATGTGGTAAATTACCATCACCGAATTAATGGTGATAATTATTCTCCAGAAAAGCTGGAGTAAATTCTGTTCACGCACATTATGCCTCGTTTTCCAGTGCAAAAGTCTAGATCTCATGTGCCACGGGGGATCCGCATCGCTAGGACCATTCAGCGTAAAACACAATTCACAATAGACCGTCTTAGGTATTGAATATACTAAACATGTGGATGATATACAACTCTAATGGTGCTCTCCAAAGGTACAGCATACCAATTAGGTGAAGGATGAAGGAAAATCACCTTTGTTTAAATGTCTGGGGAACCAATTATTTGAATTTATTTCTTACTTCAGCCTTATGTGTAGCTGTTTCAGCATCTAAACTGTCCAATAATCATCAGTCCGAATGCTTCGAAAGCCATGATGGCGGCCTTTTTATTTAACGACATTTAAAAAATAAATTAGCGTCCTACTCCATTTAATAAATCTATACTCGGTGGGGATTTCTTGTCATTATTTGTTTTTGAGATGGGTTTCCTCTTTATTATATTAAGGTGCTAACAAAATGCTGTGACCCTCTGAAAAAGTACATACTCGGAGCTGGGCAGCGCCATTTTTGTTATGCCTTGGCACCTTTGCTATGCATCACTCAACCTTTTGAAATATGCAGGAGCCAAGCGAAAATTGAACAACATTGATTACCAGTATCATGAAAAGCAATATTATTGTGAAAAAAAAAATGATTTCCCTACATTGTCATATGCACCATGTTAATACCCCTTCGTTATGCTATTTTGCAGATGATGCCTGGGAACTGGCTTATTCAGCAGACAAAAATATGCTGGAAGTGCTCACTAAAATCACTGAATAATGAATATGGCTACAGGATCATTTTAAATTCTGGTGTTAATAGCATATTCAAAATCTCTTGGTGCTAATATTTTTGTGGGCTTTTGCACATGATTTACACCTCTGCATTACCAGGAGCGGGCACATTTTGTACTCCGCTCCCAGTGAAAAAATGGATCCAAATTCCATTAGCGACCAAGGATGCAAAATGACAGAACAATTGTTCTGCAGTTTCCCTCGGTTCTTAACGCCTTTGCAAGCTTTTTGATTTACACTCGCAGATTCGCGCTTCCCTCTCCAGGGATGACTTGTCTGTCTTACCGCTAAATTACCAACAGTAGCTCAAAATTATTACCTTCTGATGGTGCTGTTCCAGATCTGTCAGCACACAGGAGACACATTTCCGGAATACCAATAATGTGTTTCAACCTTATGGTATCTTCCGTCTGATCTTCAAAAGCAATGTCTCTTATTCTCTTGTGTGGCGATTTAATAGTGCGGCGCGTGGCTTTCATCTATATTTCATAAGAAAAAAGGGTTCAGGACAACAGTTTTAAATGAAGGTTTGCTCTGGAAGTGCCCACGTCAAGGAGTTTATAAACTGAATTATGTACTGGGAAAAAATCTAGCACTGTTGCAGCAAATGGAAAATTCCAATAATAAACGCATTTTGTTTCCAGATCTTAAATTGGTTTCGAAACCATGAGTTACTTTTTGATTTCGAGCAATATATTTGTTGCGTAATCACTGTACTCAACAGTTGGCAAATAAGCATTTGTTTTAATGGACTGGGTTTCTCGTCTTCCCCGAGTTTGGTTTCAATTTATCGATCTATAATATTTTTGCTTTTCAGATTCAAATGCCTGCTTTTAGATTTATGTGGGCCGGTTCATCGGCATCCTACATATGAAGCTGGGTCTTCAATTCGCCTTGGACGACATAGTGCCTGGTAACAAAGTCCCCCTGTTGGATTTGATATTCATCACAAATCATCAAATCTAACACAATGTGATCAGAATTGCTTGTCTGTGAGAATTAGCTTGTGGTACAGTATTTTCGGAAATAATTTTGGTGACCAGGGCTTCAAAATTCCCATGTTTGTCCTGTTGATTACCGAGACATTTTCTCACATAAAATCCAAGCATGTTTTACCTGCCAACATTTAATGGTGGTTTGATTAAACATCTCACAACTTCTAACGGCTTTCCCACGTAAACGGAGATTTGCACATGTATCGATATTCAGGAAGGCACGCGTAAACAGGCCCAAAGAGTTTGCAAAGTGCAACTCTGCATTTTGATGGCCATTCTTGGAGGTCATGTATGGTATTCTGTTTTTGTTCATGTTTCTTTAAGAATAGGTTGCCTTTTCTCAAATAGTTGCCAAGAAATCGCTAAAGTATATGGGAAGATTGGCTTCGCACGAGCGGGTGAAGTTCATCTTCATATCCCATTTTTAAATGTGGCTTGACAGTGTGGCTATCACTTGACCTTGGGTGATCTAAAGAAAACAAGCTTTCAGCAGTAGTACAGACTGGGACTCTTGCTCTACACAGAGGTTGGTTCATCTTAGTACAACTTTTGGTGCTTCGACAGAAAGAGTGCTTACACTCCCAACGGCTCTGAGTATTCTTTGTTTATCCAGTTGCTTGACCGAGGCTCTTGTGTTTGACCTTTCTGTCACATTCATGCCACTGCTATGGATAGAGCTTCCCCCTTTAATGTCTCATAAATGTGACTGCAGTGCTATTAAGCAACCTCTTCTAGGTGAATATGTTGTTTGTTCTTCTCTGGTTGTCATGTGTGAAAGCTTATGCTCAGTATAGCAAGGTGTTGTTGGTTATGGTGGCGAGCCCATGAGGCTGTCGGCAGGCTATAGACCTGATGTGTGTATCATGAAATGTTACGACTAACTCAGTGGACCTGACTTATTTGTTGGGAAAAAGATGTGTTAAAGTCAATAGGCATTTAAGGGTGGGATGTTAATACTGTATTAAAACCTGCAGAGAGGTATTTTGTTACATGGAATCTTATAGTTTACTTTAGTAGGCAGCGGTTTTTAGCATTGGTTACCTTACCTGGCAACCCCTGATTATAGAAGATTTGCAGTGCGATAATACTTCGTAGGCCCTCTTAGGTCTGTCCAAAGCCAGAGTTCTGATCTCTGTATTATAAAACATTATGACAATGGCAGTAGGTTTGGCGTAATTATTGTGGAAATAATTTTTTTTTCTTAGTTTTCTTCTCTGAGTTTTATATGCCACGAACTCGACCCGAAAGTATCGGAGCGCTGTGCATGATCACCATTTGCGTTTCAAGACAGACCCATTCATTTTTGTTAGGCACAGGTAGATTCATTGATTTGCCCAGAATCACAGGATGTTGAGCGTGGTTGCCGAGACTCGAACCCAGTTCCCCAGTTTTGAGTCGCCCTTAACAAGGGTTTGTTACCACTCTGTGTACCAGAATGAAGACCGGTATTTTGTTATATGCAATCTCAATGATTATCATAGTTGACAAGGGTTCTGGTGTTCGTCATTCCCTGTGACAGACCCTGGATGTAGAATATTTTGGTTGTGATCATCCTTGTTAGGCCCTTTGAGAAGGGGTGTGTTTTCTTTTTCCAACTTTAATTTTGCTCATGGATTTAATTTTATAACTGTATGCTTGATGTTTCCTAGCATAAGCACACTTTAAGTAGGCCTGTGTTGGTTATGGTGTCATGCCAGTGCTAAAGGTTATCGGCCTTATTGATTCATCCGGAAAGGTTATGCAAATTTTAGAGGATTGGATGTATGACGTTACAACGCGTGCAGTTACATTGCGGTTTTTACAACGAACGCGATGTAACCACGCGATGCCATTACATCGCAAGTCTTTACATCGACTTGCGCTAGATGGCGTGCTAACATTAGAAAAGCGTAATTTACTATTCCAACTCCAGTCCACTTAACAGTAGGGAAGGTGTTGGGATACTATTTGTAATGTTAGCACGCCATCTAGCGCAAGTCGATGTAAAGACTTGCGTTGTAATGGCATCGCGTGGTTACATCGCGTTCGTTGTAAAATCCGCGATGTAACTGCACGCGTTGTCAAAGTTTCGTTGTAAAGGTTGTTTACCCAGAGGATTGATCAGTTTATTGTGAAAAGGTATGAGAACACCAGTAGCCCTGACTAATTGTGAAAAGGTGGTGCTCAAGGCTTAAGGCTTTTGACAGTGGATTGTTATTACAATGTGGTCAAATCCTGCAGGCAGATGTTTTGTAAACAGTAATCTCATATATTACCATTGCTGGCTAGAGAATTGGTGTTGGGGACCCACTCTAACAAATCATGAGAATGGAAGACTTAGAATGTGATAATCCTCTTAGGCACTCTTGGGAGTGATTTCACATGGTTTTGTCAAGTGTAACCTTGTACATAATAGTAATTTTATTTCTGTGTACCTGATGGATGGCTTGTGGGAAATCGTATGCACAATACAGTAGGTGTGAGATGGTTAGGATGACAAGATATTAATGAAGCCAATGGGCCTGGTTTATCTTTGGGTAAAGGTATGTCAGATGCCATAGTTTGCGTTTTTATAAAGGTCACAAAAAAAGCAATAAGTCCAATTTATTAGGAAACGCGTATGTTAAGCTAATACGCCTCTAAGGGTGGATGGTTGTGTACTGTGTTAAGCCTGCAAACATGCATTTTGTTACATGAAATCTCACAGGCTACCTTTGTAGTCAAAGATTTTGGTTTTGAATACCCCTCTGATAAAACCCTAGGGTATAGAAGATTTGCACTATAATAATTATTGCTCGAGAAAAAGAGCCAATGCAGGTCAGCCAATGGCTGAAGCATTTAACTGCATCCAGGATTACATTCAGCATGGGGAAGTGGGCCAGCCACTTCAGACATTGGCTCTATTGCCCTATGAGTGATGGGATTTTTTCTACTCACATGCCCCTCTACATGAAAATTAGTGTGCTTCAGTGAGGAGCTGCTGGGCTAGACCTTCAGCTCTCTATTTCTCTTCCCATAATCTTCCCTTTTCATATTTGTATTGCCATCAATTTTAGAGCATGCTACAGTTCCCCAGACAGCGATAACCGGATGCTTGCTTGCCGTTCATTTAATTTACAGTACGCCACATCCCGTGAGATCACAACAGCTACAACAGGCCATCATAATGGAACAGTATTGTCCAGTTTTAAGGTTTCATCATTCCAAGATGGCCAACATATTGGTTTTAAATGCAGTAGCCATGCTGTAATGGCTTGTCAGGTGGGCATGTAAAATACCATTGCAAGATAGCCACTTCCTGCTATGTATAATTGTATTTGTTCTTTCATTTGTATGCCTGCTATTTTTAGGTAGTATAAACAACAAAAATCCTGTTGGTTGCTTAATGTATGTAAGACTAAAATTAATTAGAAATCAACCACAAGCATTAATCAACGAGAATATGCGGAAGCAGAAAACACAACCAGTGAAAATTATTGCTGCACAATGCATGTATTCAAGCGCAAGTACACCAAACTATCTATGTACAATAGACTTACGGTTGCTCCAAAAAGTGGAAACAGTGCGACCTCAATGCTTGTGCAAAGTGAACAGATGAAGGGTAAAGTGACTACACGTAAAAGACAATAAAATATAGAGCAACTCCAGTGCTTAGGCAACCTGCATGTTGTCTGTCCAAGACAAAGTGAACAAATCCTCACCCAGAGGGGCATCTAGAAATTTCCTAGAGGACCGGGGGGGGGGTTAATGAGTGAATGTATGCATAGTTGAATTGAGACCGGTCACACCAGTTGCACAGGCTTTAATTCAGGCAGCAGTAGTAATAGTGTTATAAAAATACCAAGAATTACCAATAGTATGCCAGTGCAAACATTGCACCACTGGATGGGCATTATTGTTCCGAAAGTGTCTATGGTACATCAAGCATTGCTACAATTATGCCAGTAATGCCCTTCATTGGTCACGATATTCACAGTCTTTGGTACATACCTATATATGCTACACATTCAATTTGCAAACACATCAATTAAATGTCCCACATATTAATTTCACAATAAGCATTTTCAAAGTTGAATGAAATAGTGATTGTAAATGTCCCTATGCCCTCCCAATGAATGGTATCTGTATCGTCCTCCTTTTGCTATCAGCAACGCAAGAGTGCAGTACCGCAAATCATTACTTAGTGCCTTATTATGAGTACAACAGTCCTGGGGCTGCCCTACTCTGTGGCGGTCCGGCCACCACCACCACCACTGCGGGTCCTCCCACAGTATTTCGAGTGTGGCGGTCAGACCACCACACGACTTCTGCCTCTACCGGGATCCAGGTTCCTGCTGTGGTGGTACAGCAGTACGGGGCAGGAATATGCTGGTGGTGTCGCTGCAGCACTGCCAGCATATTCTGGTTGCTAAAAGGGCCCCATTCTTCTCTGGGCCTGAGGGTGCATGCTGGGGGCACATGTTGTGTCCCCCCCTGGAATTGCATCCCCATTTGTGCATGGCGTGGCATGCATGACCTGGTGTATGACAGAGCATGCAGGAACGTGCTGCAGGCACTGTCACGGCGGCAGTCTGATTTTAAAGCTTTCCTATGAGCCTAACACAGCCACTGCTATGAGACCGCTGCAGCACCGCCCGTCCGCATGGGATAATCCAGAAATTCTTCTCATATATCTGTATGAGATTGACTTTATCCATTGTAGAACACTGTCTTTTGCTTATTTTAGCTGTCCTATGTGGCACATTGCAATATGACCTAATAAAGTGGGACTTTTTGGTGTAAGGCATTTATTTGTAGGTTTTAGCTTCTAATCATGCAGAAGTTAATTTCAGTGCTTAATTTGTAAAGTGCTGTGGAAGAGGTTTTGCTTAAGCGCCCAACACCAGCATTGACACATGCCCTGATTTCTGAATATTTAGGCGGCCTAAACTTGATTATATTTCATGCTACTGCCTTCCATTGCCCTACACTTCCTGTCTTTTTCTCTCTCTTGCAGATTCTTTCTCATGCCCTCTTTCTCCCATTGCCACAGTTTTCCTATTTATTTGCTACCTCCTTTTTTTGTCTATGTTGTCCTCACTTTGCTCTTGGTCCAAGTCTGATTCCGAAAATAAGTCCTGGTCCTCGTAGAAGAGTGCCAGTGCCCATCACCTAAAACAATTGGCACACACTTGTTAATTTGCATGATGCATTTCCCAAATTAAGGTTCCTAAAATTATAATATAAAACATAGCCCAAATATAGGGCATATACAAGCCACAGGCAACAAAAACATCAAATGAACTCCGTGGCGTGCTGTCTAAACTATAATGTATGTGCGTGCCAATTTTAGTATAAATCAGTTTAATGAAGTTCACCTTCCTGTTTTGTGTGGCTTCCACAGGAAGCCTTTATTGGGAGCTGCCGATTCTAAGCCTGCTTTATATTTCTATATGCTCACTTCCACATTTAATTCAAACAAACTTAATTTAGTTTGAAACGTGCACTAATGTTCTTTACCGACTTGAAGATGGGTCTCCCAGTTTAGAAGTGTATACCTCTTGGAAAGGGCTGGGGACTTGTCTAACTAGACAAGTGTAATCATTGTTCGGTCCATTAAAAGTGTGTCACTTAGCAGAAGATTTTGACATTTTTTGAACATCTTCATTGGTTTACAGTTGCGGTAAGCACGGACAGTCGGAGTTGAAGCAAATGTAATACTAACATAACATATATGTTCTAAGAAGCAGAGTCTGAAGAGGAGACCGAGAGTCACACTGTGAAACCGTGAGAATCGATTGCGGGGCAGAATACAAAAATGTACCTCATGTTCCACTGAAGGTGTTTTTTCAGGTTTAGTGTTTTCAACTACTCTTAATTGTTCCATTATTTACATAGTCTCATGTAGCTAATTTATAGGTGTTTCCAATCCTTGTAGAAAAGTACAAGCCGACACAAGAAGATAAATGGAGTTGCCCAAGATCACACAAGTTGGTGAAGTAGATAAACTGGGATTAGAACCCACGGTTCCTGAATTTACATTTGGCACTTTATCGGGAGGACTTCAGCTCCCCGCCATTAGATAAGTATAATAAATACAGTCAAGTTTGGGGTAGTTGAGAGTTTGGTGAATATTTATTGTAGTTACATGTACAGTAAGTTCAGGAGTATTGTAAGAGGGTGACTACCACCCCATGGTGTCCCATTGCAATCTAATATCTGCATTTTTATACATTTACTCTTGCAATTGAAATTATGATAATCAATAATGAACTGATCTGTTGTGTAGCACAAAGAAGCCGAATTCTCAAAGCACTCATAGCTGTTAAAATACCCGAACTAAATAGTCCACATTTTGTTCGTCTAGGAAGGATGTAGAGCTGACCTGGAAATATTGGTGTTCAAACCTGTGGTTAGCTAATTACACAAAGTTCTCTGCAGCAGGTGAGAAAGTGTGAAGATTTGGCAAATTCAAAGGCGTAGCAAGAGAGGGTGAGGGGCAGCCTGCCCGGGCGGCACGAGTTTTGGGAGTGGCATCCCCCCGCTCTTACTTGCGACTGTCACGGGTGGCAAATGAAGGGTTCGCCAGCATCCCCCTCTTACATTCACCTGCCGCGGGTGGAAAACAAAGGGACCGCCACGGTTGGCAAAAGGTCTAGCTACGCCATTGGGAGCTATCCACCTAGGATTTTAACCTGTGGCATGCTGGTTACATTCAGATCTTTGCAGGATGCTAGGTAGATTTCCTGAGAGACAATGTATTGTTACTCCTCTGGCAGTGCTTGCAGTTTTAATGCAAAAAGGCATGATTTTTCTCTGATCAATTTTAGGTCTGTTCGTAGACAAAAGCACTCCAGCTGGTCCTGTATCGTCATCAGTGTTTTGGAAAACACATCTTCCGCATACATCAAGACAGTGTAGGTATGTCATTGCAGAAAGACACCTCTTGCTCTTTCGTACTTCTGACATTCATAGTCAGAGCAAACGGCTGGGAGAGCAGACAACCCTGTCTATCCCTCTCCATAACTACCCTGGTTGAGGTATCATCGTCCAGCATCTCACTAGTGCCACCAGGTTTGCTTAGAGTAATCTAACCCAAGTTTGGATTACATCCCCAAATCCAATTTCAGCTAGTACTACAAACAAATAATTCCAATTTAAGATGTCATAAATATTTTCTGTATCCATGGAAGCTATCCAAGATTGCGTTGTTCTCAGTAGTGGGCTGTTAATTAAGTGAAGCACCCTTTGGTTTTGTGCCTAGTAGGAACACCGTGCCAAATATCCAGATTCATTGAGATAGGTCAATTCCGGCAACAACTAGTATATTCTAGTGCTAGAGTAGTTTTACTGGCATTTAATGCATTTCAATAATGAAATGAAATGAAAATAGGTTTTATAAAGCGCTCGTTTGCCTGTGGGCGTTTTGGCACTAGTCCAACAACAGAGGGATAAAAGAAAGAGGAGAACAGACTTATATGTGGAGCTATAAGTTAAAAAGCCATGTTTTAAGATTCTTTCTGACATTTTTTTAAGCGGAGTGGTGAAGCATTCCAACTTCTTCCACTCCAGCAGACTAGTTTAAATTTGGGAACAGTAAGATTGAAGGCTGATGAAGAACACAATGGCCTGGGAGGGAACATATTGAATCAATTTCTTTTTAAAATAGTCCAGCCCATCATCATGCAAGGCTTTGAATGCGATACATAAAGATTTGAAGTTGATACGCTTGTGTTCTGGCAGCCAATAAAGATGAACCAATGCCTTAGAGGCCAACTGGTTCTTAGGTATTCCAAGCAGCAACCGAGCAGCAGAATTCAAAAAAGTCTGTTGCTTATTAAGTAAGCGTTTCTGGAGATTGATGCGCAGGGCATTGCAGTAATCTATTTTAGAGAGAGTGAGTGCCGTTACCACTAGTTTCCTCAACTCAAACAGAATAAAAGGCAGGATCTTTCTTAGGATTTTTAAAGTAAGAAAGGCAGAGAGAAGTGAATGCATTCACCTGCTGGTCAAATGACAAATGGTTGTCCAAGGCAGCTCCCAGGTTTTTCGCTTTTGTTGTTGGGAGAGGAACATTTCCTAACTCAGGTGGCCACCAATTTGGAGACCAGAAGGATACATTGTTGCCTAACAACAAAACTTCTGCTTTGTCGAAATTTAGTTTCAGGCAATTATTTCGCATCTATTTGTTAATATGTTGCCTACAGCTGAGAAAATTAGTGGCCGATTCCTGCTGATTTCCAGATACCACCAAGACAACAATTCTGTTGTTGTCACCATAGCGGACAACCAAAAAAACTTTTTTTTTTTTTATCAGAGTGGCTTAGGGGGTGACATATATGTTAAAAAGAGTAGGGTTCAATGTTGAATCCTGTGGTACCCTGCAGGGGAGAGAGAATGAACTAGAGGCAAAACCGTCCATAGAAACAAAATGCACTCGTCCTGAAATAAAGGATGACAACAAAGCTAGGACAGTGCCACCTATGCCCGAGGACTCGACAAGGTCAATCAGAACCTTGTGATTGAATGTGTCAAAAGCAGCAGAGAGATCATGTCAAATAAGTGCTGCCTGGTTTCCATTATCAAGAGTTGCCCTCAGTTTCTCCAAGGCAGTGATTAGAGCAAACTCGGTGCTGTGCTGGCCATGAAAGCCAAATTGCGAGTAGTCCAGAAAATTAGTGGATTCCAGGTAATGAGTCAGTTTCTTGTTAATAGCTTTTCCCACAATTTTTGATGGAAAAGGAAAAGGCAAGATTGGACAATAATTGCTTGCAACTGATAAGTTAAGGTGCATTTTATTAACATGGGAAATATTGATGCCTCTTTCCATTTTGTAGGAATGTAATCTTGCTGAAACATTTATTTATGTATTTGATTTAGAAAGTTTTATATAGTGCAAACGTGTTTCATAAAAAATTGTAGTTATATGGTTGGCAATGGTGGTAGAAGCCAACTGAAGGGTTGCTGGTGGACAAGGGTCCAGAGGAGAGCCGAACCGAGTAGTGAGGATTAAGTGCTGACTTGGTCCATCGTCAGCTGAGAAAAAGTGGGTGGATTGGAAGCAGATGGCATCGTCACGGAGATCTGAGAGGATACAATTCCAGACGCTGGGATCGCTATCCCCAGCGAGGATGACGGAGCATGGCCCAAGGAACTGGAGAATGTGTTAAAGATATCCAGTACCTTCTCCTGGAAGGCAAGTGCGATGTCGCAGAGAGTCTGACTGCTCATAATTTTTCCTGATCGCTCAAATTAGCGAGATTTTAATCATGGTAAACCGTTCTTTGTTAGGATTCTCAGCTGAATTTATTTTTTGTGAAAATTAGGCATATTTCT
The DNA here is from genome assembly GCF_964204655.1 of Triturus cristatus. Lineage (NCBI taxonomy): Eukaryota > Metazoa > Chordata > Amphibia > Caudata > Salamandridae > Triturus > Triturus cristatus. The sequence continues at coordinate 529,648,919 of NC_140593.1, read as the reverse complement.
CCACCAAGATCTGGGCCTTATATTCAGCTATGGTTCTTTTTTTTCTTCTGATATATATTGATTTTTCTGTAGGATCATAGTTAAGTCTCTAGAGAACCAAACACTGGCTAACCTAGAAATTGTAAGCCTCATGCCCTATGTTGTTTATGACTTCTACTGTCAAGTGTCCCACACCACATGGATGAACTAGTATTTTCATGTCTCAGGGGAAAAATGTCTGAATGTACCTTTCACAAGCAAGGCAATGATCTTCATGAAACATTAATTTTCGCTTTAGTACAAATGCTCCTGTTCAAGGTTGCAGCCAGCTGTCTTAACAGAATCACATGATGGAACAATATTTGTTCTAGCACAGGTGGTGTTCGTGAGAAGCTCCATGTTTTAGCATCATAAAACATTTTCCAAATGTTTTTGTTTTTAAATGTTTCACTCTACTTAATTCTGATGGAATCAATTTCTGTACTCTGAGCTTTGCACTCTAATTTATTGATACTTTGACTTTGACTATAAATGTATTGCTGTATGACAAAAGTCTGAAATTAAAATCTCGGTCATTTTTGTAGGACCAAATGGGTCCTACGTGCTACATTGAAATTATCATCTAGAATCCTAAATTGAGACACAGGTTCAGCAAACAGTACCCAAATCCGTAAAGAGATTAACATTGTTCTTTGTCCACCAGTAGCGCAAGTTGTAAGGGCTGCAGCACAACGTTAGTAGTGGCCAGCGTCGTTGCTACAATCTTGTAGTCAATATTGAGCATCAACAGTTGCAGATTGGAGAACATATCCATTGGAACTTTGTTTGGTTTTAGGAGTGTTATTATGATTGCTTCTTTAGTTGTAGGAGGGAGTGCTCCTTTATGGAGGCTAGATACATATCTAACTGATAGAGTGCTTGTGTGCGACATACAATGTCTGTGGAAGTCCATCGTTGCTTGGAGTCTTTCCCTTGGCCAAGTCTTTCATGGACATTTTAATCTCATCTATTGCTAATGGTACAAATGTTCTTTTAATTTGTGGGTCCGTTTGTTAGGATTTGCACTCCACCCATTATTCTTTTTAGCCCCTAGTCATTGGGTTGTTTTTCTGACTATATTGTTGTAGAAATGTTGAATGCATGACCAGGAGGACGGTGTGCTTGAAAAGAGGTTTATTGGTAACACCCCAGCCACAGCACAGGTGCAGCTCTTCACTGAGGGAAACACACTATCCACAGTTGGAATGCCATGTCGGAACGTTTTATTGTCCCAAGCAAAAGAGGGTGGGAATAGGCAATGATTGGAACCCTTAAGGATGATACTACACATCCCCCTTTCATCACTGAACAAGATGTAAGGTTTAAAGGTAGAGGGAAGGAGGGTGAAGGAAGGGGATGGCCCACACTGATAACAAGAAGGAACAAGAGAAGGGGTAGTCCTGGGGTTGAGCAATGATGGTGGCATATTACTATACAAACAGGAGAGTAAACGTTTTTATAAGGTACAACTTGTAGTGTAGAAGGTACAACTGATAATACCTTTTATAATCCAGATGTATAAGATACGCTTTATAAGATCTAACACACACAATGAAATTTCCCTTTTAATCCCGGAAATAGTACTTCAAGTATCTTGGTGGTTTCATGGGAGGTGTCCATACTCTATAAAGGAAACTCCCATTGGGATATTTGTTGTGAGCAGTATTCGATAACCCATTTAACTCTGCTAGGAGGATTGTTGCTGCTTGAGTCTCCTCTTGCTGGATGATGGTAGACCTCCATTCTGAAGATGGGGAGACTGAGTTTCGCCACCCTTCCCAAATCCCATATTCTACCATTGTCAGTCTTTATGGCATTGTAAAACAGTTTGATTACTTTGATGGCTTTTGACATTCCCCTCTCAGAGACTTACTTAATATGTACCCAATATCCAACCACCACATTGGAAATTTTGTTGTGTTTGCCTTGGTCATATCTTTCTTTTCTGACCTCCTGGAGTATCACTTCTCATTGTCTGGTGTTCATGTCTATCCATACTTTGCCTCATTTCGTCCATGAAGGAACTAGTTGAGAATTGGGTTTTCTTCCCCTTAATAACTCAAACGGGGTTTTCAAGGTGCTTTGGTGTGGAGTCTGGCAAGCTTCTCTTATTCTCTTGAAAATGTTCGCTTACCAATTAAAGTTGTTAACTTTTCCTAATTCTATTCATTCCGTCAGTGTTTTGTTAAAGAGTTCTGGGTGGTATAGGATTGTCTATGGTAGCCATTTCTGGCCAACTGGAGTATAGATCTAACAGGACTATAATGTAGGGTGTCACATTTTCCCTGGCTATCGGTCCAATTATGTCTAAGGCCCATTCATCCCATGGGTTGTTTAAGTTTGCTTAATTGCATGGGAGGTTTCTTTGTGAAGAAGAACTTGTTGCTCTCATTGCATGGTACACAGTCCCTTACCGATCTTTCAATTTCGATGTCCATGCCAAGCACCAAAAGTCCATTAGAAGTCTTTCTTTGGTCTTGGAAACACCAAAGTGGCCTTTATGTGCTTTATTTATGCGTTTCTCTTGCATACTTCCAGGGGGAATTAGTTTGGTAAACCTAAACAGACATTTTTCCAGTTCTGCATGTTCATCTTTGACACACCAATATGCTTTTAATTCCTCCCTGACAATGTTCTTGTTTGACCAACTGCTGTTAACAAACTGGCTGACTGACTCCAGGGTTTCATTCTCTGATGCTTGTTTCCATTCAGTCTCAGCTGTCACACCATCAGAAATGATGCGCATGTTCGATAAGGCTACCTTTTCCTCACTATTCTGTGTTTTATCACCTATACTACTGTTCTTGTTGGGAGGTGGTCTGGAGAGACAATCCGCTGCCTTATTCTTTACTCCAGGCATGTATTCAACTGTGAATTTGTATTCCTGTAGGTTGACAATCCATTTCTTAATGCGGCTAGATACTGAGGCTAAGTCTTTTGTCACAAAGATTTGTTTCAGTGCTTTGGGGTCAGTCCTTATCTTGAAATCACTGCCCCAAACAAAATGTTTAAATCTTTATATGGCCCAGAATAGTGCTAGGGCTTCCTTTTCTATGATGGAGTAATTAACTTCTGCCCACAGTAGTGACCTTGATGCAGAGGTAACTGTTACCTCGTTCTTTCCTTCTGCTTGAGAGAGTACCACCTCCAATCCTTTGGTGCCTGCATCTGTGGTTATAATCACTGCACTACCTTGGATCGGAGTTGTGATGCATTTTCCAGATACTATTTCACATCTTGAAACTCTGTTTCGCACTTGTTGTCCCAGATTAATTCAACTTTTGATTTGATTTGAGAACTCATGTGTAATTCTCTGTTTGCGAAATTTCTTATGAACTTGTAAAACTCCACCATGCCCAGAAACAATCGGAGTTCATCTTTGTTGTTTGTAGAGGTTAAGTTCATGATGGAGATTACCAGGTCATCTTTTGGTTCAATCACTTTGCTGGAGATCTTGTGCCACAGGAAGGTTATTTCATTACATGTGAATTTGCATTTGTCAGCCTTCAACGTGAGACCAAAACTTTCAAACTTCTTTAGTACTTTCTCGATCCTTTCATCATGTCCTGCGATGGTTGCCCCACAAACCAATACATCATCCTGGTAACAGAACACATCTGGAAAGTCTTTGAGCATTGATGACATGGCGCTTTGGAACTCTGAGGGTGCAGAAATTAACCTGAAGGGCAAACGTTTGAACCTATAAGCGCCTAGGGGTGTGATTAGGGCAGTGAGATCTTGTGACTCAGAGTGCAAGCTTATCTAGTAACAAGCTGAAGCCAGTCGAAGGCTGAGAAAACCTTGGCTCTCTTTAAGGCTATGAACATTTCTGTAATCGTGGGTAGAAGAAATCTGTCCACCACTACTACTTTGTGTAGCGCTTTTAAATTAACACATAATCTCACCTTGCTGTCTGCTTTGCGCTCTCCCATGATGGGAGCTAACCATTCCGTGGCTTCAACAGGTTCAATAACATTCTGATTGCATAATTTCTCCAATTCCATTCTCAACACATCCTGTATGTTCACTTGTAGTGTGCAGACTTTGGATACCACTGGGGTTGTGTTAGGTTTTATCTTTATTTTGTGGGTATAGGATTTGTGGCATTCTAGTTTTTCACTGACTTCATGGAACTTGTGAACAAAATAGTTCCCCTGGATTGCCTGAACTTGGATTTGTGGTGAGGCACCTGGTCAGAAATAATGGTTAGTCAGGTGCATGAATCAAACATTGCATCTACATCATTTGTTATTATAATGTCCTTTGGATTACCTTAACCTGTATCATTCATTTGCAAGACAAGTTTGTCACATTTTTCTGATACTTTGGAGCTTTTATATTTTTTCCTACTTTTCTTGTATTTACAGCATGCAACAAAATGCCCCTTCTTGCCACATCCCTTTTACACAGCCTTCCATGCTGGGCATTCCCTCCATTTGTATTTATACTAGAGAGGTGGCACTACAACCAAAGGCAACAGGGCAATACTAAGCAGTAGAAGAAAAATGTTTTCTCCTTGGGTTCAAAGTAAATACTTAGTCAGTCACAAACTCACTCAGAATGGCAATACACCATGCATCAAATATACCTATGGAGTGAGACCTTCCACTATGAACTGATGTACCACCAAACTAGAAATTAAATATCAGAGGCTTTAATTACACAAGAAAATCACATCATAAAACCATTATAGTTTGCATCAATAAAAAACAATTGAGAATCTAAAATTCTTATACAACATGCAATAGACAGTACAAAAACAATGTGTACAGTAGTAGAAAGACCTCGCATTGGGTTAAAAAAGCAATATTTCCAATGTTAAAACCTTTCACAACCACAATGTAGGACAATATAGGGGGGGCACTGGTCCGAACGGGGAGACCCTATTGCAGAGTCTAAAGAATGCTGTTGCATAACCTGATCCAACTGTTTAGATCGAGTTCATATCCTGGTGAATGCACAACTCAATTTTTCCAGTGATTCCTCGTAGTCAGATGCAGAGACACTAAGTGTCGACACATTTCGGTGGAAATAACTAAATAAATCCCACCTTCCTCTGGACAAAGAGATACAGGATTATTACCCTCCCTCCTTGGAGTTCTAACAGTGTGAGTAATCACTATTGCTGATGTGTGTTCCAACTATTTTAAAAGGATAAATGAAATATCATATGATATGATAGGGCTTAATGCAGTGAGTTCACAATAGAACCGCCAGGCAGAATGAATCCTTTTCACGGTTCTTTATGACAGGTCAAGTCTCGCATTATCTATGAATGGACTCCATGTGCAATATTGTCCAAGGAATATATCTTTAATGTTGGCCGGCTAGAAAGTCCAATACCGCTAGCCATGGAATCAGGTAGTTCTTATTATCTATCCTCTTTCTTTAGAGCCGCAGTTCCACTTCATCTGTGGTTTTGTTCCCACACCTGGATAGTGTTCTGGTACTGAGGAACAGACCCCTATGATATGGGTGTCGGTAGTTTATCCGGTTATCTACTCATTCCCTCCAGTTGGCCATGTGGCCTGTTGCTCTGATCATTGGTTTCAAATATATCCTTCTTCATTTCTTTCACAACATTTATTTCCCACTTATTTTCATGTGATTTGCTTTAATTCTCAACTTTCAGTTCTTTCAAACAGTACAACATGTATTCCACCTCCTTTGAAACTATTAAAACTTTACGGGAAGGATCATCCTTTACCCAAAATGCTACATCTATTATATTCATTTTACAATTTAATAAAAACTGATCATGGATGCATTCATCTAGTGAAACACCGAACTTGCACATTGCTGCTAGTTTTCTAAGCTCAGACACAAATTCTTACATATTTGCATTGGTTTCGAGAACAGTGATGAAAATGCACTGGGTTCCAACAGGTGGTGTAATAACACAGCCTTCCTTCAATGTTTCCTGAACTGGCAAGCAGGCAGAGGACATTGTGAAGCAGAGCAGCTAGGAGGTAGGAGCACAGCCAGTAAGAGTATTTAAAGCCAGCCTCAATAACTGCTAAGCAGGCCACAAAGCAGTACCTGTGACTGCGTAAAGTTTGCCAGCTTGCGTTTGGGGTGCCGAGTCAGTCGGGGCTGACAGGAATCCTCAGTGCATCACATTCGGCCTTCAGTGTCAGTCAGGGCTGACAGGAATCTTCAATGCGCTCAAACGTTCTAAAGTGCCTGTGCTGCCTTGGAGCTGATAGTAAAGGGAGAGTTGACTGCGGGGAAGAGCTCAAGGAGTGGCGTGGGAGAGGCAACGCTCACGTATACATGTGTGTGTTGAGGAAGCTATCTGACAAAGATAGACCATGACCCAGCAAGCGGCCCACGCAGCAATTCGTACGCCAATTCCATGGAACCGATAAATGAGTGAAGATCATATTTTTCATCACAGTCAAACATTGCTGGGGCACATCAGTGTGGGATTAAGGCTTGGAAGCACTGAGAATTACACAGAATGCTAGCGGCGATGGGATCCGGACAATCTTTATATAGACATTAGTCAAAGTTTGCCGCCAGAAAACAGCGCATTGCTCACCAGCTTTCCTCAGTCTAGTGCTTGAAGACACCACAAGCATAATTTAGATTAGCACACACTTGTTAAGACTGGTACAGCCTCACCAGGAAAGGTGTCATGAATGATCTTTCGCTTTCTTCCCTATCACCTCAGTCAAACCCATACCCGTACTGGAGTGTTGGGGTGTTCTTCAGCAAGATCCCATCCTCTGTCACCAGTGTAGAAACATTAAATGAATGACCAGGAAATGGGCTTGAAGAGAGGTTTATTTGGTAACACACAGCCACAGCACAGGTAAAGCTCTTCACCGAGGAGAACACTCGCTCCATAGTTGGGATGTCATGTCTGAAAGTTCTGTTGTCCCAAGGAAAAGAGGGGGGGGGCATAAGATATAGGAGGAACCACTAAGGAAGATACCACAACAGTGTTTTGTATCAGTTGTAGAGAGCCAAGTTTATTTTGCCTTTGTGCATGCTAATGACCATCCTGTGCTTGGATTCACATGTCCGGTTTTACCAGCCAGGCCAGCATTTGTCTTGCCTTGTAGACATTCTTATAATTTTTATGTAAATATTCTGTGTAGTGGTGAGGTTTGAGTCTTTACAGCATATGTATGGATTCCTTTCTAGCCCATGAGTTATCTGTGTTTCTACTATTTCGGATATTGCCTTTTCTAAGATTTTCAATGTATTCTCCAATACAGTGGCCTCCCTCACTAACCCCTGCTTTACTTCATAGGCTATGCCTATATAGTCACCCCTCACCATTGTTTTAATAGCTGCACACTTTACTAGTGGACAGCTCGCCCTCTTCTCATTATCTACAAAGTACTACCTTATTGTATCGCTAAGTGCTTCTGTACAGGATGCATCAAGCATTGCTGCTGCTGCCTGGTGATACAGGTTTGGAATTATGGCTGTGTATCCGCCCCATATTTGTGTTTTGCTTAGGTACTCTGTAGCACAAATCTCCCCTACATTGTTTCATTACATAGGAACATGCCTGTCCTGGTATATTGGTAGTGTGCCTGCGAGTAGTATGAATAATCTGTCATTTGGGTGCATACTGCGCTGTACATCAGCCAACCATAAGTTATTAGGCCATCTTGTGAGATTAATTGGCATTTGCTGTGTCGGTTTCCGCAAGGGGTGGGAAAGATCTATCAAATTCTATTTTCAGAACGCAATTAAAGTTATCCCAACCCCACCCCATATTGTGGGAGTATCCTGTTCATGTTTAATATGACCTATCACCTGGTCCAGGAACTCCACTTGGATGGGATTTGGGCCAGTCGGACAGTGGTATGTCAAATGTACTTAAGTACACATTCTACTGTCTTAGCTGTAGTTAGCTCCAATGTCTGTTGTCTCCTCCCTCTGTTGGGCTAATTCAGCAAAGTTCAGTTAAGCTATAAGTTCTTCAGGGGTCATATCAATGACAGTGGGAGCTCAATGGTTGTTATCTTCCTTTTCTTCTTTGTTGGACTCCTCAGTCTCAGGACCTGGGTCGTGTCAAAGTCTCTTCCAAGGTGACTCGAGATTTTCCAACCACTTTCCACTTCCTTCGAAGCTGCTGTTTGGGATGGAGTGGATAAACCACCAAAGTATATATGTATTTAGTTTTCAGCAACTTCACGGCAAATAATGTGTTACTGCTGGATTGTTAAATGTGGTGTACTTGGAGATTTCTCTGGAGTTTCTTTTCCTAGTGATGTCTTCTATCCACTGAAGGCTACTATGGGACAAGCCAAAAATTGTATTTTAAACCATCCGTCTTTAGACCTTCTGTTCTGTGTCATCATTGACACTGATGTAAAGTACATTCAATAAAATGATTACTCAATCGGTTTTTATTTATTTATTTACTTGAGTTTTATATAGCACTGGCTAGACCCGGAGGTATCAGAGCGCTTTACATGAGGAGAGTTACATAGGTTACAAGTTACCCATTGTTACAGAAGGTACGTCAATTACAAGTTACATCCGTTGGTTCAAGGCATGTAGAGGGTAAGGAGGTAATGTAAAAGGGCGACTGGGAGGGAGGTTAAGAGGAGAATTGGCACAAGGATAAACAAAGCAGGTAGGGGGAAAGAGATTCAGGGGAGAGAGGAAATGATTAGGGAAGGCAAGCAAAGAATAAAGAATAAAGAATGAAGAATGAAGAATGAAGGAGGGAAGAGGGGGGAGTAGGAGACACAGCGAGGAGACAAGGAAGTCCAGGCTAGACCTGGAGGTATCAGAGCACTTTACATGAGGATTAAGGCGTGTTACAGCGTTACATCAATTACGGTTACATTACAGTTAGATCCATTGCCAGTGCATTTAATAAACACAGTAAAACAAGATGAGGAAGAAAACAATGTCTGATGTCCAGCCGGCCCCTCTGCTCACCTTTGGGGACCACACAGGGCATAGACCAGAAATCGCCTGACCGGCGCCATTTGGTTTTTCGTCCTACATTTTAAAAAGATTAACATGGAAAATGCCATTCTCTTTTCACTCCCTATATATATTAATTTTCATGCTTGTTCAATATCATGCCATAAAATGCAGGGCATTTTGGCATGCCAAATACCTTACACTTTTAGAATTTATGCTTGAAAGATCAACTGCATGTTTTGCCTACATAGTGTCTGTCTCGGAATCCCTCGGGAGCCCTTAACCTCCGGCCTCAGGCTGTAGATACACTGTGACCTCCATTGAGGTCCATAGATGGACATGATGTACCTCAAATGCAGTTCTTATGTTACAATTGTGTTCACTCAATCCAAACCGGAAAAAAGGCAGGACTCCAAAAGATATTTGCTCCCTCCTGTGTACTTCATCACTAGTACAACATATAAGGGTGGTTATTTCATTACTAGTGCAATCTACGAAGGTGCCCCCGTCAATGTATTTGGCAGTACTACTCTGCCTTAAGAAATCAAGGTCTATCAATCACATAAATACCTACCTTATCGACATTAAAACATAGCTCCTTTGTAGACCATGAAAAAACAGCAAAAGTGCTAATATTAACAATAATGTTTACAACATATAATTAGGATTCAAAATAAAAATAGGTACATGGAAAAGTAGTACTGACGAAACGCATTGGTGCCCACCATGTATGTTGCACTAGTGGTGAAAAAACACAGGTGAGCAAATCTCTGCTGAAGAGCATCGGCTGTTCTCCCTCTGCCAGAAGTGCTTTCGCGAATGAGGCTTTCATGGAGGCTTTTGTTTAGTAGCCATAACTTTATATATACATATATTAGTAATGATTAATGAACACAAACTAAATTTCCTGAAATTGGACAGTTCTGTTTAGCTGAGCAAACCATTTGCAATGACATCACCCTTGAAGTGACAGTGAAATTACAAAGGAAAGTAATCTTAAATAGTATAGTAAAGGTGAGGAAAAAAAGATGATTTTTTATATGCAGTAAATTAGTTCCCCTGATTGCAGCATGGGGGAGCCGCAGATTAAAGCTGAACACTACGTCTGTAGCCCACCGGAGGGCTGTGAATAACTTAGAGACAATAAGAATTGAGCTAAACTGCACAGACTCCACTGAAGGGGAACTCATTAACTGCAACTACCAGCATGCTGCTCACCAGGGAGCGCATGCGTATTGGATAAAAATGACTGCAGTTCTCCGTCACTTTTTGCATTGTCGTCCCATGATGAAGAACCGTGAGCTTCGAAACACGTCGGGACTTTCATCCTAACAGCTGTAGTGTGCACCTTGCTGAATAAAGAAGGTTTGAAACCTGCTGCCTTCTGGAGTGCGTTTCTAAGATCCGAGGCACCTTTGGAAATATATATATATATATATATATATATTCAGTTAAAAAACCATAGGTTTCACACATGTTATAGTTAGGTGGATATTTCACTCGTAAAAAACCAATGAAATTCCCCCGGTATAGTTAGTTCAGATAACTATAACTCGTGCGCCCGCAATCCTGCTCATGACGTCACATATTACATCACTCATGACATGGTCAGTGGCATCACTCATGACATCACTGATGACATCATCCTTGTGATACAGTGGCGGTCGGTCGCGCGAGATTGACTCCATATATGCAAAAGGCACATCCCTGACCTGAGGACTACCTCTTTGCCAAATTTCAAGTAATTCTGTTCAGCCGTTCGGGCTGTACCTTCGACTAAAGGTCCTATGGGAAAATGCATGGGGAAAACGTGTTTTGGGACCCCCTTTTTTCTCGGCCCCCGCTTGACGAATCCCCCCGAGACTTTCAGGGTAGGAGCTGAGCGAAGATTCGTCAACCGGCACCAAAGTTATTCAAAATAGAATTTGAGATTTCCTAAGGAAACACGGTCCTAACTATAACTATCTACTGGCGACTGCCAGTAGATAATATATATATATATATATATATATATATATATATATATATATATTCACAGACAAAACCATAGGTTTCAGGGTTGTTATAGTTAGCTGCCCATTTCACTCATACAAAACCATAGAAAATCCTCCGTTATAGTTAGTTCTGCTAACTATAACTCACGCGCCCGCAATGCACTGCTGATGATGTCACATATTGCATCATGCATGACATGGTCAGTGACATCACTGATGACATCTCAAATGACATCACTGATGACATCACTGATGACATCATCCACTGAATGTGGTTTAGTTTGAAATTTATATACCAATCTGTATTGAAGATTGAATGGATATATAACTGTCTGGATGGAGGATTTAGTAGCTGTCTGACTGTCTTTTTAAGTGAGTAATTAAAAGTGTCTCACTTAATACATGGATTAGTAACTAAACTATGTGAATGTGTGCAGCACTGTCTCTGTTGTTGTATAACATGCTGCATCAGTTGGTCACTAACTACATGAGTGTGTATATTAGTTATTGATTAGTTGGGTGAGTATTTGTATGGGACACTGAGTTTTTGTGTAGTTGGATGGGGTGTGTGTAACTCTATGCATAGATGTGTGAATGGTTGATTGACTAGGTGTATGGGTTTAAGAGTGCATGTGGAAACAGTTGTTTGGGTGACTGAGTGTATTTATTTGTGTGTTGGTGAGCGAATATATGTTTTAGTTGTACATCTTCAACAAAATAAAAAAATAAAAGGCATTGTATGTGAGTTGGTGTATATAAATAAGTATGTGTAAGAGTCAGTGATTATGAGAGTAACTATATGAATGAGTGTATAATTGTAATGGTGCTTTTTTAACATATTAACAATGAGTTACTATGTGTTTGAATAAATGAGGTGTTGTTGGATAATTGTGTAAGTGAGTAAATTTAAGTGTGATACATTTTTTTCATGAGTGAGTAGGATGACTGCATAACCGACTAAGATGACTGCTGATGTGTCAATGTCTATATATCTGTATAAGTGCATTTGATAGTGTTCTATTAATTAATGACTGCATGTATAGATGATTCTGTTGTTGAATGGGTAGTTGTGTGTGTAGACTTAGGAATCAGTGAGTGGGTATGTAGTAACTGGTATTGGTGTGTCAATGGTTTCAAATATGATACTCTGTATTTTACAGTGAGTGATGAAAGGTTATACTAGTGTATGATGAGGTGTATCAGATTGCCAAGTGGATGATGTCATCAGTGATGTCATTTGAGATGTCATCAGTGATGTCATCAGTGATGTCACTGACCATATCATGAATGATGTGACATCATCAGCAGTGTTTTGCGGACGTGTGAGTTATAATTAGCAGAATTAACTATAACGGAGGAATTTCTATGGTTTTGTATGAGTGAAATGGGCAGCTAACTATAACACCCCTGAAACCTATGGTTTTTTCTGTGAATTTCTAAGGTTTTTTAAATGCTAATTTCTAACTATAACGTCTCTGAAACCTATGGTTTTTTTTTCAGTGAATTTCAAAGGTTTTTTAAATGCTAACTTTTAAGTGTGATAGTAGTAATATCTATTTTTTTGTACTGATTTTCTATAGTTTTTAACTGTTTATTTATAAATATTTTATTCATTAAATAACATTATATATTTTCAGAAAATTGCAAAAAAAATTTTTTAATTAAAACTGAAATATTATTTAATTTTCTTGTTTTCATTATTTATTTTAATATATTTATATTATTTCCTTTAAAAAAAATTCCAATTTTTTTCGGAGTCGCGCACTCAATGTGTACACATCACGGTGGGTGCGCGCATTCTAGCCGCCATTTTAGAAAAGTCATGAAGGATTCGCGTATGGTGTGCGACGGCTGCGAGTTTTTCAGTTACATCATATACATTTAATATCACGTGATATGCGCGATTGGTATGCGACCAGTCTGCGACTCCTGCTCCCGCGCATTCGCGACACAAGCGCATTACGGTACGAGAAGTTTGCGCGGTTGCGGGTCCCGCGTGACATCATATACCTGCTGGGGCGCGCTGGGTGCGCGACTCCCGCAAAAAAAAATTATGTTCCAAAATTATATGTAGGTGTCTTTTTAATATACGTATTAAGGCAAGAGATTATGTAAGATATTCATCAAAATAATATATTTGTACTTATAATAAACTTATATTATTTTTAAATATATTTTCGCGAAGTCGGGTGCGTGCATCGTGAGTGCAGAAAACCAGGTCAGCAGAGCTGCTGTAGAGCCTGAGAACCAGGTCAGCAGAGCTGCTCTAGAGCCTAAGAACTGGGTCAGCAGAGCTGCTCTAGAGCCAGAGATCCAGGTCAGCAGAGCTGCTTTAGAAGGAGAGAACCAGGTCAGCAGAGCTGCTTTAGAGCCAGAGAACCAGGCCAGCAGAGCTGCTTTAGAGCCAGAGAACCAGGTCAGCAGAGCTGCTTTAGAGCCAGTGAACCAGGTCAGCAGAGCTACTCTAGAGCTAGAGAACCAAATCAGCAGAGCTGCTTTAGAGCCATAGAACCAGGTCTGCAGAGCTGCTGCAGAGCCAGAGAAACCAGGTCAGTAGAGCTGCTTTAGAGGGAGAGAACCAGGTCAGCAGAGCTGCTCTAGAGCCAGAGAACCATGTCAGCAGAACTGCTTCAGAGCCATAGAACTGGGTCAGCGGAGCTGCTTTAGAGCCAGAGAACCAGGTCAGCAGAGCTGTTGTAGAGCCAGAGAACTAGATCAGCAGAGCTGCTCTGTAGCATAAGAACTAGGTCAGCAGAGCTGCTCTAGAGCCAGAGAACCAGGTCAGCAGACCTGCTGTAGAGCCAGAGAAACCAGGTCAGCAGAGCTGCTTTAGAGAGAGAGAACCAGGTTAGGCAGAGCTGCTTTAGAACCAGAGAACCAGGTCAGCAGAGCTGCTCTAGCTGACACTGACTGACTGACACTGACTGACTGACACTGACCGACACTGACTGACTACTCTCTACTACTCTACTACTGACTCTCTACTACTCTCTACTACTCACTCTCTACTATTCACTGTCTACTACTCACTGTCTACTACTCACTCTCTACTTCTCTACTACTCTCTACTACTCACTCTCTACTACTCATGCTCTACTACTCTCTACTACTCATTGTCTACTACTACTCTCTCTCTACTACTCACTCTCTACTACTCTACTACTCACTCTCTACTACTCACTCTACTACTTTCTACTACTCTCTACCACTCACTCTCTACTACTCTACTACTCACTCTCTACTACTCACTCGCTACTACTCTCTACTATTACTCTCTACTACTACTCTCTACTACTCACTCGCTACTACTCTCTACTACTCACTCACTACTACACTCTACTACTACTCTCTACTACTACTCTCTACTACTCTCTCTACTACTCACTCTCTACTACTCTCTCTACTACTCTCTACTACTCACTCTCTACTACTCACTCTCTACTATTCACTCTCTACTATTCACTCTCTACTACTCACTCTCTACTACTCTCTACTACTCTCTACTACTCACTCTCTACTACTCACTCTACTACTTTCTACTACTCTCTACCACTCACTCTCTACAACTCTACTACTCACTCTCTACTACTCTCTACTACTCACTCGCTACTACTCTCTACTACTACTCTCTACTACTCACTAACTACTACTCTCTACTACTCACTCACTACTACACTCTCTACTACTCTCTACTAATACTCTCTACTACTCTCTCTCTACTACTCACTCTCTACTACTCTCTCTCTACTACTCTCTCTCTACTACTCTCTACTACTCACTCTCTACTACTCACTCTCTGCTACTCACTCTCTACTACTCTACTACTCTATACTACTTGCTCTACTACTCACTATCTACTATTCTCTACTACTCACTCTACTACTCTCTCCTACTCTCTACCACTCACTCACTCACTCTCTACTACTCACTCTCTACTACTCACTCTCTACTACTCACTCTCTACTACTCACTCTACTACTCTCTACTACTCACTCTCTACTACTCACTCTCTACTACTCTTTACTGCTCACTCTCCACTACTCATTCTCTACTACTCACTCTCTACTACTCACTCTCTACTACTCACTCTACTACTCTCTACTACTCACTCTCTACTACTCACTCTCTACTACTCACTCTCTACTACTCTCTACTACTCACTCTCTACTACTCTCACTCTGCTACTCACTCTACTACTACTCACTCTGCTACTCACTCTCTACTACTCTCTAATACTCTCTCTGCTACTCACTCTCTACTACTCTCTACTACTCACTCTCTACCACTCTACTACTCGCTCTCTTCTACTCTCTACTACTCACTCTCTACTACTCACTCTCTACTACTCACTCTCTACTACTCTCTACTACTCACTCTCTACTACTCTCTACTACTCACTCTCTACTACTCACTCTACTACTCTCTACTACTCACTCTACTACTCTCTACTACTCACTCTGATACTTTCTCTACTACTCTCTACTACTCTCTACTACTCTCTACTACTCTCTACTACTCTCTACTACTCTCTACTACTCACTCTCTACTCTCTATTACTCGCTCTCTACTCTCTACCTCTCTACCTCTCTACCTCTACCGCTCTACCTCTACCTCTTTGTACATGCGCACATATGCACATATATATATGCATATGCATGTATATATATGTATGTGCATATATACATATATAAACATATAAATATAATCTGCATATCTATATAAATATAAATGCATGCAAACATATACATATACATATATGCATACATATGCATGGTTTGTACATGAAAGTTTGAAAAACTCTAATACAAGCAAAGCTAAAAAGCCACCTAATTACAAACAGAATTGCTTTAACTTAAACAAGGGCGAGACCTATTGCATTTTCAATGCTTGTTTACTTTGATTCCATCAAGAAGGCATTCAGATGTGTCACACATTTTCCATAAATTCTGAATGGTAGCACTCTAGTTGCTCGTTACATGACTGTAGTAAAGCTACTGCTCACCAGGGAAGTCTGCTGCTGGTATTGAAAGTGCATGTTTCAGTCTGCATGTCAGAATTTGTTAATGAAATGGAAGAGGATTTGAGAAGTCAAAGTGCCCTAATCTTTCTTTCTGCAGCACTAATCATAATTTCTATGGCAAAATGAACCCCCTCATTTTGTTCCTTTGCAAATTAAATGTTTTAAGTGTTACCACTTTATTCCAATCAAGATGGCATCAGGTGTGCCATACTTTTGTCATAAGTAAGACTGTTAGCGCTCTAGTTGTTCTTTAAAACACTCTGGGACATTCTGTCATTGGGCTATACTTGGGCTACATCTCGGTGATATTTGTGCTACATTTGGGCTCTTTTGTCTCTGGTGGCCATCTTGGGAGACTTATTTGTTATGAAGTTTCCTAATTTCCTCATGTACGACAGTCTCCTCAGTAGGAAATACTTTCAGGTTTTTTACTTTCATTCCATCAAGAAGGCATTCAGATGTGTCACACATTTGCTATAAATTCGGAATGTTAGCACTCTAGTTGCTTATTAGATCACTGTAGTAAAGCTACTGCTCACCAGGGGAGTCTGCTGCTGATATTGAAAGTGCATGTTTCAGTCTGCATGTCCGAATTTTTTTATGAAATAGAAGAGGATTTGAGAAGTCACTCAAAATGTGCCCTAATTTTCTTTTTTCCGCACTAATCATAATTTCTATGGCAAAATGAACCTCCTCATTGTGTTTCTTTTAAATTAAACGACTCACTCTCTACTACTCACTCACTCTCTACTACTCACTCTCTACTACTCACTCTCTACTACTCACTCTCTACTACTCACTCTCTACTACTCACTCTCTACTACTCACTCTCTACTACTCACTCTCTACTACTCTCTACTACTCCCTCTCTACTACTCACTCTACTACTCTCTACTATTCACTCTCTACTATTCACTCTCTACTATTCACTCTCTACTATTCACTCTCTACTACTCACTCTCTACTACTCACTCTCTACTACTCACTCTCTACTACTCACTCTCTACTACTCTCTCTGCTACTCTCTACTACTCACTCTCTATTACTCACTCTCTACTACTCACTCTACTACTCTCTACTTCTCTCTACCACTCACTCTCTACTACTCTACTACTCACTCTCTACTACTCTCTACTACTCACTCTCTACTACTCACTCTCTACTACTCACTCTCTACTACTCTCTACTACTCACTCTACTACTCTCTACTTCTCTCTACCACTCACTCTCTACTACTCTACTACTCACTCTCTACTACTCTCTACTACTCTCTCTACTACTCCCTCTCTACTACTCACTCTCTACTACTCACTCTACTACTCTCTACTACTCTCTACCACTCGCTCTCTACCACTCTACTACTCACTATCTACTACTCTCTCTACTACTCGCTCTCTACTACTCGCTCTCTACTACTCCCTCTACTACTCACTCTCTACTACTCTACTACTCACTCTCCACTACTCACTCTCTACTACTCGCTCTCTGCTACTCTCTACTACTCACTCTCTATTACTCTACTACTCTCTACTACTCTCTCTGCTACTCACTCTCTACTACTCTCTACTACTCACTCTCTACTACTCTCTACTACTCACTCTCTACTATTCTCTACTACTCTCTCTACTACTCACTCTCTACTACTCTCTACTACTCTTTCTACTACACACTCTCTACTACTTGCTCTCTACTACTCACTCTACTGCTCACTCTCTACTACTCCCTACTACTCACTCTACTACTCACTCTCTTCTACTCTCTCTACTACTCTCTACTACTCACTGTCTACTACTCCACTACTCTCTACTAATCACTCTCTACTACTCACTCTGTACTACTCTCTACTACTCACTCTGTACTACTCTCTACTACTCACTCTACTACTCCCTCTTTACTAATCTCTCTCTACTACTCTCTCTCTACTACTCTCTCTCTACTACTCTCTCTCTACTACTCTCTCTCTACTACTCTCTACTACTCTCTACTACTCTCTCTACTACTCTCTCTCTCTACTACTCTCTCTCTCTACTACTCTCTCTCTACTACTCTCTCTCTACTACTCTCTCTCTACTACTCTCTACTACTCTCTCTACTACTCTCTCTACTACTCTCTCTCTCTACTACTCTCTCTCTACTACTCTCTCTCTACTACTCTCTCTCTACTACTCTCTCTCTACTACTCTCTACTACTCTCTACTACTCTCTACTACTCTCTACTACTCTCTACTACTCTCTACTACTCTCTACTACTCACTCTCTACTACTCTCTCTCTCTACTACTCTCTACTACTCACTCTCTACTACTCTCTCTCTCTACTACTCTCTACTACTCACTCTACTACTCATTCTCTACTACTCACTCTCTACTACTCTCTACTACTCACTCGCTACTACTCTCTACTACTACTCTCTACTACTCACTAACTACTACTCTCTACTACTCACTCACTACTACACTCTCTACTACTACTCTCTACTACTACTCTCTACTACTACTCTCTACTACTCTCTCTCTACTACTCGCTCTCTACTACTCACTCTCTACTACTCTCTCTCTACTACTCTCTCTCTACTACTCTCTACTACTCACTCTCTACTACTCACTCTCTACTACTCACTCTCTGCTACTCACTCTCTACTACTCTACTACTCTATACTACTTGCTCTACTACTCACTCTCTACTATTCTCTACTACTCACTCTACTACTCTCTCCTACTCTCTACCACTCACTCTCTACTACTCTACTACTCACTCTCTACTACTCACTCTCTACTACTCACTCTCTACTACTCACTCTCTACTACTCACTCTACTACTCTCTACTACTCACTCTCTACTACTCACTCTCTACTACTCACTCTCTACTACTCTTTACTGCTCACTCTCCACTACTCATTCTCTACTACTCGCTCTCAACTACTCTACTACTCACTCTACTACTCACTCTACTACTCACTCTACTACTCACTCTCTACTACTCTACTTCTCTCTCTACTTCTCTCTCTACTACTCTCTCTACTACTCACTCTCTACTACACACTCTCTACTACTTGCTCTCTGCTACTCGCTGTCTACTACTCTCTAGTACTCACTCTACTACTCCCTCTCTACTACTCTCTACTACTCATTCTCTACTACTCCACTACACTCTACTACTCACTCTCTACTACTCACTCTCTACTACTCTCTACTACTCTCTCTCTACTACTCTCTACTACTCACTCTCTACTACTCTCTACTACTCACTCTCTACTACTCTCACTCTGCTACTCACTCTCTACTACTCACTCTCTAATACTCACTCTCTACTACTCTCTACTACTCACTCTCTACTACTCACTCTCTACTACTCACTCTCTACTACTCTCTACTACTCACTCTCTACTACTCTCACTCTGCTACTCACTCTACTACTACTCACTCTGCTACTCGCTCTCTACTACTCTCTAATACTCTCTCTGCTACTCACTCTCTACTACTCTCTACTACTCACTCTCTACCACTCTACTACTCACTCTCTTCTACTCTCTACTACTCACTCTCTACTACTCACTCTCTACTACTCTCTACTACTCACTCTCTACTACTCTCTACTACTCACTCTCTACTACTCACTCTCTACTACTCTCTACTACTCACTCTACTACTCTCTACTACTCACTCTGATACTTTCTCTACTACTCTCTACTACTCTCTACTACTCTCTACTACTCTCTACTACTCTCTACTACTCTCTACTACTCACTCTCTACTCTCTATTACTCGCTCTCTACTCTCTACCTCTCTACCTCTCTCTACCTCTACCGCTCTACCTCTACCTCTTTGTACATGCGCACATATGCACATATATATATGCATATGCATGTATATATATGTATGTGCATATATACATACATATATAAACATATAAATATAATCTGCATATCTATATAAATATAAATGCATGCAAACATATACATATACATATATGCATACATATGCATGGTTTGTACATGAAAGTTTGAAAAACTCTAATACAAGCAAAGCTAAAAAGCCACCTAATTACAAACAGAATTGCTTTAACTTAAACAAGGGCGAGACCTATTGCATTTTCAATGCTTGTTTACTTTGATTCCATCAAGAAGGCATTCAGATGTGTCACACATTTTCCATAAATTCTGAATGGTAGCACTCTAGTTGCTCGTTACATGACTGTAGTAAAGCTACTGCTCACCAGGGAAGTCTGCTGCTGGTATTGAAAGTGCATGTTTCAGTCTGCATGTCAGAATTTGTTAATGAAATGGAAGAGGATTTGAGAAGTCAAAGTGCCCTAATCTTTCTTTCTGCAGGACTAATCATAATTTCTATGGCAAAATGAACCCCCTCATTTTGTTCCTTTGCAAATTAAATGTTTTAAGTGTTACCACTTTATTCCAATCAAGATGGCATCAGGTGTGCCATACTTTTGTCATAAGTAAGACTGTTAGCGCTCTAGTTGTTCTTTAAAACACTCTGGGACATTCTGTCATTGGGCTATACTTGGGCTACATCTCGGTGATATTTGTGCTACATTTGGGCTCTTTTGTCTCTGGTGGCCATCTTGGGAGACTTATTTGTTATGAAGTTTCCTAATTTCCTCATTTACGACAGTCTCCTCAGTAGGAAATACTTTCAGGTTTTTTACTTTCATTCCATCAAGAAGGCATTCAGATGTGTCACACATTTGCTATAAATTCGGAATGTTAGCACTCTAGTTGCTTATTAGATCACTGTAGTAAAGCTACTGCTCACCAGGGGAGTCTGCTGCTGATATTGAAAGTGCATGTTTCAGTCTGCATGTCCGAATTTTTTTATGAAATAGAAGAGGATTTGAGAAGTCACTCAAAATGTGCCCTAATTTTCTTTTTTCCGCACTAATCATAATTTCTATGGCAAAATGAACCTCCTCATTGTGTTTCTTTTAAATTAAACGACTCACTCTCTACTACTCACTCACTCTCTACTACTCACTCACTCTCTACTACTCACTCTCTACTACTCTCTCTCTACTACTCACTCTCTACTACTCACTCTCTACTACTCACTCTCTACTACTCACTCTCTACTACTCTCTACTACTCACTCTACTACTCTCTACTATTCACTCTCTACTATTCACTCTCTACTATTCACTCTCTACTACTCCCTCTCTACTACTCACTCTCTACTACTCACTCTCTACTACTCTCTCTGCTACTCTCTACTACTCACTCTCTATTACTCACTCTCTACTACTCACTCTACTACTCTCTACTTCTCTCTACCACTCACTCTCTACTTCTCTACTACTCACTCTCTACTACTCTCTACTACTCTCTCTACTACTCCCTCTCTACTACTCACTCTCTACTACTCTCTACTACTCACTCTACTACTCTCTACTTCTCTCTACCACTCACTCTCTACTACTCTACTACTCACTCTCTACTACTCTCTACTACTCTCTACTACTCTCTCTACTACTCTCTCTACTACTCTCTCTACTACTCCCTCTCTACTACTCACTCTCTACTACTCACTCTCTACTACTCACTCTACTACTCTCTACTACTCTCTACCACTCGCTCTCTACCACTCTACTACTCACTATCTACTACTCTCTCTCTACTACTCGCTCTCTACTACTCGCTCTCTACTACTCCCTCTACTACTCACTCTCTACTACTCTACTACTCACTCTCCACTACTCACTCTCTACTACTCGCTCTCTGCTACTCTCTACTACTCACTCTCTATTACTCTACTACTCTCTACTACTCTCTCTGCTACTCACTCTCTACTACTCACTCTCTACTACTCACTCTCTACTACTCACTCTCTACTACTCACTCTCTACTATTCTCTACTACTCTCTCTACTACTCACTCTCTACTACTCTCTACTACTCTTTCTACTACACACTCTCTACTACTTGCTCTCTACTACTCACTCTACTGCTCACTCTCTACTACTCCCTACTACTCACTCTACTACTCACTCTCTTCTACTCTCTCTACTACTCTCTACTACTCACTGTCTACTACTCCACTACTCTCTACTAATCACTCTCTACTACTCACTCTGTACTACTCTCTACTACTCACTCTGTACTACTCTCTACTACTCACTCTACTACTCCCTCTTTACTACTCTCTCTCTACTACTCTCTCTCTACTACTCTCTCTCTACTACTCTCTCTCTACTACTCTCTCTCTACTACTCTCTCTCTACTACTCTCTACTACTCTCTCTACTACTCTCTCTCTCTACTACTCTCTCTCTCTACTACTCTCTCTCTCTACTACTCTCTCTACTACTCTCTCTCTCTACTACTCTCTCTCTACTACTCTCTCTCTACTACTCTCTCTCTACTACTCTCTACTACTCTCTACTACTCACTCTCTACTACTCTCTCTCTCTACTACTCTCTACTACTCACTCTCTACTACTCTCTCTCTACTACTCACTCTACTACTCATTCTCTACTACTCATTCTCTACTACTCATTCTCTACTACTCATTCTCTACTACTCATTCTCTACTACTCAGTCTCCACTACTCACTCTCTACTACTCTCTACTACTCACTCTCTAATACTCACTCTCTACTACTCTCTACTACTCACTCTCCACTACTCACTCTACTACTCTTTCCTACTCACTCTCTGCTACTCTCTACTACTCTTTACTACACTCTCTACCTCTCTCTACCTCTCTACTACTCTCTACCTCTACGTCTCTACCTCTACACCTCTACCTCTCTACACCTCTCTACACGCACACATATGCACATATATGCATATGCATTTATATATATGTGTATGTGTATATATATATATATATATATATATATATATATATATATACATACATATATATAATCTGCATATCTATATAAATACAAATATAAATTCATGCATACAGATAAATATATGCATGTTATGTACATGAAATTTTGAAAAACACTAATAAAAGCAAAGCTAAAAAGCCACCTAATTACAAACAGAATTGCTTTAACTTACACAAGGGCGAGACCGATTGCATTTTTAATGCTTGTTTACTTTGGTTCCATCAAGAAGGCATTCAGATGCGACACATTTGCCATAAATTCTGAATGGTAGCACTCTAGTTCCTCATTAGATCACTGTAGTAAAGCTACTGCTCACCAGGGAAGTCTGCTGCTGGTATTCAAAGTGCATGTTTCCGTCTGCATGTCAGAACTTTTTCATGAAATAGAAGAGGATTTGAGAAGTCAAAATGTGCCCTAATTTTTCTTTCTGCAGCATTAATCATAATTTCTATGGCAAAATGAACCCCATCATTTTGTTCCTTTGCAAATAAATGATTGAAGTGTTACCACTTTATTCCAATCAAGATGGCTTCAGATGTGCCATACTTTTGTCATAAGTAAGACTGTTAGCGCTCTAGTTGTTCTTTAAAACACTATGGGGTTTCTGTCATTGGGCTATACTTGGGCTACATCTCGGTGATATTTGTGCTACATTTGGGCTCTTTTGTCTCTGGTGGCCATCTTGGGAGACTTGTTATGAAGTTTCCTAATTTCCTCATTTACTACAGTCTCCTCAGTAGGCATACTGTCAGTTTTTTTTTACTTTGATTCAATGAAGAAGGCATTCAGATGTGTCACACATTTGCCATAAATTCAGAATTTTAGCATTCTAGTTGCTCATTAGATCACTTTAGTAAAGCTACTGCTCACCAGGGAAGTCTGCTGCTGGTATTCAAAGTGCATGTTTCAGTCTGCATGTCAGAATTATTTAATGAAATAGAAGAGGATTTGAGAAGTCACTCAAAATGTGCCCTAATTTTTCTTTCTGCAGCACTAATCATACATTCTATGGCAAAATGAACCCCCTCATTTTGTTCCTTTTTAAATTAAATGTTTTCAGAGTTACCACTTTATTCCAATCAAGATGGCTTCAGGTGTGCCATACGTTTATCATAAGTAGGAGTGTTAGCGCTCTAGTTGTTCTTTGGAACATTCTGGGAAGCTGCAGTAGAACACAAAGGAATCAACTGACAGTCTCTGCCCTTGTTGGATGTACATGTTTTATTGAGAATGTCAGACTTCATTCTCACATGACTAAGAAAGATAATGTGAATTTACAGAAAATATGCTCTCAGTTTAGCTTATAGATCACCTTCCAAACCTCTGTGGGAAAAGCATGTGAAAATAGTTTTCTCTCAAACATGATTCATGATATCCCAGCTGAAGGCTTTTTCACATGGTAAAATCACCTTAGAACATACCACAATTCCTAAAATGAGTATGGTACCATCAACAAATGATTTATAATGTAACTAAAGTCTTAAAACCTTCTATTAACTGCAATGCTTTTTAATGAGGTGCTATCATGTATATTGGTCCCAAGATGGCTGCCAACACTTGAAGTGCTGACAGCCAATCCGATCTCACGATGAGATGTGTGGTTAGGCTCCGCCCAGATATATATGTGATTTTACTTTTCTCAGGAACTACTGAACGGATTTACACCATTTAAGCAAAAGGCACGACTCTGAACCAAGGTCCACCTTTCTGTCAAATTTGGTGTAATTTCGTTCAGCAGTTCGGGCTGTAGCTGCGTCAACAGGTCCTATGGGAAATTGCATGGGGAAAACGCGTTTTGGGACCCCCCTTTTTTCTCAGCCCCCGCTTGACAAATCACCACGAAACTTTCAGGGTAGGAGCGGACCGGAGCTGGCAAAAAGTTTGGAATATTTCGCGAAGATTCTTCAACCGGCGAGTGACTTATTGGGAATAGAATGTTGCGGATTTCCTATGGAAAATAGGTCCTAACTATAACTACCTACTGGCGACCGCCAGTAGGTAATATATATACACACACACACACACACACACACAATAAGTAAATTTGAGGCTTTTATAATGGCAGAAACATTTGAACCATTCCCACCCTATGTTTAATCCTATCATGGGGGACTGAACTATTTTTTTAGCATTTCCCCTTGCACATCCCCCCTCACACCTGACAACACTTTTGTGGCATTATTTAAACCCTGAAACTAAATAAGAAATCCCCGAAAGCTCCCCAACATCAGTGTTTAGAAGCTTGCCCTTAGAACGTTTCAGTGCAAGGAGAGGCCTGAGGATGAAACATCCCATCTGGTATGTGGGTGAGAGCCTTTGTTCTGATACGGTGGGGTTCTCTGAACCACATTGTCCTTTCCCTCTGCCTTTGTCCTTGATAGTCAGTTTCTGTATGTGGCTGTATGATCTAATGAATGTCATTGTAAGATGCTACCATCCCTAGCAATTTTGATTATGGTGCTATAGTCTGTACATTAGCTCAACTTTGAACTTTATGAACAAAAAAAACACAGATATTCACTGACAAAACAAAGTGCAAAGTGACATTACAGTTAGGTATGGTAATATGATCATAAAAAATCTTATAAAGTCACAGAATTGATAGAGACTTTAAAGTTAGTTGTTGAAGGTAGAGAAGAACTAACGTTTAAAAAACGATAAACCTCAATTTTAAGTCAAAAGGTTGACAGGCATGCATGGCACTTATAAGAATGGGTTCTGCTAGTTAACAGGAACAACTGTTATAATATAGGGCGCTCGATCTCGGACCTGGGGAAGTGGGTTCGAGTCTCGGTAATGACGCCCAACATCCTGTGATTCTGGGCAAATCACTTAATCTCCCCGTGCCTAACAAAGAATGAATGTGTGTCTTCATGTAACGTAACTGGTGCTATGTAAAGCGCTCTGATACCTGATTGGATTCGGGTCAAGTTTGCGCTATATGAAACTCTGGAGAAAAAAAAATGTATGAGAAAATACAACATTTGAGCCATCCTTACAAGCACAGCACAACCGCTTCTTAGAGGGTCATCCCTACACCTTACAATATTTAAGCAATTTGCATGCTTCAAAAACTTCTTCGAAGTTCTGGAAATAAACATCCACACTGTTAGAAATTGGGTAACTGGTTGACTGGGATGTGAGCCCTGGTCAAGCAGCAACCACAATCCTAGTCAGTTAGGGCACAATCAAACCCCAAATTAACCTCTGCTTAACCCCCTGGTAGCTTAGTACAGAGCAGTCAGGCTTAATTTAGATGCACTGTGTAAAGTATTTGTGCAATATTGCAAACAGCAAAACAGTGAAAACACCTCCTAAAAAGATCCCACACTAGGTTAGCAAAATAGAGATTAGTTTAATAAATAAAACAAGACCAAGATGACAAAAATCCAATCAGTAAAACTGAAGCTATTCATTTTGAAAGTTTTAGGCCAAAATAGCTCCAAAAAGCACTATGCTGCATGAGGGATATCTGGTCGCACTGGACCAGGAGAAAGCCACGAGTTCAGGTCGACCGCGATGGAGTGCGGGCCGGTTACAGGGACCCAGTTGGGCCTGCTGAACAATGTCCCTTAAATACTGGTTGCATAGCATTGCGTGGATGGGCATCGAAATACACCACGCAGCTGAATCGATGCATCAGTTCTGAGATGCGGCGAGACTGCAGTGCCAGGTCCTGGTGCGTTGTCATCTAAGATCCCATCGACTGGGCTTTCTATGCGAAGTCCTGGCATTGGGGATGTGGCGCGCTGCTGCATCGGTTCTGAGGAACTGCGATGTGCAGTCTGCCGTCAAGGCTCCCGTCGATGAGAGATGTGAGGATCTGGGCTGGATATGCACTGCACCGTCATCGATGCATTAGCTCCAAAGACTGCGGGGGTGACACAGGTCTTTGTGAAGGTTCCAATTCAAGCAGCAGCGGTAATGCTTTGGTTCTGCTCGAGGATGCGCCGCTTAGCCGAGGAGATGCATTGGTTCTGCTCTGGGATGTGCCGCTCAGGAGGGAAGATGCTTCAGTTCCACTGGTAAGCCCCTTAGGCCTACTTCCAAGGATCCAGGACTGAGGTGGCACCACTTGGTTGGGTTGACTCAGAGATGGCAGAATCCAGATGGATATACAAGGTTGTTGGAAACCTGTTCTCTCCCTGAGGCTTCAGATCAGAAGGCCAGCCAATTAGCTCTTGGAGTCACTCTGGGTTCAAGATATGCAGGCTTTTCTTTTTAGTGCAGCCCCTTGTGCAATTCAGAATTTTTTTTTTTTTTTAAATCGATGCTATGTTCTCTTCTTTTCTTTGGGAAAAAAAACCTCCTAGATTAGCACTTAGCATTTTACACTTTCCGTCCACACAAGGAGGGTTGTCCCCCCAAAATATTAGAGAATATTATCACGCTACTTACGCACACCACAGTTTTAGGTTTTTTTTCACAGAAGATCACGAGGCAGACAATTTCTTCATGAGGAAAATGCTGTTGGAATCTAAAATTATCGATCCCGTAAGAATTACGAAAGATCCAAAGAAGGTCTGTTATTAGTCTCTCCAGTGGCTACTTTAAGCAGAAACCCAATTTATGAAATACCATAATATTTCTAGTATAAGTAAGTCAACGAGTTTAGTTAATTTTAATATAGGGGTTGCGGGTTCTCTGGATAAAAATATTCTGAGTCTCTGGAAAGAGAATGGCTTCGAGAAAATTGAGGACTTTCTACTAGGTAATAGATGGAAATCCTGGGAGGAAATCAAGGGGCAGATCCATCATTCAAACACTATATTGAAATGGTCCTTTTTCTCTCTCCATGCCGTGTTTAATGAGGTAGATATGGATAAGCTATTTCATAAAAGCGATATAACAGAAGAGTTTAACAATCCTACGCAAAGAAAGATTAGTTTTTGGATAAAAAAATTAAAAGCTGATAATTCAGCGGAATTGTATAATAAAGTCAGAGACAGATGGAAAAAGAGGGAAGATATTGAAATTGATAGACCAACGTGGAACAAAGTCAATAAATTTAATCTATTTATCGAGGCTCTAACTTTATATGTATGCAATTTTATAGTAAGTGGCTAATCTACAGAACACCCTCATTCCTACACGGTATATATCCCCATGTTATGGATAAGTGTTTCCGCTGTGAAGAAAAAGGTACATGGAAACACATAATCTGGGAGTGCCCTAAAATACAGGAGCTCTGGAAGGAGATAGGGAAATATCTCAGTAATATCATTAAAGCCACTATTACTTTTGATGAACTAACTTCAGTTCTTGGTTGTTCCTCGACCTCTACTCCTAACGATGAGGCCTTATTTATTGCATCTCTGCAGTGTTGGAAATCAGAGAAAGTACCAACCTTACAAGCATGGAAGGCAAAATTATCCAAAATCCAGAGAAGGGAAAGAAAATATGCGTTGAGAAAATATGATAAATATTGGAGTATGTTCGAGTGTTAGATTTCCTCTGCTGGGTAATGATTTAACGTTTTTTTCTCTTCGATTGTTAATTGACTGCATCATGCACATTGCACTTTATGAATATTTATTTTAAAATTGTTTGATTTGAATATATATATTTAACTGTAGTTAGCTTTAGCTGATTATGACATGAATTGTATTTTGCACTTTCCTAACTTTATTGCTAGGGGGTAAAACATATACAATATGTTATGTAATGTTTATTTCTGTCTATGAACTCTCAATAAAAAAATAAAATTAAAAAAAAAGATATGCAGGCTGAGGTCTTCTCGCCCAGCAAGAGGGCAGTAAAGCAAGAATCCAGCAGAGTAGCAGTCTTTTCAGCAGCACAGCAGCACAACTGTTCTTCCTGGAAGAGTACCTACAGGTAAGTGTACTGAAGTGGTGGTGTCTTAGGCCCTTCTTTTATACACAGTTATGCCTTTGAAGTGGGGAGAAGTTTCTAGAGGGATGCGTTTCAAGTGCGCAGATGCCCTGTCTTTTCTGCCCTGGCTCCAGACTAACTACAGAGGGGAACACAGCTCTTTGTGTGGGGACAGGGCACAGTCTATTCAGGTGTAAGTGGCGCTGGGCCCAGCTCCTCCCTCCCATCCTGCCAGTGATGGCCCACTCAGTCACACATAAGCCAGCATGTGTGTGACTATCTAGAAGGAATGCTCAAAGCCAACTGTCAACAACAGCCAGTCATGTGGCCGGAGACAGACTGCAAGCACTAAAATGGCCAGGGCAAGAAAATGACAACATTCTAAAAGTATACAATGAAGACGAACTAGCTAATACAAATGAAGAAACAAGAAGTGTATGTTTGTAGAAGAAAGAAAAACTATTTCTTATGAAAGCCCTCACCCACCAACCTAGTTGGTGGCATGCTTCATCATCGGGCCCCACCTGGTGGCACCGAGCATGCTCCGGGTGTGCTGCAACACCTGTTTTCAGAATTGTAATTAAAAATACGACTTTGCCATAATTTAGGATTTTAAATTAGGATTCCAGAGACACCAGACTTGAACCAATGATATCTTCCTATTTGGAAATTACGCTTAAAAAATGTAATAAGGTAATCCCAATGTTATCCTACAGGAGAGATAGGCACAGTGGTGAAAAATGAATTTAAGAGATTTTCACTATCAGGTCACATAAAACATAAAAGTACATATCCAACTTTTTAAATACATTGCACCCTGCCCTTGAGGCTGTCTGGGGCCCACCTTAGGAGTGACTTATAAATATTAAAAAGGAAGGTTTGGGCCTGACAAAGGGTTTATTTTGCCAAGTGGATATGATAGATTAAATGCAGGCAATGACAGGACGGAGACATGTCTAAAGAGGTAAAGTCGGTGGCACAATCAGTGCTGCAAGCCCATAGTAGCATTTAATTTACAGACCCTCGGCACACGTAGGGCACTTTACTAAGGACTTATAAGTAAATATTCCAGTTGAATATAAGCCAATTCTACCATGTTTTAAGGAGAAAGCACAAGCAATTTAGCACTGGTTGGAAGTGGTAAGGTGCATAGCACCCTAAAGCCAATAAAAACAAATTCCGCAAAATTGGGGGGGCAAAAGGTTTGGGGATGACACTGCAAGAAGGCCCGTTTCCAACACACACCTTATAAACTACCTATTTACATAGAATTTATTTATAGCACTGTATTACAACTAGTTAACACTGGCATTTGCCCAGATATCTACTAGTTGTTAGTCTATTGTCAATAGAAGCATTTCCTTTTCTTTCATATTTTGTGCAACACGCTTTGGCTTTAAGCCATACCCTAGTTTGAAACATGCCTCTGCAATCCACAGCAGGAGCACTCAGCTTTTGCCTTGTTTAACATGGAGTACTACTTGCACCCACCCTATACTGGTTTGTAAACGATGCACCATAGACCTTTCAAGATTCACAACCACACTTGCTTTCAGGAATTATGCTATTTCCATTCTATGCTCCCACGTGTACACATAGTAAAATTCTATCCTGTATAAGACTATAGGCCCATTTTGTAACAACTTTCATTTTTTGAATTATGTAAGGGTTTATGGAATAACGTGGATAGCATTATCATGGATCTCATTTGAGATGTCATCAGTGATATAATCAAGGATGTCATTAAACATGTCTTGAGTGATGTAATATAAGGGCATAAGCAGGGCATGATGGTGGCACAAGTTATAGCTAGGCGACTAACCTGTAGACTGTGTATTTCAGTGGTTTTCTGTTTTTAAAGGTTCGTTCTTTTTTCATTTTAACACCTAATAACAATGTCACTTTAGTCCTTGTTTATTCAGCGAATATTAATATATATTTAATGGTTACGCTTTTGCTGCTGCAAGTTGCAGTGAGACAAGGGTGTGCACCGTGTCCATTGTTAATTTAAATTAAAAATTATTCATGTGACCTTTAGGAGTTATTCTTCAGGTCCATTGGCTAAAACTAACTTTAGTGAAATAATTCTTAAGGTGACCCACTGTTGCTTCCCTGCTTTGATAGAGACCTCCCGTCCAAGAATTTGAAGGATGCTTATAAAGATGGGTTTACAAATAGCCACGATGCTTCAGTATGTGTAATCTCAGTTTAATGTTTTCACTGGAAGTGAGAGGAACATGTTTTCATTCAAAAACTTTATTGCAATTAAGAAATTGGCAGTGAGAAAAATAGATACATTGTGATGGATGGAAGAGCAGACCGAGGAATCCACAGACCTATTTTTGGGATTGAGAGTCCTGGAGATGGGATGAAATGTGTATTGGCCTCTTCTCTGTGTGTAGATAAGGAAAAGTCACTGCTGTTAGGGAAGCTAAAGGATTATCAGTATATCAAATGTAAAATGTCGATGAATCCTGTATGTGCATATTTGGCCAGAGGTCTGCATGTAGTTATTTCAAAATCATTAAGGACCATAAAGTCACAAGCTTTTCGTGTTAGAATGAGTTGAGCCTGGGGATAAAGAGTCTATTGCACCAAATTTAAAAAAATGTACTGGTATCAAAACCCATATTTCAGAAGGAGCCGTGAAATATAAAGTATTTCATGATTTCTTGTGAAATATGGGTTTCACCTCTAAATGACTGACAACTCTCACACCACACAGCAAGCAAAGCTTATACACACACACGCACACACACACATATATATGTATAATCTATATATAACTATATAATTGTTAGGTTTTGATTTTATGCACACACAACCATAGAAATTCAGCAGTTATAGTGATACTTATCTCAAGAAACTATAACTCATGACCCAGCCATGCACAGTTTTCCCATTAATAATTTTGTAGCAAATGTTGCAAGGATATTTTCAATGATGTCATAGAATGTCATGAGTGATGTAATATGTTGAGTTATTAGCAGTTTCTATGGTTTTGTGTGTGTAAAAGCTGTAACCTTGTTTTTTTTAGTGAATTTCAAAGGGTTTTTAAAATTCTATTTCCTAACTATACCATCCCTGTAACCTTTGGTTATTCCAGTGAGTTTCTACGTTTTTTTAAAATGTAAAGTAATATTTAATTACTATACATTAATCCAACAGCCACCACTACAGCGGGGGAGTTGGCCTCAGGCCCTGCAGGCATACCCCTGCAGGTAGCCAATCCCATGCCACGCAAGGCCTTTGACCGTACGTGGCGGAGGGTACCGGAGAGTACAAAGGTAGCACAATCGGGAGGGGGGCACGCAGCCCCCCTCGCTGGGCTGATTTCAGCCCTGGAGACCCTATCCCCCGCGGCCCAGCCAATAAAGTCTCAGAGCGCTGGACCACACCCAGGGCACCTCTGCATATTTGTTGGGGGCCACCTGGGGAGACCCATTGCTCCGCGGGCCTAGCCTGCTCCCTGGCTCCAGCGAGAGCCGGTATAGCTAAAAATAATGCTCCCTGCGGGTGGGAGCAATTTTTTCATCTGTTTTCCTGCCCACTTCACAGCGGGCAGGAAAACAGATCAAAAGTGCACTCTCAACTGGCAGGAGCATTTTTCATGTTTCCGCCCACTGGGATCAGACTTAGTGTTTGCTCTTGCTTGGCACCAGCTTTGAAATTGCTCCCACCAAGCAAGAGCAAGCACAAGTTTCCTTGCCCACACCACTGGAGGCAGGGAAACTGCTATGTGTGTGGGAGTGGGCACCCCAGGACATAGCTGGAGCCCGCCCAGGGGATGGGGTTCCTAGGGCCATTTATGGCTCGGTGACTGCTGCCACGCTGCCCATCTCACCAATTAGTGCATGGCTGGGCCTGGGGAGGATGTCAGCCCGCACAGGCCCCAAGGGGATGGGGTCCCTGGGGCCAAAAGCAGGCCTGGAAGGGGGGCAGCGTGCACCCCCTCCCCAATTATTTTACATAATTTCCCCCCGGGGCCCATCTCATCGGGGGGGGGCAAATACAAAAACAATTGGTGTGAATTCTCAGATCCTCTGCAAATTTGCAGCAAGAATAAAAAAAAAAAGGTTTGGGACCCCACCACCAGGCCTGGGGGCCCTTGTCTTATTTTTTATCTTTTTTCTTGGGACTCTGCAGAGTTGGAGTCCCAAGATGGCTGCCAACACTTCCTAGTTGAAGTGATGGCAGCCAATCGGATCTCAATTTAAGATCTGATGGCTCCGCAGAGGATTCACGCCACTTGATATATTTATAAATCTTTTTTCTTTATTAACTCCAAAACTTCTTAACAGATTTACAACAAATTACAAAATGAGATCTTTCTGGACCAAGATCTAGCTTTCTGAAAATTTGGTGTAATTCCGTCAGCGGCTCAGGTTGTACTCATGTGTAAAATCGCTATGGGAGTTGCATCCCACCCGCGGTCGGTCCAACTCAATTGCCAGGGCCAGATTGTGTTCCCTGGCCAATGCAGTAGCGGAAATGTGGGATTAAGGCTCCATTTGTTATCCTGTATCATGTTAATGTAACATAGAATTTGTAAACAAGAAAAAGTTGATTTACCTCCTTCCATCAATTTATAAAATGTAAACGGTTATATTGACACAAGTCCCTATAGAACAGCATCGGCAGCAGTGCCTCTTCAAGGCTCTAACCAATGGTGCGGGGGAATTGTTGAATGTGTCTGAAAATGCACACCACTGAAAGAAAGCTCTACCTGTTTTACTCATGTATTGTTACCTCCACACAAATCCAGACTCAAACAGATGGAATGTTCAACACAAATACAACTGATTACTGTAAATCTGCCCTTCGGCATGGGGAAGGAAGGGCTGATGAAATGTATGTTCTGCACACTTAAATTCCGGATGATCAAAAGGATGTTTTTTTGTTAATTTCTATATTTTAAAGATTGGCTCTTTTTGCTTCATTTGTATAATTGATTATGTTATTCTTTCGCTGGCTGTGCACCTAACTATGTACAGCAGAGGCACACTGTCCATGGGCCTTTCCTTGAGCTGTATTTTTGAGTTGCTAAATTCAATGTAATCTCAAAAGAAAGAAATTGAAAAGCTGCAGTATGCAATTCACACTTTCAGAAGGCCGCTCTGTTGAAAACGAACTAAGAGCGAAGTGTGGGCATTTCTCGGCACCTGTAATTTACTGGACTTCTCAAGGTTTCTTAGAGGAGTGAAGGGTTAAAAAAGAAGCTCCTGGTAATTATGGGAGGAATGCACGCTGTTTGTAAACTGTGACTGTAATAATCAATGGCTATGTGGTTATCATTTCTCATTGGCTGTTAACATGAGGCATCCAGTTCATCCTGTTCATGAAGAACATCTATTTATTGTTTGAACTGCCACCTATTCATGCATGAATAGGAAAAGCATTATTTCCATTCTGTAGAGAAGCTTCTAAAAGAGAGTTGGAAGAATGGAGCAGATCAGCCTCTACGGAGTCATGTATTATTGAAATAAAATACATTATCCTGTGAGTTCAGTAAGCTGTGTTTCCTTTAATTAAATGTAGGCTTCTTACTGGATATTAGTATGACCTGTAATCCTGGCATTTTCGCCAGATAAAGGCTCTTATTTAGAGTATACAAAAAATGATGGATGGAATGCTTGAATTAATATCCGCCACTGGTAAATACTGTGGGCCGCGTCTCAGTCCATCGTTATTGAGTTGCATTTGTTCCAGTTCAGAGAGGACCTGGCTTGGAAGTTCAGACTGGACTGTTCCTATTGGAGCAGGAATGCAGCTGATTTGCATATGGCTGGGTCTAATGTGAGGGGGCAGTGTGGGCAAAAAATGTTAGACTATGATTTGGCCCCAAGTTATTACCATGGATGAGATTAATTCAAGCATCCCACCCATCGCTTTTTTCTTTACTTATTTAGAGGTTGGCTAATGGGAAATTTTGTCACAAATGAGCTGTTTTCATGTCAGTCATGTTATAGGTAGTTTATATATTAACAAAAGGGGGAGGACAGAAGGGCTTTTACAAGAGGTCCAGCATACATGCCCCGGATAGACTATATTTAGAAAGGGTATGCAGTTCCTTAAGGGGATGGTTTGTTAGTGGGGTCAATTCTCAAATCCGTCGATATTGATTGGACTCAAAGAACCTATAGGTAGGGAAGGGGAGTTTCCATATTCGGAACTAATGCCCTCACACACCCAGCAAGCTAGGTGTCATGCTTCATCATTTGAGCCTGCTCCTCGTCGGGCTGGCGGTGCAATGCCCAACGGGCACCCGTGAAGGGGCTCTTTAGCGGAGATCTTATGTTCCTTGCCGTTGAGTGCGTGGGTGTGAGGGGCCTGAAGGAGTGTAGCTGAGTAGAGTGAGTTAAAAAATGTTGGATAGTCTGTTGAATGTGTTTATTTAGGACAGCTGTCCACCTCATTAAAAAGTTAGAGGAAGATGGACAGTTAGTGTGACTTGTATTTGTCTCTAACTGTCTCCTACTCTAGTGGTCGACATGTTTCATGCCCTCATGGCATTTCGTCAGGAGCTGTGTGTGTTTCTATCTACAGTGTACAGAGGGTGATACTATCACTATCTGGGTCTGGCACCACTAAGGTGTGCCAATCAAAAAGGTGGACAGCTGTCCTAAATAAACACATTCAACAGACTATCCAACCTTTTTTAACTCACTCTACTCATCTACACTCCTTCAGGCCCCTCACACCCACGCACTCAACGGCAAGGAACATAAGATCTCTGCTAAAGAGCCCCTTCACGGGTGCCCAATCAATATCGACGGATTTGAGAATTGACCTCACTAACAAACCATCCCCTTAAGGAACTGCATAGCCTTTCTAAATATAGGTAGTTTATAGGCACTTATCAATCAATCAAAAGGTATTTGTAGAGCGCGACATGTCACCCCGGGGGTCTTCAGGTGCTGTGCTGCAGGTTTCAGTCGAAGAGCCAGGTCTTGAGTTCCTTGCTGAATGGGTGTATGTGCGAGGGCGAGGTGCATGGATTCAAGGTTTCTGGATGGTTGGTGGAAGGTCAGATGATGGTTCATGTAGTGTGGTCCTAGGTTGTAGAGGGCTTTGTATGCGTGGGTCAAGAGCTGGGGTGTGGGCAAAAACACTGCACAGGTGGGACAGGAGAGAATTGACTAGGACTGTAACAAGCGGGTAAGCAGAGAAAATAAATAAAACAATACAGCAGCGAGGACAATATTTACAGTTCTGACAATGCAGCACAATTACAGTGAGCAACAACGAGTAATGCGGATATACTTGTAAAATGGCAGATGTGATATGTGCCAAGTATTGACAATGTATCCCACCCGCCAAACTCTGAATAAGACTCAAAGTAAGAATAGTGATTTGCTCTGCCTCAGACAATCTCCTGGAGTTGGGAACTTGGAGCTTTCGTGCTCCTCCAAATTCACAGTTGCATCACATCATCTCATAGTACAACTTAATGCAATTGTTAAGTGGTATGCATTTAGAGATGGTAAAAAGACGTTGTTTTAGTAGCGTTTAACATTCATTTGCTTCCTGCGGGCGGCTGCATGACCAGGCCTTTGCCTAAATTGAATGCATTAAGCCCTATTTGGGCAGCTGTTTTATATTTC
Source organism: Triturus cristatus (assembly GCF_964204655.1). NCBI lineage: Eukaryota > Metazoa > Chordata > Amphibia > Caudata > Salamandridae > Triturus > Triturus cristatus. The sequence goes on along the minus strand of NC_140593.1, from coordinate 529,612,706 downwards.
TGGATGTGTATGTCTGTGTGCTCCGAAGATTGACAACTATATTTCTGACCCACGAAAGTGCAAGACAAGTTTGTGTTTTTTTCGTAGCATCACTGGTGTATGTTTGTTTTCCCTAAACCTGTGTGTCTGTTCTCTCATTGCATATCCGATGGTTAGGCTATATTTTTTTCATACTCTTTGCATGGGAAACAAATGTGAAGTCCCTCACACACCATTGACAAATGGGAAAGTTCTGTGTATGCACACACATGCAATTTTTTCAATCATGTGTCAGTTAAAAAATCAAGAGATTTGTGGGTAAATCCTAGCAAATGGTTGACAAAACCAACACAGTTGCAACTATGTAGATTTTCACCTCATATGCTTTGCATTATACAGATCTCCCCCCAACACTTTCGTGGGAATGTCTACAAACTCTCCCCTAAATATCCAACATTTGGTGCATAACTTGTGGAACATTTGGGCCTTTGACTACTTAATAGTCAAAACTACTTGATCCTGCACTTTTGAATTAATTAAAAGTTTTGTAAGTAATTTTGGGAAAAAGCTTTCCCGATCTGATGCAGTTCCAATGAGACTTCTTTAGTAGTCATGTAAAGTATTTTTTTTAATTAATCTATTTTTTTTTTTAAAACTTGTTTTTATTTAATTCATTAGCAGCAGCACAATACAGCAGTCAAACACATAATTTTCCATGATGAAGTGCAATGTAATAGCCCCTGAATGCGACAAGTTGGCAAAAAACAGTTCAACAACAGTGCATTTCTCCAACATCCACCACCCCGCTCCCCCACCCCTGGGCCCCCCCGTCCTAGTCTGAGTCTGAGGCATCGTCTTCAGGGTCCGAGGGCGGGTCACAGATGTCACCCCTGTAGGAATTCCACGCCCCCCATACTTTACTCCATTTGCCAGGACAGCCCCGTCTAATAAAGGCCGACTTCTCCGCAAACATGGCCTCGTCCATGTCCGTGCCCCAAGCAGTGAGGCGCGGCAGTTCCCCTGTCCCCCATTTTTGAGCTATGTTGCGTTTGGCTATCATGAGTCCTAATGTGGCCCAGCCCTGCGCCAGGCGCGAGAGGTCGTTAGGCTCCCATACATTCAGCAGGCAGCGTCTGGGTTCCGGCACCAGCGTGACTCCCCCCGACTGTGACAACATGTTCATCACCCCCCGCCAGTACTCCTGAATCACGGGGCATTCCCATATGGTATGGAAGAAGCCTCCCACCTCCCCGCAACCACGCAGGCAGAAAGGATGTGTCGCGCTGCCTATACTATGCAGTGTGTGCCTGGTGTAGTAGGAGCGGTGGAAGATGCGAAGCTGCACCAGCCGGAGCCTCGATGGTATACCCGCCTCCCGTGGCGAGGCCAGCGCCTCTCGCCACTCCGGCTCGTCGAATTCCCCCACATCACGGGACCATTTCTCGCGGAGAGGGCTCATTGGGTCTGGCAGGTTGTTAAGCAGCTTACGGTATGTAAACGATGTGGCCCTTTTCGGCATATAATCCGTTAATAACCGGTCCTCCAAGGGCGATGCCTCTGGTACCGCCACACCCGGAGTTTTTTTTGCGTGTATCGGAACCATTCGGAAGGCGCCAGTTCATATTGCTGTTGGAGACGGTCAAATGTGATAACGTCATTCCCATGCCACATGTCGCCAATCGTAGAGATCCCTATAGCGTCCCACTTGTCAAATCCCCTGCTGTGTCTGAGCCTCCCGAGCTGCCTGGTGTCCCACAGAGGTGTGAGCTTGGTCAGAACCCCGCGCCACCCCAGCCTGGCCTGCGCTGCATGCCATATGGCCACCGTTTGTCTGAGAGGGCCGACGAGTGCAGGAGTCAGTCTACCATCATACAGGGCTGCCAACACACCTCGCTCCCCCATTATGTCCCTATCTGCTTTGAATGCCGGGTCCGTATGCGGGACATGAAGCCACTGGTTTATTACTTTGAGCTGCGCTGCCCAATAATAGAGCTGAATGTCGGGAAGCGCTATCCCCCCGTCGTACCAGCCGCGAGTCAATTTGGACTGCGCTATGCGCGGCGGTCTGCCACCCCACAGAAGGGTAGTCACCTGCGCCGCTATCGCGCGGAAGTAGTCTGGCGGAACGCGACATGGTGTGTTTTCCAGCACGTAGACGAACCGGGGCAGGGCCATCATTTTAAAGAGGGCCGCCTTCCCCAGCAACGTGAGCGGTAGCGTACCCCAATGACGCACATCGCGCCTGAGACGGTCTAATGGGGGCTGCAGATTTAGGTGTAGGAAGTCCGCGGGGTTGGCCGTGATGTGGATACCCAGATACTTAAACGACTCCGTCACCGTCTGCAACGGGCAGTCCACGGGGAGCCGGGGAGCGGGGCCACGCAGCACATAGAGCACCGATTTCGACCAGTTGATGGTATAACCGGACGCTCTCCCGAAAATTTCACAAATGTTAAGTAGTGCAAGGATTGAGCATCTTGGGGAGGAGAGATAGAGCAGCACATCATCCGCGTAGAGGGAGATGCGATCCTCCCAGTCATTCGTCCATTTAAGTCCCCGTATCTGGGGTTCCCAGCGGATCCAAGCCACCAAGGGCTCCAGCACCAGAGCGAAGAGCAGGGGGGACAGGGGGCATCCCTGTCGGGGGGACAGGGGGCATCCCTGTCGGGTGCCACGCGTCAAGGGGAAGTCTCTCGATATGTGTCCATTCACGGCCACATGGGCCATTGGTTGAGCATATAGGAGCCGGACCCAGGCCCTAAATTTGGGTCCAAAGCCCAAGTGCGACAGTACGGCAAAGAGGAAGGGCCATTCGACCATGTCAAATGCCATTCGCGCATCCAACGAAAGCAGCACCGCCGGCTCCCGCACCTGCCCTACACGGGTCAACACTCCGTGTAATCGCCGCAGATTAAGGGCCGTGCTCCTGCCGGGCATAAAACCCGATTGGTCTGGGTGTACAATGTCCGGCAAATGCGGTGTTAGTCTGGATGCCAAGAGTTTCGCGAGGATCTTCGCCTCTGCGTTCAGCAGAGAGATAGGGCGGTAGGAGTTGCATTCCGACGCCGGCTTGCCAGGTTTTGGTATGGCCACGATAGTAGCTGTCCGCTGGTCCTGCGGGAGTACACCCGCTCGGAGACTATCCGTAAACATGTTGAGCAAAAATTAATCTATTTTTAATATTCAAACTTCAAGTTTATTTTTCTGGAATCTTTTGTCAAGTTCTGGGCTGCCCTGTTGCAGAGAGAAGTGCCCAGGATGTACTGTAGTGTTAATGAAATTCGAAGCGGGGACTCACAGTTCAAGCTAGAATATATCTTTTTAGTATATGGTGGAACGTGTGCAGGTTAATTGCTGAAGATTGCTTGGTGACTTATACATAGGAACTTAAATTGTATTTACCTTTTGATAGCAAACTAGTGTGGCTGATGTATACTCTCAGTTTGGCTCTACTGATGAGTTTGTGCTGTTTATTATGCAAAAGTGGCAGTTTTTTAATGTGTTTCTCTGTGGACCCAATATCTGTTGTACTGCTAGAATGGGCACCAAAATAAGGTGTAGTAATCCTGAAAAACCTATTGTGTTGGTTTCAGATTCGAAAATGTATGGCAATTGCAGCACCTATAGTTCACTTACAGTAGAATTTAAAGAGTCAAGGCCCAAAGTACAAACCATTTTTTGGTCGCAAACCCTGCAATTCACTAAATCACAAAATTGCTTTTTGACCACAAAATAGTGTTTGGCCATGTACCAAACCCCTTTTGGAAGTCAGAAGATTGTTTTCTAACTTGCTAAACAGGGTTTGTGCATCATTAAAAAACCCTACTAGATGGGGTGATTTTTATTTTTTATTTTACGGAGTTTTATATAGCGCGAACTTGACCCGAAGGTATCGGGTAGCAGAGCGCTTTAAATAACAGCAGTTGCGTTACATGAGGATATTAATTTTTTTAGGTACTGGAAGATTAAGTGATTTGCCCAGAATCACAGAATGTTCAGCGTCATTGGAGAGACTCGAACCCGGTTCCCCAGATTCGAGGTCGACCCCCCCCCCCCAGCCGTTAGGCCAACTTCTCTCCCCAAGTATGAAGTGGGTATCTCCTTCTTGTTGCAATTTTTTGCACTTCAAATGCATTTCAATTATGTTTATCATTGGTTTGTAACCTCAGTGTTGGTGCCACCATTTAAAACTCACCCACACTTCGAAGGGGAACTGATTTGCAAAGGAGAAGCTGTCCTGTGAGACAGCTTCCACTTGGGAATCATGTTGGATGGTCTTGGGGCGAGGAGCCAGTGGTCCAAAAGACCACTGCCAGTTCCCCACCCCATAGTCTTAACAAATAGGATAGGATAGGATATATGCTTGTAGAGCACTCGTATGCCGTGGCGTCTTGGCGCTAAGGGGAGAGAACCTAGTAAGACCAATAGCCTGTCACATACACCTATGTTATCGCAAATAGCCAAGTTTTCAAGGCTCTCCTAAAAGCCAATCTATTAGGTTGTAGACGCATGGCTACAGGCAACAAGTTCCATAGCTTTGCCACACGGTGGGAGAACGCTCTCCCACCCCATCTTGCCTTCCTGATCCTATCCAGGCAAAAAAGATTCAAGGTGCCAGATCTTAGTGATCGGGCCGGAATGTAAGGTCTAAACAATATGCGCATAGCCCTAGCACCTCCTCCGTAGAAAGCTTTCTGGACCAAGCATAAGGCCTTAAACTCAACACGATGCTGGATTGGAAGCCAGTGCAAAGTTCGGATGGCCGCTGAGGTGGGCTTGCCTCTGGGTATATCCAAAAGCAAGCTCCCCGCAGCATTCTGCAATGATTGAAGCCTGCTCATTTGGGTCTTATTAATTCCCAAAAATAGGCCATTGCAGTAGTCTTAACTTGGAAAGCAGGAGAGCTACTACTACTAATTTCTGTTGTTCCTTCCTAATGAAGGGAAAGATCTTCTTCAAGGATTTAATTAAGAAAAAACAGGAGGAGGTAAGACTATTAACTTGAGCCGAGAAAGTTAAATTACAATCAAAGATAACCCCCAAATTTCTAATCTTAGATGCAGGGGTGGGACATTCCCCAGCTATCGTAGGCCACCAGGAAGCATCCCATCGCGGATGCCCCTGGCCAAATTCAATAACCTCTGTTTTGTCGGTGTTTATTCTTAGGAAGCTTCGATTCATCCAAGCTATAATCTCCTCCAGACAGGCATGAAACCTAACAGCCGTGTTCTCTGGATGTTTAACCATGGAGATTATAAGCAGAGAATCATGGGAAGTTGTTTTCTTAAAATGCAATTAGCCTAATTAATGTCCTTTAATGTTAACATTAAACCCTCTGCACATGGGCATTTTGTTATGTAGCCTTTTGGTACATAGGCTGCTTCATGAAATGACAGCCAAGATCACACAATGACGGTGCACACTGAGCACCCACTATTTGCCATCTCCATCAGGTCCTAACTCTCTGCCTTAAATTACTTGCATCAGTACATGGTCTAAGGAGAGTGACTGCTTAGTTCATATTAGATCATTATCTGGTGGACAAATTTGGTATTTCGATTTTCCGACTGCTAAAGGAAAGACTATTTGGTTTCAATTACTCCTGCATATATAGCAAGCAGGAGGATATCTATAGTAGTCACATTTGAGGATCTTAAGCCTCTTTCCCACTAACACTCTGCCTAACCTTCCTTTTCCCTTTTTCTATAATTTAGGTGTTGCAAGCTACCATATTTATTCATTGATTACTCGCATGATCTGTTGCTGTCATGAACTCCACCTTCTCTTTCACTAAGGTAGGCTTTCAAGGCAACAGTGCTGCTCTGCCCTTATTGTTAACAATCTGTCGCCAGGGGCAGGATCAAAAGGGTAAGCGGAATCCTTTTTCTGCTTCCTTTTCCTTTATTCTTTGAATCCCAATTCTCCTTCTCTCATGAGAAACAGAATTGTATTTCAAGTTCCCCATAAAGAATGAAGATAGACCTTTGTTCTTAGTTCTAGCTTCAATTTGTTCTAATGAAAGACCAGTACCACTGGCCTGCTTTGAGACAGGACATCTGGTTTCCTGGAAGTTGCTGTGCATAGAGTTGGCCATCGTGACCACTATTCCCAAGTGTGTGGTCATAATGGCACGGCCATGCACAGGTGAAAAACAAGTGTGTTTTTCAAGCAGACTTAGTTTTGAACATGCCCTAGACATATTACACACTTGCTCAGCCACTAGTGCTAGAGAGAAATATTATATTCAAACCATGTCTTTATGAAGAGGTGGGCTCATATGCTAAAATTCCTTTGCGAGTTTTTACCGCCCCACATGTGACTGTTTAACAGCTAAACCCATTTTACATGTGATAGAAACCTCTACAAGCTACACAAGCCAAAATATATTTATTTTTTCATGGTTTTGTAAAGCAATCAAACCACAGGTTGCTGTCCCAGAGCAGTGATGGGAAAAGGGAAGCAAGTAGACTGCCACTATAATAATATGACTGACTACCTGTGCATTCGCCTGGGCAGTCGTAATACTGAGTCTGGCTCTTGCAGTGACCCATACATCTTCCCATGCCTCATTTCTATTCTCCTGCTAAGCAAAATTTGACAAAGCTGGTAGATCTCGCCTTTAGGACCTATTTGTTTCCAGTGCTTTAGCCATACTGCACAGCATCCCTAAGACTATGTGCTGCATGGCTAATTAACATGAAAAAAAGCGCGGCCAGCTACGTCTTTTTTTTTTTTTAGGCACATGCACCGAGTATGTGCACATGCACAAATGGCAGGAAGTATTTTCTTGTTTACCGATCAGAGTTGAATCAGTTACAAAAAAACCCAAAGGAATATGAGAGGGAGAAGGAAGCAACATAAAGGGGCAGAGGAAGCAACAGAGAGGGTGGTGAAAGGAGTGTGCGGGTGGGGAGAAAGCAACACGGATAGCCTGGTGAGGTGGGGGATTGAAGCTTAACAATGAAAGAGAGAGCAACGTGGATTTGAAGAGCAGCTAAAGTGCACAGTTGTATAAGAGTGACAGCGTATGTAAGAGCGGCCCAAAGAACAAAGCTGTGGAAAATGGCATAATATAATATTATGAATAGAAATGTGCAAAGATATGCAGGCAAAGGCATTGAATGGTAAAACACATTCACTCTCAATCAATCCGATTATAAAGCGCGCTACTCACCCGCGAGGGTCTCAAGGCGCTAGGGGATGGGAGGGGGGCCAGCTCCGGATCAGTCGAAGAGCCAGGTCTTGAGTTCCGTCCTGAACATGTGCAGGGTTGGGGAGCATCTGATGTTCACCGGGAGCTCATTCCAGGTCTTGGCTGCAATGTAGGAGAAGGCTCTCCTGCCTGCTCTGGTTCTGTGGATGCGGGGGACCTCTGCCAGGGTGAGGTCGACAGAGCGGAGGTGCCTCTTGGGTACGGGGAAAGAGACACTCTCGTTGGAGTATTTGGGTCCGATGTTGAGGGATTTGTAGGCGTGGGTGAGGAGTTTGAAGGTGACCCTCTTCTCGACGCGGTGTCCCGAGTATGAGTCTGGCTGCGGTGTTCTAGATGGTTTGGAGTTTGTGTAGAAGAGCTCTGTTGATTCCGGTGTAAAGGGCGTTGCCATAGTCTAGTCTGCTGGTTATGAGCGCATTGGTGGCGGTCTTTCTGCATTCAGGGGGATCCATTTGAAGGTCTTGCGGAGGATGCGCAGGCAGTTGAAGCTGGTGGAGGCAAGAGCGTTGATCTGGCGATTCATGGAGAGGGAGGAGTCAAGGATGATGCAGAGGTTTCGTGCGTGGTCTGTAGGGGTGGGTGGATTTCCGAGGGCGGAGGGCCACCAGGTTTGGTCCCAGGTGGAGGTGCAGGGTCCGTGGATGAGGACCTTGGTTTTCTGAGTTGAGCTTCAAACAGCCGTCTTTCATCCAGGCTGCAACATTCTTCATTCCTTCATGGAAGCAGAGTCTGGTGTCTTCGGGATTCTTCATGAGTGAGAGGATGAGCGGGATATCATCGGCGTTGGATACTGTGCTGAGCCCATGCTGTCTGACGATGGCGGCGAGGGGGGCCATGTAGATATTGAAGAGCGTGGGGCTGAGCGATGATCCTTTGGGTACACCTCAGTTGATATCATTCTATGGAATGCTTAAGAAAAGCATTGTTTACGTTTTTTAAATTAATTTAGTTCCAATGGTAAGAAATTAAATCTGCATGTAGAAGTATAGGAAAGGCCCTAAATCAAATGGTTTAAAACTGATAGTGGACCGGAGAGCAAGTGGAAGGGCAAAAGTAGAATATATTTAATGTTATAAAAAAGAAATGTGCTGGGAGAAGTGGAAAAATGCAAAAAACTAGGGAAATGCACGTACTCTCATTCAGAACTTTTAGAAAAAGAAAAAAAGTTCCCGAGAACTTAACGCCTGTGGAAGAATACAAGTAGCCATTCAGGGAGATGGTAAACAGGCTACGATCCACGGGAGGGACAAAGACTAGATGGGACATCTTAAAACAAATAAAACCGTCATCAAATAGAAAGTAAGAATATAAAAGTGACAAAACAAAAATGGAAAGCAATGGTCGTAGTTCCTTTCCAGGAATGCTATTAACATGTCCCCAATATGTCTTTTGCAACCAGGCAGGCTTCAACCTGAAAAGGGGGATTATAATGAGCTCCAGAAGATGCGTTATAGAGCTAGTGCAATCAATAGCATCAGGTGTCTGTGATGAGTAATAAACCACTATCAAAGCTACTCAGGGGTGTGTAGGATTCTATTCACAACAATTTGGCAACAATTGCCTGGGCCTCATTACAGTGAGGTGGAACCTATGTGTTTATCTGTGTTTGAAGACTTCAAGGGTACTAAGATATTTCATGTCTCCAACTTCTGCTACAACTGGGTTTATCTTTTGCTACTGTTAGACATGGGATTTCTGGTTGGCTAGGGCTTACGCCTAAGCCAGACAGAAACCACCACTCTAGTCAGGGCAAGGGAGTTAAACGCTGAAGATAACCCCTGCTCACCCCCTTGGTAGCTTGGCACGAGCAGTCAGGCTTATCCCAGAGGCATTGTGTAGAGCGTTTACGCAACACACACACAGAGCAGCAACACACTAGCACACCACAAAAGAAACTCCACACAAGGTTATATCAAACATAGCCTTTGTATTATTATAAACACATTAGAGACATAATCACACATTTACACTTTGCCAACTGGCACTAGCCAATATTCACAGGGAATTATATACAGGACAGGGGCCAATTGGGCCACTGTCAGAACTATTAGATCAGGTAAGTAACTTTAAAACACAACCAGTGGCACCATAATGACCTAAGCATTATCACATGAGCATTAGACACCATCCTAAAATATCATAGCATGACATTAGGCAATAAATCACATTATGTATAAATCACATTAGGCATAAAGTATATTATGCAATCATCATATTAGGTGTAAACACATTATGAAACACCCACATAAGCTTAACCACATGATGCCACCTCTGTGGGTATTACCTTAGGGCCTTGCGCCCTACCAACACACAGGTATCCACAATGACCCCCAGGCCAACTGGCCTTTCACTGGGGCTCAAAATGCCCTATGCCCAGGAAGTCAGGGCTTGTAATCCTAGGGCTTTCCAAGTGGCCCTCTAGCTGCCAATGCAGTAAAAGCCAAAGTGCGCAATGCGCTGGGGCAGAGGAGTGTATCTCACTCCTTCCTCATTAAAACATAAATGCCCCCGTGTTGCAGCTGCCCGCTACGGCAGTGCAGCTATGAAGAAGACAGAGGCGCGGGCACCTCTGTGCCTTAGGGTGACCCCAGGGGGAGGGCACCGACAATGTGCCCCGACACACCCCATTACTTCTGGTTAAAGACAAAAAGTGCCCCCTTGGTGTAGCTGCCCGCAACGGGGTGCAGCTTTGAAGGAACAGACTCTGGCACTACTGTGCCCTTGGAGTAGCCCCTCTCCGGGACTCCTAAATAGAATGCCTCCAACAAGAGAACCGCCCCCACTCATTGGGGTGTCTCGGGGCTTCTCCTGTCGTCTTCTCAGGCCGGGGAGGACTCTTGACGACCTGAACGCTCATGGGGCTTAGGACAGCATGCGGAGCTCTCCCCGGTGCGACGGGAGCCTCGCCTCCAACCACGTGCAGACCTTACCTGGATTCTGGTCGCCTGCTTCGCAGTTGGCTTCTCTGGGTCCCGCCTCCAACCAGGCAAGTAGCCTGACGTCAGCCTGACGTCAGGTGCTCCTCGGTGCAACGGCAATGCGGGGTGGGCACCTGCCAACGAACACCACATGCAGGGTGGGCACCCGCTTCTTAAATAGACGGCAATGCGGGGTGGGCACCTGTGTTTAAATAAAACACAAATGCGGGGTGGGCACCAGCCACGGCCCGTATAGGACGTGCCACCGGGCGGTGATGTGGGGCGGGGGAAGGGCAGGGTGGGGGGTTGTAAAATTCGGCAAACTGACGATTTCAGGTATGTAACGGAAAAAATAAATAAAACAAATTTTGTTGCGTGCTCATGGTTATTTGTCGTGAAATGCAGTATTATACTTTTATTTGAGTTAATCAACCTGATTATACATTGGTAATTAGTTTGCTTTTCCATTTTGCGCACACAGTTTTCGTGGATAAATTCTACACTTGGCTATCAGGTTACATTAATATGGCAGCCAGTCAGATGGTTAGACCACCTCCATTTGTGCAAGAAGCAGAATCCCGCTCTATTGAGTGAGAGAAGTGGATAACGATTTTTGAAAATGATATTGAAGCTATAGATGCTTTGCATTTCCCTGCTTCCATAAAAAAAAAAGAAAAAAAGCCTTATTGTTGAATTGTTTAGGTAAGTAAGGTCAACATGCTTTAAAATTTTTGGTGATATTAATGGGAGCTGTTGGTCAACCCATTGAGAATCATTACCTAGTGGCCAAGAATTAATTGGGAAAGTACTATGGTAAGCGAGTCAATATTGTCATGCAACTACACAAGTGTTATTCTTTACAACAGAAAGAGAACAAGGCCGTGGGTCAGATGGTTACGTGATTGAGAGAATTGGAAATCAGATGTGACTATGGTCCCATGACAGACCAAATGATTCATGACCAAGTGATAGTAGAATGTAAAAACAAAGACTATTGGCGGCCAAGAACCCCACCTTGTAAGAAGCTATCGCCATAGGGAACATTGTAGAGGAGTCCGATACATGCATGAGAGAAATACAAAGACTAGAACTAAGAAAAGATTACATAGTTAATGTAGTTAGAAAAAAGTAGAGCATCTGTCTGATGACAACAAAGCTAAACAAAAAAATAAATACAAGGCACCTGGGGTCTGGCCCAAAGCCAAAACTGTAGTGGATAACCAAGTCAAATTTAATGGTTGCTATAAGTGTGGGAGCATGAGTCATGCTGTAAAGTTTAGAGGTTGTTTTGTGAAAGACAAAGATTGAAGGAAATGTGGAAAGAGAAACCCGTAAGCTTTTCCTTAACGCACCCTTAAGTCAGAACAGAATTATGCTGTAATTAAGAGGGAGGATTTAGCTGTGGCGTGGGTTGTTCAGTATTTTCGTGCTTACTTATGGGGGACTTGCTTCCCGTTGAGGACTGATCATAAGCCATTGCTAGGATGGATGTAGTCCGATCACCAGGGAAGAGTGGCAGGAGTTGGGTGCAGTGGATGACACATTTAAAGAATAAGTGAAGTGCATTAGGGTCGGTTGGAAGCGTGAGGGTGATGTAAAACCAGCGTTGAGATGTTACGTTAAGCTGCAAGAAGAGCTAAGTATTGGAGCCACTGATGATTTAGCGCTGACAGGAGAGAGGTTTGTAACTCCGGTAGGTCTCTGGAAAAGATTGTTTTTGTTGGTGCATAAAGGCTATTTGGGACAAACTTTAGCCATGAAACTCCTCAAAATTAAGTTTTGATTTCCAGGTATAGATGAATATGGTAAAGTTTGGGTAGAGAATTGTTCATTGTGCAGGGAGTGATCAAATATTAAAGATCAGTACAGAGTATGAGTTCTCAGAGCAAGGATGGTTCTGGTACTCCTTGGGAAAAAGTGTGCATGGACTTTAATGGTCCCATGAATTTTTTGTCTGAGGACAAAAGAATTGCCATGATGTTGGAGGATGTCTACTCCAGGTGGGTCATTGTGGAGTTTCAAAGCTGCATCGCCACCAACAATGTAATTGAAAGTTTGAAACACATTTTTTATGTGGGAAGGTTGTCCAGGGATTTTAGTGACCAACAATGGCACGCAGTTGACATCTCATGCTATGCAATGCTTCTTATAGTGGAATGGCATAAAACATGTGCGCACTTCCCTTTATAATCCACAAGGAAATTGATTGGTGGAACGTATGAATAGAGTAGTGACGGGGACCATACATATGGCAGTACAAAGCAAATGTGATGTCAAGAACTGTGTAGATAACGCAGCATGGTCATACAATACGGCAGTGAATGGAGTTACAGGTGAAACCCCATTCAGGAGGATGAGAGGCAGTGAACCCAAAACTAAACTTATACCCCAGTGTTTTTTTTTAATCCAACATGAGGGAGTACGGAAAGGTAGATGAGTGTGTTGGCAGGCTGAGTGTTGGGGATTTGGTTAAAATCAAGTTTGGAAGGACAGGAAATGGTGTGACTCCGTTTTCTGGCCCCCTGGAAGTAAAAGAGGTGCATGAATGGCATGTAATACTAAAGAACGGCCAAAAACAGGCTAGAAGAAGAGTGGCTTTGTGCAAAAAATGTTATGATGATGGTGGAGAGAAGATGTGTGAGCATGTACCTTGTGGTGTGAAAAACAATGAGAATAATTTGACCAACGATGGGGTGGTAGATATGAGATGTGGGTTGGATAAGGCAAGGTTGGTGTTTGGTGTAAACCACAGAGACCAACAGAATGAGCTACAATGTGTCAGTTATAGGCCACATTGTTAGCATTGTCAACCTATTAGACTTAATGACATAGTAGTGACATTTTGAGATGTGTTCTGTTAGTCGTTCGCTGTTGTATTATGTAGACCATGCATTACTAGGTTGTTTAGTATGGCATGTTTAGTTTTTCTTAGTTCTTTTGGATTTGTATTGCATTTTTTTTCCATGCATTGTTTTTTGCACTATTTTATTGTCATTTATAAAGTAAGGAGGTATGTTGTATATGAAGATATATATTTTTATTTTGTGACTCGTGACGGTCTCCTGCTGCTGTCGGGAGACACATGGAACGTGGTTCTTATGTGTTCTATGGGCTTGTGTCAGGAGAGGGATCGTTTTGATGAGAGAGGAGGCGGTATGGAGCAGGATGGGAGCCTCTGTCTGTGATGAGTAATAAACCTCTATTCAAGCTACTTAAGGGTGTGCATGATTCTACCCACAACACAAAGCATTCCTGAAGTTGTTGATGCGGTCTAATGCTGGAGGGTTGACGTTTGCAACCTTTGCATTACACGTGCCATTAACGCACAAGAATTTTTGAAGGAGAATAGAATCCATTGGACAAAGCAAGTTGCTAGTACCTTGGATACACTGCAGATTGCATGTTCTCTGGCATCACATGTGCCAGTACTGCAGCATCAGCATGGCACCTACATAGTTGGTAGATAAAATCGTTGCTCCTATGTATTAATTGTGCATCCTGTAAATATGTAATAATTTAGGAGATAAAGAATTGAATCTACAACAAAAAATACAGAGATCTCATTACACCCAAGATGCCTCCTATTAGATGTCATTCACTAAATACTTTCAGCTCACTGCAACAAAATGGAAAGAATTACGCAGCACCAGGAAGTCCGGAGGAAGTTTAGTTCTGGAAACATGATTAGAATAGAAGAGCAATATATGTAAACTAAAATCAGAAATGTGTATGGCAGATTTATATTTCGTGATGGGAGGATAAAAAAAAAACCTGTGAAAAAGAAAATTGGTTTTGGAATGTGTGTTGGAATTCTTTGTTCTTGTGCTGGAATAGGTTAAGCATGTCATTCCATGTTGAAATAAATTAGGGACATGCAGTTAAGCTTAGAAGGAGTAACCTTGCTCATAGAAGCTGATCTGATTTGTGTGCTCTTGTTTCTAATGGAAAGTGCAAATCCGCTTGCTACTAGTGATTCTAGGGGTAAACACTATGCACTCACACTCCTTTTACTGTCAACTGTTAAACTACACACTTTTTATGTACTCCATTTGTTTAAAATTGAGTTGCATTTTAATCCTTGATGAAGTTCACTCCTGTGGAGAGTCCATGCCAACTTTTTGCTCTCACAACATAATTCTTTTACAGAAGAGAACACATTATGCAGAGCACTCCATTGTCCCAGGTTCATTTGTGAGTAGATCGTCCAGTCCAGAGTTTTGATGTGAATGATGTGACATGTCGTTATGAATTTATAATGTTATAAACAAAAATGCACAAAATGCAAATGCAAAAATGTGGTCGGGATGAGTTACACATGCACGTAGGACAGGTGGGAGCTTTGCATGTTTCTTACACATTAATATGGAAGGACACTGTGATCCATAAACCTTTTGAGAGTGTAGTGGTTGTGTTTATACTAAGAGAGGAAAGCGTTGCCCTGTAACTTAATTTGCAATGAACAAAATCATGTATGAGCCACAAATTGGTTTCTGATATCATTTTCTTTGAACTGGAACGCCTGAGATAGTTGCTTTGCTTGTTGGAATTGTCTCAGTTGACCTTTGTGTATTTTTACTGTGCTGATCATCTTTAGGTAACATCGGCATGTCTCTTGTTTTCTGTTTACTAATGTTTTGGACAGCACTCCTCATTGTACTTTGATTTTCTAAATTCAAGTTGCTTATTGTCTACATTCTAAGTTTACCCAGGTCATTGGGTAAACTACATTCAAATCTCTTCTGTTGATTTAACAACCTAACATATGCGCTGTGGAAGTTACAATCCTGATTCACTTCACTTGGACCAATTATTCAAAATTTCAAGTTTACAGTGGTTTGTAAAAAAAAGGAGGTGACAGGGTTATGGTCGACTCAGTGCCATGGGGTCTTCTGGTAACTCCCACTAATTACTAGAATTGTTAAATAACCAACTGCTTCACTCTCAGCCTGCCTGTGTTCATGTTTCTCTTTAAATTGGTATATGAATCAATTACCGGAAGACACCCGTATTTACTAGATATGTAAGTTTAGGAATTGTGCACATCTGTGTATTTGAAATAGAGACAGCAGTATGAACTTATTTTTATTATTTCTTTGTTTACTACATAAAAAGGTGATATATCCTAGTCCGTCATACATCCTTCGTACTCAAATTTCTGTTTTGAAATTTGAAAGGTTTATAACTTTTATCTCCTACTGGGCACATTTTTTTCACATTTTCAAATAAAATCGGACGCTTGATCGACTGCTCACCACGCATTGCCTTATTGGGGATCCTGGATAACGTGGGCAGTCTCAGGGGGAAACATATGTTTGTGGGTATTAAAGCCACTGTAGCAAAGCAAGACATTGCTAAGAATTGGAAACCCACCAAGGCACCATCACAGACCTGCATGAAAACCAGCAATAGATTGGGGGACCAAACTGGAGTGTATCAAGCGCAGAGATACCCACATGAGCATTTGAAGATTTGAGAAGATGGTGAGACTTCTATAAAATACTGATACCTGGGGTGAGGAAAAGACCCCAGTCCCTTCCCTCTGATGTTTTTTAATCACATTCTCATGCTGACTAATTGGCTACTTGTTTGTGACATATTTTGTTCTTCAGTATTGTTTTCTCATTTGTATAAAAATCAATAAAATGTGATTATTTAAAAAAAGTTTATAACGTTTAATCATACTGCACGTCACATTTACTCCCATCACAGAAGTACGTACACAAATGGTTATCATCAGAAAAGCCTTTACGGCACTGTGTATTGGTTCACAACACTTTTCGTATTTGAGTAGCTCTTGAAGGAAGAAAGTTATTAATCTAATAGTTTGTTAAAAGATATTGTATTTCGTGCACTGCATTAAATAAGGTTTAACAAAGGACATATCTGCAGCTACAAAACATTACAACAGAAAATACCCCAAAATACTTTCATTGATAATGTTAACAGCAGAGGAGATTTTTCGCATGTTATAAACAGCATAAAAGCTTCTTACTGTGTCCCAAGAAAACTGCAACCAAGGGTCACTGCAGATCCTGATCCTGCAGAAGAATGCTAATCTCACATGTTCATGGTGGACTGCTTCACGCCATGATTTAGTTGCACTGGAGATAACATAGAACTGTGAACCTGCAATCTATCTACAATTTTTACAGTAGTTAAAGCACATCTCAATCAGATGTTTATACTACCCCAGACAAATACTCCTGCTCCAGAAGCCCATCATCGCTTTTGGTAACAATTTCAATATCGACTTCTCCATAGTCAGTAATACTCATGTCCAGTAACATTGATTGAATATGGTTGCCATCCTTAGTTGATAGCTTGAACAACATCAGTGTTATTAGTCAAATCATCTATTCTGTTAAAAAGGTAAGCATCATTCTAAATGATAGTCATGCTTCAAAAATGCAATCTTGTGAGTAAGCATTATCGAATTTCCTTTAAAGTACTGCTCACCGGTTTCGCTTATTTTTGAGCATTGGTGTCACATGTAGTTTCTAAATGATGTTACAGAAAGCATGTGTAGTCAGTATTTGCATGCATTAGATAAAGGGGTAGTAAATTTAATTTGTCTATCCAAAATTATTAATTTTATGATAGAATACTTTGTCTAACTCCACCTCTTTTACATTTAGGGGCACAATGGTTTGAATGCATATGTTTGCAACCTGGTTATTTGCAATTGAAGATGTCTGCACATTAGTCTGTGTATTAGAGCGACCTTTAATAATCCTGAGTTCTACAGATTATGTTGTTTTGTCCCACATGTTTCGGCCCACATGAGCCTGTTTTAATCTAAATCATCTATTCTGAGTTGTAAGTCAGAAAATACTGAGCCCTATATTGCTTTACTTTGAATGGACGGTTTAATTTGTTTGATTTGAGAGTCTGATTATAGTTAGTGCAATTGAAACATGGAAAATAGCCTTTAAGAATGTTTTTAAAAGGGTTTTGTGTTTCATTTGGTTTGTAGAAATCCACATTAATTTATGAGCTCCTGGATTTGCTAATTTTATTCACAGAAGTTGTGGGACTTCCCTCTAGGCTACATCTTTGGTTGACAATTGACAATGTTCTGATACAATATTTATAACTTCACTTCATAGGGGGATTAGGTAGTCTTAAATGTAAATATATCGTATTCCTATATAGTAGACTTGAATTTAGGAAAAAGCTTTTCCTCATTCAATAGCTGCCTTCATTTAGTCAAAACTCCGGATCAGAGGGCAAAACTATGAAATCTTAATGCTTTGTTTTATTAAAGCGTGTTTCGGAAAACAAAAACTGAACTGGCAAACTTTGAAATGCTAAAGATACACAATGCTACCTGAGCCTTATGCTTGAGGCCAATGTATATGCCAAAAAAGGGCCAATCGCATTCTGCATACAAGAAAATATTAACAATTGTAGGTTACTCTTTGAAGCAGCTTCATGCCATTATCCTTGAGATATTTCATAGGTTTAGATCACTAGGAAACTCCATATTAAGCTTTTCACCAATATCGCTTTTTCCTTTAGAGATTACTTAAATCTAATCATTGTATTGTCTTGCGCTAAATTGCCTCATTGTCTTCAGTTGTTTTCCAAAAGTTGTTTCTTCAGAAATAATGCCTTTTAGTCACAGAATAAGTCTCTATGGTAACCTTTGTGTTAAACTCCTGGGATGGAAACATGTGGGAACATATAATAAACCCTGTCACTTGATTTCCAATAAATGTTGGTAAATTACGTTCAAATAATGGACCGCAGGTTCTCCTATAGTTAATTTAAGCTAATGTACGTTTGTTATTCATAGAGGTCAATTCATGATGGCAAAACTGTAGTTATCCTTCTGAGCCTTTCCAAACACCAAATGTCACCAAGATTACGCATCCAATATCTCAATTTCTTTGCTACTGCTGTGTTATTGCTGATATACTCCTGGTGTTTGCTTATGATAGGTCCATATTGGACTCCTTACAGTGCCTGCCTATTGGAGGTTTTTGTGTTAAAGTATAAAGTGTAACATTTGTATTAAATGGTTTCTGTAGCTTGTGGGTGTGATTAGTACAATAATTTCCATTCAACACTCTGCAGTCCTCCCTCATTACAAATCATGGAGTATAAATTCTGGACGTTCAGTGTAAAGATCATCTAATATTCTGGTAGCAAATTGAAATCACTGACTTTATTTAAAAAGTCTCCAGTATCTTTGAAATATGTACTGAATTCTTTATCCGCCTACTTCAGAAAACAATTATGATAGATGATGAGTTGTTGTAACAATAAAGTAATGCCCACAGTTATGGGTATTCCTAGAGAGTGAATGTAATCCTTATGGATTTTGGGTACCAAATCAAAAACCAGTGATATTTAATACTTATTAATGAGAAATTGTTTATTTTTTTTCAGTAATTTGGTTGTTTTCAGTTCTCTTTCCGTAATGAGCTGCAGTGTATTGTTAAGGTTATTTATTGGGTCATATTTAAACTTGTAGATTTCCCCATCACTTAGTTGATATAACACCTCAGTAAAAGCCTTCATGAATGAATACCTCAGTGACCACTAAATTATCAAGCACTCTGCCCTGATCTACTTCCCTAACTACTGTGTTGCAGTTATTTGCAAGTATATCAAGCAATACTTATTCCTGCTGTGTAATGCTCTTCATTATGTGTGTAGGGCAATTTCTTAATAGCCATGAGTTTTGTTTCTTCCATTAAATAGATAGTGGGGTTATTTAACTGTGGTTAAAAGTATGTTTAAAACTAAATTCATTATAATACGACTCTGTGAGAGGTTTGAGAAAGTACATTTAAGAAAAAAGGTTTTAGTTGAATATTTCTCGGGGATTTGAATACATCACCTTCCAGTAAAAACTTCATTTGTGATAATTGATGGTGTGAAAGGTAATTCTTCTTGTAACACTTGACTTTCTTGAGGAGACTAATGATAGTCAAGAATATTGCTGGCATCATCTTTGTCTAGTTGGTTTTTTTTTTGTTTTAGAAGGTTATTATTGCAGGCAGGCAGTTTGATAATCACATGTATCTCTTACATATTCACAGTGAGAAAGTGCCTCTTTTTTTGTGTGGTTACCCCCATATTTTTTAGATTGATGCTGCTGGTTTTGGAACTCATTGGGGCACAGCTGTCCAGTCCCCCGTCCATGTGCTGTTAACCCCTAAAACATGGTAAAATTGCCTAACTACTAATTGGCATGTTTATCTTAAAAGTAGGCCATAGTATATGGTTGAGGAAATACACAGGTGGCATGTGGAAGTTAACTGTCACCTGTGAACTACAGTAAATGTTGTGCCATCCTCTAGACTGACAAGGGAAACATGGCTTCAGGCCTACCACTGTAGCCCGACTCCTCCAGCTTTTAAACCTGCAGGTGAACATTTAAAAATAACAACCCTATTTTGACCAGTAAATAGCCACCATTAATTAGGCCTAGTAGCCTACAAGGTATGGTGCCTAGTATTTTAAATTGGTATGTAAAAACATTTAATGTTGGCATGCACCTACAGTGACTACCCCCCTCACCCTAACCACCTCTCCCCCTTAAGCTGTTTTCACTGTAAAGGGCTATAGCTGACTTTTGAGAAAAACTAAAGTTCAGAAATATCTTATATCTCTATCTCTAGTTTGGTACAAGTTGCGAGAGTTATTCAAACAGTATTTTTAATGCTTATTGAAAATCCAATTCATTAGTGAAGTTGAATGTTTAAAAAATATATCTGAAATATTCCCATCGAGGTCTATGTAGGAATTTCGGATGGCTCCCTCCTTCCAGGACATGAAGAGAGAAGGGTGACCACAACCAACCTCCTGCACTCATCCCAGGTCTGGACTGGCATCAATACTCTGAAGCACCCCTTCCTGGTCTATCGGAGTCCTCACTTCCTTAAACAGTTCCTCCAGCACAGGTGCTGGCAGTCCTCTACAGCTGCTTCCCTCGTGGTTTGCTTGCCACCCCCGTGATGACAATTCTTGATCCTCCCTGTGTGCCACTTCTGATCTGCTGCTGTTGCCGGGTCTGACTGGCAATCAGTTACTTCGCGCTGGCCTCCTGTCCTGCCTCGTGCCACCAGGTGGCTGATATTGCTCGGCTTTCCTGCACCGACTGCTGCATTCCTTTCAGGGTGGCCACAGGCTCCCTGTGCGTTTGCCTCCTCAGCAGGCCACCAGGTGGGACAGTTATCGGCTACTGCAGCTCTCATCTTGTCCCTCAATGTGCTTTGTGTCAGATTATTAAGTGACTGGTGCAGATCTCTCTCAAAGCACAGCCACCTTCTTAGGCTCCTCAGCCATGCCCCTATAGCTTTACATTTTAACTATCTGTTACTGCTATATATATTACACATTTTCCTAAGTTAATACTGTCTGCTCATTGCCTTACCTACCAGTGGGTTGAACTACGGTTCAATTTATTTAAACTTTGTTTACCTGAAAAAGGTTGAGGCATTATTATTTGTGGTCAACGTCCATCCATTTAAATTAATAATCCAATTTCTTACATTTACACATTTTTTTGTCTTGAATTTCTTGTTCATGTTTATCATTTTTTTTAAGTTCCTTCAGCTGGCTTTTTCCAATTGTATTGGTAATCGTTCCTTTTTAATTGTCCATTGAACATTTAAAGAGTAATCTAACACCCCTTATTCAAAAATTATTTCTGGTCCCTACACAGTGTTGGTTTGAGAGGTATTTAACTACATCTTAGTCTTCTGTTAGATATACTTTATTTCCCAATGTTGAGGTGTGTAGTGTTTGTCATGTTTGTGCCTTTAGAAGGTTATATGTTTGTTTGGTACTTGTTCATTAATGATTTAGCAGTCTATTATATAACTTCTTTCCAAATAATTTCAGTATACTCTCTCAAGTTTATTACCAGCACAAAAGTATGAAATCAATTTGGTATCATCAAGAAATTGTTCATTGACTAAATGTGCATGGTGCAGCTTACAAATGCAGCATGAAACCATAGAAACGTGTATGGTTTTCATTTTTACTGTACCAACAGATTTAACTCAAAAGAAGGTGGCATATTTTCCTGATGACTGAATTCTTATAGCCTGTAATACATTGAATTTAATTTATACCTTGAGAATCAATTGAAACTAGTGTAATGAAAATCATGTTTATGTTAATAAATAAAAATGTATTATGAATCTTATTAAAGAAATATTAGATTATCAACTTTTTTATTTCAAGAGCTATTTAAACACTAAAGTCTGTGGCGGACTAATGCACCATATGCACATAGCCAGAGAAAGAATTCCTGATGATAATCAAATGCAGAGCTCTCATATAGTTACCTCTAGCATCTGAATTACCTTTTCACCTTAAAGTGCATAAAGTTGGAGCCTCTAAGTTCTGTCAGAAACAATCATGAATTGAACCTCACTAAATACTTTCGGATCAGTGCACTAAGATTTTCTCATGGAAATGTTTCCATCATATATGTGGGTGAACATTGTGTGATGTAGTTTCATTGTACCAATGGCCTGTTTGAATGAATTATTTTATGATTTGACTTGATCTAGAAATATTGGCAAATGTCATTTGTTTGCGCGCGTTTTCTATGCTATGCACTCATTTCTAACTTTAAAATCGAATGTACATGAATTTCGAAATGAATTTTCGATCAGGTTCACTGTGGTAAAATTGTGCCAAAGAAACTTGTACTGTGAATAAATTCTCGATTGTGTTGGTTGAACCTGTGTGTAAAGTATGAGAATAAGCCATTGTTTCATCTGACTGGATTCCATTTTAACAGAGACTACAAACTAAGATGAGGACAAAAAGAATGGTGTACTCTACATAACACTTTTCAGAGGCCTTGATACTTGGTAGTGACTGAAAGCCCAGATGGCTAATGAACAACCCCATTGAAATGGATTCACAAATAGTAGGAAAGTGGTCTTGAGCTGATATCTTTTTTAAAGATATTGGGAAATAGAGCACTGATTGTGGCACTAGTCGGATACTTCTCCCAAAATGTAAAGCATGTTATATGGATAGGTTAAGAGAGGGATGTAATTGGTGCATATACTTGCTGTTCACCTCAGGTAATTACATTATTTTGAAATTGTCAGTATCCACTGGTACATTTCTGATCGAGCAAATTTTATAACTCTATAGGACATGAAAAGTGGTTAACAAATAATAAAACAATTAGATGACATTAATTTGGGAACATTATTGAACTACGCTCTGGGGAGTAGGGGGGCTTATTCACTGTAGGCTTCTCACCTATGATCTTATGTTAGCCTGACTTGCTGCCCCCCTTGCTCTTCCTTCATCTTAAATCTTAATTTGTACTTTAAATTTATTTCTCTTGGGCTTAACTTTGACATGTTGCCCTCTGATCCCTGTATTTATTCACTGAGATTTTAGCAATTCTGACTTTACCTTAGAGGTTTATGTATGGAAGTGTCAGACTGACAGTAAATGTGAGCTGTCCTAAAGAATAACTTTAACTAATTTTTATACATTTTCTTCATTCTGGTTTTGTCTATTTATGCTGTGTTGTTTCTTTTTTCTTTATCTGACTAAACTTAATTGATCGAGTTAATGGCACATACATAAGTTCGATAGAGCATTAGAGGTAACGTGTCCACATTAACAATGTATTCAGAGTGATTCTCATATTTGCCAAAATTGTAATAATGTGTCAAACAATATGTAATAAACACTGTTTTTATGGGATTTCCTACATTCCCTATTATATAGGTTGCCAGGAGTTAGAGAAACAAGGATACTCCTCTTTCAATGAAATAATATGTGATTGGATTTAACGCCTTATATATCCTGTTTATCCACAACACTTACCAGAGATATTTAAGCTCACATACCTTGTAGTTTTATAAATTGGCAGCCATATGTAAAATCATAACTTTACATTTGACGATTTAGCTGATACTCTATCCTTCTTTGTTGGGTTCCATATTTATTTTTGGATTTTGTATTGTGTGGGATCAATGAGGTTTCAGGGAGGGAAGAATGTGTTCTAGAGACTGTCATGCTAAAAATGTATGTTTTATGCAAAAGATTTACAGAAGAGCAGTGGTTTAGGCCACCACTGCTCTACAATCTGTTCCACTTGAATAATATTTTATTAAAGTCAGATTGAATAAGGACATAGTTATTACAGAGGCAGCATTCACATCTCAATAGCTAGAAAACCCATTTTATAATGTAAGTGAGATTGGCTTCCTTGATAGAATCGCACTGGTCGTCTGAACACACCATACAGGAGGCCCATTTTGCCATATTTGGTGCATATTTTCGTGAGGATTAAGTGGAAAAATGTAAAAAAAAAAAACTCCTACTACTCACAAACATTGATATTCACCAATGTGGCAGGATGGGGATAGGTGGAATAAATTAATTTTGTCTCCGCTTACCCTGGTATGGCCAGCACTTGGGGATGTTTATAAACACACCTCAGCTTTGCTATCCCATGATAATTGCTGGAAAGGCTCTTCCAGTTCTTTCTAGTGAACTACTGATTGCTAAAAAGGGGACTATTCATCTGAATAGTTTCCTATTCATTCAAACTGCAAAGCTGTGCTGCCAAGATCAAGACTTGTTTCACTGTTTAATGTCCCATCTGTGGTAGAAACTGAGGACAACAGGTTGAGTGTGAGAGAAACCGATATGAATTTATTCTATTGAGAAATCAACAGAATTTAACTGAAAAATAAGGTTGCTGTCCTGGCAACTTCCCAGCTAATTGTAATCAAGAATGATGCTATATATGTAATAGAACTTATGTCGCTAAAAGATTACCAGTTTGAAGGAGATTGTGTCAGTTAGTCTTACAGAAATATGTATTACAGGAAATAAAGGACAGCTTAGCTGATCACTCTTACAATTGTAATAACTCTTCTTTTGGTGATAATATATTGCTTCAGGTAAATGCAGTGCATGCAAACAGTTTCAGGGTTTGGGAAAATCAGTTCATACTTACCATTTTGCATGTGTGTGAAAGATTTTCCTCATATTACATCTTTGCCGAACTGGTAGACCTAGGTTGAATTGATTTAAAAAGTTGGATAGAGGGATAGATGTCAAGCTGTTCCCCATTTTCTTCTTATTCTCTTTACAGTGCCTGCTGAGCCAGACTTTGGTCCCTCACTGCATGCTCATTGCAGACACCGACTCCTCCAACAGTTGGGAATAAATACATGCTGGTACTATGAAACTTGAAGTGGACTACATTTCTGTGAACTATGAAATATCCTCTTATTATATTCATCAAATGAGTGAAACGGACACAGCAACTGAATAAGATATGAAGGAAATGGGAACCAGCTTCAAGATCCTCTTATTACAATGACTGATAACAAGACTTTGTCAAGAGAGTTCATCCTTCTGATTCATCTAGCTGTCTCAAGCTGGGAAATTGAGCTGATTTCATGCGTGATAATTTAATTCAATAGAACTTGCATTGAATAAGTGCACATAAAGATCTGTTAACACATCCTATTTGCTTCCTTTTTTGTAGCCTTTCAAATTAGAAATGTGGGAGGTTAACTAGTACTTTGCTCACACTGGCAAATGTAACCAGAATTAGCAATTAACCTGTGAGATTGTAGTAATTTGTCAGAGATTCACAAAAATATTTACAT
Source organism: Triturus cristatus (assembly GCF_964204655.1). Lineage (NCBI taxonomy): Eukaryota > Metazoa > Chordata > Amphibia > Caudata > Salamandridae > Triturus > Triturus cristatus. The sequence continues at coordinate 529,587,975 of NC_140593.1, read as the reverse complement.
TTACGGTCGCAATTAAGGAGAAGGGCTATCAGCTATCCTAAGATTCTTTGGAGACTACTTGAATGTAAGTATGTATGTATGTGGTATTTCCATAGCGTAAACCTACACAAAAGGCTATGGAGCACTGTACCGGTCATGTTTCCTTCTGCTGTTTAAGAATATAGAAAGAATCATGAGAAAAGAATGTGTATGTTTCTACAAAGTAAAGTCATCAAAAAGACAATATTAATGTGCACTACTTCTAATGTAGTGATATACAGTTGGACAGAAGTGCAGTACCATTATTTCAAATCTTCTGCACTCATGGTGCTTCAAACTAGTTCAAATGGTGGATGAAGGCAGCCATTAGTAACCCAGTGTGATAGGTTGAGTCCTTGCTGTGGATCATATTTCGCCAAAATCTTTGAATTTACACCCTGGCATAGACATTTAGATTTTGTCAAGCTGGCCACAATGAAGGAAGAGGTGTTTAACCACCTGGTGTCACTGGCCCACCAAGCACTAAATGTTACCCTTATTCTTACGTGATGAATGCTGTGACTGCTTTGATACCATTGTTAAAATTATAAAATGCCCCCTGCCTTCAAAATCAACATGAAATGCTTAGATTATTCTGATGTTGTATCTGTCTTAATATAATAGGGGGGAATTCAGCCCATCTATTCTTACATCAAACTTTAAAATGAATCTTATTACTCTGCCTTAAACATTGGCGTGCAATGCTTGTCTTATGCCTGCCAAGCACGTAATACATATGAGAAAAGAGGACAAGCGATGAATGACTTGGACACAAGCATGCACAGCATTAACGATATACTTCAATTGCAACAAACATTAACCAAGGTCAACTTGACTTTTCTGGTAATATCTCATACTATATTCTTCATCAAATAATCATCAGCAAAATGATTTTCAATACATTGTACATGTCACTTTTACAATCATAAGATGTGTTAAACAGTTCGATTTCCAAATTATAAATGCTTGAGAGTCTTCGCCCAATGCATTTCGGGACGAAAAGGTCCCTTCGTCAGGGGCAACACCTGTCAAAAACCATATATATGTATTATGTCCACTTCAAGAGCTACTATGTGGTATACTTACACAACAGTACTAATGTTAAATAGGAGAGTTAGTAAGTCACCCTCAGAGTAAATCCAGTTCCGTGTCTTTGTAAAAGTCACCCTTCCATAGACGTAAATCAACCATACTCAATAGTCCTATGGTCTTCCATCACCGTACCCCAAGTGCCAAACACCTTTTTAACCTTGAAGTACACTCATGTATATATAATCTTCAAGCAGCCTGAACATTAAAAATCTCCGAGCCGGTCTTGCTCAACCTTTGTATACAAGATGGAACATCTGAATCGTATTCCTAAAATATGCAAGTACATAATAAATATCCCTCTCATTATCCGTTGACAAGAACGTACCTGTGAGCATTCAGAATCATGAAAAATCTCCTGGTGTGTCTATACCATTATCGTGCCATCAGGGACCGCCAATGCTGAAGAGCTGTAAACCGAAGCAACCGCCACAGGGTAATGTGTAACTCCTCTCGTATCTATGACGATACATCTAACTCAATTACCAAAACATAAAACTCCGTGGGGCGATGAAGCATCCCCAATATCCCCAATGTTATCTCCCCAATGCCTTGCCTGGTAAACTCGATAAGGGTCTGCTGCTTACTCCAACACGGTGATTCCACCCTACGCCTTCTACCGGTTCATAAGATACACGCGCAAGTTGCGTGTTCTCGCGAGACCACCCATCCTCAAAATCGCCGCCGCCATCTTAGAGTGTCAAATATCAAATGCTTAAAAACAAATAAACAGCATTCCGCGTATCAAAGGTAGACCGTCGATACAAAACCACTGTCAATGAACACTCAAGTAGTTAGTCACGTGAGATGTCAGTTGTAATTATTCTCTTGTAACACCACAGTACTCTCGAGCTGTATGCGATTATATCATGTTTGACAGTACATTTACATAGTGTATTATCACATACTGCAAGATCTGATCTTCACTCGAGTTACAACATTCAATGTATGTGATAATACACTATGTTAATGTACTGTTGAGAGTACTGTGGTGTTACAAGATTATTATTACAAGTGGCATCTCACGTGATTAACTACTTGAGCGTTCATTGACAGCGGTTTTGTATCGGCGGTCTACCTTTGATACGTGGAATGCTGTTTGTTTTTAAGCATTTGATATTTGACACTCTAAGATGGCGGTGGTGATTTTGACGATGGGTGGTCTCGCAAGAACACACAACTTGCGCATATAGCTTATGAACCGGTAGTAGGTGTAGGGTGGAATCACCGTGTTGGAGTAAGCAGCAGACCGTTAGCGAGTTTACCAGGCAAGGCTTTGGGGAGATAACATTGGGGATATTGGGGATGCTTTGTCACCCCACTGAGTTTTATATTTTGGTAATTGAGTTATATGTATCGTCATAGATACGAGAGGAGTTACACATTACCCTGTGGCGGTTACTTCGGTTTACAGCTCTTCAGAATTGGCGGTCACTGATGGCACGATAATGGTATAGACACACCAGGAGATTTTTCATGATTCTAAATGCTCACAGGTATGTTCTTGTCAACGGGTAATGAGAGGGATATTTATTATTTACTTGCATATTTTAGGAATAAGATTCAGATGTTCCACCTTGTATACACAGGTTGAGCAAGACCGGCTCGGAGGTTTTTAATGTTCAGGCTGCTTGAGGATTATATATACGTGAGTGTACTTCAATGTTAAAAAGGTGTTTGGCACTTGGGGTACGGTGATGGAAGACCATAGGACTATTGAGTATGGTTGATTTACGACTATGGAAGGGTGACGTTTACTAAGACACGGAACAGGATATACTCTGAGGGTGACTTACTAACTCTCTTATTTAACATTAGTACTGTTGTGTAACTATACCACGTAGTAGCTCTTAAAGTTGACATTATGCAAATATATGTTTTTTGACAGGTGTTGTCCCTGACGAAGGGACCTTTCCGTCCCGAAATGCATTGGGCGAAGACTCTCAAGCATTTATAATTTGGAAATCGAACTGTTTAACACATCTTATGATTGTAAAAGTGACATGTACAATGTATTGAAAATCATTTTGCTGATGATTATTTGATGAAGAATATAGTATAAGATTAAATACTACCAGAAAAGTGAAGTTGAATTTGGTTAACGTTTGTTGCAATTGAAGTATATCGTTAATGCTGTGCATGCTTGTATCTGTCTTAATACCACTTTTTTGAATTTCATTCTGCTACCGAATCATAGCAAGAAAGTACACATTTTTTGGGATGGGTATTTGACGGATGCACTGATCAACAGTAGTTGTTCTAGGTGCAAAGAAAGCAGGGAAAATGCAAACATAAAAATATGCAGAGATGGAACATTTAAAGCAATGATGTATAGCAGTTCCTTCTGGGTCCATGAGAGGGGTGCACTGGTTGTGCTTAACTTGCAGTATTACTGGCAATCTGGAAGGCCCTTGCTTACCTTACTGAAGAACTATACGATCGGCAACCCCATACCTTTTATTAATTTGTTGCTTTTTTCTCTAGCACTGGGTAAATAGTCTCCAAATAACATGCTTTGATGTAATTCCTGATTCTTATGGCTAGGTTAACAGCCCACTCTCTAGTCAGATTAGATTTGCCATACATTTTGTCAGTGGTTGAAGGAAACCCACATTGGAATGCAGCATATTTCATGTTGCATATTTCTTTGATTGCAACTCGTATAGATGAAACCAGGCACCCATCGCTCTATTCGGACTGCCTTTGCTGGTTAACATTGTGAATTGATTCTAACATTTATGCATATATTTTTTTGATTTATTTGCTTTACATTGTTCATTAATTGTTCATTAATTGTACAAGGAATTTCTTTATCTGAATGTATAATACACACTTATTTAGCTTCGTTGTATTTAAAGATGGCGGTTGAATTTGCAGTCAATTGACAATTGTGTTTACTGGTCCTATTATGACGTTTTCTGTTTTCCAATTACTCAATATGTGTATGGCATGGATAACATAGCCCACCCCATGTGTGAACAAAGCTTGGTGCCAAAACGTGCCACAGGGGCTGGATTTCGCTTAATAAAGCAAAATAAAACCAGTTTGCGTGCATGTGCATCTTCTTGACTGGAGATTGTTGGAATTTTGGAGCCAGCGGCCACACAACACTCCATGTGCCACTCCTGCAGTGGCAGCTTGCATCAAGGAGAGATGTGCCATATCTATAGAGATAAAAAAATAAATCCCCCACTTGATTCTTTTTTGGACACTGAAGATAATGCTCTTAGAAACTCAAATACAATTATAACTTATCTCACTTAACTTGAATAATACCCTTTTCCTATCAATATAAATTGATAGACATGTTGCACGTCTGTGAGTTAAGTTACTATTTTCCTATTTACATTTTGGCCACTACAATTTAGAACAATATTTAAAACAAATGTTTTCAGGTGTGCAGTATTTATGGCAGAGTATATTGCATGCACCTAGCTCTAAGTTAGGAAGTAGAATATATTGAGTGAGTTGCTCAAAGTGAGCGGATTCTACTTGTGCTAACAACCACTTGGTTAGTCTTCAATCCAAACTGCTAGGTTTTATTAACATACGTATGTGGAGTTTGTGTATAATTTGTTTCAGAAAGATAACCTATGGTAAATCATTTGGTGTATTTGCTTTGCATATTTTAAGTGAACAATTGCATAGCTTCAGGTCCCAAAGTCTGCCTAAACTGTCCTTCATAGTGTTAGTGAATGCAGCGGTTTGCTAGAGTTGCGTGAAGATAGATAAGCTCAGTGTTACACCTGGCATCCTTTAAGTGGTTCTCCCCGTAACGTTTTGCCTTCAGATCTCTTGTTTTTCGGACTTCTTTTTGCTAGCCTTACGACTCTGTGCTCCTTACCACTGCTAACCAGTGCTAAAGTGTTTGTGCTCTCTCCTTACAACATGTTAGGTTGGCCTATAGCCAATTGGCGTATTTAATTAACTTGTAAGTCCCTAGTAAAGTGTCACTACCTGTACCCAGGTCCTTTAAATTTAATGTTTCTAGTAGGCCTGCAGCACCAATTGTGCCACCCACTTAAGTAACCCTTTAAATGTGTCTCAGGCCTGCCATTTCAGTCTGTGTGTGCAGTTTTAAACTGCCCCTTTAAACTGCCCAAAATAAACCTTTTGCCAGGCCCAAACCTTCTTTTTTAATACATATATTTCACCCCAGGGCAGGACCTGGACAGCCTGGAGGCCAAGATGCTTTGTATTTAAAAGGTTGGGCATGTACTTTTAAGTTTTACATGTCCTGGCAGTGAAAAACTCTCAAATTCATTTTTCACTACTGCAAGTCCTACCTCTCCAATAGGATAACATTAGAGTTACTGTATCATATATTTATAAGTGTAATTTTCAAATGGAAACTGGTAACTAGTTCATGTTTAGTGTTTCTGTGCTCACAATTTAAATCCTAAGTTATGGTGAAGTCTGATTTTAAATTACAATTTTGAAAATGCCACTTATAGAAAGTAGCTATTTTCTTGCCTTAGTCATGTGGTGCAAATAGCCTGTCTCTGGGTCACATGACTTGATATAGTGGACAGGCTTAGTGTATTCCTCTTAGACAGCTACACACAATGGGGCGCTTAAGTGTGACTGGATGGGCCAGCACTGGCAGGAAGACAGGGAGGAGCTGGACCCAGCCCTACTTACACTTGAATAGGGTATGTCCATACATAGGGCTGCATACCCCCTGTTGTTAGTCTGAAGCCAGGAAGGCAGGGCATCTGTGCACTTAAATGTCCTGCCTCTAGAAGCTTCTCCCCACTTCAAAGGCACAACTTGGTATATATACTGGACCTCAGACAGCACCACTTCAGTACACTTCAGGACCTGGTGATACTCTATTAGGAAGAAGGACTGCTATGCTGCTGAAAGGACTGCCACTTTGCTGGACTGCTGCTCTGAAGGCCTGCTGCCCTCTTGCTTAGATGAAAAGGACTGGACCTGCTTCTCTTAAACCCAGAATCCAGAGTGCCTCTAGGGTCAAGTAGGCTGGCTGCCTGATCTGAAGCCTCATGGACTCAACAGTCTTCCAACAACCTTGCACCTGGAAACTCATCTTTGAGTCTACCCTGCCATGTCATGCCATCCCAGTCCTAGATTCTTAGAAGTGGGCTTAAGGTACTCTGCCAGCCTCTGTGGATCCAGCGAAAACCGACGCTTCTACTCCACTGTGCGGCACAAACCCAAGCAGGACCGACATATTGCCACTGCTGTGTGGATTGTACCAGTTTCAAAGACCCGCGTGGCCTCCACAGCCTTATCAGAACCACCTCTGAGCGATATATTCTCTGGGCAGGCCCTAGCATCCCTCATCACGACAGCCTCAACAATGACGCCGGACTCCTCATGCTCTTCGGAACTGACGCATTACCCCGACTGCGGGCCCCATCCTTGATGCTGGACTTCACATCCAAAACCTTGTTGATGGGATCCTCAACAACTAAGTGGACCCTTGCATCACAGCCTCGCCACATCTTGGAACCGATGCATCGCTTCTGCTGTGTGACGCATCTTTGTCACATCTCCTTGCAATGCTCTGTAAACCAGGATTTAAGGTACTTTGTTCACCTGACATAACTGGGTCCCTGAAGCTGGCCCATGCTCCATCATAGTTAGCCTGAACATGTGACTTTGTCCTGGTTCTGCACCACCAGATATCCACATTTGGCACTTTGAGCTTTTTGGAGCTATGTTCCCTACAATTTTTAAGTTGCATATCTCTGGTTCTACTGATTGGGTTTTTGTGAATTTGGTCTTGTTTTATTTATGTAAGAAAGCTCTATCTTTCTAAATTGGTGGTGGATCCTTTTTTTGTGATATTTTTACTTTATTACTATTTGAAGTGTTGCACAAATATTTCATAAATAGCCTCTAACTTATGCCTCACTACTCTGTGCCAAACTACCAGAGGGTAGAGCACAGGTTTATATAATGGTGGCTTGTGCCCCCACCCGGACGAGAACCCTGATGAGGATAGTGGTTGCTCCTTAACTAAGGCTCACACTCCAGTGAACCAACAACCCAATTCCTTACACTCAGACTTTGGAATTCATCTCAAATCAAAACTCTGAAAGAAACAGTTAGTTATAGACTCCTCTCCTTAGAATTACCCCCCCGGCGTCCGACTGGATCCGAGACGTTTTTCGTCAGCAGTACCCCTGCGCATCAGAAGGTGGCGTCGGTTGACTCCGCATTCGTCATCGGCATCGTGGTCGCTGGGGCGACATTGTGGAAGCTACATAGACACCGCCCTCGCACGCTGACATCAGTTCTTTCTTTTTTCCAGCCAGCGAGCGCAGATCCGCAGGGAAGGGTACGTCCGTCACTTTTTGACTGACTTTTTTTCGACTTTTGTTGAATTTGTTTTTTGAGTCCATCGACTCCTGGTGCACCGGCTCCGGTCGACGTTGTTACGCCTTCCCCGGCGCCAATTCCACTGGCACCACGTCCACAACCTGCGTCGGCTGTGTCCCAAGCCAACATCGAATCTGACCCCCACCTCGAGGTAGACACAGAGTCGGATACGCTGGATCTGACGCCGGCCTGTACTTTTGTGCCCCTGTTCTACCCTGGCTCTTTGAGATCAGATTGGCATCCAGAGGAGGGTGAGGAGGACTGGGAGGGGTCTGGAGATCCTTTAACTGATCAGTTGGCTTATGAACAGGACTGGAGAGAGAAACTGGGGGAAGCCAGTGGTCTGCATATGTCACCAGACCTTGGCATGTTGTCTCCTCCTACTGTGGCTACGGAGGAGGGAGCGTCATACACAGTGGTGTTGCGTAGGGCGGCCGAGGCTCTCCACCTCGAGCTACCTACGGTGGCAGTCAGGACTAACCTCCTAACAGAGGTCTTTCAACTGGCAGCAAGCTCTTCGGAGCTCCTGCTACCGTTTAATGAAGCCCTCATGGACATCCTTTTGGGCACCTGGTCCAGGCTGAACACAGGGGCTACTGTGGACAAGATGATTGCCCGATGCCACCGCCTGGCCCCAGGTGACCCCAGTGCCTGGAGGAGGCCCGGGCCGTGCTCTCCCATGCATTTTCTGAGGGGATAGACGCAGCAAAGTTTACCATCTGCTGTGTGTTAGATACCGCCGACGCACTAGGCAGGACGATTTCCACGTCAGTAGCCCTTCAACGCTATGCCTGGTTTTCCCGGGGATGTCCAATCCACCCTTATGGATATGCCCTTTGATGGCCATCGCCTTTTCGGTGACAAGGCTGACAACGAGTTGGAGCGATTTAAGGACTCACGCGCTACGGCCAGGTCCTTTGGCCTCTCCACCGCCCGCCCTGCGCAGTCTGCCTTTTGCCCCTTTCATGGCTATGGAAAGGGTGCCATGCCACGTCCTGCCCAGGGCCACTGGCTGGCACAAGCTGTTCAGCCCCGGTGCGGCCAGGGCATGGGAATCAGCGCCTTGGTTCTGGGGGCCAGCGGGTGGGCCAGTCCAACACAACCCTCCTAGTCTGACCTTTCAGGGCCCCCAAACACCAGTGGGCGGAAGGATTCGCCATCACCACCTCCTGGTGCACCATCACGTCAGACAGGTGGGTTTTGCAAACAGTCCAAAGGGGCTACTTCCTCCCCTTCGAGACTACCCCTCTATCCATGCCACCTAGGTACCATCGCATGTCGGAGGATCATCTGGCCCTTCTTCAGCAGGATGTTTCGGCACTCTTGGCCGAGGGATCCATCGAGCACGTTCCTGCCCCAGAAGTAGGTTGTGGTTGCTATTCCCACTACTTTCTGGTGCCCAAGAAGGACAAAGGCCTGCGTCCTATCTTGGATCTCAAGAACGTCAACCGCTTCCTCCGGAAGGAGCAGTTAAAAATGTTGACGCTCACTCAGGTCTTGTCTGCCCTCGACCCTGGAGACTGGATGGTAGCGTTGGACTTGTAGGACGCTTACTTTCACATCCCCATCCTTCCAGCCCACCGGCTTTACCTGCGGTTCATGGTAGGCCACGAGCACTTTGTTTACCGTTATCCCCTTTGGCCTTACCAGCACCCCTCAGGTGTACATTAAAGTGATGGCAGTGGTCGCAGCTCATCTGCGCAGATCCGGGGTTCCAGTCTTCCCCTATCTCGATGACTGGCTGTTGAAGGTGAGTTAGCCCCAGGCTGATGTCTCCCACCTCCAGACTATGGATGACCTCCTGCATTCGCTGGGGTTCTCTTCATCGGAGCGGATCTCGACAGGACACAGTTTCGGGTTTATCCTCCCGAACAGCGAGTCCGGGATATTCGGGCTAAGATTCCGATCTTCCAGCCTTTATCCCGGGTTTCGGTCATGGTGACCCTCAGGTTGACCCTCAGGCTGCTGGGTCTGATGGCCTCCTGCATCCTGCTGGTGGACCATGCCAGATGGGGTTGTATGTCATTACATCGCATATCAATACCACGCGGGTATTACTACGCGATGTCAATGACAATGACATGCCATTACAGAGCAAATTTTTACCACGACTATGCCTTTACCACGCATGCCATTACAACGCAAAGGCATGCGTGGTAAAGCTATACTCATGGTAAAAGTTTGCAAGGTAAGGGACTCCACCCTACCCTACCCTAAACACTAATATAGTACCCATGCACAACCCTCCCCCGACCCCCAGTCCTCTCCCTACAATAACACTACACTACCCCGCCCGAACCCCCCGAACTACCTTAAACACTACCCCATGCATGACCCTCCCCTACCCCATTTCAGTCCCTACACTGAAACACTACCCTGCACGACCCCCCCGATACAACCCTAAAACACTAGACTACACTACACAAACATTACAACACTACCCTAAACCACTATCCCCAGCACAACCCTGCCCCTACCCCCAGTCCGGACACTACACTGAAACACTAACCTGCACGACCCCCCCCCAACATTACCCTAAACCCTAAAACACTACACTACCCTACACAAACATTACTACCCTGCATGACCCACCCGACACTACCCTGAAACCTAAAACGCTAGACTACACTACACAAACACTACAACACTACCCTAAACGGTGCACATCGTTGTGACATGGTTAGCCATTACATCGGCTACGCGTTATTACATCTCATGTGTTGTAATGCATGCGATGTAATAGCACTGCGTGGTAAAAACCGCGGAGAAATGGCTGTTTCCCACCAGATGGCATATGCGGGCTCTGAAGTTCTAGTGGGCACAACATCTGGGGAACCTGTCTGGAAATAGGGAGGCTACAACAGCGTTGGAGGGGGCAAATAATTGCGACAGGTTACTCTTCTTTTGCCAGAGGGGCCCTTATTTGGGTCAGACCGGGGACACAATTCAGTCCGGAGGCGACAATAATTGATCCACTTGGCAGATATGTCCTCTCTAAAGGGCGACTCAATGGGAAGACATTGGTATTGGGTTCAATCTATGCCCCGAACAATAATCTGAGTGCACTTTGGCAGACGCTGACTAGCCAGCTTTCGAACTGGTGTGATGTTCCTTGGTTGCTGGGAGGAGATTTCAATGCAGTGCTTGACACCAGACTAGATAGATCATGCCCGCCACTTATGCAGACAGCTGCAGCTTCCAATGCTCAGGGAATGGGAGAGTGGTTAAATCGCTGCGACCTGGTAGATGTTTGGTGATCCCTCAACCCGTTGACACATATGTATTCCCACTATTCTCATCCACATGACCTGCATGTCCGCATTGACCGATTTGTCACAAACTATCAGATATTGACCCAATGTGTGAGTGCAGACTACCTGGGCAAAACTCACTCAGACCATAACCCGTACTGGCTAAGCATACAGGGGAAATGGGACCCACTGCGCGTGTGTGGAGGTTGCAACCTTTGGCACTGGAAGAACCCCCATTTAGGGAAGCAGTTGGCACGACAATTCACACTTATTTTGCAGAAAATAGAGGCTCGGTGACAGACACGAGCGTGTTGTGGGATGCAAGTAAGGCCACGATTAGGGGTCAATGTTTAGGATTGAGCTGGTGCGCCTGTAGGCAACTGGACAGTGAAATAAAGGATAAAGAGAGTAAACCGACGGGTCTGGAAGCTGAATTGGCGTGAGGCATAGACACGAAGCGCGTGATAGATGTGCGGAAAAAGAAGTATGGAGAGGTTTTGGTACGACTGTGCTGTTTGAACTATGCGTCTCATGCAGCATGCACACACGCGGCAGCAGACAGAGTGGGTAGACTACTTGAACGTATGATCAAACAGGAACACTTGCCAGTGCCCACACTGTGCTTACAATCAGCACATGGGCGCCTCCTCACTCAACATGAAATAAATGCAGAGTTTACGGCACACTATGCCAATGTGTACAGGTCGGTGCATAACATTATGCCCCCAGACACAAACTCCTTCCTTGTCCCACTGACCCTGTCCGACTTACTGACGAACAACGAGTGAACTGAACAAGCTTCTAACTCTACTAGAGGTCCAGGTGGCTATACGCTCCTTGGCCACAGGTAAGGCCTCGGGGCCTGACGGTTTACCGACTGAATAGTATAAGGCTTATCAACAAGACTTGGCACTGCAGTTACTCCGTGCCTTCCAGGAGGTACAGGAGACGGGGACCTTACCTTGCACCTTACGGGAATCTCTCCTGATATCGTTACTGAAGCCAAATAGAAATGCGGAACTACTTGGTTCCTATCGCCCGCTGGCGCTTCTCAATACGGATTACAAAGTACTGGTGAAAATTCTAGCATGTAGACTGTCCCCTCCAGTTCCTTCTCTGGTCCACCCGGACCAAATGGTTTTGTGCCTGCGCGCAGCATGTCATTGAATTTATGCTGCCTCTTTCGGGTCGCGCACTATTCCAGAGCTGCTTGGGAATCCTCAGGCTGCCTAGTACTTGACCTAGAAAAGGCTTTCCATACTCTGGAATGGGAATTCTTATTTGCAGCGTTGTACAAATATGATTTGAGAGATGAGTTCCTGGGTTTTGTTCGGTTGCTTTATACCCAAACAACCGCCAGAGTCAAAACGGGCCCATATTTGTCAGAACAGATACCCATTGAGCGGGGCACATGACAGGGCTGCTCATTGTTGCCTTTGCGCTTTGCGCTAGCCATTGAACCCCTAGCCGCGGCACTGCGAGTGACGCAGGAGGAATGGGGAATCCCGCCAGGTGACTGTCTCCATGGTGTGTCCTTATATGCTGATGATCTACTCATATACTTGAAAAATGTTGGGCTGCCTTGTGTGGTTGTGGAGCGAACGTTGCTAGAGTTCGCGGCCGTATCGGGACTCCGGGTAAACTGGGACAAGTCCTGCCTATATCCCTTCACAGCCACCGTCCTGAACTGTTAGTTGATCCTGGATGGCAGACTGGTGCAATGGCAGCTAGCGCCCTTTCGGTATTTGGGAATACATATATACAGGGACCTGACAGATCTCCACGAGCGCAATCTGGTACGCACCATCACGTCGGTGAGAGCACAGATGGCCTTTTGGGGCACACTGCCATAAACAGTCATAGGGAGAATTGCACTGATAAAAATGGTGGTGCTCCCACGCCTGTTGTATTATTTTGTAAATCTACCATCCTGTATCAGGCCGCCACCGTTTAAGGCACTCGAAGCAGACCTGAGGAAGTTTATTTGGGGCCCGTCGCACAGTAGAGTGGCCATGACCAAAATATACCCCTCGACAGCTTGTGGTGGTCTTTCATTGCCACATATGGAACAGTATTACCTTGCTGCTCAACTTCAATGGGTTACGTGCTGGTTGAGTGCACGTCAACTAGATAACCTGGCGACTCCGACACCGGCTCTCCCCCATTCCCGGGTGGTTGAGCTGTTTCATCGCAGTAGGAAGGGCAAGCTGCCAGAGCAACTGATGCTAGATGTAGCCCATTATGGTTATCGACGTAGCCTACAGCTCACGCGAAATGTGCTTTCATATGCACCATCCATTCCTATCGTGCACCATCCATTCCACGAGTGCGGAACTGACACGGTGGGAGGAGGCAGGAGTGCTGACAGTCGGAGACCTGTTTAATGAGGGTCAGTTATTAACCTTTGAAGTGCTGGCAGAAGACATAGGGTTGCCACAGGGTCCATTTCTACTACATGCAGCAGTGGTACACACAATGCAGCTCAAGTAGGGTAATCTAACGCAGGAACCACACACACATCTAGTGATACAATACCTACATGAATTGGGTACAGGCTGACATCTAGTAAAATGGTTTGGGGAAGCACTGCGACGCTGCAATTTACCTCAATACGTGCCCACTGGGAGGCAGATTTGCTATGCCCCTGCCCTGAGAGCGAATGGTCAGCTATTCTAGAGGGTCCCACTCGGATCCCCCGCAATGCAAGATTCCGGCTTATCCAGTACTATATAGGTCATAGAGCCTATCTAACACCAGCCAAGATCAATAAGTATTTTAATCGGACAGATGCCAGCTGCCCGCGATGCGATGAAGTTGGGGCCGACTTACTTCATATGGTCTGGTCCTGCCCAGACATACAGCAATACTGGAGAACAGTCACTATGTCTTTAGTGCAATGCACAGACATTACACTGAATTGGACCTGGAAGGGGGTGCATAATGGGTTTATACTACAGAACTACCAAACAAAAAGTGACATCACGGTATATAGATTTAGGCCTTATAATAGCCAAGCGACTGATCACAAAACGCTGGAAGTCACCTGCTCACCTGTGGAGAGGGCCTGGTTTCAATCGTTGCTCTGCTGGGCACAAGCAGAGAGCATAGCACTGCATAGGGAGGACGCAATAGGAATCCGTAGGCAGCCACTGGCAGGTTGCTGTGACGCGATCCTGGCGGACTTTCGTATTATATGGCAGAATCAGCCTGCCTAGCCCACTCGTTCCTCCAACAGAGATGCGTCCCGGTCCTGAGTAACATAACCAGAACGCATACTCCGCGTCCTTAACCTGCTCAGACATAACATAACATGTACTTTTGTATAGCGCACGTATCACCCGAAAGTCTCAAGGCGCTGAATAACAGATGTATATTGTTACCCAACTCAATGGTACTCATTTTATCAACCTCAGATGGATGAAAGGCTGAGTGGACCCGCCGGGATTAGAACCTGTGACCATGAGGTCGAACACAGGCCCCTACAGTGGATGCATTTGTCCACTGCGCCACCAGACCCGGACATATAGGTGCGGAGCCAAACGCATCGCCCCTCACTGACTGTTATCCAAGTAAACTCACATTATATATGGCAAGTGACCATTGCACGATGTGCATGATGTCCGACAGGAAAAACTCTATTCAAAACATACCTGTGCGCAATAAGCCGGTGAGCGACGAGTACCAGTAGCAACAGGAAATTGGAAGTGTATCGTGTTATCACGTGAAACCAGTACAGTTATTACTATACGCAGGAGTCAATATGAGGCTCCCTTTGGTTTATGTTCATGTTGTGTTGTATACAGTTCAATTCTTAACCTCTCAGGCTGCTTAATTTGAATCAAGCAGGAGTACCATCATGTTGATAATGTACTATTGGTTAAACTAAATATGCATTATTGGAACACTGCAGTAAGTGTAATGATACAGATCATTTAAAAATGTATGATAATAATACAGTCTAAAGTGTACTGAAATATTGTGAAATTGCATAACCTCCAAACTTTAAAAAATAATAAAAACACATTTAAACAAAAAATCAAGGGAATCTGTCTGATGGCGTCCAGATCTCGGAGGGCACTGCACACCAATTGCAGTGGTGGCTTACGAACCAGTATTGGGTCAACGGCAGATTCCTCTCCCTTCCTCAACCAGAGTTCACAGTGGTGACCGATGCATCACTTCTGGGATTGGGCCACCACATGGGGGAGGTGAATATCAGAGGCCTCTGGTCTCCGGCGGAGTCCGGGCTCCACATCAACCTTCTGCAGCTTCGGGCGATTCATCTTGCACTTCCGGGGAAGAGTAGTGCAGGTGTTATCTGACAACACCACTGCCATGTGGTACTGCAACAAACAAGGCGGGGTGGGGTCATGGACCCTATGTCAGGAGGCCCTCCGCCTCTGGACATGGCAGGAACATCAGGGCATATCCCTGGTGGTTCAACACCTAGCAGGTTCTCTGAATGCAAGAGCGGACAAACTCAGCCGCAGGTGCATGATGGATCACAAATGGCATCTTCACTCGGAGGTGGTGCAAGGTCTCTTGCAGCAGTGGGGAGAGCCTTGGTTAGATTTATTTGTCACCGAAGAGGACGTGCAATGTCAGCAGTTCTGCGAATTGGAATTTCCAAGGCGGCACTCATTAGGCGACGCTTTTTGTCGCGAGTGGAGTTGCGGTCTTTTATACGCCTTTCTGCCTATACCACTTCTGCCCAGAGTGCTGAAGCAGATCAAGCGCGACCGGGCCCAAGTCATTCTCGTGGCTCCGGGTTGGGCACGAAGAGTCTAGTATCCTGAGCTGCTCAACATGGCCATCGATCCTCCGATCAGACTGTCTCTTCGGGAGTATCTTTTGTCGCAGCAGCAAGGGACGGTCCTCCACCCAAACCTGTCCAGCCTCCACCTCCTTGCGTAGAAATTGAGTGGCGGCAGTTGACGTAGTTTGACCTGCCTCCCGAAGTCTGCGATGTTATCTTGGCAGCTAGGCGTCCCTCCACTAAGACTGTATACGCCTGCAGATGGATTTCTTGCATGGTGTGCAGCAAAGGCTGTGGATCCCCTTTCCACCCCTCTTTCTGAGGTTCTCTTGTTCCTCCTTTCTTTGGCCCAGCAGGGCTCTGCTCTGGGCACTCTAAAGGGCTACCTCTCGGCCATTTCAGCCTTCCTGATCAGCCTTCTCTTTTCAAGTCCCCTGTTGTAAATAGATTCCTTAAGGACACTACTCATCTTTTTCCTCCTGTTCCCTTCATAATGCCTCACTGAGACTTGAACTTGGTTCTTACCTACCTCATATGCGCTCCCTTTGAACCGCTACATAACTGTCCTCTCAGACTTCTCACTTTGAAAACTGCCATTCTGGTGGCCATCACCTCTGTACGCAGAGTGCATGAGCTACAAGATCTTTCTTCCAAGCCTCCCTTTCTAGCTGTCCATCAGGACAAGGTCGTCCTGAGAACTAGACTTTCCTTTCTTCCCAAGGCGGTTACTTCTTTCCACATTGGCCAAACCATCACTTTGCCCACCTTCTTTCCACCTCCGCATCCTTCAAAAGAGGAAGAGAGGGTCCACCGTCTGGATCCCAAATGTGCTCTTTTCTTCTACTTGGAATGCACAAAACAATTCTGGGTGGACAACCAGCTCTTTGTTGGTTACGTGTACACAAAGAAACGTCGGGCCATGCACAAACGAACCATCTCCAGGTGGGCCGGTCTGTGCATCAAAGCTTGCTACTCTTTGGCCTCAAGTGGGGCTGCATGCCCATTCCACCAGGGCGACACCAGCTACTACTGCTTTGGTACGAGGTGTCCCCCTAAATTACATCTGTCAGGCAGCTACATGGGCATCGCTGCACACATTTACCAAACACTACTGCCAAGACAGCCAAGTCCGGAGAGACGGCTTCTTTGGCCGTTCTGTTCTCCAGGACTTTCTGGTGTGAACTTGGTTCAAAGACACACCTCCAGGTTGGTATTTCTGGGGTATCTAGTCTAAGGTTAAGGTAAGAAATCTATAACTGTTTCTTTCAGATGAACAAGTTACTTGCCTTCGGTAATGATATATCTGTTGGTTATAGATTCCTTACCGCCCCAGCCATCCTCCACGTTCTGCGAACTGACTTATAGCGTTAAGGACTTCCTTTCAGGTCCCTAGTTTTGTGCACCAGTGCTCAGTGTCTTGCATGGCTCTGCGCTTCCGGTGTGGAAAGTCGTGTACAGAACTGGCGTCAGTGCGCGAGGGCGGTGTCTATGTAGCTACCGTGACATAATCCCAGCAACCACGATGCCGACGACGAACGCTTAGTCGACCGATGCCACCTTCCAACACGCAGGGGTACTGCTGATGAAAAACTTTCTGGATCCATTCTGACGCCTGGGGGTAATTCTAAGGTAAGGAATCTATAACTAACCTAAGTTTCTTAGAGATATATTGTTACCGAAGGTAAGTAACTTGTTCGTTATGCCAGCTCTGTGTTTTATCTTACCTACTTAAAGTATTTTGGATTATGGAAAATAAATCTAATGTTGAACTTGGTTGTACTAAGCAACAATGTATTATGACGGTGACAGTGGTCAGTAATTCATGATATGTGAAAATTGACTCTCCTACTGTCAACTTGCATCATTAGTGGAAATCTGTAAAGACCTTACTGCCAACACTTGTGGTGTGTTATAACTACTGTATTCCAAAGGTGCAAAACTCATTAAAGATCAAGGCAAAAAAAAAGAGAATTGCACAGAAGAAGCAGAGGAATTCTGGTAACATGAGCACCCTAACCAAAGTGATGCTTAAGTGAAAATGGTAGATTGTTCCATTACTTCAAGGACAACAATAGTTTTCTTATTAGAAATGTGTAATTTAGTTCAATAATACCTGGAGGATTGGAAGTAAGTTTTAGCCAGTTGGTTTTACAAAAATAGAGCGCAAGTCATTTTTTTACAACCTTTAAGAGAAAAACTGTATTTTTCAAATAAATATCCTGCCCAAACTGGTTATCCGCCATCCAGTTATTGATAGACCAGCTGCATTTTAACAGTTTTTCTGATTTTCTCCTATTTGTGTTGGGGTGATGTAGACATGGCAGCGTAGGTACAGTCTTTAACCTGCGGCTTTGCCTCAGGTTGTATGCCTTGTAGGGCAATGGGGAGACCCGTGTAGGCTCGACCACCACTGGCCCACACTAATCCCTGTCTTCAACTTTGTGACTTTGTAGCCCCTCTTTCTTTCTGTGCTACCTACATGGTATATCTCTTTTACCACCTCTGCTCCTTTCTGCCGGCTCACCTTCTTCTGGTTTGTTGTACTGGGTTGAAATTAATTGATGGCATCAAGAGAGGCTGCATCCAACCTACCATGCTATATTTACCCAGCACTATTAATTTCCATTGAGTACTGAGGTAGAAAACATTTCTTTAATGATGGCTGGGACTTAAATTATCTCTTTCCTGGAGTGACATCCACAGGTTGGTACTTTGTGTACAAATATTACCATTCCATTCATTCAACTTTATTTCGGTCATAAAAGGCCATCAAAAGTAAAAAATACATATACATATGTAGCTCTTTTAAGACCAATCATGAAAATTCATTAATAACAGATTACAAAATATAGCCAGAGAAACGTTTTAGTTTGTCCAATAACTTTACACAAATTAAAAACGAGAATGATTAAAACCAGGTAAAAAATGTTTTAAAAATTTCAAAAGTAAAAACAACATGATTGGAGGGGACATTTTTTAAAATTTCTGTGTTATATTACCTTTTCAATGCATAGCACACAGAAGACAGTATATATTTTAAATCATACATTTATTGACTATAAGGCAAAGAAGTGCTGTCTCTAACAGAAAAATATTTGTCTTTACTACCTTATTGTAGCACACTCTTTCCATAGTCTCACAGTCTGACACAGATGAAAGCTCCAAGTAAGACCGTCTCACTGTAAATTATACGGGTAGGGTCCTAGAGAGATGATTGTTCAAATCACAATTGCCTGCTTCTTTACTTCTACTACTGGGAGATGAGCCTGCAATTAAAAAGCAACTTCCACTAAAACTAAAAACACCGCTAGAGAACTTTGTTGTGTCTAAAAATAATCGTCCCTCACCAATCCTGAGAAAAATCTTTGTGGCAACTTAATGTCATTTTCCTAACAACAAAACTGTCTCTTTAAAAAAATAATATTGAAACATCCTCCTGATCCCACCCTTCTTGGTCCTCGAGAGAGGAAGATTTTGACTACTGCTCAATTTGTTCACATTTTACCTGCTTTCCATCAGAAAGTCGTGTCCTATCACTGACCATTTAAATTTCAAAGTTTTGAACTTGGGCTTTGCAGATTACCAACCTTCTCAGTGTCTTTCTCTCCACTGAAGATTTCCCTCAATAACTCAAACACTCTTTAATCGCAAAAGCTCAAAAAGCAAGATGCTAACCCTTTGGCCTTCCCATCTGGCACTGTCCGCTTTCACTTTGATCGGTGCTCCGAGGAATGTAAACAATGTACAAAGGTCGTATCTCGTGAACCTTATCTTAAAGTGGCAATATGGCACGTGTACTAGGTGAAAAAAGATGTCACCCTTGCACTGACACAACCGTGTGTTAGGTGAAAATTAGAATTAAAAGGTGGGGTCTGAACTCTCAAACAAAGAAGGTATACGATTATAATCACAGAGCTCAAGATAGAGCAGTAAAAACATACAAACGGCCAAGACTGAACCATAGCTCACCTAAACTGTTGTCAAGTAATTGCTTGCAACAGTGTCCGGCGGTCAAAATGGACACCAATTTGGGACCTGTAAATGTCGATAAAACAATGGAATGAAAAAAGGGACAACTGAGTGTAGCAAATATACTCAATATATTGGAGCTTGCAACACCGCTAAGTGACCGCACCCTCTGGTGAGTGCTGAGCGTAGAGTATGGGTTAGGAAGTAATGTCCCCTAGCCTTAGGGGCAACCATGATCCCGTGTAGACCAAGTATACATGGGCGCAACCAACGTGTAGTACAGGCGCCGGTGGGAGCCATTGGAAGCTGTTACTAATGTCCACTAACGAGTACCATCAACATGAGTAAAGGCTGGTATACTAACTGATGGAACACCGGGGGTTGATCGCCATAAGGGGCGGGAAATTTTACATGAAAATCCGATAGCTTACTAAGCCCCACAATATCGACTCACCTCCGTTATGATACCAGCCAGCTAGGGTATCCAAACGCGGATGCAGAGAGTATCTACTCACCAGCATCAAAGCGCGCTTCACCTACGACCTACCCTGCCGCCGGAAACCGGGATGGTACACAGACTTCTTTTGTTTTGACCTTGTCCTCCCTGGGTTCCTTCTTGGTTTATTCTCTTGTCTGCTGGGCCCACAGGTCTAGAAAGCACATCCTGTGCCCGGTCAATTTTCTCCCTCTCTGGTTGTTTGTCTCGAACCCAGTACCAATAAAAATATCTACTGGCTTTACGAGAATTTTAATACACATTTTTTCTTTATCACGATCACCTCACTCTTTTTTGATTCACGATCACTACTGTGATAACCAGTGGTTAAAGCCTCCGGGTGGAGGAAGCATTGGATTGACCCAATGATTATGCGATCACGTTGAAGACCACATCCAGCGGAGAATCAAGATATACCGCTAATCTCGATCCCAACTAAACGTGAATGAGGGTTTCTTATACGGTACAATGTACTGTCCTTGCAATACCCTGGTTTCCCAGGACCAGTGATCCACTCTACAATTGATTTTTTTGATATTGAGATAAGGAAGCTGAGTGGATCTAAGCCCTTCTTTCTCCCTCCAAATTGATTTTTGAATAGGAAGTAATGTCCCCTAGCCTTAGGGGCAACCATGATCCCGTGTAGACCAAGTATACATGGGCGCAACCAACGTGTAGTACAGGCGCCGGTGGGAGCCATTGGAAGCTGTTACTAATGTCCACTAACGAGTACCATCAACATGAGTAAAGGCCGGTATACTAACTGATGGAACACCGGGGGTTGATCGCCATAAGGGGCGGGAAATTTTACATGAAAATCCGATAGCTTACTAAGCCCCACAATATCGACTCACCTCCGTTATGATACCAGCCAGCTAGGGTATCCAAACGCGGATGCAGAGAGTATCTACTCACCAGCATCAAAGCGTGCTTCACCTACGACCTACCCTGCCGCCGGAAACCGGGATGGTACACAGACTTCTTTTGTTTTGCCCTTGTCCTCCCTGGGTTCCTTCTTGGTTTATTCTCTTGTTTGCTGGGCCCACAGGTCTAGAAAGCACATCCTGTGCCCGGTCAATTTTCTCCCCCTCTGGTTGTGTTAGAAAAAAAAAAAAAAAAGCCGAAAGACCATCTACTTGGTTAAACTTTTTCATGTACTTTGTTTAATGTTGTGTTTAATTTTTCTTTCTTCCGCGTTTTCAGGATTTTCTCTCGAACTTGTCTTAGCTATATTTTATAGATAAATGTTACCAGAGAGCTGCAGTTTTTCTCAATACCACTACCCCACAATGAGTGTGATTGAAGAGTGCACCCCAAGTGTACAATAGACTAATGTGGTCATTTAGAACCGTGAGAAGCAAACAAAACATTGGAGCAACGAACATTTACATCATGAATTGTTTTTTTTTGCACCCAGTTATTGACGGTACATAAAAAATGGTAATAATGTGTGCAAAGGGTATTTGTTCCTCTTTTGTGCAGTTATCATGCCCAAATTATCTTTATACGCAGGTAACTACCACCAGGTAGGTACTGCTGGTAAGTCACTATACAATTTGCCTTCAGCTATTTATTGGCGCTAAAATGTGTGGAAAATGTGTTTTGCATCTGTTTTACCGCTAGTGCGCGGGTGAACAACTATACAATATCCAATAAGGTTGGTAGTAGTATAAAAAAACACACCCTGAATTTTTTTTTGTTTAGAACCGAATACAAATATTTAAATTTTCACCTTTTTGAAGATACGGAAAATGAATTGTACCCCCATTGTGGAGCTAGAGTTGTCCAAAGTGTAATTTTGGATTAGGAAATGCAAGCACTTCGTTGTATGCGGGTCTTTCTCCTGACCCTTTTCCTCATGCTACATTTTTAAGGACAAGGTGTGATTCAAGGGCATAGCCATCAATAGTGCAGCAGGTGCAGTGGCACCTGGGTCCAGGCGTCTTACCCAGTGCACTGAAATGATGACGGAATGTTACTGCTCAACCGATGGATGTGGGATCCATTTACATTCTTGTACCAGGGCCTGCGGCAAATTTGTGCCTTCACTAGTAAGATTATATTGATTTTCCTCATAGGAAACTCCATGCCTGGCCCCTCTATAAACTTACTGTATACTGAGTGGGTTTGCTCCTCCCATCCTTCCTCCCCTCGAGCATCTGAATTATGATCCCAGTTTTTCCATTGTGTGAAGAGTGCTCCAGCTGGCAAAGTATTATTTTGCCTGTGGCACTGAAAATCCACATTATCTTCCAGTCTTTTGGACAGTAAGTTCCCTCACTCAAGGCAACTATACCAATGTTTACCAAGATAAAATACATCACCTTTTATTTTATATGTTGAATCCATATGTCCTGGATTCTACATTTTATTCCGGAGATTTTATCACAAAAATAAACGTACAAATCGCATATCATCTGCCTCAGAAATTTGGAAACGTTCTGTTCTTTCCCTGGGCTCTACACCGGGTGGCATCATGTTGTCAGGATTTATAACGTGGAAACTGGTGACAAATCCGGACAATTGTTGTGTACAATCCATGTATGCCCTGGGACAGCTGCAGGTGAAGTAAACACAAACGCGTCCCTGGAAGGCTGTCAGAGTGATGAGCGGAGGGCCCGAAGGGAAGCGAGCGGTGCCAGTCCCGCAAGCTGCCAAAGGAAAGAGCTTGTAAATGTACGACACTCCGGACCCATCTGGCCAGAACAACGGTTTGAAACGCCAACGACAAGCCTCGGTACTTTTATGGCAGCGTTTCACTGATAATACGAAGTAGAGAGAAAGGAAAATAAACTGCGTCATGACCAGTCTGGGGACATGCGTGCCAGGGCCGGCTTTAGCACTGGTGGCGCCCTGTGCGACAATGTTGGCGCCCCCCCCCATGACCACCTCCACCACAGATTCCTTCACTACCACCATTTGACAGTACCCCTCAAGTCTCGATAACCACTGTCTTAGATTAATTTCGTTTTATAGCGCCAGGGCCGGACTGGCCGTAGCGGGCACCAGGCAATCTCTCGGTGCACCGCACGGGTGGGGGCCGGTTTTGGGCCCCTGGGGGCCGTTTTTGTTACAGGGCCGTTTTTGCAGCATAGCTGCAATATCGGCCCTGTAACAAGGCAGAAAACCGGCCCTGGCAAAGAGCTCGGCGGCACCCCCAAGCCCCGGGGGGCCGGCTGAGCACTTTGCCAGGGCCGGTTTTCGGTCCCAGTCCGGCCCTGCCAATCATGCCAGTTGAAGATGTCAGAAAACTTTACATCACACACATTATGGCACAGAGACAATCAATCATCGCTGTGAAAATCAGTATATAGAATATGTTGCATAAGACAGAGGCCCACAAGGGGTAGGAGTCACATGTCATCTGTACTGGTAGGCAGTATAGTTTAAGAGTTCTTGGACTGAAAAAGCACAAATTCAGAATTAAAAATGTAACACCATTGTTAGGGGTTTTCTTCAATAAAAAGAATTGATTTACCCAAATGAACCCCTTTTGCAATATTAGGACAACGAAAGTCTGGACAAAAAAGATATAGCTCTGATATTTCCCTTGCAGTTTGCATGCAGCTTTTGATGGCAGTTAATAGCTCACTGCTTTATATGAAGAAGAAAAGGATCTCTGACAAAACCGGTAACCCATTGACCTATTTATATTGTATGCACTTTGTGATGTTAATGGGACACATTCTTTGCAGCAGGCATGTTAACCCTTTGCCCTATGAACAGTCAAAACTTTCAGTAGACAAAGCTCGGGACTCTCTCCAGGAAGAACATTTATGACTGGAGTTTACATTTTTATTGCGGGGACAAAGTACGCGGCATCCGGTGCTTTTAAAGTGATAAACATGGCACCCAAGTCAGCGCTCGGTGCGGTGGCACCGATCGCACCGCCCTAGAGCCAGTCCTGATGCGTGCTCTGCCTTAGTACACATATACAGTTTCCAGTGGCGTAGCCAGGAAGCCATAGGCCCTCGTGCAAGCAAGGGGAATGTGTCCTCGTGCCACAGTGTGGTAGTAAAATACAGTCCTCATATGGGTTCAGACTCGGAGGTCCACTCATAACCCCAGGTGCCAGTGTACTTGCTGCACTATTGTTAGCTGAGCGCCTGTCAAATTCAGAATCCCTAAAACTGGTTATGGCTCCTGTATTAAGATTTCTGATTTTAATTCGGTGTAAATGACTAATAGATGTGCACGGGATGAAAATACTGGGTGCCTCTAAAAAGTGCGAGACCTATGAAAATAAGGGCGTGGCTTGAGCATGTAAACTGCATTTCTGTGATTCCCACTCACCTGTAAGCACTGCATTTTTCGTACTTTCGCCTTTTAAATATTTTGACCACTGTGTAGCTTTCTCACGCACATTTGCACAGGATCACAAGTCCAGCTGGAATACGTGGCAATGCACTTTGCAGAAAGGCCATCGATTGGATGAGGATATGTACTGATCACCTTTCTGACCTACTGACAGGCACTGTGAGAAACTCGCTCTGCCTACACCCTCCGCTTCAGACCTCTCAATCAACTCCTTTCAAAAGAGTTATAAGCTGCACACAAAAAATGCAGAAACACAACATCCTTGAAATAGCTAAAACTCTTAGGGAATGTAAGAGTAGGTAAAACATCTAAAATATAAACGAGAACTAAATCACTGACATGAATTTCCTTAACATTTCTTACGTTCATTGTTCAGAAATCACTCAATGTTTATGCTATTAAAGTTAGAAACACAAATATAGGTCCAATAGGGACCTGTTTCAATGGCCTTTTTTAGATTTCACCACAATGCGCTGTCACTGGGAGAAATTTTGATTACATACAGTGGGCTTATGGCTTCCTATCTGTTAGCTTCAGCGTCCCTCTCATTTCCTTTATTCCCAAATGTCTTGGCATTCCTGCATCATGTCCTTTTCTTGTGTTTTGGCCTTCCCTGGAGCATGGACCAACTACTTGTGTCCTTCCAGTATTCCCATTTTTGGAGCTACTTTTTATTTTTGGGTTCAATCACTCCATATGAGTGCTTCTGGTTTCAGTCTGTCTCCCATATCCCTGGCCATGTTGCTTCTATTCCTTGCACCCATCCTTCTTCCATGTTTCTTCTTTCCCCACCCACCCCCGTGACCAGAAATGTAAGAAAATCAGAGATTAAGTATCCTGTAGAACTTGAACTGAGGCTGTGACGTACGCCTTTGACTACATTCCTCTAGGCCACTACAGTCCGCGTCAATACACTCCATGACTATACTCTGAGCCACTGCCCTCTATGCCACATCACTCTATATCACTGCACTCTACGCCCCTCTAGTCTTTTCTGCATCACTGCACTATAAGCCGCCAATGTCTATGCCACTTTACTCTATTCTTCAACACTCTACTCTACCACTGCACTCTACTTCTCTCACCTTTACTCTGCACCTCTCCACTCTACTCTGCACCACTCTATGCTACTTGACTTTGACACTCTATTCTTTGGTACTCCACTCTAAGCCACTGCACTCTTCACCATTCCACACCACCCTGCACCACAGCACTCTACACCCCTCCACACCACTGCACTCTGCAACACTCCACTCTGAACCGCTGTACTCTGACACTGCACTCATGCGACTGCACCACTTCACTCCACTGCACTCTACTCTGCACCACTTCACCCAATACACCACTCTACAAAACTCTGTGCTACACCACTGCACTCTACACAAATCCACTGTACGCCACTGCACTCTGCACCACTCTACGCCACTACACCCTACCCTGCAGCACTCCATACTGCTGCTCTCTACTCTGCCCACTTCATTCTATGCCACTCCACTCTATGCCACTCCACTCTGCACCACTCCATGCCACTTCACTCTATTCCACTCCACTCTACTCTGCACCATTTCACTCTGTGCCACTCCACTCAACTCCACCCTACTCTGCACCACTGTACTCTGCACTGCTCCACTCCTTCGCTCTATTCTACCCCACTGCAGTATACGCCACTGCACTCTACTCTTCAACATTTCAAGCAACTGCACTCTATCCCACTCTACTCTACACCACTGCAGTTTACATCACTTCAGTCTATGCCTCTCTTCTCTACACCACTCTATGCACTGCACTCTATGCCACTCTACACTACTCTATAGTACTGCACTTTAAGTTACTCCGTTCTTTGCCACTCCATTCTACTCCATGCCACTGCACTCTGTCACTCGACTCTGACACTCTACTCTGTACCACTGTCTGCCACTCCGTTCTGCACCACTGCACTCTGACACTCCACACCACTGTGCTCCACTCCGCAACATTCCATGCCACTGCATTCTCCTCTGCACCACTCCACTCTATACGTCCCTCTACTCTGCACCCCTCTACTCTGCACCTCTGCACTCTACACCACTCTTCTCTACTATGCACCATTATGCTCTACACCACTGCACTCTTCCACTGCACTCTACAGTGCTCTACTCAGCACCTCTCTACTCTGCACCACTGCACTCTGCACTCTACCCCTCTCTTCTCTACTATGCACCGTTCTGCTCTGCACCACTGCGCTCTATGCCACTGCACTCTACAGTGCTCTACTCTGCACCACTCTACCCTGAGCCACTGCACTGTATGCCTCTGTATTCTACTCTGCACCACTCTATGCCACTGCAGTCTACGCCACTGCATTTTTGGCAACTGCATTCTGTGGCATTACATTCTACACCACTCTGCTCTGTACCACTGCACTCTGCTCTGCACCACTCTATGCCACTCTACTTTATGCCACTCCACTGTATGCCACTGTGCACCACTCAACAGTCCTCCACTCCACTCTGTGCCCCTCTATTCCATTCTACCCCACTCCACTCAATGTCACTTTACTCTATGCCACTCTACTCCACTGTACTCCATTGTGCTACTCTACTCTACACCACTCTACTCCACTCTACACTGCTGTACTGCACACAACTCTACGCAGTGCCACTCCACTCTACTCCACTGTGCTCCACTCCACTCTGCCACTCTACTCCACTCCACTCTATGCCACTCTATGCCACTCTACTCCACTCCACTTTACTCTGTGCCACTCTGCTCTGCACCACTGCACTCTACACCACTCTGTTACTCTATGCAATTCCAATCTGCTCAGTGCCACTCCACTCCTCTGTTCACCACTCCACTGTACACCACTTCACTGTACGCCACTCCACTCTCTGCCACTCTACTCCATTCTACTCTATGCCACTCCACACCACTCTACTCTACGCCACTGTTATCCACTCTATGCCACTCCTTTCTGCACCACTGCACTCTAATCCACTCCTCTCCACACCACTCTACTCCACTTCACTCTGCTGTACAACATGGCTAAAAGACATGGCTAAGCCAATAGCTTCTACATAGGCGAAATCCATTGGATTTGCCAATGCTGATTTGCTGTTTTTCATTTCACTATGTATGAGACTTGAGAAACCAAGCCGATATAAAGTCCCAGATGTACAACAAGGTGCTGGATTTTGTTGAATACACAATTTAGAAGTATGTACTTGCTGAACTGTTGGCATGGCTTGTTGAGTATTTTGGACTTTATTACGATGGCAGTCGGACAAGTGTCTGACTGCAATTGAAGCAGGAATGAGATCAGCCGACAAGGTGTTGGCGGTCCCACCTGCCATATTTTGAACAGACTGCCATGTACACAGTCGGAAAATGGCATCTTTCAAACATCCTTGGGGCAGGCACCATTTGGTGCCTGGCACACAGCCCATGGATGTTGGGGGGGACTGGGGCCCTGCTTGGGGCCTCCAAAGTTTCTTTCCGACAACCTTTTCCTTGCATTGGGACTGCCATGAAAAGGCTGTGGGAAATGGACATCGTGATCCTGATGGCAGGGCTTGAGCAGGCACCGTCCCCATTCAGGATCACGATTCCAACTGCTGCCCTGTCGGGATCAGAAGATCCTGGCGGACATGGTGGTCTGCCTCCCGACAGGCAAGGGTCCGACCGCCTGCATCCCAATGAGGCAGTCGACCCGAAGGGCTGTCTGTCGGCCGTACTGCCACCGAAGGCCTGCCGGGGGCAGTCCTCACAGCATCATGATGTGCCCCTTTGTTGAGTTTGTTCTGTACTGATACCATGCCAGTTTGATAAATTATTGCTAAATCTCATTTAAATTTGTTTGGCTTTCCAAAAAACTGCACAATCCATTTTATTTAGGTACACACATTGCTCTGTTTTTTTTTGTGTTAAACAATTGCGTTTAATCGTTATGTGTTTTTCAATTTTTTTGTCAAGAGGTATAGCACATATTATTGTGGAAAAGTATTATGCTGTAAAAATATTGTTAAAAAAATATCTACTAACAAAGTACTGTACTTAAATTCATTTGTGTATCTTGATGATTTGGGTTTCTGACATATAGCCGTGCCAAGAAAATGCTCATCGATGTTTCTTTTTCTGCACATCCTGGTTATTGACTCTAATTTTTTTTTAAATGTTATTTTGTTTTGATATGTGAGAAATTACCGATTGTTCATCTTGTTCCAATTTGTAAGTGGCAGTAGATTTTTCAAGGGCGGTGATTGTGCAAACCCTTATAAAACTAGCTGTGCATTTGTTGGTACATGTGTCTGTATCTGTAATGTGAAGATGTTAGCAATTAATCGTAGAGGTTGTGTGAATGCATTTCATCCCCTGGTTCACAGAATTTTAGGATTGTAACATGCACTTACCCATCGCGCAAATTCTGCTATTATGGCAGGTTCTCTGCTGCTAAATGTTTAGGGTTATAGAAAATGATAGGGAGTCAGTGAGAGGGATGTAAAATGTGTACTACACAGACAAACTGGGTGAATTCAGAAACCTGTTGTAGTCCATGCCCAGCCCCAATATTCTTATAGAGTTAGAGAGTGTTTTTTCAAGGTGGAAATGCGACGGAAAACATTGAAGAATGTCCATGTTCTTGAGAACTGTGTTTTCCGTGTGACCAAAAACAAAGTAGAATGAAGTATGCACATAGCACCCATACCCAAGTAACCAATCCAAACTCACTAACGCCATTACATGAAGGTGTATACAGCATGCGGACCAAGTCAGATAAGAGGCTGGATACTGTTATTGATGAAGGAGAGCTATGTTTCAGATTTATTAAACAAGGTCATTGTCTAACTTAGGAGCCACCCAAACTCATCCAGTGAAGATGCAACCTAAACTGGCTACCAGCCTGATTTACCAACAACCATTAGAGAAGCATGCAACTGGTGCAAAATACTCAACAGATAGTGACACCATTGCTTTCACTAGGGATCCGCCAAATGATTGCAGAGGCTTTGTCACAAGACTCCTTTCTTTGGCACAAATTGAATTATTGCAATGACCCCCCTTCTCCTGGGCACATTTCCTTGGTTGATTTGAAGTACCAAAACCATTGGATCACCCTGTAACGTCACCTGCAGCACATAAACTGGACACACTAGAAGAACATTAAGTATGCACGTTAACCCGTTAACCGCAGCGTAAATTGTGCCGTGGTGCGGGTGATTTACTGCACGGGCGGGGCCGCGTCGGTCAACGGATATGCACAGCACTACTGAGGTAGTGCTCGTGACGGCCGTTGGCCTACACACGCACGCGAGGGGTTAATAATCTATTACAACACGAATATTACAATTGATGAACGATCTCCTCGACTACCTCCAAGAACATTAGCATTAATAAAGGGTATGCCTTTTAACCCTCGTCTCATCGGACAAGTGGAAAGGTGGATTTCTCTGAGGCCATGTAAGAAGAGGGTGAGCAAAGAACTCCAATGGAGATTAAGCTTCCTGGCCCCAGCCTGGAAGTAACGTAACAACAGGAAGCGTGGAAGCGGCCCTATTGTGAGATTCAGATTACCTAGGCCCCAAATCTCCTCAATTTAAGCAAATATAGTGGTGCTAAGGTGGGGGTGTAGGCATTGGAATGCAGCACATTGTCGACATCACTAAGTTAGCATGAGCCCTGCAGCCATTGTGCTGCTTTGCGCACGTTACTACATGGCTTTATTTTTGCAAAGGACTTTGTGCCTGCCTTTAACATGAGAACTGTCTCCAGTGTCCGTTCTCTGCCTGTTCCTGGAGTTTAGTCTGAACATTGTGTGCAAGGTCGATAAACAATGCCCGTTGTTGTTCTGTTCTGATCAGGCCCTAGCACCTAGACACAACATACAAATGCAGCTGTTGTTGAACACTCATACTTTGATATTATGGGGATGCATGCATAGGAGACACACACTTGGAGAGGGACCTTTCCAGGAAGAAGAGCGAGACAGCACCTATATTGACGATTTCCCTTCTATAGGTTAAGGTATGGGTTCTGCTGACAAAGCCAAGAGATCTTCTAATATATAATAATACTTCTTTTTAGCAAGGAGAGGGAGGTTAGGCTCTACAGTTTTTTCTCGATTGTCTTTTCATTATGACATCTCCTTTAATGATATATGGACTAGCTGCTAAGATGACTGTATTTGTATTATGCATTTTCCTGCTTGTTGTGGCACGTATACTGCATGTTAGGGCATGTTAGTTAAAATAAATATTGTAAACTGTTAAGTCTCTCTGTCCGATCTTATTGTGGACTAGTACAAGAGTGAGAGGGAAAGGGTGGGTCTTGTTACCGCGATTCCTGAGAGATCTGGGAGGGTTGTGTTCTGGGGTGTCTAATCACTTGTTTTTACATGAGTGAGTAGGAGAGCACTTGAGACACTATAGCTAGTCAGTCCTGGGCTTATGGGTACTAAGGTGGTAGGATGACTCAGTCCCTACTTACTAAGGTCTCATAAACCTATGCATAGTTTTTTTCTTGGGCAGAATCCCTGCAACATAGGGTAAAGCACACAGTATTACTGTGGTACGTCCCATTCTGAGATTTGTAACTAAGAATGGTGTGGTAGTTACACATCCCATAAATACATAACCCAGTGGTATTGATGTTTAGCATCTTTGCAGTTCCCATCTGGCAGGTGAACAATCCTAATTATAGAGTAGTCTGATTGTCTTATATTTCCAGTGGTATTTCTGGGATACATTTGAATCCCATAAAAGTCAGAAAACTTCCTTTAAATTTCTGGGAGTAAATTTCAAATGTTTTAGAAAGCCTTTTATCTACCCAATAGAGTGTTCAATGAAAACTGTACATTTGACCTATGCAATATGTTTATCTAAGTAGATACGTTCCTCACATGAAACATTGCATTGATACAAACCTGCAATGAGAAGAAAATTGCAAACTATCACAAAAATATAATGTTCCAATTTCACAGGCTAATCGCTAAGGTCACCTATTAGGTGAAAGTAGAGCTTGGACAGCCTCACGATGCCATCCAAACCCCTTGCAAATCGAAAACTGCTCACAAGAAGAAGAAAAAGCATGCCACCACCTCTTTCTGTGAGCAGGCTAACATGGTTGAGGTTCATGTGATGCAGGAAGAGTGCAAATTCCCATTGAGCAATGGGAAAACATAAATCTGTGCTGGACCTAGCCCTTTTTGCAGGGTTATCCCCCAACCTTTTGCCTCCTATTTTTCCAAACTGTTTTTGTTGGCTTTAGAACTCTGGGCACTTTACCACTGGTAATCAGTGCTAAAGTGCATATGCTCTCTGTGTAAATTGTAATTCTGATTAGTTCTCCATGATTGGCATATTTGATTTACTGATAAGACCCTAATAAAGTGCACTGTGTGTGCCCAAGGACTATAAATCAAATGCTGCTAGTGGGCCTGCAGCACTGGCTGTGTCACCCACATGAGTAGCCCTGTAAACTGGTCTCCGGCCTGCCACCACAGTGTCTGTTAGTGCACTTTCAAACTGCCATGTCGACCTATCAAGTGCACTCATTTGCCAGGTACAAACCTTTCTTTTTACTACACGTAAGGCCCCCCCAAGGTACCCCCACTGGCAGGACAGAGTGTATGTGAAAGGTAGGGCATGTAATGGTGTGTTTTACATGTCCTGATCGTGAAATACTGGGAATTTCGTTTTTCACTATTGCAAGGACTATCCCTCCCATAGGCTATCATTGGAGCAGCCTGGTCACATTTTACAAGTGTAACTTTCAATTGGGAACAGCTAGAGATTTGGATTTTGGGCTCTCTGAGCTCAGAATTTAAAAACAGACCTTTTAGTGAAGGTGGTTTTTAAATTGTGTGGTTGGAAATGCCACTTTTTAAAAGTTGGCATTTTCTTGTTTAACCATCCTGTGCCTTTGCCTGCCTGTGGGATCAACATCTGATTTAGACTGACAGGGGCCTGTTTGTGCATTCACTCTAGACAGTCACACAAATGGAATTGAGGTGTGCCTTGCATATCCTGATGGCCCATTACCAGGCTGATGGGCCTTCCTGAGCTAGAGTGGTGGTAGGAGCTGCCACCTGCACCTAAATTGGGCTTGCCTGTCCTCTCACAATGCTCTCTCCAACCCCCTGAGTGTGTCTGAAGCCAAGACCAGGCAGGACAAGAACTTGTGCACTACAAAGACAATCCTTTGAATAAGGCCTACTTCAAAGGCCAAAAGGGTATAAGTATTGGACCTAAAACCCCAGACTATAACAACACTTCTGGATTAAGAGGACCCTGCCAACAAGAAGAGCTGAAGAGCTGTCAGGAGGAGTACTGCCCCTTTGCTGAGTGTTGCTTTACTGGGTTGGCCTGCAGTTGCTGCTTCTGTCTGTGGGGCAGTAGAAAGGGACTGGACTTTTACTTTCCTGTATCCTGCTTGAGAAGATTCTCCAAAGGCTTGAAGTAGAGCTTGCATCCTGTTTAGAAGCCTCATGGACTCAAAGACTTAATCTGCAGCATCCCTGAACTCCACTGCTGGGGGTTCTGATCTGCCTTGTGGTACCACTTTCAATTCTGGGCCCTTGTATTTGTTCTGCTGCTTAAAACCATCAAAATCGACACATTGCCCTTCCAGCACCAGGTTTTCTGGTTCATCACCCGCATACCATAACCATCTTGGATTTCGATGCATTGCTTCCCCCTGCCATCCGGATTTGACCCAACACTTCCCCTACGTCCAGAAGAACTGACACATCTCCTCCCCGTGGACTCTGGAACCGACGCGTCGCTGTGTATTCCGATGCTTCCCTTCTCTGTGGCTGTTTTGCCTTGTAAATTTTGATGCATCTAAAGGTACATTGTATAAAATCACCACATCCATAGTTTTCTATGATAAAATTGCTTAAACCTTTAAAGAGTCATATTTTGATTTCTGTATGTTGGATATTTGTCGTTTTGGTCTTGTTTGCTTCAGATAAAGATACTTTATTTTTCTAAATTGGTGTGGTGTTCATTTGTAGTGTTTTCACTGTGTTATGTACAAATGCTTTACACATTGCCTCTGAGAGAAGCCTGACTGTTCATGCCAAGCTACTAAGGGTGTGTAACTCCCTTCCCTGACTAGAAGGAAGGCTCCGTACTTAGACAGGGTTCATACCACTGCAAACAAGAGACCCCAATTTCTAACAATATGACCCTGTTCTGAGTGGCTTTAAGCTGATTATTCGAAATGTGAACACCTCTGCACTAAGAGTGCTGTGTGAGTGCACACATTGTATTTGTCTCAGCTCTGCGAGTGCACAGTGAGAACGTGTCAACTTTGAGAGTCTTCTTTTTCAACAGTTTGGTTTTATTATGAAGAAACATTACCTACAGTAAGTCGGTGACCAGGGTGCAGAAATATGGGGAAAAAGAGATGTAGCTAAGAATATTTTACATAGTCTGTTACATTTGGAGACCGGTCAACTTCTGTGCATGTGCAAACTTAGCAGCCTATGGTAACAAATCTCTAGCGTGCATACAGTAGCGTCCTCTTTTTTCACTGGCATACAGTTGTATACATTCACCTCTTTATCTTACTTGATATTAAAACCAGTGCTTAATTTGTGCCGGTGCTTTCCGGTGCTTAGCACCGGCACTTAATTATTAGGGCCGGGTCTACATGCATCTGCTGGGCACGTCACTTATTGCACGATGTTAGATATATATATTTAATTTACCCTGTACTATACGGTGCAGCCGCAGCTTGTTTTTCACGTCTAGGTCTCCGGTCTCCAGAGTGAGTCACGGACTAGTGCTTAACTTGCGGCTGTGACTCTTCTCAGTCACTGTGGCAGCCTTAGCCTGCCCTGAGCTGCGAGCGAGCCCCCAAGCCAGAGGAGATTCAAGATTTTTGGGCTAGATTTTGGTTCTGAAGGGGTGGGGTGGGCTATGCTGCAGGCAGTGTGCACAGATATTTTTCACGTTGCCACGCCCCAGGGCCCCGCATAACCACTGTAGCAGCGCAGCTCAGCATGAGTCATTGTCGTTCGTTCAGCCCCCACGCCACCCTGCCCGACGACGACGTGGTTGAGCCTGAGGGCAGGGGCAGGACAGCAGCAGCCTGAGCCTGGGCAGGCATCAGTCAGCCAGAATTGTCTGGTACTAGCGTAGCGTACAGGCCGCCTAATAAGTTAATAAAGGCTGAAGGCAGTGTGAGACTAGTGCAGCCAGTGTGTGTCTCTGACGCCCACAACGAGTAAAGGTAAGAAGTTAATCACTTAGTACTTAGAGTAGTAGCCAACTAGCGATGTGATGTCTTACATGCTATGCCAAAACCAACGCTGTTTTATTTTTTTCGGACTCGGAGCATGGTGGCGCGGAGCGTCTGGTCGTCAGATCACCATGGTGGTGGTAGGCAGCTTGCCTCCGGCACAAGATTCGATTATTAGGATGTGATCAGTTCTGTGTGCAGGCCCGGTTCTAGCGGGTGGGTCAGGCCCACCCAAACAGGAGCCTTGGCCCTCGCAGTGAGGCTTCAAGGTTGGCTCGCAACGCCATTGGGCTCAAAGTGCTTCAAACCCTCCCGGCCATCCCCCCCACCGTTCGTGTGTCAGCCCGGGCCGAGACAGGCTCCCGGGCGCGCACACACACAGACAGTTTTTGAGATTAACGCAGCCGCACCCGAGTACTTCACAGGTCTTTAAAAGACCATTGACATGTTAACGAGGCTCTGTTTATTTTTTCATCCCTTCATCTCCACATGGCGAGAGGGACAAATCCTTTCTTTGATAAAGGTAACCTTTTCCTACTGTCCTACTGTCCTGCTGCCCTAATGCGTGGATATTTCTTTTTCTATGCAGCGCAGGAGAAAATAAGTTTGTTTTTTCCTATTCACCTATCCTGACCCCTGCAGCTGCTTATCACATCAGGCTGTGACACAAAGTTTGACTAATGGAGTAGGTAAGAGAATGTGTCACAATTTATTTTTCTTTTTAAAATCTGCGCAGGCCCAGCAGGACACATACTTCGTGTGTGCTTCAAATAAACAGTTTTTATCATGATCATGTTATCATGGCCGCTGCAGGGCAACAATAAGACAATACAAAATGCCCAGATAACTCTGGTGATTAATGATCCTGCTGGAGAGCAATCATTTGTCTGTTAGTAGTTTTTAAATGCAGATTAACTGTATTTTATGTGGATAGCTCAGTGGGTTACTGCCTTTGTCACAGAGATCCTTGTGTTACTTGCAGTTCAGAAGTTACAATCCTGACAGGACAGTGACCAACGAACTGTTATCAAAGAGCTGCATACAAACATGAATGGTATAGTTCGAACTTCGCTGTTTTTGTTTTGTGATATAGTTAGAACTTCCCCAGTCTTTCATTATTCTAATGTTGCTAAAATGAGTATGTTTGGGCAGATATACATTTTTGTCAGTAAAGCTGACCCCCATGGAATACTCTTTAAATACTAAGGTTGTGTTTCCCCAGACCAAACCCTCTTAAAATATACTGCCCACCAGTATGGATGACATGTCATTCCTACACCTTGTAATCCTCATTGGTTTATGTGACATTCCCTGTAGACTGATTTACATACTTGTATGATTCATTGTCTCTGTATAATGTGTGTGTGGTGTAAAGTACTGACACACACTACACTGATATGAGTTGCGCTATACAACAAATGAAATGCATATGGGAGATGGGCTACGTAAAGATGAGGGGCACTGTTGGGGGGTGGCAGTGAGGGAATCCGAGGAGGAGGTAGTAGGAGGGGCTATGGAGCGATGAGGGGCACTGTTGGAGGGTGCAGTGAGGGAATCCGAGGAAGAGGTCATGAGGTGGAGGGGGGAGCTAGGGAGAGATGAGGGGCACTGGTGGAGGGTGGTAGTGTGGGAGTCTGAGAAGGAGGTCATGAGGGGGAGGGGCTACATAGAGATGAGGGGCACTGGTGGAGGGTGGCAGAGAGGGAATCCGAGGAGGAGGTCATAAGGGGGAGGGGCTATGGGGAGATGACGGGCACTGGTGGAGGGTGGTAGTGAGGGGCACTGGTGGAGGGTGGAAGTGAGGGAATCCGAGGAGGAGGTCATGAGGGGGAGGGGCTACATAGAGATGAGGGGCACTGGTGGAGGGTGGCAGTGAGGGGCACTGGTGGAGGGTGGCAGTGAGGGAATCCGAGGAGGAGGTCATAAGGGGGAGGGGCTATGGGGAGATGACGGGCACTGGTGGAGGGTGGTAGTGAGGGAGTCTGAGGAGGAGGTCATGAGGGGGAGGGGCTACATAGAGATGAGGGGCACTTGTGGCGTGTGGCAGTGAGGGAATCCGAGGAGGAGGTCAATAGGGGGGGCCATGGAGGGATGAGGGGCACTGTTGGAAGGTGGTAGTATAGGAATTTACGGAGAAAGAGGTTATTGGTGCGGCACCAAAAAAGACTTTCACATCAGCGCTGAAGCCGGCCCTGTTATGGCCTTTCTGTTTTTGTTTATTTAATTAGCAGTCGGGTCATAAGGGCTACTGTGGAACTTATTTTAAAGTGTGTGCTAATTATATTTACTGCTATATTCAATGTTTTAAGTTTGAAGGTGATTTTACTAATGTTTTTACCGGGAAAAATGAAAGTGGAGCCCGATGGAGCCCGATATGGGGCTGGAGCCCAAGGTCAGCTGTGAGATAAGGTGCACTGAAGGAGTAGTGTTAATTAAGCCTGTATGGGAGTGCGTTGCATAGTACGGGTCAGGTGGAGGTAGTAATGAAGAGGGATTCTCCCTGAAGGCTCGCACAGAGAGAGCCTGATACTCCCACCTCAGAAACCTCCTCTTCCCATCAAAGGAACATGTTGGACTTGGCCCTTCTGGCAGGTTCACCCCTAAACTTTTTGCTTTTATTGGTGACTTGGTGATAGTGATTTTTGGTTTCTGCGCACTTTCCCTGTGTCCCAGAGAAAAGTGCGTGCGCACTCTGAGTGCATGTGGTGAGATAGGCCTGCCCTCCCATAGGAATGCATGGGGAATGTGTGTGTCCCTGGTAGTTCCTGATGCGTGGGGTGTGCAGGCTCGAGTTTGGTATGTGCGGACTCGTGTGATCGAATGCTTCGCAATGATGTATAATGCGTGATTATGTCATGTGCGGAAGTGCCACTTCTAGGAGTTGGCATATTAGTGTAAAATGTGCAGTGACTGCCTGTCGCGTGATTGGCTGGCTGAGGTCATGTGACGGGCTAGGGAATCCCCAGAGTCAGGAGGAGTCACCCAGTGGTGAATAGGGAGATCAGCAGCTAGATGGGTGGGAGGAGTACACCTGGGTCCTGAATAGGGCTGGGTTTTCCCCACACAATGCTGGCTCCGCCCCCTGTGGTGCGACTGATGACCCTGGCCTGCACTCTGAATAGGGAGAGGGGCTGAGCAAAACAAAGTGCTCAGGAACCAGTTGTAACTGGTTCGCCCCTTCCCTGCACCTTGAGACAAAGGAAAGCTATGTATAAAAATGGGGCTGTGTCCCCACAGAATCTGTTCTCTTCCAGGATCCTACCTGAGGGGGGCTGCTGCTGGACCAGAGGACCGCCACTTGGACTTCCTCCCTGCCTGGAGGCCCAGTGAGCTGGCTCTGGGTCCAGCCTTGCCCCCTCCCACCCCTGCCTGGCTGCACGCAGGGGAGAACTTTGCTGAACTTTGTTGTTATTCTCCTCTAAGCCCTGGGAAGCGCTATATCCTGGCGTGCTGCTGAGGAGCACCTTCGTGGGGGCCAGCAGCGCTGAGCTGCGATAATTAGCAAGGGAACCCCGGCGTGGGATTCCCCGCTTTTCTGCCGTGGTTTAAAACGGGTGCCCACCCCGTGTGCTGCCGGTGTCACGGGAGCCTACCCCGTATTTGGGTGATTGTTGGCGGGTGCCCACCCCGCTTATTTAATTATTCCTACGGCGGGTGCCCACCCCGCCGTATATTGCATATAACGAGGGAGCCTACCCCTCTTATTGCTGAGATTTAATCACCACCGCAGCCGGGCTCGAAGGAAGTCAGGCAGGCCGGGGGCGGGATTTCGGGACAACAGGAACTGGAAAAAGGAGGGCGGGAGCCTACCCCGCCTCCCCCCGAAGCATCGCGGCTGCTCTGAGCCCCGGAGCAGGCAGGAGCCTACCCTGCGCCCCGGGGCACTCGTCCGGAAGAAAGGCGGAAGTCAGGTCACGACATTACAGTAGCGAGGGGGAAGCAGGGCTCCCGTGAACTGGGAGAGCCCCGCTGCCCCGAGAGGTCAGATCCATGTCCACCACGAAGCGAGACATCACAACAGAGAGCGGAGACGACGCGGGAGTCCCCAGAGCAACAGCCCGGTAAGTTGATCAGGGCTGGGGGACTCCGTGCGCGTGGTGTGGGTGCCGGTGTCGATCGCCTGAGCAGCCCCCCCCCACTCCGCCTACTAAAGGGAGGGCGCTCCCACAAAGGAGGGACATTTGTTCTAGAGCCCGAGCGAGTCTCCACCGTTACGGGGCCAATATTAGGTCAGAGCCTCAAGGCTCCCACATTGACCAGAGGGGCAGTTGCCTTGTAATACGAGCGGCCCCGGAAGGCAGCGGGCCGCTCCAACTTTTGCGCCCCCATTTGCTTAGAGTCCAGGGGGACTCCAACGACGGCGGCACATCGTTCTCGAGCCACGAAGGCTCCAGGGGGCATTTCCTTCTTTCTAGAGCCCAGAGAGGCCCCACGTGACTGCGATAGTTGATTTAAAAGGCCCCGTGGTGCCCAGGCTCCTTCCTACAGCTGCCCAGCACTTAGTGGGCAGCTGCAACGTGTAGGTTGTGTCTTGTGCGCCCTGGTTTGCGCAGCCTGCGCAGGCGCGCCCTGACTCTGCGTGACAGGGCGTCCTAGCCCCAACAAGGCCAGTTGGCCTAGGGACTGCCATTAGTGGTGGCTAATGTGAGTTTTGCGCTATTGTTCCTAACCTGCACCTCTGAATGTGTTTTTATGCGTCATGTGCCTTGTGTTTACACCTCTGAATGTGATGCATCATGTGTAATGTGCGTTTACCCCTACAGGTATTGTGATACTTAGGTGGTTGTTTTCTCCTAGTACAGGTAGTGCTAGTGATGTCCTGGTTCCCTGCGCGATATTTTCCTAAGGTGGTTAGGGTTGCGTAGGTGGTACTTACCTGTTACCAGTAGTTACTGGTTGTGTGCTACATTTGCTATTTTGTACGACAGTATTATTCCTACGTTCTAAGTGCTATTTTTACAAAGTGCTAATTCCTGACAGTGGTCCATGTGGCCCTGTCCCCTGTACATATAATCCCTTGTAAATTCTGCCCGTGCCTGTTGGCACATTGTAAAGTGTGTGTTTTTATCTAATGTGTTTTGGTAATACAAAGGCTATTTTTATATAATACCTTGTGTGGAGTTTCTTTTGTGGTGGGCCTTGGGTGTTGTTGCTGGGTGCGCGCTCAAACGCTTTACACATTGCCTCCGAGATAAGCCTGACTGCTCATGCCAAGCTACCAAGGGGGTGAGCAGGGGTTATCTTCGGTGTGTAACTCCCCAGCCCTGACTAGAGTGGTGGTTTCTGTCTGGCTTTGGCGCAAGCCCTAGC
Source organism: Triturus cristatus (assembly GCF_964204655.1). Taxonomy (NCBI): domain Eukaryota; kingdom Metazoa; phylum Chordata; class Amphibia; order Caudata; family Salamandridae; genus Triturus; species Triturus cristatus. The sequence continues at coordinate 529,548,200 of NC_140593.1, read as the reverse complement.
CAACCAGAAATCGCCATTTCTAACAGAACATTACATGGAAAAAACACTTTTTGAGAGTGATAATATTTAGAAAGAGATTTGGAAAAGAGTGTGTTTTACTGGGCCTTGTTAGACTAAGGAGAGATAAAGGAGGGCCCTGAAGCAGGCCTGGCTAGACATATATGCAACAAATCGAGCCCGCAGTGGCCCACCCAAATGCACCCTTGGCCCACCCAAATAAAATGTCCTGGAGCCGGGCCTGTCTGTGCGTGATGATCATTAATTCAGATTAACTAATTGCAAGTAGTAGCCGCCGCGCAGCACACCCGCCGGCCTAAGGTCATCACAATAGGCGCGGCGGATAGCCTAGGGCCTGCCGGCGCCGCAGTACTGGAAGTAAGTCAAAAAGACAAGGCAGGCCCTGCCCGCCCAGGCCAGCCCCTGGCTCTCTGAGACTCTGACTTGACTTGTCCAAACATGGCGCGCACCCGTGCACAAATTAAGTAAACGTTGTTTGGCTTCACTTTCTCAGTGTGGCCACCCCGTCTCAGGCAGTGCTGGTCTCAGGTCTCACTCTCATTCAACAAATGGCTGGGTACCGCACTATCACAGCCGGGTAATTAATTTGGGCATGCATGCTCTGAGTAACCCCGAGCCTTGCCTAAAATATAGGCAAGAGGCGGCGTACATTCCCTCTTCCTTCCATCAGCAAATCACTTAATCTTCTCCGCGTGCCTGAATGTGTCCTGCTACGTAACCGGTGCTCATGTATAGCGCAAAGAGCTCCAATACCTTTGGGTCGAGATTGCGCTATATAAATCTGCATTAAAATTATAAAACTAAAATAAACTGGCTCAGGCTTCGCTTTTTAGGTCTCGGCTCGAGGGCTGCGCTTGCGCAGTCTCGCTCCGAGATTTAATGACTTGGAGAAGAGGGGCTTGAACCCGCCCCTCTTCTCTCCTGTTCTCCATTGGCTGGCCTCTTAAATGCTGGCCAGCCATTGAAGAAGAGGTTCGTCTCGCAAAACAGGCCCCGTCCTTTTCGGATTCAGGGGAGTTTTTTTTCGATACTTTTCGCTGGGCGTGTTTTTCTCTCCTCCAGCCAATGGCAAGAGGTGAGAAAAAGAAAAACACGACCCCGAATCCGAAAACGCTGCTGCCTTTCTACGAGGCATTTCTGCTTCACCTCGGAGAAAGATGCCTCGGAGAAAGGCAGTGGTGTGCTTTTTTTTCATCTTTGCTTTGATAATTAGTGCTGCTTTAGCCAGCCAAAATACATTCTGGGAATTTCTAATGGGTAAAGCCGAACAGCAAGTCCCAGAATCCCAAGTAGTGGAGCCACTGGGCCAGGAATGGCGCTAGACGGGTCGCCTTTGAGTTTATGCACTCGGGGTTGGCAGGAGCAAAAGCCTCGTAAGTAAACCACACCGGTTTTTGGTTGTAGAATAAATTCCGATAAAGTGCCAAGAGCACACGTCGATGAACGCTGCCTGCTCGAACGGAAGCAGCGAGGAGGACACAGAAGGGTGCTCTGCCTCAGATTGTGGGAACCCCGTCCCTTCTCGAGCCTGAAACATCACTTAAAGGAGCTCCTAAAATATTGCACGTCCCTATAACCCCTCCCCCACACACCACCACCCACCCAGCCACAGAGGTAAGGAAGACTAAAGTCAATTACGAACCCAGAGCATCGAGAGAACGGCACTTAAAGCAAGGTATCGGAAGGTGCAGAACACTGCTCGTCTATGAGATTGTGCGCGACACAAGCGGCAATTGTCAGCAACACAACACCCACATCAGGCGCGCAACACCCATTGAACTCAAAGGGCTTCAGCCCCCCCCCCCCGTCGTGTGTGGCAGCCCGGGATGAGACCGCTTCCCGGGCAGACACAAAGCCGCGCCAGAGCACTTCACAGGTCTTTAAAAAGACCATTTGCATGTTAATGAGGCCTCGCTGTTGTTTCACCCCTTCTAAGAGCCCCTGCAGCTCCACTCTGCCTAGATTCAGCCCCCCCCACCCCCGAAATCAGCGCCACTCTGCCTACTGTTTAAAGATTCAGCCCCCCCCGAAATTTTTGCTTAGCCCCCCCCTGAAATTTGGCTCTAGTTGCGCCTCTGACCCACATGTACATTGACACACACGTATGTACGCACGCGTGCACACAAACACACTTAGTGGCACAAACGCATGCACATGCGCACACAACTTGCCTCATAAATCTAACAAGGATATTATGGCAAGGTTCTTAACTACTGTACCCTATGCTCTGTACTTCCGCAGCCTCGGATTTGCACTTCTGCACCCGACGGATCTGCACGTCTGCGCCCTAAGAATTTACACTTTTGCACCTTATAGTCTGCACTTCTGCGCCCTAAGGTTCTGCACTTCTGCATCTTAAGGGTCTGCACTTCTGCAACCTGAGGATCTGCACTCCTGTGTTTGCTCAGCACGTTTAGTGCCCTGCAAGCCCCTAAGCTCCATGACGCAATTGAAGCGCCGCTTCGTTATAAATGTGGTTCTCCATTTTGTAAGATTTTATTACAAAGTTATTAAAACATAATACACCGGTTCTATTTTGAGCTTTTAAATAGCGTCGCTGCTCTTGAGTAATAACATCGAAATGTAGCGCCACGGAAATTCAAGCAGAAATAAACATAGCGCCAAGCACTAATTTTTAAAGGCCACGTGTGACATTTCCACAACTGTGCACAAGAAGCACGAACATTTCCGGGGCGATTCTTACCTGACTTGCTTTGTTTAATGCTCCTTCTTGTGTAGCTTTCTACCTCAGGGACGCCTCCATGCCACCAGTGAGGTCCCGCCGAGAGGGGCCACCTGCTGAAACTCTATGCCTCCGTGGGGCGGCTGTCAGGGGGCTCAGCTATCGGAAAGTTTCAGATAACTTTAAACATTTTAAAAAACTAACCGAGGTCTTGTGCACTCCCTCCACTCGGTTGTTGATTAGTTCTTTCTCTCCGCAGCTTGAAACCTTGCTTTAAAAGTTCGCAGCCTTCTGAAGACGAAAGTTCTCCTCTCCTGGAGAACCCCGTTTGAAGTCACACATTGCCCCACATACTACCTACCTCCTCCATGTCCTTCTTCCCGCACTGAGATTTGTCCATAGAAATTGTATTCCACGAGCACCCATAGATAATATTTTTTTTTTAAAATCTTGTATTTTAACTGATATAACCACCAAAGGACCTAATTCTATATTAAAAACAGAGCTTTGGACTATACAATTTCCAGCTGAACGGCAATATTTCTCTCCATTTGTTCCCATACCTGACGTGTCAAGCAGTTTGGTGCTCACTGTCCCTCCATATTAAAGAACAGTAGATGTTTCAGCACCCAGGCTAATATGCTGTATTGCTAAATACATATAAGGTCCCAAAGGCGAGACCGATGCATTGCAAATGCTTGTTTAAAGTTGAAACCAGTTCTTGTGCATGCACGACGCACGCACCGCTTCCCTCTTCCTTCCATCATGCCACGCCGGGTACAATTATGTATGCAAGCAAGTCAAGAAGGCAGGTACTAAATCATAAACTAACTGTTAATGGTCTACTGTCGGACTGTAAAATAACACTGTCACTCCGTCCGAATTTCGGAGCCGTCACTCACTGACAAATCTTGGCATGCACTCCAAAATAATTTTTATTAAAGAGGAGTACTTTGGGCTCACTCAGTCACTCGCCCAAATGCTTGGTGGGCTGGCCTGGCAACATCGGCATCCTGTAATACCAGCCCTCCTGACTGGCCATATTCCTAGTACTGTACAGTACTGCATTCTGCATATATATTCAATCCAGATTGAGATTCATTCATCAGGCTCACTGGCTCAGGCTTTTTTAAAGTTGAAACCAGTTCTTGTGCATGTACGACGCACGCACCGACTCCCTCTTCCTTCCATCAGGCCAGGGGTACAATTATGTATGCAAGACAGTTACTAAAAAATCATGAACTGATGATGGTCTACTGTCGGACTGTAAAATAACACTCTGTCCGAATTTCTGAGGCGTCACTGACACATTTTGACTGGAATTGAGCGCATGGCATGCGCTCCAAAATTATTTTATTAAAGAGGAGTTTGGGCTCACTCACTCGCTAGCCAGCCTGGCAGCATCCTATAATGCCCAGCCCTCCTGACTGGCCATATTCACAGTACTGCATACTCCAGATTGAATCATCAGGGTCACTGTCAGTGGCTCAGGCTTTAAAGTTGAAACCTTTCGCACACACGACGACGCACGCACCGGCAGTCCGTTCTAAAAGCACTTCTTGCAAAAAAGGTTTGCAAGCATGCGACTCAGCATGGATGGAATATCTATGATTATACAACACAGACACAGTACTGGTGCAACAGCAACTGTTGTTCCTTTGGGTTTCTTTCTGTATGAAGATCCATGAGTACAGGCGGCCAGGAGAATGCACTCAGTGGCTACGTCTCTGTCTTTGCAGTGGAGCTCATAGCCTCTATTGACCAGCTGCAGGCCATACTCCAGTACATGCTCACTTCACGCCCACAGACCGCAGTTCAGGTGTCACGAGACCTAAGGAAGCAGAGGCTAAATAGTGGGGCCAAATTACATCAATTTAAGGCATTAATGGCAATTGTGCAGCACAATTTGCAACAATTAAAGACATTAAAAGACATTTTCACCAACCAACTGCTACAAAAATAAATATCCCTCTGGCTCTGTCTGATCTGTAGAAATGCAAATCCTAAATTGCCTATCACTGCTGAAGCACATTAATGCAATCTGCTGCCTCTGGCCTGTGCCTATGAACAATTGAATAACTGAACGGAAAGCCTTGGGAGGGGAAGAAATGTATTATCTGACTAGATCAGTCAGTCTACTGATCAGGTTTCCTTTTCAGAATGGTGTTTCTCCCACATCATAAGGTCACGCCGGCATCCTGGGCCAGTGCCATAATCCTGTCTCGCTGCTCTGGATGGCACAGACAGGAAATTAGAACTTCTAACTGTGGGTGATGATAATGCGTGATCATCCCTTGCTGAAATTCCGATCGATCGGGTATTACATCTGACTTTTAGCAGGGCCAGTTGAGGATGTGGGTGGAGCCAATAGAGTGGGTGGAGCCAGTGGAGGAAATGGGTGTAGCCGAAGAAAAGTAGGTGTGGCCTCCAACAAACATTTGAGCACCTGCACTTCATGTATTACAAATTAAGCACTGATTAAAATAAACCAAGCTTGAAGCTGCTCAAATCCATGCCGTCTTCCATACCTTGCAAAACACTTATACAGCGTGTCTTTATAGGTTAAAACTGTCCCAATTTGCAAACATCTTTTTCCCATTCTAATTCCCTAATGAGGGCCACTTTTATTTTGATGATGGGACTATTTTCTGCCCCAGTCCTACTCTGGGTCCCTCTGTACTGGCTGCACTATTGCAGAACCAAGGTCATACATAGGAATGCAAAAACAGCAGTTCTGTAGGGCTTATTTGAAAAAATGGGTACCCATCAGTTCGTTACACTTACGTCTACTAAACTAATTGGTAAAATGACCACGCGTTAAGGACAAAATACAGGGATCCACTGTGGTGAAAAAGAAATTCAAAGTGTGTTAAACATGAAAGCTATACAACAAGAATGACATCAAATGGAGATCAGTGCTGACAGCGCAATGTTCTTAATAGCCGCGCACCATGCAGGTAAGAGTGGGGTCCAGTGGGGGGCAATTTCGACAAACGATGACCAGGGTAAATTAATAATTATTATTCCTCCTTGTCGTCTGTCAGAAATGAATACTTCATTCAGCGTCTTGTATGACAAGTGAGAAAAAAAAACTGAAATCAACTAATGATACTCACTTCAGTTACTCAGTGACTGATGTCTACGAACTTCAACTTGTGGACACAAAAGATGAGATGCAAATCCATGGTCAACTTTTATAATGCATATCGGGCAAAAAAATAAGATAAGCCTCTCCACCCACACTGTGTACATATCTACTGGCAATGGGGATGAGTTAAAGTATTACAGTCGCTGCTAATAGAATAAATACATTAGGCTCATAAACGGCCGCTCAATGCAGTCGCTGCTAATACAATACATACATTAGGCTAATAAAGGGCCGCTCATTGCAGTAAAAAAAATGAATATTTATTTGCCCTTTAGCAGTAGTGCACGGGAAATGTCCACTCTTCCGGATTGGAGCAAAGGGACGCCGATTTGTGCCAAGCCTCCAACAATCTGCCATTGAAGTTGTAGAACAAATACAACTTTCCTCTCAGGTCAAGGGATGCACGAACAAGACCAGCTCGAAAATTCTAGAATTAACAAAAAACAAACACCACATTTGCACCCTGACAGAAAGCAACATGACCGGTCTATAGGTGAATTCTTGACAGATACCTTAACAATTTATCAGCAAAAAGAAGGGTCCTAGTATGACTGGAAATTATCGCAGCTTTTTACTTGTTCTAAAAGAAACAAATGCGTGTGCCCAGTGGATACAAGATATAGTAACAATGGGGTAACCCAGTATCCCTCAGAACCTGGGCAACAACGTATAATATAAACAATTGGTTCTGTCGGGTACAAATTATCTCTTTAAATTGCTAGTCCAGTCATTTGTTACTTAAATGAGAATATCAAAAGAACAACACACATATAATGACCATCCAGGGTATTCAAAAGTTTTATAAATTACCTCATTTATAAATACCCACATTGATTTGTGTGGCTGTCAGAGACAAAACTTACAGGGCATTTATAATCTGTGACAAAGTGAATATAGTGCTCAGTGACGTAGTGAAGGTGCAATATATACAGAGTGAATTCTCCTAAACTGTTATTAAAAAAGGCCAGAAAAAGAACAACAATGTTTGAATAGCTCTGTAGGTTGAATGAATAAGTCTTGAAACAGAGGCTTTCAACTGGTCCAGGGATTTGTCGACGTTTCAACCCAGGGGGCATTACTAAGTCAGTCAATGCGGGTCTTCATCAGGACAAGTGGCGGACAGCCTAGAAAGCCCAATTTCAAACAAAGGGCGTGTGTATCTTCAAGATTTCAAACAGTTTCTGTACTTCCAGGATTTAATCCAAAAAATGGGGGGCCCCTAGGATGGATCAGTCATCCACGGTTACCACTGGTAAACATTAACCGGCGAATGGAGAGGTAGCCTGTCCTTGCATCTCTAATGCAGTTGATTGCGTGTTTCTTTTGGTCTATATTCCATTTCATAGAACCGGGGGTCAAGTGGAGCGGTACAGGCAGGCGTCCTGTTACGTTCCACGGACGTAACAGGACGCCTGCCTGTACCGCTCCACTTGACCCCCGGTTCTATGAAAGGAATTTAGACCAAAAGAAACACGCAATCAACTGCATTAGAGATGCAAGGACAGGCTACCTCTCCATTCGCCGGTTAATGTTTACCAGTGGTAACCGTGGATGACTGATCCATCCTAGGGGCCCCCCATTTTTTGGATTAAATCCTGGAAGTACAGAAACTGTTTGAAATCTTGAAGATACACACGCCCTTTGTTTGAAATTGGGCTTTCTAGGCTGTCCGCCACTTGTCCTGATGAAGACCCGCATTGACTGACTTAGTAATGCCCCCTGGGTTGAAACGTCGACAAATCCCTGGACCAGTTGAAAGCCTCTGTTTCAAGACTTATTCATTCAACCTACAGAGCTATTCAAACATTGTTGTTCTTTTTCTGGCCTTTTTTAATAACAGTTTAGGAGAATTCACTCTGTATATATTGCACCTTCACTACGTCACTGAGCACTATATTCACTTTGTCACAGATTATAAATGCCCTGTAAGTTTTGTCTCTGACAGCCACACAAATCAATGTGGGTATTTATAAATGAGGTAATTTATAAAACTTTTGAATACCCTGGATGGTCGTTATATGTGTGTTGTTCTTTTGATATTCTCATTTAAGTAACAAATGACTAGACTAGCAATTTAAAGAGATAATTTGTACCCGACAGAACCAATTGTTTATATTATAAGTGGATACAATGCAACACATTAGGGTAAAACAGTCTGAGGGCAAAGTATGTCTGTTCTCACAGTTCATATTGTGAAAGTCAAGAAGCATACTTACAAGGATGTGTGACTTCGTGTCCATGTCCACCACCATTGACCAAACTGGCCATCACTTTTGGCGGGAATTAGTGCGAGCCAAAGAACTCGTTCAGCATACTATGCTCAATTGTATCGCTATACAAGTGGTGTATTTTGAAGACAGGGGTGGCCGATCAATAAAGGCACCTCGAACCAGGGAGTGCTTAATTTGAGCCGGTGATTTTCGGTGCTGAGCACCAGCACTTAATTGGTTTCCGGTGCTCGGCACACCTTATTGTCAGCACCACACTTAGGGCAGTCTGCCACAAAGTGGTGCTGCTCATGTAATTTAGAGATGAGCAGTATAACAGTTGTTCAGGAAAACAATGTACATAAAAAAATTGCTTAGACCTGCCTCCCCAGCAATTCCTTTAGCTTTGGGAACCTGGAATAATCTGAACTGTCGCATTTACATGCGGGAGAGATGGTTAATAGTTTTCTGGCAGCGATGACTGGGGCGATGGGGGGTGCAAGCTGCAGTGGCCTCCTGGCCAGAGCCCTGGCACTTCATATTTTACAAATTAAGCACTGGTTAATCGACTATTTTAGCAGTAGGATCAGCCTACAAATTAGACAGTTCAACAAGCCTATTGCTAAATGACCTTCAAGCCTGGTTAGAAAAAGTCATCATGCTTATTAATTCTATGAACAACAGAGCGAACAGAGAGCTCAGAAATGGAATAAAGGGAGCTTTTATGAAAATGCTGAAATACAGGAGAGTGGCCTGTGAAGTGTTTATCAACAATTGCACGTGACGTAGGTTGATGAGCAAGGCAGCTGCAGGAGCTTTTGTTTCAGAAAGTGCGGAGCCATCTTTGAGTGGGGTATCTCTGTAATACTTGGCATATAGATGTAAAAAGGCTTCACGTTAACAATGCATGGTATGTACGTGTATTCAGGCATGTCAGCCCTGAACTGCATGGACCTTCCATGCCTGCTAACCTGTCTGCTGCTTTCGGTATTTTGCATCAACTCGCACTAATAATTGCAATACTTAACAAGCATTGGCAGAGCCAATAGGTCTCGCCTTTGGGACCTTATAAATGTTTAGCCTGAACTATTGCCTCAGCCAATGTCTTTGGGCCATGTTGTAGAGCAGCGTTGTCTACTCAGTACAGGACATTGTGCCTTTTCCACCCATGTGTTGTATTTAAGCAGAAAAGCGAACATGTTTTCACTTTTAACGCTAGATAGATAGATATTGAACTTTATTCGATATGTATAAAAACAATATCAGAAAAGTACATACATATAAAAATCCAATAAAAACAGTTAAAATTACATTCAATTTGTAACATAATTAAAATCACTTTTAACGCTATTATCGTAAATACTGAGATTACTACAAAACAACGTGCAATTATTGGGAAAAATGAAGTTGAACCACCGACTCTCATTTCCTTTCCCATTTTAGCCGGTCTGGAGTGTGTTTTCCCTCAGTCGGCGCAGGACTTTGCACGTCACCATGCCTGAGTAAAATAAATGCGCTTATATCGGCATCGTTAGCAAGTCAGTGACGAAAAGAGTGCCTGCTTTCAAGAGCAACGCCAGCTCTCCTTTGTCATGTACTGGAAAGCACCTTCCTCCTCTCTACACTGCCATAAACAAATATATACAAATGGCTGTGAGGGGTGGGATCAGAGGCGCATCTAGAGCCAAATTTCGGGAGGGGGGGGGGGGGGGGTTTGGCTAAGGAAAAATTTCGGGGGGGGGCTGAATCTTTAAACAGTAGGCGGAGTGGCGCTGATTTCGGGGGGTGGGGGGGGCTGAATCTAGGCAGAGTGGAGCTGCAGGGGCTCTTAGAAGGGGTAAAACAACAGCGAGGCCTCATTAACATGCAAATGGTCGTTTTTAAAGACCTGTGAATTGCTCGGGCGCGGCTTTGGGTTTGCCCGGGAAGCGGTCTCATCCCGGGCTGCCACACACGACGGGGGGTGGGCTGAAGCCCTGTGAGTTCAATGGGTGTTGCGCGCCTGGGTGGGATGAGAATGATGTAGTGACACTTTGTGCATCACTCTTGCCGCTCTCCTAATCTCCACCCCCCCCCCCCCTTCCAGGCTCCCACCCACCCATGGAGGTGACGCTCCTCCGCCTGAGTGGGGGAGCCTCCTCTGCTAATTAGTAAGCTGTTAAGACATCCTGAGTGACATAATAGACCCTTCATCAGTCCTTTATGGACTATTTTGAGTTTTTTTTGTTCCTCTGGTTTTGTCTCAACTTCGTCGCACATTATTGTCAATGGTTGCTTTATGATTGCAATTCACTTATTCATTTGCACTGTTATTTGTTTGTATATCGTTTTTTAAAATTTCTATATTGTGCACTTTTATGGTTCATACAACCAAAATAAAACTGTGACCGACTGACATTTGTAATGCTAGAAGGTTGAGAAGCGCTTTTGCGTTGTGGTGTCATAACCTTCTAGAAAAGTGGTATTGCAATAGAAGCCTCCTGTGCGCCCGGCTGAGCCCTTGTTGCGGGCCAGTTGCCTTTCACTCAACATCTTAATCCTATATCCCGAAAAAAGGGGCATTTTCCATCTCAGGAATGAATATACTTGGACGTGTTGATCGCAGAAAAGAGCTGTTCCTGTATAAACTCGAACCCGTGGATTAAGTTAAGCACTTTTGACATAGTGGAAAGGGTTACGTCTTTATTAAAATACCACTTTCTGTTGTGCACAGTTATAGGTGATAGTTCAAAATGCGGTGAATGCAGGGGGTCTGAAGCCTTTCGATGCTTATTACATTCAGCGCTAATAACAGTTGCTGCAGCTTGCGTCATAGGGCTGTGTGCTCTTATGTAACCGTAGGCAGGCACTGTGAGAAAAGCCCATTTCATTTTTGATGAACCCCAAAGCCCATAAGTTGATATTAGAGTAAGATTACAACTGTGACCCCCGACACCACCTTGAAATTCGGATGAGTTGTATTTTGATGCATGAAAAGTTGACCGCGGTGGGCCTCATGAGACTGCAGCACCTAGTGAAGAGTCTCATATCGAGTGCGCCAAAGGATCAACACGCGATAGGTCAATGAACTGACACCTCTGTGCACATAGCTAGAAGTTCTCATAACTTGCGAACCCCAAAAGCTGAACTGAAGAAAAGTCCTTTCTCTCCTCATCATATGGTGCTCTTCACCCAGGTAGCACGCGCACTTGGGATCCGCTCATAATACCGCTCTTTAAATTACCCGCAAAGATCAGTAGTAGTTTGTAAAACTTAGATCCACGCACTCCCCCTTAGCCGTGCTTTGCGCAATTTTGACGAGAAAATGTCTAGACAGCAGAAAGTAGTGCGCCCGGGGGGGGGGGGGGGTGAGGGGGGGGGGAGGGGTACGGCTCGGAAGGGGTGACGCACAATACAGCATGGCGTTTTATTGATATTGGTTTGAAGAAGTCCAGTAACATACATTTGACTGTTTTTTAAATTGATTTCCTTACTATAAAGAATTTTACCTTATGGGTCTAATCTAAAAATCTGCCATGGCTCTGACCCGGTTTCACCCACGTCGTTGGGCAAGCATGCCCAGGAGAGGTATCGCTTTCACCTCCAGGCAGATGCAGTCTACTGAATGTTGCCACCTGTCTAGGTTGTTGCGCTTGCAGGCCGTCACTTCCGGTGAGGCACGTTCACTTCACGTAGCCAGGACAGCCGGAAGCCTTTGAGTGCTCATTCCTGCAGCGAGTACGCCTAAGCCAATAGTTGAAACCTTGTTAGAGATCGGCGGTCAGAGATATACACAGTGCCCTTGTTCGGAGGGGCAATGAGTAAATGCAACCTGCAACATGCAGCACCTGGTGGCCAACCACCCTCGGAAGGCCACCTACCCCCTCAGACCACGCCAAGAACCTCAGAATCGTACTCGACTCATCACTCACCATGAACCGACAGGCTCACGCCGTCACCTCCAGCTGCTTCAACACCCTCCGCATCCTCTGCAAGACCTTCAAGTGGATCGCCCCTGAGTCAAGGAAGACAGACACCCATGCACTTATCACCAGCAGACTGGACTATGGAAACGCACTATACGCCGGCATCAACAAGTCCCTACTCTGCAAACTCCAGACAATACAGAACACCTCCGCCAGACTTGTCCTCGGCATCCCCCGACACGAACACATCAGTCAACACCTACGAAGTCTCCACTGGCTCCCCATGGAGAAAAGAGTCACTTTCAAAATCCTCACTCATGCCTACAAATACCTACACAACAATGGACCCAAATACCTCAACAACAGAATCAACTTCCACGTGCCCAAAAGGAACCTCTGATCTTCCAACCTCACATTGGCCGAAACACCGCATATCAATAGATCCAGAGCAGGCGGAAGATCTTTCTCTCACATTGCAGCCAAGACCTGGAATGAGCTACCAGCAGATATCAGATGTGCCCCCTCCCTGAACGCCTTCAGGAAGACCCTCAAGACCTGGCTCTTCGGCTAAACAGATCTGCGGACCCCCCCCCCCCTCCTCAGCGCCTTGGGACCCTCATGGGTGAGTAGCGCGCTTACAATTCCCTGATCGATTGATTGATTAAATGCGCTGCCTTTCCTGTGAAACTCTGCCATTCCAAGGGCATGCGAGGCGTTCAGCTGTCTTGGCATGTGGTGATAGTCTAGTTCACTGGGACAGAGGCAAAGACATTCCACTGGCATACCCCTCACTGGAGAGAGAGACAGAGGCCTGTAAGGATTAATACACAGACAGTGGGAAGGATGGATAGACAGGTATGCGGAAGGACGGGTGGTTGGTTTATCGGTTAGTTGGGTGGACAGGGACTAAGATGGGCAGATGCAGGGGCAGACTGATAGGTAGATGAAACGACAGGTTGCCAGACAGAGTGGTAAAATGATGGACGATTAGATAGATGTGCTCCGGATGGGTGGGAAGGCAGGGACAGATGGAGGGAAATAAAAAGATTAACAGGATAGATAGATAGATAGATAGACAGACAGTAGACAGACAGACAAACAGATAGATAGATATCCTATTTGTAGAACAAGCGCAACGAATTGGATGTATTTACACGTTTTAAAAGTGCCTTTATGATCCATCAAAACAGGACTCATTTTATCAACGCCAATACGTTAAAGGAAATTCAGTTGCATGTGGATTTAAACCCGGCACCAATTATTCAGATCAGTGACATGAAAGGTGCGCTTATGTGCCCTCAATTGACGCTCTATATCCCCTATAACAAACACCGTTTGTATACATGTTAGCCACTTGTGATCGCTTGAGGCAGAAAGCCCAGTCTATAGTTTCTCACTACTTCGCCCCTCTAGACCGACGCCTGTATATGCTGTCCTCATCGTGGTCCTCTTTGGTACAGTCCATCACTGGGCTATGGCCCTTGCAGTCACTGTTCATTTCAACCAGTAGGTTTGCACACATTGCGTGTGATGGCCAGGCGTTTTCGGAATGGAGAAGTCCTCAAACCCCACCCCGTGACTCCTTGGAGTGGTGGAGTGTCAGAGAGCACAACACCGATCTATGACTGCGAGCCCCCGGGGGTCCCTCTCCCACAGTCATCGTAGGGTGGAGTGAGTGACGTGGTGTCACTCTTCGGGAGAAAGTGAGGTGAATGAGGCTTTCTGACAACTGGGGATATATGGGGCTGGGGTGAATAAGGTCCTGTTAACCACAAGACAGAATATTGTGAGGTGAAAATGGCGTTAAAAGACATCAGAAAGAGTGTGAAGTGAATGAGGTGGTGTGACACCTTAAAGCAGGGGAGCATGGGGTGAATACATACTTGTCAACCAGGTGTCTCAGGAATGAGAGCGACACCAGATGTTTAGGAGGGTGATCTCACTAAAGTAAGTTGAGAACAAAACATTTTTGAAGAGTGAGGCTGGTTTTCCAGCAGCGTACCCAGGTACAACTCAAACCATCTTAACCCGTCCGAACATGGCGATGCGCACATCTGTGCACTGCTATCTGTCCGAGTACAGTGATTCACACGTGCACTTCGACCCCGAGGTGCCTGCCCTGGGGTACCTGCAGGTTGGCCGCCCCAGGGTGCCTGGTGGCGGCCCGAGCTGCAGGTTAGCAGGCCGAGGGGCCTGGTGGTGACCCTAGCTGCAGGTTAGCGGCCCTGAGGTGGCGGCCGAGCAGCAGGTTAGCGGCCCAAGGTGTCTGGTAGCGGCACTGGGGTGCCTGGAGGTTGGCGGCCCGAGGTGCCTGGTGGCAGCCCGAGCTGCAGGTTAGCGGCCCGTGGTGCCTGGTGGCGGCCCAAGTTGCAGGATAGCTGCCCGAGGTGCCTGGTAGCGGTCCTGGGGTGCCTGGTGGCGGCCCCCCATTGCGGATCGTAGAGGTTTATCTCATGCACACAGACGCTCACGAGAAGGCACAGTGCTGCTTTCGTGAGCCCATGTGTTTTAGTGATTAATGGAAGCCTCCAAGCTGGAGACGTGTGACACTTCTTGCTCTGGCTTCGGACGTACAGTGCTGCGCAGTCACTAAGAACTGCTACCCCGCTATCTCTGGACTGCGACTAGGACCTCAGGACCGCAGTGAGATCGCAACTGCCAGCCGTAAACAGTTTGGATGGGTTTGCAACGTGACAACCACGGAGTTTACAGGCCACTCCCAATCCCGAGGTGCACTGAGAAGTACAAATAGGGTAGCCGTTAGGAATTAACGATCTGTTTGAGGGGAGGGGAGGGGCCAGGGAGTCACAGACGTGCATCTTTACCCATCTGAACACAGAGATGCGCACATCCGTTCACTGCTATCTGTCCGAGTACAGCGATAACATGCGCACTCAACCTGTCAGAACTCAGTGATGCATTCACGCTTCCGCTGTTACCTGTCGAGTAAAGCTTGAACAGATCACGTGCGGAGTGATGCACTGCACACTGTTACACTGAGGTCGGGTAAATGCTGCAACACTGAGACTGACCAGAGAAGTAAAATTTTGGGGCCAGTTTGTCCGTGCAAACATGCCGTTATACTGATGTAAAATTGCCCGTAATCTAGTATAAACGCACACCAGCTTAACACTTGCGTGCTCCCAGCCCTGGTGTCAAATGTGAAACAAGCGCTGTTTACAGAAAACAGTGCCCGGCCACGGCCACAAAGTGAACGCGATGCGAAGCCTTTGAAATCCGAAACCGAACAGATGGCACACAGCATGCCCCTGCTTGTAACCGTAGGCCGTGAGTGGATACATGCAGATGCCTTTACCCAATTGCGTGATGTCTTTTTTTAGAAAGACGCATGCAAAGACCAGTTAAAATAATGCACAAAAAAACCACACGCACAAGCGTGTGGAAAGCCCAGAGCGGTTCCAAGAAGTCGTTTTCCTAGGGCAGCGCATGCGCACTGCACTAGGCTCGACCTAAAAATGCACTATAGTCATCTGGAAATAAGCTACTCTGGTTAGTTTAGGTTAGGTAATCTCATTAAATATAACTTTTTGTATTTGTCTGAATAGACAAAGGCTGTATTGATGTAATCATTTAAACATATGCTGTTTTTGTGATGGATTTAAGCTGCACCTTTCTTATGTTGATAGAAGACAATAAGGGTTGTGTTCTGACTCCTACAATCTTGTATTGCAGTAATACCTCACCCAGTAATTACTGTTACTGTTGAGTGAGCTCTTTACAGAGTTCTGGGTCACTATATGTACCATATTATTTTGTAGTTCTGTGCCCCAAAACCGGGGATGACGTTTGGGATTGCTTTCTCAATCTCTGAGGTGCCAAAACTGGAAAATATTGTCAAACATAAAATCTGTAAACTCCTTCAAAACAGGAGAAAACCTCCATCAAAGCCTTGTGAGAGCCGGCAGAACAACCAAAAGGCCTGACCGGACTGGTGTTCTGGGGCTGGTACAAGTGCGCTATAGATGTGGATGATGCAGCATCTATGAATTTAACACAGACACCAAAGCTGTGACCATAAGGAAACTCCATTACCCAGACCAGATTTTCCAACTGCAACACCAAAAATGTAGTCTACTATACAACATGTTAATGTGAAAAATACTATATTGGAAAAAAGTACCCAACCTGTAAAAAAAATTGCATCCTGCAACCCAGATCAATAATTCGATGCCAAATGTAAATAGCACTTTTGATGTCCCACTATGAATAATGAAAGCGATATTAAATGGTTGGTTCTGTTTGTAGCAACAGAAGATGCAAGAGGCGGGTTCCATCTTGACCACTTTGTCAAACAGAGCAGCACGATATATAGAAAAGCAGCCATTAATGGTCTTAATGAACACGATGAACTGTGGTCACTCATTAGAACTTAATGGCTGAGACCAATATGCACCCAAGGGCATCAACTGCAATCCTAAATAATGTATCCTTCAAGAGAGGTTGTACACACTCATCTCGCAAATGAGACATTCAGTGGCTCGCATATGTCCTGGGTTAAATGTACAATCCACATCGAATAGATGCACAATTGGAATTCTGTGGGGTGTTACTGTAGGAATAATAAATTCAAATTACAAATCCACTTCTAATTCATGACTTCTCATTTAAATTTATTCCAGGCCCTTTGCCTTCGAAAGTAACGAAAAAGAGCATTTTGAAAACACCTATTCCACAAACCTGTACCAAAGACTTTTCAGTAATATTTTGACTCAATAAAATTATACTATAAAAGGGATCATTCTTAAGAGACACCAGGATTTGACATTACAGCATGTTTCAGATGAAAATTATTGGGTGAGTGCACTTTTGAAACGTAGTGCAAATTGTAGATAACGCATAGTAGTGATATCAATTTCAGTATATCAACAGAATATGTATTTTCTACTTGGCTACACAGTATGGACTTTGCGTCTTTTCTAAATTGTGAACAAGTATGTCATATCCTCTATGTAAACAATTCCTTTCTTGTTTTTCGCCATTTCAGCCCTGAAGAAGCGGCATGCACCACCGCAAAACATGTGCTGGCTGAAAATACTGTGTGTTAAAAATGAACCAATTGTAACTATTTGTGGAAAAACTTCTTTATAATAATGTGGAACATGCTGTCGAAATATTGTCTTTCTGGTACTGTCTTTGATAGATGTTTATGGACTAATGTGTTTTTAAAAAAAAACTCTTTTTCTTACTTTCTAAGGCATAGAGCCTGAAATAAATGTAAATGAAAAGCCATGAATTGGACGTGGGTTTGAGTTTGAGTTTATTATTGCTACAGTAGGCTCCCTACACAACTCCAATTGTGCATATCGTTAATCGACTTGGCTGGACACCAGTCTAGTGGGTTGAGCTTGAGCCGGGACATCAGAATCTGCCCATTATCTAATATATACATCTAATAGATTATAGCACGTTCATTTTTTAGACGATCAGGAATGGGTTATCGGTTTAACTATCTCTTTATGAAAATAAATTACAGATAACCCATATTCTGTGGAAAGCAATAACCATCTAATTGATACCCAAATCATATATTTGCATTTATTAGCTTCTATGCTATTGTTTTATATTTTGGTAACTCTGAACTATCGAATATAATGAGCATCTGAGGATTTTTTAATTTTTATATATAAAAAATGTATACAGCATCTTATGTTGTCAATGTGTAGGAATTCCATTGCACACTGTCTGTTACAGTTGGGTTACTGTCAGTCATTTAACGATACAAGCTGATCCATGCCTTGTAAATATTAATAATAACTGTGACTTGGTATTCCTGTTTTATAACTATGGTGATATATTTCTTCCTTATATATATTTTTATTTACGCAGACCCAGTACACCACCATCATGTTTTGTAAACTTTTACAGGCACTCACATCCACTCCAAGATGACCGATATATTTACCATGAATTTCAGGCCCTTCCCCCTGGGTGGTGGTGCCTTATTCAGTAAACATGTCTTAATCTATGTAGGGCACAGAGTCCGTAACATCCAGCATCTCAGCAGGATCACGGTCTCAAGGTTTCCAGCCCTGGCCGGTTTTCATAGTGAGGTAAGACGCACCACTTGCCTTACAGACAGCAGCCTGAGGGGAAGCAGTAGGCTTTTCAAAGGCATTTAATGTATTTTAAACCTTTTCAGATCCACAGGCTTGCAACTTTGTACATTGCACACTGTAGGAAGCTGGCTCTGTATATACTATACCAAAGGGAGGTATAGTGTACACAGAGTACAGTGGATCCCCAGAGCTATAGCCAAGGCTAAAGTTGATAATACTAACTGCTCTATTTGTGGTACTGTGGTCGAGCAGTTAGGCTTATCAGAGGGCTGTGTTAAGCATTTATTGTACACATTCAGGAGAGAAAGGTTATCACACACTCAACGACTGAATCCTATACTTTGTATTTTATGTAGGAACCAAGGGTTACTTAATGCAGGCAAGTTGTAATAGTTTCAAAGTATCAAAGCTTTTCAGGTAGAAAGGTTTGTAGAGTTTCAAGCAATAATTCTCGGTCGGAAAGAAAATACTTGGCATTCTGGATATACAGTTAGAGCAATAAAGAGTGAATGCTATGCAATCCTGTGGGGAAAAAGACAGGTGATGAACTTACAAGCAAGTACCCAGTTCAAGTCTTCAGATGGCCTCAGGCCAACACCGTAGGCAATTTCGGTCGTGGGGGACTGGGGGCAGTATCTTCGCCGTGGAGGTCGATACTAGCAATGAGGTTTACCCACCCGGTCTGCAGAGAGTAATGTAGCAGGTTGAATTTCAGCAGACCACCAACACAGTTACAGTCGCGGTCACCGGCAGCTGGCTGCTGGTGTTCTGCTGGAGGAGTTGTCATTGGACCGTCACAGGGAGGTCACAGTAGGACTGGAGGAAGCCATCAGGGCTACTTGCAGGAGGGTATGGGCTCTCAAGCAGCAACTGGGCACAGCTGGGGTTTTGGGGCAGAGAGGATCCCTCGAGATCCTAGAGGCCATCCGGCCGGGATGCTTTTCTTCTGGCAGGGCAGAGTGCTATCAACACAAGTGTTAGTCCTCTATCACTGCGGCCGGGGAGTTTTTCTGTAGAAGTGAGTCGCGTAGACACCAGTGTTGGTCCTCACTGTGGAGGTTCTGGTACTGGCAGACGTTGGAGACTATAGCCTCTAGTCTGAAGGGAGATTCTCAGTGCTTTGATAAAGGTTGCAGGGCCTCTGGGGTTTTTTCGAGGCCAGGCAGGGTTTCTGGAGAGACAACAGGTCCAGTCGTCAACCTGGGTGAAGGTGGCGGGGTTCTTGCAGAGCTTTGTCTGCAGTGGTTCAGTTCCTGGCCCAGCAGCGGTCCTGGTCTGTCTTCTTCCTCGGTCCTTCGAATCTGAAGAGGTAAAGTTCAGGGGTGCCCCAAAATACTAGGTTTAGAGGCATTACAGGGGTGTGCAGGTCAAGACCAATGGTTCCCTTCCTTGAGATGTCTACACCCGCCATGTGGAAGGGGGCATAATCCTCTTCCTAATTGGCTGAGTCCCCTCATCTTCAAAATGGAGGAAACTGAGATGTGGACTTCACCTTGCCTTCCCCCACCTGAGAGATGCGGTTGACAAAGGTGGGTAAGTCCCCCTTCCTGGCTTGGTTTTGCTACCGGTTCCTGCACCCAAATGGGGGCCAGAATGGGTGGAAGCCAATTGCTAATAGCAGCAAAAGGCTGGGGGTAGCTAACAAAGGAAGCAGGCCTTTGATGCTCCCCCTTTGTGGACTTGCCCATCCTGGGTGAATAGGCATGACACCTCTGCCCAAGATATGCTTTGTTTCCAGACCCAGGCAAAGAATAATGAGCACCAATGCCAATATTGGTGCAAAAAGTCGATTGAATACCACTGGTCATACCAACCAACCAGTGCAGTAAAAAATGGAGAATGTGACATGCCTAACCATTGACCTGCTGGTACACTCTGATGAGTTATCATATAGGAAAACACAATAGTGTTGGCTATCGGGAGGATAACATAGTCCTACTGCTGTTGACTGAAATCTATAAACGGGCGTAGGGCTTAGGAATCCCTGAAAATAAAAAGGTGCATAATCATGGTCCAGGCACTCGTTAGCTATTGAGGGAAAAGATTGTGGTGGCACGGGGGAAGGAAAGGAAGGAAGAAACGTACCCGTGGTAGAGGTCGTGTCGGTGAGACGGTGAGTTATCCATCTACCTTCGCGAACGGTCCTTATGCGTCGGGATTCTGGGTGGATATAGATAGTATAACAAATCCAGTAACATGGAGATCCCACTGATCTATGGGCAGTCAAGGTTAAACATAAAACAAAATCAAGGCCCTGCAGTCCCTCGCTGGGTAAGGAACACCAGGAATATGAGCCATGGACTTACCCACAATAGGAACGTATTAGCATGATGGTGTGGTTATCGGTCATCACCGCAATTATGGACCCGGGAAAGAGTGAGTAGTCCAGTACCCGGGCAGTGTGCACACAAATAACACCCTACCCCTCAGAGTAGGTAATGATAAGGATCCATGTCACGCATGTACCGGGCGGCCATATCGAGCGATTTGTGCACATGCCAGCAGGTGTGCTCTATCACCATCACCAGAAGGCCAACTGAAGTGTGGAAAGGGCAACATGGCCGTCATATTGGAAGGAAAAATTGAAGAAATACACAGCAAGAATAGGCAGTGGGAGATCAAAGTATAATGCCAGAAAAAGACAGTGAACAGAAGTACATTTTATAATCCACTACGTACTCTGAAAGGACAATAGTAACTAATTTAATGAGCAAGGAGGAGAATCATCTCATTCACGGAAGGAAAAGAAAAGGCAATTTATGCTCTTAATGGTTAATCTGAAAACAAAATAAGTAATTCAGCAAGCAGTACAATGAGAAGGAAAGCCAAGGTTTGGAACGGGCAATGTGGCAGCCATATTAGAGAGACATGGAGCATTAGATTGGCAACGGGAGAGACAAGTCTGAAGAAAAATAAAGATAGTGAGCGGAAGTCAATTCCATGACCCGCTGAGAACTATGAAACCTCAATAGTAATTCATTTGATGAGCATGGAAGAGGATCATCTTATTCAGGGAAGGAGATGAAAAACATGGTTCTGTTCTTATAAATAATCTGAAACCAATAAATTATTATTAAACCATTAGTAGAGTAGAAAAGATCTGAGAACAGGCAGGGCGATAAGGCATTCTGTGGACCTTCTCGAAGGCTGCTGCGATTGGCCTTTAAGAGCTGAGAGGAGGTCCGTAAAATGCAAATATCTAGTCAATGATTAGATCAAGGTGGTCCAATAGTGGTTCTCCTCAAAAAATGTGGAAGTGAAGACTCCATTTCAGGAAATTAAGGATTTTACTGTCAATGTCTGACCAGACAAATTGGGGCATGTCTTTATAGATGTGTCTTTGTTTCTCATCTGAGCTTTTCAGAACTCAAGGCATTTCCTTCCTTAAGTTTTCTTTGTGAGTTAAACACATTTTTCAGGCCTTCCAGTGGTGTAACGAAACTTGAGTGGCCCCCCTGCAAATTACACAGAAGGGTCCCCCACGCTCCGGACCCAGTCAGGAGCTGTCAGGCCAGGGCCTTCTGCCCATGCACAGTGCCAGAGAGGGCCTCTGGAGCTCAGTCCAGCCCCCCCCCCACACACACACACCGCGGGGCTGCAGGGGCTATTGTTAAGCCACAGTGACATTCCTAAATGCAATCACAAGTTTGAATCCTGGCAAAGCTATCTCGGACTTCCAGCTTTCTTTAGTTACTAAATTGAGTAACATTAAATTGTATAATAGCATGTTATTTATATCAACTAGGTATAGAATAAGTGTGTATTAAGGTAAAAACGTATTACAAGTATTTCAGCCTGCAAAGAAGAACCACTTGATTTGGCATGGTGAGTTTCAGAATGGTGCATGGTCGATGGGACTGAAATGCTCCTATTTGCACCCTCTGAAATGGGACATTTCAGCCATTCTGCCCCTCTTCCAAATACTAAAATGGACATGCGTCTTTCACTCACTCAGCCCTAGCATTCTCAGATCCTCTTGGTGTTAAGCAGGCAAGTGACCTGTGGTCGTCCTGCTGCACTGTTTAGTAACTGCAGCATACTCAAATATTGGTGGGTAGGGTGAGTTTAAGTAAATAACCCCTGTTGGAGCTTGAGGCAGGTGGATTACATTGTGCTGCAGTCATCACATCTGCTAACAGATGTCAGACAAATTTGCTTTTTGAGAAATCCGTGACTGAGTCCGCCCTCATTTCAGCATGATGCTAGACCCATCCACCTACCCTTCTACAGATTCTGGGCGTTCTTGGGCTTTAAATGCCCAGGAAATGAGTCGCCCATGGTCAGTAAAGCTCTTTGATCTGTCAAGGTACCCTTGGCGCCCGATGTTAATTTGGGTAAAAGTGCCCGCATGACGAACAAAGGTAATCTTGGGAACAGTTCTATAGATGGGATAGGGGAACTCATTGTCCATATGAGGCCCAACACCTCTGTCTTTTGAAAATGTGAGTAAAAGTGTGTTGTATGATGTATACAGATAGGTACCTGTGAAGGGTGGAGGACCTGCCGCTCTCCAAGGACAGCTTCATAATTCTGGCAAAGATACAGAAGCGCATTGCATTCATATTGTCAATTTGACCTTTTCAGCACTCCTAGGTATTGATATAGGGAACCTGGAATAAAGCCTGTGCCTCAAAGTGCTGGAGACCAATCCACCCAGACTCCACCATCACCACTCCATCAGGAGAGTCCCCACACACTCAACACACACCTGGCAGTCTAGCTCTCAGGAGTGTAACAAAGAAGCATA
Organism: Triturus cristatus; assembly: GCF_964204655.1. Lineage (NCBI taxonomy): Eukaryota > Metazoa > Chordata > Amphibia > Caudata > Salamandridae > Triturus > Triturus cristatus. The sequence goes on along the minus strand of NC_140593.1, from coordinate 529,525,415 downwards.
GCCCCCCACCCACACCCCCGTAAAGAAGTACTCCGGAATTGGCTGGTAACATGCATTTGTGATTCCACTGAACTGTGCACAGCACTGTTTATTTTTACTGTGTTGTAGTGTGGATTTTCTGGGCAGTTCTCATTACCTCTCCCACCTTTTCTTTGTTTTTTCACTTTTCATGCAAACAGCACCCTGTTTCCTCCTCTAGGTAGGTTAACGTTGTGTAGCTGTCTGTATGTTTTACTCACCCATTCGTCCCTAACTGGACTGCCTATAGCGGAGGCTATCCCAGGAGATCTCTGCCTCTTCTGCCTGCCTGTTTCCTCCTTCCGGTGTCAGAAACGTTTGGGGTCAGGAGCCCAACTGCTGCAGTCCGCATGGGATACAAGCTGAAATCAAAATAGAACCCTGGAAGTGTCAGTGTAAATTATAACTGCTAGTTAATTACAATGGCAAATTGCTCACCTGTTTCTTACACCTTCTCCATCACACTGCTAGACGCTGCATCCCAAAAACAGGTGTAGCCTCCTTGGCGACTCACACACAACACCAGGATGCTTCTCGCATAGAATCACAACAAATACATCACTCTGGCAGCCATGCACTCCCTCACTCTGTAGTATGCTACTCATGTGATAATGTGCCATTTCAATGATACCACTCAGTATGTAGAATCTATAGTATGCTACTCATGTGATAATGTGCCATTTCAATGCTACCTCTCCGTATGTAGAATCTATAGTATGCTACTCATGTGATAATGTGCCATTTCAATGCTACCTCTCCGTATGTAGAATCTATAGTATGCTACTCATGTGATAATGTGCCATTTCAATGCTACCTCTCCGTATGTAGAATCTATAGTATGCTACTCATGTGATAATGTGCCATTTCAATGCTACCTCTCCGTATGTAGAATCTATAGCTTGCTACTCATGTGATAATGTGCCATTTCAATGCTACCTCTCCGTATGTAGAATCTATAGCTTGCTACTCATGTGATAATGTGCCATTTCAATGCTACCACTAAGTATGTAGAATCTATAGTATGCTACTCATGTGATAATGTGCCATTTCAATGCTACCACTCAGTATGTAGAATCTATAGTATGCTACTCATGTGATAATGTGCCATTTCAATGCTACCTCTCCGTATGTAGAATCTATAGTATGCTACTCATGTGATAATGTGCCAT